>NC_051311.1:146240913-147490913 GCF_015220235.1 Choloepus didactylus
CATGAAAGACTCTTTAGGTAGGGTTCTGCCTCGTACAAGCAGCAAATTGATTTCTTTTGCTTTTTTTAAAAAAAAAGCATTTTTCTTAAATGAAACTTTTCTAAAATACGTGGAAGACCTATTGCTGAATTACTGATACAATAAACAACCCATATTACCCGACTTAAGAAAAAGAGCATTGTCATTTTTGAGGTTTCCTGTGAGCTCGCCCCACAGTGAGATCACCACTTGCTGGAAGTTTGTGTTCATTGTTCCCTTGCTTTTCTTGAGAATTTTACCACCTATGTAAACAGACGCACTGTTATGCATCACATAAATGGAATAACACTCCGTGTTCCTCTGCAGCTTGCGTGAGGTTCATCCATGCTGTTGCGTGTAGCTCTAATTTTTTCAGTTTCACTTCTGCACTGTGTTCTGCCGTGCGAATGTACCATGTTTAATCATCCATTCTGCTGTTGGTGGATGTGGATTGTTTCCTTTTTTTTTTTTTTGGTTATTACAAAGAGGACTGTTGCAAACCTTCTTGTATGTGTCTCGGTACATGTGGGCAAGAAGTAGAATAGCCAACATTTAATATCTGATTGAGAAAATAAGTAGTGAAAAGTGACTATAATTTAAGTAATGCTTCTAAATGAATTTTATTGCTCACAGTAGCAACATTTACCCGTGAGCTACACATGCGTTACCAGTGATTGCTGAGCATGCTAATCCCTAGAAGGGTGCTACCTTTTCCAACTCATGAAGGTCTTTAATCAGATACTAGCATCCTGTAAGGGAAGCAGAATCACATATCTGTGTCTGTGTATGGTTCCTAAACAGTCTTCTTGTTTCACTCCATGCCCTTTGTGTGAGTGGCAGCATGTTTGTTTGGTGCGTTGTTAGGTTTTGCAGAGATCATATGTTCCATATCAAGTTTCTTTGAAGCCCTTACCTTGGCATAAAAGTGTACTGCATAAATCAGAGTATCATTTTACCACTGGCAAAAGGGACCTTTTAACCCCAGAATAAGTGTAACTGGCTATTACTCATATATAGATATTTGAAATGCATTTAATTTTTCTGGAGCATGTATTTAGTTTGCTTGGTGGAGTGGTTTCTTCCTGACATTTGCAGAAAACCGGCAATATGTACTCTTAGCTTTGCACTCCCCTGGGACCCAGAGTCCAAATGGCCTAGACTTTGTGGGCACTCAGGCCCCACCGCAGCGCCTCAGCTGGGCCTGGCTGCCTCTGGGTGGCTGCACACCTCTTTCTTCTGCCTATCTCCTTCCTTCTGTCTTTCACAGTTTTGTCCTCCACATGAAATGTTAAAGTCCTAATCCCCAGAACCGATGAATGTGACCTTATTTAGAAGTAGGGTCTTTGCAGCTATAAGCAAGTTAAGATGAGGTCATACTGGAGCAGAGTGGTCCCTAAATCCCTAAATATACTGGTGTCGTATAAGAGAACGGAGAGGAGATGCAGCCACAGAGACTCAGAGGAGACAGCGAGGAGAAGACCACGTGAAGATGGAGGCAGAGTTTGGAATGATGCAGGTACAAGCCCAGGAATGCCAAGGATTGCTGGTGACCACCAGAGGCCGGGAGAGAGGCACGGAGAAGCCAGGAGAGAAGTGTCTAGAGAGATTCTTCCCTAGATGCTTCGGAGGGAACAGGCCTGCTGACACCTTTGATTTTAGACTCCTGGCCTCCAGAACTGGGTGGATATAAATTCCTTTTGCTAATTTGCTATGGCAGCCCTAGGGAATGACTGCAGTCTTCCTCTTCCATAATATCTGCCTGTCTGCTCTCCTGTTTCCCCAGGTTACCTTAACTGCTGGCTCAGTGAAGGGTGGAAGTGACCAGCGCAGAAAGGTCTTTGGGTCAGGTGGGCTTCTCTAACCCCTGAAAGTGAACCTACAAACAGGGTCGGCCTGAGGACAGTGTGACGCCCAGAGGGAGAGGCAAGTTTGTTTCTCTGGCCCCATCCCCAGACTTGCATTGGGAGCCTAAGAGGATTCTGTCAGGCTCATTCAAAAACAGCAAAAATGGATCTTCACAATCCTCCTATATAGGAAGATTGAGCAAAAATAGCAGCAACCTACTGGAAGGTCCCAATAATTGTTTATTTTTTACCTTCATAAACAAATCAGAATTTCTCCAGCAATCTAAGGCAAATAGGATTCCAGGACAGCAAGTAAAAGTAATTCAAAATAAATGTACAGTTAAGGATACATGAGTGTGTACCTATTGGGTGGAGGTGTAGGCAAAATTCAGGCTGCTTAAAATTTGGTAAGCTTACCATTCTTTCAGTACTCTTAAAGAAATCATTGTTGGAAATGCCAAATACCAAGGTGTTTTGCTATAATACGTGTTTCTGTAACACAAGTTGGCTTGTATGCTATCATGGTGACACGTGTGGGAATGATGTCATATAACATGGAAGTCAGGTTTTTCCCAGCATGTTAATATTTTGCAACAGCTCAATGCACGGTACATAAATCCAACAGAACTCAGAAGCCGAGAACACAGAACACATTCACCTCCTTCTTGGATCGTTTTGGCCATATGCTCTGTTTCACAAATGGTTTTGCATGGTTCTCTGAGCTTTGTGCATTTTACCCTGCTTTTTACAACTCAACAGCCTCTGCTCCTCCCACCTCCATCAAGCCACCTTCACCTTTTTTCTTTTTTAATTAAGTCCTATTTTAATTTTTTTTTAACCTATGACCAACTTTACCCATTTAAAAAAAAACTGTGCTGGCAGTTAGTTCTGTCTTGTTAATTCTCTGGGCACAATTTGCATCTGTCTTGAATGGTCTGTCCCTTTCTTTTTTTATTTTTTTCATAAGCTCTGCTATTATTGCTACAGGATTTTATAGAACATATACTATTTTTGATAATCACTATAGCAAAAATGGTTGTATTTTCCAGAAATGGGTAGAAAGAGGCACCTCCTGTTCTCACTGACATCGGTCGGTTATGGCGATGGAGTGGTACTGGTCATTCCGTGTGTAGCCCCTACAGGCACACTGTGGGGTCCTCAGTGAGAAGGGTGTCAGTGGCTTTCGATTCCCCCAGCTCTGTTGGGAAGCTGTAGCGTGCCCGAGGCATGGCATTGGGGCTACAACTGAGACATGCAGGCTGGGTGGCCGTCATCTGGTCCCACAGGGATTCCTTTATGTTGGAGTAAGAGTCTGGGTGATCTCAAAGGTTACGAATCAGTAATCAGCTTCAGTAAAAATTAAAATTCCAGTCAGGGCCTTTCCTTCTCTCAGGTGAGATCTCTGGTGAATAGATTGCGAGTGTTTCATTCCACATCCTTTCTCCCTTGCCCTCATTCCTATTTATCTGCTGAAATGAAAAAATGTTGCATTAAAAAAATATTGAGCTCTGAAGTATGTAAGTAGCTAATTACTGAAATTTATTCTTAAATATGTTTCAGAAAACAAGTACATAAGTGCTCATGAGGGCCCATTAGTTACCTCTGATGTTATTATGAAAGATTTATGTAATTTATATAATATTTAGAATTGCTTTATAATAACTTATTAGTGAATATTGATTTCCATGTTTTAAAAAAATACCTGTTTCATGCATGAAAAATGGAGTGTCATTCAGTGGGTTCGATTGACAGACACAGTGAGTGGAAATCTTCAGGAGTGTGATGCAGTAACCGATGCCTTCGAGACATTCCCACCCTCCGCCCTGGCACCCTATGCTTGGTGTCTGTGGGAATCAGACCCTTTCCAGTGTACCAGCCACCCCAGGAGGCGAATGCAGTGAGGCCACCCACTGCCAGGCGGTGAGGAGGGGACCCAGCCCAGCGACTGGCACAGCTTGGTCCTCAATGTGATTTGCTGATGAATCCAATTTATAGAAATTCCAAGAAGAGTAATGATCTCAATTCTGAAGAAGGGGACATTTGTCTGGTTGGAAAAATAGGGATTTTTTTTTTTTAAATGCCAAGTCTTTGAGAAAAAAAAAACCAGTAAATGGTTTTATTTAGTCTGGAAATATGAACACTGGTGTTATTGTTAAATATGCAATAACCATGGTGTAACCTATCCAACTTCATGTTATGAGTGGACGTGAATTTTCTTATATCTGTTGGAAGGTCTCTTACTGTATTATCTTTTCTAGGTAGATTTTTGTTGAATCTTGAAATCCAACCAGTAAGTGTTTATTGAGCCAAGGGTCAGCAGGTCCATGAGGCCTGGGTGCCGGGGAGATAGAGAAAAGTGCATGACCCTGCCACTGCCCCAGGTGAACACCAGGGATGGCTTCTAAGCAATTGATTACCCCACGTTTCCCTGCTCAGATTCTCTAACGCCATGGTTGAGTAGGATGGGAATCTGCAGATAAATTTGGTTGAAATCCTGTGTCTGATGCTTCCTGTGTCTCACATTAGGCAAATTATGTAATCTTCCTGTGACTCGGTTTCCCGTTCTATAAAATGAAAGTAATAAAATGAACCTCTTTGATTTGTTATGATATTTAGATGAGAAATGCATGTAAAGCTTGTAAATTTAGGATGGTTCCCAGCAGGTAGTAAATATGCTAACCATTATTTTTCTGTTTCGGCTAACACTTTTTTTGTGGGGGGCGGAGGGGGTGTTGTGCTAACTCTTTACTTGACTTCTGTATCTATCTCCTACTCTGATTCCAGTGATATAGTCAGACAAAACTCAGGATCCTCCTGAGCAAGAGAAGGATTCCTGTTTGCTTTTTCAAATGCTGCTCGTTTCATTCTTAAGCACATGTCCCATTCATGGGGGTGAAAGCTATTGGAATAGTAGGCACACAGGTTGGCCTCCTTGGACTTGCAGAGGGGAAAACATCAGGCAACTTCCATGAAGGTGCCTTTGTCCCTTTGGGTTTATTTTAGTCCTCTGAGTCTCTGATTCCAAATGGAAGCCTGGCACACAAAATAGCACTAATCCTAGTACAGTTGTAAAAGATACAGCTCTTTTGAGGTGAGAGGGCACAGTTGAGGACAAAGCCTGTAGCTTGGTTATCTCCGGGGCTATTTTTGGAGGGGAGAAGCCCACCCCCAAGTGATTGTGCATTCTTCTTGAGCTCTGATGTCCCTTCACCCTGGACCTGGGACCGGCTGGAGTGTGACTTGCACTCATACGTATAATACTTGGGCTTCCTCTTTCTTGGTTACTTACAAGTTGCTTTCCCTTAAGTCATTACCGGTCAGTGACCTCTTCCCCAGAAAAATGCTGAAGAGGTTTCTCAACTTGAAATGATTTCTACATTCTCTCCTACTCAGGAACTTTAGGGCTCCCTTGTCTGGGCATAGACTCAAACAGTGCTTGGAAGTGACCGTATCGGTATCAGATTAGGAAGTGTCCATTGTTTCTGCCAAGGAAACAGCTTCTCCTGAGAAGTGTTGGTTTGTTCCAGACCCCATTGTCTTGGGCAGCTTGGTTACTGGTCCCTAAAATTTTTAGCACGTGCTTGGAAGGACAAGAGTGAGTTGAGAGGACAATAAGACAGTGGCTCTAGGCTAGCCAGTCTGAAATATCGTTTTTAAGCACCCCAAATCCATGTTCCAGTCCCTTGCCGTGGGTGGGACCTTTCTGGCACAGCTGTAAAGGTGAGTGTGGGAGAGGGTGGGAGCTGCATGTCAGAGCGCTGGGAATGGGGAGAGGAAAGAGCAGAGTCAGACAGCCTGAGAGAGGGATGGAGACGAAGGATAGAGACCCCAGTGGTTCCGCTGTTGCTTCCAGCAGTGCAGAAGCAGCTGCCACCGGGCTGGGGAGGCTTACGGCTGCCATGGTGGAGACCCACAGGTAGGACTGGCCAGAGCTAAATATAATTTGTTTTCCATGGTGAGACTTCTCCCCCATGCTGAAGAAGAGAGAAGAGCCGTCAGATGGTGAATGGCTCAGTGATGTGTGCAGCTGCCAGGTCAAGTTCAAGCCCTCCCAGGCAGTGCAAATCTTAGGCACTTCCGATTAAAAACAAACTCGACCATATGCTCTGTGCAGTCCGGAGAGGACTGCTGCGTCTCTGATCAGTTGCCTTTCACTTCAAGAGGTCGTTCTTTTTCGCTAGTCGGAGGGAGCTTATTGTGGGAACAGTTTATGACCAAGTCTGGAGCCTTTTCTGGCTCCAGAGTCTGAGATTCCTGAAGCCAATTCCTGCCCCCACCCCTGAGAGGCAGGTAAAGGTTTAGGGGCATCAAGGCTCTGCCCAAGGTTAAAAAGCCCCACCTTTCTAGACTGTTCACAGGTCCATGGAGGCCTGAGTCAAATTTAAAAGCAGGCAGTAGGTGCCCAGGTCTTTCACCCGTTTCTAAAAGGGGAGCGCGTGAGCTTTGCATTGCAGATGCGATTTTTATTTTTAAATGCCATGAGTGACGGCCTGCAAGCGGTGACGCATCCCCAGCCAGCTAATCGGTATTGTGTAAAAACACACAAACCACAAATTATTTTTAAAAGGGAAGAAAGCAAGAGAACAGATGCAGCAAACTCCTCGCATCACGTGAATGGAGGGAGAAATTCTGCAAGAGGCATTTCTGGGCAGTGGCACAGGGAGTACCAGCTTGACCAGAGTGGGCAGGAAACACTTTTCTCTAGGGGGACTGACACCCCTCTTTGTCTTTAACAAATTTCAGGGCAGTGATGCTGTCCATCTTTTGCGTGCATGTCCTTCTTTCCCTACTTTCTCTTCTGTTAAATTCTAATAATTTTTTATGTGTCCATACTGAAAAGTATACCACCTGACAAGGTGAATCAGGTCAAGTGCTTTACCGATTGGTGGCCTGTGGCTCAACAGAGGACCTGGTTTGCTCAAGTCATGGACTATTATGTAACCCAGCTCCCCTTATCTGAAATCTAAGAGTCTTAGAAACGGTACCCCTTGGACCACCATTAGAACTCAATTGCGTTTCCACAGATAAAACCAGAAACCTTCTGGATCAAGAAATGGAGAGCAGCAGAGTGGAGAGTGGGCTTTTCCCCTGCCCCTACTCTGGCCTGCTGGTGGAGTATTTCTGCTCTCCCGTCTTCTGTGTGGGGCTCAGGTCATTGGAGGGAGCTGTGCAGGGGGGTTCACCCCCTGGGGAGGGGCAGCCGGGCCCAGGACTGTTCATGGATCCCCTCCAGGGAGCACAAGGCTGACGTGGCTGGGCCCTGGCCTCCTGGCCCAGTGGGGAGGCAAGTGGAGTCCAGAACTGCGTGTGACCTAACTGGGTCTGGGGGTGAGTGGGTGTCAGGGAGGGGTCCTGAAAGAACTGATCTGAAGTGCCGGCAAGAGGAGAGATCGAGAAGAGGCCAGAGAACAGAGTTCTGTAGAGAGAATCGCAAGGAAGCCTGGAGGCAGGAGACAGGAAGTTGGGAAGGCGGGAGGAAGCATGGCTGGATTCCGAGGGAAGGTAAGGGAGAGTAGAGGCTGGACCAGAGGGAGGGACGGCTTCCTGCAGCCCGGGAGGCCACTCCCAGGTGAGGCCATTGCCCTGAGGGCAGAGGGAAGTGTGGAAGGAGCAAAGGCGGGGGCAGGAAGGCCAGGGAAGCTCTGGCATGTTCATTATTAGGTGTTGGTGGGATATGGGGCCCTGATGTGGCCAGATTCCCTCTCTGAGTAGGGGTATCTGTCTAAAACACTTCAGGAACGTGGCCTGCAGGTGCTCCTTTGGACACTGTGGGGTGATGTTTTCATTCCGTGAGGTGCAGTCTTTGATTAAGAAAACTTGCCTAGAGCTGTGGTTTCTGAGGAATTCAGGATGTCAGGCCCTCATTTCCCACCATTCATAGGGAACCAGTAGCCAATCAGCTACAACCAGTCCTTGTTCACTGTCCTTAAGGCTTTTTCCAGAATAATATTCACCCTGCTCTGAGGGGGGTTGTTGTTGGTGGTGGTGGAGGGGCGGGGAGGCTGTGGTGGAGCTGAAAGTAAAAATTAAGTCTTGGCCATAGCGTGAGGGGTTTGAGAGTTTTGCCTGAGCCTCTCACCCCCCCACCCAACTCTTCAGGGCTGTGCAGCCCCTGCCGATCCTGAGACTCCAGTTCTGGGTTTATTTTGTGTGGCCTTAGGACTCCGTATTTGCAGCCATTTTCGTTCTAGAAGAGCTGTGGCTGCTTGTCTTGTTAGGTCGGAAGGAAAGAACTGAGGTCGTCTAAGAACCCCTTCGGGTTTCTCATTCCACACGGTGAAGGGGACGTGGATGTCTGCGGTGCTGGTGCTCAGTGGGGCACCCCTTGTGATAGTCATTGTCTCATTTGGCGAATTCCCCAGAACCCGAGGGCCTCTTGAGGAACGGCTTGAACATTTGTGGAGCTAACTTCAGGCTTCAGACTCAGACTCAAGTCCAGGCACCTCAGGTATATTTTGGATGAAGAAATCGTTGAATGAATGGATGGATGAATGAATGAGAGAGTGAGTGAGTGAATTAATTCTACCTCCAATCTGAGGCAGAATTTTCAGGTCGGTGATTTTTACCCTCATAGTTCTTTTGGCATCCTGCTCCTTCCATTCCTTGGGCTTCCCTCCAAAATGAGAATCCCCCAGTCCTGGCCCCTCATGCCACCACTGTCTTTCTGAGGCTTTCCTCCACACTCCCCTTGCATCGTAACATAAGTTTTCTGAATCCCAACCCCTTAGCATTTGCATATACTGATCTCAGGTCTTACTGTCCTGAGAAAAGCCCCCTGCGTGGCTTTTCAGGATACTACTCCAGTCCAGGATGACAGATGCTGCCAACTATGTTCTTTCTTGCTTAGAGCAGTAGTCCTCAAATTTCCCTCTCCTGAACATTCACCTGGGCTCTCCCTTAGTGATGCAGATTCCCTTACTCGTTCAGTAAATGGTTCAGAACAAGCAATCATAAGCTCTAATAAAATCCCAGATCCTTCCAGGGCAGGTGGACAGTGGGCCGGACTTTGAGAAGCACTTCTTGGAGGGACACTGAGACCTTACAGACCTTGAGGTAAGAAAGGGGGAAGGAGAAGCACACCTGATTTGCTCACGGGAGAAATGAGGCCAGACTCAGGGCGTCCCTGAATGGGGAATGCGGGTCAGAACCAGATGCAGTGGGCAGCTTCCCTGACAGAATGCTGCCAGCCGCAATTCCATTGCCCTCTTCACACCCTGAAAAATGAGTCTGTAAAAGAAGCTGAGAAGGTCCTCAGATGTGGCCTGATACCTTTATGAACTGAGTTTAGAGTGACCTTTCTAATTTTATTTAAGAGATCTGAGAAAATGTGTGAAGGTGAGCTGTGTATTCTTCGGATCTGCAAGCTCCTTATAGAGCCCTAATGCTGTAAAGTCAATACCTTCCTCCCTGAAAACAAAAAGGGAAGCTTAAAAAGATTCTGTTTCTTGGTATGGAGGACAAGCTGAACGCCATCTGTCAAGGTGAGGTTTTATATTGATTGGAGCTTTGGTCTTCATGGTCTCCAGGCCCCAGAGACCCCAGCCAGAGGCCGACTCCTGGGTGCATGCATGGTGGTCACCCGGGTGAAACCCACCTCCCGCCCGCCCCCCCCCCCGTCTTCTTGGGGGTCCAGTTGACTGTTCAGTTGTGGCCTCACAGCATGGTCCATGGGATGGGGTAACCCTCCAGATTTTCAGGGAGTTCTCCACAGTGAGGGCCAGAACCACAGCTGAGGCCCCGGGGAACCTCTCCCCACTTCCTCCCGCATGGCAGCAGTGGGCCCCACACACTCATCAGGCTGGTTCAAACTCGAGACACACAAGTTCTGCACAATGCATTCTGCATGATGCTTTCCACTGGAGTCTGGGCCACACATGCAGGTGTGTCCTCAGGAATGGAAGCTCTATCTTTCTCTAAGAAATCAGAAAAAAAGTTTCTCCAGAAGTTAGTGTCCTGCCACCTCTTGGCACATACCAACTCAGCACATTTATCAAGGATGACCCTTCAGCAGCAGTTTTTCCTTTGGGAATCAGGAAATCGAGTCATATTGGTTTTCCAGTATGGAGATTAAATTGATGATAAGGATTTTTAGGAAATCCCCGTTAGGAAGGGGAGCCATTTTTAAAATTATTGTTATTAAAAGCTCATTATCCTCTTTAGTGTTTTAATTTTTCTTTGTATTGGCATGGCCCATGGAAAGGGGGAGGATGGGGACTTGCTGAGAGATTAGGGATGGCAGGAGCATGAGATTTATGGGAGATGCAGGCTGCATGGCCCCAACTAATATTCCTCAGCTTCTCCTGAAACTTCCAGCATGCTGTTGTTGGGCTCCCCAGATGGGCACGTGGGCCCGGCCAGCCTGGGCCAGCTCTGTGGAACCTTCAGGCAAACAGAGGGCAGAGCACAGCCTGCCAGTGCATGGACTTGGGTTCAGCTCTCCACTTCTCTCTTTCTGCTTGGCAGTCGCTTCTGCTCTGAGTCACAGCGTCTTCTTCCTTAGCACGGAGATAGCCACAGTGGGCGGCAGCCTTGACCCTGCTGCTGAGGCATTGAGCAGATCACCTTGGGAAGCCGCGGTGCCCCCCAGCAGTGGGGAAGAACAGCGTGCCCGGGGGTGCATGGAGTGGGGTGAGCATCAGAACGGAGGGGCATGTGTGGAAGGGCAGTGCGGTTTGGGAAGAGCCTCCAGGTGACTGTGATGCACCTACCCGCCCCCCACCTGTGGGTTTTGGGGGGCCAAACCCTAATGCATACAGAGGCATTTGTAAGTGGGGTTTTGGTTATCACCCTTCTAAATCTTCAATTCTTCATGCTCTTGTCTAAGATTTACGGATATTGTCTTCTATGTTATATTTCTTTAAGCATTCTCAGCCTTGCTCAAGATAAGAGCCCAATTCTAGAAAGAAAAACTTATTTTAAGGAAGTGTTACCTGTGCCTTCCAGTTTATTAGCAGGGACATTGTGGGGTGCCAGATTTTTCACTCAAAACATTCCTGTTGGGAAGCTGCTATCGAGGTTGCTTTGTGTTCTTGCTTTGTTTTGGTTTGGTTTTTGTTACTGAGATTATGAAATTTCCCAGGCCAGATCCATGCCTGAGTTGTCATTGCAGATAACTGCTGGAGTCTTCTGCAGGCTGGCCCATTGTTAGCAGACATGTAGCCAGGTTTCAAGCCGTGTCTGTACTCACTGCTCCTCGAGGTGGTGGCTCTCAAACAGGAGTGCGCATCAAAGTCATCTGTTAAGATATTTGAATGTCCCAAGGTATCTCCCTACAAGATACTTATAAAGACAAAGGGAAGCGGTAACACTACAGTGGAGAAGCCCGGCAGATGCCACCTTAACCAGGGATCAGAGTTCGCACCACCAGTAAGGAGACAGATCCCCCCACAGATCTCCTGATACGATGTTGTGACAAGAGGACAGCATCGGTTCTGTGGAATTTTAGCCAAAATTGCATAATTGGAATTTGATCATGAGGAACCAACTGACAAACCCAAAGGGAGAGACATCTTTACAAATAACTGACCAGCATCCTTCAAAAACGTCAAGGTCCTGAAAGTCAGAGAAGGACTGAGGAACTGTCCCGGGTTGGAGGAGACTAGGAGACACAACAACTCACCGCGATGCAGGATCCCGGATTGGGACCCTGGACCAGAAAAAGAAAATTAGTGGATATTTGGTG
Source organism: Choloepus didactylus (assembly GCF_015220235.1). NCBI lineage: Eukaryota > Metazoa > Chordata > Mammalia > Pilosa > Megalonychidae > Choloepus > Choloepus didactylus. Next base: position 146,252,458 of record NC_051311.1, read on the forward strand.
AACTTTGAATATAGTCTGTAGAGTCATTAGTAGTATTGTATCTGCATAAAGCCCCTGATTTTGTTCATTGTTCTGTGGTTATGTAAGATGCTAACATTTGAGGAAGCTGGTGAAGGGTCGTGGATCTTTTCCATATGAGAGTGTGGGGAAAAACCTCATAGTTTTGGAGCTGGAAAGGCCTGATCTGGGTTCACATTTTGGCTCTGATAATGATTATCCATGTGACATGGGGCAGGCACATTGCCTCTCCAAGCCTCCATTTCCTCATCTGAAAATAGGAATAAACTGCCAGCCTCAAAGTGTTATTGGGATGATAAATGAGGTGTTGCATCTATGTAACCCACAGGATGCAACCTTCTCCTCCTCCTTCTTCCCTCTCCCCCTTCCTGAACCATCCATTCTCTTCTTTCTCACCTTCCATCCTTTACCCTGACCTGTCCTGCATTCCCCACCTGTGCACCCTCTCCTGTGGTGTTTTCAGACACATTCATTTTCTCTCGAGGACTAGAAAACTGGCTCTGCAGATGAGAAACTCTCTCTGGTTCTTGCTGAATGAGTCCTGGTCCATCATAACTCACCTGCCTTTTTGCCAGCCCTGGCTTCCCAAAGGAACTCTCCTTCAAAGAGTTCTAGCCCCTGCTGCTCAAAGTGCGGTCCCTGAGCCAGCGGCTTTGGCATTACCTGGGAGCTCATTAGAAATGCAGGATCTTGGGCCCCAGTTGAAATCTGTTGAGTCACAATCTGCATGTTGGCAGGCTCCCCAGGTGACTCAAGATTCAAGTTTGAGATGCTGTTCTACTCACAAACTTGACATAGAAGTTGACCCCAAGCCAGGAAAGCAATTTGCCTTCTGGCAGTAGGCGAGTAGAACAAGAGTGGATAGGAGAATTGAGAAATGTGAACACGGGTCAAAAAAATTGTCAGGCCAAGGATCTTTCATGGCCAGGTGCTTGTGTGGAATTCTCTTCCCCAGAGAGTAGGGGGCCTTGAGGTCCTGTCTGTAGCCTGGAATTTTGGCCAGGGCCTCTGCCTGGGTTTGCCCGGGCTACAAACTTGGCCAGGGAGGAGCCATTTCTTTTCTGTGGGAACTTGGGTTTCCTGCCCTGTTTTCAGGGCTGTGCCAAGCATACCTGGGGCTCCACACAGTCAACGTTTGCTGCCAGACCAAGATAGACCAAGGGAGACTGGTTCTGAGGGTTAGGGCTGGTGTCCAGGTGCTGTGAGGGTGTCTGTGGGAAATGAACAGCAGCACTGACTGCTTTTAAATGATAGATGCGTGACTCTTGCAGCTAATTCCTCTCAGCTAGACTCACGTGTTGCACAGGGTGTTATTAACTAAGCTAACATTTCTTGAAGGTTTCTGTGTGCCCAAGAACTGTGTCATGTGCTTGGTTTGCCTTATGTTAACCTTGTTCTGCCACCCTGCAAGGTGGGGCCACCCTGGACACGGGGCCTCATAAGTGTTAATAATGAATCTGAGGTCATAGAGCTTATAACTGGAGCTGGGATTTGAACCCAGAGCTCCCCGAGTCCAGACCCCAGCTCTTGAACCCTAAGCTCTCCTGACCCAGGTGCTGAAGCAGGGTGGAGGAGATGACCCGGCGGGCTCCTTCCTGTGTGTCTGCGCTTGCTCACTGCTCTCTGGTGGGGCTGGACATGCTGGTGGTCACTCATGTCACGTCAATGGCACATGTCAGATTCTGGGTTTGGGTCTCTGGTTCCCAAAGAGTCGCAGCTGGGAGACCAGACAGAATGATCTCTTTTGGCTCCCGTGCATGGGAAATGATGTGTGGCACGTGTGGCTCCTCGTTGTAGCATCTCCACCTCCTCCCCACCACCGGTTTGGCACAAGGGCTTCGGCACAGCCACTGGGGCTGGGGTGGGGCTGGGGCTGGGCAGGCACTGAGTGGCTCATGGGATGGAAGTAGCTCAGCGAAGTCAGCATCGTCCCCTTTCCCATGGTGTGGTCATTTTCCTTCCTTTCCTCTTCCCTTTCTAAAAGAGGAGCAGAGGAAAATGGAAAACCACTAGAAACTCTAAATTAATACCCCACCAGTTTGGTGTATCCTTTCCACTGTGCGTGAGAGGCTGGTGTTTTAAAAACTCGTGTTCTCTTTTAGGCTCAACTGAAAGGCTCAAAGGTAATTAGCTGTTACAGAAAGACTGTGTAGTCATTTAAAAAACCTGCTTGTGGGAGTCATTATCTCTAGAGGGATGGAAACATGGCAGTAAAAATAGATCCTGGACCCTTGTTTGCAAGAGCTAAGACAAATCAGCCAATGGTATTAATGAAAATTAGGCAGTGGGCCAAAATTTGTCCCTCTCAATTTTTTAATTAGAAAAATATGTCATAAAAAGAATGCACTTTCACTGTGAAAATTTAGAGGTATCAGAAAAGCACAAATACTAAAGAAGAATCACCCTTGATGCCACCAATCAGCATAGCTGCTCTTCCTACTACCTCAGCAAATGTACTTCCAGCCTTTATTTTCTATGCTCACAAATAAATATGTTTATATTTATAAAATGAGGATCACACTGATGTGTAGTTTTATAAACCACTTTTTTTACTCAATAGTATTTCAGTCTTTTCCTCATGTCATTAAATGCTCTCTCTTTTTTGTAGCATTTAAAATGGATGCATTAATAAAAGCATCATTTGTCTAAGACAGTAACAGCAAGAATGATAAGTATCTTTTATATAGAACTTACCCTGTGCCAAGCACTATTCTAAGCGTTAAGCTTTACATATAAACTCATTTTGTCATCACACAACCCTATGAGATAGAGACTGTTTTTATCCCGTTTAACCTTGGTTGATTGACATTTAAGCTTTTCCCTCTTTTTTTTCCCTAATATTTTAAACAACTCTGTAGTAAGCATTCTGGTAGATGCGTCTTTGTGAACACCCTCATTTTCCCATCAGTTGATGCTGGATATGCGTACTCTTCAGTTTTGATATACATTCCCGATTGTCCTGTATAGGAAGAGTCTCCACTCCTTTCTCCGTTGTCCTCTTCCCTGTGGCCAGGTTGGCTGGCGACCTCGTGGTGGCCTGCCAGGGGAGAGAGAGGCTTCCAGTCAGCTTGTGGCCCAGGGGTCTGGGGAGGGTGCAAGATTTTAGTCTGGATTCCTCAGTCTGGGATCACTCACCTGCCCCTCTCCTGCTTCTCATTGTTGGTTAACACCAGTCCCTTGGCTTGGTGTCTCTCCGTTAGACTGAAAATTCCCACGTCTTCTCCCAGCTCAGTGCCGTATATCCACAGGGTACTGGTTCCATAAAGGTTTGCTGATTGAGCAGAGAGGACGAAAACAGTGTTAGGAAATATGGGTGGTCTAGCGTGGATTTTACTAGTGGCTGAAACAGATTTTGGAGGGTGGAAATTATACGTCTGAGACCCTCTGCCAGGCCAAGTCCTAGCCAGTAGGGCCCCTGCAGCAAGTCCCTTTGGTGCATGGGTGTGGGTTGTTTGCTCATCTAAGTGAGGCGCTGACTTTGCCTCGTGGAGTCCCCACATGGCTCGGGGGTGTGTTGTCCTCCAGATTCTTTGCAGTCCTGAGCCTGGCAAGCAGATGGTGCTCCCCTGGGTTGCAGAAGCTGGGGCTGCCACTTTCCAGAGTGTGCCTGCCCTCTGCTTTCCTCCTACCTCCACTCCTGGAGAGCCTCCCTTCAGTTCCCGAGGGACTAGAAGCTTCTCTGTGAGTGCAAAAGAAGGTGAGCCTTGGGGCATGTAGTGCATGTTTGTTGATTACTTCCTGGGTAGCAGATCCTGCATCGGATCCTGGGGATGTGGGATGAATAAGTCATGGCTCTTGTCCTCTAGGAACTGGCAGGGAAGACCAACCTGTAATAGTTATAAGACAGGGTAAAAGGTTAACTGTACATAAAGCCGGGAACAGTGCTCCAGGGGATTCTTGGTTCCCCATCTCTTACTTGTCCATGGTGGGGGGGCTCACCCCACCTCTCAACAATGCTAAATCTTAGTGGGGAGGGGGTGGTGGGTTTGCATGGAGCCCTGCACTCAAGGAGGGAGGGCGGGCAACCAACAGAAGCTTGACAGTAAACAGACAGTCATCAGGTTTCATCAGGAACAAACATTAAACTGAGAACAGGGTCCTGGAGGTGGCAGTGGCCTGAACTTTCTTTCACTCCTGTGTTATTGGGATTTTTTTCAAATGATAATGTAGTCATGTATTATGTGTATAAATGTAAAATAATTTAAAAGAAAAACTACAGAAGAATTAGTCTTTGTGTAGAAGACTCTCCAAAGATTTATCTTCGTTCCCAGCTCTATCTTATCTTGGTCATTGCAGTGTGATTATTTTGTGGTATGGAAGACATGTCCTATATTTTACATGAGACAGGAGGGAGTGGCCTGTAAAATATTTCTGGCCTCTCCTGAGCTTTGCAAAGAGTTTTGAGTTTCACTGTCCATGGCGGCCTCTCAGGTTCTCAGTCCCACGCCTGTGTGAGGAAGGGGACAAGCGTTTGTGCTAAGTGTCATCTGGAAAACGGACTTGCAGACTGAAAACATGGACTGTGATCCCCGCCCCATGAAGGAGTGTTTTGATTTTGAATTATGTATTTAACTTGCAGAAACCGTAATAAGATCCCACCGCAGGCAGGCCTTTTTTATTGAGAGGAGTGTGTGAAACCAGAGCTCTGCCTACTTTTAAAGTTTTAGCACCTTAGAAACGTGGTGTTTTCTGTGACGAGGGGGCAAAGGTGGCAGAGTGGCAAAGACAAAACCCCACAGAAACTCTTTCTCGGGTTCTGGGGTAATGGGGCCACTGACCTAAATAAGGGCCGGGATCTGACGAATGCAAATGAGCTCACGCCACCAGGACGGGCTGAATTGAGGTCGCTGCCTCTTCCGTTCACTGCTGGTCGCCTGTATGTTCAGGACCAGAGAACCTACCCCGTCAAGGTTTTCCTGGCTCCAGAAACCTGGTTGAAGGCTAAATCCCTGAACGGAGAGACTAAGGAGTAGGATTTTATCATAAGAATCCAGAGAAATGGGCCAATCTTCTTGGGCTCCAGGGCTATGTTAGAGAGAATGCTTCTCGGAGAACCAGCTAGAACAGCACCATCCTTTTGAAATACAATGTGAACCATATATATAATTTAAAATATTCAGGTGGCACATTAAAAAAAAATGAGAAGAAAGAGGTGATATTAATTTTAATAATTTTTAAATCCAGTATATTCAAAATATTATCATTTGAACATGTAATCAATATGAAAAATTATTAATGAAATGTTTTACATTGTTTTTGTGTACTCTTTGAAAGCCAGTGGGTAATTTACCTATAGTAGCGTGTTTCAGCTCGGGCTTGCCACATTTCAAGTGCCCAATAACCACAGGTGGCCTGTGCCTCCCTATTGGACAATGCAGGTCTAGAAAGTTCTGTCACTCAACACCTTACAGAGTGAGGTTAGAAGACTGCAAGGCTGCTCTCTGGGCCCGTGGGAGCACTGCAGCATTTGACGCAGGTCCCTGCAATGTTCTGCCATTTTTAAAAAAGGTTTAAACTTTAGTAACTTAAGCTATAGATAATAGTAATTCTTTACATTTTCATAGGGCTTTTTTATTGATTAGAAACTTCCAGTACATCTTCCCTTGCACCTAAAACTCTGAAGGAGGCAGGCAGATGCTGTTCCTTCAGCAAACATTTGCTGAGGGTCTCCAAGGTCCTAGACCTTGATTTGCGTTTTTGGAGGTCAGAGTCTAGTGGAGCAGAAAAACAAATCATGATGTCAGTGTGATTCGAGCTGTAGTGGGAAGATGGACAGGCACTCTGAGAACACAAGAGACACCTTAATTCTGCCCAGGATGTTGAGGAGGGGATATTGAAGGAGTAGAAAGATGAGACTGAGGAGACCTTTGCCACTGAGGGCATTCTGAACCTGTCCCCAATGTGCAAGCCGAAAAAAGCATGGCCCACTTGGGTCAGAACTTCTGGGCTGGGTGTGTGTCCTTTACAACCCCAGGCAGGTGAGGCCATGAGGCCACCTGCCTGAAATCCTCCCACAAGTGCACGAGGAGACGGAGCCTGGGGCCCAAGAGTTCCAGGGAGCATCATAGAGCGGCTCTTTATCAGGAAAAGGGAGTTCCTTTGGCAAGGTCTTTAGGAAGGGGTTGGGAGGATGGGGTGAGAGGGACTTCATTTCTGGACCTGCGGGTAAGGGTAACCTCAGTTCCAGGGCTCTTGTGTGGCGGCAGCCCCCAGTTTTTGTTTTGATGTCTGCAATAAGAATATTTTGCATACAGTTCTGCAGCATCCTCACACTGAGGATGCTAACTTTAAATGCAGTTCTTGAGCGTTTTTATTGTAGTTATCTGGGAGTCCTGGGGGAGAAACATCTGAGGGTTCTGGGGGATAAATCTCCATTTCTTGAACGTTTAGAATCCCAGGTGAACTGTCCGCCCATCTGGAATCTCCGTGCAGGACTTTTTAACCCAGACACGGAGCTCGGCTCTTGCCTTTTGTCACACGAGGCCCTTCTCCGCCACTAGGTAGAAGAGGGACATGGCCTGCGTGTCTGCCTGAGGCCCGCCGCCCTCCAGCGATGGTGGGCCTCCTGTGTGCTCAGCAGTTTTATTTTCATCTCATCAGTGTGTTCCTCTTTTAAAGTGTGAATCCTAGTGACCCGAGTGAGCTGTCTGCCTGGGCCTGAGCCAGCTGGGCCAGGTTACTCAAGTTCAGAGGCTGCCCTGGGCCGGGTTTCAGGGGATGTGGGTTCCCTATGTGGTCGGCCTGGGGATGGGGGCCACGGCGGGAGCCCACATGGCCTGCCAGAGTGACAAGTTATCAAGCTGGGAAAACCTTCTGCTAAAAATAAACGGGGGCCTGTATTCCCCTCCCCTCCTCTCCGTCCTGGCAGCTCTTTTAAAAGAGTAAGCAAAGTTTGTAAAATTTGGATGTTAATATTTAGAAATGCAAAATCAAGTATGGGTGCCATTCGGTGCTTGTCTGCAGGTAGAACTCGTGCATGGTGGCTTTGCTTGAACAGTTCCACAGTGTGGCCTCCGCTGAGATTTTATACGTGCTCATGCATCGGAATGGGGTGGAGGGGAGATGGTTTGGTACCCAGTGGTTGTGCATCAGCAGGTGTGCCCTTTCCCAGGAACTGAGTGGTCAGCAGTGGCTGCCGATGCTTCAGTAGTGCCATGAGGTAGAGTTTTAGAAACAAAGGCCGGCAGATGGCCTGCCCCTACCCTCTGCTGGCTGATGCTGAAACTCACCTGATGCAGGGAGAAAGGAAATAAAGTACTTAGCATGGCTTCTGGTACAGAGCCATGAATTGCACACAGCTGTTCCTGAAGCTTTTCCTCATTAGAGGCAGTTGTCCCTGGAGTGATTTTCCCCTGGACCTGCAGCATCAGATCCCTCGGGCACTTACACGGAAAGCACATTCTCAGGCCCTATCCCGGACCCACTGAATGAGCACTCTGGGGTAGGGCCCAGCCATCTGAGCTTTAGCCAGCCTTCCAGGTGGCTCTGATGCCCACCAAAGCTGGAGAACCATCACCAGTGAGGTTTAGAGCACAGATCTGGAGCTGGACTGGTGGGGCTCACACCTCAGCTCTGCCACTCACTAGGTTCTTGGCCTTGGGCAAATTGGGCCACCCCTCCGTGCCTCGGTGTCCTCATCTGTAGGTTGGAGGTAATAGTGGTACCTACTTCACAGGCTCTGTGCGGGGATTGCCTTAGGAAATATGTGTTACAATGAAGACAGGTGGTAAACACGCTCTAAGTATTTGCTCTAACTTGCTAAGTCAACTGGCTTTGCTAATAGGTCTGTTTGACTTCCAAGCCTGCCACTCATTTTATTGTACTGACTTAGAAACCTAATTCATTTAGTGGTTAAGGCTTCAAATTCTGCAAAAAAAACACTGGCAGCTCTTTAGGCCCAGGCTAGCAAGGTTTCCTTGCTCATCGCCAGCTCTGGTTCAATGGTAGGGGCTGCGTGGAGCATGGTCAGGAGGATTTTAAGGCCGTGCCCGAGCTTAGCTTGTGAGTGCCATTGTCCATTAGGTAATGTGCACAGGGTTGGAATATGTCTGCCCATCCTGCTGCTGGTTGTTGTCAGTCAACTTAGCATGAATTACTGGGTTTTAAAGGGAGTTACCACTGAATAGCCCAGGGCAGGGGAATTGCGTGGGCTGTGACCACTCTGTGGTTTGTGAGCTGCTGCTGGCCTGCTGAATCAAGTGCTGCTTGGCCTGGGGCTGGCTCTTTTGGGACTTGGGGGTGGCTGTGGCCACAGTGAAGGCTGGCTGAGCATCTAAATGTTCAGAATCCTGGCCAGATATCATTCCATCTCATCATAACTAACAGGTGCTTTTAACCCCATTTTGCAGATATGAAAACTAAGGCTCAAGAAAGTCGAGCCTTGATTTCCAGCACATTGCCCTTGGCCCAGTGGGTGAACCTCTTGGCGGAATGTCTCTTGGCACTCTCGTCTACTTTTGTTTTTAGAAACCAAGACTGAACCTGCTCCGTCATCACCATCTTCCTTTATTTTCCCTCTTTGTCTCTTCTACTCACGGGCCCAGAGCTCTGGGGCCCAGGGCCAGCCTTTCTCTGCATTTGGAAGGTTCCCTCTTTTCTCATGAGGCACTAAGCCAGATGCTCCTGCTCCGGCTGGGCCTAGGATGAGCAGCTGAGGCCCACTTGGTTCCGGGCTCTGGGGTAAGCTCTTGTCCCATTGGAATGGGAGTGGTAGATTCCAGGACTCCAGTTAAGCCTTTGGGAAATGGGCTGAGTTAGCTGTTTGGGTTTAAACAGGCTTCAGAAAGGAGGCCCCTGTCGGGCGGGTCTGTCTGTACTGGAGTGGGGCTGTTAGCCTTGCTCCACCCTCCTAGCCTGGAGAAATCATTGTTGCCTCCTACGACTATAAGTCTGCCTGAGTCCAATTTTACCAACCTTTAATCACCCCGATATTATCATCCTCAACGTATTATTTCTAACAACATCTTTATAGGGAAAGGTGCCTTTCCCAGTATCTTCTTTCTCCTTTCTTGTGGACAAATTTGTGTCCACTAGGTCCCCACTAAATTGTATGTGACCACCCTCCCTCTCTCCACACCGTTTGGTTCCATCCTGTCTCTGTCATGTGAAGTAAGAGTTTCGGATTTAAGTGCCCTGCCGTGGGTGCAGCCCTTTTCCTCCTGGCTCGGGGAGGCTCACAGGGAAGGAGCAGACATACTTGGACGGCCCCTGTCGTGTGAGAGTCTTTCTGGGGAGAGAGGGAGGAAGGCCAGTGGGCCTCTGCAAGGACCCTCTCACCTGAGAGAAAACTCGTCGTCTTCCAGGAAAGGGCACATTGCCTGGTTGGCTCTAGAGGCAGCTGAGTTCGCTCACCAGGGGAGGAGGACGTGCTTCCCTAGAAGGGAGGAGGGCTCCGGGCAGGATGGGAAGGGTGCCAAGGCTGCTTGGACATCCTGTAAGCAAGTGGGGCAGGCACAGCGGAATAGAGGGGTGGGGGGACCCCGGTTTTAGGGGGTGGTTGTGATAGTGCAGGTGAGTGGTCATGAAGACCCAGAAATGCAGATTGGGTCTTTTGAAGAAAACATCAAACTTGTTATTGATAGATTTTTAAATGACTTGAGTAAATGGAAAGATATGCCAGGTTTCTGGAGGAGAAGACCACATTTTATAAGGATGACAACTCTTCCAAATTAAAACATAGGTTACTTAATAGGATTCCAGTTAAATCCCAGGAGAACTTTTTGGGAACACAACAGAATTATTCTGAAATTCTCCCAAAAGAATAAAAAGCTGAAAATAGCCAAGAAAAAAAATTTTTTTCGTAGAGGGTAATGGTATCTCCTTCAGTTTGTTTCCCATACACCCTCCAGAGTGATCTTTTCAAAAACAGGAACCAGATTTCATTGGATTGTGGGATCCTAGAGTAAAATCTCCATTCTTTTCCGGGACCTATGGGACCCTTGTGGCCATCCTCGGGGACGTCACCTCCCACCGTCCTCCTGCTCATGGAGCCCCAGCCGCTCGGGCTTCTTTCTCTTCCTTGGAAACACCAAGCTCCTGCCCGTTGTTTCATTTTTCTCAGGGTGCCATAACAAAATACCACACTTGGTGTCTTAGCACAATAGAAATTTATTTTCTCATGGTTGTGGGGGATGGAAGTCCAGCATCAAGGTGTCATTAGGTACATGCTCCCTGTAGGAAAGGGTCCTCCCTTGCCTTTTCTAGCTTCAAAATATAGTTTCTAACTGTTTGCCAGAAAAGCTAAAACCAGCTATACTCTTCACCAGCAATCTAGGAAAGGGCCTTGCTCAACACAATCCCTGCCAGGTTAACTGAAGGTGAAAAATGATCTCATTTTCCTTTGCATTTCTCTGATTACCAGTGAGTTAGGCATTTTTCCCTGTATTACTTGGCTTGTTTGTATTTCTTCTGTGCATAGACTCTTTCTTTCCTTTGGCTTGCTGCTGCATCACCTGGACCTCTGCCTCCGTCGTCACATGGCATTCTCCTGTGTGTATCTGACTCCAGTCATATGGAGTTAGGGCCCGCTCTGCTCAGCTTGACTTCATTTTAACACATTACATCTGCCATGACCCTATTTCCCAGTGAGGTCACATGCTAAGGTGTGGTGGGTAGGACTCGAACGTGTCTTTTTGGGGGACACAATTCAACCTATAACACCCACTTCACTTAGGCTGCTGCCTCCACATAGAACTTTTTCTTTCTGGCCTAGACTTTCTCATGACTCACTCCTTATCTTTCAGGGATCTGTTCAGAGGCTACTTCCTCAGAGAGGCCCTGCCTGACAGCCCTGTCTAAGTAGCATCTTCCCTGGCATTCTCTCATCTCCATTTCATCTGAACTAGAGAGTAGGACTAGCATTTACACCTGGCTGTGCTGCTTCCTGCTATGTGGCCATCTGGGCATCAGTTTTCCTCATCTGTAAAATGGAAATGATGATACCTACATCATGAGGATTCAATGTGACATGCCAAGTGCCTGATAGAGCTGGGCACACAGAGTATGTGCTCAATCAAGGGTGGTGGTGGTGATGGTTAGGAGTGCTTGTTCACTGTCATGCCCCGCTGGAAAAGGAAGCAGACAGATAAGTGTTTTGCGAGTTTACTGCTGTATCCTTGGTTTCTGGACAGGTGCCTGGAAAGGTGCCTGGCACATAGGGAGAGCTTGGTAAGTGTTTGTTGACTGAATACATGAAAGCACAATGGTAAAACCTATTATAAACTTGTGTGCTTGATGTCTGGGTAGAGTCCCAGATTAAAAGGACAGAACAGATAACTCAAAAGCAAACCCTAGAATTTATAAGGATTTAATCCATGATGACAGAGCTTCACAAATCGGTGGGGAGAGGGATGGATAATTTAGTAAATGACCAATGCAAAAAAAATTAGATCCTCCCCTAATACCATTTATCAAAATAAAGTCCAATTAGACATCTCAAATTAAGCCATAAAAAATCTAAGGAAGTATATGGGAACATCTTATTTTTCCTAGGGAAGAGTTGGCTTTCTAAGCACCAAACGGGGAAAAATCAGAAAGAAAAAAGAGCAGTAGATTGGACTGCTTTTAAAAATTAACTTCCTTATATAGCAAGCATTAGAAAAATTAAAAGTCAAGGTAGAAAATTGTCACAAGTGACAAAAATAGTTTAAAGCCCTTAATGTAGAAATTATTGATCACATAAAATAAATCTAAAGAAAAAACATCACAGTAGAAAAATTGGCCAAAGGAAAGAAAGAGTCTATGCACAGAAGAAATACAAAGAAGCCAAGTAATATAGGGAAAAATATCTAACTTACTGGTAATCAAAGGAATGCAAAGTAAAATGATATCATTTTTCACCTTCAGTTAACCTGGCAGGGGTTTTGTTGAGAAAGGCTGTTTCCTAGATTGCTGGTGAAGAGTATAGCTAGTTGTAGCTTTTCTGGAAAACAGTCTGAAACTATATTTTGAAGACATTTAACTATATACCTATCTTTTGACCTAATAAATCCAACTCTAGAATTCTAGCCTATGGAGATCATCAGAAATGCATACAATATATGTGCAAAATATTCATTAATTATAAACAAGAAAAAATGTGAAAAAATCTGAATACCCAGTGTTCTAGTTTGCTAATGCTGCGGAATGCAAAACACCAGGATGGATTGGCTTTTATAAAAAGGGGGTTTATTTGGCTACACAGTTACAGTCTTAAGGCCATAAAGTATCCAAGGTAACACATCAGTAATCGGGTACCTTCACTGGAGGATGGCCAATGGTGTCCGGAAAACCTCTGTTAGCTGGGAAGGCATGTGGCTGGCATCTGCTCCAAAGTTCTGGTTTCAAAATGGCTTTCTCCCAGGACGTTCCTCTCTAGCAAGCTTGCTCCTCTTCAAAACATCACTCACAGCTGCACTGAGTTCCTTCTCTTTGAGTCAGCTCATTTATATGGCTCCACTGATCAAGGCCCACCCTGAATGGGTGGGGCCACGCCTCCATGGGAATATCTCATCAGAGTCATCACCCACAGTTGGGTGGGGCACATTCCAAGCAAATCTAATCAGCACCAAAACATCTGCCCCACAAGACTACATCAAAGATAATGGCGTTTGGGGGACACAATACATTCAAACTGGCACACCCAGCAATGGAGGAAATAGGTAAATTATGGTATATAAACAAATGAAATATTGGCCTTTAAAAATATGTATGTATATTTTTAAGATTATTTAATGCAGTGGTTCTTAACCAAGGATGCTTTGTGGGATTTTCTAAAAAATGTACAGGCCAGACTCTACGTGGCAGAGAATCTCATTCAGTTGGTCAGAAGTGGAGTCTGGGGTTTGGCCTGGTTATGGAGATTCATGTGTGATTCTCCTGTTTATCTCTTGTTGCAAATCGCTGATATAATGATGCAAGGAAATGATCATGGTATACTGGGAAGCTAAAAAGCAGAATATGAAACTATATTGCTTTGGTTATCTCTTGCTGTGCAACAAACCACCCCAAAGCTTAGTGGCTTAAAAACAACACATCTGCTGCTCTCACTTGAAGCCACATGCATTCAGGCAGAAAGGTTTGGGACTGGGCCTTTCCCTCATGAAGTCTCTCAGCCTTCAGATGGATGACCTGGGCTTCTTACAGGATTCTAAGAGGGAAAGGTCAAAGGAGATAAGACCCAAAGTGCAAGCACTTATCAAGCTTCTGTTTGCATCATGCTCACTGATGTCCCCATTAGCCAAAGCAAGTCACCTGAGCAAGCCCAGCCTCAGTGGGAGTGGGCTACACAAGGAATGGATACTGGAGGCTACTATGTATATTTACAATATGATTGCAGTTTCTAAGCACAAGATGCTCAAAGACACTTGCACCTGTGTAGAAATATGCCACTGTTTTCAGTGATTATTTTCTAGTTTATTGATCTGTGTATTTTCAGAATTTTCTATAATAAGCATGCATTTTCCTATTGTAAGCAAAATGGATACTTTGAATTAAGAATTATGGTTATATGTTTGTAGAATTTACTAGATGATAAACGATGGATTCAGGAGATGGTTGGGTAGATGGAATTAACTGGAGTTGATGACCTGTTAGATGTGATGGGTGGGAGTAGTGATCACAGGTGAGTTCAAGGATATTGTAGCTTGGGCTCTGGTTGAATTGTTCTGCCTTTCACTGAGATGGGGAAAGAAAACAGGGATCAACTTTGCCGGGGAAGGTCTCATTTAAATGCTGTGTTTGTTTCCTGTAAGAGGCATCAGAGTTTAAAGTCCAACAGATCGTGAAATATGGAGCTGAGGTTCAAAAGAGAAGTGGGGGCTGGAGAGGGGTATTTATTTGAATCATGGATGGCCATTGAAGCTGTGAGAGAAAATACATTCATCCAGGATAGCACAGGGAACGATAGAAAAGAGAAAAGAAGATGGATCCTTGAGTTCACCAACATTTAAGGCCCCTTTAAAAATTTTAAGACTTTAAGAAGTGCCAGGCCAGTTCTAATTCCAGACACTGCTTCGGTATGACTTCCCTCTTGAGGCCTTCCCTGCTCCTAACCCCACAACTGGATTGACTCCCCACCCCTCCACCCCCATCATATGCAGCCTCAGCACCCTGGGCTTCTCATTCGGACCACTTGACACATTTGCAATTAAACTACCACTTCTATAATTAGTTGTTTGATGTCAGCTCCATGAGAGCCAGTGCAGGATCTGTCTTGCCCACTGTTGCTAATCAGTATTGTCTAGCATGGTGTTTGACGACTGTCTTCTAGGAGGATGAATGAATGAAACATGCAGCAAGCAAAGCAAACCAGGGAAGTAGAGTAAAGAAGATCATTCAGAGAAGGTGTTGGGGAATCACAGAGAGTTTCGGGAGAAGTGTTTCAAGGTGAGAGAAGGCACCAGTGCCAATCATTCGTTAGAGATTGAGAGTGACAAGGTCTAGAAAGATCTATGGAGAAAGCAGTTCTAGAGTTGGGGTTGAAGCAGGTCCTGGGGGAAGAAGGAAATCTAATTAATCAAGAGCATAGGTGGGTCAAGTGGTCTTGGAAATAAGGAGTAGACACTCTTCTGATGTGAGAGGGACAGCAGAGAGGGTGGGAGGAGTATACAAGAAGGAGAAGGAGGTCTCAGAGCAAATTGGACATCATGGTTCAAAGTCAGCCGGGTTGATTCCTCTCAGGCTGTGGACACTTGGTTTTTCAAACAAAGTGAACACAGGAAGTAGATGTCCTGTTTGTGAGATGAAAGCTGTCCTTTGCCATCTTGCACCTTCACAAAGCCCTTGGCGTGTCTCCCTGACAGCCTTTCAACGGTGCCCTCCACACTAGTAAGTCTGATCAGAGAAATCTTAAATGTGTGCTATGTAAAGTTGGCCGTGTTGAAATCTTCATGAAAGTGGCATTATTAGTTCAATATTATACCCTAATTCAGTGGTTCTCAAAGTATGGCTCCCAGTTTGGCAGCTTCAGCATCCCGTGGGAAATTTTTTGAAATGCAAATTCTTGGGTCCCATCTCAGACCCACTTAGAACTCTGGGAATGGGGCCCAGCAATGAAAGTTTTAACAAGCCTTTTGCTAGAGCTTGAGAACCCCTGTCCTAACTCCAGAACTACAAGCAAGCAGTTGTTGCAAATTAACTAGCTTGGGCTGACATTTGTGCAGGAGCCTCCAAGCAGGGATATATATCTCCCTCCGGCCTTCTCTTTGGAAGAGGTTTTGAAGTTGTCAGCTTGCAACCTGCTTTGGAATTCCCTGAGCTTGGAGAATGGAGCAGACAAAGTTACAGGCTTCCATATTACAAGGTCAGCAGTTTCTGCTGGGATCCCAGGCAGCGTTCCTGGCCTGACTGCACACCGAGGTTCTGAGCCAGGAGGAGGGGAGAGGAGGGGGGGCCCTCCTGTTCTTCCCTGAATTTTAAATCAAGGGCTGTGAAGGATCAGAGGGGCCAGCCTTACAGGCTAGGGGATAAGGTTTCACACAGAGCAGCTGGAATTCATAGCCGTGGCGGTGTCTGGGACCCATAGCTTTGAAGACATGGTGAGATGCTGTTGCTTAACAAAAACCAGACCTGCGCCCACCAGCTGGCTCCGAGCCCCGCAGCATCTCGGCTTGGGCAGTGCCGGCTGCGATGCCACACGGGGTCCTCAGGCCCCCAAATGCACCTTCGTGTTCCTAGGGAGGTGAAAGCCTGCCTGGCTGCAACTGCTGCTGCAGCTCTTCCGTCCAGGGGCTTGACAGCCTGCAGCAGATGTTCTGTGTTGGAGAGGTAGAGTGGTTTTTCTCCTCTTTGTAATGCGTAGGTACCGGTATCCGGTATCCAGAGAAAAAACAGATCCCTGCACATCTGAATTTGACTCCAGAAACCAGGGGTTGAAATTTTACAGACGACCAAGGCTCTCAGCCAAGTCTAAGTGCTCATTTGTCTCTGAAGTGGGTTGCTCACTGAGGGCCTTGATGCCTGGCATTTTTGTTCCAGTTGGTTCTGCACGGTGGAGTGCAGTGTTGGAGTTTCGGGCATATCCTAAGGATGGAGGGCCGAGCACCTTCCCCTGATGTTAGAGCGCCTCCTGGGTGGGAGGCAAGGGTAGGTAAGTGACTGTGATGTTACTGCAGAGCTCCTGTCTCTCCTCCTGGAAAACCTGTGAGGGTCCTGCAGACTGGATGTGTGCCAAACACGCACCTTCTCTTTCTCTGCACCATGTGCAGGTGGCCTGTCTTCCTTGGCTCTTTCACTTTGCTGCGTTCTTTTCTACTTTTATTTGGTGTCATTTAGGAACCCTTTTAAAAAAAGTTCCTAATAGCAGGAAGAATGGCTTTCCTTGAGGGTATGGGGTCTGTGGTTTGATTTTCTTTCCCCCTTCACTGTTGGTGCAGGCTGTGTAATTACTTTTGTGGGTAAATCTTCCTCTTTAGCCAGTGCTGCAGGGAAGATGGGAGGCCTGAGTTCTGGTTCTGGTTTACCCATATGATTTGGAGCAAATGTGTGAATCTGTCCAAATGCCTTTTTTTTTTTTTTCCTCCCCAGTAAGTGGACTTTAATCAAAAATTTTTTGGGCAAAATATTAATATTTATTGAGGATATTTGAGAATCTGTCCTCAGTGTATCCAGAGAAATATATTCAATTACCAAAGGAGAGGAAGGGGAGAGGAGGTTCCAGCACTTTAGCTAAGTTATAGAAACAGGATTGTTAATTGACTCTCCTGAGTGGGGCTGCTGAGTGCCCTTGGGCTTTCCAGTCCCACTAATGGGGGGGCCTGGGGGAGAGAAGACATTTCCCTGGGACTGCTCCCCTCCCTTCAACACCACTCCCTAGTTCTGATGAAAGAATTGAAAATGGCCAATAAAACGTTCAGTTCCTCTAGTGGTCAAATAAATGTAAGCTTAAACAGCATAATACCAATTTCCACCTAGTGGATTGGTAAGGATTAAAAAATTACTCAGGGCCAGCGAGGGTATGGGTTATTACAACTGCTGGTTGAGGTCTGAATCTGCAAAGCAATTTTGCAAAAGTTATCAAAAACCTTAAAAATGCACAGAGCCCTTGACTTAGCACACCTGGGAATTTATGTTTTATTGTTTTAATCTAATAAAGTTATGCAGAAAGTATCATGTTCCAAGTCGTAATTTTACTAACGTGATCATTAGAACAGTGAAAAATTTGAAACAGCTTTGATGTCTACCAAGGCTTATTACATAACATATGTATCTCATTTAAAATCGTCACATAATACTTAATGACATGGAATCATATGTCAATTAATAATAATGGCAGTAATTAAAACTTTACTTGATGGCAATTGAAAAAATAATAGAAAACAGCATGTACAATATGATCGCGATTTTATAAAATGTTTATACTATTTTTTTTTTTTTTTAAGTCTGGAAGAGATACATCAAGATGTTAATGGTAATTCCTGGGTAGCAGGATTATCGCTGATGTTTCTGTTATTTTCTTTAATTTTTTTTCTGTATCTTCTAAATTTTCTGCAGTAAATATATACCTGGTAAATTACCTCTTTTAAAAAATAAATAAATGAGAGTTTTGTAAAGTATGCCTTTGTAGTTGTTGCTTCAAACAGCTCTCTGCCCAGAGACTCTCACTGGCCAGTTTGCTTTACAGCAAGGGGTGATTTTGCTTGTTGCGGATTAACAAGGTCTCTGCTTCTGACAAAATGCAGAGGTGAATTCCGTCTGGGCTGCAAGGAAGAGAAGCCTTGCTAACAGGGGAAAGGTCAGCACTAAAAGCCAGATGAAGAATTTTGGCTGGAGCATTAAGTTGGAATCACAGACACTGTGTTGTGTCAGGTAGCTTTCCAATTTTCAGGCAGACCCAGTATGCTCTGAAAGCGGAAATTTCTCTTTTTTTCTCTTGCACATTCAGTTAATCACTCTTACTCTTTCCCAGAAAAATAAAACAACTAATGTAGTTCTTAAGAGGGTGGCAACGAATAGCTGAAAACAGCAATTCTATAAGCCTTGCTGGGCATAAATGCAACTCCAGTTTTTATTAAGAGGAGGGGCTAAGGGCAGAGCAGGCCTCATTTCCTCCTGAAGTTCACCAGGAGGAATTATTTATACTGCGTATTCTGTGAAAATACCACCTATTTCTTGACCGGAAATGGGTGAGCAAATGTAAAGTCAATTCATTTCTTGATTCATTTTGTGGTAGCCTGAGAGACAGGATTGAAACAGTAGAAGGAAGAGGAGGAGGGGAGAGATGGGCCAGTGGGAGGAGAAAAACTGTGATTTGGGGTAGATTCAGAGGGGCTTCGGTGAATGAAAGGAACTCATTAACCGAACAGGTTTCTGTGAATTTAAAAAGCCTGAGGCCAGAACCTGGCAGAAAGGCCTGGAGAAGAAACAATGTGGTGATCATAAGTGGAGCCCAGAATTTCATGTTCGGTCAGGAAGTCTCTAGGGAAATGAGAGGAATTCCTTTGAGGCCAGCGAGAAGTAATCCAAGTGCTTTGTGTGAAATATCATTATCCAAATATAACAGATGAGGAAATTTGATCTCTGATTGATATCATCTGGTAAGATAGACAACCACCCCATGTATAATAGCTTGTACACAGGAGGCTGGCTTACCATTTTTATAAACTCATCGCCACTAGACATATTATATAATT
This sequence comes from Choloepus didactylus, assembly GCF_015220235.1. Classification (NCBI taxonomy): domain Eukaryota; kingdom Metazoa; phylum Chordata; class Mammalia; order Pilosa; family Megalonychidae; genus Choloepus; species Choloepus didactylus. The sequence goes on from NC_051311.1 coordinate 146,271,084, forward strand.
GTATAATTTATCATATATTCAATTCATAATGTAATATATGCAATAGAATATTATGTATTGTATGATTATCTGTTGCCATCCCTCCTCACCAGTGGTGTGCTAGAGCTGGTGTATGCAGGCTCACAAGAGTTGATTGTGCATATCTCTTCCCAACTCTGTGTTCAGTCACATCAGGTTGGTGGCTTGGAAAAGTCCATGGTAGGAGTATTTACACCATGGAAATGGACACAGACACTGCAAATCCCAGAGAGCCAGTGGTTAGACATTTTCCAGCAGACCACTACTCCCCATCTCCCACTAGAACATGAGCTTCATGACAGTAATGGTTGTTTTGCTCATTTCTCTAGTCCTGGTGCCTAGAACTCTGCCTGGCATATAGTAGATGCTCTGTAAATATTTGTCAAATGAATAAAAAGTGGCAAGCGCTTTTAAGTCCTACAGACCTGGGCACAATTCATTGCCCTCATGTGGACTTTGCACAAGCCACTTAATCTTTCTGAAGCCGTAAAATGGGAGTTGAATCCCCTGCCTGTCCAGCTGAGGATTAAAAGCCAGGAATAAGAAGGAGAATGTTGAAAAAACTAGTATTTTAGCATATAAATCATATAATCAATCCCAGAAGGCTTTGGTGTATTTGGTAATCAGCAGTTTTTTTACAACTTTATCTGCGATAGAAACTTTGAGGTGTAAGTGAAATAAGATAATAAAGCTTAGCAGACCCTAGCATCTGGTAGACACGCAGATCATGACATTTTTCTCTCTCTCTTTATTGGTTATCTCCACATGTCAGTCAATTTCTGTTTCTTGTCTTTCAGGTGTCCCAAGAATAAAATTGCTCAGGGTACTGCAGTTTTATCCCCTGCGGTTAAACCATGCCATTAACTTTCTAATGGGCTTTCCTGTGGTGTCTTAGCCCTTTTAAATTAGGTTAAATGTTTTATTTAACCTTTTAAAAAGTGACATTAAGTAGGAAGTTTGCTGATGGACAAAAAAAAATGTCAGTATGAAAAAAGTGTTTCCCAGTCCATATTGAGCCAACTGATTTCCACTGTTCAGACGGCAGGTCTTTGGGTCTGATTGTCTTCAGCTGTTTTCAGGGGACATCAGGCTTCCTCACCTCTGGCAATTCCAGTGGTTTGTGCTTGAAGAGATTTTCGGAAGGTGCAGGTCCCGATTCCAGTTGTGCATTTCCCTGGGAGCCAGGTGGAGGGTGCCTGCCAGGAACTCAAGAGCCTGGGGGTTGCTGCAAACCTGAGGAACCAAACCTGCCTGGGGGGAAAACAGATTTGTGTGTGAGTGTGTGTGTATGATACTTTTCCCCCACCATCTCTGGAATTACATGACTGCAGCAAAAACCACCAGCTTCTTTTTTCAGGAAGGCATACACCCCATCCTAATTCAAGTGCTCTGTGGCTTGTGGCTCCTTCTAATCTTCCTGAGGACACATGAGGACACAGAAAAATAATGAACTCATAAGCCAGCAAAAACTAGAAAGGGCTGACAAATACCAGAATCTTGGAGGGCTGATGGTGGTGGTAAGGGAAATGGCACTTGACTAAGGAAGCTCTACCTGGGACATAGCTCATGACAGGAAGGTTTGTGAAGAGAAGACCTCACCTGTTCTGGTTTGCTAAAGCTGCTGTTACGCAAAATACCAGAAATGGATTGGCCTTTATAAAGAGGATTTATTAGGTTACAATTTTACAGTTCTAAGGCTATAAAAGTGTCCAAAATAAGGCATCAACAAGAAGATGCCTTCACTGAAGAAAGGCCTGTGGCATCCAGAACACCTCTGTCAGCTGGGAGGGCACATGGCTGGCGTCTGCTGGTCCTTTGCTCCCTGGTTGCATTTCAAAATGGCTTTCTCCAAAATGTCTCTGGGCTTCTGTCTCTCTTAGCTTCTCTCAGCTCTCTGCTTGGTTCTCCTGGGGCATTTCTCTCTAAGCATCCGGGGGTCCTCTCTTAGCTTCTGTGGGGCAAACTGGGCTTCATCTCATAGCTTAGCATCTCTAAGCATCTGGGTCTGTGTTGGCTCTTAGCTTCTCCCAGGGGCAAACGTATCTTAGCTTCTCTCCAAAATATCTCTCTTAGCTTCTGTGGGGCAAACTGGGCTTCATCTCATAGCTTAGCATCTCTAAGCATCTGGGTCTGTGTTGGCTCTTAGCTTCTCCCAGGGGCAAACGTATCTTAGCTTCTCTCCAAAATATCTCTCTCAGCTTCTCTTAAAGGACTCCAGAGATCTAATCAAGACCACTCTGAATGGGCAGGATAATACCTCCATGGAAATAATTTAGCCAAAAGGTCTCACCCACAGTTGGGTGAATCACATCTCCATAGAAACACTCAATCATAAGATCATGGCTCTTCTGGGGTCCATAACAGTTTCAAACTGGCACAGCCTCACCACTACCACCCCACTCGAAAAAAAGGCAGGAAGTAATTTTATACCTTTTCCTTTGTTTAGTTCCTGACACATGTACTTGAGACAAATTCCTGATACAGAACTGATCTACCTTTCCTTTCTACCCCACAGTTACTGGCCTCTGTTAAACCATCTTGTTTTTCTTCTATATACAAGTAGAGAAATAAAACACCAGAATACAAGCAGATGGGAAGTAGGGGGGACACTGACATGGTTTCCATGCATTCTAGTAGATGTATTCCCCAAAAGTGAAGGGCTGCAAGTGGGGTGCCTTGGCAGCCATGCATGCTGGGAAACAATGCTTCGTGTCTTGCCCTGATTCATTCAACCTGAGAAGGAAGTGACACCTCAGCAAAGCTGAGTTTCCGAGTTGGTTGGAAGCCGTGCTTCTTGCCTTAGGCCCCCATCTTCTGCAGTAGGCATGAGACGAGCCATCCTTTATGCAGGTGGCAGAAGATGGACCACTGTCAGTCCACTCAGATTGTTGGCTGAATGTCATTAGTCTGGACAAATTTTTCCTCGCTCAAGGATGAATAAAGACTCTGGACATCCTGCAGAATGAGATAAAGGCACAGCTTCTGGAAGACTGAGAAGCAGTGTCTACTTTCGGAAAATTATCTACAACAGGATCCAGAAGAAAATTTGAGGAAAATGTGTGGCATCTTCAATATTCTATAAAAAGACATGGACTTGCTGGAAGAGGAACAGAAAAGCATAAGAAAAAAAAGGGTTGATGTAAACAGGCAACAGAATAAAAGAAAATGGAGGTAGATTAAATAAGGAAGAATTTTGAGGGAACAAAATCCAAATTAGCAAGGGTATAGAACAGCATTAATGTGAGGTGGGCTAAATATCCACCTCTCCCTGGGATGGTTTGGAGCTCTATGTGCCCCAGAAAAACACGTTGTTAAATGTTACCCATTCCTGTGGGTGTGAACCCATTGTTAAGTAGGACCTTTTGATGCAGTAACTTCAGTTAATGAATCAGGATGGGTCTTAATCCTATTCCTGGAGTCTTTTATAAGCAGAATAAAGTTCAGTTGGAGAAAGAGAAGTCATAGGAAGTGAGAAGCTGGACATTGACAGAACCTGGAAGAGAAGGGAGACACCAGAAGATGCCGCCACGTGCCTTACCATGTGACCAAGAATCACTGGCAGCCGGCCCCAGAATGCCCGTCTGAGCGAAGAAAGCATTGCCTTGGTGACACCTTGATTTTGACTTTTTTCAAGCCTCAAACTGTGAGTCAATAAATTGCATTGTTTAAGCCCAGCCATTGGTATTTGCTTGAGCATCCCAGGAATCTAAATCACCCACCTCCCCCAAGAAAAGATACTTTCCATCCTAATCGCTAGAACCTGAGAATGTTACTTTATGTGGACAAAAAGGACTTTGCAGATGTGACTGAGTTAAGGATTTTGAGATGGGGAGATTATCTGGGTGGGCCCCAGAAGCAATCGCAGGCATCCTTATAAGAGGGAGCAGAGGGAGACTTGATGGCAGACAGAGAGGAGGCAAGGTGACTATGCAGGCGGAGTTCAGGTGATGCGGCCACAAGCCAAGGAATGCCAGCAGCCAGCAGAAGCCGGCTTCTCCCCGAGAGCCCCCAGAGGGAGCGCGGCCTGCCAGCATCGTGACTGTGGTCCAGCGATACTGAGGGTGGACTTCTGGCCTCCGGAACCATGAGAGAATAAGTTTATGTAGTTTGTGCCACCCAGCTTGTGGTAATTTGTTACAGCAGCCACAGGAAACTGATACATACAGAAGCCTATGGAAAGTCTTATCAGTTATAGGTGTGAAGGATAAAAACAAGAAACAGTTCTGGAAAATACAAGACAGAAAAGAGAAAAACAAGACACAAGGGTGTAGACATGGAAGATGCCTGAGAGCCAATATTCAGATTCTTCGCGTTAGTGACCAGTCATCAAAGCTGTGACAGAAGAATGCTTCTCGAAGTGGAGAGAGGCTGTGTGTGAGTGTCAGAGGGCTCACTCGCCACCCACTGACCACACTCAGGGAAAAGCAGCCCACCGGGGCATACCTTATGGAAAGTATAGAATCGCAAGGATAAAGGAAAATGTATTTTATGGACATCCAAACAGAGAAATGAGTTACCAAAACCAAGCTGACTTTGGATGTATTCTTTGTACCAAAAAAGTCAGGTCTGTAAAGAGGCTCCTGAACCTGTCAAAAGATTAGAACCGTCTGGATTTTTTTTTTTTTTTTTAATTCAGATAGTCCCCAAGCTTCATATTACAACTACCTAGGTGTGGGACCTAAGAATCTGAAACATAAAAAGTTCTTCCAGTTAACAAGTTTGCAAACTGTCTATAGTGTTTTAGGAGTTATGTTGCAATCCAATGATTTTAAAGTCAACTAAGTTGTCTTTTGTGTAGGAAGCCAATCAGAAAGACATTCTCAGACATGCAAAGGCTTGGAAAAATATACAAACAAGATCCTTTCTTTAAAACTTAATTAAATTTCTGGGGTAAGGAAAATGTTCAAAAATAGATTGGGGTGATGAATGTACAACTATATGATGGTACTGTGAACAGTTGATAGTACACCATGGATGATTGTAGGGTATGTGACTATATCTCAACAAAACTGAATTTAATAAAAAACAATTTACTTAAAGATATGTTGCAAATGCTCAAGAGGCAAAACAGAGCTGGAGAATAGGTTGCATAAGCAGTGGATTCAGTAAAATTAGACAGAAGTTTAAATTATTATAAATCTGGTTTTGAACAAATATAAATGTCAAAAATTTTTCTTAATAGCTAGAAGGAAATACCTGAATCTGTTGAGTGGTAATCCAGCAGACTTGATTCTTGATGATAATTCTATAACTATATAGCTTTTATCATGTGACCATGTGATAGTGAAAACCTGGTGACTGACACTACCTTTAACCAGTGTATGGGCAGATGAATAATAAAATAATGACAAAAATAGGTATCAATAATAGGGGGAGATAAGGAGTATGGGATGGTTTGGGTGTTCTTTTTTTTGTTTGTTTGTTCTTTAAATATTTTTTCCTTACTTTGGAGTAACGGAAATGATCAAAAATTGTAGTGATGAATTCACAACTATATGATGATACTGTGTGCTACTGATTATATACTTTGGATGGATTATATTGTATGTGAGTATATCTCAATAAAATTGCATTAAAAAAAAGACAAGGCACTGATGAAAGTTAGAAGATCTAACATGGCATGGGGTTTCATTTCTATGGGTATATATCTTAATGCATTTTGGTCAAAATTATAATTATTTCAATAGTCTACTTATTGGTTAAATCTCAGTCTATTTAAGAAATCTAACCACTTTTATATAAAGCTTTTCTTGTCTTTTATATTTTACCTACACTGCTATTATTAAAACAAAAGTAAAAAATAAAAAACATAAAAAAATAACTTCCAGAGGAAATATGTATACAATAGCATTTCAGTAAAACATTCTGAATTTTATTTTAGCTATTAAAAAATAAATTGTCCTTAAGATAAGCTGTATAATGGAAAGACAACAATATGACTGTATTCTAGATCTAAACTCTAGAGTATTATTATATTTATGGATATCATGAAAAGGGAAGGGGAGATAAAGGTATGTTATGCTGCTTGTCTGAAATAGGTTGGAGACCGAACAAAAATGTGTCATTCTTGATTCTAATCTTTAGAGAAGTGTTGATGGCTAAAGAAAGATCTGAATAATTTTAGTAATAATATCTACCATTTATGGATGCTTACTGTGAGCTGAGCAGTGTGCTAAGAACTTGACGTCCCCATCTCTCCTCCTGGTCGCCAAGGTGGGTGGCAGACGCCTTCCCTCCCATCTCCTGACGAGTTCTTAAAGGTTCTTTAAGACCCTGCAGCCAGCGGGTGGCACCACTTTAACCCCAGGCAGTCCGACTCCAGAGCCCTCTGCATTTCCCCTACAATGATGTGAAAAAATTAAGGGTAAAAACTGGTAGACCCCAAAACTGGTTAATGAACTGCCCAAACACTGGAAAATAAAAAAGTAAAACTTCGTTAATTAGACAAAATCAAAAATTAAATACCAATATGTTTTTTAAAAGTAGTAAATGTACAGAGTACTTCCTCTAACTACAATGTACTAAAATTATATAAAATACATGATAAAAAATTTCAAACCCAATTATTTAGAGATATAAAAACACATCCAAAATAACTATTGGGTCCAACAAGAGAGCAAAACTGCAACTGCACACTGTAGAAAGTTACAAGGAGAAGAATACATACAAAATTTGAAACAAAGCCAAATATATATATGGAGAGAGAAAAAATATTTTTGGCCTTATAGACAAGAAATCATTTAAATAAATGAGCCTCCAACTCTAGAAGATAAAAAGAGCAAGTAAAGAAAACAGTGGAAGGTTAGAGATAGGAATTAATGAAGATAAATGTGGATCTTAATTAGACAAAAATAGTAGAATTAATAAATCTAGGTCTTAATATTTTCAGAAGACCAAAAAGTAAACTGATTTCTCACAAATCTAATTTTTTAAAAGAGAAAAAATATCTACATACTTAGAAGAAGGAGGAAAGGGGAATAACTACAGATTCAGAGGTTGTTTTTAAAAGTGATTACTAGTACAATTCTGTGCTCAAAAATGTGAAAATCTGAATGGACTGGACAATTGTCAAAGAAAACAGAAATTCCTGTTATTGACTCGAGCAGTAGAAAACTTGAATAGAACAAAAACCAGGGGGAGTCTTATGAAAGAAGTTTCTTGCCCAGACTGTTTTGCTGTCTAGCTTTCAAACCTACCAGTTACTGCTGAAGCTATATTTCATTTAGATTGTTCTGGTGCTAACATTATACTAATCCAGCACTTCAGTTTGGAAAGGAAGAGAAGAAATTGCAAGCGTATGTTTTGGCAAGGCTGGGCAAGTGATGCTAGTACAGGAAGTGTCTAGAAAGGTAACACTTACCCCAGAAGCCTGCCCCTTCTCCCGGGCATGTCCACTGACATCCCAAGACTGAAGTCACCTTACTTTTCCCAACCCTGCGCCGATGGTGGAACAAAATAAAGCATTAGAGAAACAAGTCTGCCTCTGACACCATTGAGGTTTTCTAAAATTTGGTGATCAAGGGAAAAAAGAACTCTGTTCACAGGGAGTTAATTTGGAACCTTCTTTGAAGGGAAAGGGAGAGAACTGATCAGCACAGTTTCTGAATTTCCCTTCCATGAAACTTCCTAAAGTGACCCTGTGTTCTGCATGGTGACATGTGAATAGAGTGGGCCACTGCCCGTTGTCACCGAGCCCTGGCTGTGATGGCACCTCTTCTCCTTCCCTTCTCTCTCTCCCTTTCTGGGAGGCTGCCTGAACACTAAAGATGTGTGTGGAAGCCACTCCCCAACTCACTTGCCTTGTTCTAATCCCCGAGACTGTTTGGGCTTGTGTGCTGGTTTGTATATATTATGTCCCCCAGAAAAAGCCATATTCTTTAATGCAATCTGTGGGGGCAGACTTATTAGTGTGGATAGGTTGGAACCTATTGGTTCAGTATTTCCGTGGAGGTGTGGCCACGGCCATTCAGCGTGGGCCTTGATTGGTTTACTGGAGCCTTATATAGGCTCAGACTTAAGGAGCTCGTAGCTAGCTGGAGCTGAGACAGACATTTTGAAGATGGCCGTGAGAAGCTGATGCAGACATTTTGGAGAACGCCATTTGGAAACACAACCCTGGAGCAAGCAGATGATATGCACATGCCTTCCCAGCTAACAGAGGTTTTCCGGATGCCAATGGCCTTTCTCCAGTGAAGGTACCCTTTGTTGATGGACATTTTATGGCCTTAAGACTGTAACTGTGTAACCAAATAAACCCCCTTTATAAAAGCCAGTCCATTTCTGGTGTTTTGCATTCTGGTGGCATTAGCAAACTAGAACAGCTGGTAAACTGGGCGCAGAACTTGCATGGCCAGAAAAGCTGGAGGCTCTGGCTTTTTATGTGGGCTCTTAAATTTGAGGGTCTTCACATTTTCTACCCCTGATCCTGCAGAGGACATTGTAGAAGTCCTGTATTAGAAGACAAAACAACCCTAGGGCATTCATTTTTGAGAACTTGCACAACCTTTATTTACACACTCACCCCCCAAATCATGGAAATGGTGATTATGCTCTGAGAGCATGTGGCGGTGGGGGGAGGAAGGGGAGAGAGGAGGGGTACAGAGGGAGAGAGCCTGGGCTCACATGCCAATAGCTTGAGAAAGAGGCCGCTTGCACTTCAGTAATTACAGCTTCCACTTTGATAGGTGAGACATCTCAGCTTTGCATTCTACTCCATGGCGAATAGTGCTGCAAGAACCACCTTATCTCTTCTACCTATGTTTTAAGCTCCTTATTTGTCTTTCTTCACTCCCCATTCACTCATCACCATTGAAACCTGGCTTCGTCTCCACCACGCCCCCGAAACTGCTCTCACCTAGGACAGCAGCCTTAACTTTCCTTTCTGCAAAATCTGAACCTGTTGCCTTCCTCTCCCTTCTTGCACTGCTCTCCTCCTTGGCATTGGGCCTGGTGCTCTGGGTTTCCCTACTACCTCTCTGCCAGTTTCTTCCCTGTTTCCATCATAGGCTGCTGTTCAGAACCTCTGCCCATCTGTCAAACACTGATGCTCTTTGGGATTCTGCCCCTGGCTGTCTTCTTACTCCACACAGCCTTCCTGGGCGATCTCGTCCCTTTGGTAACCATCCGCACGCTCGGATGTCCAATTCTAGAGCCCAGAACTTGCCAGCTGCCTGATGACATCTCCACTCGGGGGGACCCCAGGCATGTCCAAGGCTAACCTCACCATCTCCAGCCTGCTTTATCCCTCTGCAGCTCCTAGTCTCACATGCTGGAAACCGAGGTGTTATTTCTCTCATACCCTGTCTCCACAAAGACATCAGGTCCTGCCAGCTGCTGATCGTCTAGAATTAGCCTGGTGCCACTTCCTGCCACAAACCACCATTAACTCTGACCTGGCCCCAGTCCATTCCCCACACTGCAGCCATCTTTATCCCTTTATTGGGTATCTTCCATGCCCTGGGCCCTGTACCATACCAGTGCCCTAAACCATTTGAGGCTACTCATTGCCCTCCAAATATCATCCACACTCCTTAATGTGGCTTACTGGGCTCTAAGTAGGCCTGGCCCTGCCTGCCTCTACAGAATAATCTTTTGGCTCCCACAGCCACCCCACGTTCCCTGGTTGGCGTGCCGTCCTGGGTGGGCCAGGCTGGTGCTCTACCTCCTTCCTTGGCTCATGCCGTTCCTCCTACCCTAAATGGTGTCCTAACTGGTGTTCTCCCTTCTGTCTCACAAGCCATAGGCATCAGCTAACAAGTCACTTCCCAAGAAGCCTCTCTGCTTTGGTAAAATGCCCTTCCTGGAGTGCCACATAGCACCCCACACCTGCCCCATGAGTGTGCTTGCCTCACCTCTCCCCCTCTGGGGCCCCTGGGTACTCAACTTGGTCCCCATTAGGCTCAGATCCTTGGAGGCAGAGGCTGCGTCTTTTCATCATTGTATCCCTAGTGCCCACTAGTGCCTGGAGCATAACTTGTTGTCCTTAAATATTTTGTCCATTAAATGAATCAGTGGATCCACCCATGAATGTAATACTTTCTTTATACATGTATTGTGTGTTACTATGTCCCATGCATTATATTGTGTCACTTAAATGGAAGTGAAACTCGAAGTGCCAGAATTCTCAGAGATAGGGAGTTAGAGTGATTCTTGACTCTGCTGCCCCTTTAGGTTTTAATCCGTTCTAGAAGCGCGAGTCTCTGAACAGTTGGGGGTTTACCCTTAAGTGCTTTTGTAGCACCTATAGAGTTATCTCATATCTGCCTTTCCAGGGGCCACTGAAAACCATTCCATCTGCAGCCCCAGCCGCCCCCAGACTGCACGGGTAGCCTCTGTCTTCTGTCCCTTGCGCACTGCTACGTTTCCTCTCTGCTGCTGGTGTCTGCTTGGCACTTTCCCCATTGCCACTTCTGATTCAGCGATAGGCCTCACTGTGCCAGTCTCTCTTCCCACTGACTAAGACGTCCGCCCTCAACCACCTCACCTCCTTGTCGTTTATTTGGCAAACACGAATTGCACACATTCTAGATCTCCCTAAGTGCTGCCTCCTGGGCGACTGAGCTGTTGATGTGTTGACCTCAGGACTGGCCCTTGAAGTTGTGATTTTTCTAAACAAATTACTGCCATCAGCTGTTTTCATGTGATTTGTCTCTCTTCTAAAAGTAGAGTGTGGAAAAAGGGATTGCAGTTCATTGCAGCTCCCATTTGATGGGAGCTCTGCTATTTTGGGAACATGCTGACAAAGCCCCGGGCCACCCGACAGACATGCCCTGTTTATCCAGCTCTGCGGGGTCATGTCGGAACCCAGCAGACTTCTCAGAGAAACACACTTCCCTGAGCATGTGCCCAGGTTGCACCCTCGCTCCCGGGAGCCTCTTCTTCGTCCTCATGCTGCCTGGTGCAGTTTCTGAAATATAGGAGATATTCAAAGTATGTTTGTAGAATTAGCAAAAGGAGGAGAGGAAGGAAAGGAGGAAGGAAAAAAACAAAAGAAGGAAGGAGGGAACCAAGGGGCAAAACTGAATATGAGAGATCAGACTCTCCTCGCAGCATCAGGAAGTTAGATGATGGCACACGGAGGGTTTGGTAAATGGATGTGTTGCTGTTTCACACGTGTGAAATTTCCTCCCGGGGAGTATCTGATGTTCTGGAAGAATCTGTTACCATAAATACTAAAATAAATACCTCAAACTTGGAGGGTTTCCAGTAAGGTAAGAAATAACATTAGGATAGTGATATAACAGGAAACCTCTCGGAGTACTTTTAAAGACTCTAGCTCTAAGAAGGAATAAACACTGCCTTCTGAAGAAATCCAAGGTGACAAGCAGCGGGAGCAGTAGCTTATTAACAAGCGTTGTCTCCATTTTGAAACTCATACTGTATAGATCTTTGTGTCCTATCATCTCCATCTTCTCTCTGCCCCTAGAGCTATCCCATCGTGTGTTGCTGTGTTTTAGTAGTGCGAAAGTGCCTCTGTTTTTCCTGCCCCCTCCCTGATACTTTGATACATTGATACCAATTGGTATTGGTTTTAGGGCAGATTTTAAATGGATTTCATCTCACCTGCCAATTTCAGTAGATGGGCTGTGGCTCCCTGGAGTGTTGAGAAGGATTCTGAGGCTTACCTAAGTACACTGGGGGAAAGTGCCATGGAAAGGGGTGGAGAGAGTTGGAGAGTAGCAGCTCGTGTGCGAAGTATTTGCTATCCCCATTCTAGTGGAAAGTAAAGTGATGAGAGCAGGGAGTAGCAATTCTTAAGGTTTTGACTTCAAAAAGAATCCACTGAAGTTGTTTTCATTTTCATTCAAGAGCATGAAACCATTTGTTTTCAGATCATGTTCTACAGTGGTTTTGAATGTAGCATCTTTGTGAATAGGGAGAAGAGACGTGAGTACCTTAACAGTATTTTTTTTGTTTTTTGTTTTTTTTCTCATTAAGCCAACCCATTGTATGGTATTTGTTTTGGCGGCTGGGAAACTAAAATACTCACAAAGTACATTTAGTTCCTTATATGTCCTTTAGTAGGAAATTTTGATCAATCCCTTTAACTCTCCATCAGCTAATGTTTCCCTGAGATCATCAATCCATTCTTCAATTTATTCCTGAGGAAGTTAACAGGACCATGGCCACCCATGGCCTCATCACCTCAACAATGTATTTCACTTCTTTATCACTTCGTCATCAGTTCTTCGATAATTCACATTTTTCATAGATTTCACCTAGGTATTAAGTATTTCAGGCATTGAGCAATTCAGCAATTGATTCATTCAATAATCAATGAATACTTTTTCTCCTGAACCCTTATATTCGGGTTCCATTAAATTAAATATCCATTTGATAACTATTATGCTATAATATTTGTATCAGCTGAGATTCTTTTGGTTGTAAGAAACCAAGTCTGCCTAACATAAGCAAAAGAGAGGATCCACTGGAAGGGAACTAGGGCATTTCAGAGAATGGAAAGAAGCCCTAAATCCACACAATTCAGGAAAGACAAGGACCAGGGCAAGTCCAGCATCTGGAGCTTATGATCTGCCTCTCGAGGGCCCTTCCATTAGATGGCTTAGTACCTTAGCAGGGTTTTAAACCTGTTCTTACCTGTTGATATCTGATACTAAATTGGACTTCAGGACTGTAGAGAAGGGGAAGAACCGTAGCAAGGAACTGGAAGTCCGTCCAGGGTAAGTATTTTCCATTGGTTATTTCAGAGGCAGTTTAAGTTCTGAAATTTAAGCTATAATTGGAAACTTGTACTTAGCATATACGTTGCTGTCCAGATTCGTAAACTAGAATCTAGATTTGTACATTGGGAATCGGGATATGTGGAGGAGTAACTGATAGCTGTGACCTACTATCAGACGTATTTTGTTAATGGCAATAATTTATACAGATGTACATAGCATCTTTCACCGAGGAAGAAGCCATCCAGTCACCTCTTTTGAGGTGTTCTTTTTCAGGTGGAGAAACTGAGGCATGGGCTGCGATTTTATCCACCCAAGCTGGAGTGGGTGAGCTGTAATCATTACTTGGTCTACAGGCCTCCAGGCCCAGTCATTCACTCAGTAAATATTCCTTGAGCATTTCCCTTGCACCATTTGTAGACATTGCAGATGTAGTGGTGAGCAAAAGTATCTGAGTCCCTGGCCTCAAGGAGCTTCCACTCTTGTTGGGAGGAGATGGATAAAAGCACCTGAACAAATAAATGCTTTAGGTACCAGTAAGTGCTCAGAAAATGATAAAATGTGGGGACTGGGGACACTGCCTTACCTTGGGTGTTCAGGGAAAGCTGCCTGGAGGAGATGGCATCTGTATTTAGAATAACATGATGAGACAGAGTCAGTGTTGTATACATCTTGGAGAAGACCCTTCCAAGCCAAAGAAATAACAAAAGCAAAAGTGTTTCAGAGATAGAGCGAAAGCCGGTGTGGTTGGAGCAGAGTGAATGCCCAGAGTCTATCCATCTGCTGCAGTGTTTGCTAAATTGATGGTGGTGATTTCTTATAAGCTTTTCAAACTTTTATTGCATTTCCTGGACTGGAGCTGCTTTTAAATAAGCCTTTGCATTTGGTTGGACAGTCCTTGCTTATGAAGAATTCTATAAATGAAGGTGACCCTTATCATGGGCATAACCCTTTTGTGGGAGGCACACAGTACAGGTGGGGCCCTGGTCTGCTCCCGGGGAACCTGCCTAGGTGGGTGGCAGGAGGGGCATAGTGACCAGTGGTCACAAGCAGATTAGCTGGGGGTAGAGAGAGAGGGATTGGGAGGGGGCATCACGACACCATCTGTAGCAGACCCACTCCCCAAATGATTCCGTTAATCTCATGCTTCAGATTGTGTGCTGGTGAGTCCAGCCCAAGCTTCTCTCACAGCCTCAGCTGCCCGCCCAGTGTACCCACAGGCATCTCAAAAGCAACGGGTCAAACAAAGCTGCACCCACTTCTGAACTCTCTCTTCTAGGTGTCTGGCAGCAGTCTGGACTCAGGCCGCTAAGCTGGAAACTGGGCGGTCATGCATCCCCGTGCCCTCTGTCTCCCCTTGGAGCTCTGCAGATCCCCTTGCCCCCTCACCCGGCAAGGCTAAGCAAGTCCCCCTCCATGGAGCCTTTTCTGACCTCCACCAGGCTGGGATTTCTCTGTTCCCCAGCACGTCCACTTGTCACATGCATGTTATATTCTTGTTCCGACATTGTCCTCCCAGAGGTCATGCATTCCTTGCAGGCTGGGACAGTGTCATAGTCCTCGTGTCCTTGGCCACCTGCAGGCAGGAGGGGTGCAATAAACCTGGTTAACACCTGAGCAGAGCCTGAGCAGAGCCTAAGCAGGCCCTCTTTGTTGGCTGTGACTTCAGCTCTTTCTCATTATTGTCAAAAGGACAGCAGGCAAAGGTTCATATTGAACATGAGTGACTGTTTTCTTCTTTATCTCCTGAGCTTATCTGAATTCTTTACATGAAACGGCTATTACTTTTAGAATTTAGAAACATTTTTAACAGTTCAGAAATGGTCCTCGGTGCAAATCAAAGGTTACCTTAAGATGGGAGGTAACGTAGAGATGCAGGTTGAAATTTCAGACTTGTTCTTGTGGTTTGTGTGATGCTGGTGACATGAAATGGTTTTTTTCAAGTGTGTTTTTTTTTTCTTGCAGCATCAAGCTTCTAGCTGTGCAAGAACTACTTGACAGAGAAGCCCTGGAAAAGGTAAATTAATTGGCTCTTCCCATCCCACTTAGAGCAGAGTTCCCTGTTGAGGCTGGGGTCTCATCCAGGCCACTCACAGGAAAAATTCAACTCCCTATTGCCAGAGACAGCTCTTACCACAAAGTTGATCTGTTCTTTTGTGGTCTTTAACAATCTGTGAATCATGCAAGATTTTCATCAAAACTTACCACATTGCTCATATCCCATTAACATTTATAAACTCAACTTTGCTGGGCCCTGTTTGGGTTGTGTGGAGAGCAGAGGCTTGCCCTGCTGTGGGGCCAAAGGCTGCATGTTTTGAAACAGTGTGAGCTGGACACCTCCCGTGTGCCCGTCTCTGCACCAGCCAGCCATTTCCGTGTCCTCGCACTTCTCTCACCATCGCTACCTGGTGTGTGCCCTTGTCTGTGTTTATGGGTGAAGGGGTTGGGGCCTGGTGAGGTTAGGTAACTTGCCCAAGGAAAATTAACTAAGTGGCAGGGTGAGGATTTGAACCCCAATAGTTCCATTTCCAAAAGCAATGCTTTTCCATTTAACTGCTAAGTTCATGAGTTTGAGTTCCTTTTTAGGCTATTTGTGAGAATTGGGAAACGCCTTCGCCATTCCTAAGCTAATTTTTTTACTATGCCCGGGAAGAGATATCCAGTTGACTAGGCCTCATATGTTCAAGTCAAGCACACGACTGGACTCCTTTGTCGTTCTGGGTTTAAGCTCCATGTGCAGGGTGGGGTGGGCTCCACGAAGCAGGCGGGGCAGGTGCCAAAAAGGCCCTTCCTGTTCCCCACTCCCATGGGCCTCCCAGTTCACACCAAGTTACTCCCTGGGGTAGCTCAGGACCCTTCCTGAGTATGTTGTAGCTATGAGTATTAATTAGAATCTATAATGTTGGCATAAAAGAAAGTGGTTAGAGTTAAGCACCCAAAGTATATTACTTTTAGGATTTAAAGTGTTTGGATTAGTGGTCAGTCTGCTGGCTGATACCGAAACAAATAAAGTCTTAAAAATAAGAACCAAGCAGTGATGTGGAGAGAAGGGTCTGAGCTGTGGCTCTGTATTTAAGGTCCTTTCCACCACGGGTAAAGCAAGGAGAGGGCTGCCTGCCTGGCCTCGGAGAGGGGAAGTGAGAACCAAATGAGTTAATGTAATGCCAAAGCGCTCTACTCCTGTTAATTCTTAATTACTTATATTAATTCCTAATATGCATCCAACCAGTAAAAAACAGTCTGGCTATATTAGGTCAAATGACAACATTGGAATGTAGATGGTAGATTAGATAAAAGTGTCATATCAATGTTACTTCTGCAGAAGTTGATAGCTGTCTTGTGATTATGTAAGAAAATGGCCTTGTTCTTAAAAATTATACTCTGACAAATTTAGGTATAAAGGGGCATGATGTTTGTAACTTCTTCTCAAATGATTCAGAAAAAAAAAGTGGCTGTTTATAGATTAGAGAGAACCAGAATGAGAAGGTACAAGCATGAATGATAAAGCAAATGGGACAAAATGGAAACATTTGGTCATTCTGGGTAAAGGGGTATGCAAAAGTTATTTTTAAGCAGTTACCCCCCAAAATTTCTCTTCTTGGTAATTGCTAAAGTTATTTGTTTTGCTCTTTAATATAAAATATAATTATAAAACACAGGCACTCAAACCATTTTTAGCTCTGTTAATATCCAATTGGGGGAGGACAACTGGCCAAGCCAGTTAGTGGGTATTGATGGCAAAATCTGACAACGCAATGGAGTCAGGGCTTGCTGGGGGGTCTCGGAGCCAGTTGTGCTGCCCAATGGATTAGATGTTGAGGCAGTGGGCTGTGTAAGTTGGAAGTTCAGCCTGCCTCCGCCTTCCTAACTTATCTTGGGTTGCTTACCCGCTCTGGGCTGCAGTTTCCCAGTCCGTAAAATGAGAATCATTATAATCACCAATTCACAGAGGTTTTGAGGAGGTTAAGTGGACAAGCCTATAAAGGACCCAGGACTGTGCCT
Organism: Choloepus didactylus; assembly: GCF_015220235.1. Classification (NCBI taxonomy): domain Eukaryota; kingdom Metazoa; phylum Chordata; class Mammalia; order Pilosa; family Megalonychidae; genus Choloepus; species Choloepus didactylus. The sequence goes on from NC_051311.1 coordinate 146,287,784, forward strand.
GACTCTCAGTGATCCCCAAAAGTTAGCGATTGCATGTTATTTTCTCCCCCCTCTTCTCTTCCTCCACCTGCCAGTCATCCTGAGCTTGGTAGCCAGTTGCATCTTGAGTGGCACATGATATATTCCCTGGTGTAGAACTATTTTCTGGAGATGATTGGTCCGGGTTATAGGTGGGAATAAAATAAGTTCCCCAAAGAGCCTCGTGGCTTAGAGATTCTCTTCCACCTGGACAAGTTGGAGAACCATTGAGATGTTCTCTGTAAATTGTGGGTAGAGCTTTGCTACTCAAAGTGTGATCTGCAGAGCAGCAGCATCAGAAGTTTTTTGGAAAGGAAGTATCTCAGGCCCCACCCCGGGCCCCTGAATCAGAGTGTGCATGTTAACGAGGCCCCGGCTGACTAGCTCGCACATGCAAGCCTGAGAAGCGCTGCTGTAGAGCATCATTTGTCATCACTAGTGTTGATTGGTCCTGCTTCAGAAAGAACGTGTGAGGTGTCAGCTTTTTGCTTTGGGGGCCAATTAAGCTCTTTTTTTCACTCCAAAACAGGTAAACATCATTACTCCATTTGTAATAATCCAGTTTTAATCTTTTGTTTGCCTCCTTCTTCCTATCATGAAGAAAATAGTCGTATTTTATAGGTAGCACCAGCAAGAAAGGCCTCAGTGTGATGCAGCCTGCAAACCTCAAACTCTTTGAATAATATGCACCTGGGATGTGAACGGCACTATTCCATGGTGTTTCCTAATCATTGAACCCCGGGGCCCCTGCCAGGATGGAACTGGTCAGTTCTGGACAGTCAGTCCCAATAGTGGAGACTGGAACATGCTTCTAAATGAAAGCTCTTCTGAGGGGTCATTCCCCTCATGAACTTGTAGGTTCAGTCTGGATAGTAGAATATGCCACTTACTCAAAACATAATATTTGGCAGTTTGGTGTGCTGAGCCCTCTGTCATGGAACTTGCCCTTATGAGGCTCGTTGCTGCAAAGGAGAGGCTAGGCTTGCATGTGATTATGCCTGGGAGTCTCCCCCTGGGTGCCTCTTTGTTGCTCAGATGTGGCCCTCTCTCTCTAACTAAGTCTCTTCAGCGGGTGAACTCGGTACCCTACTCCCTACGTGGGACCTGACTCCCAGGGGTGTAAATCTCCCCTGCCAACACAGGGTATGACTCCCGGGGATGAATCTGGACCCGGCATCATGGGATTGAGAACATCTTCTTGGCCAAAAGAGGGATGCAAAATGAAACAAAATAAAGTTTCAGTGGCTGAGAGATTTCAAATGGAGTCGAGAGGTCACTCTGGTGGACATTCTTATGCACTATATAGATAACACCTCTTAGATTTTGATATATTGAATAGCTAGAAGTAAATACCTGAAACTATCAAACTCCAACCCAGTAGTCTGGACTCTTGAAGACAATTGTATAACAATGTAGCTTACAGGGGGTGACAGTGTGATTGTGAAAACCCTGTGGATCGCACTCCCTTTATCCAGTTTATGGATGGATGAGTGGAAAGGTGGGAACAAAAACTAAATGGAAAGTGGGATGGGATGGGGGGGATGATTTGGGTGTTCTTTTTTACTTTTATTTTTTATTCTTGTTCTGATTCTTTCTGATGTAGGGAAGGTGTTCAAGGATTGATTGGGGTGATGAAGGCATAGCTATATGATGGTACTGTGAGCAGTTGATTATGCACCATGGATGATTGTATGGTATGTGAATATGTTTAAATAAAACTGAATTTAATAAAAAAAAAGCATAATATAAACAGCTACAAAGGAGCAGCACTCTTTTGGAGTCTCCTAGAAAATAGGACTTCTAGGGATTTTTCCAGCTAAAATTAGGCATTGCTCTTATGATCTTAGTATTTCAGCGTACAGTTCTGAGCCATTTGCCTGACTGGTGCTCCACCTGGTTTAGGAAGGGAGCCTTGCCATTGTCAGACATGCTGAGATGTTCCTGGTCTCTGTAGATGGTAGAGCCAGCTCTGGGAGGGCAGCAGGGCCAGGCGGAGAGCCTCCCTCTCAGGGCCCCCTCTCCTCCTCTGTCAGCCTGCTTTTCTGTGGTTGCTTCCTGCTCTGACCCTCTTGGCTCTCGTTTTGTAGGGTGGGTCCTTGGTCACATTGTGAAGAGGGAGGGGAATTTGCCTCTCATACTCAGTTTTCTAGAATTTTTGCTGGCTCCTTACCCCATTGTTCATCACTAAGCTTGGGCCTTTGTGCGTCATCTGCCCCACCCACCGTCAAACCACACTTTATGGGAAGAGGTGAACGGCAAGCACATGCCCAGTGACCCCATCATACAAATGGGGAGTTTTTACCTTCAGGTGCAGTAGATTGGAGAGGAGGTTGGGATCATCCAGGGGATTAAGTCTCTGACTTTCTCTTCTCCACAGACACGACATAAAGCCAGCTCCAGACAAGTGGCAGTGATCTGTGACTTATTTTTAAAAATATGCTGCAGACCTTATAATTAGCAATCTACATTTCTCCACCAATTTCTTGTCTTAAAAATTCGTTGAGCATGTCATCTAATTATATCTAAATGTCCAGACATGGGACATTTCTGTGGAAAAGCATTTGGGTTTTAGATGCCTTTTGGTCAAACATCCATCAGGTTCCAAGAGCAAGGACTGGCTCTAGAAAGGTGCACGTCATGAAACTATCTGTTCTCTTTTCTTTAAGAGTGGACCCCTTCTGTTTTACTGAACTTAGATCACAAAGATTTGTTTCCCAGGCTTTATAAACAGGCCCGTCTGATTCCATTAAATGTGGCATTGCATGAAAGGAAATAAAAATATTGGTACAGCTTGATTTAGAAAGATCGGTTTTCAACAACCCTTTCAAACAGCTTCCTGCAAAACTACAAACAATAGTTTGGCCGGGGACTCCAGCCATAGGTCACCCTTTCCCTGGCAGGGCCAGAGGGTGGGGCACACAGCTGACTGACCCGGGACCAAAGCCTGCCTGAATAGCTGCCTGTGGGAGGTAGCCGTGGAGGCACAGGCCCACTCAGGATGACCCCAGTCCTCGCCCCAGCCCTCCCAAGCCCACCACCCCAGCCATAAATCAGAAGTCACTGAGTTCCTGCTCATCTGTCTAGACCTGGGCTCTGAGCCCACAGACCGGGGCTGTCCCAGCTCTGCTGCTCACTGCTGGCTGATCTCTGGGGCAATTTGCCAACAAGCCTCCATTTCTTTACAACCCAGGGGTCACAATAATACCTAGCTCATTGGGACTTTTTATGAGCATTCCATGATATAACGTGAGATAAAAGAGATGATGTGTATTCATAGTAGGCATCCGAGCAATGGCAGCTCATCCATCCCTACTGCTAATTGGCTGCTGCTCTTGGCATCATCTTCATTATTATTGTACTCTTTCTTCTCTTTACTTCTCCTCTCTTGAGAAGTCCAACAGGAGATTGATCTATTGCCGTTCAAGGATGTTAAGGATGAAGCTTTCCCCCACCCCCAACACACACAATTGCCAAATTGTCTAGATGAAGAGGCCTGACAGTTCTCCCAGGCCTGCTGGTGCCAGGTCTTTTTCTTAGACTTTAAGCTCTGAAGTCGAATTCCATTTCGTTTCTCATACAGGTAGATCAGATGGTCTCCAAGACCTCTTTTGGCACTTAATGTGTGTCCCAGCAAGCCTGGGACTAGAAAAGTTGAACTTGATATTTGCATGCTGTGAATTAGTCAGCAGCTCTTTCAGCTGAACCTTAGTGGTGGGAAACTTTGGAGTTAGAAATTAACAGCTTCCTGGGAATTTTCAGAAGGAAATAGGAGGTAGAGCATTTTCACCTAGATGTGCATGACTAACCTTGGGATGCTATGAGCTTAGATTTTTAACTGGTGATGGTGTTCTCTGAATATACACACATGCACATAAATAAGCTCTGTTATACATGTTTTCAGAGTATTTTTCACTGTAATTTGGACTTCCAATTAATTTAGTTGGGGCAACACGTGAGTGCTTGCTGTGTACCTAAATTGCACTATGTACCAAAAGGGATAGTTATAAAAATACTTTACATTTGAGTGGTATGTATAGAATCCCAGAACGTCAGAACTAAGGGGGCTTTTAAAACCATCTAATCCAACCCTGTTATTTTAGTTTGCCATGATTGCTGTGACAAATACCACAGATTGGTTAGCTTAAGCAACAGGAATTTGTTGTACAGTTTTGGAGGCTAGAGGCCCAACATCAGGGTAGCACCAGGCCAGGCTTTCTGCTGGAGCCTGTAGCATTCAGTTGCTGGCTTGCCGGCAAACCTTGGGGTTCCTTGGCTTGAAGATGCATCTCTGCCTCCATCACATGGTGATCTGGCTCTGCTTCTCTGGCTTTCATCTGACTGCATCCAAATTTCCTCAGCTGATCAGGACTCCAGGCATATTGGATTAAGGCCCACCCTCATTCGGTTTGGCCTCACCTTAACTTGTAACACCTTCAAAGTTCCTATTTACAAATGGGTTCACACTCCCAGAAGCGGGTGTTAGGACTTGAATGTGTCTTCTATGGGGGACACGATTCAATCCCCAACACCTGTCATTTTGCAGACAGGACACTGAGGCTGAGGGATTTGAATTGCCAGCCCCTGGCCCCATAGCAGGTGTGTTGGCAGAACCAGGACCACCAACCCAAGTGGCCTGGGCTCCGTTCCGGGGCTCTTTTCAGAACAACTCGCTGCCTCTCTTCCATGACTTCATTTAATCTAGACATCAGCCTTAGCGGGCATAGTGGGAGATTCTGTATCCACCTTTTCCAGGGGTGGAAGCAGGCCCCAAGAGTCAGTCCTGGCTTGGGAGATGGAGAACTGAAACCCAGGTCTTCTAACAGTGTTACTTGTGGTGAAAGAGTCCCTTTTGCTCTTTGCTTCGGGAGCGCTGACTGGTCCGGCTGGAGGAGCAGGGAATGTGGGCTGGGGTGGGGGATGCGGGTAGGAGGCGGTTTTGGAGTCCAGATGTGGAGGCTGTCAGGGGAACATCTGGAGCGAAGGAACACCCAGGGGTATGAGGGCTGCCTGCAGACCCGGGGGAAGGTCAGAGGAAGGTTAAGGGAAGGGCTTGAGAACGTGCATCAGGCACACCCTTCATTTGGACTCGGTGTCAAAATGAAGTGCCTCAGAAATCTTTATTTGCATTCTAGCGTAATTGTTTGTGCTTTTTTAAAAGTATCAAATGAGATTCTTCAGATCTTTTGGGTTGTGTTTTCCCCCAAGCTGAGCCCTTCATGTCGTCTGAGCTTAATTTGAAATGCCCTTTTGAGTGATCACTGTTCATGTATCCATTAGATTGATTTTAGTGGGTTGAGCCAGATCGGTGATTAATCGTAATTAAACTTTCAGCGGGAAGCTCACTATTTTTCCTTGAAAGGGCCATTAAGCAGAAATGGGGAAGTCAATATGGGATTTGAGTTCAGTTTCCACCTGGGGCCTCCACAACTGCCCCCTGGCTCTGCTTAGTAAATCGCAGGCTTGGGCCCTACTCTCCGATACAGAAAGATCTCTTGGCTGGTGGTGGCAGCATCTCTTCAAGACCTTGGCTGCATCTTGATGAATTATTACTTAAGCTTTACAGTTCATTAAAAATAAGGAAGATGATGCATATTTTCTTTATTCCTTTAAAATCATCACAAAGATGCCATGTAAATTGAGGGGCTCCCACTATCTTTCTCTTTTTATGACAAGCTTTTACTTGAAGTGGGCAAAAAGTAGACACCCCCAAAAGACTTTTCAATTCCTCTTAGATTCTTCAGCTATCAAAGAGATGCAAGTGAAACAATGAGGGGTCATTTTAAATTTATCACATTAGCAAAGTTTTTGAAACAATGACCTGTAAAATTGACGTTGTGTTGTAACTGGTGTCCTCATTCATTGCTGTAGTGAGCTGTCCTTTCATAAGCTCTTTGGCAGCGTTTTAGCCTTTGAGATGCCCCTACCTTTTGACCAGTGATTCCATTCCAGGAAATGGCCCATAAAAATGGAAAAATAATAAGCATGCTAGAGTATACTTTATACTTAGGAAAACTTGGAAGGAAGTCTGGTGCTCGGTAGGAAGGGAGTGGTTAAACAATCTGTGCTGGATCTGCCTGACGGACACTGGTATGTGGCCATTAAAAACAGTAACTTTCTGGCATTGAGGAATGCTGATGATATAATACTTTTTATTTAAAAAAGGGAGAATGACCCATTGTACCTGCTGTTATCACTGCTACGTAAAGTTATTTATTTATTCTTTCAACTGATATTCATTGAGCACCTCCTGGCAGGCATTGTGTTTGCCTGGAAGACACATAAACTGTGAACAAGACATTTATCTTTATGGAACTTGCAGTATAATTGGTGAGAAAAACATTCACAACTACACAAATGCTTACATAAGTGTGGTGTGGTAAGAGCTGAAAATAAAAAGAACCACAACTGGTTCTTTTGTGTGCAGATGTTAAGGAAATGTGAAAAAACATAATGAGATGGCTTAAGGTTTTTTTCTCCCATTTCAAATTTCCTTTATCATTGATTTACTATTCCTGAAACCAAGTTTTTAAGACTAAGTTACCCCTCTTGGTAGTGGCAGTTGGAAGAGCAAGAAGAAGGGTGAAAGAGTTTGAAGGGGCCTGGGGGCCTGGGAATCTAAAGGGTGGGGTGGTACAGACTTGGAGAGGGGCCTCTGAGTGTGCGGGAGGCCTGCACGGGGATGGGAGTGGGGAACTAGGGGTGGTAGTGGTGGAAGGCGTGTTCTTCTAGATCAGGGGCAAACCCATGGTCAAACCCGGCCCACTGTCTGTTTTTTTCAATTTGCTTGTTTCTAAGACTGTATCTTTTTTTTTTTAATTCATTTTTATAGAGCTATAATCCTATACCATGCAGTCGTACAAAACAAACCGTACATTCAGTTGTTCACAGTACCATTATATAGTTGTGTATTCATCACCAAAATTAATTTTTGACATTTTCATTACCACACACACAAAAATAATAAGAATAAAAATTAAAGTGAAAAAGAACAATTAAAGTAAAAAAGAACACTGGGTGCCTTTTTTTTTTCTTTCTTCCCCCATTTTTCTACTCATCCATCCATAAACTGGACAAAGGGAAGTGTGGTCCATATGGCTTTCCCAATCACATTTTCACCCCTCATAAGCTAGATTTTTATACAATCATCTTCAAGATTCATGAGTTCTGGGTTGTAGTTTGATAGTTTCAGGTATTTACTGCTAGCTGCTCCAATTCATTAGAACCTAAAAAGGGTTGTCTATATTGTGCGTAAGAGTGCCCACCAGAGTGACCTGTCGGCTCCTTTTAGAATCTCTTTCCTGCTGAAGCTTATTTCATTTCCTTTCACATCCCCCTTTTGGTCAAGAAGATGCTCTCCATCCCACTATGCCAGGTCTAGATTCCTCCCCAGGAGTCATATTCCACGTTGCCAGGGAAATTTACTCTCCTGGTGTCAAATCCCATGTAGTGGGGAGGGCAGTGATTTCACCTTTCAAGTTGGCTTAGCTAGAGAGAGAGGGCCACATCTGAGCAACAAAGAGGCATTCGGGAGGAGGCTCTTAGGCACAATTATAGGCAGGCCTAGCTTCTCCTTTGCAGCAACAGTCTTCCCAAGGGCAAGTCCTGGGTAGAGGGCTCAGCCCATCAAACCACCAGTCCCCTATGTCTGTGAGCACATCAGCAACCATCGAGGTGGGGAAGCCCAACACCCCTGCATTCTCCACCAGCCCCTCAAGGGGGCTCTGCACACTTCCCTCACTGTTCTTTCCCGTTTTTCCAATTAACTCCTTTTTTTTTTAAATTAACTATATAAAAAAAAGTTTTAAAAAAAGATACACACACATACACACAAAAAAAAACATTTCAAACAAACCTTAACAAGGGAGTAAGAAAAAGGCAACTAACCTAAAATGACTACTTTACTTCCAACATGTTCCTACTCTACCCCAAGAAAATAACCTAATATAGCAACATTTCTGTGAACTTGTTCCTACCATACTCATCAGAAATTAACATATCATAGTCATTCCTGAGCATTCCCAGAACGTTAAATTTACCCATGATAGCTTATCTGTTCTTATTGGGTTATTGTTCCCCCTTCATTAATTGCTCTCTATCGCTAGTTCCCCTACATTCTACATTATAAACCATTTATTTTAGGAGTGTGTTGTTTAACCTCCAGGTGCTTGTGAATTTTCTAAGTCTCTGATGGTTATTGACTTCTAATTGTATTCCCTTGTGGTCTGAGAATGTGCGTTGAATAATTTCAATTTTTTAAAATTTATTGAGGCTTGTTTTGTGTCCCTGCATATGGTCTATTCTGGAGAAACTTCCGTGATCATTGGAGAAGAATGTGTATCCTGGTGATTAGGGATGTCATGTTCTATATATGTCTGTTAAATCAAATTCATTTATCCGATTGTTTAGGTTTTCAATTTCCTTATTGGTCTTCTCTCTGGTTGATCTATCTATAGGAGAGAGTGATGTGTTGAAGTCTCCCACAATTATTGTGGAAACATCCATTGCTTCCTTTAGTTTTGCCAGTGTTTGTCTCATGTATTTTGTGGCACCATGATGGGTGCATAAACATTTATGATTGTTATTTCTTCTTGTTGAATTGCCCCTTTTATTAGTATGTAGTGGCCTTCTTTGTCTCTCCTTACATCCTTGCATTTAAAGTCTATTTTATCTGAGATTAATATTGCTACTCCTGCTTTCTTTTGGCTGTAGCTTGCATGAAATATTTTTCCCATCCTTTCACTTTCAATTTCTTTGTGTCCCTGTGTCTAAGATGAGTGTCTTGCATACAACATATTGATTGTTCATATTTTTTGATCCATTCTGCCAATCTATATCTTTTAGTTGGGGAGTTTAGTCCATTTACATCCAATGTTATAACTGTGAAGGCATTTCTTGAATCAGCCATCCTATCCTTTGGTTTATGTTTATCAGATATATTTTTCCCTCTCTCTCTTATTGTCCTTTAATGAACCAATATTGAATCTCTTAGTACTGAACCTTTCTCCATATCTCTTTCTCCTTTCTTTGTTTCTCTGTCGGTAGGGCTCCTTTTAGTATCTGAAGTAGGGCAGGTCTTTTATTAGCAAAATCTCTCAGGATTTGTTTGTCTGTGAAAAATTTAAGCTCTCTCTCAAATTTGAAGGAGAGCTTTGCTGGATAAAGTATTCTTGGTTGGAAGTTTTTCTTTCTCAGAATTTTAATATGTCATGCCACTGCCTTCTTGCCTCCATGGTGGCCACTGAGTAGTCACTACTTAGTCTTATGTTGTTTCCTTTGTATGTGGTGAATTGCTTTTCTCTTGCTGCTTTCAGAACTTGCTCCTTCTCTTCAGTATTCAACAGTCTGATCAGAATATGTCTTGGAGTGGGTTTATTTGGATTTATTCTATTTGGAGTTCGCTGGGAATTTCTTTGAATACTCTTTCTAGATCTTTACCCTTCTTGTCCCCTTTTGGGACACCAGTGAGTCTTATATTTGGACGTTTTATTTTATCTATCATATCCCTGAGATCCATTTTGATTTTTTTAATTTTTTCCCATTCTTTCTTTTGTTCTTTCATTTTCTGTTCTGTGGACCTTGAGGTTGCTGATTCGTTGTTCAGCTTCCTCTAGTCTTGTACTATGAGTATCTAGAATCTTTTTAATTTGGTCAACAGTTTCTTTTATTTCTATAAGATCATCTATTATTTTATTGACTCTTGCAGTTTCTTCTTTATGCTCTTCTAGGGTCTTCTTCATGTCCTTTATATCCTGTGCCATGCTCTTCTTCATGTCCTTTATATCCTGTGCCATGCTCTCATTGTTTGTCTTTAGTTCTTTGATTAATTGCTCCAAGTACTGTGTCTCCTCTGATGTTTTAATTTGGGTGTTTGGGTTTGGGTTATCCGTATCGTCTGTTTTTTTCATATGCTTTAAAATTTTCTGTTGTTTTTGGCCTCTTGGCATTTGCTTTACTTGATAGGGTTCTTTTAGGATATGTAGGATTATTCAAAGACTAATCTCTAATTTGTCAGATCTACAGCTTGGTGGCGTGCACTTTCTCTGACTAACCAACTGGTGACGTCCGCAAGTCACCTGTTCCCCTCAAGCCAGTTCTCCCCAACTTTGTCTTTGTGGTGTGTAGGGGTTTGATTCTTGTGGGGACCAATTGGTGCACCAAGTTTGGGTGTGTTGTTGGTGCTGTCTGCCCTGAATGTGGGGCGTGTGTCTGAGCAGTTAGGGAGGCAGGGCAGCTTTAATAATCAAACCTCCCAGGTGTTCCTGGAGATTTAAGGCTGCTGCAGGAGTCTAAACCTTCATTTCAGTCTCACCCCAGATTGTCTCTACTGCTGACCCACAAGTCCTTGGTATTGGTGCATGGTCCCTGGGATTTCTGAACCGTGCCCTTTTAGGGCCTCTGCTGAGGGAAGGCTGTGCTACGTCACAAGTGCACACCATCCCTCAAGGGAAGTTCTGGGCCACCGGGCCATGTGGGTGCATTCCCAGCCTGCTGTAAGGATGGCTGTATGGGGCATGTTAATTTCCCCCTTTTCACACAGCTCCACCTTCCCAGCTCCGAGACAATTAACTGTGGGTGCGGGAAAGGCTATTGTCTACTCCCAATATTGTGGTGTGTGTGCATGTTGCTGGAAACACTTCCTGTCACACTGGGTTTTTTTGGCACGGCTCTGGGCTGTGGCACCAGCACTGGGCAGGAGCATTTCCAGCCCGCCAGGAAGATGGCTGCGAGGGGCATGGTTATTTTCCCCTTTTGACTCACCTCTGCCTGCCTTACTCGGAGACAATTAGCAGTGGGTGCGCGAAAGACTATCTTCCACGCCAGATATTGAGGCATTCCCACAGCCCGTCCTGCCGTGCTTCACTGTGTGGTTCTCACTGCTGTATCTGCAGCCGTTTTTTGGGTTTTTTAAAAAAGAACTAGTCTGCCTCCAAATGCCAACCCACGGTTTCTCCACACTGCAGTGTGGCTGCTGGATATTCAGCAGGCTCACTCACTCATTTCAGAATGCAGACTCCTGGTTTCACCAAGTGCATGGTCCCTGTGGATTTAGCAGACCTTGTCTGGCTGGTGCATCGCTGGAACTGGTGTTCTGGGTCACTTTCTGGCTTTTATCTAGTATTTTTCATGGAGGTGTTTTTTGGCCCTGTCTCCCCTAGCTGCCATCTTAGGTTCTCCCTGTCTGTTTTTATAAATAAAGTTTTATTGTAACACAGATCATTCATGTACTTACTGTTTGTCTGCTTTTGTGCTATAGCAGCAGAATTGAGTAGTTGCCACAGAGCCAGTATAGCTTGCTGTGGGAGCCCCGGGCTCAGGGCCTTCCCCAAGTGCATTGAAGACCGTGCACACAGCAGCTTGCTTGGCCTAGGACAGTTAAGGTTTGACCTACTTTCCTTGTAAAATCAGGCCTCTGGTACTAAATGGAATCTATAACTACCTCCTCCCTGAAACTCCCTGAAATACTATTATCTACAAGATAATCTGTAATTCTCCCCCCTCCCTGTTGTTTGCAATCAATCCCTCCCTACGTTTATTACAGTCAACCCCTCCCTACATTGCAAGACCCCTGCTTCCACCTTATGCTCTCTTACCCATTGGAATGTTGAGCCCTCATAACCAGCTTGTTCAACCTCCGCAAAGTGAGGAGTATCTTCACGTTGAGCTCTGAACCTGCTGCCATTCAGAGCAGCTCCTCAATCCATTCAGAGTAGCTCCTGAATTCAGGGCAATGTGATCGATTTCCCGCCCTGTAGGTAAGCCCCAAAATAAAAGTTCATGCCTCAGAATGTGTCTGGTGGTTTCTTTAGTCCTTCGGCTGCAAAAGCCCTCCTGGGCTGTGATACCTGCAAAGCCTAAAATATTTACTTTTTGGCCTTTTACAGAAAGAGTTTGACAACACCTGTTCTAGATCAGTGATGCTTGGCCAATGACCCCTTTAAGTACGAGGTGAAAGTTTACACCCTCATCCCAGAAAAAAGCACACATGTACCTGTAAGCACAGTTGTGTTTACCTATTCAGAGAGTTGCAAACCCCTTGAGGCTTCCACAGGGAGCACTAAGGCTCATACCTGTGGGCTGTGGAGAAGATAGGATTCATTTCTCCACCAAGGGAATGTTGAAAAATATTCTCCCAGGTACAGAACAGTAGCCTGATGAGGAAAGGTTTCTAATAGTGGGGCAGATCAGCTACTACCAGCCAGGCACAGTGCCCAGGGCCAGCTGGAGGCCCAGCTGTGTGTAGATGGAGGTCAGGGTTGAGGCACATCTGCCCAGAAACAACATCCCCTCAGTCATCTTTCTGTGGATTATGGTTCGATTCCATATCGGCTATTCTAAGGGCATTACCTGGTTTGGAGAGTATCTGGGCTCTCATTGTTAACCCCTTCTTTTCAGCAGCATCTCCTTCACTGGTAACTTCAGACATATGTAGGTTTCCCTGAACCTGAAATGTGTCGGTCCTTGCCCTGCTTTCTTTTTTGCTATTGTCCTGCTTCTTGTCTTTCTTTCACTGCTAGGTTTCTTGAATGTAAAGGCTCACCCTACAGCCAACTTGTATGCCTAGCCACCTGTCCTTAATGTGTGGGAGCATGGCCCCTGTTCTGGCTAACCTGATGATAAATCATAGCTTCTCATAGCCAACTTCTACCATACAAAATTTTAATTAAAAAAAAAAAGTCTCCTTTCTATTTTTAAAAACTATTATGAAGTAATTTTACATGGAATTAATTTATATGCAATTTTCTGGGTTTTTGGGGGTAAATTCTGTATATCTATTCCTATTTTTATAATGAATATATATTAATTTTATTCTAAAAATATTTTTAAAAATTTTAAAGCCATTTAGATACAATGATTTAGGATTTGGGAAAGCGAAGACCTGATTCCTAGAGCCTGTCTTATCTAGGTGAGCTGAGTCACCATCTTTTACTTACAATGGTTGTATTTTGAGGACACTCTTTTTGATGGTTTGATTCATTTTTGTTCATAGTCTAGAAGTTCCAATACTACTTCTTGGTCCCCTAATTGCTTCTGGATTTATAGACAAAAGAAACCAAAATCTTAGAGTATCTATAAGGATCCCAGGTTCAGGAGCAGGTGGGCCTACAACAAGGGCAGAAGGGTCATTTCATTTGCACCTCAAGGTCAAGGGGCCTTGCCTGTTCAAAGTTGAACTTTGAACAACTGAACAAGCAGTTGTTCAGGACGAAATGTGTACAAGAGAGCCAGGTTTATGTGAGCCTTGAAAAATCATCCCTCTCCATATTTTTCTAAGAATCCTGATACCATCAACCAGAGAGAATTTGGCTGGCCTCTCATGGTGGCTCATAAATGGTGGGCTGGTTTTATGAATTTGCCCAGCCCATGACTCAAGCTTAGTGTGTCCACATTGAAACTTTTTCTCTGCTGACCCTCTCTCCTCCAGAGGCCATCTTTCCTCTTTCGAGAGGGCATCTGGAGGTTCCCGTTCTGGTAATAGCAGGGTAACTTGTTTTGGAATAACCCTCCCTCAGATAAGATTTATATATGCTGGATAAAATATGAACAATAACTACTGAAGGCACTGGAGAGCAGCCTAAAACAGGCAGAAGCTGGGAGGGGTTCCAACCCTTGAAAGAAGGAACCAGCCCTGGGGGAGATCCACAGCTGTGTGACTTTCCCCCTAAGGTACTCCCGAGTCTATGGGCAGCCAGAGCACAGGCAGATAGTGGAGGTCTTTGGGCAGAATATTAAGACAGGAGTCCCTTTTTTCAAGAGCTCAGGCTAGTGAGCGGAACAAATGTGAATAGTTCAATATACGATAAGATGTTATATGTGTCCAACAGAAATATGTACAGGGGCATCAAAGGAGGGAGAAGGGTTCATTCTCCAGGAAAGACATCAGAGAGATGACGTATGAAATGTATTTTCAGTTAGGCAGGGGGAAGAACTTTCCACACTGATGTGGAAATGGAGAAGCCACAGAGCCAGTACAATGCGTATTGCTCACGAATGGAAAATACAGAGGAGAAAATATGAACTGTGTCTACCAACACTCTGGCCAGACTCACACCTTTTGCCAAGTGTGGGCTACGTCCCATGTTTCAGAGGAATAAGACACTACTATTATAGCCTTTACGATAAGACTCTTGGCAACAGTGCAAAAAGAAGGGGCCAGAGCTTCTCATTCTTTTCTGTAAGTGACTTTTGTGTCCTTCTGGGAACTTGTCCATTTTCTCTAAGTTATCTAATTTGTTGGCAAATAGTTCTTCATAGCCTTCCCTTATAATCTTTTTAATTTTTGTACAATTGGAGTAAAGTCCTCTCTTTCATTACTAATTTTAGTAATTTGGGTCTTCTTTCTCTTTTTCTTTGTCAATTTAGCTAAAGGTTTGTCAATTTTGTTGATCATTTCAAAGAACCATCTTTTGCTTTTATTGATTTTCTCTAATGTGTTTCTCTTCTCTATTACATCATTTTTCACTCTGATTTTTTTTTCAATTATTACCTTTCTTCTATTTGCTTTGGGTTTAGTTTGCTCTTCCGAAAAAAAAAAAAAAAAAAAAAAAAAAAAGAGCAAACTAAAGGTGTAACATTAAGTTATTGATTTGAGATCTTTATTTTTTAAATGTAGGTACTTACAACTATAAATTTCCCTCTAAGCATTGTTTTAGCTATATCACATAAATAGTGCCTTTGTTTTCATTCATACCAAAGTATTTTCTAATTTCCCTTGTGATTTCTTCTTTGACTCATTGTTTATTTTGTAGTGTTTTTAAATTTGCACATATCTGTAAACTTCCCAAATTTCTTTCTGTTTTGATGTTTAATTTCATTCCATTGTGGTCAGGAACATACTTTGTTTGATTTCAGTCCTTTTATATTATTGAGGTTTGTTTTATGGCCTGGTATATGGTTTGTCCTGGAGAATGTTCCATGTGCACTTGAGATGAATGTGTATTCTGCTATTGTTGGGTGGAATGTATTATAGAGGTCTGTTAGGTCTAGCTGGTTTGCGTTGTTGTTCAAGTCTTCTATTTACTTGTTTATCATCTGCCTAGTTTTCCTATCTATTACTGAAAGTGGGGTATTGTGGACTCTAACCATTATTGTTGAATTATCTATTTCTCCTTTCAACTCTGTCCATTTTTTTGCTTCATGTGTTTTGGGACTCTATTGTTAGGTGCATATATGTTTACATTGTTATATCTTTCTGATAGATTGCCATTTTATCATTATAAAATGTCTGTCTTTATCTCTAGTAACTTTTTGTTCTAAAGTCCATTTTGTCTGATATTATTTTAGCCACCCCAGCTTTCTTATGGTTGCTGTTTGCATATTTCTTTTTCTTTGAATATTGTCATCCCACTGCCTGTGGTCTCCATGGTTTCTGATGAGAAATCAGCTGTTAATCTTATTGGGAATGAGTGACCTTTGAAAGCTGGTGTACTTCTGGGGATGGAGGGCACTGTGTTTACTGAGGTGGCAATTGTTTCACTTACTGGGTTTCTGAAGAGTGACTCAGACTTCCTCAATGTCGCAAAGCTACTCTGGCTTTAGTAATGCAGGTTCCTTTGCTGAGAAGATATCTAAGGCATTATTTGCATAAAGTCCAACAAAATATTTCAGATGGTTTTGGGAAAGACAAAATGAAAAGGAGAGGAGAGAAATTTGGGCCAGGGCATCATGATATTCTCAAAGGACTAAAGAATTTGTATTCAGACATACCTAAGTTTGGCTCTGAAGTCATGGGTCATGAAATCAATTTAGTAAATCTCAACCAGCACTTCTTTCAGTTTATATGTATATGTATGCATGTGTGAATGGGCAGATGGATGGACAGCCAAATAGATAGAACATGCCAGATTGCCATGTAAAGATTTATTCATTGCTGTGAGTCATGGTCAAAATGTTTGAAAACTGCTGTCCTTGTCTATTTACTGCTTGGAAGGGGGGAAGAGGGCCTGCTCTGGGACTTTTCCAGTACTGGAAAGGCCTCTGCTTGCCCTTGGGTATGTCCTAAGCACTTTTCTCTCCTGCCTTGGGACTTGTTAGTCTGCTGACTCTGCCTTGTTTTTAAAAAGAAAATGTGCCCCACTAACTCATTGCTCTCCCTTCACAATCTGTTGCATGTAGCCACATTCTCATGCACACACACGGCCCTGGCAATGGGAGTTATGCAATTTCCAGCTTTATTCCATCCACCTTCTAATATCAGGAAATGCTAACAAATTAGTTGGTATGGAGAGAGCTTTCAATTCACCTTTTTTTTTTTTTTTTTACAGAATTCTGAGGCTTTTTGTGAATGATTCATTTATTCATGTCGTTAGAGCATGATTTTATATTCAGCAAAGTTTCTTCTAGCAAGTAATTTTGAATGAAACAGAAGGGCAGACAGGTGAAACTGCTTTGCCAAATTGCTAAAAAAAATTATGCTGGATGTTCTCAGCAGGTAAAATATCCTGATTGAGCTTATCAGTAAGGCTTGCTTTGCCAGAATTAATTCAGTGAAGGGTTCTGTCAAATTAACTACCCCTTTAAAATGAGTAATTCCTGCAGCTGATGCAATATTTTTATTAGCCTTCAGAAGGCATTGAAATGGTGAGTTTTGGCCTTAACAAGAGTCTGAACTTCTGGGAAAGCAGCCAGCCTGCTTTCAAAGATTTTCATCTCTCTTTGTAGAAATTCAGAAAAATGTACTGACATCCCTTATGAGCATTATCCACAACCCACTTCTGAATCCTGAACTTGGGTTTCCCCACCATACTCCAACTGTACTGCTGCCCCCCTCTTTCCCTCTCTCTAAGCCTTCCTCACCTAATTCTTGTCCATGAAAATGCTGACTCATTTTAAGATGCAGACTTAATTGGGACAGAAAAAGACAGCCAGGAAGACAAGGCAGTAACCCATATATGAGTTACTCTAAAATGATCTGTCCTCTCTGTATTGTTAGTGGTTTCCTACACAAGTCCACAGTTAAGAGTTCTGTTTAAATGGCTCCTCAGATTCACTGTTGAGCCTCAGTGCATCTTTCCAGTGAGTCCAGCTCCAGGATCTGCAGGCATCCAAAGCGCCCAGGACTAAAGCAAGACCTTCATCAGTGACAAGCTAAAGAACTGAACCTGGAAGAGAAGCTGACAGTTTCTGGGGGTTTCCTGAATCCCACCATTTGCATCAGCTCCTGGGGGAGGGCTTAGTTTGCCAGGGTCCCTGTGACAAAACCATACACTAGTTGGCTTAAACCACAAAAATTAATTGTCCTCAACTAATAATATCTTCCAAGGTCCTGTTTACAAATGGGCTCACACCCACAGGACAAGGGATTAAGACTTGAAGATGTCTTTTGTGGAGAACATGATTCAATCCCCGGAGGGAATAGTAAAGCCTTTTCTCCTTTGCTTACAAGGTGGAGGGACTAGCTTTGTGCTGTTGCGAATCTCCCACATTGAAGCAAGCCTGTCCTCCCTCCCTCTCGCTACCGTGCTGAAATCCCTAGTTGGCCAACGAATCGCTGCATACCGATTGTTTGTTTTGTTTCTCTTCACCTAGACATCCTTGTTATGCACTTAGTCTGTGTGGCTATATTTTTGAGTAAGAGGGGAAGAAATAACAAGTATTCGTGCTCTTCATTCCAAGTTGTGGCAGGGACATTTTTGACGTTGTTTTGGAGGCTACTGAATTTATTTAGTAACAGCACTTAGTCAGCTTTTAGTGAAAGAGAATTGTGTGTTTGTGTGTGTGTGTCTGCTACATGGGTAAGGTTCAAACCAATTAATTTGAGCCAGTTAAGGTTCAAACCACAGTATTTTAAACTGTGGCTAAAAAAGTGAAGTTTCTAGAAAACTTGAAAGCAGAGAGAAAACTTGAAACACATTAAATTACTACTTGGTTTCTCTAATTTCATTTTGTTTCAGTCCCTCATTTATATTGTTACCTTCTAAAATACAACTGTGATCATCATTATTCCCTTCCTTAGAGTTCCTTTGGAGGGAAACCGAGTGGCATCATGGGGTCAGTGAGCCGTGGATTTGGATCCAGGCTCAGCCACTTATCCGCTGGGTGATCTCGAGCCTGTTCTTAACCCTTCTCAGCCCTAGCTCCTCATCAATCCAGCACGGATAATCAGAGAACCTCCCTCATACAGCCACGGTGGGGACCCCAGGCAGCTTGTGTAGAGACCCTGCAGTGGTACTGGGCACACAAAGAACACTCAGTAAATGGTAGCTGCTGTGGTTATGATGATTTATTAACATGAAGCATCTCCTTGTGCCTTTCAGGGCACAGTCATGGCATCCATGATAAGGCCCTTGCTTGAATACTCAGCTCCATTTGCTTTTAACACTTGTCTTTTCTTTGTCCTGTTTGCTTTCACTCCACCCACTCTCGGTCTGTTGGAAGGGTCGAGAAAGGCTTTTGAAGCTAACCTCAGGGAGTTTGGCTGTTTCTCAGTGCCTCTGGCCCAAGATTTAATGGGAAAGAAGGTTGACTATAGATAGATTGGGGATTTGGCTTTCCATTTCTTCTCTTACATGGAAAATTGAGAACCAGCAAGTCTCAGGACATTCTCCAAAATGAGAAAATGCTATTTCATGAATTTCTACTGAAAAGTTCTTACTGCCATAAAGTGCCCGGGAGTGAAAAAAGTGCAGGTTTCTTCATTCCTTGCTGCCCACACGAAAAAAGAACAATAAAATCTATGTGGTTTGCCCTGAAATAAAATAGGAAATATGCAGGCTTTAAAGACTAGGATTTGGCATATGCAAATCAAAATAAAATAAGTCATGAATCAGTAATACTTTCACCCCCAGCTTTGAAGTTTTATTTCTAGGGTTGTTGCTGCTGGGGAAGGCAGATTGCATAAACACCATTTAGAATAGCTGAAGGCTGGCGTTTTATAGGAAAAATGGCAATGAGAGCAATTTCCCCGAGGTTCCATAAGTACTAATTCTGTTTAATGTGAAGGCTCTTAAATAACTCTGGGTTCTTCACAGAAACACGTGTGGGAAGTCCGGGGAGCCTTGCAGTCTAGCGTGAATCTAAGAGCAAGCTAGTTTTCAGGATTTATGGGCTGCAAAAATGTATCCCAGGGGTTTAAAAAAAAATATTTGGGTATTCATCTTAGATTGTAAGGATGGGGAGCTGATGTAAACTGCCAGCTTCCTTCTACTCCCAAGTTGTTTCCTTTGGATTTAAGAACCTAAATAACCATTTCCTTCCCTTTTGTGTTGACTTTCTCTCTCCTCCCACCTTTCTTTTCTTGGAGCCTGCCCTTTCTGTTGCCATATCTGATTTCTGAAAACTTACGGTCCTATTAATGTGGTCCTATTAATCAATTATGTTTTGGGGTTATTTGGGTTCAGAGACAGCAACTCCCCTACATCTATTATGTCCATTCTTTGAGCCTGTTCATCTGAAAATATCAAAGAGGGGGAGAAGGCTCTAGAAAAGGAAGAGCTGTGGTTGGCTAAATCAACATGGTTTGTCTTAGGAAATAAGTTCTCTTCATCTCAGAAGCTCAGGACAGATGCCTTCTTGCTTATGAGTAAAATGTAACATCTAAGGCTGACATTTCCTTTCCGAGTTTTCAGTTCAGCATTTTAGAAGGAAGTACCATTTGAAAGTCTGTGTTCTTGACCTTCCTTATTGGCATGTTTATCAAGCGATGCAAAAACCTTAGGATCTATAGAACGTTGTGTTTGCTGTGACCTGTGGTGTGGTCATCCCAGAATTTGCTCTCGCACTTGGGGTGTACTTAAGTCTGCCAGCAACTTTGCTACATTCTCCTAAAATAGCCACAAACGCCTCCAAAACTCATTTCTATTTTCAGACCAGCTTCCACTTAGAATAATTAGTTTCAATCATTACTCATAAGTTTAGTGCCTAATTTGGGAAAATGTACTTATTTTATTTGCTCTAAAACTGTCTTTTGCGAGCTTCAAAGAGCCAGTATTCCAAGAATTACTGGGCTGTGAGCTCCTCTCATAGGTGGTTGACAATTCTGTGTGGAAAGAACGTTTGAATAAACCCTGTCCAGAGGCAGCCTCCCCAGTACGGTGGGACTGACCTCCTTGCTCCCTGACTGACGGACGGTTGACCTGAACATCCATAACCTGGAATAATAGCTGATGCATGCTAAAAATACTCAGGAAGTGTTGGTCTATGGAAAGAGTGGCTCCTCTGCTTTGCCATCAGCATCTAATCCATCACCCAAGTCACTTTGGGTATGTGTGCATGTGTTTCAAGAAAAGAAATTTAATCTAATTTAAACACTTCTAGGTACATTAATAACCAAAATTTGGCCACTGAAAAAAGTTAAAAGGTCAATCGCCACTAGTTTATTTGTGTTTTTTTGTTTGTTGGTTTGTTTAACCTGACCCAGGATTACAAAATAAAAAGTTCAACATTCCTTATTCTCCCCACAAAACCAGTGTTTAAAAAAGTGAAAGGTCTCTCTTTCAGCATGAACAGGTTAAGGTGGTCACTGCCTAGACATCCCTGAAGATTGGGAAAGTGATTAAAATAGAAGAAGGGGTAGCAACAGACAAGATGGAATTTAACAAAGGATTATGAATACTGATTCTTTATATAATTTTCTTTTTTTTAGTTGCTAGGGTATTAGAGTAGTTAGAAGGAAAGAATTGAAATGGTGGAACTGTAACCCAGAGCATCCTTTGAAATTTGTTTTATAGTTACTTGTTAAACTGTAATTTGAAAGCCGTACCTTTTTGTATGTATGTTATATTTCACAATAGACATAACTGAAACTATGGTACTATGATGTATAATAACTTTGGAAATTTCCTATATATCTACTTGGTAAATCATACTTTGAAAGATATTACCTTTTTGTATATATGTTTGTGCCAGTTTGAATGTATTATGTCCCCCAAAACGCCGTTATCTTTGATGTAATCTTGTGTGGGCAAAGGTATTTAGTGTTGATTAGATTGTAATTCTTTGATTGAGTGTTTCCATGGAGATGCGACCCATCCAACTGTAGGTGATAACTCTGATTGGATAATTTCCATGGACTTGCGGCCCTGCCCATTCAGTGTGGGCCTTGATTACTTTACTGGAGCACTATATAAGCTCAGACAGAAGGAGCAAACTTGCTACAGCCAAGAGGGACACTTTGAAGAATTCACAGAAGCTGAGAGAGTAGCTACAGATGAGAGACATTTTGGAGACAGCCTTTGAAAGCAGACTCTTGCTCCAGAGAAGCTAAGAGAGGACAAACACCCCAAGGGCAACTAGGAGTGACATTTTTGAGGAACTGCCGCCTAGAGAGGAACGTCTGGGAGAAAGCCATTTTGAAATCAGGACTCTGGAGCAGATGCCAGCCATGTGCCTTCCCGGCTAATAGAGGTTTTCTGGATGCCATTGGCCATCCTCCAGTGAAGGTACCCAATTGCTGATGTGTCACCTTGGACACTTTATGGCCTTAAGACTGTAACTGTGTAACCAAATAAACCCCCTTTTATAAAAGCCAATCCATCTCTGGTGTTTTGCATTCCAGCAGCATTAGCAAACTAGAACAATGTTATATTTCATAAAGAAATAACTGAAACTGTGGAATTGTAACCTATAATACTCTTTGAAATTTCCTTTCTAACTACTTGTTAAATTGTGCTTGGATAGTTATTACTTTTATGTATATATGTTATATTCTACAATAAAAAATATAAAAAAATAAAAAATAAAATTTAGAAAGTGAAAGGTATAGGGAAGTTTACATATAAAGCCAGAGTGAAAATGGGGGTAGGGAGCAGGAGTGGAAGAGAGAGTCCTACGTTCCAGGGACCTGAGTCCCCAAGCTTTGGGGGTTCCGTGGCTTGGCAGGGGCAGCAGGCAGCTCTGGGTGCAACCCGGTGGGAGGGCCCTGCTTGGGGGTGACCAACAGGGATTTCCATGGCATCATGGGCTCAGTGGGAGCCTCCTAGGCCCCAGGAACAAGATTTCTGGCATGATGTGGTTGTCCAACTCAGAAACTGGGGGGCTGGGGAAGACCCGGGTCTCAAGAGGTATGTGTGTGTGTTTGCATGTGCTTGCAACACGGGGACAAAAGGGAACCAGAACAGGGGTCGTTGGGTCCTTTGCAAATGGTTATGGAGGTAGACACGGCCCTGCCTGGCTGCTGCTGGATAAGGGGAGTGCTGTCCTCTTCGGGGACTGGATCAGCTGGCCCCTCAGACCCAAGTCAGCTTTATCTTCCAGTTATCTCTCACATTTGCCCACTGTTCTCTTTCTAGTCACGCAACTCTCATCTCTCACCACATTGCCTAGCAGGTATATCTGTGACTGCTCTAGCCCTAGTCCAGTCTGTGCACACACTGCAGCTCCAGGATCTTTTCAAAATGCAGCCAGTCTTTCACCCCTGCTCAAACCCTCCAGCAGCATGAGATGGCTTGTAGGATAAGGACCACACTCCTGTCAGGATTCCTGGAGCCCTGAGTGGTCTGGCTTCTGACCCCTGCTTCAAGTTCATCTCACCTTTGTGTCCCCTCACCATCTACCCTACAAATTCTCCATGCCCCGTGCCACCACAGGCCCTTTGCACGTGCTATCCCTGCTGCCTGGAGTGCATGCCTCTTTGCCCAGTTAACTCCTCATCCTTGAGTCCCAAGGTCAAGCATCACTTCCTTGGCGAAGCCTTCTCTGATAAGTCAGCCACCCCACTGCCACCCTCATGGGTGCACACAGGCTCCTTAAACACTCCTGTGGAGCACAAATTCCACTTGCAGTTTGGCATTTGGGTGGTTATTTGATTTTTAACTATGTGCCTCCATTTCCCACCCCAGCTCCCCTCATCCTCAGACTATAGTAACCTCAGTTTGGGCAGGGACCGTGCCTTATGCTTAGCATTGTAGCTCCAGAGCCTAGCTCAGTGACGGACACATAGTTGGTGCTTGTTATGCTTTTAGTGGATGATTGAATGAGCCCATTCTCCACACCAGCCCATTCTCCACACCAGGAAACTACAGTTTCCTATCCCTCCATCTGTGCTGGCATTGCTTTATTTTAGGAACTCTACTTCCTGTCATGCAATGTCCTGGCTCTAGGCCCTTACTCCTACCCAGCCCCCCTCAGCAGGTGTGTTTTGGGAATTGTGCCAGCAGGTATGGAAAGTTGAAGGCGCAGGCCCAAGGCAACAGCCCCAGTCTGTAGGATAACTGCAGCCAGTAGGGAGAGTGTCATGTGCCAGGCCCTGTGGCACCTACTTTAGAAAGGTCACACTGGTGAGGAAGGAGCGCAAATTATCTGCTTGTGACAGATGAGGAAACTGAGGCACCAGGAAGGTGAATCATGTGCCCAAGGTAAAAATTCTTGGTAAGTAGCAGGTGCAGAATCTGAATCCAGGAAGCATTCCATAGAGTCTGATCTTAGCCTCACTATTAAAGAGTGAACGTGGTGTTTAGAAGGACTCTTTTATCCAAGGGAAGGAGGTGGTGTCCCTGCCCGAGTCTGGGCAGGTTCTGCTGCAGACGCCAGGGCAGACAGTAGACATGCCGGCTGGGTTCTGATTTAGCAACCCCACAGCCCTTCCAAACACCAGAGACCAAACACTCAGCTCGCTTGGGGATTCACAAGCACCCAAGGGCCCTAAAAAATACAGGTAGGTGTCAGGACAAATGGTACAGAGGCATTTTATTAAAAACAAAGCTAAGGGGAAAAATGAAGGTGAGAATTGTTTATCCAGAGATGAAAAGAAACTACTTTTTATGAAGGCTCCCATCTCTTGTGTGGGTCAGAGATTAAAAAAGAAAGTGCTATTTCCCTTCTGATCATTCATTTCAGGGGTCACTGTCTTTGGCCATCGACTGGCTGTGCTGAGTCTACTTATCACATCTGTGTATCTCTAAAAAAAACAAAACTCGTTTACTTTCACAAAGAGTATAATTTTAAACTCTAACTCGTTCAGGATTTTTTTTAAATGTGGATGAAAATAATTTTGAGAATGTGAAGGTAGAATGAGTGAGATTTTATTGCTACCTTGTAAGGTGATTTTAGGGTGTTTGTAATGGACATAAATGAGCCTCAAAAAGGCAGAAATTCCTTCCAACAAACTAAACACCCATCAGCAGGGAGGTGGTGTGCTGTATCCTTAGGAGAGCATATCAGATGCCCCGTGAAGAGATCTCAGAAGAGTTTATAATAATGTGGCACGATTGTAAGTGGGGAAAGCAGAATGCTGAAGTATGTGTGTGTATGAGTAGATAGCAATTTATTAATAAAATGTGTAGGAGAGAGCCTAGAAGGAAATCTACCGAAAATGTTAGCAGTGGTTGTCTTTGCACATGGTATTAGACTTCGTTTTTTCTATTTTTCTCTATTTTACAAATTATCCTATAATGACTTTGTACTTACTTATTTTGGGACATAAGCGTAAATTTAAAAAGAAAGGGGGAAAATCACGAAATTACTATCAAAGTCTTAACTCCCATCTAAGATTAAGAGTCTTAGCATCTAAAGACCTTTGGAGGACAGAAAGAAATGATGATGGTGGTGATGATGTTGATGATGATGATGATGATGATGGTGATGGTGATGATGATGATGATGATGATGATGATGGTGGTGATGATGATGATGATGATGGTGACAGTTGTTGAAGAGGACAAGCCCTAACCCAAGCGTTTCCATGCCCCAGGCATCTCCCTCCCTGTTCCTGACCTTCAGTCTCCATGCAGTGGTCAAATCCCTCTTGTTTTTTGTTTTATAGGCACCCTTGTAAACAAACAATCAAACAAAACACCCAAAACACTTTCAATTACCCTTGAAGACAACCCTCCCCCTTCCTTATTTTTGACCATCTTGCCGGGGAACACGTGATTGGCATCTTTCGGGAGCACAGGGGGGTTATCATAACCACAGTTTCCATTGACAGGAGTGGGGTGTGTGTGTGACTCCCCTTGGCTTGGTAAAAGCAGCTAATAATTAGCTGGTTGTGGGTGCTGAGGAAATGTCTCCTTGTTTGCTTTTTATCTTCCTTGGAGTGATAAGGATGTTTAAACAAGAAGGAAAAAGTCATCCAGAATTCCTTTCTGGTCCCTGTGGGAAGGGCGTGTCCAGGAACAGCTCGTGGGTAGACTGATGAAGGACCTTCCCTACAAAGGAGGAGGGGCCTGGGCTTTTCCAGGAGGGTCTCCCTCACCAAGCTCTGGCTGCTTGGCTAGTGACCTGGTGTGGTGTGTCCGACAGCCCCTTCCCCGGAAGAAGGCTGTCATCTATGTGTGGCCTTTGGTGAGAGCTTCCACCTGGAGCCTTGCTGATGGCTTTGACCTCAGCAATGTGGTGGTTGTGCAGGTTTTAGCTCCCGACGACCCAAAGGTTGGAACGTGTGTGGAGCTGATGTGTACACAGGCACACAATCACCCAAGTAAATTGGTTTAATTGGCGTTAGCTAGCCAAACCTGGGTTTTTGTCCTGCCTGTTGGTGAATGACCTTGGCAGTGTTACCTTCTGAGCCTCAGTTTCCTCGTGTGTACCATGGGAATGTCACTACCTGTCACACAGAGTTGCCATTAGGATTAAATGGGATAACATGTGAAAAGTACCCACCTTAAAACTGGCACTTAGTAAACATTGGTTCCCTTACCCTCCCCTCCCCATCCCTCTTCCCTATGATTTTTATAGGATTTGGAAGCTAACCTGATTGTAGATTAATGGCCACCTGTGTCTTTTTACTATTGTTGGGTTTACAAAACTTAACCTATTAGGATTACTACCTATTAGTAGTAAGCTTTTATCCCAGGCAGTTTAGCAAGGGGTCTTTAGGTGGGGCTTGGGGGACATTGAGGGAAGTTCAGGCCATTTTTTGAAGGGTGGAATATGCTCTCCTTTGGAAAGTTAGCCCCATGTCTTCTCAACATGGCATATGCATGGTGACGATCACATAGAAGGAGGTGAAAAGAAAATCCTATGTTTTCTCTCCTGCTTTTAACTTCTCTCCCCCTTTCCTCCGACCTGCCCCTCTTTTCTCCACCCTCTCCTCCTAGAGTTCTAGAATTGTATAACTTCATAACTGGAAGTCCCCTTGGGTGGGACTATCTTTTCCAATCCCTTCACTTTACATATGGGGAAACTGAGGCCTAGAGATGTTAAACGATGTGCCCAGGGTCCCAAAGCTTCTCCATGCTCCTCGTCTTTCATCTGACCAGCCCATAAAGGTGGTGCTCCAAGGAAATCTCTGGAGCTACAAGGAAATGAGCCCAGCTCTTTCTTTCAATATTGGAAAATTAACGGTCGCTCATTGAGCATCCAAGGGAGGGCAGAACGAATGCCATCCCTTTTCCCCCTCCACAGGCTCCTGGACTTCTAGGAAGGTATCTTAGTGGCATTGCTTTAGCAGGATTGTTTGAGGGGTTCAGAGTGGCCCTGGAGCTTCAAGACACTGCTCTCACACTGGACCTTTGTCCCCACTCTGGGGTACACACCTGTGTCTGCGTTTGAGCTGTGGTGTCTGCAGAGAGCCAGTGCCCAATGCTCATAGCAAGTAAGGCACTTAGTGCTTAGTCAAACTAAGCCAAGTAAGTATATTTCTGTCTCGATAGGACATATGGCCTTTCAAAATGTCAACATCTTATCTAAATATCCCAGAAAAACTTTGTTGTAGGCTTATTTGTTCTACTTAGTATGTGGTTTGCACTAGACCTCATTTGACTTTTGCATTACTCAGTATTCTTTCAAAGTACATTGGCATTTCCTAATGACCCTTATCGTTCCTTGAGTTCTCTCCTCCATGTGATCATGTACAGATAGCCACAGAAGGACGGTTTCTAATCTCTGCTTGAAAATGCTGACAAGGACCAAGTTCTTGCTCACCAGTAACATATCTCTGTCACTTGCCCTATTGCACATAGTATTCAAATGGAAGTTCAGCCTCTTGACCTTGTAAGACCTACACTGAGGGCTTGCTTCTTTCTTTCATGAAGGCAGTTTATTGTTTTAAACAGAACTTACCTATGTTTCTTCACCCATCAAAATATATTGTGTTTTCAGTGGCTGCCACTGAGTGCACACGTGAAAAACTCATTGTCAGAGAAGCCACCTCCAGAATCAAGAAAGCAAGGGGAGCACCCAAGTCAGGCAACCCCCATTGGAAGTTTGACCCGGAGGGTTCAAAGGGTCAGCAGCCCACCCACCCCACCCCGTCTAGGAAGCAGGATTGGAGTTTGCTATTGAAATGCTTACCAGTCAGAAAATACTCTTGATCCTCTGCCTCACTAACTTGTGCAGTCACCACTAGCAACACATCTTTTAAATTGCTCCTGGAACCCCAGTGTGTTGGTTTGGCTGTATTATGTCCCCCAAAACACCATGTTATTTGATGCAACCTTGTGGGGTAGATGTATTAGTGTTGATTAAGTTGGAATCTTCTGATTGTTTCCATGGAGATGTGACTCAGTCAACTGTGGGTGAGACCT
Source organism: Choloepus didactylus (assembly GCF_015220235.1). Taxonomy (NCBI): domain Eukaryota; kingdom Metazoa; phylum Chordata; class Mammalia; order Pilosa; family Megalonychidae; genus Choloepus; species Choloepus didactylus. The sequence goes on from NC_051311.1 coordinate 146,315,203, forward strand.
TTGATTAGAAAATTTCCATGTAGATATGGACTCCAGCCATTCAGGGTGGGTCTTGATTTAATTACTGGAGCCCTATAAAAGAGCTCACAGACAGAAGGACCTCAGAGCAGCTGAGAGTGACATTTTGGAGAGCAGCTCAGAGAGACATTTTGGAGACAGCTGCTGAAAGCAGACTTTTGCTGACACTTTGGGGATTCTAGCCCAGTGTTTGCTCTGGAGAAGCTAAGATAGGACAAAATGCCCCAGGAGCAACATTTTGAAGTATGCACAGGAGCTGAGAGAGGAGCAGGAACACAACGTGGGACCAGCAGAAATGCCCACCATGTGCCTTCCCAGCTAACAGGTTTCCAGACACCATTGGCCTTCCTTCGGTGAAGGTATACTTCATGTTGATGCCTAAATTTGGACATTTTCATGGCCGTCAGACTGTAAATTTGCATCCAAAAAAAAAAAACCCCTTTATAAAAGCCAATCCATTTCTGGTATTTTGCATAACGGCAGCATTAGCAAACCGGAATACCCAGGTTTCATTTTACCATGAATGGAATGCCTGAACTGTTTTTATTTCCCAACCAGGACCAAGTGAATACAGGTATATTCTTTTCAGGAGTGGGAGGGTAAAAAGAAATTAAAAAAAAAAAAAATCCATAGGTCCGCAAGCAAAAATTGGTTTGTTCAAGCCTTGGAACCCTTTTATCACTGAGATAATCTGAATCAGCTGCTCCAGGGCAAATCTGTGATGCAGAACATCCACAGCCTAAGGTCAAGGTCCACATGGTCCACATGGCCTTTTCTTTTAGAGCTTGACATTTGCAAACAGCAGTGCCTTGGGCATCTGGGAGTTTTCTGACTCTGCAGCCCCCTGTTGCTCAAGGAAGGGTGGGGTGGATTAGGCATTGCTGCTCAGATGTTCTGCCTTCTGACCAGCTGCTCGTGGGTGGGTGCTAGAGAGTGACAACATCACCCCCTGTCAGGTCTGGTACTGGAGAAACAAGTTGAGCTCAGGGTATTTTTACCGTGCTCGCCTACCACTCCAAGACCCTGTTAAAACACAGAATCTGATGCAGCAGGTCTGAGGTGGGGCCTGGGAGGCTGCATTCCTAACGGGCTCCCAGGTGAGGCCAGTGCTGCTGATCCATGGATCACACTTTAGCAGGGTCTAAAAAGTGCTCTCCTCCTGAGGTTGGCTGTGAATAGTCAGTGCAAACTGTCATCCAAATTAACAGTCTCAATTCTTTTTTCAGTCCTAGAAATAGAAGAAACTGGCTACCCCTTAACTCTGCTCATGAAATTTGGAGTATAGAATGCTTTCAGCGATAAACACTTTTCCCTCTGCTCCCTTACATTATTAATATACCCCAATAACATAAGAAATGCCAGAGGAGATGGCAGAGAGAGGGGTAGTTTACTCTGTGGGCTGAGGGAGGTTATCCAGAGCAAGGCCTCAGATGTAAAAGTAAAGACGGCCCTTAGGGCTCAGGGATTTATGGTTCCTTAGTTGCCCTGGAACTCAGCTGTCAGTGAAAAGTTCTGAAATATGAAAACATGCAACATAAAAATTTGAAAACCAAAGGAAAATGAGAAGGTCTTCCCTTCTTCCAGTGAGACAAACTTTAATTTGTATTGGGGTCATCTGGAAGGGCCATTAAAACAAATCGAGGTCTGGGCTGGGGTCTGAGAACTTGCATTTTTATCAAGTTCCCAGGTGAGGCTGATGTGGACGCTTTGACCAGCTCAGCCTTAGTCCTGAAAGACCATCTTAGGGAGTGGTGAGCGTGGAGAACACATCAGCCTCCTTTTCCAGCTCCTGGCCTTCTGATTGCAGTGGTGTTGCCAGGAATGCTGACTATATGGGAATGTTTAGGGGGAGGTGGGGGTTGGGGTGTGAGTGGGAGATTCACCTGTCCTCAGGTGTCTGAGAGTCCTCATGAGGGTTAGGAGGACTTCGAACAGATGGGCAGTTTTCTCTCAAGGGAGAACCATCGTGTTGACCCAGGTTGTCTACAAATAGCCTTCACAACCAGATGGGTGACCCGTGGGTGGTTGGTTGGTCTCCTCACCTAGGGGGCTTTTTAAAAATAGAGCAGCCAGGTCTGGGACCCCTTGTGTGGAGAATAGGGAAGCACCAGATGTGCCCTGAGAGCTCGTCTCATTTGGGATGATTCTTGGATTTGGCTCTAACGATCATTTAGCAAGCACATGATTCCCTGCAGGATGTTGGACCCCATCCCGGAAGTTCTAGTCCATAACCTCTGGCTGCATTCCCCAAAGTACTTCACTGGCCCTCCCGGGGCGGTGCCCAGGCAGGAGCATCTGGCCGAGGGGTTCCACGAGGGCGAGGCCCCCTGCCAGGAGTAGCACTGACCACTGTCGTTCCACAGTTTGTCCTGGGCTGTGTTGAAAGTGGAACCGATAAAAGTGACTAATGACCAGATTCCAGAGAGAATGCTTCACCATTAGAACTAAGCAGCCTAGAGTGCATCTGTGTGCAAAAAGTGAGGCAGAAGTGGGGGCATGGGTTCTGAGAACTAGCTCCAGTGAGGAATCCCTCCTTTTGTTTGCCGTACACCAATTTGAAGACTGTGGTCTCCCCTTGAGTTTACTGATGCACCCAGCAAATGCTTGGCACCAGGCTCGGCAGTAGATGTGGGGTTTATGAACATGACTCAGGCACTGTCCCTGCACTTATGGAATCCACCGTTGGGGAAAGACAAGCAACTGACTGTAAAAAAAAAAAAGCACTGTAATAGCCCTTATCTAAAGCAGACTTCCCAGCACTTTCCCTCCCCTTGCCCAGTTTTATTTTCTGCACAGTGCTTGTCACTATAGAAATTACTGACTTGCTCATGTCTCATCTTCACCCATTTGGTGTGAACAGGGGAAGGGCAAAGGCCACACCCCTGGCCCCTGCCAGCCGTTGGATGTGGCCACGCAGGGAGGGTGTGACGGCAGCTCGCCACAGCTGCAGCATGTCTTGAGATGACTGGCAGCTAACAGCTGTCTGCACGGCATCTGGGGCAGGTGCTTCTGGGGGATCAGCTGGAGGGCTCCTTAAAACACGACACTGGGCCCCACCCCAGAGGTTCGCATTGGGGAGGTCTGGGCTGAGGCCTGAGGAGTTCTGAGGAGCTCCCGGGTGGTCTGCTGCTGCTAGTCCCTGGCCCACGCTTTGAGAAGCACAGAGGTGGTGAGTCTGTGTGGCCATCATGACCTACCTGGTGGACAGATGGAGGGTGGGTCGATGACAGAGAGCAGGGGGCCTTCTTAGAAGCAGTGACATGACCCAGGTGAGAGAAGACTCTGAAACAGCACCATGGCTTTGGGAGTGGAGGAGAAGAGGGGATCCAGGCTCCTGTGACAGTAGAATCAGTGGCTCGGTGAGGGATTGGGCAGGGGGAAAAGGAGGGAGTCAAAGCCAGATGGAGAGGCCTTGAACTGAGATAGACATGGGGGTAGGGAGAGGGCAGTTGGTGGTGGGTGGTAGGGAATGGCATGTTTCCTTTCGGACATGCTACTTTAGGTTCTAAGGGAACCTTCAGATGCAAATTTTAAAGAGGTAGTTGGAAATACAAATCAAAACTCAGTAGAGACATCTGAGTTACAGATACAGATTTTGGAGTTCTTGGGATATAGTAGTAAATGGAAGCTGTGGGACTAAATACGATTATTTAAGAACAGTTTATTAGAGAGAGAGAGAAGTGATAAGCCAGAAGGAAGCCAAGAAGACCCTGGCTTGAAGGGGTGGGTAGAGAAAGAGACGAGTGATATTTTTCCAGAAGCATAAAGTGAAGGGAGAAAAGGATGTCACCAAGGAGGACCACAGTCCCTCTAGAAAGCTGAGCCAAACATCTGACAAATTCTGGAGACCCCTCAAAAGAACCATACCCAGGCAGAGGGATCGGGTTTGAGGCATGAATTAGAGAAACCGGTCTATATACTCTGAGGTTGGTAGTTTTTCAACACCTCACTTTATTTTGCCTGTGCAGACAGGACGTTATTTTGCCGTGGTGGGACACGTAAACAAGAAGTCCAAACTGCACACGCATCCTTGGGGAATGGTGCCCCTCCCCGCCACTGCAGCTTTCTTCTCACAAGAAAACCAAGTGAACAAAATGGTAGTTAAAGATAAGCCAGGGATCCTTTTCCTGTCCTCTCTAGACTAAGCTCCAAAGAGAAAGAGGCATTATGTATTCATCTTCTCTACTCTTTGGAGTTGAAGCTCATCAAGGCTCTCCTGGGATCTTGAACCCAGCGGCGGGCACTGCTCTGGGCAGAAACACACCCCAACCTGTGCTCTGTCTTTGCAGTTTTGTACGGAGCTAAACCAGCCAATCCTGCCCAACATCCGCAAGTGGAAGGGGCCCCGGGGATTCTGGAAGACTGCGGTGGCCGAGAAGCCCTCCAGCCAGCTCCAGAAGGTACGCGCATCTGCAGGAGCTGACCTTCCCATTCATTATATTTAAACTTACTCTTTCCCTAATCAAGGTCATTTAGAAATTTACCTTGCCAATGTCCTTGATGTAATTTTGTATTTCTGCTCATTTTTAAAATCTTTGCTATTCATTTCAGAATGCCCTATTTTTTGTCTTGTATTTAGATTGGGAATGGCCTGCTGCCCAGATGGAAATGGGTGGGTTGGAGTGTTGGGGGGGGAGGAGAAACCCCGCTAAGGGCCAAAGAGCTAATAATGGGGTATTTTTTTTGTTCTTTGTCCTCATCATCCCTTTTTCACAGTTCTCACTTCTGCCAACTTTGTCCAGAGCCCACTGCTCATTAACTGAAACTTCAGGCTCATCTTAATTCATACGTGCAATATTTGTTTTTAGTGGAGGAAATTGTGTTCGTAGAAATGTTCTATTGAATTTTCAGCAGATTTTGATTTTGAACTTTCTTTCATCAGCATTGCCTACACAGATGTGGGCAAATCTCTGCCCGTGATACATTTCACTCTTACATATTGTATTCAAGACCCGTTTTTACTCACCTTGGAATTTTCAATGTCATTGGGGTTTGAGATTTTTAAAAAAAATGCTCCTAGTAATCACTATCATAATTAATGATCGATAGTTATCTATCATTACATAATTTTCCTTTAAAGGCAGATGTTATATTTTTTATCTCTATATCTAATACATTTATAGACATATATGACTTGCATTTATGGGTGTGATATTGATAAGTTGGGCTTTCAAATCATAAATGTATCCTAGGTTAAATTATCTGGTCATTTATGGACAATAAGCCCCTACTTTCTTTTTAGCTACTACTTAAAAATATGTACCCCCCTCTCCCAGCTCCAAGCAACCACTAATCTATTTTCCGTCTTTATAGATTTCCCTGTTAGTGCATTTTTATGTGGTAATGTACATAAGACCATAAGATTTTCCATTTTAACTATTTTCAAGTGTACAATTCAGTGGCATTAATCACCTTTTACAATGCTGTGCCACCATCACCACCATCCATTAGTAAAACTTTTTCATCACCCCAAATCGAAAAACTTTACCAGTTAAGCACTAGCTCCCCACCCCAGCCCCTGGTAACCTCTAACTACTTTTTGACTTTATGAATTTGTCATTCACTATTTGTCCTTTTGTGTTCTTGCCTTTCCTTTTTTTTTTTTTTTAATAGTACCTTAAATGTATGTGGTGCCTTAGGGTTCATAAGGCACCATAGTCCCTTCAACACACATTGTTCATTCATTCAACAAACATTTACTGACAGGTTACCTTGTGCCAGGTCCTCTGCCCCTTGCTGGACCGACACTGGGGAGCAGACCGGCCCAGGCCCGCTCAGCTTTTACTCTCTGTGAGATCCAGCAGGGATCCCAAGCTGAGCCTGGCCCAGCCACTTCTCTGTTGGAGGAACAAAACGGGGAACCCCGGCTCAGGTCAGGGTGCAAAGGCCATTGGAGGGCGGCGTGTGGTTGCAGGGAGACCTGAGCTCTAGCTACCGAAACCCTTCAGCCTCAATTCCTTCATCTGTAAATGGGAGTAAGAGCCCCTTCCTCAGCTCACCAGGTGGCTAGAAGGATTTGTAAAGGCAGAGTGTGCTGGAATGCTTCATGCACAGCCCCCAGCCCAGGGCCTGTGGTGTTGTCCACCAGGAAACAGGCTGGGCAGGGCTGGGGGGAGCCCTGAGCTCTCCCGTCTCGCCAGGGTCCGTGGAGGAGCGCAGGCCCTTGTGGCCAAATCTCAAATGTTAAATTTATTGAATTTTAAATGCGGGCCAGTAATCCAAAAAAAGGTTAAAACTCTGTGTGGGTCAAATAAAAGACATCTGCAGGCCACTAATATTCAGTTTTTACTCTGAACAAACTTGAGAAAATGGTAGGAGTAGCTGCCTTTGGTCAGGTGCCTGTAATGATGTCCAGGTGCCTTTTATTCCTTTCTCTAATCCTCACAGCATAGCTGGAGGGGCTGTTTTACAGATGAGAAAACTGATGTCTGGTGAGATTAAATGATTTGCCCAAAAGTCACCCATCCAACGGAGTTGAGACGTGGATCCTGTTAGCACTCCAGGCCTCTCAAGTCTCTGCTCCCCTCACAGGCTGTACTGAGGTCCAGGTATTTGGGTGGAGCTGAGAGAGGGGTCCCCCTGAGTCAGGGGGATTGGAGAGGCTCCCAGAGGATGGTAGGAAACCAGCTGTGGAAGGAGCAGTGTGCACAGAGTGTGGAGGCAAGAGGGGCTCAGTGCTGCCGGGGTCCACATTTGGGGCATCAGGGAGCCACTGAAGGTGTTTGAGCAGAAGAGGATCTGAGTGATACGTTAGGAAGGTCAGTCTGGCAGCACATCTTAGGAGACAGTAAATGGGGAGCTAACCCTCAGAAACCAACAGGAAAGATCATAATTGCCTCACTTTATTCCTGAGGAAGTAGAGGTTTAGAAAAACCAAGTGCTTGTCCGAGGCCCCATGGCTAAGTGACTTGGGACTAGGACCCAGGTCTTTAGATCTTAAACCAGTCCTCTCTCCTGTGGGTGGGCAAGTAGATAAAAGCGTGCAACATATGGACAATGCTCCCAGGTCTGTCCCTGCCTGCTCCTGAGGACATGCCCATCGCCGAGATGCTGGGCACGTCCGACCTGAGCTGAGGTTGGTGGCCCTCGGAGATGCTGGGAGACTGTGCACACATTTTCCCTCTGTTCACAGCTCATCCTTCAGATCCTGCTCCTCCCACCCAGGCACTGAGGAGGTGCTGTTGAGGAGCTCTTGGGCTGAAACTGGGTAGGGAGGAGAGCATTTCCTCTCTCCACGACAGGCAGGTTTGGAGTGACTTCTCTGACAGCCAGAGATGGCAAGGGTTGGCACCACCATCCAGCCTGCCCACACTGCCCCGTCTGTCTGCCCCTGTAGGGGTCCTCCCGGGGACCCCCCACACCTCCCTGGCACTTGGGGTTTTGAATTGCTACCTCTAGATAACTCTGTGCATCTTCTGGGTCTCCTGCTCGCAAAAGGATGAGCCCAGGTAACCCTGACGTATGTAAAGGTCTGAAGTTGGCTCTGCATGAAATGTTTTGGTGGGGGGTGGGGAACAGGACAAGGAGGAATGTGCTGTGGCTTCCACGGCATGCTTTTGTTTTCCTAACAGCCCCTGAACATGAAATCTTGGGGGCCACAGAGCAGGCCCTGCTGCCTGGGTGTGCCCAGTGCTGGGTCGAACCTTGCTGAGCTACAACTCCAACAACAAGCCAGCCCCCTCAGCGAGCCTTCTCTTCACCAGCTCTGTCTCCCCTCTCCCCTGCAGGGCGTGGGGTACTCGGGCTTCCTGTGGGACGCGTCGGCCGGGGTGGAGCTGAGGGATGCCGGCTTGCAGGAGGGCACGCCGAACAACGGGCACGGGAAGCCCACAAGCCCCAGCCCTTACCTTGCACACTTCAAGGTACCGTGACCTTCCACTTCTCCTTCTAAAAAGGAAAAAAGCATTTCTCTTTCTAAAACTCTGAGTGAGGGGAGCCGCATCCTTTTGCCTTGGTTTTGTCCTCTCTCAGGGTTGGGGCACACCCATCCCTGAGGTTCCCGGGGTGGTGGCCATGTCTGACGCAGGAATGAAAGGGGTGCCAAGGGCCTCCCGGCTCCAACTGCCTTGACATCTGGGCTGGAAAGAGAAGGAAGATCAGGTGCCAGCTCCCAGAACTGACTCATCTCTGGGAAGATTTTAAATCAGAGATTCCTGGAGTCTCTCCCAGACATATAGAACCACAATTTCTGCAGTAGGGCTCAGGAATGTCTGTTTTTCAAAGGCGCCTCCAGGGATTCGTCCACCCTCCTGGAAAACAAGATCCGGAGTTTGGCAATCACTGGATTAGAGGGAGCAGAGCTGCTCCCAGATGCCTCTTTTGTGCCAAGTGTTTCTCAGGCCCGAGCCCTTTATTACCAGAGAGAAGGAGGAGTCCTGAGGGGTTGTTTGGGTTTAGAGGGTCAGGGAGAGGGGATTTGGGAGGAGTTTCTGGGCTGGGGGGCCAAGGGCAGCCCCAAAACTGACATGCCCAATGCCCCCATCCTTATGGGAGCTGCTGTATCACCCGAGTCTAGAAGCAGCAACATAGGTTGCCCCTGGATGCCCCTGGGAAGTGTTAATGAACAGCAAAATGGTCCCAAACTGGACAGCAGGAGGAAGGAGATGCCAGGGGCCAAAACAGATCTCCAGGCGGGCAATTGGTGGACCTCACACCCACAGCTCTTACCTGTAAAATCACAGGGTCTGGCATGAGTGGACCCTTGCTGCAGAGCCCAGCAAGCCCATCGCCGACTGGGCATTTGGGGTGTCTTCTGCTTGTTGTGCTTTTGAGCAGGTCTGGAGCCTCAGAGCCACGTCAGACCCCAGCACAGCTGCTCTCTGGCCCTGGGATGGGCTAGAGGCAGCCCATGCGCTGGGAGCTCAGGGGCTGCCTTGTCTCTGGTTGGGATCTAACAAGCCCAGAGCTCCTCTCACACCCATAGCTGTGGAGTTGATTGGTGTGTGTACTTGTACATAGAGGGGTTTGTGGCCGTGCCCAGGCTCCTGGTTCACCTGCTGCTATGGTGTCATTGGGTTTCTGTCTGCACACACACCTGGGGGGAAGTCTGTGGCTTATACCTATGTGTAAGTTGGACAGGTATCTTCTTTAAAACCTCCTAACCACACACTGGGTCCCTTTTTTATGTGAAGTGGCTGTACTGGCCAGCAGGCCACCAGCCAAAGCCAGCCAGTGTCACTAAAAGACTTTTCTTAGTGGGCCCTGAGGAAATGCTGTCGGGTCATGGGTGATTGGCCCAAATCCTTTCAGTGAAGCAGTCCCCTAGATCAGCACTCAGCCTCTTACACTTCATGTCACATTCCTGGCCCGGCAAGTGGCATGTGGCAGAGATGCAGCTTGTCTCCTCAGGCAGGTTTTCCCATCCTGGGCCTTAAGATGTTTCTTTGGTGGTCAGAGAGCTGCAGCTGCAGAGTTCTCCAGGCTGGGTGGTGTAGGTGATGATGGCAAACAGCCCACATCCGAAAGACACAATGGGCATCTCCACTTCCTGGGGGCTCCCCCTGCACCCTCTCCCTTCCTGGCAGTGTGCAGTGTTTGTTGCCATGACAGACAGAAGGGTAGGATTGCAAAACCCTGAGCAGCTGAGTAATGCTACAATGCTTAGGAGACAAACACTGACTTTGTGCTGGACACTACCCGGGATCTAACCTTGGGGATGCAGCACTGGGGCATAGCCTATGCTGCCAAACATTCTGTGAGCTTTGTTTTTTCATAGATTAGAAATCAGGTTAAAGTGAGGTTCGGGCCTAGTGGTCTCCAGAGGGGCAAGGACACAGGGGGTCAGTGGGATGTGTGGAGGTGGGGATGGCAGTGGAAAGAGCCCCAAGTCCTGTTAGCAGCCAGCTGTGAGAGCCACCTCTCTCTTCTTTAGGGTTGCTTAGAAGGACACAAAAACCTGATACTTCTGGCCATGCCTCATTCATTAGGTGCTAAGGAGTAGGGGTGCAGTGCCATGGGGTGGACTTTGGAACAAGATAGGTGCTGTTCCCGCAAGTGCCTTGGGAAAACTTGAAACTGCCAACACCTTGCGAAGCATTATCTCTCGGGGTGTGAGCTGGCCTGGTTTTTGTTTGCCGGGTCAACTTTGTGCACAAGGCACTTGTAACTGATATGGGAAATATGAGCCTCTGGGCCCTTCCCTATTCCTTTGTTTCCTGTTGTCCAGGTGGGAAGTAATGACTTGACCCTTGTTAACCTTCACCTGGCGACGCTGACCCTCCCAGGCGGCGAGATTCCAAGCAAGAATCACAGTGACGGCCACCGGTTAGCGAGCTTCACGCAGACCCTGCAGGAAACCCTCAAAGGTAGGAAATGGTTTTCCTCCATGGCTCAGCCAATGGCTTCCACTTCTGTCATTTCAGCACCGTCTGCCCATCAATTGGGCTGGCCATTCTGTCTGCATATGGACATGTGGAAGATCAAACCCCTGCATCTCATGGATCCTGGCCATCCCTGCCTGCCACCATCTTTGTCTCTCTGGACCAAGCATATAGTTTCCAGGGTATCAGCTTTCTGGCTCTTCAGCCTCTCTTTGAGGAAAAGAATTGGGGGAAACAAAAAGTGAGAAACCCTCTCCCTAAGACAGCTCATCCTGATCCACTGTCCCCATGTATCCCCTGCAGATTTGCACATGCTCTTCTGATGAAACAGAGGGGAGGTGACAAGGGCAGTGTTAAATTCCTGAGCAGTAGCAGATTGAGTTTTTCTGCTTGCTGGGACCACCAAAGGGGTCCTGAAACTGCAGAAAAGCTGGACTTGAATCTCAGCTCCTTTACCCACTGTGGGACCTAGAGAGGCCTTCCCACTTCAGGGCCCCATCTGTAAATAAGAACTGATGAGGCTGACCTCGCAGGGATTTCCGGGGGTCAAACAAGATGGAACAGAATAGGGGTTCAGTGTACATGAGCTGACTACAAAAATACCAGACGAATTAAGAGGACATTGAAAAATGCAGAACTTCAGAAGAAAGCTGAGCTCTTCACTTTCTAGGCCCTGCCGCCAACTAACAGAGATGGTTTTCTGTGCTTGGTTTATTAGAGATCCAGAAAGGAAAAGCTGACGAGGCTGTCAGGATGGTGACTTTTTCAATTTGAGTTTTCCAAGCACTGATCTTCTCTTGGGGAGTGATTGCACTGGAGGCCTGGAATTCTCTTCTATATTCTTGAGTCTTGACCAATATTGTCTGGTTTTCTAAGGATTTTCCTTGCTAAATTGGCCCCTCACCATGGGTGGCTTGTGAAGATTCAGCTACAAAAATATTTCAGACAAAGTACAAGCTTACCTTTTGAACCAGGACGTGCTCTGCCCAAACATTCTACTTAAATTATGAGTCCTCAGACTAAAAAGAAAGGTCAGAAAAGGTGTTTAAACTGAGATATTCCAGGCAAGCAGCAGCTGCATGGGAAACTGTTCATCCACATTTAGTTTCTAACCCGTCTGAAAGGATGACTTTGTAGCTTTGAGAATCTGTGGACATATCTATTATTCTCATTCCCCAGCTTTTCTTTCCTTTTCATGGATGCAGAAAGGGAAGATACTGGTTCATAACTTCTCTGATATCCTCAGGCAGTTGCTGTGCTTTTTCTGATATGCAGGGACAGGTTTTTGCCAGAAAACCTGGGCAGGTTATTGTTCCAAGTTTCCAAGGGACTATCGAGCCGCAGCCTGGCTCGACCTTGACATGTTCCAGGTAGGGACAGCAACTCATGCTGCCCATGTCCCCCAGCTTGTAACTCATATGCAATTAATTGTTAACTGGTGACATTGCAGCCAGACATTCAGGAAGTGCCCCAGCCAACCCACCCAAGGTAAAACAAGGGTAAAGAGATTAGCAGAGGCAGTTCAGCTAAAACAAAGACTTAGCCTTGGTTCCATAGACTTCTATCACTAGAGCAAATAGAGCCAATTCGATTAGCAAACCCTGGGCCTTCCTGCCCTTGCCTGGAATATGCAAGCCAGTGGGTAGTGTGCTAGTCCTTCTTTCAGACCCACCAAGGCTTGCACAAAGGGTCTTGTTCTGTGAACTCAGCAAGAGTGAAACAGGTGTGTGGTCATGTTTGATGTGTGGGTAGGATGTCCTCCGTAGGGACTGGTTCCTGCTGTTGCCTCTGGCATTTATAATTATAGGGACTCGCCTCCTCCCCTCACCTCTGGAAACTGAGTGACAAGGAGCCCACCCCAGACCACTGGCTTTCTAGGGGGAGAACTGGGACCTTGGCCCAGCACACCCTGATTCTAAGAGCTGAGACCCACCTGGCTGCTATCACCAACGCCGACTCAACTGGAAGTAGATGTCTCATTGGGAATCTGGGTGTGCCCTGACAAAAAGCAAACTGTTATTTTCATTCCTAAAATTACTCAGAGCCAGGTCGGTTGACATCTGTCACCAGCATCCGTGCTGGTTTCAGAATCTCTTTTTTGGCCCAAACCTTTTCAAGTCTGCACCCCAATGAAAACCTCCCTCCTCATATGGTGTTTTAGTTTGCTAATGCTGCAGAATGCGAAACACCAGAGATGGATAGGCTTTTATAAAAAGGGGGTTTATTTGGCTACACAGTTACAGTCTTAAGGCCACAAAGCATCCAAGGTAACACCTCAGCAATTGGGTACCTTCACCGGAGGATGGCCAATGGCTTCTGGAAAACCTCCGTTAGCTGGGAAGGCAGCTGGCGTCTGCTCCAAAGCTCCGGCCTCAAAACTGCTTTCTCCCAGGACGTTCCTCTCTAGCAAGCTTGCTCCTCTTCAAAACATTACTCCCAGCTGCACTCTGTTTTCCTCTCCTTGAGCCAGCTCATTTATATGGCTCCACTGATCAAGGCCCAACCTGAATGGGTGGGGCCACGCCTCCATGGGAGTATCCCACCAGAGTCAACACCCACAGCTGGGTGGGGCACATTCCAAGCAAATCTAATCAGCACCAAAAGTCTGCCCCACAAGACTACATCAAAGATAATGGCTTTTGGGGTACAAAATGCATTCAAACTGGCACATATGGGAACCTTCTTCTTCCGTCTTTTATAACCTTCATTTTTCCTTCTTTTTCAATAAACGTTGCATCGTTCTCTTTTTTCTTCCAAAAACAGATTGCGCCCTAATTCTGAGGCGTTATTCCTCGTGCCTCACGTGTTCATTGATCTAGCATGTGTTTATCTGTCGTGTCTACGGCAGGGCAGGTGCCGTCTACTGTAGCAAAGAGCCCATGTCCCGTGGGGCTTCTGCGCTCGCCCTTTGCTGGTCTGCTGGGTTAGGAGCCGGGACTTGAGAGCCGGCTGGGCTCGGGGCAGCCTCAGCATCTCACCTGCAGAAGAGGTGGTGAGAGCACCTGCCCGGGGGGTATGACAATTGGACAACGTGCTGCCGGGGGTGTTCTCAGCCCAGCTTCTGGCACACGATGGGGAGCAGCAAGGGGCCATTAGTGGTGTCCAGGAAGGAGTGGTTATCATTAATGTCATTCTTTCGGCCTTCCTGTTGGAAGTGGGGACGTGGGTGCGAAGGCTGTTATGATGTGGAGCGAGGTGTCCGGATAGGTCTCAGTCGCCCCCAGCTGCAGGAGGGACCTACCTCCCTTTCCTTCAGTGGGCGGCATTGGGATGCGTGAGTGCCCTCTGGTGGTGGCTTCTGTCATTTCACTTCAGTTCACTTTGCCTCCCCCACTTACTACCACAACAGATTCCTGCTAAGGAAAGAGAGTTGGCCCCGAAATCACCTTGTAGACCTCATCATTTATATTCAAATAATTAACTTCTGCTGGATGACTCTTTAGCAAACTCTTGTTAAACTGGCTCAAGAAACTTGAAGGGGGACCCTGTACCAGCCACATCCATTAGCTCATCCAGTCCTCACGACAGCCCAAGGGAAAGAGACTGTTCTCTTCTTTTATGAACCGGAAAGTTTGCCCAAGGTCACAGAGCCCGTAAGTGGCAAAGCCAGGATTCATGCTCAAAGTCATTAAGCTACTTTTAGAACAGGGGCTAAGAGCTGCTGTTTTCAAATATGCTGCCCTTTGGGGTTTTATTTTGTTTTGTTTTGTTTTGTTTTGTTTTAATAACTCACTGTGACCACTTTTCCTCCTAGTTAATTCAGATTAGTGAGATGAAATGAGGTGTAAGTACTGGGGAGAGAGGAGAACAAACTATCGCTGCTGTAGACGATATGACTGTTAGTTTGTTATACTTTAAAAAGTTAGTTAAGAAACCATTAGTCCCAATAAGATAATTTTAAATAGTGATGGTGGTTATTTACAAAATGAAAATACAAAAAATAAGTACCTTTCATACATATCAGCAAGAACCAGTAGGAAAATACAGTAGGAGACAACAAAGATCCCATTCATAATAAAAATTTAAAAATAAAACATACCTAGAAATATGATGTTGACATGAAGAAAACTATAAAACTTTACTGAAGAACATTTTTTTTAAAGACTTGAATAAATGGAGGAGCCTAGCATGTTCTTTGAAGAAAAGATTAACGTTTCAAGTTATCTATCCTTACCAAATGTATATGTGGTTTATGGCAGTGGGTTTCAAAGTGAGCTCATGAATGGCCTCGGGTGGTTCACAGGCCTGGCTACTGGCTGCATTTCAGAACCTCCTGAGAGAGCGGAACAGGAAATCAGAACTCGGGAGGTGGGACCCCAATCTCTGGAGGTGGGACCCAGCCATTAATATTTTTTGAAGCCCCCGCTGCCCTGCGGGCTCTTTAGAGAGGTTCCCACACTTAATCCACACTTACTCGCTCTATTTTGCAGGGCTTCCTACAGGATTTCATTTGATTAAAGGAATCCCTTGTTTGAAAAAGGAAAAATATTCTCTAAAAAAAGAAAAAAAAAATCCTGTTGGGGGGAAAGGAAAATTTGAAAATTCCTGACTTGAAGCAGGTCCATTTCTAGGATATATTGATAAGTGAAACAAGTAAGGTAGAGACTGATATTTAAAGTTGCTTTCTTTTGTGTGAAAGTAAGTGTTGGGTTTGCTCATATATGTGCAAGTATCTAGAAGGAAGCACAGGGAACAGGTTAACGGCCTCCTTTGGTAGCTGCAGATAGGGGTATTCAAGAGAGTTAATATTAGTTTAATTTTAAAAGTTCACATCAAAATTTTAATGCCATGAGAATATGTAAACATGCTTAATGAGAGAATAATATTAAAACATTTTCTGGTACTGGCTCAAGAATGGAGTAGACTTTTCAGGAAAATGGCGCCGAGAGCACAGAAGGAAGCCCCTGCCCCTTCCCAAACAGAAGCCACAGCAAAGGCTTTGAAAGCCGAGAAGACAGTACTGAAAGATGTCCACAGCCACAAAGAAAAAAAGATGATGCGTGCATCACACACATTCTGGTGGTCCAAGATGCTGCATCTCTGAAGACAGCCCAAATATCCTTGGAATATTCTCCCACCCCCAGGAGAAACAAGCTTGACCACTGTGCCATCATCAAGATCCCCCTGACCACCGTCAGCCTTGAAGAAGATTGAAGACAACAGCACGCTCATGTTTATTGTAGATATCAAGGCACAAGCACCAGATCAGACAGGCCATGAAGAAGCTCTGTGACCTTGACGTGGCCAAGGTCAATGCCTGGATCAGACCTGATGAGAGAAGTCATATCGACTGGCTTCTATGATGCTTTGGATGTTGCCGACAAAATTGGAATCATCTAAGCTGGCTAATTCTAAATATAAGGTTTTGACCATTAAAAAAAAAAAGAATGAAGCAGAATAAAGCTCAGAAACAGATGTGGCCGTGGTATCCAAAAATGGAAGAATGACAGAGAATGGCATCACAGTTCAATTGAGAAAGAAAAGGTCGTTTCAGAAATGATACTGATACAAGTGGTTAATTGTCTGTGGGAAATTGACCTTAAATTTATTCCTTACATTTTTGTTCTAAAGTAAATTTCAGGTAGATTTAAAGAGTGAATGAAATGCAAGAAGCAAAGCCATAAAAGGAAAGTGAATCTTTGTTTGATTGTGGAGGCACTCTAGAAAAATTTTAACTTCTGTTAAAATTCTGTTCTAATCTGTAAAGAACTCATACAAATCAATAAATAAAACACTAATACTTGGTAAAAAAGAATAGAAAATTACATATGAACAGTTGATGAGTATATAAAAATGTAATCAAAGAAACCCAGATAGAAAGAAGACACCATTTTCATGTTCAAATTACTTTTTTTAATGCTAATACTCAGTGTTGGTGCAGTAAGGGGTACCTCCCTGGTTGCTGGAGATGTTGAAATTGGAGTAGACTTTGGAAAGGAGGTTGGAAATATGTGGCTGTACTTTTTAACTGGGACTCTGGACTGAGGATGTAAAGAAAACAGGGACTCCGATTTTTGAATGAGACATTCACTTCAACATTATTTACAATAGTGACTATTGGGGAACAGCCTAAAAAATGACCAACAGCAGGAGAATGGTGAATTGTGTACATTTACATGGTGGACGGATGCTATGGCTGCCCATTGCATGCCAGGAAGACCCTGTCTTTCCCTGGCCATTCATCTGAAGTTGACCCTCAGGGACATAGAGCACACATTCCATTCAACGGGTAGCTGCCGCTTGCTTCTCCAGCCTCATCCTTAGCAATCGTTAGCATCTTGCTTTTTGTTACTTTATGCTCCAGAAGTCCCCAACTACTTACAATCCCATCCCCCAGGCAACCAGGTCGCTTTTAACTCCCTGCTCTTACACAGGTCCCCTCTCTCATCCTTACTGACCTGAGAACTCCTGTGCATCCTCTGAGACACAAAGCAAGCATTGCCTCCTCCAGGGAGCCTTCCCTGACCACCCCCCCCCATGCCACGTTGGTCTCTGTATATCTTTTTGGATTTGCCCTGATGCACTATTCTCATCTGTTTTCTAGTCTGTCTCTTCCATTAGGTTGTGAGCTCCTAGAAAGCAGGGGTTGTGCTTTATTTATCTCTGAGTCCCCTGCACAAGTAGGCTCCCAGTAGATGCTCAATAACTGTTCATTGAGCTTTCCTTAAAAATCTGGGCAAGACCCTTAGGCCTTTCTCTGCTATAAGATCTGGAACCCAGGGTTCTGAACTGATCTCTGCATTGCACCCCGCCTTACACCCTAAATTTCCACATGCATTACTAACCTACTCTTAAATTTTTAAGATATGGTTGGTTGGTTGTTTTTTTCCACAAGAAATTTGGAAAATTTGGGAGAATGAGAGCCACACCTTCATTCCTAACCCCAAGGAGCCACATCTGATCACCTAGATGCAGTTTAAATGGGCTGTGGTCACTGTTGGACTCCCTCCCCCACCCACCCCAGGCCAGGTCTTAAATGCCTTAAATTCTTTTCCTTTCCTTTCTTCCACTAACAGGAGAGAAAGATGTGATTATTTTAGGGGATTTCGGTCAAGGGCCAGATAGCAGTGACTGTGATATCTTGAGGAAAGAAAAATTCCACCACCTGATCCCTGCGCACACCTTCACCAACATCAGCACCAAGAATCCTCAAGGCTCAAAGTCTCTGGACAACATCTGGATCAGTAAAAGCTTAAAGAAGGTTTTCACAGGTAAGGCGGTAAGGCAAAACCACTCACTTTTCCTCCTGCTCAGAACTGGAGTGTAAGAAGCCCGTCTGAACTGACAGCTCTAGATGGGTTGATTTGGGCAGAAGTCAGGAGGTTCTTAACCCTTTTGTGGGAATTTATAGAGTTAGCATTTAGGTACTATGTAATCATCATTCAAACAGTGACACTTAAAAAAAAATTTCATCATGGTAACATACATATAATATTTAATTTGCAGTTTAACCATTTTAAATGTACAATTCAGTGGTGTTAATTTTATTCACAATGTTGTGCTCCCATCACCACCATCCTTTACCAAAATTTTCCACCACCCCAAACAGAAACTCTGTACCCATCAAGCAACAACTCCCCCTTCCCCTTCCCTTTAGCCCCTGGAAACCTCTAATCTACTTTCTGTCTCTATGAATTTGTTTATTCCAGATATTTCCTATAAGTGGAGTCACAGTATTTGTCCTTTTGTGTCTGGCTTATTTCACTCAGTGTGGTGTTTTCAAGTTCACACGTGTTGTAGCATGTATCAGAACTTCATTCCTTTTTATGACTCATATTCCATTGTATGGCTATCCCATGTTTTGTTTTTCCATTCATCTGTTGATGGAAACAGGCATGCTTTTAAGAGTGAAAGGGTTGTTAAAATAATTAAAAGACATTTACTGATCTTACAACAGGTATATACCAGGTGTGTCCCTAGCAAACTGGGAGGTGTGGTCACCTAGTTTTAGACTAGCAGAGTACTAATTCAGAGATGAGCTGGTTACTTACCCTAATTTTAAGGACACTTAGTCATTCATCAAACATCAATCAAGCCCTGTACCATCCGGGTGCTGTGTGTGGAGTGAGGCCACCGACACACTCAGTGCCTGTTGGGGGTGGGCGGGCACGGCACCAAGTGTCACGATGGGTGGGAGAAGTGCTTTGGATGGAACTCCAGGGTGGCCAGGATGTGGCATGTCATCTCTGCACTGAAAAGCAGGGAACTCCCACCCCCAAACCAGGAACCTGCTGAGCAGACTTGGGTCAGGAAAATATTCATCAGAAATATGGGAAAAACAGTAGGGTCTTTTGATGGAAGACAAAGACAACACTTCTCAAGCCTGGCTAGAAGCTTTACAGAGTGCCCGTGGATATATCTTATACTGAGCAAGAGGTTTAGAGGGGGAAAAAAAGGACCCCACTGTGAGAGGGTCTCATGTGCAGCCAGGGTTGAGAGCCTCAGGGCTAGAATGACCCGTCTGGGCTTTCTCACCAGTTTCTTCTACCTTTCTCCAGGCATCGGTTTCTTGCTGGACACTCTGTCATAGGAGGATCCAAAGACCAATTGACATGTGGGTCTCAGGGAAAGTGATTTGATCATCCAACTAGGCAGGTCGCAGTTTGAAGATACACACTGCTGACAGGTGTGGAACCCCACCCACAGCCTGCCTGGGTTCTCGGGAGTGTGGGCCATGGAAGGCACCTGCTCTCGGGAAGAGAGCTGCAGATGACTGGGTGGAAGGAACTCAGAAATCACTGCATCTGCAGCCATCCCAGAGCTGAGGTAGCCGAGCAAAGCCCAGACCAGCACCAGGGCCTCCCTCCCTGCACGAATCCCTGTGGATCTTACACTAACGTGACATTGCTTATTGCTGATGACCACAGCAATTGCTTTCAAAGTGTTCAGTAATTTTCATAATTGTTATTTAATTTCTTTTCAAATACACCTCCTGTTTTAGATATTTCTAAATCTTTATTTTTGAAATACCTGTTCCTTCTCATAAAATTTTGTAACTTTCTCCTTTTTACATTTTTCATAGAAAGAATTTATTCTCCCCCACCCTTTGTATCTTTTGCTTTGCAAATTAAGACTTTAACTTGGGATATCTTAATGAGGTATCTGTCCTTGTGTCAAATACATGTTCTTGCTGATCAGATTAGAAGCGGTTCATAAAGGATGAGGAGGGCAAACATATGGTGCTGTGCATTTGAATGGGCAGGGGGCCTGGCCTAAATGGGCAAACCCTCATTTACCCAGAAAATCCAACTGACAAGACAGACAGTTCCTTTGCACAGGCAAGTCGGGTAACTGAGAGATATCATCAGGGAATCCAGCCTTGCAGCAAAGCCCCTCCACTTCCCAGCCTGTGACCCCACCCATCCTTCTGTCCTGATTTCTGGACCTTTGTTCTCTCTCCTTTCAGGCCACTGGGCTGTGGTGAGAGAAGGACTCACCAACCCTTGGATTCCAGATAACTGGTCCTGGGGCGGAGTGGCTTCTGAGCATTGCCCCGTGCTGGCTGAGATCTACACTGAAAAGGACTGGAACAAAAAGGAGGGTCCTCGGAATGGCAGCGGGGTCACCCTGGAGCCAAGTGAAGCCAACATTAAGCACGAGCGGTGATGACACCAAAGTGATGTTTCCACAGGCAAGGAGTTGGCCCTTTGCGTGGGGGAGACCCAGCCACAGACACGGCTGCCTCTGCATCTTCATTCTGAGAGCATGACGTGGGCCTCGACCTGCCGGCCCTCCGTGTAGACGTCTCAGGACCTCTGATGGGGGAGACGGGCACGTGTGGGACACTTGCTGTGCTGGGGTGGTCCAAGCAGAAGCCCCGGGAAGAACCGAAATGCCCTTTAACCTCAGCAGCGGATTGAGGCATCGTCCTTGTGATAAAGAGACCAGTGACGGCGGCTGAGAAGGAAAGGGTGGGAGGCCTCTCGGGCTGCCCACCAGCCGGCTGGGCCATGTCGGGGACGCACGCGTCTGACCCCCGGGAGGTGATGTTCTGGCTGCAAATTACCTAAAGCTTTTAACTGTGATCGAGCACGCTTCTCAGATGTTTTGAGTGGTGATTTTTAGTTTTGTTTTGGAAAAAAATAAAATAAATAGAGATGAGTCTGCCTGCAGGCAGTGAGGGCCTTGGGGTGGTTCCCTGCCGTGTGCGCTTTGCCATCCACTTCCGGTGCCTCTGATGTGGGGCTCTGCGGACTGGTCCGGTGCCAGGTGCCGGGTGTGCACCTCCTGTGAGCCTGCTCTTTGCACACCTGCCTCGACACCCTGCAGAGGTGCCTCTCATAACCCACTGCTCACCTGAGATCTTTACAGAGTGGCAAATGGAGGTGGGCTACAGCTTATGTCATTTCCTCGCTCCCAGCTGCCCTTCCTCTCTGACTCCTTTGGCCTTCCTTGCCGGTTGGCCTTTTCCCTGGGAGCAGCATTCGTGCTTCTGAGCCACCTGGCTTCGATTCCCTCTGCTGGAGCCAAGAGTTCTCTCAGAGTGGTTCCTCCCTCCCCACCTACCCAATTAGATTCATAGCTCAGAGCCTCCCGTTGTTGATTCTGAGGAATACATGTTGATTCCAGGTATACGAGGAAGCTTAGCCCAGAAGCAGAGCCAGTGCCCCGGGGAGCTAAGCCTGATGCTTGAGGGACAAGGGAGGCTCTTTCTTTGTGGCTGGGGGGTGGGAGGGAGAGGGAGCAAGCCTGCTTTAGCTCGGTTAGGTGCTTCATCACACTGACCCCTTACAGCAACCCGTGAGGCCAGCCAGGATTCTGATGCCCATTTCACAACTGGAGAAACCGAGGCCCAGCAAGCTTAACCTCTGAAAGGTCCCACAACCAGTAAGTCAATAGATGGGATCCAAACTCAAGGTTTTCTGAGTTCAAAGCCCATGCTCATATATCATTTGCATGCTTGCTAACAGTAATGTGAAAGTATAAAAGTTAATGGTGAAAGCATGGGTCACATGGTTAGATTATCTAGGTTATTCCGATTTACCGTGGAAGCTGAGGGTTTATTCCTCTTTCCACTTCAAACACTCTCTGTGGACCAGAATCCAGAATCAGAAGCCAGGAGCCCTCCTGAGCCTCTCAGGCCTGGGGCCAGAGTGGGCCAGGAAAGGTAGCGGGCCCAGTTTCCCACTAAAGGTGATCCTTTTGAGCCACCTAGCTCCAAAGAGCATCAGATGTGCCCATTCTGGGGGAAATACAAGGGGGGATCTCTAGTGGGTGTGGGAGCAGCTCCACTCCCATGTGCTCAGGCTGTCCTGGAGGCTGAGCCTTGACAAAAACAACCAAGGTGGAATTAAAAGTATTGGGAGAGGTAGAAAAGGATGCTTCCCAGCTGAGCAGATCTCTTTAGGTGCAAAAAAAGATCTGATTAAAAGGGTGTGGAGCATCTGGCTGGTCAATGTGGGTGGAGATTTTAACTTTGGATAAGGTCACCCACATAAACCAGCCAGATGCCTTGAATCCTTTCAGCCAGTTGTTTTTTTGCACCAAAGCTGTTGAAAGAAAAAGCTGCAGTGAGATGGGGGAAAAGAAACCAAAGAAATGACCTCTGTACAGGGGAGTGGGGGGAGCCAGCGAGGCTGTGAAGGCAAGTTGCAGTGCCACCCCCCAGGCTGTGTGGCCTCTTCCTTGCTACCATGGTCATCCAGCAGTCACGCAGGAAGTCTGGCTTCAGGCAGAGCTGTTCTTATTATAGCCCCAGCCCTCTCTGTTGGTGTCTTTTTGCTTTGGTTGTTTTGCATCGGCTCCTCTTCGATTCACTTCTAACCCCCGATCCCTCTCCAAAGTTTCCTCCCAGCTTCATCGCCAGCTCTGTTCACAAAGGTGACATTCAGGACTGTCAGAGAAAGGCCATGACAGTAAAGCCACTTTTTTGGAGAAGCCAAGGGATATCCCCTGACACTAAGGTGAGTTTCTGGAAGGAGACCCAGGGGGCAGTGAAGGAGTGAAGGAATTAAGCGCTAGAGATGCCCTCAGAGGCCCCCTGGCACCACATTAGAGCACGTGGCATTCTTGGGGTCCCCATCACAGGGTGCCACAGGAGACCTGGGGCCCTTCCCTCCCTGCCACTGCCTAATGGAACCTTTCTCTCCTGCCCATTGTCCCCCAAGAGAATCTGTGAGGGATGGTGGCATTTTCTGTCTATGCAGGAGACCGTCAAAGCAGGGCCCCCAGCCCTGTCAGCTCCACCAGCACCAGCCCTGCCTCCTACTGTCTGCAGGTTTATCAGGGCTGGCTTGGAGGGCGGTCAGAAGCCCTTCCAAGCCTCAAATAATGGAGCCCAAGCTGTGACTCCCTTGCCACTGTTCCAGGGATGCCAAGGCAAGCAAAACAGGGTTAATCCTCAATAGACGGCTGCATTCTTCCAAAGCCAGACTGATGTCATGTTCTTTGCATGTCTTTGTTCTGATGGGTGCACTTCTCCTTCCGTGCAGATATCATCCCACCCTGGGGTGAGGGAAAACCCAAGCATCTGGGTTTTCAGCTCCAGCATCTGTGGCTGCATCACTGCGCAGTGACATGGGTCTCCACAACCTGTTGGTTGGGAGGTAGGCACAGCTCACCTGAGACTGCCACAGCCTTTGAGTGTTCAGAGGAAAGGAATGAGAGACTTCAGCCCCACTCACCTACCTTAAACCGAGCACCCATTTTCAAATACTTGCCCCACTGATTGACTCCTTACTATTCTAAGCGCTGTACGTTTTAACTGCTAAGTTCTCAGAGGAGTGCAATCAAGTAGGTATTATCATTATTCTGTTCCTTTTACAGACTAGGAAACTGAGGCACAGAGAGGGTAACCAGACTGGGATAGTGAAATTAGGAAATGGCAGAGCTGAGATCGGAAGCCGGCACTCGGTGCCAACGTTGCTCTGTGCGTGAGGGGAGATGCTGCCCACGAGCAGATGGAGATAAACTCTCACACCCACACACACGGAGCAGATGGGCACCTCTCACCTGAGGACCCCAGAACAGGGCCGTGGCTCAGTGGCCATGGGCTGTGAACTTGGAGCCAGCTGGACCTGGGTTCTGGGTTCCGCTCCAACACTCCCAAACTGCCGGCCCTGCACAGTGGACTCGGCTACTTAAGTCCCTGTTTGCTACCTTATCCCTTAAGTGAGGATCATGCCCTCTCATGGGGTTGTGAAGAATCAATATCAATCTGTACAGTTCTTAGCACAATGTCTGACCACAGGGCCAGTTTCAGACTCCAAGAGGAGCCCTTTGCTTCAAAGGCCCTGGTACATCGTAAAGGCCTAATAGGCAGTATTAAAAACAAAAAAATTTGTGTATGTAAATTTTATTCTGGTGACATATAACACAAAATTTGCCATTTTAATCATTTTTAAATGTACAATTCAGTGGTATTACTTATATTTACAATATGCTGCCATCACTGCTATCCCTTACCAAAATTTTTTCATCACCCCGAAAGAAAAAACAATTTTTTAATTGCTCATTGTTGTGAAGTCTCTACGTGGTGGGGCTCAGAACCTTCTGACTCTGTTTCCCCACCGAACATATGCTTCATGGTTTCCACAATCTGTACAGCAATATGCACTTTCCAGTGGTCAAGTTGAGCCCTTGGAAATAAGGCCCCCAGCCCAGTGGTACCTTCACATGGACACTGACCATCTGCTCCCCGCTTTTTGTTGAAAAAGACCCGAAGGTTGTAAGGGTGGGTGCCTGCCACTCGCGGCTGTAGCCCGTAAGGAAACCTGGCACCTCCCGGGGACATGCAGGCAGGCATGTTCTTTGATTTGCTTGGTGCACCATGGCTGGCGGCCACTGGGCCAATGACCAGTGAATGACGGTGAGCATTTCCCAGGGCGTCGTTGAACTTGGCATGCCCAGCCTTTCCAAAGGGCGTCTGTCGAGCACCTTCCTTGAGCCAACACGTTGTGGTAGGAATTTGGAGAGACTTAAGAAATGGTGGGCCAAGGCGTGAACCTGCCTTTAGAGTCTGTGGGCAGCCAGTGTGCTCCTGGAGAAAACAACCAGGAAACGATTCAAAACTGATTTACAAGCCCATGCCTGGGCTGTGGCCCCAACACTGTGTCTCCAAGTGAGGAAGACTGAGTGTAACAGGGTCTGCCAAGCAAGGCTTGGTCGGTACAGGAATTGGGGTTTGAGAAGGTGAATGGAAAAGGGTGTTGGCCAAGCAGAGTTGAGGCCATAAAGACGCACACACACGGGCACATGTCAGCACAGCAGCCTTGTTAGCACAGGATGCTGCTAATGAAGTTGGAGCTGCCTGATCCCTTTTTGATGTCAGGAGGGCCTGCGGATGAGCCTGGTGCTCAGCTGTGGCCTCTTCCAGCTTCTCCAGAATCCCCTACTCACCACCCACCCCATATGCCCCCCTCCGCCCCCACACATGCAGGGCTGCATTTGCAAATTCAGTGCTTCTTGAGAGGTCTTCTTGGGCTTCATTTCTACTTCTTTCCCTCAGTAAAGGAATACTTCGAAGTTTTTGTTTGAAATTCTAAAAACACAGACCCAGCTCAATCTGGCCTCGAGCTCCTATCCCTTGTTAATTATCAGAACCATTTGCTTTTCCCAGCCACTCACTGTGGACCAGGTAAGGGGGCATTTCCCACACTCCTGGGTCACCAGCCTAAGACCCCAGGGTTATTCGCCTAGTGCTGTCTGAGTGAGGATATCACAGATTTTACCTCACAGCAGCCATTGTGGAAAATTGATGGGAGCACAGCAGCCCCATCAAATACTGGGCACTTGCTTCAAGTACTGGGCACGGACCTGGCATGGCTCTTTGCCACCCCCAGAGCCTCGGCCGAAGGCCCAGAGCAGCCTCCTGCTGGAAGGTGGTGGTGGGCTGGGGAGTCACTGGGGAACAGCTCTCTGCTGTATGAGCAGACAGGGGACAGCAGATGGATTGCAGGGTCCCAGGAGGGAGTAATGGCTGAGCTGAGGCACTTAAGTGGCATCACTGCTTGGCTAATGTGAGTATGATTAGCCTTCGGAAATCTTAGCCCAGGCTAAGTAATCACGGAGCCTTTCCATAGGCCCCAACAAACATATCGTTGGGGACATGGCTAAGCTCCAAGGGCTTCTCCAGTGCACCCACCAGGGGACTCTGCCTGATGGCCCCCACCTCTTGGGGTCTTCCCAGCCTCATCTGGCTTCCCCGGCCTGGGTCTGTCGTTCCTTCAGCGAAGAAGGCAGGGTTTCCATAAAATGCACAGAACAAAAAGCTCAAGATTTCTAGAAGCCTTAAGATTAATGACTAGATGGATGGCCCTATCCCTTCCTCTGCACAGAAACTACAAAAGGATCAAGCAGGGTCTGAAATCAAAAGAATACCTAAATTAGCAAAATGTGGATAGTTGTTGAAGCTGGGTAATGGGCATTTGTTATACTATTCTGTCTACTTGTATATATGTTTGAAATGTTCCATAATCACAATTGCATAAATACATAAATAAGAAAAGGCCCAGCCTCCCCCCCACCCAAAAAAAGACAATAGAAGCTTAATACTTTTTTAAGAGAATAAACACTGTATTTCTCTGTAGACCAAGAGTGACGTTCTCACAATAGCGGTGGGTCCATGTGGGAAGAATTAGTGCCTGTCATTGTTTCCCTTTATGCCATTCCCTGGACTAGTATTTTTCTAGGAAAGGGTGATCTAAAGTAATCAAGTGTTTAATTCTAGAATGAGGACATTAAAATATATGTATTTGGAGGGTAAATTAAAAGCACCAGAGAGGAGAGAAGAAAGGGATGTTTAAGGGGTATTGAAAAAGCCTTGGGTTGCTTTTCATTCATTAACCGCACATGGCGCACCCCCCCAGGCGAGATAGACGCTGGGGCCCCTGCCTTCCCGGTAACTCCGAGGTGGCCCGGGTTGCGTGACCCCCCGTGGTGCCCTCCCAGCTGCACAGGCCTGGGCGTGAAGAAGGGTTAGCCCAGCCGCAGTAGGATCCTCCTGGATTCTGTATTCTCCTCGTGGTGAGCCTGGGAGCAGGGGGTGGGGGGTTAGGGTTAGGGTTACAGCCTCACCAAGAAGAGCGACTCATCGCGGCATCTTCCATCACCTGTAAAAAAAATCACGAGCTCCGTTAATAAACCGAACTCTGAGCCTCGGCGTCTGGTCATTCTGGAGATGCTGCTGCACAAAGGCGAGGGCCAGGCCTCCCGGGCCCGCTTTCTCCCGGGCTCTTCCTCCCCTGCTGCCTCCGCGGGCTCAACCGCACTCCCGCCCGGAACGCTGCGCCCGCACGCGCCCCCTGCTGCATTTCCCGCCGCAGCGCGGAGCCCAGGCGCAGCTAAAGCAGCCTGCACCCAAGACTCAGCGAGAGCAAGCGAGCAACAACTTCAGGGAACCGTAAAGGCGGATGGATGTACGCGGCCTGTGAGCTTACTCGCCTCCGCCTTGCAGCGGCGGGTGGAAGTCTCCCTGTATGGTCCCACCCGCGTCCTGCAGGGCCCTCGGGCGGACTGGACAACCGGGAGGGAGTCCAGAGATACGTACGAGCTCTCCCACCGTCTGTGGCCATAATCTGAATTCCGGTTTGTGCCAGACAACTAGTCCCTCCCCGCTGGTGCATCCCTGGGATGTTTCTCTCTCCCGGGGAAGAAGCCCGCCCGCCTCCCCTCCCTGGGTGCGATGCTTCATCCAGAGAGGTCTGCAAGGACCGGCATCCACGGGCGGGACATCCACCGGCAGACAGGCACGCTGGGGAGTGGGGTGGCCAAGGGTATTTCTTTAGGGGAGGAAGGAAGGGAACTGGAAGGAAACGGGCACTTACTGACCCCTCCTGAGAGCCACCCACCAGGCAAGGCAGCTCACTCATGCTAACCCTTACCACATTCTTTCGGGCAAAGCCATTGTGTCCATTTTACAGAAAAGGAAAGCAAGTCACAGAGAGATAAGTAGCCTACCTGGGCCTCCCAGCC
Organism: Choloepus didactylus; assembly: GCF_015220235.1. Classification (NCBI taxonomy): domain Eukaryota; kingdom Metazoa; phylum Chordata; class Mammalia; order Pilosa; family Megalonychidae; genus Choloepus; species Choloepus didactylus. Next base: position 146,342,451 of record NC_051311.1, read on the forward strand.
AGCAACCAAGTCAGAATTCAAACTCAACTCTATCCAAAGCCAACGGCTTTAAGGGACAGGTTCACAATTAAGAATAAACACTGAAGGGGGGAAAACCCTTTTATAAAAGAGATATAAAGTGTTAGGTGAATCTGACAAAGAAAAGAATAAATTTTCAGCTGGGAACAAACCCAAGGAGCCTTCATGGAGGAGGTGTCCCTTGAGCCAGGACTTGAATGCGTAGGACTGGGTATCCAGAGGGTGAGAGATGGCAGAGGGAACTGCTGAGTGCAAAGGTGTGGAGGTTGCAAAGTGTTGAGTGTAGTTCACTCTGGCGAGAGTTTAGGATGTGTTACGAGGATCTTCAAAGGCAGGGGAAGTGTCGTGGTGGTGGTTCTGTGGGCTCTGGGGAGCTGTGGTGGGCTTTGTGCAGGTGTGCAAGCTGATTAGAAAAAGAGGCTTCCAGCGGCAGTGTGCAAGGGAAGTGGCAGGGATCACGAGATTATTAATGTTATTTGTTTATATGCTCCCCCTGCTCCGTAGTTAGTAGGGCAGGTCGGGCAGGGAGGTAGATCCACTAGTCCCGGAGAAAGGATGAGGACCTGCGGTGGGGAAGCAGGGAGGATGGAGAAGCTAGGGAGCAAGTGCAAACGTGGGGTGACTGGTGGGTGCTACATGGAGAAGGACCTGGGTTCGAGTGCCAGCTCTGCCCTTCCCAGCCAGGGCAGCCCAGGAGAGCTGGAGCCACGTCTGTGTGTTTCACCCCCATATCCCAGGTGCGTGAGTGTGGTAACAGTTGTTGTGGCTGACTTGTCTGTAAAATGGGGATGATTTTATCCACATCAAGGATGTCATGAGAAGGAAACGAGATCAAGTTTTATGAAGCCTGGCACACAGGATGAGCCCAGAAAGTAGTGACAGCTTCAGGGGCTACAGGCCATGTCGTAGCTCCTTGCTCGGCCTTGCCTTGCCTTGTCCAAATGTAACTCTGAGGTTCCCAAGAATTTGACCCCTGTTAGATTGAAAAAAAAAAAAAAAATCAGGAAAAAGACTAGGTTTGGGAGAAAGATGCTGGGTTCTGTTTTGGACAAATGGCCAGGCATTGGGAGCAGGCTGGGGAGACCTGCTCTTCCGGAGCCTTCCATGACTGGCCTCCAGTGCTCCCATTGAGACATCTCCTTTCAAGGACACACACCATAATGTGGAGACCCTTGGCTCTCAGGCCTCCCCTGGGCCAGACCATGAGCATCTAGAGAAGCTGGCAATGATGATGTTACGGAGGACAGTGATCTGGTGACCTCATCTTTTATCCCCAGAACCTGGCACATCCGAGCTATTGAGCAGTAAATGGATGAATGAACAAAGCTGGGGTTAGGGGGAGATGAGAGGGTATAAATGACAAAGAGAAGTCAGGGTGAGGCGGGAAGCATTGCTGCTCCAAGGGTAAGTGGCACACGGCTCTGCCCAGCTCCCCAGGGAGGGTGAGAAACCAGCAGCTGTGAGGCTGAAGGGAGGTGCCTGGTAGGTAGCACAGGCCACGGGCGGCTTTCCACCAGCTCTCCTCTGTCAGCCTTTGCCACCCCAAGCAGATTCTGGGGGTGAAGAAGGAGTGCAGAGAGAAGCCCCTGGAGCTGTCCAGGGAGGCTAGTTTCTCTCCTGCCTTGTTCCCCTCCACTGACCTATACTCTCTGCCACCATCTCTGCATTTGAACCACAAGGCTATTCCTCTCCCATTTACCCAGCCCCTCTCAGCAGGCCCCTGGAGTGGTCCCAGCTAGAGCTAGAGACCCCAGAAAGTTTAGGTTCCTCAAAGGATCGCGGGAAGGAAGCCCTTGGTGGCACAAAGAACTGAGCCACAGGGTTGTATGTTCAAATGCTTTCTGGCGCTTACTATGGATGTGACTTTGGGCAAGTTATCTGACTTCCCCTGATCCTCAGCTTCCTGGTCTGAAAAATGGGGCTGTCACTACACACCTTGCAATGTTGTCACAACAATTAAATAAGATACTGGATGTGCTTGGCACATAGACAATAAATAATAGTTAGCATCCCCATCACTGTCGCTACCTTCAGGAGTGGGCAAGCTTCTCTAGGGAAGACGACATGCCTGGAGGGTGGGTATCAGGGTTTGGGGAGGGCCCAGATCCTGAACTGGCCATAGGAGCCCAGGGGACAGGGGCAGATTTTGTACAGAAGCCGTCTGGACAATGCCCAGTGGTGGCGATGATTCCCTGCCAGCCCTCAGGAAGCAGGAGGCCCTTTAGTGTGACCCAGCCACCGCGAAGAGGAGCAGCTGGGGCGCCGCGGCTGGGTGCCCAAAAGCGGAGGCGGGGGTCCCGTTAGTGGGATGAGTTTGCTGGGCATGACAGAGCTCACGGGTGGGGGTGAGGTGGGAGGAAGAAGCCGCTAACTTTTAGGATCAAACCGCATAAGGCACCCTTTACTGGGAGTTTTTAGTTCTGGGGGCGCCCCATGGTGCCTGCTCAGGAAGCAGAGTTCCAGTCGATAGTGGTGGAAGATGAAATCATCTAAGTGCCCTGCTGACTTCCACTGTGGTGAATTATTTAATGAAATGGTTCTTCTGGAGAGGGGGGTGCGGGCACTGGCTTGAACATGACAGGGAGCGCCCGGGGCTCTGTGCGCCCTGGAGGGCTGGGGGACCCCAGGCCCCTGGCGGAGGGGGCGGAGCTAATGCAAATACGGCGGGCCGGAGCCTTTCCCGCGGTTTCCGGCTTTCCGAAACTGCTTGGGAGGCTGAGTCACCGAGGTGGACCTGGGAGCTTGGTTCTTACTCCAGGAGCCCGGAGACGGTGGAAAGCCGACGGCAGAGAACCAGGGGTGGCCCGGCCGCCCTGTCCACCGCAGGCGACCAGCGACAAAGGTGAGGTGCTGTCGGGGCAGCCTGGGGCCTCTGCTCTTGCTTCCCAGGGGTTCCTTCCTTGGCGAGGGGGTGGGGGTGGGGACCCCTCTTTTTCTCTAGATTGTGTGTCTGGGTGGCCAGGTTAGGTTTCATAACGTGGAAACCTCCGGTCTGTAAGGGTAGCGAGGTTCAAAGGCGTGCAAGAGAAGGACAGGACAGGAGGATGTTGCTTTGTCCCTGGGGAGTCCTGGGCTGGAGTGGCGCTAGTCACTAATTCCCTCCTTCCAGGTGCCCTGGGCAAATGGGGAGAAGGGAGAGAGATAAAAGACTCCACCTGCTTGCGTTTTCGTGAATTTTGGGTCAAATCACATAAGACATCCTTCACCTGCTGCTTTTAATTTGTGGGGTGGGGAGGCTAATGGTGTCTGCTTTGCAAGCAGTGCTGCAATCAAGAGATAGATGGTAGAAGCAGTAATCTAAGCACACTGCTGACTTCCACTCTGATGAACTATTTAATTTAATGATTATTGGTGGGGTGGGAGGGGCATTAAGGACTCAAATTTTCCTGCGGTAAAGAAGATTGAGTGCAGTTGGCAGGGCCCTGTGATTGCCTTAGAAAGGACTACTTTGAACAGAGCCCAGGTTTGCAGCAGGGAAGAGTGAGAGGTTGCCAGGCCCAGCCCACTGAACCTTATGTGGTGGTTTTATTGCCCTGAGTTCTGAGACACCCTGAAGCGGCATTTCAAAGCAGAGATTCGGAGCTGGCCTTAGCCACTGGCAAATGACCAACCTTCCCTGTCCTATGCTTCGAGGGATCTTAAGAATTTCCCAGGCTACAGATCCACCCCACCTCCTACCCCTAAGCCGGCCTATTCACCAACTCTAAAAACCCAAGGACTGGGAGCCAGGACACCCAAGGGCTACACCCAGCTATGCTACAAATCTTGCTGGGTGATGGGCAAGCTGTGAACGGCATTCAGGTCCTCAGTTTCTCTAAAGCTTTGTTTCTGACTGAACTATCGTGTGAGGCTCTCCCGGTGGTCTTCTCTCAGTGGTCCTCACACTGGTGCACAAAAGAATCTTCCAAAGAAATTTGTGGCATGTAGATTCCCAAATCCTAACCCAGAGTCTGATTAGGGAACTCTGGTCTGGCCAGTGACACAGCTGAATCTGTGAAGCTGCTCTGATGCTCACACTTTGAGAAATACTATGGAGGGGACTTGTTTTAAACACAGAACACCTAGAAATTTGGCTGAGCCTACTGTAAATAATAAAGAACGCAAGAGACGGTGGTGACTAAAGTGGTAGGAAGAAATGATGTAGTTAGATTGCTAGTGTGACTTTCAATGAGAGGTAAAAGGGACAATAGCGACTGGAATCTTATGTAGGAAATCAGCATGGAGGCTGAAAAAGTGTAGGATGAAAGTTGATACCTAGATAACACCAGGAGAAACCAGTTACTCAGTGAGTCCTTGGCTTCAATGTCCAAATGGAATTGACTGACAATTGTAGAGCTTATCAACACAGGATCTTTTCATTATTATCACTATGAAACCCAAGACCAGTTTTCAAAGACTGATGCTGAGTAAATCCTGGTAAGCAGCTGGACTTAGGAATTTTTGAGCTGTTTTTCTGAACCTCATTCATCCACGTCATTTACTTATCCAAGGACTCCAACTGATGAGAGAATTGTTTTTAGAAATCAGGTCTTCTTGCATTTATCTCAGAGGGTCTCATAGGCCTGTGGGCAAGGAGCTGTCAGATTCTGAGGCTCTCCACGTGGAAGATGTGAGCTGCCAGCTAGGGCCAGTGAGATGCATAGGAGGACTGGAACTGCCCGGAATCCTCCACCCCGACACCTCTCCCCTGCCCACCTGAGGCTGTGGAGGCCAGGGCCCCAAATCTCCTCAGTAATATATAGTGTGTTCAGGTTCTCAAGGTCTAGAACTTTCCCAGGCAAATCCAGTCACATTATCTCTAATCCCTAAACACCTCCTGGATGTTTGCCTGAAGGTCCTTGGGACTCCCAGTTTACAGGTTTACCTGGGGGAGGGTGGGGACCAGGTGGGGACAGGTGGGAGGGAGATAGACCTCTGTGTGATTTCCAGCATTTATTTGAAGACAGCCAGAGGCTTAAGGAGTATGAAGGCTGCATTATTCTGATTCTCTTGGGTCTGGCGACAGAAGGCCTAAAGAGCTAAAGACACCACAGAGCTGTTATATAACTAAGCGAGGTGGGACTTGAGATTAGAAATTTTGAATTCTCTAGCCTTGTCCGTGATCCAGAAAAAGGTGGCCTTGGTTTGTGTGCTGTTACAGTTGTTGAGCCGAGAAATCTCTCTTTGGTCAGAGGATCTTGTTTCTTTCCCCGGTACCTATCTATCTCCTTCTTTCTCCTTTCCCAAAAGGGAAAAGCTGGTTTTACTGAGAAGTATTAAGTATGTAGGGAAACTGTGGTAAGATAGAATAGTATCTGGATTTTAAATTGCTTGTACCTCACATAGATAATGCCTGTGTTTCAAATGGACAAAATCGGATGTCATTCCAGATTTATTTCTAAAGACTGAAAATAGTAAATACAGTATGTATATTGCTGTTCAGCCCAAATTATCCCAAAGAACATTATGAGACAAACTTGTTGGTGAGAGATTTAAATTGGAGAGAGGAAGAGAGAGATTCTGGAATAAGGCCTGAAGAAGGGAGACTTCAGTAATTCTCCCCTTGGATTTTTAAAAACTGAAATACCGATCTTTCCTAGCAAAGTTATGAAGGTGTGCTTGAAATCAGAGTTTAGATTGGTTTTAGCTTCAAGGGTCAAAAAACAAGATTAAACAACACGTAGAGGGCCTTGTATGAAAATGGGGAGTGGGAAGGGGTAAAAAGGAGCTAGTGTTCCCTCTAGTGGAGAGTTGTGGAGTGGCACCCAGAAATTCATTCGAACTGCACTGGGGGCTCTTGGAGCTGTTCTCTACTTGTATCTAATTGCTGGCTAGAACACTCCAAATAACTCCCCACTGCTCCCATCCTAAAGAGAATTAGATGATCCAACATGAACCAGTCACACAAAATAATTACTGTCTTTCTAAATCCAAGGTCATTTTATCTGTAAGGTCCAAGCTACCTAATTTCCTTGGAGGTATTACAGTAATTAACTGCAAAGTATTCTGAAGAAAAAGATAAGTTTTAAAAAGCAAGAGGACCAAATAACCAATTTATCTGAATTTGAGATGTTCACACCTTAGGTCATTACATACTTGCTATTAAAAACTTTGGTATATATGGTGTCAGGAGGTTTTCAGGTTTATCTCATCCCCTTTTTGGAAAAAAATTATCTCCCGAGTTCCACAATCCCTTGAAACTTTCCTCCACTGAAATTCCACCTATTCTGAAAGATATTCCATAGCTAACTGATGAAAACTGCTATTTCCCATAAGTTTCAAGGCATTAATTCCTTTAAATATTAGAATTATAGTGAATAAACATCAGTAAAATCTTGGTCATCTGACAGGGCTTTCCTAAGTGCCGATAGAGGTTTGAATTCAAAGACCCCTTCCTTGGCGCTGATGGGAGAGGGCACCTGCACTCTCCTCCCTGTCCCTGCTCAATTGCTCCTCTTCTTCCTGGGTAAAGTGTGGGCTCCTTTGGGCATATGGTGGAGGTCCCTAGGACCCTCTGTCCATCCTTTGATATCCCAAGAAGCTGCATTAGTGGTTCACTCCTTCCCCTGGACTAAAGCTGCTTAGGCTCCAAACACAAAACTTGCAAAGTGTGGGAATAAAGCCCTAACTGTGAACACGTACCTCTTTGCGGCAGTCTTTTTTCTCCGCTTCAAAAACATGGGCGTGCACGTTGTTGACTACGGTATATGCTATTTTGGGACTGCTTGATTGAAATTTTTTTATAGCATTTTTTGGGTATAGGACTGGCTGTGCCGGAATCTGTTGCTATGCCTCTTCCTCACTGGAATGTGAATAATTGTTTTCTTCACTGTAAGATCTCTGGTACTCAGTAGGATTTGTATAAAATTTACTGAATGAAAAGGGAAGTGAAATTAAGATAAAGTTGTTCCCTCCCTCCGTTTCCCTTCCCACTATCCCCCATAAGCTGAACTAATTAGGGGGAAAGGTGGGGTATAGCAAAAGTGATATTTCTCTATAAATAAGGATATTAGAAGACAAATGTGATCGATGGTCCTTTCAGTAATTACCATGCAATAAAAAACAAGAAACACCATGATAAAAATACAATTAGATTTTCAAAGAACAGAAGTTTACATGCATATACGTCCATATATTTGAGAACCTCAGTGCCACTTATTTTTATTATAGCTAGACACAATTAAAAATGCCCAAGGATATACAAAACAAACAGTACAAATTTTAAGCATTTTACAAAGGTGAAAATATAAAGAAATGAAGACTATGGATTTATGTTTGCAAACAATTTACTTTTAATCCTATCTGGTGTTTAAACCTAGCAGTTTATCAGAATTTGTATTTGATACCACTGTATGTTAGAATTATATTGGACAAAATTGATGAACTCAAAATCATTAATAGACTATAGTAAATAACTACTAAACTTAAAATTAATACGATCTTCAACTATTCTCCTATATACTGCTATAATTTTATATTTATTAAGACTTTTATTTTAGGGAACAAAGCTGACCATGACACTACTATAGGAAAGAGAATAAGAGATGTACAGAACAATATGACAAGTTCAGGGAACTTCCTAAATAGACATTAATTAAATCTTCAATTCCAACTTTTAAAGCATAGAGTTTTCTGCTACTCTGAAACTAGTTTCTGGTTCACTGCTAACTTTTAAAATATCTTAAGACCACCAATGTGATTTAAAGTCATTTTTTCTGGATAATGGTTCAGAGTTTTTGTCTTTATGTCAAAACAGTAACGCAAGTACATTTTTCCTTTTCCAGATCAGATAAAGAGAGAATATCCATTCATTTTTAAATGCAGGGACTAGAACCACTGCAAATAATCCTACCTATAGGAAATTAAGGCTGTTGTGATCTTCCTTTGTATTTAAACTATCACATACGATTAGAAGTGTTATTGCCTGCAAATGATAATTTGCAACCCTTAGTGCTTAAGGAAACGAACACTGCCAGTTCTGTCTATACTTCAATTCCAGTTAATAAAACACTGTTTTCACAATCAATATTTAAAAAACTGGGAACACCTTTGTTGCACTTTACGATAAAGTTGGAAAACACTATACAAAGCTGAAACTACATGACTGCCACAAAAATGAGGAATGCTTGTGGTGCTGAGAGGGTTTCTGGTATCCGGTTAATGCTGGAGCACTCGGCCACAGCCCTGCACAAGGTATGCAAGTCACACTCTGGCCAGCAAGACAGGTGTGGGGGCCTTTCAATGCTCTGGCTCCAAAGGGCCTGGCCTTCCAATGGCAGCAGTGAGATGCATGGTTTTGCAGGAATCCCTAGGTGCCAGATATATCATGTTTGCTGCAACCTTCCAGGCAAGCCTTTCAAGGTATGTGAAAGAGAAAATTCACAAACCTAACCTGCAAAAGATTTCCTAAAATCATTTTCTAGTGTGAGTGTGGACCAGGCTTTGTGGCTATACATCTACCAGTGTTAGCACCATATTTTAGGCTGAATTGAGATAACAGCAAACTTTCAGATAGCTTTGGGTATAAATTACAGTAGTAATCTTGAATGAGGTGTCTACAGCAGTTGTTTTTCTTCTGATCACTAAAATAAGCTGTTTCAAGAGCTATGTGATCCAAGTATTAAAAAGAAGCCTCACTAAAGCTGATCTTGTGAAAGGACAGACTTGTATTTCCTTGTAACGTGGGGAGATGCATGTGGAGTAATGACCCAGTGGTGTCTTTACCGCCAAAAATACGTATTGAGTTTTATTCTTTTTTGCCATTCCTCATTCTAGTTAAATATATCCACCAGAACTACAGAATACACTCTGGAGGTCTGAAAGAGAACCAACCTAAGTATCTGAACTCTGCTTAGGGATGAATTTAGGCATAAACTGATACCAATAAATTACAAAGCTAAGAGTAAAAGGGTAAATAATACAGCAAAATAGAACTCTCATTTCTGAAGTTCAAACTGTGTCATTATTGGGCTGATGAAGTCAAAGATTTTGATAAAGTGCATTAAGCCGTATCACAAGGCTAGGTTACCAAAGGCAATGCCCAGAAATTCTGTTTTTCAGAGCATGGTCAAGTTAACTATATAGCCAGTATACAGTCAGTATTTAATTCCTATATTAACTAGATCGGTCTGTTCTTCCCCTGCTCCTTACATATTCCATTTAATTAAAAAAAGGCGAATAGCTTCAATCTTCCCAACTATATTAATTTGCAGGAGTAAAACTTGTACTTAATTATATAAAAGAATGGAAAGGGAAAGACTCTAAAACTTGGTTAAAAATTTGAAGGAATACAATATATTTCAGCAAATGAAAACAGAATTTAGTTAAGAGATAACTGGATAAAATGAGGCAATTCTCTAACTTAGTTTCTATAAACTGGTAAGATGAAACCATGTGTAAAATAAAGGACTTAATGAAAACTTTTCAAATGCTTTTTCCCTCCCTGTAACATTATAAAGAAGGGATAAGAAATCCTAGATACAGCTAACTTTTGGGAGCATAACAGAACTAATTTTCAAAGGAAAACAATTACCATTATTCACTGAATAAAATATAACCTTGATGTTTGACAGACACTGTTTAGAATTCAGGCAGTGTCTAGCTGGAGCTGGTCTTGGTACTCAGGCAGAAGTTTATTGCTCACTTCGACCAAGATTCTTCAAAAACACTCATCAGTAGTATTTTCATCGGATTTGAGATTCAGATGAAAATAGGAGTAACTTTTCCCTCCAGCCCATAGAAACATTTTAGGGAAATAGTTTAAAGTTTGTACTTAAAAATCCAAAAATTCAGCTGACTACTGCAGACCATTCTTCAGAAAACTCAGGTAGAGTCATTCTTCTTTTGTAAATCTGGTGCTAACTGCACCGAATTGGTAATATTCATAGAGGCACAGCCCATGTGTGCAAGAATGCAAATTACTGTATAAGATCTTGCAGCTCCCTGTCAGTCAGCTCATTGACTTCCATTATCTTCTCCAAGTGTTCCCTATATCGGCTGTGGTCCTGCAGGAAGTGAGGCACCCTCATGTTTTCAGTAACTGCCAATCCTTTTAAGCGATCCACATCTTCATAAGAAACCTAAAAAAAGGAAGATGGGATAATTTTTAAACATAACTACAAGTTATATTTTGAAGAGGAATCTCTTCCCTGGATCTTAAATGAAATTTTTTAAGTTTATGGACTGATTGCCAAACAACTTTCATACCTGCAAAATAGCAAAAATCAGTGGCTTACTTTTATTTACTATGTTAAAATAAGAATGTATTTATCTGTTCCTTCACACCATGACTACATTTAAAAAAAGACACAAGCCAATATTTGATTTAATACTGGTATCTTGGACCTATTCAGTTTATCTGGAAATTAAACTACTAAATTTAATGTGTGTGTGTGTATGTGTGAGAGAGGGAGAGAGAGGGAGAGGGAGGGAGGGAGCGAGAATCTAAACATGAACATATCTCCCGACTAAATCTAAATAAAAGAATCAAGAAAATAGGTGGAATATAGTAACCATACTATCAAATAAATGAGCACAATTTTATATTGGATTCCTCTTGTTGGTTTGTTGGGAAGTATAATAAACTGTGATGTGTTAAATTCTCTTGCTTTTATTTTGACTTTTTGTAAATTTTTTTTTTTTAATTTCACATCTCTTTCATTCTCCTGTATAAGCAGATACTTATATTAGCTTTAGGGGTGGAACTTTTTATATCCTATAAATTATCTTTGCATCTTTAAATTCCAAAACATGGCTGAGTTTAAATACTCTTGTCTTCTGATCAACACTCTTCCCAGTTCAGTAGGATAAAACAAATCACGTTAGTGTTTTATCTGTATTTTATTAGATGGTAATAATAATGCTACTAAATATAATGAAAATAAGTTAGTTGTTGATATTGGTATGGTTTAGTAATTCCTAAACCATTCTGAATTTACTATAAGCAAGAATGAGTAAAACTATTGCTACTATTGGGAAATAGGTGTTCTTATTTTAAGAGAAGGGAGAGAGAGACAAATATGGAATAAGAAAGGAGGTGTGAAAGAACCTTGTGGTGTTGGATTTGAATTGGAATACCCTTATGACTTTTACCCTTATGACTTTAGACAGATATATATATATATGATTTGCTCATTGAAATGGTTTAGAAGCAAAAGTACCCCAAGAGGAATGAGTATACCTAGTGCTCAGATCTTGTTTTCTAAATACGATTTTCTCCTAAAAGGTATCAGGCTTCCTTGAAGAAACTACTGATCTCAGATTTGGGTAGAAAAAAGTATAAGATGACCCCAGAACATTTTATTATGCCAGAAAACCTGGAGTTGTGTTAAAAAACAAAACAAAACAACAACAAAAAAACCACATACACACACACACACACCACAGAGGAGCACGTTTAAAAAGATATTGAATAAAAAAGACTGAATAAATAATCCTACAAAAAATGAGAGTGACAGAGAAATAACAAAATCAGAAAATCTCTACTTTGCTACCACCAATGTAATAATTATTCAGGCAAAGATATCAATGGATGTTAAAACTCTTCCTTGAAAGGTTGTTGGAGAACAGTACATTCATATGTTCTTCAGGTATGACCCCACAGATCCCTTAGCAATATGATGGGGAAAGGTGTATGATGGAGAGATTGGCAGTCACTAACGTAACCAGGTGATCAGATGCCGCATCATCAGTAATGGGACATTATGTGCTTTCTGAGGTGAAGCAGTGGGAAGGACACAAAATCACTTATGTAGTATTCTTGCCAAAAAAGGTTTAACCTGAATCTAATCATGAGGAAACAATCTAACAATCTGGACTGTAGGAATTCTCAAGAAAACTGTCCTGAACTCTCCAAAATATCATGAAAAACAAAAAGAATGGGGTGGGTAGGGGAACTGTTCTAGATTTAATAAAAAATATTAGAGAGACAAAACAACCAAATGCAATGCATGAATCTGGATTTGATCTGGGTTACCAAAAAGAGCTATAAAGGACATTGAGGGGATGATTTGGAAAAATTTTATGTGGACTGTATTTTAGTTATTATTATTGAATCAATGATAAATTTCTTAAATAAGAAAAATGTACTGGGTCATGTCAGAGAATGTCCTTGCTCTTAGGAAATACATGTTCAAGTATTTAGGGGTGAAGTATATGCCAGCAGTTTACATTAAAATGCTTTAGATAAATATATATATATATATTTCCCCCCCAAATTTCCTTTTCTCTTCATCTCTTATTAATCACAAAGAAATTCTGCATTTTGGTTCTGTGGCAGAATCATATTTCCTCCCCTCCATAAAGGCAATTTGCTCTGATAAAGTAAAAACAGTTTGAATCCGAGTCTTACTTAAACATAAAATCAAACTGGTGGAGAATGCTCACCTGGTGTGTTTGGGCACAGGGTACTTTTGGTTTCACTCACCTTTCCCAGGGCAGTCAGTAGGTGAAAGTCAATGGTGTCTCTGTATCTGAGGATTTGAAGGATTCCATCCAAGTACACCTGGTCTTTACTGAAACACCCTGGAGGAACCAGAATAGTGTTTATTCTGTGATGTTTAAAAAACAACAAGACTCTGCCCTGATCAAGATGGCTCCAGACACCCAAAGAAGCTTTGAACAACCAGTAAGAATTGGCAGAAACATCTTTGTCAAAGCTCCAGAAAACTGTTCAAGGACTTCATTAATAGGGCAAGTGGTGAATCATGAAAAGGGCCACTTAAAAGTGGTAGGATCTCCTAGCATCTTGGCTGGCCCTTCCCCTACCTCTTACCAGCTTGTTGTGGAGCCGGCCTGTGCTCCCAGTGCAGATCCCTGGTCCCGATTCCTGAGGGAGCAGAGTAACTCTCGTGTACATACTAGAAGCATGTAATGACTGGCCAGTCTGTCTGGTGGTAGCCTGAGGGACTTGCTGTCCCAGAACTTGCCTTGTGTGAAGAAGGCGGCTCAGAGAGCTCTCCTACAGACTGCAGTGAGGAAACTGTTTCCTAGGCAAGAGGAGACATTCAGAACCATGTAAATGGGCAATTCCTAGTGTCACACATGCATGCCCAAGACAAGATGCATATGCAGAAAGAACCAGGGAGGCCCCTAAGTTTTAGCCCTGAGCTATCCTTAAACTCTTAGTATGGATAAGCCCTGAATGAAAGCACTTGGGCAGGTCAATCTGCAAATACTGGGAAAGGTAAAAGTTTTCTTTTTTTCCTTCTTTCTTTTTTTGTGAGCTCCTGGCATTCAAGAAAGAGTATCTCAACACTAGCTAGATACAAGAAGGAACAGAGGCCTCAGAGTCTAGATTCCAGCAATAACACATAAAAAATGTCAAAATGCCAAGTTTCAACAAAAAGTTACAAAACATACAGGAAACAGGAAATGATGGCTCAGGCAAAGGAGAAGATTAAAGCATTAGAAGCCATCAATGAGAAGGATCAGACCTGGGACAGTCCAGGCAAAGACTTTTAAAAAATGGTCTTAAATATGCTCAAAGAGCTAAAGAAAAACATGGACAAAGAACAAAAGGAAATCAGGAAAAGGATAGATGAACACAAAGAGAATCTCAATAGAGAGATGGAAAGTAGGAAAAGGAACCAAACAGAGCTGAAGACCACTGTAACAGAAATTAAAATTCCCTAGAGAGGTTCAGCAGCAGATTGGAGCTGATGGAAGAAAGAATCAGTGAACCTGAAGATAAGAGAATTGAAGTCACGTGGTCTGAGAAGCAGAAAGAAGAACGAACAATGAAAAGCAAACAGGGCCCAAGGAACTCTGGGATACCATCAGATGTACCAATATATACACTGTGGGATTTCCAGAAAGAGCAGAGTAAGGAGCAGAGAGACTATTCAGAGAAATAATGGCTGAAAACTTCTCAAATTTAACTAAAGACATGAATATACACATCCAAGATGACCAATGATTCCAAACAGGATAAACCCAAATAGAACCACCAAGTGCCATGTTACAATTAAACTGTCAGATGCCAAAGATAAAGAGAGAATTCTTTATCTGCGAGAAAGAAGCAATGTGTCACATACAAGGGAGCCTCAATAAGATTAAATGCCTATTTGTCATTGGAAATCATGCAGGCAAGAAGGCAGTGGAAAGACATATATAAGGTGCTGAAAGCAAAAAAAATTGCCAACCAAAAGTTCTATATCTGGCAAAACTGTCTTTCTTTCAAAAATAAAGAAGGGATTAAGACATTCCTAGATACACAAAAGCTGAGACTTCATCACCATTAGACCAGCTCTACAAGATGCTAAAGAGAATTCTGCAAGTTGAAAGGAAAAGACACTACACAATTGATTGAAGCCACATGAAGAAGTTAAGATATCCAGTAAAGATAATGACATGGGTAAATATAAATACCAGTCCTATTGTATTTTTGGTTTGTAACTCCACTTTTTAATTCCTACAGGATCTAAAAGGCAAATGCACAAAATGCTATCATAGATCAGTGGTTTTGGACTCATAATATATAAACATGTAATTTGTAACAAGAGCTTCATAAAGGTAAGGGGTTGAAACATAGGGTATATTAAGGTAGTATCAAAGCAAACGAGATTGTTAAAGATTTAGGATGTTACATTTAAGCCCCATGGTGACCAAAAAGAAACTATCAGAGAATGTGCAAACTTATATGGACAGAAAGTAGAGTACAGGTTACCAGAGGTAGGGAGAAGGGACAATGGGGAGTTAATGCAAAATGAGTGTAACGTTTTTGTTGGGAGTGAAGGGGAAGTCCTAGTAATGGAATGGTATACTTGGAGGAGTTGGGATGGGAAGATTTATGTTGCATATGTTTCCTCAATTTAAAAAAAGGGAGAGAAAATAAAGAGATAATGACAATTAAATGCAATACATAATACTGGATGGGAACTAAGAATGGAAGAGAAAAGGCTCATAAAGACATTATTGAGAAAAAGGAATCTAAAATGTATGTTAAATGTTAAATTTCTTGAACTTGGTAACTGCACTTAAGGCGACTATATAAGTGAGCATCTTTGTAGGAAGTGTACATGGAAGTATTATATTTTCAGGGAGTATGATATGTACCATCTCTCAAATGTTCAGAAGATAGATAGGTAGATCAATAGATGGATGACCGAATGATAAAGAATGGTGGCAAAATGTTAAAATTGGTGGATCTGGGTAAATGGCAGGGGAGAGTATGTTAGAGTTCTCTTATGAGATCTGTATTATTTTTGCAACTGTCCTGTAAGTTTGAAATTATTTCAAAATTAAAAGTTGAAAAAATTTTAATTTCTGAGTAGATAGATACTAACCCATTCTCTTACAGTAGGTGTCAATTCTGTATAAAAATTCTAATTTGCCACACATTTACTTTTATTTAACTATTTGCATAAAATAAAATGTGGGGTCTTGGGAGGTACTAGGATAATGTGCTGACTAGTAGCTTCTCTCATCCCTCCCTCAATAATTAAAATAGCATTTTATAAAGACTGGTAATTTAAAATATATGAACTTTATAAATAATTATCCCAATCCTCCCACCTCACCTTGGCTCATAGCTTCCACCCTGCAATGGAGACATCTGGGTGGGGAGAGCTCTAAGGGGTACAGTTGTAGGGCAGCAGGTCTGAGGGTGGGGTGGGCAGTCTGGATACATGGGATTTACATAAAAAACTCGTAGTGTTTTCAAATTATACCTCCCCCCATCAAAAAATGACTATGGTTTGAACACTCTCTAGGTGATTTTGATACTATTCCTCCCTATGAACACTAGAATTAAAACTAGATTTTAAAGAATGTGTAGGGTTAGAAAGAGGAAGAATGTGGATGAAGAAGACATGAAAAGGAGGAACAGCTCCTTATGATCTTAGCCGAGTTAAAAAAGAATGTTCTGCTTGCAAAGAAAACCTTTCTCCTATCCTCATATATTTTGAAACTTTTAAAAATTTTTACTCTATTAAATTAAAATTTTACCATTTGGAGATTCATATCTTAAGGACTAACTGTTAATTTTTTAGGTAAGATAACAGCATGGATATTATGCAAAAAAAGGATTTTTCTTATCAGAGATGCATTCCCTGAAGTATTTATAGGTAAAAGGACAGGATATGTGGAATTGGCTTTAAAATATTATAGGAAAACAGGAACTTGGGAGAAGAGATGAACCATAATTAGAAAATGTTGATTACTGTCGAGACTGGGTGATATATAGATGAAAGGTCAGAGTATTAATCACTCTTCTTTGAAAATTTCCATAATAAAATGTTTTTTCTTTTTTTTTTAAAAGGAGTGTTAGGGAATAAAAAGGACATGTCTAAAAATGATGTGCCTCCATGGGGTGTCAAGAACAACACGAAAGCCCTGTGTATCTAGCTTCAGAGCCCTAAAATATGAGGAGAGAGCTAAAAAGGAGATGGAAAATGGCAAAGACACACTGTTTATCTGAAACTTAGCCTGGAGGTGGCTTTGACACATGAAAAACAGTGGCCAGACACGTCCTCGTCCCCCTCCTCCCTGCTTCCTGTCTAGCCTGGTCCTGACTCTGAGGCACCACACTTTAGTACATCATAGGTCGAAAATGTTGATGTGGGCTGGGCTGGAAATACAACCATCACTGATTTAGTAAATATTTACAAGTTCCAAATAAATACTTTAAAAACACTTCTAAAAGAAAAGTTGTTGATAAATTGAATTAATGTGGAAGTCAAAATGGCTTTTTAATGAGTGTTCCCTAATTCTTACCCTTTTTTCAAAGGCATTTTTGTACTGCCTTATGATCAGCTTTTTGTCTTGTAAAAATAAAAATATTTGTGAACAATATGAAGTCTTAAAATAAGCTGCTAATTTTTAAGCTTTCTACTAGAGAAGCATACTTACTTAGATTAGAACTAGCCTGCTTGTGAAGATCATACACTGTGCTTGTATTCCCTGCCTCTATTTTCTTTAGACAAATAATAAAAATAATTTTAAAAATAGTGCTAGAAATCTCCGATGAGATAATATATTCAGGCAAGGATCATCAATGGACACTAAATCCATGAGATGAAACTTTGTTGGGAACAAGATATTCACAAGAGTCTCTCTCACCGCACATACCATTTATTAATTACAAAGGGGAAAATGTACCTTTACAGAGGAAAGGGCTCACACTCACCACTTTACATGAAGATTAAACTTAACATCACCAATGGTGGGACCACCTGTCATTAGGTAGCTCCTGAGTATACTTTCCAAAAATATTTACCCTACATCTAATCACAGGCAACAATCAAGCACATCCAATTAGATCCAACTGTATCTGGATTTAAAAAAAAAAGAAGGCTATAAAGGACATTTTTGAAATAGTGAGGGAAATTTAAATATGGTCTGTATATTTAGTTGATATTACTGTAT
This sequence comes from Choloepus didactylus, assembly GCF_015220235.1. Lineage (NCBI taxonomy): Eukaryota > Metazoa > Chordata > Mammalia > Pilosa > Megalonychidae > Choloepus > Choloepus didactylus. Next base: position 146,359,812 of record NC_051311.1, read on the forward strand.
TACTGGTGATTTTATTAAGCATGATGTTGATATTGTTTTAGGAAAACGTCCTTAATCTTAGGAGATGCATGGTCAAGTTTTTAGAGATGAAATGTCATATTTACAATTTACTTTCCACAAGTCAGAAAGAACATAATCAAGAAAGTAAAAAGAGAAACCATAGAATGGAAGAAAATATTTGTAAACCATATATTTGACAAGAGACTTGTATCTGGAATACATAAGGAACCCTTACAACCCCATAAATGGACAAATAACCCAATTAAGAATGGACAAAGGATCCAAATAGTTCTCCAAAGAAGATATATAAATGGTCAATAAGTGCATGAAAAGATGTGCAACATCATTAGCCATCAAGGAATGCAGATCAAAACCACAATGAGATACCACCTCAAGCTCACTGGGATGGCTAGAGTAAGTCAGATAATGATAAGTGGGGACAAGAATGTGGAGAAATCATAACCCTCACACACTGCTGGTGGGAATGTAAAAAGGTATGCTGCTTGGAAAACAGTCTTGGCAATTACTTAAAATGTTAAACACTGATTTACCATATGACCTAGCAATTCCACTCTTATGTACCCAGGAGAACTAGAAACATATGTGCAGTGGCTTGGAGTTTATGTACCCTATGTACCCCAGAAAAACATTTTCTTAATTCCTGTGGGTATGAACCCATTGTAAATTGGCCTTTTGATGAGGTTACTTCAGTTATGGCATGGCCCAACTGAATTAGGATGGGTCTTAATCCTATTACTGAGAAGGCCACAAAGAGGGAAGCCACAGGGAGCAGCCAGAAGGTGGAAGTCAACAGAACCCAGAAGGAAAAGGAGAAGATGCTACCATGTGTATTGCCAAGTAACAGAAGAACGAAGGACCAAAGATTGCCAGCAGCCAGTCCCAGAATGCCACAGTCTTTGGGGAGAAAGCATCGCCTTGCTGACACCTTGATTTTGTACTTCTTCTAGAATCAAAACTGTGAGTCAATAAATTCCCATTGTTTAACATAACTCATTGTATGGTATTTATCTTAGCAGCTAGGAAACAAAAATAATCTTTCCACACAAAAATTTGTACAAGTTCATAGCGGCATTATTCACTATGGGCAAAAAGTAGAAAGAACCCAACTGTCCATCAGCTGGTGAATGGATAAATAAAATGTGGTATATCCATGTAATGAATATTATTCAGCAATAAAAAGGAATGAAGTACTGGTGCCTGCTACAATAGAATGAACCTTGAAAACATTACATAGTGAAAGAAGCCAGTCACAAATGACCACATATTATATGACTCCATTTATAGGAAATGTCCAGAATAGGCAAATCCATACACATAAAATTGATTGATAGTTACCTAGGGATGGGAGTCTGGGGGAAAGTGAGGAGTTACTGCTAATGGATATGGAGTTTCTTTTTGGTATGATGCAAATGTTCTAAAATTGATTGTGGTGATGGTTGCACACCTTTGACTAGTCTAAAAACCAGTGAACTGTACACTTTAAATGGGTGAACTGTATGATATATGAATTATATCTTAATAAAGCTTTTTTTTTAATAAAAAGTCAGAGCAAAAGCAAAAATAGCAAAATATTGGTGAAGGGAATGTGGATATTGATTCTACTCTTCACATTTCTGTAGCTCTGAAATTTTTCAAAATGAGTTGGGGGAAAAAATGCTATGAAATGTCATTTGGAAAAACAGCAAATGTTAACAAGGGTTTAATTTTTTATAGGTTAGTGAATTCTCTTATTTGGAGTTAGGGAATAATCAAAATCACTAGACAAGTACCCAGTAAGTCAGAGAACCTATTGTCATGGGTCACCCACCTGGTTGGGAAGTATCAGTCCATCCCCTCTTGGCTCGTACACAATAATCCCATCTTGTATTGGGATCCTTGACAAACTTTCCAATATCTTTGAAGAGTTCGCAAAAAGACAGTTGGCTAGCTTGATAAACAGTGTAGTAGAGGAGGGCAGCCCTCCACAAAAAGGGGTCTTTCCTAAACAGGACACTGTGAATACTTGCCAGTCCTTCTTCCGTGGGGTTGTTTGGTTTTAGCTCATGTTTTTTACGGCCAGTCCAACTGTTCCATGGCTGCTGGAGGTTGTTAATACCTCGAAAATAATGTGTGCCTATGGAAAGAAAACACTCATGAGTAACAAGAAATACTTTCTTGTTTTAAATCTTCAAAACAATTCCTTCAACAGTTCTAAAACCAAACTGATATGTACCTCCAAATCAAAATGAAGTTACACATGACTTGAATTAAAGTCTTTTGGGTTTGAAAACAGTACTCTGCCTCTGGAAGGACTATGTGTCTCTTTAGAGAAGGTATAACAATTTACTTTTCTAGAGGGGAGAGTTGTAAGGCTTGAGATTTGAAAAGAATCTTAGAGATCACTTAATTCAATGCTTTCAATTTAAGGTGGGGGAACTGAAATCCAGAGGAGTTAATTGACTTCCCAAGCTTAATACACCACAACAGTGCCCTAAAATCATCTAATTTGAAATGCAATATTAATAAAATAGCTTTAGTCCACATGAAACTTACCAAACTTACGACTTTTTGCCAACTACTACTAAGAGAATATCCATTTTAAGAGAACATTTCTTGAAGCTAATTCCTGATATTACAAATGAACACATGGAAAAGGGCTGCATCTACCTATTTCATGCCTCAGCATTCCCTCCAGCCAATGCTCACGTGCAGTGGAAACATTGATGGTCAGAGTTGGACATCCATTTACTACTGTCATTGAAGCCCGGGAAAGCAGATCCTCAGTGAGATGAACTACAATCTAAGAAACAGAGGGGAAATGATATATTTTGAGACCATAAATCAATACTTTTCTTTTTGTTTACAATCACCTTGAATCTCCCAGAAACCAACAAGGTAAAGTATATGGCCAATCCCCTTTGACCCTTCCAATTTTGAGCCTCTGAGAACCCAAGAACCTTTACTGGGTTGTAAGGAAAGTAGATGGCTGTGCTGAGGAAGACACAGAAGCCTTAAAATTGCACCTCTGGTGTGCTCTGAAATACAATCTCTGGCTAAAATGATGCAAAGTAAGGTACAGGAGCCAGAGTCCTTTTCATTGTGGATGCCAAGGCTTATTTTGAGACTACTGAGAACTGAATACTACTAATGGAGGCCATTGGGCAAATCTGTTCATTAATAATTCTCATAAAACAATTCACATAATCCTACAAGCCATAGAAAAACAGCAGTTAGAAAAGAAGAAAAATGGAAAGAAACTGGACACAACAAAACAATTCCATGCAATAGGACCTTAAGCTTCCAGAATTTAGTGGGAAATCAGGATTGACAAATTCAATGCATAAAACAGGGTTAGAAAATGGTTTATTTTATGTTATGTAGATTTCACTTCAATTAAAAAAAAAAAAAATAGGGTTGGGAAAACAAACCTTGCAGGAAAAAATCATGTGGCACCAACCAACTGAGGTTAAAATGCCTCAGTCAACTCCTTATTCCCACTCGTGATTCATACCTCACCCAGGCAGCCTTCTTTCATCATGTACTTTCTGACATGACTCCAGATTCGAGTTTTAGATAGCAGGCTACCCCCAGTGGCCTGTTCAAATTTTTCATAACTTCCATATTTCTGCAAAGTTAGTTCCATTATATTGACAGACTATAAAAGAAACAAAGATAATGAGAGTAAATAGCCTCATATTGAGATGAGTAACAAGCTAGTTACATTCTTATTTATCATGATCTGTTCTGTATTTATTGAGTCCCAAAGTAAACTGTGATTGAACTAACACATACTTTTAATCCTAAACAGCTTTTGTCCATTTTTACAAAAACCTATGTACTTAGAAGTATTCACTTTCCCTCTCTCCTTTCTCCTTAACATGTGAAGGATAGAGGGGTTCAAGTTCTGTATATATTGTCAACATTTGAAAGGTTGAGAACTAGGGTAGAAGTAGAGAGGTTCCTTGGCTCCTCTAAGATCATTTAGTGGTTTGGCAGGAGAATGCAGAGTGGAAGGTATGTCTCCATAATACTCACTAGATTACAGTTACCACTTGGTTAAAAACAAAACAGTTTTTAAGAACACGTAAAAGAATTAACCAGTCTTCTATGACAATCCCACAAAATCTGATGTTTTCCTGGGTTACTCTTTGGCAGAAAACAAAGTCTCAACCTTACTAAGAATACTCATCTTTCATTCCAGGCAGCATTCTGTCTACTTTTCTTTCATCATAAATGTTCACATCAAAGTAACATGAAAGTTGAGATATTTTTCTCTAAACACACATATGCAGAATAGAAAACTAAAAAAAAATAAAAACTGGCAATGAATTACAGATCATCAGTATCTATGGGAAGGAAGGAAAGCCTCTATGCCTAAAATAAAGGAAAACATAAGGAGAAGAAAATGTTCTTCAAAGACCTTTTGGGAAAGCTGCTAGAAAATTTAAATATATCTTATTGGAGGTGGGGCAAGATGGCGGACTGGTGAGCTGTATGTTTTAGTTACTCCTCCAGGAAAGTAGGTAGAAAGCCAGGAACTTCGTGGACTGGACACCACAGAGCAATCTGACTTTGGGTATACTTCATACAACACTCATGAAAACGTGGAACTGCTGAGATCAGCGAAATCTGTAAGTTTTTGTGGCCAGGGGACCCGCACCCCTCCCTGCCAGGCTCAGTCCTGTGGGAGGAGGGGCTGTCAGCTCCGGGAAGGAGAAGGGAGAACTGCAGTGGCAGCCCTTATCAGAAACTCATTCCACTGATCCAAACACCAACCATAGATAGACTGAGACCAGACACCAGAGAATCTGAGAGCAGCCAGCCCAGCAGAGAGGAGACAGGCATAGAAAAAAACAACACGAAAAACTCCAAAATAAAAGCGGAGGATTTTGGGAGTTCTGGTGAACATAGAAAGGGGAAGAGCAGAGCTCAGGCCCTGAGGCTCATATGCAAATCCCGAAGAAAAGCTGATCTCTCTGCCCTGTGGACCTTTCCTTAATGGCCCTAAGTGCTTTGTCTCTTAGCATTTCAATAACCCATTAGATCTCTAAGGAGGGCCTTTTTTTTTAATCCTTTTTTCTTTTTCTAAAACAATTACTCTAAGAAGCCCAATACAGAAAGCTTCAAAAACTTGCAATTTGGGCAGGTCAAGACAAGAGCAGAACTAAGAGAGCTCTGAGACAAAAGGCAATAATCCAGTGGCTGAGAAAATTCACTAAACACCAGAACTTCCCAAGAAAACGGGGGTGTCCGCTCACAGCCATCATCCTGGTGGACAGGAAACACTCCTGCCCATCGCCAGCCCCATAGCCCAGAGCTGCCCCAGACAACCCAGTGTGACTGAAGCGCTTCAAATAACAGGCACACACCACAAAACTGGGAGTGGACATTAGCCTTCCCTGCAACCTCAGCTGATTGTCCCAGAGTTGGGAAGGTGGAGAAGTATGAATTAACAAAGCCCCATTCAGCCATCATTTGAGCAGACTGGGAGCCTCCCAACACAGACCAGCAGCCCAGAACTGCCCTGGGGGGATGGCACTCACCTGTGACATAGCACAGTCATCCCTCAACAGAGGACCCCAGGTGCACAGCCTGGAAGAGGGGCCCACTTGCAAGTCTCAGGAGCCATACGCCAATACCAAGGACTTGTGGGTCAGTGGCAGAGACAAACTGTGGCAGGACTGAACTGAAGGATTAGACTATTGCAGCAGCTTTAAAACTCTAGGATCACCAGGGAGATTTGATTGTTAGAGCCACCCCCACTCCCTGACTGCCCAGAAACACGCCCCATATACAGGGCAGGCAACACCAACTACACACGCAAGCTTGGTACACCAATTGGACCCCACAAGACTCACTCCCCCACTCACCAAAAAGGCTAAGCAGGGGAGAACTGGCTTGTGGAGAACAGGTGGCTCGTGGACGCCACCTGCTGGTTAGAGAAAGTGTACTCCACGAAGCTGTAGATCTGATAAATTAGAGATAAGGACTTCAATTGGTCTACAGATCCTAAAAGAACCCTATCAAGTTCAGCAAATGCCACGAGGCCAAAAACAACAGAAAATTATAAAGCATATGAAAAAACCAGACGATATGGATAACCCAAGCCCAAGCACCCAAATCAAAATATCAGAAGAGACACAGCACCTAGAGCAGCTACTCAAAGAACTAAAGATGAACAATGAGACCATAGTACGGGATACAAAGGAAATCAAGAAGACCCTAGAAGAGCATAAAGAAGACATTGCAAGACTAAATAAAAAAATGGATGATCTTATGGAAATTAAAGAAACTGTTGACCAAATTAAAAAGATTCTGGACACTCATAGTACAAGACTAGAAGAAGTTGAACAACGAATCAGTGACCTGGAAGATGACAGAATGGAAAATGAAAGCATAAAAGAAAGAATGGGGAAAAAAATTGAAAAAATCGAAATGGACCTCAGGGATATGATAGATAATATGAAACGTCCGAATATAAGACTCATTGGTGTCCCAGAAGGGGAAGAAAAGGGTAAAGGTCTAGGAAGAGTATTCAAAGAAATTGTTGGGGAAAACTTCCCAAATCTTCTAAACAACATAAATACACAAATCATAAATGCTCAGCGAACTCCAAATAGAATAAATCCAAATAAACCCACTCCGAGACATATACTTATCACACTGTCAAACACAGAAGAGAAGGAGCAAGTTCTGAAAGCAGCAAGAGAAAAGCAATTCACCACATACAAAGGAAACAGCATAAGACTAAGTAGTGACTACTCAGCAGCCACCATGGAGGCGAGAAGGCAGTGGCACGATATATTTAAAATTCTGAGTGAGAAAAATTTCCAGCCAAGAACACTTTATCCAGCAAAGCTCTCCTTCAAATTTGAGGGAGAGCTTAAATTTTTCACAGACAAACAAATGCTGAGAGAATTTGCTAACAAGAGACCTGCCCTACTGGAGATACTCAAGGGAGCCCTACAGACAGAGAAACAAAGAAAGGACAGAGAGACTTGGAGAAAGGTTCAGTACTAAAGAGATTCGGTATGGGTACAATAAAGGATATTAATAGAGAGAGGGGAAAAATATGACAAACATAAACCAAAGGATAAGATGGCTGATTCAAGAAATGCCTTCACGGTTATAACATTGAATGTAAATGAATTAAACTCCCCAATTAAAAGATATAGATTCACAGAATGGATCAAAAAAAATGAACCATCAATATGTTGCATACAAGAGACTCATCTTAGACACAGGGACACAAAGAAACTGAAAGTGAAAGGATGGAAAAAAATATTTCATGCAAGCTACAGCCAAAAGAAAGCAGGTGTAGCAATATTAATCTCAGATAAAATAGACTTCAAATGCAGGGATGTTTTGAGAGACAAAGAAGGCCACTACGTACTAATAAAAGGGGCAATTCAGCAAGAAGAAATAACAATCGTAAATGTCTATGCACCCAATCAAGGTGCCACAAAATACATGAGAGAAACACTGGCAAAACTAAAGGAAGCAATTGATGTTTCCACAATAATTGTGGGAGACTTCAACACATCACTCTCTCCTATAGATAGATCAACCAGACAGAAGACCAATAAGGAAATTGAAAACCTAAACAATCTGATAAATGAATTAGATTTAACAGACATATACAGGACATTACATCCCAAATCACCAGGATACACATACTTTTCTAGTGCTCATGGAACTTTCTCCAGAATAGATCATATGCTGGGACATAAAACAAGCCTCAATAAATTTAAAAAGATTGAAATTATTCAAAGCACATTCTCTGACCACAATGGAATACAATTAGAAGTCAATAACCATCAGAGACTTAGAAAATTCACAAATACCTGGAGGTTAAACAAGACACTCCTAAACAATCAGTGGGTTAAAGAAGAAATAGCAAGAGAAATTGCTAAATATATAGAGACGAATGAAAATGAGAACACAACATACCAAAACCTATGGGATGCAGCAAAAGCAGTGCTAAGGGGGAAATTTATAGCACTAAACGCATATATTAAAAAGGAAGAAAGAGCCAAAATCAAAGAACTAATGGATCAACTGAAGAAGCTAGAAAATGAACAGCAAACCAATCCTAAACCAAGTAGAAGAAAAGAAATAACAAGGATTAAAGCAGAAATAAATGACATAGAGAACAAAAAAACAATAGAGAGGATAAATATCACCAAAAGTTGATTCTTTGAGAAGATCAACAAGATTGACAAGCCCCTAGCTAGACTGACAAAATCAAAAAGAGAGAAGACCCATATAAACAAAATAATGAATGAAAAAGGTGACATAACTGCAGATCCTGAAGAAATTAAAAAAATTATAAGAGGATACTATGAACAACTGTATGGCAACAAACTGGATAATGCAGAAGAAATGAACAATTTCCTGGAAACATATGAACAACCTAGACTGACCAGAGAAGAAATAGAAGACCTCAACCAACCCATCACAAGCAAAGAGATCCAATCAGTCATCAAAAATCTTCCCACAAATAAATGCCCAGGGCCAGATGGCTTCACAGGGGAATTCTACCAAACTTCCCAGAAAGAACTGACACCAATCTTACTCAAACTCTTTCAAAACATTGAAGAAAATGGAACACTACCTAACTCATTTTATGAAGCTAACATCAATCTAATACCAAAACCAGGCAAAGATGTTACAAAAAAGGAAAATTACCGGCCAATCTCCCTAATGAATATAGATGCAAAAATCCTCAACAAAATACTTGCAAATCGAACCCAAAGACACATTAAAAATGATACACTATGACCAAGTGGGGTTCATTCCAGGCATGCAAGGATGGTTCAACATAAGAAAATCAATCAATGTATTACAACACATTAACAAGTCAAAAGGGAAAAATCAATTGATCATCTCCATAGATGCTGAAAAAGCATTTGACAAAATCCAACATCCCTTTTTGATAAAAACACTTCAAAAGGTAGGAATTGAAGGAAACTTCCTCAACATGATAAAGAGCATATATGAAAAACCCACAGCCAGCATAGTACTCAATGGTGAGAGACTGAAAGCCTTCCCTCTAAGATCAGGAATAAGACAAGGATGCCCGCTGTCACCACTGTTATTCAACATTGTGCTGGAAGTGCTAGCCAGGGCAATCTGGCAAGACAAAGAAATAAAAGGCATCCAAATTGGAAAAGAAGAAGTAAAACTGTCATTGTGTGCAGATGATATGATCTTATATCTGGAAAACCCTGAGAAATCGACGATACAGCTACTAGAGCTAATAAACAAATTTAGCAAAGTAGCGGGATACAAGATTAATGCACATAAGTCAGTAATGTTTCTATATGCTAGAAATGAACAAACTGAAGAGACGCTCAAGAAAAAGATACCATTTTCAATAGCAACTAAAAAAATCAAGTACCTAGGAATAAACTTAACCAAAGATGTAAAAGACCTATACAAAGAAAACTACATAACTCTACTAAAAGAAATAGAAGGGGACCTTAAAAGATGGAAAAATATTCCATGTTCATGGATAGGAAAACTAAATGTCATTAAGATGTCAATTCTACCCAAACTCATCTACAGATTCAATGCAATCCCAATCAAAATTCCAACAACCTACTTTGCAGACTTGGAAAAGCTAGTTATCAAATTTATTTGGAAAGGGAAGATGCCTCGAATTGCTAAAGACACTCTAAAAAAGAAAAACGAAGTGGGAGGACTTACGCTCCCTGACTTTGAAGCTTATTATAAAGCCACAGTTGCCAAAACAGCATGGTACTGGCACAAAGATAGACATATAGATCAATGGAATCAAATTGAGAATTCAGAGATAGACCCTCAGATCTATGGCCGACTGATCTTTGATAAGGCCCCCAAAGTCACTGAACTGAGTCATAATGGTCTTTTCAACAAATGGGGCTGGGAGAGTTGGATATCCATATCCAAAAGAATGAAAGAGGACCCCTACCTCACCCCCTACACAAAAATTAACTCAAAATGGACCAAAGATCTCAATATAAAAGAAAGTACCATAAAACTCCTAGAAGATAATGTAGGAAAACATCTTCAAGACCTTGTATTAGGCGGCCACTTCCTAGACTTTACACCCAAAGCACAAGCAACAAAAGAAAAAATAGATAAATGGGAACTCCTCAAGCTTAGAAGTTTCTGCACCTCAAAGGAACTTCTCAAAAAGGTAAAGAGGCAGCCAACTCAATGTGAAAAAATTTTTGGAAACCATGTATCTGACAAAAGACTGATATCTTGCATATATAAAGAAATCCTACAACTCAATGACAATAGTACAGACAGCCCAATTATAAAATGGGCAAAAGATATGAAAAGACAGTTCTCTGAAGAGGAAATACAAATGGCCAAGAAACACATGAAAAAATGTTCAGCTTCACTAGCTATTAGAGAGATGCAAATTAAGACCACAATGAGATACCATCTAACACCGACTAGAATGGCTGCCATTAAAAAAACAGGAAACTACAAATGCTGGAGGGGATGTGGAGAAACTGGAACTCTTATTCACTGTTGGTGGGACTGTATAATGGTCCAGCCACTCTGGAAGTCAGTCTGGCAGTTCCTTAGAAAACTAGATATAGAGTTACCATTCGATCCAGCGATTGCACTTCTCGGTATATACCCGGAAGATCGGAAAGCAGTGACACAAACAGATATCTGCACGCCAATGTTCATAGCAGCATTATTCACAATTGCCAAGAGATGGAAACAACCCAAATGTCCATCAACAGATGAGTGGATAAATAAAATGTGGTATATACACACGATGGAATACTACGCGGCAGTAAGAAGGAACGATCTCGTGAAACATATGACAACATGGATGAACCTTGAAGACATAATGCTGAGCGAAATAAGCCAGGCACAAAAAGAGAAATATTATATGCTACCACTAATGTGAACTTTGAAAAATGTAAAACAAATGGTTTATAATGTAGAATGTAGGGGAACTAGCAATAGAGAGCAATTAAGGAAGGGGGAACAATAATCCAAGAAGAACAGATAAGCTATTTAACGTTCTGGGGATGCCCAGGAATGACTATGGTCTGTTAATTTCTGATGGATATAGTAGGAACAAGTTCACAGAAATGTTGCTATATTAGGTAACTTTCTTGGGGTAAAATAGGAACATGTTGGAAGTTAAGCAGTTATCTTAGGTTAGTTGTCGTTTTCTTACTCCCTTGTTATGGTCTCTTGGAAATGTTCTTTTATTGTATGTTTGTTTTCTTTTTAACTTTTTTTTCATACAGTTGATTTAAAAAAGAAGGGAAAGTTAAAAAAAAAAAGAAAAACAAGGAAAAAAAGATGTAGTGCCCCCTTGAGGAGCCTGTGGAGAATGCAGGGGTATTCACCTACCCCACCTCGATGGTTGCTAACATGACCACAGACATAGGGGACTGGTGGTTTGATGGGTTGAGCCCTCTACCATAGGTCTTACCCTTGGGAAGACGGTTGCTGCAAAGGAGAGGCTAGGCCTCCCTATAATTGTGCCTAAGAGCCTCTTCCCGAATGCCTCTTTGTTGCTCAGATGTGGCCCTCTCTCTCTGGCTAAGCCAACCTGAAAGGTGAAATCACTGCCCTCCCCACTACGTGGGATCAGACACCCAGGGGAGTGAATCTCCCTGGCAATGTGGAATACGACTCCCGGGGAGGAATGTAGACCTGGCATCGTGGGACAGAGAACATCTTCTTGACCAAAAGGGGGATGTGAAAGGAATTGAAATAAGCTTCAGTAGCAGAGAGATTCCAAAAGGAGCCGAGAGGTCACTCTGGTGGGCACTCTTACACACACTTTAGACAACCCTTTTGAGGTTCTAAAGAATTGGGGTAGCTGGTGGTGGATACCTGAAACTATCAAACTACAACCCAGAACCCATGAATCTCGAAGACAGTTGTATAAAAATGTAGCTTATGAAGGGTGACAATGGGATCGGGAAAGCCATAAGGACCACACTCCACTTTGTCTAGTTTTTGGATGGATGAGTAGAAAAATAGGGGAAGGAAACAGACAGACAAAGGTACCCAGTGTTCTTTTTTACTTCAATTGCTCTTTTTCACTCTAATTATTATTCTTGTTATTTTTGTGTGTGTGCTAATGAAGGTGTCAGGGATTGATTTAGGTGATGAATGTACAACTATGTAATGGTACTGTGAACAATCGAAAGTACGATTTGTTCTGCATGACTGTGTGGTATGTGAATATATCTCAATAAAATGAAGATAAAAAAAATATATATATATATCTTATTGAATTGTGAAAGAAGCTAGAAAATTCATGTAGTAAAGGTTTTAAAGGTACCAGCTCTGGAGTCAGACTGCCTGAGTTGAAATCCTGGCTCTAAGACCTTCTAGTTGTGGAACCATGAACAAATCACTAAACTTGCTATTCAGCCCCCTCTTTGTAAATGGAGATAACAATATCTACTTCATGATTTTGTTGAGAAAATTTAGTCAACATTATTAAAGCACAGTGTCCAGGACATATTCAATAGTCAATACATGTTAACAACTAGTATTATTGCATCTACTCTGACAGTCATCCTCATCATTGGTATGTGTGTTGGTTTGAATGTATTATGTTCCCCAAAACGCCATTATCTTTGATGCAATCTTGTGTGGGCAGATGTATTAGTGTTGACTGGATTGTAATTCTTTGAGTGATTCCATGGAGATGTGACCCACCCAACTGTGGGTGATGACTCTGATTGGCTGGTTTCCATGGAAGTGTGGCCCCACTCATTCAGCATGGGCCTTGAATAGTTTACTAGAACACTATATAAGCTCAGACAGAAGGAGCTAGCTTGCTACAGCCAAGAGGGACGCTTTGAAGAATGCACAGGAGCTGAGAGATAACTGCAATTTACAGAGACATTTTGGAGACAACCTTTGAAAGCTGATTTTTGCTCTTCAGAAGCTAAGGCAGGACAAATGCCCCAAGAGCAACTGAGAGTGACATTTTGGAGAGAAGCTGAAGCCTAGAGAGGAACGTTCTGGGGGAAAGCCATTTTGAAACCAGAACTCCAGAGCAGACACCAGCCATGTGCCTTCCCAGATAACAGAGGTTTTTGGGACACCATTAGCCATCCTCCAGTGAAGGTACCTGATTGTTGATGACTTAACCTTGGACACTTTAGGGCCTTAAGACTGTAACTCTGTAACCAAATAAACCCCCTTTATAAAAGCCAATCTGTTTCTGGTGTTTTGCGAAAAGGCAGCATTGGCAAACTAGAAGAGTATGTTACCATTCTTTACAAATACCACCACTGTAGAATACACGCATGATACAACAGCTACAGAAATGCTCACATCCTGTAAGTGGTAATTCAACATAGATATCCTCATTGGAAAAATATTCAGTACTAATAAAGTTGATATTTGTCATAAAGTTATCATAACCAGAAAGCACCTCAATAGGCTTTGCTTGGCTTCTGTTCCCAAAACTGCTATTCAAAGTGAGGTCCAAGGTCAGCAGCATTGGCATTACCTAGGAGCTGGTTTCAAATGTCAGAATTCTGGCCCCTGACCAACCCAGGGGCAAATGAATCAGAATCTCCATTTTAACAAGATCCCCAAGTGACTGTGATTCAATAGTAAAATGTGAGAAGGATTCAAGAGAACTGCAAGTACCTAAGTACAGCAGTGGCTGATTTATTTGTGTGATGACCAGAATAATTAAAACACAGATTAGCACATAATTAAAAACCCATTTGAGCAGATTAGCAAAGATGTTTTCCATATACCCCTCTAAGGGTCACCAGGCATCTATGTATCACACAGGGTGGGAAAAACATGAGGAATTTGGCCTTAAGAACAACGGAAGAAAGAGGACTGGTACTTTCTATATTGAGCTGATATTTAGACCTAAAAAAGGCCAGAGAAGTTTTCTTTCTATTTTAATTTCTGTTATTAAGTTTTTTAAGTATGTACTTAATTTCAGATAAAATTAGCTTTCCAGACATATGCTTACTCAGTAGGAAATTACCTGGTGTGCCAGTTTGAATGTTTTATGTCCCCCAGAACACCATTATCTTTGATGCAATCTTATGGGGGCAGAAGTATTAGTGTTGATTAGATTGTAATTCTTTGACTGTTTCCATGGAGATGTGGCCCACACAACTGTGGGTGATAACTATGGGTAATTTCCATGGAGGTGTGGCCCCGCCCATTCAGCCTGGGCCTTGATTAGTTTACTAGAGCACTATATAAGCTCAGACAGGAGTAAGCTTGCTACAGCCAAGAGGGACACTGAAGAACACACAGGAGCTGCAAGAGGAGCTGCAGCTTACAGAGCAACATTTGGCGACAGCCTTTGAAAGCAGACTTTTGCTTTGGTGACGCTAAGAGAGGACAAACGCCCCAAGAACAACTGAGAGTGACATTTTGAGAAACTGCAGCCTAGAGAGGAACACCGTGGGAGAAAGCCATTTTGAAACCAGAACTCTGGAGCAGATGCCAGCCATGTGCCTTCCCAGGTAACAGAGGTTTTCCGGATGCCACTGGCCATCCTCCAGTGAAGATACCCGATTGTTGATGTGTTACCTTGGACACTTAATGGCCTTAAGTCTGTAACTGTGTAACCAAATAAGCCCCCTTTTATAAAAGCCAATCCATTTCTGGTGTTTTGCAAAACGGCAGCATTAGCAAACCAGAACACCTGGTTACTATTTATGATAGCAGATGTAAAACAGTCTACAGAATTAAGAAAACTCAAATACAGGTAGCCCTTGTTATCATAGATAATTGGTACTAGTAGAAGGCTATCAGAGTGCACATATTCACAATGGTAGACAAAAGATTTGATTGGGAATTTATGCTTAAATGTACCCTATAAATATAAAATCAAAACTTACCTTGCCAATATAACATTTAGGAGACATTTATACCTATGCACTAAATATTACATCCATCAGAGAATGAATAAAAATTTGTTTTTGGGGGGGAAGGGATGTAATTTTTTCATTAAAGTGATATATAAAATAAAGCACACTTCCTTCACATCATCTTGATTTTCATGGCATCATCATGAATGGATGGGTGCTATACTGATGTTCCCAAAGGTTTATCTTAATATTCAACTTTAAGTAGCATGTTATGTTCAATCATTCTTCCTTGAAGTGCCTATCCTGTCATCACCTCTATTGAAGTTTTTCTTCATCAGTTTTTCAACTGGTCCAAATCGGATTTGTCAGTGATCACACACATCTCCAGTATCCTTCCTTGATCTCGAGAAATCACTTCAAAGTCTATTTGCATTATAATAGCCCAGAGCAGAGAGACAGAACAGTGGTTGGATGAGTGAGGGGATAAGTTCAAATACTAAGAGAGATGGGATGTTGAGTGGTCATGAGTCAGTCGCTCCATCAGTGAATGTTTTTGTGTTACAACTTCTACTTCCTTATGAAATGTCTCAACTGCAGGGATGTGGACAGTGAACACTAAGATAATAAGGACTCCTCCCCATCAGAAAAAAGAGAAAAGGATATGAACAGATAACTCACAGGAAAAAGAATGGTGAAAAAATTTTTTAAATCCATATACCTCAGTAATTAAGAAATGCAAGTCCACGTAACAATGAAATACCATTTTTTGGCTATTATACAAATTAAGAAGTTAAAGAATATTATGATTTGATAAAGTTACAGTGAAATGTGGAGATATACTACTAGTGAGACTTAAGACACTGGAAGAAACTTTTCTAGAAAGCATTTAGAAAAAGATACCTATAGTGTCTTTTTAAAAACTTACATCCTTTGAACTAGTAACTTCCTATTTTAAGATTTTATCCTTCTTGGGGTATGGTAGGAACATGTTGGAAGCAATGTAGTTATTTTAGGTTGTTTTTTCTTATTCCTTATTTTGGTTTTGTTTGAAATGTTTTTTTATTGTTTGTTTTTTAATTTTTTGATAAAGTTGAAAAAATGATTGAGTGTTAAAAAAAGCAAATCAGTAAATGAACAATGGGGGGAGGAGGGGAATGGAATGTTTTGGATATTCTTTTTTATTTTAATTTTATTATTTAATTTTATTATTTTAATTTTTATTTTATTTTTTGGAGTAATGAAAATGTTTAAAGATTTGTGGTGATGAATGCACAACTATATGACGATACTATGAACAACTGATGGTACACTTTGGAGGATTGTATGTTATGTGAAAATATCTCAATAAAATTGCATTAAAAAAAAAAGAACACACTATCTGGGTAGGCTCAAAATTTTCCAAACCATTAAAAAAAAAAAAAAGATTCTATCTTAAGGAAAAAACTAGGACACTAAGACAAAAATTTATATTTAACAATTTGATGGTAATATTGTTTATTGTATTAAAAATTTGACTGCAACTAATTGTCCAAGAACAGAACTGTTAAAGAAAGGGTAAATTCACTTAATGTTATATTATACAGCCATTAAAATAGTGTGAGGTTTTCTTATAAAAAAATTTTTTTTAAATAACTCTTTAATCATATACACATAAGGGCAGCACCAGGCTGACTGGGGAAGGGAGCAAAGTGTTCTCCCTGTGTCTCAATGTCTGCTTGGCACAGTTCTTGAGATCACACAAACAAATGGAAGTGGGATGGGAAGTAGAATAAGAGAGAAGACTGAAGAGACAAAGGCAAAAGGGGGAGAGGCAGGGCTTGCAGTAGTCTCAGTCAGTGGACTCCAACACAGATTCACTCAGCGCAAGGTCCCAGTAGTATTCAGCCCCATGCTTTTTGAAATGCTCCCGAGCCATGTTCTCTGTAGGACATTGTTTTGAATTCATTTCCCCAAAGCTCCGATCTTTTGCTGTACCCTCCCAGACTAGTATACACTTGTTGGTTTTCTTCACCGCTTGCTCATCAGATTCCTCATCGTGTTAAATGTCTGTTCATCATACTTTATCCGATGCAGCATAAGAAGCTTAAATTTCTTCTGGGCCTTGGGGCCCCCTTCCTCTACTACCACGCTGGCATCCCTTGTGTAGTTCCACCACCCCTGTCAGGTACAGTTGCCCAGCATTGGCCTCAATCTTGAACAACTTTGCTGGATGGCTCAAATTTTGAACTCTATATACAGATACGTGTACCCCCTGTGAAATATCTTTTTTAAGCTTTTTAATTTTCTTGACCTTTCTCTGTTCTGCTGTAAGTTTTCGGGCAGCATTGGCCTCTTCATGCGATTTCTGTCTTTTTGTCATCTGAGCTCTGACATGGGCTTCTATCTTTGTGGGATCCTGAACAGCTTCTGTTCCTAGTACTCGCATTAAATTGGAAATTCTCACTTTGGGTTCGGGAGGAGGCATCAGGCCCAGTCTGACTTTCTCTTGTAGTTCCTTCTGTGCTTCCCTCCTTGTTTGCCTCCGAAGTTTCTTCTGTTTCTTCTTGGTGTGATATACCCCCAGAGTAACTGCAGTGTCATCGTCGACTGGAGGATTGAGCTGGGCTGGATGTTCAACAAGATTTGTGATTCCAAAATAATCTTCCCTCTTAGGATTTTCCTCCGTGAGGTCAAAACCATTGGGGATGATTATAAGAGTCCCACCACTCAATTTCAGGGATATCACCTTCCTTTAACTCCTTCTTAGGAGCAGTGAGGGCCAGTTTAGTCAACGTATGGATGCATGTTTTTTCTGAGCTGCCTGTGAAATCTCTGCCTGAAGTTTTTCCAGTTGAGCCTTTGTCCATAATCATTGGGCAATCTTCTCAAATTTGCTCTTGTCATGGAAATTAAAAGTATGTCTTTGGCGCTGGGAAGGGGCAATTGAGACTCGAGAGTCAAAAAGGGTATTGGACTCCATGTCTTCTGAAAGCTTTTCTTTTAGCTGTTGCTTGAACTGTTCCCTCTTCACAGCACGAATACTGGCCTTCAAAGTAGGCATGCGGTGTGTCAGCTCAATCTCCTTGCCTGTTGCATCTACAGTGTGACCCTGCTTATCTAGGATCAGTGGTGTAGGTTTAGTTTGATCTTTTAACTCCACTTTCGGGGGAGCAATGCCCATGGCATGGAGATTGGCCAAGCCTACCATATTGGCATTGCCAATGAGCCCTGGCTTCAGTGCCAGCTGGGCTTGGATATGGGCTTGTAGTTTCAGCTGCTTTCCTTGCCTTCTCAACTGCATCATTCATGAAAGTGGCAGCCTGAGAGGGCTGAATAGTGTTGCCAACTGGAAGTCACTCTGATTGAGAGGAAGGTGTCTTTGGCTGAGGTGTAGGGGGGCTAATGAAGCTCAGCTGTTTTTTCCTCCTCAATTTGCCGTGTTGCTGCCTCCATCATCTGTTTGATCTGGAGCTTGGTCAGCATGCCAGGGCTCTCTGATGGAGGCCCAGGGATCACCTCTAGCTCCTCTTCCACCTCCTCAAAACAGGGTATCCGTCACTTCTTTACTCCTGATGATTCCTTGGAGATCTCAAAGTCATCACCAAAAACCT
Source organism: Choloepus didactylus (assembly GCF_015220235.1). NCBI lineage: Eukaryota > Metazoa > Chordata > Mammalia > Pilosa > Megalonychidae > Choloepus > Choloepus didactylus. The sequence goes on from NC_051311.1 coordinate 146,378,236, forward strand.
CCTTTAGCTCTCACTTTCTACTCCTGTCACTGCTAGACTTGGAATGCCTGGAGCTTGGCCTTTCTCCACAGCCTCAAACAGTTTGTCCACAAATCGGAGAGTAGAATCATCAAGGAAAGGTTTCAGATGGTCAGCTGCCTTCTTCTTATCCATGCCCTTCCCCACACATTTCAATGCTGCTGTGACCACTATGGGCTCTGAGAAACCCAGCACCCTCTTCACTGTCTTCTCTATCCATGGTTTCAGCTCATCCAGCTCCCTCTTAGACAGTGCAATTCTTTGGGAAAAGGAGGATAGATCAAATAGAACTTGATAATGCATCTCACAAACTTCAGCCCGAGAGCTCTTATAAAATTTAAATGGTTTTTTATCCTCTTATTTGAAAGGAAAAACAGAAACATATATTAAAGTATAAAGAAGAAAATTAAAATCAGCCATCATCTTATCACCCAGAGATGATCATAACACAACATCTTGGTATAGAGTCTATTTGTGTGACACAGAGATATATATTTTTTCCTTAAAATAATAATTATAAATACATTTTAATTTTTAATCTATGTCACTTAATCAGTCATGGACATCTTCCATGTCAAATACAGAACTATATGATCATTTTAATGGAGACCCACTATTCCATTACATATGTATCAGCATTTATTTATCCAACCCTCTTGATGGGCAACAATTTGTATTTTCAAGTAATAGCACATGAGATAAGAAAATGCTCATGACATAATGTTAAGTTAAAAAAAAAAGGCCACAAAAAATTTTATGAGTATGATCCCTATTTTGGAAAAAGGAAAAAGTAATTTAAAAGGGGACAGAAAAGTCTGTAAGGATATTCCAAAAGGCTGATATTCATGTTTGGGAAGGGGGTGATGGATCACACTGAAGTTTATTATATGCACTTTTCAAGAGTTTAAAATTCTTTACAATGTGCATATATCAATGTTATGATCAGAAGGAAAAATGTTATTAAAAAAATTAAAAAAAAGGAAAAGGGGAGTTCATCTGCTCCCCCTGGAGTTCAGAGAATCAAAGTTTACAGCACTAGGAGAACCAGGCTTACACAGTTCCACACAGGTAATACTTTTAGAGTCAATAAGTTTCATATCAAGCCTCTCTTCTTCATTAATATCATAATTTATGTTAAGCAGAAAACTCCATCTCCCAATTCAGTATATCTCTCCAAAGGAAATACAGGGGAGTGCAGGAATGGGTAAGGAGGGAGGAGAGAGTTGGTGTGCTGCATCTGCGATGTATGGCTCCCTTACTTGAAGCCTCATGATCAAAAGTAGAGAGAGGAAGAGTCCTGATTATAGGCTCGAAATGTAGGTTTTTATGAACTGCATTTTCTGGAAAATGGTCAACAGTTTACCTTAGATTCCTTAAAACACTTCTTTTCAACTTTTACTCTTAGCAGTGGAACTTGTTTTTGCAGATAGAATCTTCCAGTTTAAGTTTTTATTGTCTGTTGGAAAATACTTCAGTGTTTATGGAAACACTAAAACATTTGATGTTTCAGTACAGAGGACTTTGTCAACCAGTGCATAAGTCATAGCTTTCTTTCAGCCTCATCCTACTAAAATATTGTACAGTACCACTACATGAGCTTAGAAAGCTCCCTAAGCTTAGGAACCTGGTAGACAGAAGGCACAATAAATCAGCCTGCATACAAGACTGAATTTGAGAGGGTAATCTGCTAGTCACTCAGTAGATGATTCCTTAATCCAGTCTTCAGGCCAATTTAAGCCCAGGATAAGATGCTTCTCAATCACAGGTCAGTAACAGAAAAAAGATAACATAAGGCCCATGTACAAATGTGATATGCCAAGGAAATGGGTGGGAGCATGACCCTGAAAACATAAATGAAGAACATACATCTGAAAAAGTATTAGGTTGAACCATTTGAAATTGCCGTTTTTGTAGGTTGAAAATGATGAACTATTAACAATTTTTATGGTTCAACCTAATAAATTCTACAGGAAACCCAATACAATTTTATAAAGTACAAAATTAGTTTTAGAAATTAATCCAAGAAGCCCAAGGATAACCTTCAGAAACTCTCTCAGAAAAGGGGGGTAGGGAAGATAAGGCAAATGGAGAGCAGAGGACTGATTATTAAGTCTATTAATTATAAAGGAAAAAACTAGAATGAATGGTTCAGAAGAAATATTCAAAGTTAAAGAAAACATTTCTTAGTTAGAAAAGGACCTGAGTAATTGATCAGTCCCTTCAGATCAGTGGTTGCCTGGGGATAGGGGATGGGAGGGTAGAACAGCAATATCTATCTAAAATGAACAGATTTTACTGTGGGCAAAGGCAAACTGCAACAAGGCAAAAACAAAACAAAAACAGAATAAAGGAAAGAGTAATGAATAAAAAAAGAAAAAGAAATGACAGTATTAAGGAGAAACATAGTGGTAAAGATCATCACAATACATGTGAATAAGTTAAGCACTTACTAAAAGCGGGCTTTTAGACTGGGTCAGAAAATAAAATAGAGCTATGAAATATGTTTATTATTAACTATGCAAGAATGTAAATAACCAAAGAAGCTGAAAAAGTGTTTATAATGAATATTAAGAGGAAAAGCGTTTATAATGAAGATAAAAGCAGAAATCAACAAATTAATTTTAAAAATTAACATTGATGAAAGAATTAAAAAACTGATTCTTCTCAACAATAACCAACCATTGGTAAGACTAAACAAGGAAAAAAGGAAGAAAGCATAAATATATACTAATAGGAATCAGAAGAAAGACAATCAGAGATACAGAGAAGACTTACAAATGAGTTCAAGAATGCAATGTATAGCTCTATGCTAATAAATTTGAAATATGAAATAAGGATACTAATTATGACTCATGGAGTCAAAAACGGCAATTTCAAATGGTTCAACCTAATACTTTTTCAGAGGTATGTTCTTCATTTATGTTTTCAGGGTCATGCTCCCACCCATTTCCTTGGCATATCACATTTGTACATGGGCCTTATGTTATCTTTTTTCTGTTACTCCCTTCTCAACTTCAGTTTTCACTAATGAAAAACTATACACAATGGGGACACTGATATGATATTTTGTGGAAAAGACTAGAAGTCAGGAGATCGCCTTTACTGTAGGGCCCTACTATCTACTGATTGTGCTCTTAGTTATGTCATTTTACCCTTCTCAGGTTTAGTTTCTTCACTGGCAAAATGGAGATGAAAATCCTTGCCCTACTTACCTCCTTAATAATGAGGAATCTAAATAACTAGCATAAAATATATAAAACTAGAAACTTCTATGCTTCCATGATGAATTTATAAATAAAATGTGGTATACCCATACAATGGAATATTATTCAGCCATAAGAAGAAGTGTTGTTTCCTGCTACAACATGGATAAACCTTGAAAATATTATGCCAACTGAAAGAGGCCAATCACAACATTCATATATTACATGTTTGTTTCCATTTATATGAAATGTCCAAAATAGGCAAATCCATACAGAAAGAAAAAAGACTGGCAGTGGCCTAGGGCTGGGGGGTTAGGGTAACATGGGGAGTGATTGCTAGAGGGTAGGTACAGGATGTTCTGGCATTAGATGGTGGTGATGACTGCGTAACTCTGAATATTAAAAAACCATTGAAGTGTACACTTTAATTGGGTGAATTGTATGATATGTGGATTATATCTAAATAAAGCTATTTTAAAAAGTAATCAAATAACAAGATGTAACCTTTAAACTATTAATCCAGAGAAATGAAAACTTTATATAAAACTTTCAATGTTATCCTGGAGTATATAACAAACTTTGTAAAAAAATGTCGACATTCTGCTGAATGGTCTCCTTTCTGTTACCTGCTGAACTTGTTTACTATTTAGCAATTTGGAAATCTGACCATCAATCCCAAGCTACTTCAAGAGTCATGTGCTAAAAAACTATCTCCCTTCTCAACTTCAGTTTTCACTAATGAAAAACTATACACAATGGGGACACTGATATGATATTTTTGTGGAAAGACTAGAAGTCAGGAGGTCCGCCTTTACTGTAGGGCCCTACTATCTACTGATTGTGCTCTTAGTTATGTCATTTTACCCTTCTCAGGTTTAGTTTCTTCACTGGCAAAATGGAGATGAAAATCCTTGTCCTACTTACCTCACAGGGTTGAAAGGAGGAAGGGAAGAGAAAGATTCTGTAATCTATTTCCCAGTGTGACTATATATAATCTTTATGTCTAGAAGAACATTGCTGGGTTTTAATTTCAGAATCTTAAGGCAACTGATTTTCCCTCTAACTTTTTTACTCAACGAAATGTTTTTCCTGCCTTGTTAATAAATATCCAATCCCAACCCTCTGTCTCCTCCCCCTTTTCAGAAAACACTAAAATCTTGAAGTTTTCCTCCCAAATACCAAATAACTCTTAGTAGAGCACACAGTCCTTTTCTTTCAGCCCATTTTTCTAAACTGTTTCTTGTGGATAAACGGCTGAGAAAACCTTTTTTTTTAAGGGTTCCATAGCCAAATAAGTTTGGATAATATTGGATTAAACAAAGTTATAGAAAAGGCTTTTGAGCCTTTATTATAGTACTATGTGTGGTGCATCTTGGAGATATTGTTATGTTGTTTTCCAACTTACATGGCCCCCTTATCCCATGCAGTGATCCTTAGAACAGTTTGAAAATGCTGACTTCAGATAAGCATGATATACACACATGCACGTGCACACATAGGGATTTATTCTGGTACTTTGAGATTCTCAGAATGAAAAGCAAAACTTCAAATACTGAATGGATTTTTCATTGGTGGTTATTTACTTCTTGGTAGCAAATTAGGTATACAAAGATGTGTGATTAATCAGATCATCAGGCCTCCACTGAAGGTATCGTAGCCACATCCTGATGAACACTGGCAGTCACACATTCAATGGATCACACATTCAAATCCTTCAGCTGCAAGCAGTAACCATTGTGTAAAGCTGCTGGGGATAAGAAGACACCTGAGAGAAGCTATAGAAGAGCAACTTTATATTTCAATGTTTTAAGAAACACTATGCTGGTCAAACAGAATCTATATGAATTTGGATCTGTTGTTTGTAAAGTACTTCACTAAATTTCTAGCATACCATCAAGAAGGACCATTCATTAATCCAGCTGTTTAGTCACTGACTCATTCATTCATTCATTCATTCATCCCTAGGGTCACCCACCATTGTTACTTTTAATCATTTTCATATTTTAGAATCTGTCTCCTACCATTAGACTGGCAGAGATACCACATAAAGAGATATAATACAGTAATACTCTGATGGAGGCATGGATAAAGTGGTGTGAGAACAGAAAGAAAGGTAACAAGTGAGAGGATTCAAGGAAACAGGGCAGTTCAGGCAAAAGGGAATATTGTCAAAAGCATACAGAAACCAAAGAAAGTGAAATATAGCTTGGTTTGACAAGATTACAGGGTTCCTGGGCTGACCAGGCACCAGGAGATTCATTTATTCAGGGCCAGGAACTACACTAGATTCTGGAAATAGTTGAAATAAATAAAACACACTTTTTTTCTAGGATCACAAACTAGTGGTGAAGACAAACCAGAAACTTAAGGATAATAGTGTGGTGAATGCTCTGACAGACATTTGCATAAGGTGCTGTGGGAGTAGAGTTGACTTTGGAAAAGTAAGCATAAGCCAGATAATGAAAGATGAAAGACTTTGTAGGCCAAGCTAAAGATTTTGGACTTAACTCCAAATTATGGGAAGCCCTGAAGTTTCTTAGGAAGGGAAGTAACACAATCAGGTTTGTACCTTAGAAAGAGCAATGACAGCGGTGTGGAGAGCAGGGGAGAAACTGAAGGCAACTAAAATAACTCTGCCAATAATCCAGTTTCCTTTATAATGAACTGCATACTGTGATCAGATTATAATAAAAATATTCCAAAAAGGTATATTCTACATATGCAGGACCCAGGAAATAAATAGAACTGACACACAGAGCCCACCTTCAATAAATAAACAAGTGAAAGAACACAGCCAGGCAAAGGGGAAAAAAAAACATCACCTGCAGCCTGTTCACCCTGCCTTGGTTCTTACCTCCCATACATTTTTGTTGGCAGGGTTGGGGGTAGTTTGGGTGTATAGAATGGTAAGTGGGAAAATAAGAGGGTAACTGCTACTAGGATAAGATATTTATGAACAGCTTAGGAGGGTAGGCTCTTCTTTTCCAACCTACAATGGAAAAAGCCGTTCAGGCTATTTAGTAGGAAAGACACTGTAAAGATAAGAACCCGAAAATGAACGTGTTAGGCAAGTTTTTAAAGGCAAATCAACAAAGCATTGTTTCAACAAGTCATCAAGGTTATTTCTTCTTCCAAGGTCGAACAATCTGATTGGGATGTTTCCATCTCTGAGCTGAAAGAAAATCTTTTCTTGCTACTAGGTTAAGAAATGACCTACTTCCCAACCTAATATACAAAGGTAGGATAGACTGTATTGAAACAAAGAAATCCTTTTAAAAATTGCATAACTTTAGGGTATCTATGAAAGGTTATTTGCTAAAAAAGAAAACCAGGTCATCTGGGGAGAGGTAAAGCTTGCTTTTTCCTCCCCTTCATTGTTTTGACAACTTGAGGTCTGCAAAAATAAACTGCTCTTCAGTACTAGTACAATTACAACTTACTCTTGAAAGAACTTTATGTCAGGACATCCTGCTATCAGTGACGTCATGTGATTTCTAATTAAAATTTTTCTATTAAGCATGTGTTTTAATATAATAATGAACAACTATTCCATTTATACTATAAAATCAAAGCAAGAGATTGTTTTCAGAGGACAAAGTTTTAAAGTCTTTATGTTATGCTAATCATTGGTCCCAATAAAATGGATTTGGTGAATATACATCAAAGGTGGCAAATGGACAACCTGAGGATGAATCTGGCTCACAGACAAGTTTTCATTGGCCTGAACAGCCTCAGTTTGTTTAATTGAATTAGTTGGCAACATTTACTAATTGGAAGATGATATAAAATTCAGGTTTCTACCTTCTCTTGAAAACCCTGAAGATGGGATAATATTGGACCTAAACTGTGGCTCAAGCTAAATAACTGTGGTCTAGCTTCCAATTTGCTACTGTGTCCAGTCAGCTACCTGCAATCATTTATGATACCTGCCCAGATTCTATAGGTATTTGAGTTTGTGACTCTTGATATACCCTCACTACATAAAATTTACTAATTAGGAAGACTAGGTGCTTACTTTGAATATCTGTACTCTATAAATGCAAATGCACTGCTCTGCATTAGAATCTTGTGGGTTGTGTTGTTTTGATGCAGAGAAACAAGGAGTTGTCATAATCAGAGAACCCTTTCCTTTTCTCTATTTTAAATACCCTGAAATTTTACAGTAACTCTACCAAGTTAAATTTCATAGCATAGATGCATTAACTTCCATTAAAGAGAATTTTATATTTTATATAAAATTATATATTTTATATTTTATATAAAATTATATATTTTATATTTTATATAAAATTATATATTTTATATAATGACAAGTTTTTCACTTAAACAGACATAGAATATATTAATATCAAGTAATATCCAAACTGTTGAATAATTTGTTTCTAAATGGAAGTGGCTCTTTTGAGAGATACCAGATACTTTTTTAAAAATGAACTGTTTCTTCCTCTTAGGTTTTAATGCATTGAAATAGCTAGAAGTAAATACCTGAAAATATCAAACTCCAACCCAGTAGTCTGGACTCCTGAAGACAATTTTATAACAATGTAGATTACAAGGGGTGACAGTGTGATTGTGAAAACCATGTGGATCACACTCCCTTTATCTAGTGTATGGATGGATGAGTAGAAAAATGGGGACAAAACTAAATGAAAAATAGTGTGGGATGAGGGGGATGGTTTGGTGTTCTTTTTTACTTTTATTTTTTATTCTTATTCTGATTCTTTCTGATGTAAGGAAAATGTTCAGAAATAGATTGTGGTGATGAATGCATAACTATATGATGGTACTGTGAACAGCTGATTGTACACCATGGATGACTGTATGGTATGTGAATATATCTCAATAAAACTGAATTAAAAAAAAAAATGAACTGTTTCTTGCAGCTTTCTCTCTCAACCCCCACCCACAGCTACACACTTTCCCTTAGGGCCATATCTTCTTACAAGAAATGGAGAATATGCTATTCTTAATGTTTTATTATTGGTAAGCCAATATGCTTGTATTCAGCAACTGGTCTGAAACCCTCCTTGTTCTGAGGCTCAGGCCATTCCTGATTGTTACTCATCCTTCCCAAAAGATGCCTTGACAATGCTTTCCCGTCAAGATGTTACAGCATTTTTGGTGACAGGGATTAATTTAACAAATGAATAATGTTAGTCTGTAATCTTCTTGAGAGCTGTACATTTATATAGATGCTTTTTCAGGACAATGTTTTTGTACTAAATTTCTGTTTCTCATGCTGAGGGAGAATAGAGGTTACCAGGGAGTCATGGAAAGATATTCCTTGTTTATTCTGAAAGTATCAATTTTACTTGAAGACAAGCAATTAAAATTTTTCTATATCAAAATAAAGATACAATATGAATATAATGAAAAATTCGCATAAGTTTACGATAAAACATAGATTTGCTTCTAGCCTGATTTTCTTGGTTACTCTCCTTACATCTCTGCTATCAGGGTGCCTTCCTGGAAGAGTCTGAAAAGCATTCTCCTAAGTTGTCCAGTTGAATATGTATTATAGAAAGAACTCCATCGAAATAGTTAATTTTTTCATTAGGTTTTGTTGCTTAGAGAAACAAATGTCACTTATTTGGGAAATTAATTTGAGCAAACCAAACTGTGCCAATTATGTTGCAGTAATAAAGCACTGTTATCTGAAGTAAAAGAATTTTCAGTTAACATGGCTAGTGAAAACTCGGAACTTTTCTGTGATTGATATGGTGTGTGGAAGAAGAGGTAAGCATTTTTTTTTTTTTTTTTTTTACAAAATAAATACACCACTGAATATATAATGTGACATCAAATCTTGATTTGATTAGCCACAGTTTCGGGACTAGAAACATAGGAATTGTGTGTGGCCTTTGAAGGGCCTCTCAAGGATCATTTAGTCTATTTCCCTCAACTTATGTATGAGGAAAATGAAGCACAAACCCTCTGCAACTTTATATGAGTATGTAGTATGGGGGCAAAAATTAAAATGTAAATACTCATTCTTCACCATGCAAGGGAAACTTTAGAGGTCAAGACCATCTCTCTCCTATAGGACAAGATTCCGACAAATCAATCACAAATCAAAGCATATTTTTAGAGGAAGGCAATTCCCAAATTTCTTAGTTATATTTAAATATCTAACAAGCTCTTGTTTAAGACAGTAAATCTAATAAAGAGCTAAAATGCATTTGTCACAAGAGAGTGTAAAGATTAACAAGTTTATGGGGTGCTTTGGTAATGCTAAGATGGAAAGATGATAAAGATATTTTATTGTATATTTTTGACATATCAGGTTTTTTGCAAACATTTCTGCACATTTTTCCTAGTAACAATAACTCTTTAACTTCTCTTCTTCATTTATACTATCATTCTTCAATACCTAAATACCTAATCCCTCATCTTTCCTAACTATCTTTTTGCCTAGAAGTTACTATGCAGGAATTACAGGCAAAATTCCTGGAACCACATCAAAGGTTTAAAATACTTTTCTTCTTTATAAATCAATTCATTGGTTTATTTTCATTTGAAATATTGTATGATTTTTGTTTTAAGCATTGCTTCCTCTACAGTCTTCATTCCATGCAACTGTTTGGGGCTTTCTCTACTATTACTGCCTTTACTATTTAGTACTGACCCTCATAAACTGCTCATGGCTGTCACACAGCATGTCACAGCAGGAAAGCAAAGGTGGCAGCAGTAATGAGAGGAAGCAGGGAATGATCCTGCCATTTTAACTAATCCATATGAATTTATTCTTCCATTAATATGGATAATCAAAAATTGATTATATTGCACATGACAATTATTTTGAAAAATATAAATTTAAAGTTTTAGGAATTGGAAACATTAAATACACTCATTTATTCTAGAAAGAATTTTTGTTTCATCTGAAGATACTTAAGAGATTTTACTTTAAAATTCTTGGCAATTCTGGATTGTGCATACTCCAAATGAAATAGAAAAGAAGCAGGAGAAATGAAATGGTGAAGTCTACTGAAGGAAATGGGGAGAAGGTATATATTGTGGGAGCTGAAATGGAAGGGATATTTTTGCTTTACTCCTTGGAAAAGCCAGAGGGGTATAAACAAAGAAATCAGCCACCTATAATGTTGTGGATAGCCTTTTTGAGATGCCTTCATATTTGTATCTGTGCCGGTTTGAAACAGTTATGGACCCCAGAAGAGCCATGATCTTTTATCCCAATCTTGCTGGGTGGAAACTTTTGATTGAATATTTCCATGGAGATGTGACCCATCCAACTGTGGGTGAGACCTTTTGATTAAATTATTTCCATAGAGGTGTGAACCTGCCAATTCAGGATGGGTCTTGATTAGTTTACTAGAGTCCTTTAAGAGAGCTCACAGAGAGGAGGAACTCAGAGAAGCTGAGAAAAACATTTTGGAGTGAAGCTAAGATATGAAATCCAGTGTTTGCCCCCAGAGAAACTAAGGGCTGACACAGACCTAGATGCCTGAAAGCCCAGAGTCTGCCCTGGAGAAGCTAAGAGGGGACTCCCAGATGCTTAGAGAGAAATGCCCCAGGGGAACCAAGCAGAGAGCTGAGAGAAGCTAAGAGAGACAAAAGCCCAGAGACATTTTATATTTTGAAATGCAACCTGGGAGCGAAGTACCAGCAGATGCCAGCCATGAGCCTTGTCAGCAGACAAGAGGTGTTCCTGAAGCCATCAGCTTTCCTTCAGTGAAGGTAACCTCTTGTTGATGCCTTATTTTCAACACATTTATGGCCTGAGAACTGTAAATTTTTAACCTGATAAACCCCCTTTATAAAAGCCATTCCATTTCTGGTATTCTGCATAATGGCAGCTTTATCAAACTGTAACAGCATCTTTCAAATATTTACTCAGTTTAGACAAGAGATCAGTCTTCACCTTGACAATCTTCCAAAGGCATTGATTAATTCTGTCCTCTGAGTTGATATGGAAGTTGTAGCTGATAGATGAGGATGGTGCCAAAACAAACAGAAGGTAAACAACCTCCACTTAAAGCTTTCAAAAACAAAACAGTAACCAATCATCACTATTTAACAGGTGTATCATAAAAAAGCAAAAAGATTTCTTCAAAATCCCTCTAATCACCTTCTATCAAAGACATGAATACTTGCTGGCAAAGTTAGAGGATATGTTAACCTGGTGCCCTTTGGGTGCAGGGGATAGAATGAGGGTGAGAAAAACCAAGGTAAAACCAAGAGTGGCATGCTAAAGCCAGGCCATACTGGTTTATGAGAGCTGACTGCTAAATTTTTATTAATTTGCAAGCAAGGTGACATTATATTGCTTGAAACTGGCCATGGTAGAAGGATTTACACCATGAAAATGGACAGTTAGTATACTGGTACATAATGTGTGGAAGACCACAGAGTGCTTGAGATAGACTCCTAGTTCTGCCACTTACTATTTATGTGACCTCAGGAAAGTTACTTCACTTCTTTAAATCAGTTTCTTCAACTTGGGATAGTATGGTATTATTCCCAGAGGTTACTGTGATGACTAAAAATTATAATATATGTAAAGTACTCAGTACATAGAGTAGGGAACAAATATTAAGCACTCTATCAATGTTAGCTGTAATTTTTCACACATTGATAGTTCATGTGACTTTGTTCTTAAATTTAAAAGCAATATCATTGGAGTAATAGAGAGGCAAGATCCTGCGAAAAGGCAGTGCCCCAACAACTTCTTAATAATGAATACGTATGGAAAAGAAGTATCCTTTATTTCATTCACTCTCACTACTCTCAGTGCAGTAGAGAGTTAGCAGAATGTCTACTAACTTAGCATATACTTAATTTACTTGGCCTTCTATACAATTATCACACAAATAGAAAGTGTTAGAGAAGTATTATGATGCCAAAGAAGAATTACATGGTTATGGTAAATATTAACCCTACTATATAAATTTGGAGTCCTGGTTCATTTTGTGAACAGAACCCCCTGAATTGTGCAACACAGTGGCTATTTACAAGGCTTTAAGAAACCAGACCTTACAACTGATCAGGAATCTCAAAACCCTACGGAGATGTTTTATATGGATAGTTGAAAGATGTTTCTTCTCCCCCCCGCCTTTTTTTTTTTTACCTGAATGTGAATGCCTTTAGGAGATGGACTTAAATCTACCACTCCCCATTTCTTATACACAGTAAAGTCTAGAGGAAACCAGGTGCAGGCTTCCAAGAGTCCTCTTCCAATGAAGTCATCCAGAATGAACTTGATCCCTGCAGCAACCAAGTTGTAAAAATGTGTTGTCTAGCAGGGATGCTCAATAGAGACTCAGTGCCCAGGGTTTTTACTGGGGGCTGGTCGTGTAAGCACCCCTCTGCCTCAAATGCACAAAGATTCCAGACTCCCAAAAGGAAAACAGGTGTTCAACACAAACCTATTATTTGCACCAACAGTTTAGGGACAATAAGCCACTCTTATCATTAGGGAAAGTTTTAGATCAGTGTAGAGAACTGTATACAGTCAAGACCTTGCAAGCAGGTCTTTCTAAGGATAGCAGTCTCAAGACCACCATGTTAACTCTTTTCTGCACATCTTTCCTTAACTTATAGTGCCCAAACCAATTTCCTGCTAGGGTCCCAGGCAGGGTATGCCATGACAGCCAGTGGTAGCTCTCAGCCCAGGGTCTCTACCAAACACCCCAAGGTCTTCCTTCTTTCACACAAAAGCTCCCCATTTACCAACCACTAATGATCCCCATCACTACAGCTTTATTAACAAATAAGAAAACAATTCAACTTTTATCTAGGCAATCAAGAGTTGAATTATTTTCCCAATGTTATTAAATACCAGTCTACCAATCAGAGCTTCTAGTTAGTTTGAGATAGCCAGGATCTACACTGAGATACACAGCCAGAGGTAGAAAAACTAGTTACTTAAGCCACTCATGTGACCTTTTCTCTCCCTTCCTCCCTCCATCCCTCCCTCTCTCTCTCTCTCTCTCTCACACACACACACACATTATTTCCATTTGACTATTGGGAATATTGAAAATAATTCAAAGACTCCCACTACGGTCCTGAAGACCCTTTTCATCTCTCACTTCCAATCTCATTCAACCACATGCTGGGTCTAAGGTCGTACGGATTTAATATCTAAGTTTCCTAGGGATGGTCTGCCACCGGGAGGTAGAACAGAAAGCACATGGGCTGCCAGCGTACAGCGCAAGAGCACCTCCAAGGATCCATTTCTCACTCAATGGTAAGGGTACATCTGACTCACAAAGCTTTCAGCATTCTCTAATCCCAGATCCCTTCTTCAGCACCCAAGAAGTACTACACTCTTATTTGCAAAGGTCCACAGCCATATAAGACAGACTTTCTCGGTTTCTATCAAGTTTAAACATACCCAAGGGTGGAAGAGCTGAGGGCCACCACTGCTGCCAGCATGGGGCTGAGCAGGATTCAGTTCAGCTAGCTCTACCTGGAGTTAGACTCAAGTGTTGCAGCCCATGCTAGATGCCATGTAGCATCACCAGGGCATGAGTAGGGCCCAGGCTGCTCGCCATATGCCTGAGCCACATGGATAAAAAGCCACAGGTCATTCCATGAGAGTAGCCCAGAGTGTTACTACTGCCTGGACCAGGGGAAACTGAGTATACAGAGGTTCTGGAACTTCACACTGATGGTGTGACCAACTGGGAATAGCCAGAGCCTGCGCCTTACCTTGGTTCCACTATCTGTGGAACTTATCTGTACCTGGAAAGTTTAGCATCATTCTATCAATCTTTGCACTGATGAGGACCTTGGTCATACTCCAGAAAGAATACAGATTGCTTGCTTTGGAAAGATCCAGATTGTGAAACTTGGGAGACTGTCAGCTGGGAATTAGCAAGGTCTCGATGGTGGAGGCCAGAGACTAGGGGGTAACTTAGCTGTCCTGGTCCCTGTAGGCAGCACATTTCTCAGAATTTTGGAGACCAGCCCTGAAGCTTCTCCTTTTACTTCAAAGTCGGGGAGAAGGATGTATAACATCATGTCATAATTCACTCAGATGCTGAATAGGAATTTAAGCATATTTTTAGGGAGGGCTTGTTCTGATAAATTTCTTTTATATGACTTAAGTAGTTTAGGCAGTGGATTTGGCATTTCTTGAAAACATTCTTCAAAGTGACGGCATTTGAAGTATAAGCTAGCTAGCTTTGCTAGTGCTATCAAGAAGTTTAAAGCAAAATAAAAGGGTCTATTTTTAAACCCCTCTAAAATAAAGATTATAGGTCAGAGGCTAAACAGTTTCAGTTCTCAATCCTGAGGCTACTGATGTTCCCTAACTGCCCTGGAGGGAGACGAGAGAGCACTCATTTTGATCTAAGGATGAAAAATCTCCTTCCAGCCAGGAGGGGTGGAGTAGGATTCCAAATTAAAGATTACTGGTAAATAAATTACAGCCAATTCTTTCAGCACTAAGGGGAGAAAAGAAGCAAAGAGGAATTCTTAGATAGTTATAAATTTTAAATTAATGAATGCCCTGTGCAATCAATTACAATTTGTACAAAACTCACATTAAGAATGACTGCCAAACAGGAATAAAAATATAGCTAACCTGTTTATTAGTGCTTATTATGTGCCAAGCACTACGCTTAGTGCTATATTTGCATTAAGCATTACTGCATTTAAAAATTGTCAAAATAATCTCTTGAAGAAGGTATATCTCTTTACCCCATTTTACACACATGTGAATTAGTGGAGCTAAAATGTGTAATATGACCTTCCCCCATTCAAAACTTGTATTACTGACTTGTCAATTTCAGGCACAATCTTCAGCATAATCTCAGCACATTGAAATAAGAAGTGAATAGCCGTTTAAAAAAATGGAAACAGTAGAAAAGATTTCTTCTAACAAGGGAAAATAAGTAGCAATATTAAAGATATTTTAATATTAAAATAAGCTTTCACCTAATGGCTCAAAGTAGTGGTTGGATTCCATGTTGTTTGTAATGAATGACAAAAAATCTGCTGGCCCCAAATCCAAAGAACTGTACTGTACTGTCAGCAAAAATGCTAAAATAGGGCATGCACTACAGGCAGATGGAACCCTGCAGTTTTCCCCATCTCATGAACAGATTTTCAATCACTAACAAAGCTAAGTTGAACTTAATGCATTACAAGAGTCTGTACAAAGTTAATTTAACCAAATGTAGCTGCCTGCCTTTATGATCTCAAAACTATGCCCTGAAGGTGAACAACAGACAATTTCTCCTCATATACACAAATGGACTTATGAAGTTGGTTACAGCCCTGTAACATAAAAAACTATGTGCCAAGTGTCTAAATTGAGCAATTTGGAATGAACGTATTACTTCTATCAGTCACAGCAGAATTTTCTAACAAACATAATTTTGTAAATTTCATTATTTTTCTTTACATGACTCCTTAAATATTTATTTATGATTGACGAGTTCAAGGGCAAGAATCAAGCCGAGGTCCCAAAAATGCCTACAAGGGCCTCTAAAGCTGGGAATGTAATATAATAGGGAGAAAGAGAGTTGTACATGCTATCTGAGGTATTTAAAACCAGTTAGAAAACAAAAACATAGTGTGAGCCACACAACAGTTGTCTGTGGGTGTGCTAATAGGTCTCACATTTGTTAACTCCCAAATGAAAGCATGGAACCAGAATCTGTTTTTTTTCCTAACAAAGTTGCTATATAATAGATTCTTTATAGATTATGATGAATGCAAAGGATTTATATACAGGCTATGTCACTCACCTGGCGATTTCTTATCACTTATCTGCATGTTCTGAAAGGGAGTTAACTATAACATCTAAAAAATTAGAATATTTTAAAATGAAATGTCTTTTTTTTCTTACAAGATCACAAAGAGTTGTTTTAGCTACATAAAAGTGAAAAACCACTACTGAAGTGGCATTTACCTGCTTAAGAAATCGGTCAGATGCGTGGCTGTGCTTGGCTAACACGCTTGGCAGAGTAGGGTTAGCATATTCAAATTGAGGATTGTAGGCATAGTCAGACTTGAAGAATCTCAGTTTTTCTTTCTCCAGGTTGGTGGGCTTTATAGCAGTCAATATACAAAATTTCTTTCCAGAAAAGTCATCTCCTTTTTCAAAACTTCTGGACAGCTGAGGCTGCTGCTTTGGCCTTGGCAGGGTGGAGAAATGACGTCGCTTGACCTTGCTTTTGGGTTTAGGTGGCAGTATTATGCTATTCCCTGTAACAGAGATATCATGTGTAAACTTTACAGAACTTGACATTGAACTAGTGACAAAAACAGCAGGCTGCCTTTCTAGGCAGTACCAACTACCACTGCTCATCACAGGTACCGGGACTTTCATCTTGCGAAGATCTCTACTATGACAAGAGCTAGGAGATTTGATGGGCTTCCTAGATCTTTTGTAGTAGGTTGAGGAAGACTGTTTTTGTGAATGATGCTTTTTCTCCTCTTTGCTCTGTAGTAGGACATTGTAACTACTGGTTCCAGTTGTGAAAATGTCCTTTAGTATTCCAGGGGATAAATGTGGAATGCCTCTTTTGTTGCCAATGACCAGTGAATCTTCTGCATTTAGAACAGACTTCTTAGCAAATTCTTGCTCAGGCCAGTGAAGCTTTTCTGCATTAATAAAACAAAATCAAAACAAAAGAAATAAAGATACCAGATGAAGCAAATTGTTTATTATAAGAAAAGCATTCTGAAGATTCTGTAAAATTCATCATTTTGCAACAATCTATAGAAAAGACATTTTAAATATTAATGGATATACTACTAGACTTTGTTCATACTAGATGCTGTCTCTTCTCTGGTATGAGCGTATATATGCTACATTATCTAGAAAAGTCCTCAGCTTCAAACCATTTAGATGACCAAAGTCTAATAAAGATGTGATATAATACACAAACACATTCATATATACATAAATAATTTGAGTAATCAGATCTATTAAAGAATGTGAATTTCATAGAAAGGATATTTTTTTTAAATATTGTTAATATGAAAGTAAAAATCCAAGGCACTTTCATAGCGAATACAATCTTGAAATTTGACACTATCCATAAATGTAGCCATCAGTAAAAGGACAACAAACACTGCCTTTCTATTGTATCTCAAAAACCATTTTTATGATCATATAGATGACGTGTATACACAAGCATATGTCAGTACTGTCAGTAGTAATAGTTGATTAATTTTCTTGATAATTATAAGCTACAGGTTAAGAGTAAAGAAAAATGAGATTTTTTTTGTCTTGACAAGTTTGAATAATAAATTTTCACTGCTGTTATACAGATATCATTGTACTAAATGGCAAGTGAAGGAAAAGTCACTTTTGCCTTTAGATCTTGCAATTGCTATAAACAGGTAAGAATCACATGATACCGTTATGCATGCACTGCTTTAAAATTGTGCTGCAGTGCATTCATTCAGCAAATATACAGAATACTATAAATTAGGCCCATGGCTCTGAGAAGCATCTGCTTCTAATCTGATTCTGAAGACAAGGCATTCATTCCTCCTAAATAATAATACCAAGTAGTATATGATCAAATGTGAAAAACCAAAGAATAATCTAGAGTTCAAAGGAGGAAGTGAGCAATGTGAAGAGAAACAGATGAGATTTCAGGTACAGGTTTAAGAGCATTCAGACTCCATTCTAAACTGACAAGGTAAGTTTGTCTTAAATCCTGTTCATCTGAACAAAAGTTTAGCACAAGTCCTGTCTACAAATCTGAACTCTGACCTATTCAGCCTGTAAACCTTTTCTAAATCCTTTCTGCAATTGTGACATTATGATTCTCCCAACTAGTTCTCTTTTTTAAGGCTCATGGAGCCTTATGCCTGTAGCCCTCAACCTCTGGCTTATACCGTAGAGGCAATTTCAATACTAGATGACCTGGACAGCTGCCTGCCTTGCCAAGAAAGAGACATTTTATTTAATTCTTTGAAAACTGTTCATCCACATACATCTGTCATTCATTCATTTAAAATTAGACATTCAGGGATCTTTTCTAAAATAAGCAGTAATAACTTTAAAAATTAGTAATAGCAGTCACTAATTGCTGACACATTTATACAAGTTTGGGATGTTACCAAGAACTGTACATTTTATCACTTAAGCCTCAGAGATGTTCACTCATTTGCCCAGGGTTATATGACAAGAAAGTAATAAGCAGTAAACTGTGATTTGAATGCTGGTGTGTCTGATTACAGAGTCCATGCTCATTCCATATATATGGTCACTCAGTTATCAGTGAACACTCAGTATTAAGTCGGCCACATGCACAGCAATGTAACTTTTCTTCTTCAGTAATAGGACATGACATCCCAGTAATACATGGTAACATGAATAACTGAAGTACTAAGATAGGCACCGGAACCATGTTTTATTCATCTCCATCTTCCCAACATCTAGCATGTTATCTGGAAGTCATTCAATATATATTCACTGAGTGAATAAATGAAGGAATATGTGACTCTAAGCATGCCATTCTCCAATCATTCCAGATAAACAGGTTATTTGTAGTTCTGGGACCATTCTGTATTTCTATGAGGAGCTCACTGAAGAAGTGGAAATATAACAGGGACAATCCTAAACTCAACCGGAGGTGATTTTGCCCCCCAGGGGCCATTTGGTAATGCCTGGAGATACTTTTGGTTGTCATGGCTGGGGGTGGGGGAGACTATTATGCTCCTGGCATCTAGTAGGTAGGGGCCAGAAATGATGCTAAACATCCTTCAATGCACAGGACAGCCCCAACAACAAAGAAATATCTGTCCCAAAATGTCAATACTGCCAGGTAGAGAAACTCTAAATGTTAGTTTTTAAAGCCCACAGATCATAGGGTTTAGGGTGAAGAAACAGTACCAGGTCAAAAGTAATGAAAACAGACAATTCAAACATGTAATGTACTTAAAAGTCCTTTTAATTATATTTTCTAGACTAACATGTGAAATATTTATTTTGGTGACTACACAGAACATTAAAGATAACCTAAAAGTATGAAAAGAAAATGTCTACTATATTTACAAGTTTAGAGTTAGGAGCTATATTAGCATAGGGTCATGAGGACAGTGGTTGCACAAATAAATCACTCCATAAATGTTAAAGACTCAATCAGCCGAAAATAAACAGGATAAATAAAACTACTATCACTAGCTAGTGAGGCCCATTTCCTCAGGGGTTTCTGACTTAAGTGTTGTAAACTGATAGTCAAAACTGGGCAGGCTGGACAAACATGGGCTAAGGAACACCAGGACAAGAGTCTGTAGCCAGAATGTTCACAAACAATGTCAGTTTCCCTAAAAGGATACCACATGCTTTGGAGAGGAGAGGTGATAATGAAAGAAAGACTGAAATACACACTGAAAGGGAAAGAACAAGAGCACTGAGATAAGAAAAAGGATATCATAAAGCTAGAGGAGCTGGATAAGGACTAGGTGCAGCCAGGAAGGTAAAGGGAGGTAATTGGGTTATTTTTTCATTTGATCTTCAAAATAAAAATGGAAAAAGTTACACTGAATTAAAATCAATGAATAAAACTACTCTGAAGAATTCCTCTTTTGATGGTTCATTACATGTATGTTGTGCTGATTTTTAAAAAATGAACAATCAACGTAAAAATGCTTTCTTTGGTTTCCAAGACTCAGTAAATAAAGCTGAGTTCGTAGAGTTCTTTTGTTTTGTCATAAAGCATCAGTGACCTCCAAATTCATAACATCTCAAACAACCTATACACACATTAAGATACTAAAAAAAAAAAAAAAAAGAAAGAAAGGCCTAAACCATCTGCCAAAACACTCAGGGAGGAGTGGAGGGTGGAAGAGGGGTGGAGGGGTGACTGTGGGCATGACAGAACCCCTTTGCCCCCAGGAGTTGCATCATTTCAGTTCACTTGATAATTATCTACTTGGGACGCTTATTATCAGTCCTTTTTAAGCTCCACTTGCTGCTGAGTAAAGTTATGGGAGTGCCAACGGGGTATTATTTAATAAACACCAATACTGCCAAATGCTGGGCATCCCGTGAAGTTCATGAAAGTGGGGCATGTGGTCCTTCAAACAATATGTACAAGATGGATATAAATGTCTCACAGTCACTCTAATCATATTTCAGTTGTATTAAAATGCATTAGAGAACCTAAAAATACTGCTGTTGTAATTTTAAATACTATTGTTTATCTTATGAAAAAATAACTTTTGAACATTCATAACAACATCATAAAAGGCTAATAAAAAGAATTTCAGTTGTCCACAGAATTTATTAAAGAACATTCTATTCCTCTAGCTCCTGTTTCCTGAAAAATTAAACCGTTTAAAAACTATAAGCACATTTCTTTGAGGGAAGTATAAGTCATTCCCCACACCCTGAAAATCAGTAAAGTAACTAAAAATAATATTTCTCATATTAAAGGTAGTCACTATGTAACATAGCATTAGAGCATTTTAGCCATCAGCAATTTTATTCACTAAAACCTTGGAATGAACAAACAATAATTTAAGATGATCAAAGAAATCATTACCCCTAACCTGATTACTCATTTTGAGAGAGAAAAGGGAAATAATATTACTACATTAAAATTGACAGTATATTCACAAAGAGGTGAATATACTGAAATTACCAACACAATGATAGTTTAATATGTATCTAGAACAGGAGAAAAGGATACCAGGATTCCTGGCTTCCATTCCCCATGCTTTCAATGACCTCTCTGTAATATCAGCCAAGTCACTAAACCCCTTGGTCCCTCACATTCTTCATCTTAAAAAGTGGGAGGAAAACACTGCTCACTAAACTTTTAGTGTTTCACAACTGTAAACAAGTCAGGTTTTACAGTAATTACAAGGCTTCTGGCTGAAAGGAAGGTTAGATAACCAGAAATAAAGCCTGATAGAAAATACTTTTCAATCAATTTTGACCTACAAAGTGGCAGTTTCATATGGTTCATTAATACTTATGACACCTGAGAACCTAGGATAATTTTAGAACACAAAATTATAGGCTGCTTAATTTCAAACAGAAGAAAAAGCAAAACAAAACAAAAAAAGTAAATCCTGAACAAGATAAAACACTTAAATTTTATCAAGTACTTTATTCTTAAAACTCAAATGATATAATATCCATCAGCAGTAGAATGGATGAATAAATTGTGGCAAAGAATACAATACAGAAATGAAAAAGAACAAACTGAGGTTACTCATCAATATGGATGACATTCATAGATATAATGTTGAGCAAACGAAGCCACATCATCATGAGTATATACTGTATAATTCCATTTATATGCAGTTCAAAACAGGCAAAATGAATCTATTGTATTTGAAGTCCTCCATTGGGGGAGAGGGCTTTTATCTGGGAAAGGTTACCAGGGAGCTTACTTGGTGCTGGAAATGTTCTATATCTATATCTTGTTCTGGGCAATAGCTACATATGGTGAAATTCATTAGGCTGCACATTTCAGACATGCACTTTACTATATATATGTTACACCTTACTTTTTTTTCCCAATTCTGTAGATGTGCATATTTTTTTTTATTTTGAAATAAATTCAAAGTTATAGGAACAGTTGCAAAAACAATACTAACCCCATACAAAGAATTCCATCATACCCTGACCCCACTCCCGATAGCTCAATCCACCAACTTTAACATTCTGTCACATCGCTATTTCTTTCCCTCCCTCCCTCCCTATCTATCATCCATCATCTATTGTTCTGTCTTCTGAACATACGAGAGCTAGCTGCACACATCCTTGAACATACACTATAATTCACGTATACACTTCCCATGAACAAGAACATTCTTTTATGCAATCCCATTAAGCGCAGCTACGAAGTACAAGAGATTCAACAATGATACAAAGCTTACATTCTATATTTCCTTTACCTTATGTCTCAACTGTGACCCTTTGAGCCACCTGTCCTCTATCCTCCAATCCCATCCAAGTTCATCCTTGGCATTCAATCATCATCTATTTAGACTGTCTTTTTTTTTTTTTCAGTTGTGGAAACATATATATAGCCTAAATCTTCCCATTCCACCCCTTCCCTAGCCTTCCATTAGTGGGATTAATCACATTTAGAATGTTGTAATGCTCTTTCCACCATCCATTACTAGAAATTTCCCTTCACCTCAAACAGCAACTCCACACTCATTTCTTAACTCCCCATTGCCCCTTTTCCCATTTCTCTTAACCCAAACTCTACATTTCACCTCTACGGTTATATTATCTGATAATTTCTTTGTGTTTGCTGTGGGGGTTAAAATTAACCTCTTAAATCCATATCAATCTTGTTTTTCTTTGATACCACCTTCACTTCAATAGGACATATAAACTATGTCCCTATACTCCTCCATTCCCCCACCTTTATATAGTTGTCTAAAATTACATCTTTTACATTGAGTTCAAAACCACTGATTTGTCATTAGAGTTTGTGTAATTTATATCATGTAGGAAGTAAATAGTGAAGTTACAGTTCAAAAATTATTGACTTCTATTTGTATTCCATTGTGGTTGGAGAATGCGCCTTGATATATTCAATTTTTTTTTTTTTTTTTTTTTTAATTTCTTGAGGCTTGTTTTATGTCCCAGCTTATGGTCCCTTCTAGAGAAAGATCCGTGATCACTAGAGAAAAATGAGTGTCCTGGTGCTTTGGGATGTAAGGTACTATATATGTCTGTTAAAATTCTCTATATCTCTTTCTCCTTTCTGTTGTTTCTCTGTTGGTAGGGCTCCCTGTAGAATCTGAAGTAGGGCAGGTCTTTTATTGGCAAAGTCTCTCAGCATTTGTTTGTCTGTGAAAAATTTAAGCTCTCCCTCGAATTTGAAGGAGAGTTTTGCTGGATAAAGTATTCTTGGTTGGAAATTTTTCTCTCTCAGAATTTTAAATATGTCATGCCACTGCCTTCTCGCCTCCATGGTGGCTGCTGAGTAGTCACAACTTAGTCTTATGTTGTTTCCTTTGTATGTGGTGAATTGCTTTTCTCTTGCTGCTTTCAGAAGTTGCTCCTCCTCTTCGGTATTTGAAAGTCTAATCAGAATATGTCTCAGAGTGGGTTTATTTGGATTTATTCTATTTGGAGTTCACTGGGCATTTAGCTTTGTGTATTTATATCGTGTAGAAGGTTGGGGAAGTTTTCCCCAACAATTTCTTTGAATACTCTTTCTAGACCTTTACCCTTCTCTTCCCCTTCTGGGACACCAATGAGTCTTAAGTTTGGACGTTTTATTTTATCTGTCATATCCCTGAGATCCATTTTGATTTTTTCAATTTTTTTCTCCATTCTTTCTTTTGTTCTTTCATTTACTGTTCTGTGGACTTCTAGGACACTGAGATGTTGTTCAACTTCCTCTAGTCTTGTATTGTGACTATCCAGAGTCTTTTTAATTTGGCCAACAGTTTCTTTTATTTCCATAAGATCTTCTACTTTTTAATTAACTCTTGCAATGTCTTCTTTATGCTCTTCTAGGGTCTTCTTTATGTCACTTATATCCTGGGCCATGGTCTTCTTGATGTCCTTTAAATCCTTTGCCATGTTTTCGTTCCTAGATTGTAGTTCTTTGATTAATTCTGCGAGGTACGTTGTCTCTTCTGATAACTTAATTTGTGTGTTTGGAGTTGGATTCTCCATATTGTCTGGTTTTATCATATGCATTGAGATTTTCTTTTGTTTTTGGCCTCTTGGCATTTGCTCTGCTCAACAGGGTTCTTTCAAGTTGTAAAAAAAAAAAGAAAACCTATCTAATTTTTCAGAAACACAGTTTGGTGACGTACACTTTCTCTAACTAAACAGCAGATGGCGTCTGTGAGTCACCTATACCTCTCAAGTCAGTTCTCCACCTTGTCCCCGCGGTGTGTGGGGAAATGATTCTTGTGGGGTCCAGCCGGAAAACTCAGCCTGGGTGTGTTGCTGGAGCCGTCTGCCCTGAATGCGGGGCGCTTGTACGGGTGGCCAGGGAGGAAGGACAGCCTCAATATTCAAAACCCCCCGGTTCCTGGAGATTCAAGGCCGCTGCAAGAGTCCAAGCCTTCATTTCATTTCAGCCCCAGCCCCTCTCTCTCACTGTCCCACAAACCACCAGATTTGGCTTAGCGTCCCTCGGTTCTCCGAGCGGGTCCCCCCGCCCAGCCGCGATCCTCCAGGAGCTCAGCCGAGGGAATGCTGTGCTACGTCACCAATGCGTGCCGTCCCTCAAGGGAAGCCCCGGGCCGCCGGGCCATGCTGGAGCGCTTTCAGCCTGATGCAAAAATGGCCGAACGGGGCGTTTCAGCACCCCCCTCCTCACACAGTTCCTCCTTCCCAGCTCCAGGACAACTGGCAGGGCTCTGGGCTGTGGGCAAGGCCCCAGGCAGGAGTTTATCCAGCCCTCTGGGGGGCCAGCTGCTAGCTCCGGGGTTTCTTTCTGCTTCCGGCTCTCCCCTCCGTTCCCCAGGCCCCAAGGGTATCTGCAGCGGGCTATCTTCCAGGCCAGACACCGAGAGGCTGGCCCAGTCCCCTCTTGCTGTGTTTTACTGCGTGGTTCCCACAATCGCAGCTGCAGCCGCTCCTGGGTTCCCCCCCACCTCTTTTTTTTTTAAAAAAAAGAGCCCATCGGTCTCCAGACACCAAACCCTGGCTTCCCCAGATTGCCGTGCGGCTGCGGGACTTCCAGCCAGCTTACTCACTCGTTTCAAAATGCAGACTCCCAGTTTCACCAAGTATACAGCCCCTGGGAACTAGCAGATCTCATCCAGCTGGCGCATCGCTGTGTTCTAGTTTGCTAATGCTGCAGAATGCAAAACACCAGAGATGGATTGGCTTTTATAAAAAGGGGGTTTATTTGGCTAAACAGTTACAGTCTTAAGGCCATAAAGTGTCCAAGGTAACATATCAGTAATCGGGTACCTTCACTGGAGGATGGCCAATGGCGTCCAGAAAACCTCTGTTAGCTGGGAAGGCACGTGGCTGGTGTCTGCTCCAAAGTTCTGGTTTCAAAATGGCTTTCTCCCAGGACATTCCTCTCTAGCAAGCTTGCTCCTCTTCAAAATGTCATTCACAGCTGCACTGAGTTTCCTCTCCTTGAACCAGTTCATTTATATGGCTCCACTGATCAAGGCCCACCCCGAATGGGTGGGGCCATGCCTCCACGGAAATATCCCATCAGTTATCGTCCACAGTTGGGTGGGGCGCATCTCCATGCAAACAACCTAATCCAAACGTTCCAACTTAATCCCCACTATTATGTCTGCCCCACAAGATTGCATCAAAGAATATGGCTTTTTCTGGGGGACATAATACATTCAAACTGGCACACGCTGTAACCAGTATTCTGGGTCACTCTCTGGTCCTTATCTAGTGTTTTTCATGGAGGTGTTCCTTTGCCCTGTCTCACCTAGCCGCCATCCTAGTTTCTCCCTCTACACCTTAATTTTTAAAATGGTACATCAAAAATCAGTATCTTTAATAATATATTTAACACCCTAACACTTTGCATTATAATAGATCCTTTATTAATTATAATATCTTTAAATTCAACAGCCCCAATGTAGTTTATCAGCTGCAAGTGAGAAAGAGATGAAGTCACTGCTAATGTCATGCAGGAATTGAGAAACTCAACCATAGTTCAGGATTCTTAAAAAAATTTCACAGTACTAGTTAGGAGCACTTCAGTATTACTCTGTTGGCAACAATGATTCTTACATGTGACTACTGTTTGTCTTTTTTGTCAGAAACTGTTTCCATTTATTTATTTATTTTGTATGATTAAAAATACATAGGGGATTCTAGAATGCCAGCAAAGGGTGGCAAAAGAAACAGCATTAAATACCATCTAAAATGACAGTGAACATCCCAGTAAACAAATTTCCCATGGCTTTCCACCCAAAATGAAGACAAAACTAACCATGGCATCTGGGGTCAAGCATGGTCAGGTCACTCTTTGCTTCTCTAGCCTCATCTTGCACAATGCTCCCCCTCACCCTTCCCATGCTAGCTTCTCTTCATTTGGTCAATCCATCATACTCAATATTCTCTCTGTAGTCACACACCTCTTCACATGCTCTTCCCTATGTTTGAGAGACCTTCCATCCCCCTCTTTGTTGGATTAATTCTTACTCTTCCTTCAGCTCAAATGTCACTTCTTCTGTGATCTCCCCTCATTTCATCCCCTCATAACACCTTATACCTCTTCTTCAAAGCACCTGTCATGGTTGCAGTTTTACATTTGTTTGTATAAGTCTACTGATGATGGTCTGCTCAACACTGAAGTTACAAGCTCCACTTCAGCAGACATCTGTGTGTGTTTTTGTTCACTTATGGCCAGAAAGTGAAACTTTCTGAAAGACTGGCCAGAAAGATGGCCAAGGGAAGAGAATATTTGAAAGAAAGAGTAGAGGACTTGGAAGCCTAAAGCCTGAGGGAAAAAATCATCTCAGGGAGGCTTAAACAAATGAAACAATTAGTGATGGTGAAGACAAATTATAATGGCAGGTGCCTACTCCTGTAGGCCAAACAGAAGTTATGTGTCTAGGTATTTCATCCTTTATTGTCAAGCACATGCCTTATGAAGATTTTTGTTTCCAGTATTTTTAAACATTCACTTTTGTTACACTAGAACTTCAGTTCCATATTAATTACTTCTTAATTACATACAAAATACAGCTGGTAAGAAACCATAAATTAACATAATCTTGTATTATTTATGCCTTTCACAGCATTTTGTTGCTCGGTGAATGAGATGGATGTCTTCTTTTCTATTTTGAAAGCAGCAATTTCATATTCAAGTAAAAATTTGGTTGTCTCAGACAAAGATTACAGACTTGCTTGTGACTAAATAAAAATGAGATCTTGATGTTGAATTTCCTGGCTTAATCAGCCTATAATCATTTTAACAGTATACTGATTTTCCCCACCACTACACATTCCTGGTTGAGAGGCTGAGAACATGGACTTTGGAATGGAGCTTCTCGGGTTTGAACTTTGGCTCTGTTTATTAGTAGCTGTGATCCTGACCAAGTTACTTAACTTCTTTGTGCTATGGTTTCCTTATCTTTAAAATGGGATAATAATACTACATACCTCACAGTACTGTTGTGAGGCTTAAAAGAATTAATAATGTGTAAGGTACTAAGAACAGTACTGGCCTAAGCTAAGCAGCCTGTGTCAACTATTATTCAACTTCACAGAAACACTCCATGGAATAATATAAATAGGAAAATATTTAGAATAATGAAATCTGGATTTCCAAAATAAAGTTAATATTAACATAAAGTAATCATCTCTTTGTTTTAGAACCAACATTTCACTGCCTTTATTATAGTAAATGATCTTCTTTAAAAGGCTATGAAAAGGCAGAAAGACATTTTCTAGTTTGTTTCATTTTCAAACAACATATATAGCATACACATCTTATTTCATTTTCCTCCTCCAATCAACTGATTCACCAGGACATTATATTCAGATTATACTAAATTGTGACAAATAAATCCAAAGTAAGTAAGATATTATAAAGAAATGATTACGGAAGCATATAATTGCTTCAATGCTAAAGTATAAAACCACCAGTTCTGTATTAATAGCTATTTCATAGCTGAAAACAATGAACATATTTCTGTCAGTGCTAATCAGAAGAACATGAGCTTCTTAGCTATCAATATAACAGTGAGGTAAGAAGGGGTTAGGGCAGTTTATGATGATGTTTTCAGCTTAACTCTCTTCATAGTTTCCAGCTTTACAAGTTGGGCTTTCTGATATTTCAGTGAAATGCTTGGTGTAGGCTGTAGAATTATCATTTTAATTTGTCCAGTACTATCTAAAAGGGAGAAAATATTTTGAATAATGACCTGGGTCAGTTAGTTTAAAGGAACTGTAAATTTAAGGGCTGAGTTGTCTCAAATGACTATTTAAATTTTTATTGTAATATAGAAATTCAGTGCCAAATTTTCTGTCTTGGGGTATGCAATGCATGGAGGTGAATTGATATATGTATTGCCACTAAATTATGGGAAGGGATTTGGGGCAAGAGGAGTGTATCTGGTATTTTATAAAGACTCTTCCTCAAACTTACAACTTTGCATATTGAACTATCAGGAGAGCCATGTATTGCCAACTGGCTGACCAAAATACCCACTTTCTAATACTAATATTATTATTGTATTCTCTCTTTACATTGATTGTTATGCTTTCAGGAAATGATTTCATTCTAGTTTATTTCTGAACCTTTATCTAATAAGCTGCACTGTGACAAGATCCAACTATATATTTCTCCAGGACCAGTGGTTCTCAATGAGGGGTGATTTTGCCCATCCTATCCCCAAACCCCTGGACAATTTGGCAATGTCTGGGGTAGTACTTATGGCATCTAGTGGGTAGAGGCCAGGGATGCTGCTGAACATTCTAAAATGCACAGTGCAGTCCCTCACTGATTTAGAGTTATCTGGTCCAAATTGTTAATAGTGGCAAGGTTGAGAAACCCAGCTCCAAAAATGTAAAGAAGGCATGGTATTTTTTAGTAACTTAAACATCTTCATTGTATTTTAAGATGGAAGAGTAGCATTTACTTCAAATCACTTTTAAAAAATCTAATGCCATTAGGTTGCCCCTTAGATCCTGTAACTATCTATGCTTCCTGTCAACATAAATGACAATGAGATTAATCACAGCAGTGTCGTGATTGGACAAAATCAGCTCATTTTATAACACTGAACATGAAATAAAATAGTATAAAATTAAGACTATGTGTTACATATTTGTACTGAAAAAGAATTTAGTTTAACAGTAAAAAAAAACTCACAGAAAGATGGTTTATTAGGAACTGCAATGCCTTAAAGTTAGAAGTTCTGGCCTTATTTTGACAGTCTAAGAATTAGACATTTCCCTTTACTCTGTTGCTACTCTTTGTTCTTAGTCATGATACTGGACTAACATGAACACTGCCACGAGGAAATGTTATCACACAGAATCAAAATGGCCTAGGAAATTATTCTAACATTGTGTAGGTTATTTTTTTTTAATGGCTAATACACATAGTTACTTAAAAAATAAAATAGGCAAGTAAACGTTAAGCCCTGAGGTCAAAACATCCATGTTTCAAGCTTGGTATAAGACATACTAAAGATGGGCTAAACGTACTCACCGACTTCTAAATAAAAGCCTACCTACAAATACACATAGTTTAATAACAATCTATTCAGGTGTGTCCCTTTGCTTAGCTCTGATTTTTCTGAACATTCTAGAAAATGAGACCCCAGTACATTATAATGCCTCATTATATACCTAATACGTTCTGAAATATAATTTATCAATAGTTAGATTGTACATTTATATAAGCAGTAACCTCTCTCTGCTTATAATTTACTTCACTAGATTCCACAGCAGGTGCTTACTGATAATAAGCGACAAAAAGAAAAGGGACTCTGTTCTGACTTCTCTCGGCATGTTTTCCCGAGCGCCTCCTGCGCCCCTCGCACTGTCCTCGGCGTGGAGTTGAGTCGGCGCCCCGCGCGCAGAGCCCACGTCCTGCCGGTATCTCGGGCCCCGGGCGGCCCTGGCACGCGGAGGCTGGGGACCCGCCACACACCTGACGCGAGTGGGTCGGGCCGACGCTGACCGCCCCCTGCCCGGCGGGATCCCGACGCCCCTCTGCCAGCCCCAGGGTCCGTGCTTCCCTGCACTCACCGGTCACGCGAATGGACTCGAGCATCGTCCCGCCGTGGCCGGACGGCGGGCTGCGTGGACACGGGGACCAAGAGCCGAGTCACCTCTAGCCTCGGGCCGGGCTCAATAGCGGGTCGCGGCGGGAGATGGCTCACTGTGACTTGAGGCAGGTTAGGTTGGGAAAGGGCGGACGAGAACTGGCGGGCAAAGGCTAGGATAGTTACCTCCAACCCGCAGCGCCAGAAGGTGCAGAAAGCGGCCGTATAGTGGGTAAGCGCTCTTAGATCCCGCTGCCGTGACGTGGCCGTTCCCCTGTTGCTAGGAAACGCTCTCCGCCGCCCGCGTGCCCTGCGTTTCCCAAGGCCTGGGCGCCGCTTGAGGCGCTCACGCGACACAGGCCGAATCGCGGAGAAAGAAAGAGAAGGGGCCGCCTACAACTCCCGGCGTGCACAGCGCAGTCCCGCACCCTGGAGGCTTATGGGCTGTGCTCCAGGACCCGTTCGGGTTTCGGGCTGGTTGTATATTGGCTGTTTGACTGATTGGATTTCAAAAGACGTCTGTGCGTCCTTCGAGGGGGCTTGACTCGGTGGTAGCTTCACAAGAGAGGGGTGATATGACAGTGACAACTGCGAACTGCAAAGCTTATTTCCTGTCGCCCTTTAGTTAACTTAGAAGATGCGGAAAATTTAAAACAACTTTAGTTGTCTCAGGGCATCCCTACCGTCGGACGAAAGTCGGAAGGTTGAGTTGGTAAGAATAAAGTTGCATGATAAACTATATTAATATCCTCAATATCAAAATACAAATTAGCTTGCGATTGTGCAGTTGATGGGGCTGAATGTTCATTTTCAGTTTATTCATTTTCTCAGTAGCGAATGTGAAAATTTAATATTTTACAGTATCCGTGGAAAATGTAGACACTGTGCCATTCAACAAACATATTTTTGAGAGCCTGATGTGTGCAAGATTCTGTGCCAGGCCTTGAGAACATAAGGGAAATGAAATAAGCCTTACGAAGCTTACAGTCCATGCGAAGCTGGTTATAAGAGTTGTGGCACTGTCAGTCTTCGGAGAGTCACGTTTCTGTTTTTTCTTCCTCAAGGTTGAGGTAGGACGAAGAAATAATGGGGGTTTGTCTTCAAACTCAGGAACAAAAGAAAAGTTGATGTTAGGAGCTTAATACTCTGAGAATGATGAAGAACTTGTGAGAATTTGTATCTTTTTCATCAGTTAGGAGGGAACAGTGGAAATTTAAGTATCCTAATCTATCAGAAAATTTTGTCAATTCTATCTTCAAAAAATAGCCAGAATCCAGCCACTTCTCACCATTGCCTTGCCATTGTTACCACTCTCACCCAAGCCATTGCCATCTCTTGTCTGGATTATAGATATTGATCTCCCTAGCTCCACTCTGCCCTCTTTAATCTATTCTCAAAGCTCAGTGGCCAGGGTGATCTTGTTAAAAAGTCAGATCATGTCAGTCCTCTGCTCAAAGCCCTTCAGTGACTTCCTTACCTGGGAAGTCCTTTATGACCTAGACTCCTTGTCATCTCTTTGATGTCCTCTCCCACCACTCTTCCCCACGATCTTCTCCAGGTACACTGGCTTCCTTGATTTTCCTTGAACATGCCAGGCATTGTCTCACCTCAAGGCCTTTGTGCTTGTGAGCCTTCCTGTCTGTAATGTTCTTTTCACAGATAACCACATGAGTAACTTCCTCACTTCTTTCAGGACTTTATCCAAAGGTCACCTCTCAGGCCTTTCCTGGCCACCCTATCTAAAAATCCACTCCTCTCACATATATCCTATCCCTATTCTCTGCTTTATTATTTTTTTCCTTAGCACTTATCATTATCTATTTTTTTTTAATATCTTACTATCTTATATGTCTGTCTCCATTCTGAGAAAGAAATTTGCACAAGTGCAGTGATTTTTATTTGTTCACTTCTATGTTCACAGCATCTAGAACAGTGCCTGGCACATAGTAGGCACTCAGTAAATATCTGTGAATAAATGAATAGATAATAGGAAGAGTATGCATTTTCAACGATGACTGAAAGAAAATAGAATGAAAATTTTGCCTGATTTTAAATGGGAGTGTAGATGAAGAACAAATTTGTTTTGGGTTAAAGCACCTGGTATAGCAATAATCAATAAATCCTTTAAATTCATATGAGCAGTTATTCTTGCAACAAATGTCCTAAGGAGAATGCTGTAAATGAACCATGTTGTTTGTTTCCTTCTATGCCTAAAACTCTGAAACCTACTTTCCAACTTTGCTATAAATGTATCAGTTACTACTGTGGCTTTCTTTTTAAAGTAATTGCTGTTAAACAATTGCTCCAGTCTGCTGTTGAACCCCTCCATGGAATTTTTAATTTCTGTTGCTGAGGTCTTCAGCTCAGTTTGGTTCCTTTTTCATAATTTCCATTCTCTATTATTTTCTTTGTGTTAATCTTTCATTTTCCTGATTTGCTTTAGTTCCTTGTTCATGTTTTCCTTTAGCTCTTTGAACATGTTTAGGACACTTTTTTAAAACTCTTTGTCTGGTTTATCCCAATTCTGGTCCTCCTCACTGATGATTTCTAAAGCTTTAATCATCTCCTTTGCCTGATTTTTTGTATGGTTTGTAACCTTTTATTGAAACCTGGACCTTTTGATATTTTAATGTTATCACTGGAATTTAGACACTGAGGTGCTTCCTTAAGCTTGCATCCTGCTAGTGTAATGACAGAGCTGTTGCTTGAGTGCTAAGAGCTCACCAAAAAAAAAAGAAAAAAAGGAAGGAAAAAAAGAAAACACCTTTTCAGTCTTTGCAGATTGACCTGCCTGTATGTTCTCCTTCAGGGATTATCTATACAATGAGTTTAGAGAATAGCTTCAGGCCAAAGCACAAGGCTTTCCCTGACCCTTTCTGTCCACGCAGCTTGACTTGGACAAACATGTGTGGCCCTAGGAATTCCCCCATTTACACGGATACAAATGTCCCCACTTCCCTACGAAACAGTTTCCTCAGGGTCCTTCCAGGGCACTACACTGTATGTCCTACAACCAGCAATCCCTTGCCCCAGGTAGCACGACTTGTCTGCTTTCCCACAGTTGTCTGTAGGAGAGCTCTGTGAGCCACCTTCTTCACTCTTGGCAAGTTCTGGTACAGTGAGTCCCTCAGGCGACCACCAGGCACATTGGGTCAGACATACATGCTCCCTGTATGTGCTTGAGGGCTACTCTGTTTTCTCTAGAACTGGGACCAGGATCTGTACTAGAATGCAGGTAGGCTCCACACTAAGCCAGTAAGGGGTAGGGGAAGGGCCAGCCAGGGCACCAAGTGATTGTACTGCTTTTAAGTAGCCTTTTTCTTGATTCGGCACTTATCTTGTTACTGCAGTCCTTTAACTGTTTTATGGAACTTTGGGAAAGATGTTTCTGCCAAATCTGGCAGGCTGTTCAAATATTTTGTCAGGGGATGGAGCCCTGAAGCTCCTTACTCTGCCATCTTGATCAAGGCAGGCCCATTTTTGTATTTTCAAGAAACTGAGATGTGTATTATTTTATTCATTCCATGGGTATTTATTTATATACAAGGTGCTGGGCTCAGGGCTTTTAAAATTCACTAAGACACATAATACCTATACATTGTATAGATACAGATACAAATATACATGTACATATATACACACATGCATATATATATACACATTATATATATACACACACATGCATACATACATAATGCCAGTTAGGAAATGATACACATTAAGGTATACCTCCCTCATCAATATTTCATTAAACTTCCAACAGTAAACAATTTGATACCACTCTAGTTAGCCCACATAGAATATTATTTCATTTTTTACTTTTATAATCATTTTTATTTTCACTCTAATAATATTTTCTTGTGGATCATTTTGATTTCTAAATATATTTAACGATAAATACCATATAAAGGTGCACATCAATTTAATCAAAAACTTATTGGATATTCTTCATGTACTATTAGGCACTGAAATAGTCTTACAAAACTGGAACTGTTACAAGCAACTTTTACTGTTCCAAGCCTATGCAATTATTCACCCTCATTAAGCTTTGTGCATCTGCTTTGTTATTATTGATTCATGCTACGCCTGCTTAGTATTTCCATTGGTTACAGCATCTGCAGCTGTATGCTTGGCTGCTTTTGAGACAGCATTGTTTTTATATATCCACAGAACAATGAACAATTCCATGTTTCCAAGAAATTTTCCTTTCTACCTGCTTCTATATCAAC
Source organism: Choloepus didactylus (assembly GCF_015220235.1). Lineage (NCBI taxonomy): Eukaryota > Metazoa > Chordata > Mammalia > Pilosa > Megalonychidae > Choloepus > Choloepus didactylus. Next base: position 146,412,314 of record NC_051311.1, read on the forward strand.
CATTAATTTCTGAGATGAAAGGATTGATTTATCAGTTACTACTCCATTATTAAAGCACTGATTGCAAAATCAAGCTAAGTATTTAAAACTGATTTTAATAAATTATGTTTACGTTTAAGCATGCATCCTCCTTTAAAGTTTTATTAAGCTTAAGTTTTCTAAAATAAATAAGAAATGTATTTTAGATACTTGATGCCATTGTAATTATCGTACTGAAACACTGCACTTTTATGGTAATTTTTATGTTCACCACCTGCATTATATTGTGGATCATTTTGATTTCTGAAAATCTTTAATGATAATTTCCATTTAATTTTAGATACAAAAATGAAAGGAAAATAGGTGGTTGGTAATAAAATTTTCTTTATGTGTGTTGGGATTTTTATGTTATAGGTAAAAAGCTTATTTTTTTTATTTTGTTTAATTACTTATATGTTAATCTGCATATTCCTTTTACATGCTACATGATGGACATAGTATGTATTGTTGATGGGAATTTTTTTACTCATTTACTTTTTTCCCTATTCATAAATTAGTTCATGGCATTTTAGGATTTTAAAAAATGGTTAAAACTTGTCTATAATAGAAGAGATTCATTTTCTTTTTAGGAAAAAGATCAACATTCCCCTTTTTAAAACCTCAGAAGACATTTGATCATATACTTTGGAAGGGTGGTCAACAACGGCCCAGAAAGAGAAAGAGAGAGAGAGTGAAGATCGGAGAAACCTGCTAATAAGTATTGCTAGTGGAGGGAAAAGTAAGTATAATAATTCACTCTCTGCAGCAGAGGTTCATTTTGTTGAGAGATAAGTACATATTATGCTTGAAACTGAGAAACAGTTTAATTTCTTAAGGAGAGGTTATTGTCTTAGTAACTAAAAATGAATTAGAAAGCTAAAATATTATTTGTTCTCTTTAAAATTTTGATGAGAGTTTCCAAGTATAGGGGGAAGAGAAGCTTCTAGAAAGACTTTTAAGTTTCCTTCCTGTCCTATTAAAAAGCAATTTCTAACATTCTATTTTATTGAAAATATGTGAATTGAGGAAAATTAATCTGCAGCCTGCCATTGTAAAAGTGACAGAGGAGTTGCAAATTCTAACCAGCATTAACGGAAGCTTCAGGGCAAGCTGTAAACAATGTTCCTTGACTCATAAAAGGTCAAAAGAAAAATCCAGAGAAAAATTGGAATTGATTTCCTTGGCTTTTTTTTTTTTTTTCTTTTGGTCCCAGGAGAATATTTTTCAGTGAAGTTTGAATGCTTTCAGGATATCTGTATCAAGAGAATGGAATGTTTTCAGTATAACCAGGAGAATGAAAGCATTAAGTGGACGCCAAATAAAATAATGCTTTGTGAGGCTGCCTCCACCTTTTCACCTCAGTAAAAATGGCCAGAACAGCACAAAAATCCTGGGAATCACTCTGCAATTTTTTGACAGGAAGTTTTGTAGTAAATGATTGGAGGAGGAAGGATACTTTTTAGTCAGCCAAAAAATAAAATACTGCCCATCTTAATTATATTTTGAAGAAGCCAAGGTGTGCATTAATTTACTCCTTCCATAGATATTTATTTTATCTGTTATATGAAAGGCAAAAAGATGAAAAGCACATAACTCCCCTCAAAGAACTTAATGATAGTGTGTCCTTACATATGTAAAAATGAAATCTTAGTCATAGTCTTTGGGTCTCAGTTCCCTCTTTACTATTTTAAGGGGCTGGATTGCTTGACAGCGCTAACATTTTTTTTTTAACTTATTTTTTCTTGGCCTCCTTTTCAGAATAGATTGAACTATTTGCCATGTGGCTTCATAGAAAAGGGGGGGTGGCAGTCATTGCTAATACCAGTGTATGGCTATAAAGCACTAGCTATCACATTTTTGATATGCCAAAAGTTGGGAAAAGGTAATGGACTGAAGGATAGGATGAGGGAGCTCACATGATCAATAGGAGTGAGTAGCAATGTAGAGAGGTAAAAATTTAAGATTAGAATCAGGAGGCCAGTTTTAGAGTTTGAAGTCTTGAAGATGGAGCAATTCCTAGTGTTGATTAGATTCCAAAAATGACCATACTTGTGGGTGGATGAGTATAAGAGAGGAGGAAGTCAGTATAGTTGGAAAGTTTGAGAAAACATGAGGTCAGGATGTAAGAGATTGGGGTCACCGAGAATTCACCAGCAAACATTTCTTAAGGGCCTATTATAATATGTCAGGCAAGGGATGGGGTGAGGAAGACTGGGATGAGGAAGACTGTGAGAAGCAGGGGAGAAAAGAGTGAACATAGACGTCATGAACTACAAAATTTGGAAGTGTTAATGAGAATAAAAGAACCATGATCTGGCAGCAATACTTCAGGACTAATTTGTAAAGTGTTTAGAAGATCAAGCATATTCGTCATGACATACGTCACTGTACAGAGTACAGTGACTCTGGTACATTCTCTTCTTGTCTCATGTAAGATTTTATCTTGATGTTCAATAAAGTGACTTTGATGTTTAAGAAATCCTGGTTGCTGCTATTATATTGCAATATTTAAGAGCTACTTTTCTTTATGAGATTACTGAAAAATTGGTTTCTGTGAATGTAGTTTGAAGAAATCCAGGGATGAAAATGTGAAGTTGTCAGTTACAGTGTGATAAGTACAGAAAATAATTTTTCCTCTTTATGGAAGGATTTAATATGATCCTTTAGATACGAATTACTTTAATACCCTATTAACCAAATGAGAAACTAAAATAAGATTAAAGTGGTATACATTTAAGAACAGTCTATTAAATAAAGAGAGATATGCCTTTAGTTGTTGGTCTTTGGAAAGAATTTAATATGTTTAGAAAGCACAGCCTCTTTTCCCTCCTTCTGGAATCTGAAACATTTCACTAATTGATTAAATTAGGAAAGAAAAAAAAAATAAATGATACTAAGAAATACCAATAGCAATGAGATTATGACAATAAATCAGGCTTTTCCAGTAACATGTATATAACATTCTCTGATGATTCTTTTTTTTTTTTTACATTTTATTTTGAAATAAATTCAAAGTTATAGGAACAGTTGCAAAAACAATACAAACCCCATACACAGAACTCCAGCATTCCCTGATCCCCCCACCCCGATTCCCCGATCCACTAACTTTAACATGTTGTCACACCGCTATTTCTTTCTCTCCCTCCCTCCCTCCTCCCTCTTTCCCTATCTGTCATCCATCATCTGATGATTCTTAATAATCATTATAAAAAATGTATAAAAGAAAGTGGCTCTTCAGCCAGATAACCTGAGGTAGAGAACTTGAGTTTAATCCTTCTTGCTACTGCCTTTTGGTTAGATCTTGGCCTTTTCTCTCCCTGTAAAAATAAGAATGATATTCACATCATTATATTATTTTGGGAAATAAAGTGAGAATTCTGTGTACATAATTTGAAAAATTCACTGTAAATATATAGCATTTGGAGGGTCCTAACTGAAGTCAGTGCTTTAGAAAATTTGTGTTTTTCAGCCCTTCCTCAATTTTTATGTGCAAAAGACATAATTACTTTTTCATTTGTTGAAAAGGAAAGGCCTTAGAAGGAAAAAATACTCATTTACTAGGGCTATCTTTAAAATTAAAAATGTGATAGCTGGTGCTCTGTTACCATGCCCAGGTATTAACCCTGACCCTTGCCCTGCCCTTTTCTATGATGCCACAGGAGAAGTAGCTCAACTTTAGTTATCCTTGCTTCAGGCCCTTCATTCTTAACTTAGCACAGTAAGTTGTGGTCCTTATTTTAATCATTTGAGAATTTGTGGTTTTCTCAGTTAAAAAACTAGGGAAGATGCTTTTGATGACTTTTAGCAGAACATTAACATTATTTAAGCCAAACTACATAAAAGAACTATAGACACACTTCGAGTAACTGCTAATAATCCTGTGACTGTAGCATGGTTTTGTTTTGGTTTTAGATAGCAATTCTATAGAAAAACATAGTTGCTACTTATTCAGTATTTCTAGACATAGTTCAAGGGAGCATTTACATCATTATTGTGTCTTTGGTGACAAAAATAAACTGAAATGTCAAGAACAGAAACAGGCTAGGATTTGAAGCTAGGCATATCTGGTTCAAATTATTAGATGGCCTTAAGCCAGTCTTGTAGTCTCTTTTCATCTCAGTTTCCCCATCTCTAAAAGGGATAAAGGTTATTCTTTCATTCATTGAGACCTCAAATATTAACTGCATTCATGTGCCCAGCTATAGCTACAAACAAGACAAAGTCCCTACCTTTTTATAGCTTACATTTGTAGGGAGAGCTAGATAATAAACAAATACATAACTAAAATAATTTCATACAGTAGTAAATGCAATGAAGAAAATAAATCAGAGTAGTGGGATGTTCTAGTTTGCTAATGCTGCTGGAATGCAAAACACCAGAGATGGACTGGCTTTTATAAAGGGGGTTTATTTCATTACACAGTTACAGTCTTAAGGCCATAAAGTGTCCAAGTTAACATATCAACAATTGGGTACCTTCACTGGGGATGGCCAATGGTGTCAGGAAAACCTCTGTTAGCTGGGAAGGCACGTGGCTGGCGTCTGCTCCAAGTTCTGGTTTCAAAATGGCTTTCTCCCAGGACGTTCCTCTCTAGGCTGCAGCTCCTCTTCAAAATATCACTCTCAGTTGCTCTTGGGGTGTTTATCCTCTCTTAGCTTCTCTGGAGCAAGAGTCTGCTTTCAATGGCTGTTTTCAAACTGTCTCTCATCTGCAGCTATTCTCTCAGCTTCTGTGCATTCTTCAAAGTGTCCCTCTTGGCTGTAGCAAGCTTACTCCTTCTGTCTGAGCTTATATAGTGCTCTAGTAAACTAATCAAGGCCCATGCTGAATGGGCGGGGCCACATCTCCATGGAAATTATCCAGAGTTACCACCTACAGTTGGGTAGGTCACATCTCCATGGAAACACTCAATCAAAGAATTACAATCTAATCAACACCAACACATCTGCCCACACAAGATTGCATCAAAGATAATGGTGTTTTGGGGGACATAATACATTCAAACCAGCACATGGGATGAAAAGAGATTAGGGGGCAGGGAGGAGGGATGTGGCCTCCTGATCAGGAAAGTCCTCTTTGAGGAGATAGCACATGTGAACTTAGACCCAAATAATGAGGAGTCAGCCATGAGTAGATCTAGGAGAGGAGTGTGTGTCCAGGCAGTGGAAAGTCTTTGAAGAGCAAGGTATTTGACATTTTGTAATGACCAAAAAAAAAAAAAAGGCCGGTGTGGCTGGAGCTTAGTGAAAACAAAAAGGAGAATATTGTGATATTTGTGATATTAGGTTGGAGAGGCAAGCAGGGTCCAGATAGTGTAGGGCCTTGTAGGCATGATAAAGAATTTGGATTTTATTCTAATGGCAAAGGGAAAACATAAAGAGGCTCTAAAGAAAGAAGTGACATCGTATAGTTTACATTTTAGAAAGATCCCTCTCTATAAATAAATTACTAAAACTAATAAGGTAGTTCAATAGGTATGCAAGAACCAATTATATTCCTATACACCAGCAATAAATAGTTTAAAAATATAAAAGATACCATTTACAAAAACAATAACAAAAAAGATAAATAGCAATAAATTTAACCAAAGAGTTTAAAGCCCTTTTTGGAAGTACATTATAAACTTGACTGTAAGACATTAAAGAAGGCCTATGTTTAGGAATAGAAAGCCTTGATACCACAAAGGTATCAATCTCTCCAAATTATGTCAGTGTAATTCCAATTAAAAATCTCAAGAAGGTTTTTTTCTTTTTTTCTTTGTGGTACTTAACAATCTTACCCTAAAATTTCATGTGGAAGAACAACAGGCAATTCAATTTTGAAAAGGTATAGGAATTTGTCCTACCAGATATCAACATTTATAATTAAGATACCGTGATTTTGGAAGAGGAATGGGTGGACAGACCAATAGAACAGAATAAAAAGTTCCAAAATATACCTATATAGACATGAAAAGTTGATATATTACAGAAGTGGCATTATAGGTCAGTTGGGGAAAAGATGAACAATTTAATAACTGTTGCTAAGCCATTTGGTTATCCACATGAAAAACAAAATCCAGATGGTTTAAAGACAAAAACCATGAAAATATACAATAAAATCTTTAGAAGAAATTTAGGGGAACATATTTATGACCTCAGTGTAAGGAAGGACTTCTTGGGGTCACGAAAAGGACAAACCCCAAAAGAAAATATAAATATATTTAATTATATATTTAATTATACAATTAATGTTAATTATATTAACATTAAAAATTTCTGTACATCTAAGACATCATAAATAGATAGGTCACAAACATGGGAAAGATATTTACAACCCCCCAAACCAACAAAGGTTTTTTTTCTCAGAAAATAGTAAACAAAAAAAGCCTATGAACCAATTCGAAGAAGACAACCATACAGAAAATGGACAATGGATTTGAGGTTGAAATTCACAGAAAAGGAAAATAAACACATGAAATGATGTTCAACTTCACCTAGTAATAAGAGAAATGCAAGTTAAAATGAGATACCTTTTTACACAAAATGTTAAAAGTGTTCAATATTGGGCAGGGTATGGAGCAGCAGGCATGCTCCTATACTGCTGAATGGAGTGTAAATTTTTACAACCATTTTGAAGAACCATTTATTTTCTAGTAATAATATTGAAATATATATTTTTAAATGATCCACTAATTTCTAGGTATATTATTCTAGAGAAAGTTTTGCATGTAAGAAGATGTAAGACTATTTATTGAATCATGGGATCTTTGGAAAGAGAAATTGGAAACAAGCTACATGTCCATTAACTGGGTAATGGATCCATATATTTTAGTATATTCTTCCGGTAGACTACAGCAGTGAAAATGAATGAAATGTAAATACATATTTCACTGTCAATGAGGATGACTCTCACAAATAGAATATTCAGCAAAAAAAGAAAGTTGTAGAAAGTGAAAATAAAGTTGATATAAATCACTATATATTGTTTATAGATGTATATATGCAAAATGCTATATATGTTTACAGATGTATATATGTAGTGTAGTAAAAGTATACCCACATCAAGGGAATTTAACATCAAAATCAGGATAAACATAAAAATCAGGATAGTTTTACCCTTGGTAATAAGCAAGGGGGAGAATGGAATTGGGAGGGACACACAAGAGACTTCAATTATATCTATTTGTCTCTGTTTTGTTTTTTTAATCTAGGAGGTGTGTACATGGTTATCTGTTTTATTATTCTGTTTTTTATTTTGTAAACCAGAGATATTTCATAACACATTTTTTTTTAAATGAGAAATTATAAACTGGAGAATGAACTACTGAGGGTGGAGGGGGGTAAGAATGGAAGGAAGGAGACACGTTAGGAGGTAACTGCGGTGTTCCAGGAGAGCAACCTGAGTATCCAGCACTGTTTCTGGCACTTGGTAGATGTTCAAGCAATAGTAGCTATTATTGTTTTGTTGTTGTTTTTGTGGTTATTGTTACTTATTATAATCAAGGTAAAGACTAAAGAGGAGGATTGTGAGAAAAGATGAACTAAATGTGCTGACTGGCTATCTTGTATGAGGTGTTTTATCTCTTTTAATCTTGTCTAGAATCTAGTGAGGTAGTTACTAAGCTCCGCAGAGGTGAAAGCCAGAAGACACAAGGGCTACATAAATTTCTAATGACTCATTTTCCAATGTTGCTTAAACCACAAACACAGACACACACCCCTTTGATGTCTAGTACTTGAAAAAAATTCAAGCCACTCTTTTCTTCCCTTTGATTCATACACAGCATATTCTGAATTAAGTATTAATCTATACACTGTATACTTGTACAGTGCCTTACCACTTATAAAATATCTTTAGATGTCTCTCAATTTTTAATCCAAATTTCCTAACAACTCTAAGGAAGGCAGGGCAGTTGATTATTCCTGTTCTACAGATGGTGAAACTAAAATCCAAAGAGGACTCTGATTTCTTCCTATCCCACACCCAGGATTCTTTTCATTACAGGTTGTAATGTTTAGTTTTATAAGTTAATTTGTCTAGGCTATAGTACTCAGTTATTCAATCAAACACTAATCCAGGTGTTGCTGTGGAGGTATTTTGTAGATTAATACCTATAATCCATTGACTTTAAATAAAATATTTACTTGAGGTTGGTTTATGCAGGTTCTGGTGAGTAATGCCATGAAAACTCCTTAGTGACGTAGGCTTGGAATCAGACATGGCCATGGAAAAATTGGATTCATAGCAAAAGCAAAATGAGAAGAAAGATTAAAAAAAGAGAAGCCAAAATCTAATAAAACCAAAGCAGAGGAGACCAAAAAAAAAAAAAAAAAAAAAAAAAGGTTGCCAAGAATTCTAAATTCAAAAAGGTAAAGAGAAAAAAGAGAAGCCATATAAAAAAGACATTATTTCTCCTAAAACTAAAAATGTCAAAAAGAAAAAGGAAACACCTGAAAACAAAATTGTTTCTCCTAAAATCAAAAAATAATAAATCAGGAACTTTCTGAAGAAGAAATAGGTATTCCTGAGTCCAAAAGGACAAAGAAAGAAAAGGAAATGGAGAAATTGGAGAGAAAAGCTCCAAGCTGAAGAATGAATTCCCCCATTCTGGACACAACTCTAACTGAAGCTGCACATGAAGAAAGTAACAATGAGTTAGAACAGGAAATACCTTTCTCTAATTTTTCCACATTTGAAGTGACTATTAAACTTCTTCAAGCCCATGGGGTGACCTTCCTGTTTCCTATACAAGCAAAGACCTTTCACAATGTCTGTAGTGGAAGTGATTTAACTGCACAGGCACGGACAGGACCTGGGAAGACATTCTCCTTTGCCATCCCCTTGAATGAGAAACTTCCTGCAGGACAGAAAGAGAGGCCGTTCCCCTCAGGTCCTGGTTCTTGCAACTGCAAGGAAGTTGATAAATCAAGTAAGCAGAGACCTCAGTGACATCACAAAGAAACTGGCAGTGGCTTGTTTTAATGGTGAAACTCCCTATGGAAGTCAAATTGGACCCATGTGGAATGGGATTGATATCCTGGTTGGGATGCCAGATCACATCAAAGACCAGCTACAGAATGGCAAGCTAGATCTCACCAAGCTTAAGCATGTTGTCCTGGATGAAGCTGACCAGATGTTGTGTATGGGTTTTGCTGATCAAGTAGAAGAGATTTTAAGTATATGGCATACAAGACTCAAAAATCAATCCCAAACATTATTTTTTTTCTGCAATTTGCCCTCATTGCGTGTATAGTGATGCTAAGAAATACATGAAATCTACATATGAACAAATGGACCTTATTGTAAAAAAAACTCAGAAAACTGCAGTAACAGTGGAGCACCTGGATATCAAATGCCATTGGACTCACAGGGCAGTGGCTGTTGGGAATGTGATCTGGGTATATAGTAGTTATAATGGGCACACTCTCGTCTTCTGTGAAATCAAGAAAGAAGCCCAGGAGCTGTTACAGAATGTCTCCATAAAGCAGGATGCCCAGTCATTTCATGGAGCCATTCCACAAAAGCAAAGGGAAATCACTGTGAAAGATTTTAGAAATGGCGACTTTGGAGTTTTGGTGGCAACTGATGTCGCCATGAGTGGGTTAGACATTCTTGAGGTTGATCTGGTTGCACAAAGCTCTCCACCAAAGGATGTGGAATCCTATATTCATTGTTCTGGGCGAACAGGTTGAGCTGGAAGGACAGGAATTTGCATCTGCTTTTATCAGCACAAGAAAGAATATCTGTTAGCACAAGTGGAGCAAAAAGCGGGATCAGGTTTCTGCACCTCCTACTGCCATTAGTTAACTTCAAGCAGTTGAATGAGAAACTGACGGAGAAGGGAGCTATGGAAGCCCTGGCAGCAACACTGGCCCATATTTTAGTTACCACATCAGTAGTACAGTGCTCCTTGATCAACTTAGATGTGGGCTTTGTGACCATGATCTTGCTCTGCTCAGCTGAAATGCCAAACATTAGCTATGCCTGGAAAGCGCTTAATGAGCAGTTAGGTGAGGGGATTGATTCCAAAGGGAAGGGAATGGTCTTTCTCAAAGGAAAGTTAAGTTTTTGCTTTGATGTCCCCACTGCAGCAGTAACAGAAATACAGGAAAACTGGAAGGATTCATGGCACTGGCAGCTCTCTGTAGCAGCAGAGCAACCAGAGCTGGAAGGACCACGGGAAGGATATCGAAGTTTTCAGGGGACAGCGGGAAGGCAATCGAGGTTTCAAGGGACAGTGGGAAGGAAACAGAAGCTTCAGAGGACAGTGATCAGGAGGTGGCAACACAAGTAACAGATTCCAAAACAGAGGCAAGAAGTGGAGTTTTAGTAAAGCATTCGGTCACTAATTTGAAGTAGAGGATTTATATGGTAAAAACAGTTTTGTGTTTGACAACATGGAACCGACCGGTATTTTTCATACAAAGTTAAAAGCACATTGTACTTTTATGACCACTTGCCCAGTCCCCATTTCTCCCAGGGAAATAATCTTTATGTAAATTATTTCTTCTGATCATTGTCATTTGTAACATTGCTACACCTAAAAAGGTGTATGAATTCTTTACATTTTTATTCCAAGGGAGTGTCTATAGATTACAAGATAAAATCAACATATATCAGCCTGTACTTTGTAAGTTGAACTGTCTTTACACTCCAAAGTGTCTCTTGATAGTGTCCTTCCCTGAAGTAAATACCTAAAGGAATGCAAAAATTTTTGAAGAACCTCTGAGCAGTGAGAGCTGTTTTGTAATTGGCATTCCTAAGGCCACCTGCTAAATACTCACTCACGTGGTCCTATAACATGTCTTCTGAGAATTAATACTGAGCATTGTTTTGAAGCACGATTTCAGATTTAGCAGGATTGTAATACAGATTATACCAGTGTATGCTCTAGATTTGGAGGATCAGTCAATAGGAGACAATGCATAGATTAGCCATAGTTTTTATGTGCATTTTGGTCATTCTTAGCTTCTCAGTATAAGGTGATTTATGCTACTTCAGTGCATTCTTCTTCACCTATATATATATACAGTATTATATATATTATATATATAAATTTTAATAGAAAGCAAGTATCTTTAAGAGCTTCAAATGTATAAGATGGCTCCATAACTTTTTTCGTATGAAGGAGGGTGGTTAGATGGTGCTAGAATGGTAATGTAGTCCACTTCTTCCTATTTACCAAGAAGGATTGAGGCAGAGCACACAGATTTGCATTGTTGATGTTAGAAGCTTCCTTTTATGACAAACCATATGGTTATTTCTAAGTTGTTGATTTGAGAGAACTGAAACATTTAATGTAGCCCCTGGCCAAATAACTCTGTCTGGTTCTCTATTTCTCCAGGAATCTTTGTGTTCCATGGCCCAGGAATGCTACTGTCTTCTCCCCTAATTCTTAGAATTCTGTAGTGGGGAAATCTCAGGAATAAACCATAATAGGAGAATTAAAAATACATGGTTGGTCTCATTTTCATTTAATTATTTTGAACAAATAAAAACTAAAATATTTCTAGGCCCTTGTTTCTCTCACTTAATTGGGTTGTTATATCTAACTGCCTCTTATCACCTTCCAATAAAGGGCTCTGATAGCCAGCTTGACTCCTGATCCTTGAGGCAGGGGTCTTTTTCTATTTGAACTTTAATTTTATCCTTGAATACTGATTGGATGTTTCTTGCACTCTTTTCTCAGAAATTCTCTTTGTTTTTCTTTCTTGGTCCACTTGTCAGTTTTATGACTTCTACCCCTATTCCTCATGGTCACCCAATCAAACCATGGGGATTTAGAGGAAGGTGTTTGATCAGTCCACATATATATGTCTTGGGGGTTATAATTTATTAGATTCTGTTTTTACTCAAATTTTGGGTGTGCTTTAATGACAACCAGAACATGTCATGATTTGGACAGGTATGGGGTGCCTTGTCAAAAGTATATGGTACCTGTCCTTTAGGAAGAGACAGCTAAAACCTTGATGTGGATTATCCTAAAGAAAAATAATCAAACATAAATCAAGAATAAGAGGAAGATTAAAGTTTGTTCTGGAATCAGAACTCAAACCATGTTTATAAATGTGTAATTCAATTACTATTTGGCTCAAATGGGCTTGTTGGGTTAGGCTGGGAAATGTTATTTTTACTATTTTCTACAGAGAAAATATTTTCCAATTTACTTATCAAAAAATTCAATGGACTTCTAAGATATTCTTAGAAGACATGTTGTAGAACTTTTAAGTTGGAGGCTATCTGTACAGTAGTTTCTCTAGTTATATGTTTTTACTGTAAAATTGAGTTAATGTATAAAATAGTACTGTATGTCATAATAAAAATATTAATACTAACTTAAATAAAAAAAAAGATTTACTTGATAATGCAATGTAATCCAATCAATTGAAAGGCTTTAGGAACAAAATTGAGGATTCCCTGAGAAAGAAGAAATTCTGCTTCAAGAATGCAGTATTAGCTCCTCCCCTGTCACAGTTTGCCCTAAAGGTTTCGGATTGCCTTGAAATAAATTCCCTCAATCTCTCCCTCCCCCTCTATCCTACTAGTTCTGTTTGGAGAACCCTAACTGATTCACAACCTATAGTTAAAACTCAAAGATATTGCTGAAATACTCTCTGCAATGCTTACTGTCTGCTAAAATGAAAAGTTATTAAATCTACAGAAACTAAGATTTTACTTGGAATAGTTTTTGGTTTATTCAGGTGTCATTGGGTTGTCACTCTGTAATCTACAAGGGTGTTACTTTTCCGATAAGTCAAAAACTGCCGTCTTTACAAGCCCTAGCAGACTCGATAATCAAGAAATGAATTTGATGCAGTTTTGGAATATGTTTCGTAATTATGAGAATCTACTAAGAACAGTCATGAGACATAGTTGGATGTAGTGGTGGAAAGAGGACCATGAGCTGAGAACCGGGTTTTCATTTCTCTTGGATCTATTACTTAATGTCTCTGTGTCTCCGTTCTCTCAGCTGTAAAAGATAAGATTAAACTAGTCATCATCCGAGAATCCTTCCAGCTCTTAATATCGAATGCAGCTGGGCGAAATTTAAAATATGAAGCACCGGAGGATTTTTGAGTATAAACTTTTCACACACAGTCTATTACTGTTAGCCTTATTTTTCCCGATGAGAAAGGGCTCCAGCGCCCAGGGTGTCCTACCAGATCTGCCATTACGGGTAAGCCAGCAGTCTTCCCTTCTAGTGAAGTAGGGACGGGGGTTGGTGAGCGGAGAGTAAGATATGCAAGGCCAAAAGGACACCGGGTCTTCAAGCCCAAGAGAACTTAATCCCATATTTAGGAATGAAGAAAGGCGGGAACGCCCAAGCGCTGATGGTGTGAAGGGATCGGCTTAAACAGGTTTGGGTGTGTGGGTGCTGGGGTGGGGTTTTGGGCCCTGAGCCGACAGCCCCGAGTCGGGGGGGCGCCGGGACAGGCGGTTAAGGGGTACCGGGCTGCCGGGGTTTGGAAGTGACTGAAAGGAAGAGACAGAACCGCGATAGGGACGCTGCCGGCCGCGGCGTGATCACGTGACCGAGCATCGAGGCGGGGTGACGTGCCCTCCGCCCCCGCCCTGCCCAGCGCGCATGCGTCTGGCTCCGGGCGCTGAAATTCAAATTTGAACGGCTGCGGGAGGCCGAGTCTGACTCTGGAGGCTGAAGGGAAGGGGCGAGTTGGTTGAGACAGTACCCCCGCCACGGACTCCTTATTTTCTTCAAGAGACACACCGAGCCAAGACTCACTTCTATTTTTTTCCTGAACTTGAACCACCGTCTCCGTAGTATCGTAGCCGACACGCGGCGTCTTGGACGATGGACCCGTTTACCGAGGTGAGAAAACTTGCGGGGACAGCCAGCCATCGTCCCTCTTAGCTCCCACTCTCGTGTTCCGCCTTCTGTTAACCTCTGGGCCCACCGGCCGTAGAGCGCGTGCGCGCGCGTGCGCGGTGTGAGTGAGTGGGGGGCGGTGCAGGGCCCTCTCCGGTACCCCGGCGCGAGCAGGGTGGGGAAGCGGAGGGGGACCCGGGGGTGGCACCTCCTGTGCGCCGTGAGCTCGTCGTTGTTATTCCTGTTCTGCAGATGAAGCTCTGGGAGGAAAGTTTTAAGTCTGTGCTAAAAAGGCGGTAGTGAAAAAGCTCTTGTCAGCCCCGATTATTGTAACGCCCCTGAAGAGTCCTGTGCACGAGAGTGGGGCTTGTGGACTGACGGATCATGTCCTGCCTAAAGTAGAAGCTGGAATAACTTGGAGGGTGGAGTTGGGTGCCGGAGTTAGTCCGGTGTGCGCAACTGCCGCCTGGAAATTTAATGGGCTGTGATTTGCGGGATTTTTGCGTCCCGCGGTGGAGCTATGCATTGCATTTAAGGATGCTGTTACGAAATGACAGCATAACGTTAAAATAAACAGGTGCCTGAAACCATTGCTTAAAGCCAATAATTCTTTCAGATTCCATCTGTCAGCTAACTAGTGCAGAAGTTACATGCCTGGGGTTGACCCTTTAATTGGTGGGAAACAATGCTAACCTAATATGTACAAACCAAAAATATTACCACAATTTAGAAAACCTGAGTAAAGAGATAAACCTTTTTGTGTGTTTACAGGGCATATCAATACAGCAAAACTTAAGTCATCTTTTGTCCTTTGGAAATCGAATATGGATTACATCGTCATTGTGTGATTAGCTTTAGCTTACTGTTGAGAATGTACCTTGACTTAGTCATGAGTTTCGTGTTGCTACTTGCCAACTCCCTTTTATTCCAAAACAGTTCCTCTTTCTTTAGTTGTTGTGCAAGTTCGAAGCTGTTATTTTTTGACTTTTTGCATAGTGGGCCTTACACTGTCTCTACACTATATTAAAAATTTTAAATGCTATGGAGAGTAGTAAACTTTCTTTTGGGGGGACGTAATTACAGTTTCATAAGTCGGATTCTAAGATACTAATCAAAGGTTTCAATAGTTAGAATTCATTTATATTCTGACACTACAGCATCCTTTTGTTTTTTTCTTTGAATTCTCAGTCATCTAAGGGAAAAACACATTCATCTGTTCACCTTACGTGAAGATTCTAACAAAACTTCAGAATATACTTTTGTATTAGTATTAAAGAATAGGGCTGGTCATGCACCATGTCCTTCACTTACATTGTCGTTAAAAAGGTCATCTTATTTTATGGTACTAACTCAAAATAGGATCCTTTAAAACATTGGCTGTAAGTGTTCTGAATATTCTCTTTATTCTCACAAGTAACTAATAGTTACAAAGCATTTTGAAAGTTGGCTGGAAATTTTACTTCATTTTCCTTAGAAATGTCATTCTGAAGCTAATGCAAATCTAGTTGAAAGAAATTTTTTCTGTTTAGATCATTTTAGAGTGTGCTCAGAAATATGTATGGTTTATATTATGAAAAGTTAGATCAATTGCAGTTAGAATAAACGGATTTGACATCTTTTCCTTAATTGGTAATGAGTGAAATATTTGGATTGGTTCCATCTATTAGGTACTTAAGTATAGCATTCATAACATTTTTGCCCAGTGAAATAGAACTTCTGGTATAGTCCCTTGTTTTGTTGCTTGGTCTTCTACTTTTCATTTCGCTTATCTTGTGCTCTAAGAAAGCTTGGGAGACTTTTTCCTGCTTATGAATTTTTTTATCATGATCTTAGTGGGAAAATTTTGTGTAGTTTAATACTGTAAAAATAAATTAGTTATTAGGCTAAATGTCAAGTAGCAATTTTTGAATTTTTTTCTCTGATGGGTCAGTGAAATGACTCTCAACCAGGTTTCCTTATGAGAACCATAGAACATAGAAGATGATTAAAAAAAAGAGGCTGTTTCTCAATTCTCTCAAAGGTGATTCATAGCCAATGCCATTCTACAAGGCATAGGAGAGAAGTTAAATCATTACATTAATGCCAGGGCATTACGGCTTAATTTTCTTGCTAATAAAGAGAGGACTACACCATCCTAAATGTCTCTCTTTTCCTAAAAAAAAAAAAAAAAAAAAAAGACTGTTCTGCATTGGTTCTCTTCCTTGCTGTCACTGATACTGTCTGGTACATTCTGCCTCTTCTGCCTGAAAAAGCCTTATTTAACTCCAGGTTGCAGTTTGAGCTCCCTTCTTCAGAGGCACCTTCCCTGAGTTATAGACAGGCCCCTGCTATGTGGATAGCACCAGGTACCTTACCTTCACCTTCAGCTCACCTTTCACAGAGCTCAGCTCACTTGCGTTTACTTGTTAAATGCCAACGTTTCCTGCTAGAATGTGAGCTTCATGAGGGTAGAGACTGTTCTTTCTTGTTGAGAGATGTTTTCCCCAACACCTAAGAAACCCAGTAACATTTTGCTGAACTAATATAGAAATGCTACTTGTTTGGAAGAGAGCCATTAAGTGAAACTTATTTTACAAATAATATACAACAGTAACTGTTAGAACATTTTAGCAATGTTCTTTTTTTTTTAATTGTAGAAAATTTCAAAATATTCATGGTGTAATAAACCCTCCTTTACCTATCACACAACTAGCAATGATCAACACATGGTCATATTGTTTTGCTGTATCTCCCTTTTACCCCTCCCACTGAATTATTTTGAAGCAAATGTTATTTCACACATGAATGCTTAAGTATTTATCACTAGAAGATAGACTCTTTTTTTAAAATGCAGTTTTATTGAGATGTATTCACATACCATACAATCATCGATGGCGTACAATCATCTGTTCACAGTACCGTCATATAGTTGTGCACCCCAATCTGGTTTTGAACATTTTCCTTATACCAGAAAGAATCAGAATAAGAATAAAAAATAAAAATAAAAAAGAACACTCAAATCTTCCTCTCCATCCCACCCTATTTTTCATTTAGTTTTTGTCCCTATTTATCTACGCATCCATCCATACACTGGATAAAGGGATTGTGATCCACAGGGTTTTCACAATCACACTGTCACCCTTTGTAATCTACATTGTTATACAAACAGAAGACACTCTTTTTAAAAAACATAACCATATTGCTATTATCAAATTAAAAATTGACAATAATTTCTTAAAGATGTCACCAAATTGTCAATTTTAGATTTCCCCAAGTATTTCATTTTTTTTTTTTTTTTTTTTTGTAATTGGTTGTTTGAATCAAGACCCAGATAGAGTATACAGGGCAATGTCTTGCTCATGTCATTTGTGGTTCATCCAAGAACAGAGAAAGAAATCTGTTCTAGTTTGCTAATGCTGCCAGAATGCAAAATACCAGAGATGGATCGGCTTTTATAAAAGGGGGTTTATTTGGTTACACAGTTACAGTCTTAAGGCCATAAAGTATCCAAGGTAACACATCAGCAATCAGGTACCTTCACAGGAGGATGGCCAATGGTGTCCGGAAAACCTCTGTTAGCTGGGAAGGCACGTGGCTGGTGTCTGCTCCAAAGTTCTGGTTTCAAAATGGCTTTCTCCCAGGATTTTCCTCTCTAGGCTGCAGTTCCTCAAAAATGTCACTCTTAATTGCACTTGGGGTATTTGTCCTCTCTTAGCTTCTCTGGAGCAAGAGTCTGCTTTCAACGGCTGTCTTCAAACTATCTCTCATCTGCAGCTCCTGGGCTTTCTTCACAGTGTCCTTCTTGGCTGTAGCAGCTCACTCTTTCTGTCTGATCTTATATAGTGCACCAGTAATTTAATTCAGACCCACCCAATGGGTGGGCCAACACCTCCATGAAAATTATCCAGTCAGAGTCATTATCCACAGTTGGGTGGGTTGCATCTCCATGGAAACACTCAAAGAATTACAATCTAATTAACACTGATAGGTCTGCCCACACAAGATTACATCAAAGATAATGGCGTTTGGGGGGACATAATACATTCAAACTGACACAGAATCCATCTCCTGTTGATCCATAGACAATCCCATGATGCGTTCTGTAGGTTTGCCAAGAGGTTAAGGCAGACCTCTGTTATTATGATCAGTTTATGGATGATATTAAGGTAAATATGCTCAAAACAGCTTCTTAAAAAAAGCAATTGAATTTAGTCAAAAGATTTTATTGTTAGGAATCCAAACTCTGGAGCCTGGGTTTGAATCCTGCCTTGCCATGTCTTAGCTGTGTGATCTATGGCATTATTTAACCTGTGCTTCCATTTTTTCTTCTGTAAAACAGTGGTTAAAACACAACCTACCAAATAAGGTTTTGAGAATGTAACGAGTTAATATGTGCCAGACACTGAAATTATTTTAAATTAAGTCCCATGTAACTGTTAGTGATTGCCATTTTAGCTAAACTTAAAGTCATAAACTGGTCGCTTGTGGCATTGGCATTAGCCTCTTAGTTTGAAGATCAGCTCTTGGATGATGGTCATTCTAGTCTAAGAATAGCACAGGGAAACTCAGAGCTAGGTATGCCATGTCAGAACTTTCTATATGGTAATAGTCTTAAGAGGAAAAGCTACAGTTAAAATACTTCGCAAAGTGCAAAGTATCTTTTATTGGGATTCCTCAAATCCTTCTGTGCATGCAGGCTGAGTGTAAATAAATAAACAAACAAATAGATAAATAAACATGCTGCTACTGTTTTGAATAGAGTGTCTGTTATTTTCCAGGATGAAATGAAAGTCCCTGTATTGACCTGGGATGCTAAAACTGGCATAATGAAATATCAAGAAGTTAATTTATATTGAGTAAACTCTGTTTAGGAAGGCAGGGGAATTGGTAATATAGCCTAGAAAACTTTCTGTGAGAATTATATGGGTGGGGGTGGTAGAAATTGTTTAGGGACTATAAGCTTCAGTTATGAGGTTCTTGCATGTGGAACATCTCAATTCCTAATTATATTCAAAAAGTACCCTTAAATTCCTGACATACTCTCATAAGGAAGGGCTATTTATTGAGCTGTTCAGTTTGTGTATTTTAGATTCATTATCTATTTTAAATTAACCTTTAGGTGCTTATCTTTTACAGATAGTAAGTTGCAGTAACTTTTTGCTAATCTGTAATTTTTTAAAAATCAGAACTTTTGAATCTAATGTAAACAATAGAACACTTGTCTATATTTGAATGGCAAAGCCACATTCTTTTGTTGTGAGCCATTGCTCAGAATAACTGTAGATATACTGACTCACAAAGTATTCTAACTGACTAGAATGGAATGTGGGCGTGTCCATGAATGAATATAATTGGGATACTTTTGTATCTGGGGAGTGGTATGTTTTAGAATGGGGTGAATTATTGGTCTTATATGAAACTGTGTAACCAATATGATCACATTTGAGTTTGTTGAAGCAAACTTATTTAGAGCATGAATGTCTTGTGTTTTGGAAGACATTGGCTCATAAATAACTCAGTGACACAGCATTTAAATTTAGTGTCAACTTTTTCAATGAACTTTAAATTAGAAAACCTTTCTCAGATGAGTAGAGAGTTATACCTTGTTCTAAATGTACATAATACTTTTGCATACTGAGAGGAATTTTTGAAAATTGTTATTCTATTTTATCCAAAAGCAGGTCCAATGGAGTTAATTTCTCAGTCTCCACCAATCCCATCACTCCAACCTTTGCTTCTTTCACATATTCTCTGACTCCTGCCTCCCTCTTTTCCCTTTTAAGGACAGTCATAATTATATTGGGTCCATCTAGATAATCTCAGATAGTCCTCCTATCTCAGGATTCTTAACTTAATCACACAGGTCAAGTCCCTTTTGCTGTGTAAGGTGAGATATTCACAGGTTTGGAGGATTAGGACATAGACATCTTTGGGGATCAATATTCTGCCTACCACAGTGGCTTAAAACAACAATCACTTTATTCAGTCATGATTCAGTAGATCAGCAATTTGTGCTGGGTACAGCTGGGCTGTTCTTCTGCTAATCTCCCATGGGGTCATGCAGGAATCTGCAGTGAACTGGCAAAGTTTCTGGGGCGGGATTGTCTGAGATGGCCTTACAAGTCTAGTGGTTGATACTGGCTGTCAGCTGGTCTGTGTGTCTTCCAGATGGCTAACCTGGGCTTCTTCACATGTCATTGTTACAAGGGAAGGAGAACAGCAAGTGCAAGACCTCTTGGGGTGAAGGATTGGGAGTCACAGTATCACTTCTGCCACACTTGATTGGTTGAAGTAAATTACTAGGCCATTCCAAATTGAAGGATGGGAAAGAGATTCCAACTCTTGGTGGGAGCAAAAAGAATCTGTGGCCATTTAAAATCTTAAACAAGTAACTTTATACACTTTAGTCCTCTTTTAATGTTTGTTTTGCATCTGTAAAAATTTTGACATGGAGTACTCTTTTGGTATCTCTTGACTTAATTACTTAGGATTTAACTTTTGAAATATATTTAACTCTTATCCTACATGACAATTGGTGATTTTAGAAAATACTTGAAATTCTTTGGACCTCTAATAAATTTACTGTATTTTAACGCGCTGGTGTATTATATATGTAGAAACTGCTTGAGCGAACCCGTGCCAGGCGAGAGAATCTTCAGAGAAAAATGGCTGAGAGGCCCACGGCAGCAACAAGGTCTGTGACTCACGCTAAGCGAGCTAGAGAGCCACTTTCAGAAGCAAGTAACCAGCAACCCTTATCTGGTGGTGAAGGTAAAAGACTTTGTGCGGAAAAGTAAAATTTGCATTTTTTTTTTTTTAAAAGGAGATGAGCCCTAAACATTTCATTGTGCATGTAGAAGAACCAAGGTATTGTGGAGACAAATGTTATGGCCTCTGGGGGAATAATTGGCCTTCTGTTCTATGTCAGGGTTAGTATGTTAGGGCTAGAACCTATTGGACTGTAACAGTTTCTTTTAACAAATATTTCATATTAATTGATTGAACTTTATTTTCCTCAATCAAAAGTTATCCTTAAAACCTTCATGGGAGAAAAAATAAAGGAGCATGTTAACACTTAGGCTAATGTCATGTGGATTCTTCTGACCTCAGTTGACCACCAAGTTCAGCTGGTGTCTCTGGCATCAGCAGGGCAACAAAAGGCAGACCTGCTTGCAAATGCTTGGCATTTGATGAGCCTTTTTCAGTCTCTGTCTGCTGGGCTGACTCTCTAGGGCAGGGGGTGATGTTCCGGTTTTAATCTACAGAACTGGTAGAGTTAACCAAATACAAACAAACATAAACACACATGCACACTCCCAAACTCACTTAGAATCTTATCTTATTCTTTCCTAAATCCTTAAATCCCCAACCAACATTAGCTGGCTGCCTTATTCCTTTCCTGGAGTGCTGATTAATCTGTAGATAATAGTTTTCCTTAAAATTTAAGGGAAAAAATTTTTAAGTAGTAAGTTTAAAATACTTGCATATAGAAAAATAAAGAGTATTACTGATGGCAAAACCACCAGAGAAAAGGGCATAGGGATGGCTCTCAGTTACTTGGGGAGCTAACCATAGAAAGAGAATTTACTTTTGTATACTTATACATTTAAAGGGAGAGAGAGAGAAAGACATGATAAATATGGTATTTAACCAGGAAAATTGAGGCCTGACCCCAGTCCAGGATCTTCTGTATTCACTTTGACACATGTTCATACAATCAAGTATTGAGTATTTTGTGCTTGAAAAGTAGAGGTTGGAACTACACTTTGATGCTTAAATGGAAATATTTACTGTTTTAGATAGGAACTGTAAACTGAAGAATTTTCTAATTCTGGTTGGTGCTGCATGTTAAAATATGAATAGTTCTGAAAGATGACTAGATAAGTTTGTAGAAATTAGAAGTATAAATGAGTTATGGAATATGAGAAATTTTCAATATATATTTAATCAGGGCTGATGTAGATGAAGTCATTCATGCCTTTCTACTAATATTTCTTCTGTCACTGCCAGAACGAGAACACTTGGTTAGATAGCCAATGAAACTGATCTCATATGAAGTTTACGCTCTTAATTTTTTTGATATTTTCCAGGAGATATATTGAAATTCATTTCTGATAGAAATAGAATACCTTATATTTGTATAGCTCCTTTTTATAAGACTTTTTTCATTTATCATTTTATCAGTGTTCACAGAAGCTTAGAATATGAAATGTTCTTCACCATTTGTACAAGTGAATTTGTTTGGTGTTCACTAGATAATCGGGCACTGCTTCTGTACCCTGCCTGTCTCTTAGGCCAGGTGCCTTTCTATACTTGCTCAGTATTTATTGTCTATGAAAGATTGTTTTAATACCAGAAAACTTGGTTTCTACTGTTAGGTCAGCTGTGACATTAGGCAGTTAATTTAATTTCTCTAAGCCTGATTTTTCTTATTTAAAAATAAAGTGATTGGGCTATACGAGCTTTAAGATCCCTTAGAATATTGGCTTATTCTATGTATATATGCAATGTTGATTGCCTGTTGTCGTAAGACTACATGATGTGTTATGCATACATCTTGGGAATGTTAATAATTTTTGTTGAGGCTTTTTAAAACCATAAATTATGTTTGCTTAAAAAGAAATCTCTCATACCAGATTTCTAAGTTACTGAAAGTGGGATTTTATATTTCTTGTTGTCATTAAAATCACTTAAAGGAATAGAGAAATATGTTGGTGATGTCTGATTAATTTGTTAAGTGCCTACAGCAAATTTTTCATGCTGTTAGAAATTAGTGAATTCTGAAATTTTTTTTTTTTTTTAATCTTTTTTATCTAGAGAAATCCTGTACAAAACCATCACCATCCAAAAAACGCTGTTCTGACAACACTGAAGTCGCAGTTTCTAACTTGGAAAATAAACAACCTGTCGAGTCAGCATCTGTAAAATCTTGCTCTCCAAGTCCCGTGTCTCCTCAGGCGCAGCCACCAACACCAGCTCCTAGGGGGGGGCCTGTGGCTGCGCCAGCGTCACTGCTGGGCGGGAAGAGAGGGCTGACCTCAACACTGGACCCAATTGCAGCCTCCTCAGTTAAAACACGCATGCAAAAACTTGCGGATCAACGGCGTCATTGGGATAATGACAATGTGACAGGTATAAATGGTATGAATGCTATAGTCCTAAATCTATACCAATAAGATGCAACTCACTATGTTAAAAAAGTTTTACCAGTTAGTACATGAAAGGTAAATTCTTTTGTTTAATCTATAACCTAAGAATTTTCTACTTGCAAGTGCTTTGCATACCAGTGGTTATAAGTTTGTTGTGTTCCCATTGAAGTAGATGATGATGAGGTTCTTAGACCAGTTCACAAACATTACCTTATGTTTGCAATGAAAAACAGTAGAGAATAGACTATACTCTTGGCATTATTACCATTTCTGATCCTCAGCTGTATCTTCAAGAAATCCTATTTCATGGGTTCACTAATAAAACTTGAGTGTCTGAAGTATGCGATGCTGTTCTGTAGGGGGAGAGAGTACTTCAAAGAACATTTATTGACCACCTGCAAAATGTGTTATTATGCTAAGGTCCTGGGAAAATAGATGAAGTGAACTGATCCTTGCCTTTCATGGGCCTATAATCTGATGGGGATCCTGAGAAGAAGTCAACAGTTATGCAACAGGGTTATTTGCACCATGATAAATTTTATTTGTGTACTGCCTTGTTACAGAAAAGCCTTGAGATGATTTACAAAAATACCTATATTACAATAGGTACAGAGTTTCTGTTTGGGGCGATAAAGTTTTGGTATTGGATGGGGTGGCGATGGTTCAATATTGTGAATGTGATTAATATCACTGAATTGTACACATGAAAGTGGTTAAAATGGGAAATTTTGTGTTATATGTATGTTACCAAAATAAAAACAATTAAAAAACCCATATTACAAAACAAGAAGTATAAGGAAATCAGAGTGAATAAAAAATATGGGGAAAAAAAAAAGAAGCTAAGGGTAAAATTAGTTTATGAAATATTGGCCTTAAGATCCTACTCACTTGTTAGAGATGGTTCTGAATTTCCTAACAGCTAATGGAAAAAGGTGAAACATCGTCAGTTACATGATGAATGTTTATAACATATGTGCAGGACCATTTTTGGCATTAAGACATGAGAGAACTTTCTTCTCTGTGTCCCCAAAGACGACTTTGTGGAAGTTAATAAACCTATAAGGTTTAGATGTCCTGGGTCCAAGCTTTGGTCGGTGAAAGCAGTTCTAAAGCGGGCCTGTTCAGTGCAGGTAGACAGCTCCGTGGCGACTGGGTCTTATTCAAAGAAGGCTTCCATAAAGCTGTGATGGCTGCTGTGTGTCAGAATCTCTCAGACCACTGGAATCTCAGGAGCGCGGTAGAGCCCACGGGCATGCTTCTGCTTTATTATTTAAAGCTCTGTGCGTAACTAACACATAGCCAGAACTGAAAACCACTGACTTGGAGAAACAGATGGGCTACATATTTTTCAGGCAGTCTTCCATAAATGTTAATTCTTCTAACTGAGCTTTTGATGAGCAGCAGAGTTTAAGGTTATACATTCTGGCAGTGAAAGCATTAACAAAATCAAGAGCAAATACTTATTCTATAATGTGTCAGGCATTCTAACTTTTTTTTTGTTCTAATATAATAAAACATTTAATTCTTACAGCAATCTTTTGCGATATACCACTATTATCTTCATTTTATAGAATCAGCCAGCTAAAATTCAAACCGTAATAGTTTGATTCTAGGGCTCCTACTATTAACCTCTTTGACTTATCCGAAGCCTGTAGGCTCTAACAGGGTGTAGATACTACATGCTGTCACTTAATACCTATTCATTTTAGTAGTGGATGGAATTGACCATAGGTCTTTATAAAGTCTGAGATGGCTACCCAGGAAATGTACCTGATTAGAAGAATGCCCCATTTCTATTTTGTAGGAAATATCTATGGGCAGCAGAGTGAAGATTTCACTTGAACTAAAGAGGGATTGTGATTTAACACATGATCAAAAGAACACCCAAGGCCCTAAACATCCTAGAGCATAAAACACTGTGGCAATGATTTTGAACATTTTGAAAGCAAATGTTAACAAATATCTACCCGAGCCTTGAAAATAAATCTCATTGAGGCATCAAAACCTTTCTGATTTTAAGCAATGAAACTTATGAAGAAAGTGGTTGTAGTGAATGGTTCAGGAAATGCCTCACAGAGCTGTGGCTATAAACCAGTTAAATGTTTGAGGGCTTGTATGAAAATATCTATCTGAAGCCATACTTTCTGTCAGAGAATCGTTAGAGCAGCTAGAGGACTATTAAGGCCATTCCTTGAACATGAAATCAAAACTCTTATCTGCTTGGAGGAGAGTGCTTATTCTAAGGACAATGACAGAAAAATGCAAAAGGGTACTGTGGGGAGGGTGGTGGTCAGGGAAGCTTTTCTGGAGGAGGTAGAAGCAATTAAGCTGGACAGTGGAGAAGTTCTGGTAGAAGCAACTCTGTGTGTGTATGTCTCACAGAGGTAACAAGAACATAGTATGCAAATAAAGAGTCATTATGGTATATATGTGGTGGAAAATAAAGTGATATATTTGAAGAAGGTGGCAGGGTCCAGATCATTTGGAATTTAACCAGGTGATGGAGAGATACTAGGAGAGTTTAACCAGGCAAATGTTTTCGAAAAATCACTGCATCAGAATTGAGGAAGGATTGGAAAGACTAGAAGTAGGAAGACCAGAAGCATTAGAAGCATTAGCCAACTTGAAAGCTAATGTTATAATTTTGGTGCGCAATGATGAAGGCCTGTGGAAGTGAAAAGGGAAAGCTGGATTTGCAAGATTTAGAAGAAACGATCTACAGAGTTTGATGACTAGATGTCAGAGGATAGGGAGTAAGGGAAGAAGAGGCCAGATTTCTGGCCTGAATGATGGGATTAGGTGGTGATATCATTCACTAAGATGAGAAACGTGTTTGGGGAAATTTCAGCTTCAGATGTGTTATTTGGGGTTTTTGTGTGATAGTCAAATGGAGGCTATTTAGTCAACAGTTAGAAGGAGATCATGGATAGACCGTATAAAGATAGACGAGCTAGGAGACAATGATGTCACAAATGCAAAGGGAGTGATATGTTTTAGAGAGGTCAAGGAAACAAGGCCCAAAAAATATGTCAACTCAGTACAGTGATGTAGGCAGAGGAATTGTTTGCAATGGGTTGAGTGCTGAATCAGTGTTATGTAGGGAAACAGGAGTAGCAGCCAAAGAGGGTATATGCCAATGGGAGGATGCTTGTATTTATTTTTAAGATGAGAGGGACTTGAGCATATTTATTTGCATAGTACAGAACTTGGAAAGAGTGAGAGGGGTTATAGAACGAGATCCCTGAGAAGGTTTTGGAGGGAATAGTTTAAAAAATTCAGGTAGAGGTATAAGCCTTGGACAGAAGGAGAGATACCTTTTCCTTTGAATCTGTGGAACAGAATGTGCTGCGAACTTTGAATTCTCTGTATACTTGTTATGTATACACAACTAGACCCTTCATAAATTAAATATCGCTATATAGGAATTTATCTCCAAATGAAGTAACTGTGCAGAAAAATGTTTGGTTTTGTCTAACCTTGTGCAGTCTAATGTAGTAGCCACTAGCCATATATGGCTATTTGCTGCTAAATTAATTAAAATGAAATGAAATTCAGTTCCTCTGTAGCCACGTGTGGCTAATGGTTACTAAGTTGGACAACAGATAGAAAACATTTCCATCTTGCAGAAAGCCCTGTTGTAAAGCACTGTTGTCATCCATTCTTAAAACAAAATGTTCCTCTGGGATACATGATCTTAAATTAAATTGGGCAGTATTACAACACCACTAATTAATTCCAAAAATATAACCTAAATGTAATCCATCAAAAACATGGAAAAATGGGTGTAACAAAGTATTTTTGTTTTGGATTTGGATTATCATCTGATTTGAAGAGATATTGTCAAATTTATATTTCTTTGTATGTTCACACGTATTAGAACTTTTTACTGGTTCTTAAACTATTAACCTTATTTTAGAACTCTATGGAGTGATCCTGGTATTATACATAAGTACAGTAACTCTTGAACATGGCTTTTAACTCTTTTTTCCTAAAACATTTTCAGATGATATGCCCGAAAGCTCACCCTTCTCACCAGTGTCGCTGGAGGAAAAGGTTGCCTCTCCTCCCAAACCACCCCCTTCAGATGCTTCAGCAATACCCGTTGGGAGAAGGGGCCGTCTGGCCAACCTTGCTGCAACAATTTGCTCTTGGGAAGATGATGTAAATTACTCATCTGCAAGGCAAAACAGTATACAAGAACAGCCTGGTACCACTTGTTTATCCAAATTTTCCTCTGCAAGTGGAGCATCTGCTAGGATCAATAGCAGCAGTGTTAAGGAGGAAGCTACATGCTGTTCCCACAGGGATGGCGATGCCTCCCTGAATAAAGCCCCATCCTCTAGTGTTGCAGATGCATCTGTGATTAGTGCCTCAATTTCCAGCACTGTGGTAAGTAAATGAAATTTTGATCTTTGGAAACCTTTTTTCTGCTTATTAGTGGTAGTGTGTGTGTGTGTGTGTGTGTGTGTGTGTGTGTGTGTGTATGCCGGTATATATTTTATAATATATAAAGAGCATGTTTATATGATGTATTTTTAGAATATTGATTTTACAGAAAGTAAAAACCATAAGTTTGGCACCCTATTCCAAGATAAATTAGCAGCTGACAACTAAAATTACACTAATTTAATGCAAATCAAACGTATATGAAAATGGAATAATGGACATCAGGAGGAACACTGAAAATTATTTTCTCCATTAGAATGTTTTATGTGTTTGTATAAATATATCAAATATCTCTGAAAAGACATATAACAAACTGGTAGCTATAGTTACCTCCTGGAAGGCAAATTGCCAAACAGGTGTCAAGCGTAGGTAGGACACTTTTCATTGTATACCGTTGTAAAATGTTTGAAATGCATGTATTACCTGAACAGTTTTTAAAAGCAGTCTTGAAAAGAAAGAGAGAGAGAGAGAATGAAAGAGAGAATGAATACTCTGGTCCTGAGCACGGTGGTCTTGTAGAGAGTGCAGAGCTAGGTTTTGGGATTCGACAAACCTGTATTCAGGTCCCAGCTCTGCCACATAATTGGAAATGCGCCTTTGGATAAGGAACTCTTCCTATCTGTAAAATGGGGAAAAAGAGTTATCAGGAAGGTTAAATGAGATAATGTGCATAGTCACTCAGTATAATGCCTGACACATGGTAAGTGTTTAGTAACTTATTATCATTAGCCATCAAGTATATGATACTATCTTGGGAAATTGATATTGACTTAATTAAAATACAAAAAATACGTAATTTGGTCTAATTCAGTTAAGAATTTAATAAAGGTACGAGTGCAATAATGTGAAAACAACCATTTTTAAAATAGGTGATGACCTTGCCCCCCAGGCTAAATTACCATTGAATACATTATGCAGACTAAACTACATATTATAACTGAAATAATAGCGTTTTCTAAGGTGATATTTTTGCAAACCTTACAAAAGTTTGATGACCTATTAGAGAGAAAGAAATTATTTTTTCTAAGTCAACATAAGGCTACAAAGTAAATTAAATTTGAATTGTTTTGCTATAGGACTACCTGCAAATATTGTAAATTTTACCCTAATTGTTATCATGTTTCAGAAAACTACTTCTTCCCCAGTGAAATCTTCAACTACATCTATCACCGATGCTAAAAAATGTGAAGTACAAAATTTTGAGCCTCTTCCAGAAAGTCCTGCTAGTCCACTGAAATCGGAGGCATTGAAACCAATTGTGAAGTCAACTTTATCCCAAACAGTTCAATCCAAGGAAGAACTAAGTAGAGAAATTTGTCTACAATCTCAGTCTAAAGACAAATCTACCATACCAGGTTATGTATCTTTTTAAAAATCTAAAAACAACGCAGACTGCTTTCAAGATGTCTATTTTCAACCTTTTGAATATCCAGTTGTGAATGGTACAGTGTTGGTTTGCCAGGGCAGGTGACCGAATGTTCCATATGAAACGTCTTCACTTTTAGCTTTAATGCACTGAATGAATATTCATCAATGTAGACTAGCCCATTTATTGGTTCACACATTTAACCTGTTTAACAGTTTAAATATGCTTTTTCTAGGCTGACCATGCTAGATACTTTTCTCTATTCTTTTTGATGTAGACAAGGCATATACAACTGGAAATCACATTTTAGGGGCATAAGGGAGAAGCATTCTTGTAACCAGTATGCAGAACAGTGCTTCTCAAATTTCACTATGAAGACTCCCCTCATAGCAAAGGAAAGTGGATACATGTATGGATGACTCCACTCCCAGTTATATTTATATATGTGTATGTTGTGTGTATAAATATATGTGTGTGTGTGTGTACATTTGAAAGCTCAAAATATCTTACCGTAATAAATTGATTCTCTAAGAAGTACCATATTTATCTTGTGATAATTTATACCTTTTGGCACTGCCCCACCTACTGTTGGTTGAGAAACACAAGACTAAAAAATATGGTTCAAACATATGGTTATAGAGTTTACTTTAAATTATATATATTTTTTCTTTAGAATTGTTTTTGGAAAGGTTGCTTTAATTCTAAGTTTTAGTTCTTGAAAATATAATCTCTCCAGAAACAGTAGTTCATCAGAAAAAGGAAGTAGAGGGTTGAGAGAGGGGAAGGCATTATAGGGTAAGTGGAAATCAGCAGTCAGTTCCAAAGTGAGCCAGCATGGTAATTGGAAACAATAGCAAGATCTCCATATGGAATAGGACTAGTTACTCCCAATTTTCTGAGCACTTAAGGCATACATAAGCATTCTTTTTATGATTTTTGGCTATTGAATATACCTAGAATCACTAACGGGTCCTCAGAGATACTTACTTTAAATGCTTCTTTGTATTCTTAATGGACTTTGGTTTGGATGTAGAATGAAGTGGTAATAAGTGAAATGTGGCATCTTCAAACTATGGCCATAGATCAAATCCTGCCCTTTGCCAGTTTTTGTAAATTAAGTTTTATTGGCCCACAGTCATGTCCATTTATTTCTGTATTGTCTGTGGTTGCTTTCATCCTATATTGCAGGGTGGAGTAGTTGCAACAGACTTTGTATGACGTGCAAAGCCTAAAATATTTACCATCTGAATTTTTACAGAAAAAATAGATGTAGATACACCTCTTTTTACATAATACAATTACAGTATCCTAATGAAGGAGGTCACATAAATCTCATTTGTCTTACTTTAAATATACTTCATACTATTTCAGATGAATACTGTTTTAAGATTTTATAAGTCAAGATATCTTTTTGATAAAGTGAATAATCCCTAATTTTTCTTTTGAGGGGGATAAAGGGAAAAAAAAAAACAAAAAACACACCAAACCCTGAATTTTAGGAAGTTAAATTTCCTAAATTTACACCACCAAATTTTATTATATATTTGAATGCAGTTAAAAGAGGAAATTTCTGGTTGTATATATGTTATCAGAATAAAAATTTAAAAAAACCATAGAACTATACAATACAGTGAACCATAATGTAAACTATGGACGATAGTTAATATAATAACTATATGTTATAAAATTATAATATTTGTTTTGTTGGTTGTAACAAAGGTATCACACTAAGGCAAAATGTTAATAGGGAGAACTACATGGTGGTGGGGGTTGGTGGTATATGGGTACTCTGTACTTTGCCTGTTTTTTTTTTTTTTTTTTTTTGTAAACTTACAAATTCTCTAAAAAGAAATGCAATATAAAAAGCAAGATAAAATAAATTGGGCTATAGAAATATAGGTAGCTTGAAGTAATCATGGCCAGGATATTTGGTAGTTAGGGTAGATTTATTAATGCACATACTAGCAATTTCTAATCATTTGGGCTCTGATTGTTCAGTTTAAGGGTTATCTAATCTCCATTGCCCTCTCACCCTATGTTTTCTTCCCTTTTTCAAAAGGACCTCTAAATAAATTTTAGGATGTGGAATTAAATAGAATAGTATCATAAAATGTTTTTACTTTTATACTATTTTCATACTGCTTACTTTCTGAATGAATATTCCTAGTACAAGTATCTTAAAAACCTCCTAAAATCAAAGCATTTTAGAGCTGTAATGGATTTTAGAACTTTATTCTTAGAAATCGTAATTGAGAGCGTGATAGCCTGCAAAAATGTGTGTGTTTTCTGTAGGAGGAACAGGAATTAAGCCTTTCCTGGAACGCTTTGGAGAGCGTTGTCAAGAACACAGCAAAGAAAGTCCGGCTCGTGGCACACCCCATAGAACCCCCATTATCACTCCAAATACAAAGGCCATCCAGGAAAGATTGTTCAAACAAAATGCATCTTCATCTACTACGCATTTAGCTCAACAGCTCAAGCAGGTATGGCTACTGCAGTTAGCATTATTCATTACATAATTTCAGCACAGAGCCTAGAAATCAAAATGTTGAATTTTGATAACAGTCTGTTTGAGACAAATAGTATCTTGATTCTCTGGATCACTTATTTCAAATTGGAAATATTAATTGACTTGTATTCCACATGTATTGTAAACGTTATCTTAAAACTGAAGACAAGGATAGTTTAGTAATGTTTGGATAATATTCTTAAACATACTACTGGCTCTTGTGTAAAATACAGCTTTTGATGGGTTTAGGAACGTGAAAAAGAGCTGGCATGTCTCCGTGGCCGATTTGACAAGGGCAATTTATGGAGTGCAGAAAAAGGCGAAAAATCAAGAAGCAAACAACCAGAATCCAAAAAGGTAAAGTAAATAAGAAATGTAAAAGTTAATTTGGCACCAAAGTAGTGGCTAGATCTAACTTGTAGCTCTCTGTTGTAAAATAATTCTTTACACAGTTTCTGCTCCAGTTGCCACTTTCCATACACATAAATGTTCATACCACTTCTGCTTTTCTCTTGTGATATGTCCATTTCAATGGCCTCTGTACCATGTTCACTGTTGGCCTTCTTAAAATCAGATTTTAAAGACTTATTCCCATCATTCAATTGATTACAGATTTCTTTTAACATCCTACTG
Source organism: Choloepus didactylus (assembly GCF_015220235.1). NCBI lineage: Eukaryota > Metazoa > Chordata > Mammalia > Pilosa > Megalonychidae > Choloepus > Choloepus didactylus. The sequence continues at coordinate 146,444,221 of NC_051311.1, forward strand.
AGATGCTAGTTCTACAATGTTTCTCCGAATCCACTTTGCTCGTTGATGATTGTATACCCTTTCCCACATCCCAAACATATGGACTATGTGTAATCCTTTCAGTCACCAAGTTACTTCCCAGATTTCTCTTCACCCTTATATTATTTCCTGTCAAGTTTCACTCATCAGCCTTCAACAAAATCCTTACTTGTAAGAGTAAACTATATTCTGTTTATTTAGCAAACACTTACTTAAAGTACTGGGTTAGGATGTATTTTTAAGCTAAATAATAGAAATACTTCTATACTGGGTATGTAGAAAGTAGATGAACAATAAATTTAACTGGTATTCTTTGAGAAAGAACTACTTGATTTGTTTGTTTAAATTAATTCTCTTGCTTGCCCCTTAACAAAGTCATGTTTCCCAGAGTTCTGACCTCAACTTTTTTTTTCTTCTTACTACCCTAGGACATCTCTTTCCTCCCCATAGCTCTAGCTCTAGCCAAGCCCAGGATGCTAGTGGTGCTCAGATCTGCTGTGCAGATCTCTCTCCTGATCTGGAGGCTTGCTTGGCTACGAGAATACGGTCTGCTTTGCTATACCTTCTCCTGTGGTCTCTATTTCTGTCAGTCATCTGAAATAATCCAGAAGCTCTTCTTTGGCTCTTTCCTTTTATTTTCTTTGTCTGCTTACCTCCTTGCCCCTAGCACACACACATACAAACACATGCATACATCTGGTGAAACATTGTCTAAATCTGTCACCAAGCTGCCTCATTCCCTGCTTTTCTCTCTGCCTTTACCTTAATTGTTACCACAGCTTTATTTTTTTTTATTTTTTTATTTTTTGGCTTTTATAAAGGGGATTTATTAGTTTACAAATTTACAGTTATAAGACCATGAAAATGTCCAAACTAAGGCATCAACAAGTGGATACCTTCACTGAAGAAAGGCTGATAGCATCCAGAACGCATCTGTCAGCTGCGAAGGCACATAGTTGGTGTCTGCTGGTCCTTTGCTCCCAGGTTCTGGTTTCAAAAATGGCTTTCTCCAAAGTGTCTCTGGGCTTTTGTCTCTCTTAGCTTCTCTCTCTCAGCTCCTGTGTATCCTTGCTTGTCCTCCCTGGGCATTTCTAAGCATCTGCAGCGAACCCTGGGCTTCAGCTCTTAGCATCTCCAAACATCTTTCTGTTTGCATCTCCAAGCATCTGAGTCTGTATTGGCCCCTAAGCTCTCTTAAGAACTCCAGCAGACTAATTAATCAAGACCCACCTTCAATTGGTAGAGTAACACCTCCATGGAAATAATCTAATAAAAACATCTCACCCACAGCAGGGTGGGTCACATCTTCATGGAAACAACTTAACCAAAAGATCCCACCCATAATAGGTCTGCCCCTCACAAGATTGCATTAAAGAGCATGGCTTTTTGTGGGGTACATAACGGATTCAAACGGGCACAGTTGTGCTGGTTTGAATGTATTGTGTCCCCCAAATGCCATTGTCTTTGTAGTTTTGTGGGGCAGACGTTTTGGTGATCGTTAGATTTGCTTGGAATGTGCCCCACCCAGCTGTGGGTAATGATTCTGATGAGATGTTCCTATGGAGGCATGGCCCTGCCCATTCAGGGTGGGCCTTGATCGGTGGAGCTATGTAAATGAGCTGACTGGGGGGAGGAAATGGAGTGTAGCTGGGAGCGATGTTTTGAAGAGGAGCAAGCTTGCTAGAGAGGAACGTCCTGGGAGAAAGCCGTTTTGAGGCCAGAGCTTTGGAGCAGACGCCAGCTGCCTTCCTAGCTAGCAGAGGTTTTCTAGATGCCATTGGCCATCCTCCGGTGAAGGTACCTGATTGCTGAGGTGTTACCTTGGACGCTTTGTGGCCTTAAGACTGTAACTGTGTAGTGAAATAAACCCCCGTTTTATAAAAGCCTATCCATCTCTGGTGTTTTGCATTCTGCAGCATTAGCAAACTAGAACAACAGTGTTCATAGGGTTTTTCTCCACTTTGATTTCTCATATTGTCTAAGGTTACAAAAATAAACTAAGGTTTCCCCACATAGATGATATTCTTATGGTATCAATCCACTGTGAGTTTTCTCATGTTTTGTAAAGATAGAATTATGGGTGAAGGCTTTCCCACATAGATGACATAAATAAGGTTTCTATCCACTGTGAGTTCTCTCATGTTTTCTCAAGCCAGAACATTGAGGGAAGCTTTCCCACATCGATGACATTTTTTGTCTCCAGTGTGAGTCCTGCCATGTTTTCTAAGAACAAAGAGTAAAATCTTTCCCACATAAATGACATTCGTAACGTTTCTCTCCAGTGTGAGTCCTCTCATGTCATCTATGGCTAGAATAAAAGGTGAAGACTTTCCCACATAGATGACATACATAAGATTCCTCTCCAGTGTGAGTTCTTTCATGTTGTCTGACAGTAAGACATCGAGTAAAGTCTTTCTCACGTAGATGGTTTTTGTAAGGTTTCTCTCCAGTGTGTGTTCTCTCATGTTCCCTCAGGAAAGGACAATGGGGAAAGGCTTTCACACAAATATAACTTTCAAAGCATTTCTCTCCATTTTGAGTTCCCTTGTAATATGTAAGGCCAGAGTTTGAATGAGGGATTTACCCATTAGATGGTATTCATATGATTTACATCTAGTACAGATTTGCTTTTGTTGAATAAAAGATGACTGGTCACTGTGATGGTTAGGTTTATGTGTCAGCTTGGCCAGGTGATGGTGCCCAGAAGGCTGGTTTATTAAATCATTAGTCAGTTGGTTGCATCTGTGACTGATTAAATCAAAGAAGAGCAAGAGAGAATTTAATCATCTAGGTTTAATCCAATCAGTTGAAGACTTTTAAGGAAGAAGGCAGAGAACCTTCACTACTTCTTCGGTTAGCCAGCATCTCCAATGACACGATGGTAGATGTGTTTTTCCTGCAGATGTGTTGCATGGCTAGCATTTCTTGTTTTTTTAAGACCACTTTCCTTGCCATGCTCCTCCTTGTCATGAAGCAAAGTTCCTAAAGCTCACATGAATACTTGCTTTGGAAAAACACAATTCATTCTTTCCACACTTCCTCTCCTTGATCCAACTTGGGAGCTACATCTGATTTGCAGACCTGCTGTCCCTTTCTACACACATGGGTGGGCCCACACTCTTGCCCTGAGATGTCTTTCTTCCAGGCATCAGCTTCCATGGCTTTGCCCTTGAGGTGATTTTTCCTTCAGTCTGTCCCTTTTCTTTCCATTTTGTCTAGGCTGGCAGTGGTTCTTTCATACAGCCCTTGATTGTTTAGGGGGATGGGCTTCTGCGATTCAGAAGGCTCCTTCAGCCTGGGAATGGGTCAGTAGTTTTTCTCCCATTCTTCTCAATGGTCTACCATAGCTTTTTATTGTATACTGTGCTTCTAGTCTGGTTGCTCTCCAATCCTTTCCATCCACTCTGTCAGAAATATTTTTCAAAGGTAAATATTCATAATCCTGGAGAGCTTTCCAAAGCCCTTATCAGAAAAAAAAAATTGTTTTAATTTTTCTTTCCCCTACTATCAATGGAAGTCTTACCCATTTCTGTTTTCTTAGTTCTTGGCTCATAGTAGAAGTTCAGTGAATTTGTATTTGAAGGAAGGGTGATCCTTTCTATCAGCATAGAAACAAGCTATTATCTCTCATCTTAAAACAGAAACACCTCTCTTGGCCCTTATTTTCCCTCCTTTCTTTGTCTCCTTTTCATCTAAACTCTTCCGGAAGTGTTGTCTTTACTTGCTGCTTCCAGTTTTTCTCCCTCCTGTCTTGAGCTCTCTCCACTCAGGCTTTCACTACTACCGCTTGTCTGACCCCTGCTCCTTAGTTCACCAGTGATCTTCACTGATCGATTTTCTGTTGTTTAACTTGCCCTGTTTGACATTTGACATTCAATATTGTTGATCACTCTCTTCTGTTTGAAACACCTTCTTCAGTTGGTTCTCAATATCATATTATCATGATTTCCCTTCTAATTCTCTCTAGAGTGTAGGGTAGTGATTTTTAAGATATTTCTTAGTAAATAATCCCTGATAAACCTTTGGAATTCCTCCCCAGACAGTTGCACATAAGCATATGAACAAAATTCTGAATACAGTTACAGAGAGTTCTGGGATCCCCCCTTCTCAGATCCCTAAATTATCTGTGGTTCCCACAGAGGGAATAGCCAAAGAGGTGGGAGGAACATGCAGTTGAGTATAGCATTATTAAAGTCAAGAAAAGAACAAGCCTTTCAAGCAGCAAGGAGTGGTTGGCATTGTCGAGTGCTTGTTGTTAAATACGGACTGAACTGAGTCCTGGGTGTTTAAATGAGCTTGTAAGTTGACAAGAGCAATTTCAGTGAAAGTGGTAGAATGGGGTTTGTGGTGGGTTGAGGAGAGAATAGAAGGTGAAGACTAGAGCTCGTGAGTATAGGCAATTCTTAGAAATTTAGTACTAAAGGGGAGGGAGAGAAGGTGTGGCTGGAGGGGGATGAGAAACTGAAGTGTGGTTTGCGTTTGTTTTGTTCTTCATGAGGAGATGTAGTCATTTTTTAGTGTCAATGAGAAGGACATAGTAGAAAGTGAAAGGCTGAAGATCACAGGAGAGAGGTGATAATTGATGAGATGGGGGTAAATCATTGAAGAAGTGAGAGCAAATGAAATCCAGTGCACAGTAAAGGAAACAGGTTCAGACACAGTAAAGGAAAGCAGTGTGTGGAGGCTGGTACATTTAGAGCCATGGTAGCAGAAAACTGATGAGCTTCTGTCAGATAGCTTCTGTTTCATTCATCCTTAGGAAAAGGGCAGTGATGGGTGAAACACTTTCTGCAGGATGGAAGAGAGAGCTGATTTGGAAAAGGGGAATAAGGGATAATGTTGACACTCAGATGGGTACAAGACCATACATTTATAATGGAGCCAATCTACACAATTGTGAGATTTTTCTCCAGGTTTGTCCTGATAGCCTGGATATAAACATGGAGAAGCTGGATTGATCCAGGGTTGGGGTTTTGCCAGACAAGAGGAATGGAAATATGGTTGCTGTGAGGGAGTTGAAGATATTGCTAAGATAATGGTAGGAGGTGAAGGATCATGAGGTCTAACCTGGATGGAGGTATAAAAAAACAGATGGGGGTGGATAGGAAGAAAAACAAATGATTAGAGGTCCCCATTAGGCCAAAGACCAGGGTCTGGTAAGAATTCTTGAGTAGGAGAGCTAGAGAGATTGGAGGTGTGGTTAGAGTGGGATGGTTCAGTTAGGATTTCAGAGATGAAACAGATTTCAAGTGATGGCTAAATTGGAGTGGTGGCAAAGGTCTTTGGAATTGAAATGTTTGTGCAACTGAGAGACCATTGTGTTGTTTGGATATCCTGTGGCTACTGCTGTCACCCAGATCCCTAGGTCTTGGACTAGAAAGTATTCAGGGAATGCTGGGGAGTGACTCGTGGCTTATTAAATGATGAGTAGTTTAGGGTGGGGTGGAGGTATAGTATAACCAGTGGCTTGAGCCTCAAAGGAGCAGGAGATTTTAAAAGAGGTTTAATAGGAACATGAGAATATTATTAGAGACTGAAGAGGAGGCTGTTCCTGATGTCGTCAGGGTTTGGGAGAGAGAACTGCTTTTATTTATAGGTTTGTGGGTTAAGTTGCATCTTCACAAGAAAGCCAGGTTTCTGCAAGGGCCAGAAAGTGGAGAGAACATTTAGTGAAGAGGATGAGGATGTAGGAGAGTTTGTTTCCCTTGAAAGAGGATTCTTTGGGCAAAGCAAAGTGTTTTTGGAGAGAGGAATGCAGGGGGAATTTGAATTAGGGAGAGAAAGCACAGAGCAGTATGTGGATGAGACTGATGAAGACAGAGGAGATAACACGGTTAATTATAATAATTAATACTTATCAAATGTTTACAGCACAGCAGGCCTCTGATAGATGCTTTTTAATACATTACATGATTTAATCCTTGTAATAACCGTATGAGTTAGGTAATAGTATAATTTCCCTTTTTCTTGGTGAAGTACTACTGCTTAGGTAGGAAAGTCACTTGACCAAGATGGTATAGCTGGTAAGTGGCAAAACCAGGGTTTTAATTGGACCCTCTGACCCCAGAGCCTTCTCCGTTAACCTTATTCTTGAGCAGTGATCCGCAATAATGAAAATTTATGAGGCATTGGGAGTTTATTTGGCATTAAATTTTTTATGCTATGATTTTTTTTTTTTTCCTTTTGAATTCTATGCTATGATTTAATGTAAGCTTTTGAAAATGATTATGGTTGCTTCCCATTGCTCCCACAGACACTTGTTCATTTACTCAACAAATGTTTGAGTGCCTATTATATATGGGGCGTGTGTATTTTTTACCTCCTCCCAAGGTATGCTAGACCCATTCTTCCCACTTCTGATATGCACTTGCGCCTTTAAAATAGTCTGCAGCACAGCATTTGATAGTTTACTTTTTCATCAAAGGCTTCTTCTAACTTGAGAGACATTATAGTCTGGAACTAGCTCTGGATCAAGAATACCTGGGTTTGCATACTGACTCTACCACTTACCAGCTGTGTAGGCAAGTCGCTTAACTTCTCTGCTTCAGTTCTTCATCTGTAAGTGGAAATAATGTGCCTAACTTCTAGAGTTTTGGGGAGGATTAGGTGGTGAAGCAACAGATGTAAAGTACTTGGAAAGGTGACTGGCATACAACTGTGTAAGTATCAGTTGCTGTTTTTCTTGTTCTTACTATTACTGTTATTTTATCTACTATTATTTTAACCCATAAAGTCTTTTCTAAAAGAAATTTATATTTTTCTTCCAAAGTCTTGCAAATAGTTAAAAAAAAGACTCAACAGGGGAATATTTTCCTTCTCTCTTCTTTCCTTTTTCCTTCCTCTCTTCCATCCTCTCATCTGTTTTGTCCTTCTTTGTTTACTCCGGATTTTACTCACTGAGTAACTGATAATTAAATGGTATCCTGATGTAGAAATTGTTGCCAGATTTTATAGGTGTGAGATAAGTGACATAATGAAAATTGTCACCTTGTGTGGCTTTTACCTTTTAACTGGTTTACCTAAAACTGAACTCTGGTGAGAATTTTCATTCTCTCTTGCCTTCTAGTCTTTAGAAAAGATTTTACATATTGGGAATTGACAAGAAAGTGAACTAACAATTATGGGCTATGGTGGTCTATACATATTTGATCTCTTTCACATGAAGAAATCTATAGTTTAGAGAAATTTATCTCTTTTCATTTTCTTTTGGTAGGAAATTCACTGTCAAAACACTCCCCTCAAAAATCATCAAGTTGTTTCAAATACCCCATCGCTTCCAATAACAGAAAAGGAGACAGAAAATCAGACACCAGAAAAAACTTCTAGTAGAGAACCTGCAGGTCAGTATTTTCCATTTCTACCTCACCTAGCATGTAGCTCTCTCAGTCTATCATAGTTTTCTTTGAAATTGGAAAGCTACTTTGTGTATAAAAAGATCTGTTTCTTCATTTCTATTTTTCCTTTTCGTTTCTAGCCATGCGATATGCTTTTTCATCCATTCTCTTTCCAGAGTGAGAACTCATATACTATGGAAGAGAATGCAAATTACTAGAACTTTTTTTTTGGAGAAAAATTCAGTAATATCTCTTGAATTGTAAAATGTGCATGCCCTTTAATTCACCCTTTCTGTGAGTATTTCTATAAGCTGAATCCCTAGAACTGGTGTGCACAGGTATATGTACAAGGAGATTCATTGTAGCTCTGTTTGCAGTAGTAATAAGGTTAACATAACTGATGTGCACATTAGAAGACGGTTTAAATAAACTAGTAAATCTATGTACTCGAATATTATGTAGCTGCTTAAATAATACGATAGCTTTGTATGCAATGACATAATATGTCATGAACACTTTAAGTGAAAAACAAATTGCACAACAGCACACATCATGTGGTCATCTTCTGATTAAACAAACAAAAAAGGCATATGCACATGCATACTTAGGGAGAAAACTGGAAGGAAAAACAGTAAATTAGTAATATTGGTGTCTCCTTTCTCTGCCTTGGTAGGGAGGAAGAGAGAGATAGGATAGTTTAGAGAGGAGAGGTTTTTGGGTTCTCGTATTATACATTTCTAGATTTGAGTGTTTTAAAACAAAGGTATTATTTAATAACAGGAAAATAAATCTAAGATTCTTTAACTGAAAAATGTGGTCTTAAATTTTTCTTAGGTTTCACTGAATGTGAAATGATGAAGTCTAGCCCTTTGAGAATAACATTGTTTTTAGAAGAGGATAAATCCTTAAAAGTAACATCAGAATCACAGGTTGAGCAGCAGACTGGTTGGTTTTATTCTTTATTTCTTATTAACTTTTAAATTCTTATTAACTATAAGAAATAAATATATTGGTAGAAGCACATATTCAAATGTACAGTGTTTCTATATTTCAGAATGTCTTATGATTTTATGATGATCTTTTTAATGAGGAAGTACTCTAGCATCCACAAGATGCAGTACTGTTAACAGTTACCTTTAGGTCAGAGAGCACTGCGAAAATCTAATTAAGGCTATAACTCTCATGGAGAAAGGAAATGTGTTGCCCTCCTGTACTCTGTGTGTACCATTAGAGCCATTACAGGCCACTGAAGCCTGTCTGAACCCTAGGCTAACAACCTCTGCTCCAAGTTATGTTAACATTTTCCCGTTGTTGACTGCCATGTGAAAAAGTAGCTTCCAACAACAGGGGAAGTGACTTAAAAAAACATTTTTCATAACTCTGAAGGTTTGAGCTGTTATTCTGAAAAGTTCTAAGTTAATTTTCTTTCTTAAATCCAAAGTATTTCATTGCTTAGAAAATGTTATTGGAACTTGGAAAATTACTTTGGTTTCATATATTACTAATAGTATAATTTTGTTTATTTATTTGTTTAGGAGGTGCTTTTTCTTAGGATGTTTTTCATGTTTGTTTAGTAAGCATATGAATGTCAGGCCTTCTCTGCTACTCATTCCATTCTTAAAGTTCTAAGTCACAATACCACCTATTGAAATATTTTTCAGAAGTGGTACGTGAAATTGTGATGAGTGTGGATGATGATGAAATCAATAGTTCAAAAGTAATTAGTGACATCTTCAGTGATGTCCTAGTGGAAGGTGAACTAGATGTGGAGAAGAGTCAAGAGGAGATGGATCAAGTAGAAGCAGAAAGCAATGAGGAACAGGAAGATGCACTGAATATCTCGTCAATGTCATTACTTGCTCCATTAGCACAGACAGTTGGTGTGATAAGTTCAGAGGTAAGAAAAGGCCAAATGTAAACAAGCCTGTGACATAAAGAAACCAAGTAGTTTTGGATTCCCTTTTGGTAGATAGGGATTTGGCATTCTGTAGTCAGGGGCATTTTCCAAACCTGACCTCAATTCTCAGCTTAAAACTCTTCAATGTCTTCCTTTTGTCCTTAGATAAAATCCAAGCTCTGTAAGATGGTTTATAAGGCCAAACATTTGGGCTCAAATCCTGACTCTGCCATTTATTGTCTATTTATTGAGCAGGTTATTTAGACTCTCTTTTAAATTTCAAGGTTAATAGTAGTACCTTCAACATAGAGTTGTTGCAGATTTTAAATCTATTAGCATAGTAGGATTTAGTGCCCCTCATATAACTAACATTAAATGAGAGCTAGCTACTATTATTAGCTAACAACCTAAACTGAATAATTGCATCTCTGCTAGGAAATTAATTCAATTAAGAATATTTTTAAAAAGGTACAATGTAGGTTTCAGCTGTCTTGGTATTTTTGTTTATTCATTTGCTTTTCAGGAACTTATTTTAGTTTGCTTGGTTTTATGATAAAGCAATTGACTTTTCAAATGTTTATTTCTTAATAATAATAATGAAGAAAAATTCATTAGCTTAGAGTCAGTGTTAATTGTCCATAATCTCTACTAATACCTGGTGTGCTTCCCTGTAGAGTTTAGTTTCCTCACCTAGATTGGAATTGAAAGACACTAGCGTAAGTGATGAAAAGCCAAAGCCAGGAAAATTCCAGAGAACTCGTGTCCCTCGAGCTGAATCTGGTGATAGCATTGGTTCTGAAGATCGTGACCTTCCTTATAGGTAAGGATATTTTTGGAAGGCATTCACTCACTAAGGGTCATATTTTAGATTCTTGACATAACAAGTTGTGTCACAATTTATAATTATAATGTTCTTAGTAACTCATCTGTATAGAAGTTTGGAATAATTTTTCTTAGCCTCTCTTTTACCAAATGGCATTTTCCATTTTTGTGGAATTCTGCTGATACACTCAATAAAGAATAGATTCAGTATGTGTTGCTGGATTTCTAATTGAGTGTAACTTATTTCCTGAAGCATTGATGCTTATAGATCTCAAAGATTTAAAGAAACAGAACGTCCTTCAATAAAGCAGGTGATTGTTCGAAAGGAAGATGTTTCAAAATTGGAAGAAAAAAAGAATGACTTTCCTTGTCAAGTTAATATTAAACAGAAAATGCAGGTATGTACTTCTGTGGAAAAGAGATTAAAATGTTTCCTACACCAGACTGTGAACTGCTTGTGGAAAAAGCCAGCCTTATTCATCTCTGTTCCTTAAGTGACTCAACAGTGTCTGACTCGTAGGAGCTTAGTAAATCACTTTTTTTTTTTTCCCCCTCTGGCTCTCCATTTTCTTTTATTTTTTTAAAGTAATTTCTGTCCTTTACAATGTGTTGTTACATGTGTGGGCACACTTACACACAACACAAGTGACTTGCAATGGATAGAGAAACAAGGATAACCTACAGTTTGTTTTTTTTGTTTTTTTTACAAAATTCAAAGTAGATTACATTTGTGTGCTTTTCAGTCATTACACAATGTACAGACATGATCCATTTAATGATTTATGCTCCCCAAATGGTTAAACAAGAGGATTTTCTATGAAAGAGTATACATAAAAGCTCTTTAGAAGCAAAGTCCCATTTCCTGGAAAAACCCAGTCTCAGGCATACATTTGTGTTTACATAGAGTCCTTGAGAATACTACAGTAGCAATGCATAAGTTTGTTCTGTAAAAAAGTTCTGAAAGATGATTTTTAAGAAACTTCATAACGCATTGTGCTCGCAGATAAAATTCCTAAATCAAAAGATAATAACATTTAAAATTGCATATTTATGTCACAGATCAGAAGAGGCTATAAAGAAATGTAAATAGTTGTGCTTAGGGGACTCTTTTTTTGGTAAAGTTTTTATAATAATAAATAAAAACTTAAAAAGTCCCAGAGACTGGTACGAAATAAACACAGATATCAAGGATTTTCTATACCTGGCTTAGAGTTTAAAGGAGAAAATAATTTCCACGTGAACAATACAGCATCTAGTAATCTCAGTTTGGGCAAGTCATTACAGTCAGTTAGGCAAAGGGGCTTGGGAGAAAAGATAAAATTTTCCCTCCCTGTTAACAGAAAGCCAGGGTGAACCTACTAGCTAAACAAATGCCTGTCTTCCTTTAGGACTCTTAGACCAAATAGAGAGGTCACCCTATTTGTAGTGGGTTTTAATTTAAAAAATTCCACATGTTTGGCATCAGGATCTCAACCTATTTTGTAGTTTACCAGATGAGACCCTAGGATAAGCATGATCCCTCAGTGCCTTATGCTTTTTTTGAATCTACACACACACACTGTAAAATGCTTATTTTAGAAATACCATGGCAACTGTTGATGGTGCCAGAGGACAAGGTATAATTTACATAATAACACTGATGCTCGTAGCCAAGATATAGACATAATTTTTATTTTTAGGCTGGTCTGTGTGCTCTTTTAAGCCTTTCACTTTGAAGGACACACGACCTTAACAATCAAAGCAAACTAGAAAAAGATGACAAAATAACAAATGTTGTTTTAATTAAAGTCTTTTGTGCAATAAGTATAGATATAAAAAGAATTTCTTCAAATAATTTCGTAGGTGTCACTCAGAGGCATCCTTGCTGTCTGTCACATAATGTACTAGAGTCCTTCAAATAAAATTATAGAGTAATTTAAATTATTTATATATTGGTAATTATTTTAAATCATTCTGTAGTTTATAGCATGTTAATGGAGTGAGATAGATATAAAGGCAGTTCACATTCATGATATTTTGGATAAAATTACTTCAGAAGTTAATTGAAATCCTTGCTCATGTTCTAAGTATACACCTAAAATATAAGCAGCCACTAATTTTTGAGTCATACTTACGTGGAGGTGGAGAGGTACCAGTGATTCCACACGTAGGAAGCATTTGGGCTGCAATGCATACCATACCAGGAAGACAGTTAGTGAACTAGGCCCTGAGGAGACTGTTCTGTTTCCTGGTGAAATGCACAAAAATAAACTTTCTTTTAAATGTTCTTTTATTCTTTTATCCTCTCCTTCCTTTTGTTGTTCTTTTGTGGATGGAAGAAGAGTAGCAGTAACTTCTTCCCTTCCTAAAGCCTTCCTCTGGCTTTGCTTGGAAACTCGGAGATGAAATTTGTCTCCATAGTGACATAGTGACAGGATCGGACATCTCTATGACGAATCACAATATCCACACAGCACTGAGGCTTTACTGCATCTGCAGCATCAACAACAACATACTTATTTGGAATAGTACACAAAACTTTGAACTTTAAGGCAAACTCATAGGGATTATACAGAGTTAACACTTGCTTATGTGTTGACCAATCACTTGCATAAAATATTAGCTCCATGGGAAACACAAAAACAGGAAGATTTCCTTCCACTAACTCTGGTTGTCTTTTTTGTTGATGCATTGGCACTAATCCCCCTTTGCTGCAGCTTCTGTTTTTACAGTCTCATCTATTCTGAACTTTTCTTATGTTCATTTAAAAACTCCAAAGCAATTTGGAAATCTCAAGAACATCGGCTCCTTAGGAAGCAGCTGTGACTGCTTCTCCAGTCCCTTGTCAGTAAATCACTTTTAAACTCACTTGAATTTCAGAAAGCTCCTTTTTATTGGACAAGTTGGAAGCTTATTTGTTGCTGAAATATTGATTTTTAAACATGTTTGTCATAAATATTCTTAAAATATAACTATTAATTGGGTAATGGTAAAGTCTCAAATTTATTTTGCTCTTAGAGGTTCTTTTATGCTGCTAAGGAAAGCTTTTAAAGAAATGCAACTTATGTGTAATTGAAAATTAATCTGATCATTCTAAATCTCTCCTTTGTTGGATATAGCCCCAAATATAATTTTGGAAGTAGGAATTGGAAGTCTTTTCTTAAGAAGGAATGTTTATAATTTAAGTCTAATCTTTATAGCATGTTAAGTGGTTTTGGTGCATTGTCTCAAAATCTGAGCAATGAAACTAATGTTTGCACTTTATTCTTGAAAGTTTGGAAATTATCCGTTCAGATTAGTTAGAATTAAAGTTTAAATAAAGTGAAAAATGGTGTTTAAAAATGTGGATTTTTTCCCTCTCTGTCACTGGTTTCTCCAGGAACTCAATAACGAAATCAATTTGCAGCAGACGGTGATTTATCAAGCTAGCCAGGCTCTTAACTGCTGTGTTGATGGAGAGCATGGGAAAGGGTCGCTCGAAGAAGCTGAAGCAGAAAGACTTCTTCTAATTGCAAGTACGTGTGATGCACCCGAAGCAATTTCAACAAAATTTCAAACTATGGAAAACTCATTTTGTCCAGTTTATTCAGAAATCTTTAATTTTAGAGAATGGGCTTTCTCTGATAAATCTATTTCAGTTGATCTGTCTTTTGTTTCTTGTATTTAAAAGTTTATGAGAGGCACCTAGAGGGCAACCATAACTGAGGAGAGCTCCGAGGTTCCCAGAGAGTTGATAGAAAGCATAAAGGATGTTATTGGCAGAAAGATAAAAATTGCAGTGAAGAAGAAAGTAAAATTGGAAGTCAAGGGAGACAAAGTTGAAAACAAAGTGCTGAGTCAGATACTAAGAGCTGGGAGCTTGGAACTCAGGAGACTTATCGGTGGCCTGCTCTCAGATAAGAATGCACAGGTGCTGACATCATGCTGAGCCTTCCTTGTAACTGCACGAATCCCCACCAAACTCGAGTTAACCTTCAGCTACTTGGAGATTCAAGGCGTCATCTGCAGCAAGCCAGCTCTGTTTTTGGAACTGTAAAAAGTGAGTGTGAGAAACTAAGATGGCGGCTAGGTGAGACAGGGCAGAAAAACACCTCCGTGAAAAACACTAGATAAAAACCAGAAAGTGACCCAGAATACTGGTTACAGCAATGTGCCAGCTGGACGATGTCTGCTAGTTCCACAGGGGCCATATACTTGGTGAAACCGGGAGTCTGCATTCGGAAACGAGTGAGTAAGCTGGCTGGAAGACCCGCAGCTGCGCGGTGGTCTGGGGAAGCCAGGGCTTGGCGTTTGGAGACCAACTGGCTCTTTTAAAAAAAAAAAAAAGAAAGAAAGAAAGAAAGGGAAAAACCCAGGAGTGGCTGCAGTTGCGGTAGTGGGAACCATGCAGTAAAACACAGCAAGAGGGGGATGGGCCAGCCTCTCGGTGTCTTGCCTGGAAGATAGCCCACTGCAGATACCCTCGGGGCCGGGGGAATGGAGGGGAGAGCCGGAAGCAGAAAGAAACCTTGTGGCTAGTAGCTGGCTCCCCGAAGGGCTGGATAAACTCCTGCCCGGGGCCGTTCCCACAGCCCAGAGCCCCGCCAGCTGTCCCGGAGCTGGGAAGGAAGAGGGGGGGTGTGGAGACGCCCCGTTTGGCCATCTTTGCATCAGGCTGAAAGAGCCCTGTCATGGCCCAGTGGCCCGGGGCTTCCTTTGAGGGATGGTGCACACTGGTGATGTAGCACAGCCTTCCCTCGGCGGGGGTCTTGGAGGATCGTGGCTGGGCGGGGGTACCCACTCGGAGAACCCAGAGACACTACACCAAGTCCGGTGGTTTGTGGGACAGTGAGAGAGAGGGGCTGGGGCTGAAATGAAATGAAGGCTTAGACTCCTGTGGTGGCCTTGAATCTCCGGGAACCTGGGGGATTTGAATATTAAAGCTGTCCTTCCTCCCTGGCCACCCGTACACACGCCCCACATTCAGGGTGGACAGCTCCAGCAACACACCCAGACTGAGTTCTCCAACTGAACCCCACAAGAATCATTTCCCCACGCACCATGGGGACAAGGTGGAGAACCGACTTGAGGGGTATAAGTGACTCACAGATGCCGTCTGCTGGTTAGTTAGAGAAAGTGTATGCCACCAAACTGTGTTTCTGAAAAATTAGATAGGTATTTTTTTTTACAACTTGAAAGAACCCTATCAAGCAAAGCAAATGCCAAGAGGCCAGAAACAACAGAGAATCTTAATGCATATGATAAAACCAGACGATATGGAGAATCCAACTCCAAACACACAAATCAAGATATCAGAAGAGACACAGTACCTCGCACAATTAATCGAAGAACTACAATCGAGGAACGAAAACATGGCAAAGGATTTAAAGGACATCAAGAAGACCATGGCCCAGGATATAAGCGACATAAAGAAGACCCTAGAAGAGCATAAAGAAGACATTGCAAGAGTAAATAAAAAAATAGAAGGTCTTATGGAAATAAAAGAAACTGTTGGCCAAATTAAAAAGACTCTGGATAGTCACAATACAAGACTAGAGGAAGCTGAACAACATCTCAGTGTCCTAGAAGTCCACAGAACAGAAAATGAAAGAACAAAAGAAAGAATGGAGAAAAAAATCTAAATGGATCTCAGGGATACAATAGATAAAATAAAACGTCCAAACTTAAGACTCGTTGGTGTCCCAGAAGGGGAAGAGAAGGGTAAAGGTCTAGAAAGAGTATTCAAAGAAATTGCCAGGGAAAACTTCCCCAACCTTCTACACAATATAAATACACAAAGCATATATGCCCAGCGAACTCCAAATAGAATAAATCCAAATAAACCCACTCCGAGACATATTCTGATCAGACTTTCAAATACTGAAGAGAAGGAGCAAGTTCTGAAAGCAGCAAGAGAAAAGCAATTCACCACACACAAAGGAAACAACATAAGACTAAGTTGTGACTACTCAGCGGCCACCATGGAGGCGAGGAGACAGTGGCATAACATATTTAAAATTCTGAGCGAGAAAAATTTCCAACCAAGAATACTTTATCCAGCAAAACTCTCCTTCAAATTTGTGGGAGAGCTTAAATTTTTCACAGACAAACAAATGCTGAGAGACTTTGCCAATAGAAGACCTACCCTACTTCAGATACTAAAGGGAGCCCTACCAACAGAGAAACAACAGAAAGGAGAAAGAGATATAGAGAATTTTAACAGACATGTGTAGTATCTTACATCCCAAATCACCAGGACACTAATTTTTCTCTAGCGATCACGGATCTTTCTCCAGAAGGGACCATAAGCTGGGACATAAAACAAGTCTCAAGAAATTAAAAAAAAAAAAAAAAATTGAATATATTCAAAGCACATTCTCCAACCACAATAGAATACAAATAGAAGTCAATAATTTTTGAACTGTAACTCCACTATTTACTTCCTACATGATATAAAATACACAAACTCTAATGACAAATCAGTGGTTTTGAACTCAATGTAAAATATGTAATTTTAGACAACTATATAAAGGTGGGGGAATGAAGGAGTATAGGTACATAGTTCATGTGTCCTATTGAAGTG
This sequence comes from Choloepus didactylus, assembly GCF_015220235.1. Classification (NCBI taxonomy): domain Eukaryota; kingdom Metazoa; phylum Chordata; class Mammalia; order Pilosa; family Megalonychidae; genus Choloepus; species Choloepus didactylus. The sequence continues at coordinate 146,460,833 of NC_051311.1, forward strand.
AAGGTGGTATCAAAGAAAAACAAGATTGATACGGATTTGAGATTAATTTTAAGCCCCACAGTAAACACAAAGAAATTATCAGAGAATATAACCATAGAGATGAAATGTAGAGTTTGGGTTAAGAGAAATGGGGGAAGGGGCAATGGGGAGTTAAAAAATGAGTGTAGGGTTACTGTTTGAGGTGAAGGGAAATTTCTACTAATGGATGGTGGGAAAGAGCATTACAACTTTCTAAATGTGATTAATCCCACTAACGGAATGCTAGGGAGGGGGTGGAATGGGAAGATTTAGGCTGTATATATGTTTCCACAACTGAAAAAAAAAAAAGTCTAAATAGATGACAATTGAATGCCAAGGATGAACTTGGATGGGATTGGAGGATAGGGGACAGGTGGCTCAAACGGACACAGTTGAGACAAAAGGAAAAGGAAATATAGAATGTAAGCTTTGTATCGTTGTTGAATCTCTTGTACTTCTTAGCTGTGCTTAATGAGATTGCATAAAAGAATGTTCCTGTTCATGGGAAGTGTATATGTGAATTATAGTGTATGTTCAAGGATGTGTGCAGCTAGCTCTCATATGTTCAGAAGACAGAGCAATAGATGATGGATTATAGGGAGGGAGGGAAAGAAATAGTGATGTGACAGCATGTTAAAGTTGGTGGATTGAGCTATCTTGGGAGGGGGTTCAAGGTATGATGGAATTCTGTGTATTGTTTTTGCAACTGTTCCTGTAACTTTGAATTTATTTCAAAATTAAAAAAAAGTTTATGAGAACTGTATATGTAAAATAAAATGTAGTTTGCATGAAAAATGAAAGAAACTGGAATGTATTTGAAGAAATTTAGTTGTGGAGAGTCCCCTAAGAATGAATATACAGTATTATTTATATATACTTACATATGTATTTTTCATTTTATATATAAATACACATGTGCATACATAGACATATATGTGTGTACATATGTGCATATATATGTTTTTAAAAAGTATTTGAATTTTGTTGTGTATCTGTATGGTGGTGATGGCAGGAGATATTGGAGTGGAGAGATTATATCTCAAAAGAAAACTGATAGAAGTTGAAGTATTAAATTATAAGAACTTGGTAAACAAATGAGCTACCAACCATCTGTATAAAGAAAGACTTAGTGATTTTGTCTTTGGTCTTACGTACAGTTGTTGCAATGGCGCTTTTGCTTGAATTGGTTCTCATTTAATTAAGTAGTTGCAATTTTAACATTTGGAGTATTGTTTACTTTTACTCAGCTGAGAAGCGAACACTTTTGATTGAGGAACTGAATAAACTGAAGAATGAAGGGCCTCAGAGGAAGAATAACACTGGTCCCAAATCCCAAAGTGAATTTGTCCCATCCAAAGGATCAGTTACTTTGTCAGAAATTCGCTTACCACTGAAAGCAGATTTTGTCTGCAGTACAGCTCAGAAACCAGGTATGATGATTTTTATTCACATTATGTATAGATCCTATGTTAAATTCTGAACCTCACCTAGAATGGCATTGTATAAGACAGGAACAACTAGAGTATGCATCAAGATATGTGTATAAAAATAACCAGGGGATCGCCTTCGATGCCACTGTCTGCTGGCCATAGCCTCACCTGCCCACCTGTGCCCCCACCTCGGGCGCTGAGTTCACCTCATGTCCCCCCCACGGTCATGTCCGAGTCCCGAAGCAGCCCTGAGTACGCCTCCTTCTTCACCATCATGGGTGCCTCGGCCACCATGGTCTTCAGTGCCCTGGGTGCCGCCTATGACACGGCCAAGAGCAGCACCAGCATCGTGGCCATGCCTGTTATGCGGCTGGAGCTGATCATGGAGTCCATTATCCCCGTGGTCAAGGCTGGCATTGCCATCTGCGGCCTGGTGGTGGCTGTTGTTGTTGCCAACTCGCTGATGGAGGACATCCCTCTCTTCAGGAGCTTCCTGCAGCTGGGCCCCGGTCTGAGCATGGGCGTGAACGGCTTGGCGGCAGGCTTTGCCATTGGCATCGTGGGGGACTCTGGAGTGCAGGGCACTGCCCAGCAGCCCCAGCTCTTCGTGGGCATGATCCTCATCCTCATCTTTGCCGAGGTGCTGGGCCTCTGCGGCCTCATCGTTGCCCTCATCCTCTCCACCAAGTAGCTCCGCCCCAGCCCACCGGCCGAGAATCCAATGTAAAGACTGACTTGCATGCCCGGGTCAGCCAACCGCCCAGTAGCTGGTCTTGTACTCATGCCGTGTCTTAGTGCCCATGGTCTGTCATTCCCAGCCTTGCCCCTGCCTGCCCCAGGCATGGCCATCAGGCCCAGTCATCCCTCCAGAGCCTGGCCAGCGACATGCAGGCCCCTGGCCACCCCCATCTCCCCGAGTGCTCTGTGCATACGGATGAATTAGAGCTGTCACTTTTCTCTTCACTGGATGTTTGTTTATAAAAGATTTGACCTTTTCATGCGTGGTGGAGCTGCCCTTGTCTCCCACCCATGTAGTAACCTTAGGTAGAGTGTGTTTGCCATGTGACACTCCCTTGGATATAGCGGCGCTGCCCTCCTGCTCTGGATGCCCAGGCCTGCACGGGAGCTGTGTCCAATAAAGTCCTTGGATGTGGGGAAAAATATAATAACAACCAGGGTACTGTATCATATTTTGGATTACTGATCCACACAAAAATGGGCACGGCTCTAAGGGTAAGGCCAGTTAAAAATAATTTTGAATGTAATATTTTCCTGTGATCAGTTATTCTAGTAGAGCAGACCATTTGGCTTTCATTATTGGATTTTACTGTGAAATGTACTGGGGTATCTAAAAGCCCCTTATTTATTCTATTCCACTTAAAATTCATCCCATTATAGAAATACATTCTATAAATCCTGAAATATTGTGGGACTGAGAAGCAGGGTGATGAAGATACTTCTATGGAATTTTTTTTCCTTTGCCCCTCTAGATCAAGTAATTATAGTAAACTTTTTTTCCTAAGTAATGTATTCTATTAAAAATCATAGGTAAGCAAAGTGAGTAAAGGAGAAATATGGCACCAGCATCTGGAAAACAGGGCAGGATAATTTTAGCAAGTTTGACAGAATTTGTTTTATTAAATGTCAGTTTTTTTTAAGGTCCTTTTAAATTTATTTGCATTCAAACATTCCCTTTGAGGGAAAGGTACTGTAGGAATTAGGTAACATAGGTTCTGATTAATGCTGTTGTCTGATTTGGGAAGGGTGCAGGCAGAAATCTGTTGACAGTTTACTATGTACCTTGAGATATGTGGTTATTTAATGACAAATAGTAAAGAAATAGTTTGTGTTTTTATTAGAATTTATCTCTAAGTAGCTTTCACAGAAACACAGAATTTTAATCCCAATTTTGAAATGACATAGCATAATTTGCCCTTTTGCATTATATCCTGTTTAAAGAATTTTGGGCCAATAGATAAAATTCAAAGTTGACATAAACTGAAGGATGTAGAGTGAAATAATGTTAAGTGGCAGACTCTTATTTCAACTCGTAATAGGGAGAGACCTTGATGATGTTTATTCCAGGAATATGGCTGTTTGCTTCTATCCTATTTAGGTTTTTTGCATCTGGAAAGTTGATTTTGGTAATTTTGAACATCAATTTTATATTAATTAGTTGCAGTATTACTTTATTCCTTTGGTCTTCCAGGATGCTGATTAGCTAAAACTGATTTTGCTTGTGCTAATTATATAATGTGATTACTTCTTGCAGATGCAGCAAATTACTACTACTTAATTATACTAAAAGCAAGAGCTGAAAATATGGTGGCCACACCATTAGCGAGTACTTCAGACTCTCTTAATGGTGATGCTCTGACATTCACTACTACATTTACTCTGTAAGTGAATTAGGCCTTTGATGATTAAAACATATTTTTCTTTTAGTAGAGTTAATACAGTCTGAGCATGCAGGTGACATTTATAACCTTTAAAATGCATTATGTTTGTCCTTTTTATATGGACAGATAACCCACTTTCAGTTTCTTGGTGCAACAATTTTATGTCTCTGCTCTTTCCCTCCATTGTGTAGCTCTATAGGTATTTAGTGTTTTGAAGTTATATTTTATTTAATATTTTGAAGTTATATGTAATATTAACTATTATAATTAATTGTACTATTAATTGAAATATATTTAATCTGGACCATGAATTTCGTCCTATATGCTTTAAATCTCATAATGTACTCAATCTTCAATCTTCATGAAAAGACATTTATATTTAGTATCGCAGATTTATTTGGAAATTACAGAATTAAAATACAGTTGAAAAAAATTACTTTTATTTCTGATGATCTTGAGTTGTAAAATACTGAGGTAACTATTTCTGACTTGTATAATAGGAAAATATACTGTTCTTATGAATTTTTATATTCCTTAGTGGTTTATAACTATTGTCATTAGTTAAAACAATGAGTTTACTTTCAGAGCTATGTAACAGTATTCATGGTATCATTTTTAATGGCATAATTTGAGATTTTTCTTACAGTTTTATTCAATGCTTTATTTTTCTAGGCAAGATGTGTCCAATGACTTTGAAATAAATATTGAAGTTTACAGTTTGGTAAGCAGTTAATGCTCCCTAAATTAACCAGTAGTATATTCTTCTTAAAGATATTCAGATTTTAAAACTAATCATGCTTTTGGTTTGTGTGTAGGTACAAAAGAAAGATACCCTAGGGCCTGATAAAAAGAAAAAAACATACAAGTCCAAGGTAAGAATTAAAAAACCTAGTAAAAAAAAAATTTTGTGGGTGTGGGGTGGGGATTTTATTTTATCGTGGGCAATAGTTTAGAAAAATTATTCTAATCATAAATAACAGATATGGTTATACCAATTTTCTTATGTATAATTTTTAATGAATATCAAGTTTTTAGATTATTTTCATGCTCCCAAATTCTAATTCCTGCATTTAGTAGGTATGGATACTGAAAGTAAACTTATAGTGAGTAATCAGAATCCTAAGTGTAAGTTCTTGATGCAGTTAGGCCTGATAATTCTATTTTCTCTATTCTTACTTGACTACTAACTTTTTTAATCTCTTAAAACTTCCCTCAAGGTTCTTCTCTGAATTTTAAGTCCTCTAAACTAGTACGTAGAAATGAGGTGGTCACTGTGCAGTCATAGGAAGTAAAACCTCTAGCTTGGTTTCTAACCTTCCCAGTCTTTGCTCTTATCCTTATTCTAAGTAATTAAAACATTTTTTTTCTAGTGTTAACAAAAAAGTAATAAGCTATAAGGGTAAAGCTTTAATATGTATTCATATTTAGGAATTATTTTATATGTGGAAGTATCTCAAGGTTGGTTTTAAGATCTGAATTATGTTTAATAGAAAACATACTGAGCTGTTTTACTTTCCAGGCTATTACTCCAAAGCGACTCCTGACGTCTATAACCACAGTAAGTAGAACTTTAAAAAAATTGAACTTCCTTGAGAAGTCTTCACTTCGTATGTATGATTGTAAACTGGTTACATTAGCATTCTGGAAAGCTTTAAAATATACTCATGGATGGAGTATGGGATGTGTGTGTGTGTGTGTGTGTGTGTGTGTGTGTGTGTAAATCCTGATACTTAAGTAGGAAAATGTTTTCTAAAATGTCTTTGTAGTTTAAAAAGTTTCGTATCTAATATTTGATCTTTGCATCAGATAAAGCAAATAACCTGTTTTTTCTTCACACCTTTTTCAGAAAAGCAATCTTCATTCTTCAGGTGAGTGATCTGGAGCTATTTGAAACTCCAGAATGAGGAAAATAACTAAATAATTGCATACTTATATATAGACGTCATCTTGACTTATTAGTGTTTACCTTAGTCTCCATTGGAGTAATATTTTCTATATGTGTTTTTTAGTAACACATAAGATTACTGGCCAGGGGAACATGCTGTCTCCTTGCTCCTTTGTCAGACAACACCCTAGGCCGTCAGTCGCGTTATTCGGGCTCTAGCAGGCAGTGCATGTCTGATACCTAGTCACTTGAAACTTGCATTAGGTAGCATTACTCTTAACTTCTATTTTTTTGCAGATATATTTTGTGCTATCCATATTGTGTGGAGTTTACTTCTTCTACCTTCTCAGATCATGGCTGGCATTGTATCAATCCAGAAAAGCATCTTTCTATTTTACTGGGAACTGGGGTGCCAATAAAACAGGAAAGACCTTCTCTAGAAGGGCTTTAGGCCTAAGTTTTTCAAAGAGGTTGCAATAGAGCTGATTTCACTCACCTTCCTTTGAGCTCTTGTTCTCTTCTCCGTTAAACAAGACAGTAACTAAGCAGAACTATGTGGAGATAGTCTCTGCTGCTGATTCTGTCACCCTAGCCTATAAATAGCAAGGACATCTTTTCCATATCTATTATAGGAAAATTTCTTTAAATGCACACATTTTTAGCTTCTGTGTTTTTAAAAAAGCACATCTGTCCCAGATGTTAAGGAGTGCTGGTGCTTCAGTTAAGTTAAATATAAAACACTTTACAGTTTCTTTCATTAGCAAACATGTTGATGCTTTCTTTTATTTCTCCTCCATATTTAAACATGGAGGAAAATGAGGCAATTTTCTCTGTGGCAACTTAATTTCTTTCTGCTAGGCCAGGGGGAAGGAATTATTTATTCTTACAAAAGTCACTCTGAACTAAATTTCATTTCCTTTCTCCTTGCAGTTATGGCCAGTCCAGGTGGACTCAGTGCTGTGCGCACCAGCAACTTTGTCCTCGTTGGATCTCACACACTGTCATTATCTTCCGTGGGAAACACCAAGTTTGCTCTTGACAAGGTAATCTAACTTTATTCATAAGGTTGTGTGTGTGTGTGTTTAATTTTAGAAAAACTAAGTCAACAACATGCCACAGTGCTTTGAAGTATTTGCAATTATTAGCTGAAAATGCATGTTCTTAGAATTGTCCATTTTAACTGCTCATGAGTGTACCTAAATGGTATGTTTTTTGATGTTGAAAGCCTTTCTCCCTTGTATCTTAATAGTTAAATCTTCAGGATAGTGAATGCTGGCTTATTCTTCAAGTGTCACTTCCAACTATAGAAGTTATTATTTCTTGTGTTTAGATACTAAATTTACAGCTTTAAAACATAATGTTTTGTCCTTGAAGTGATATTTTGAAATGAGCAATATTTTATGGATTTAGTTTTGGCAAGATAGAGAAAAGAGGTAACATAACTACTCCCGTACTCCCCTCCCCAAATTAAAAGCTTCAAAATTCAGCTTTTTTGATATCAATATTGAGTGCTTTTTCACCAAAATGTGATCTATAGCTAAACTTTTAGTTAACCAGACCATTTTGAGGAGTAATAGAACTGGAAGTCCTCTATTCTTTGGGTTGACTGTTGCTGTATATAATACAGTGGTATTTTAAAAATTGCAAGAGATTTCCATAGAGACTGTAAAGGTGAAGAAGTATAGAAATCAGGAGGCTATTTTCTCATATTTGCTTACTCTAGAAATTTACTCTTTAAGTTTGTTTGACGTTACTTCATTTCTCTAGGGTCTTGTTTTTCCAGTGTAGAATATTAGATTAAATTAAAGCAATCTAACTTCAAAATTCTATGAAATACTTTTCTTTTAGTTGATGGACAAATAGCGGACTATATTTGAAATATTGAAATTTATAAAATGTGTGTTAACATGTTAATTTTAAATTCCATGTAGTTTTTCTTTTTTAGTAATTCAACTGGTTTAACAAATAGAGTGACCCTGGGTCTTTTTTCTCTTTGTCTTTTGTTATTTTGTTTGTTTTAGATAAATTATGATGTAAAAGAGCGAGAGCTACTGAGCTATTTGTTCCAGGAAAAGGTTGCCGTATTTTATTTGCTTGAAACTAATGAGCTTAAAAATAAATCCTTAATTTTTGGTTTGTTTCACTAACCACTCTCATATCTTCTTGGTTATTTTAAATAATTATATTCTGTACATTATTCTTTCTTTAGACTCTTGGAGATGGGTGTCTTTAAAAGTTCTCTATTTTTTTCATGCATGTTTGGTATTTGGATTTTTCTCCTATATTCTTTCTTCCCTGTTATGATTCTTAAAGATTCTATAGTGTCATCAATATTTATTTTCTGGATACTAGAATAACAAATTAGTAACTGTGTTTAAAACTAAAAATTACTCAATATTTTTTACCTCCCATATACTGAAAGAGCAATCAGTGATATTTTAAAATAAAAGTAGAAAATTCTTATGGTCTCAATTGACTAATAGGTATAGATGGTACATTGCTCATTAATTTTGAAATTAAAATGCAGTTAACACTAAAGTATACAAAGTATAAATCTTATATTTTAGAAGATGTTTTTTAGAATTTTTAATTCCTTGTGAAGATCAATTACAAGCATTCTGTGGGTATAAAGAAAAGCTAATTAACAAAATGATGGGAGAAGGTATTTTCTAATTTTATTCTAAAAAAGATAAACATAAGAACTGGGGTTCCATGAACTGTTTTCCTTACCCGTTTTGTCACATAACTAATTTCTCTATAAGTAAAAGATTTCATTAATCTTTCAGATGAAAGAGATTTTGATGATGTGTCTTAAATATGAACTATTTTCACTTCTGAAAACTTTTTTGGCTACCATTTTAATTCAAAATGTCACACTTACAAATTAAAATTAACATATGATCTTTCCGTTCTAATAATTCCTTTGAAATTATAATTTAAATAGCCAACTAACTGAGTTCAAAATTGAATCACTCAATTTAATTGATTGTGTTTTGTCTAATACTCTACAGGACCTTTCTGAATCAATTGTAATACAATTTGAATGTAAAATTTGCTCCAAATGTGCTTTTGTGAGTGGCAGGGGAAACAGATAATTGTTCTAATAGCTTGTAGTTGATGTCAAAGAATATTTAAAAGTTAAGTTTAGACGTTCTTTAAGTTGGTGGGAAAAATTTTACGACCTTCTGTACTCATATAACAATCCTACTTAATTGAGAGAGTAGACAAATTTTCTATGTCCTACCAGATACCATCGGTACAAGGGAATGTTTTCTTATTTCACTAGTGCCTGTTGACTGATAATACTGCAGACACAGGGTTATCTCTGAGATCCCCTTCAGAGTGGAATTTTCTGTTGAAGATTACTCAGTCTGTTTGTTCTTCAGATTTAGGACACCACTATCAGCAACCTGCCATCTTATTTGAGGTTATGGACATCTGACATGAAGCTGGGCATCCTGGAATTTAATTATCAATCTCCTGAGTCACAGACTCTCAAACCCTTTCTTTGAATAGGGTATCTATCCAAAAACAGTCATAGGTTTTGTTATGCTTTTATCCATAAAGGGGAGAAGGCCATCCCAAAGCTCATGTTCTTACTTAACAAAGAAACCACATAAGTATTTGTACCTCCCAGGAAATAGAGATATCAATTTAAATATTATCAGGGCAAACAATTATGAAGTAAAACAACCAATGAGAATTACAAAACTTTGGGGTTATAGGTAGAGTGATTAGGTGTTTTGGCATGCCCAGTGCTACCCTGGTTTATCCCTATTGGTCTGGTGTAATTATTAACTACATGGTCACCCTGGTTAGAAGTTATATTATCAGACACAAGTCTTCACCCTCTGCAGGAAGTAGTAAGATTGACCCTTTTGTGAATATTCTCAATTCAATTTTTTATCAAGACTAGTTTCTAACCAAGAATATTGTCTACTTTTCCACAGTTGTAGAGTGAGAAGGAACATTTTTTTTCCCTTATCTTTGTAAGATTCTTTTTACTGAGCATTCTAGTAAATGCAATGGAATTCTGTTAGTTATCTTTGAAAGTAAAGAGACTGAGGAGCTTAAAATGGACATTATATGAAAAAGAAAGAGGCAAGGGAATTTTTAACAAATAGGATAATGAAGGATATCTTTTGATTCTATATTGTGGATGCCTTTTAAATTCAGAAAGTTTAAGATTTGTCTCATGGAATTAGTCTATTGCAATATATTCTTTTGTCCTAGAATTCCCCTTTAAGTTATCTTTATTGTGTTGGAAGACTTTACAGTAACTAGTACTCATATAGTAAAAATTACTAACCTGATATAGTACTGATTACTAGTACTGATATGGTAAAAATTACTAACCTGATATAGTAAAAATTTCCAAATTTAGACTGAACTAGGATTTTTCCAACTGGGATGTCAGTTTTTCCCCCACCAGGCAGCAAGAATGATAGACAGTAGCATCCTCCTTTCTATGTTGACCCAGAAATCAATTTCACTTTATATGTACATTGCAGTTTTACTCTACTGATGCAACCTCTACCGACAATTTTTTTCTTTTATTTGGAATTGTTAATTCAAATTTGAAATAATTTTAGATTGTCACATATGCTTAAAGAACTTTAATGAATTAAAAGGTACTTTTGGCATGAGAAGTTGTCTTTACTAAGTATTAATATGGTGATATGATTGATTTAAAAAAATGTCTTAAGTGAATATTTTCATACTAGATGGAAAGCATGTTTTTATTTGAAAGGAACTACCACCCAGACTTTCAACTAGTAAAAACAAGCTGTTTCAATTTTTGTTTTTTCAGTTTTTTTTTAATATATTTTAAAGCTATGCTCTCAGATGCATAAACATTTAGGATTATTAGATCTTCCTTTGGAATTGTTCATTTTCTCTCTGGTAATTCTCTTTATTGCAAACTCTTTTTCTGATATTAACAGAGGCATACCAACTTTCTTATGTTTAGTGGTTTTATAGCACATCTTTTTCCATCCTTTCCTTTCAACTCATGTCCATATATATCAAATTTATGCCTTGTAACCACCATATTTTATGGTCATGTTTTTTAATCCTGTCTGATTAAATAATCATTGGATTGTTTAGTCCATTTACATTTAATGTAACAACTAATATGGTTGGAATTTTTAACCATAATGCCCAGGCCAAATATGGCCTGTGGGCTTTTTTTTTTTTTTTTAAATTAACATCTATGTTAGTATAGTACATTTTTCACAGTTAATAAACCAATATTGACACATTGTTACTAACTAAAGTCTGGTAGCCTGTTTTGTAGCTAAAGTACTATTAAAACATGACTATGCCCTTTTGTTTATGTTGTTTTCATGCTACAGTGATGGAGTTGAATGGTTGTGACGGAGACTGTAGGGACTACCAAATCTAAACTATTTATTCTCTGGTCCTTTAGGAGAAAGGTCACCAACCCCTGGTCTACCATCTTGTTCTTTGTTTCCTCTTTGTCCCATCTGTTCTTTGTTCCTTTGTCTTATCTTTCGTGCCTTCTGAATTAATTGGCATATTTTAGTAGTCCTTTTTATCTCCTCTGTTGGCTTTTTAGCTATACCTCCTTGTATTCTTTTTTTAGCATTTGCTAAGGGTTTATTAATATGCATCCTTAACCTATTAAAGTCTGCCTTGAAATACTATTATTTCTGTACTTTGCAACAGTAAGAACCTTGCAAAATATAGTTCCAGTATATACTCAGTTATATTTTACTTCTATCTTTGTTATGAACCCCACAATCCATTGTTACTTTTTCTTTAATCAATTTTTAAAAGAAATATAAAAATATACTTAATTATCTTTTACATTTACCATTTCTGGTGCTCTTCATTTTTTCCTGCAGATGCATACTTCCATGTGGGGTAATACCCTTCTTAGGAAGAACTTCTTTAGTGTTTCTTACGGTCTGCTGACAACAAATTCTCTAGTTTTTGTTCAAATTTGTCTACATGTTGCCTTTGTTTCTAAAGAATAGTTTTACTAGGTGTAGATGATTAGATGTGTTTTCTTTGTATTTGTCCTGCTGGGTTTCACTGAACATTTTGGATATGCAGTTGATGTGTTTCATCAGTTTTGGCAAATTCTCACCCATTATTTTGTCAAATATGTCTTTTGCCCTGTTGTCTCTGCTTTCTGGGACGCCGGTTAAATGCATGTTAGCCTGTCAGCTATTTTCCAATGGGTCTTTGAAACTCGTTTTGATTTTCTTTTAATTCTTTTTTTCTTTGATTTCATTTTGGATCATTTCTGTTGACTAGTTTTAGTTCCCCTGCTTTTTTTTCTGAGGTACCCTACCCAGTCTGATGTTAAGCCCATCCAAGGAATTTTCAATTCAGATTTATTTTAGGTCTAAGATTTCCACCTGGAGCTTTTTTTTAAAGCTTCCATTCCTTTCCTGAAATCCCCATCTTTCCACCCATTTTTGTCCAACTTCTCCTCTAAATTCTTTAACACATTATAAATGTCTTTGTCTTCTAATTCTAATATCTAGATAATCTGTGGACCTGCTATTGACTTTTTTTTTTCTTGATTAAAGTTCACAATTTTATCTATGCATAGCCTGCTAGATATTGTCCAGATAACTTTTTGTTCTCTTGGAGATAGATTATATGTATGTATTTATATATGTGTGTGTATATATATATACATATATAAAGTTGATAAGAATGTCTTCTCACATGTTTAATTTCCTCTCCTTAAATTTTTTTGTTGTTGCAGTAAAGATTACATGCATTGAAAACGAATCTTTTATGGCAGAAAGCAAATCAGTGGTTGCATACGGATAGGATAGAGAGAGGGAAAACTACAGACAGGAGGAAACTTTTAGGAGTGGTGGAAATGTTTGTTATTATGATCATGGTCATGGTTTCATGGGTTATACGTATGTCAATACTCATCAAACTGTAATATGTACAGTTTATTGTACATTCAGTAAAGTTGTAAAAAACGTATTCAGTGAAATATAGAGACCTTTAGTGTAGAATTCAGTGTGTTTTATCAGATGTGTACACCTGTTTAACCAATATCCAACCAAGATATAGCAACATTTCCATCATTCCTTTCTAGTCTCTTCCAACCCCCACTGTCAACCATTGCTCTGATTGCAATCACCATAGGTTAGTTGTGCCTGTTTTTGAACTTCATTTAAATGAAGTCAGAGTATATACTCTTTTGTGTCTAACTTCTTTTGCTCAACTTGATGTTTTTGAGATTCATTCATGTTGTTGTGTATAACACTAGTTCATTGTTTTGTATTATTGAGTAATGTTGCATTGTATGAATATACCATTGGTTTATCCATTCTCCTATTGAGTAATGCATTGCATGAATATACCAGCTGGTATCAACATTTTTCTGTTAAAGGAGAATGAGAAACAAATGTATTCTCTTCTTAGACCTGTGATTTCTTTATCACATTAACTTGGAACTTAGGGTTTTTGTTTATATCAAGGAGCCAGCAGCTTTTCTGGCCACCTGTTCTGCATTCCGGCTTTGGAAAATGTGTTTTCGAGGCATTATGTGCTCTATTTATGTTTTATACATGTTTTATCAAGAAAATCACACTTTGAAACTATTTTGCAAATAATTCACCCTCTTTCTTCACAGGTACCCTTTTTATGTCCTTTGGAAGGTCATATTTATTTAAAAATAAAGTGTCAAGTGAATTCAAGTGTTGAAGAAAAAGGTTTTCTAGTAAGTAAAATTACTTATTCTTTATTTTTTTTGTTTCTGTTTTGTGAAATATAGACTTGGTTTCCCCTAGGGATGAAAGTCTATGTGAGTAATTGATAAATTGACTCAGTAAAGATCTGTTGCACATGCCTACTATATGCTGATCTCTGTGCTGGTGGTGAGAATATAACAGGGCACAGAAAATAGTCCCTCCACTCAGGAGCTTTTAGTTTAGTAGGGAAAAATACAAGTGAACAGGGAAGTACAATCTAGTACTATAAGAGGAGAAAGCATAGGGATGTAACTTCATAGGACACTAAGTCATAAGTGTGGGTGGGGAGGCTTATAGGTGGAGACTGAAAGAAGTTCTCAACTCATAACTAAGTTAGCCGGGGGGAAAAGGGAAATGGGAAGCAGACAAAATGTTCCGGATAAAGGGAAGAGTATATGCAATGGCCTGGGGGGCCCTTCTCCTCCTTACCCCTAAGCCCCCAAAAAGATGATACATTTAGACGCTGGCAGGTATTTCAGGATCTCTAGAGCTTAGAGTTCTGGTGAAGTGGAGACAGTGAGGAGAATGTTTACAGAGGAAAGTGTGGTTAAGGAAAATGGGACCAAGAATTAAAGGGCCTTTTAAAGAATTTGGATTTTATCTTGAAGTCAGTAGGGTGCTCTTATAGGGTTTGTTTGTTTTTTTTAAAATGCGATTTTATTGATTTATATTCACACACCAAGTAATCATCCAAAGTATACAATCAGTGGTTCACTGTATTATATAGTTGTGCTTTCATCACCACAATTAATTTTTTTAATGTTTCCATTGCTCAAAAAAAATAAAAAATAAAAAAAAGAATAAAAAAAAAAAAACCCTACCCAAAACATCTCAACTCTTGTCCCTGTTCTGTTTGCTAATGCTGCTGGAATGCAAAATATCAGAAATGCACTGGCTTTTATAAAGGGGATTTATTTGGTTACAAAGTTAGAGTCTGAAGGCCAAGGTAAGGCATCAACAATTGGGTACCTTCACTGAAGGATGGCCTTTGATGTCTGGAAAACCTCTGTTAGCTTGGAAGCCATGTGACTGACGTCCTCTTTCTCCCAGGTGGTGTTTCAAAATGGCATTCTCCAAAATGTTGCTCTTGGGGTGTTTTGTCCCCTCTTAACTGCAGCTGCTCTTCAAAATGTCACTCTCAGTTGCTCTGCATCTGGGCCTGTGTGGCTCTTTTTAAAGTACTCCAGTGATCCAGTAAAAGCCCATTCTGAATGGGTGAGGCAACACCTCCATGGAAATAATCCAGTGAAAGGTCTCTTCCACAGTTGATTGAGTCACATCTCCATGGAAACACTCAAAGAATTCCAATCTAATCAACACTAACATGTCTGCCACCACAAAATTGCATCAAAGATAATGGCGTTTTGGGGGACATAAAACATCCAAACTGGCACACACCTCCTATTATTTATTTTTGTCTTTATTTTCTTACTCATCTGTCCATATACTGAATAAAGGGAGTATCATTCGCAAGGTTTTCACAATTACACAGTCATACCATAAAAGCTATATAGTTACACAATCACCTTCAAGAATCAAGGTTACTGGATTACAGTTCAACAGTTTCAGGTATTTCCTTCCAACTATTCAAATACAGTAAAAACTAAAACGGGGTATCTATATAATGCATAAGAATAACCTCCAGAATGACCTTTTGACACTATTTGAAATCTCTTGGCCACTGAAACTTTATTTTGTTTCATTTCTCTTCCCCTTTTTGGTCCAAGAATCCTATGATGCCAGAGCCAGGCTCTCTTGTAGGGTTTTTTTGTTTCCTTTTTTTTTTCCTTTTTATTTTGCAATAAATTCAGACTTACAGTAGCAGTTGCAGAAATAATACAAACCCCATACACAGAACTCCAGCATACCCCAACCCCCTTCCACCGATACCCCGATCTACCAACTTTAATATTTTGTCACTTTACCATTTCTTCCTTTCCCTCCCTATCATCCATCATCTATTGCTGTCTTCTGAACATAAGAGAGCAAGTTGCACACATCCTTGAACAAATAATATAATTCACATGTACATTTCCTATGAACAAGAATATTCATTTATGTAATCACATTAAGTGTTGTTAAGAAGTTCAAGAAATTTAACATTGATATAAAACTTACATTCTATATTTCACTTTTTTCTTATGTCCCAATTGTGTCCTTTTGAGCCTTTGCTCCTCTATTCTTAGATCTCATCCAGGATCATCTGTGGCATTTAATTGTCATTAGCTATTTAGACTGTCTTTTTTTTCAATTGTGAAAACATATATACAGCATAAATCTTCCCATTCCAATGCCTCCCAAGCATTCCATTTAGTGGGATTGGATTAATCACATTCACAATGTTGCAATGCCATCACTTTCCCACCATCCATTACTAGAAATTTCCCTTCTCCCCAAACAGAAACCCTATACTCATTAACTCCCCATTGCCCCTCCCCTACTTCTCATAACCCATACTCAACTTTTCATCTCTATGATCATATTCTCTGATATTTTCTTCGTGTTTACCGTGGGACTTAAATTTAACATCTTAAGTCTATGACAATATTGTTCTCTTTGATACCAATTTAACTTCAATAGGACACATAAACTATGTTCCTGTACACCTCCATTCCCCCACCTTTATGTAGTTCTTGTCAAAAATTACATATTTTACCTTAAGTCCAAAACCACTGATTTATCATTACAGTTTATGTATTTTAGATCCTGTAGCAAATAAATAGTAGAGTTACAAATCAAAAATACAGTAGTATTGGTATTTATATTTACCATGTGATCTTTACTGGAAATCTTTATTTCTTCATGTGGTTTCAGTCATTTGTTTAGTGTCCCTTCCTTTCAGCCTGCACACTTGTCTTTAGCATTTCTTATAGGACTGATCTACTGGTGATGAAGTCCCTCAGCTTTTGATTATCTGGGAATGTTTTTATCCCCCCCCCTCATTTTTTTTAAATTTTATTTTGAAATAAATTCAAAGTTATAGGAACAGTTGCAAAAACAATACAAACCCCATACACAGAACTCCAGCATACCCTGACCCCCCTCCCCCGATACCCCAATCCACCAACTTTAACATGCTGTCATACCGCCATTTCTCTTTCCCTTCCTCCCTCCCTCCCTATCTATCATCCATCATCTATTGCTCTGTCTTCTGAACATATGAGAGCAAGCCGCACACATCCTTGAACATACACTATAATTTACATATACAATTCGCATGAACAAGAACATTCTTTTATGCAATCCCATTAAGTGCAGCTAAGAAGTTCAAGAAATTCAACATTGATACAAAGCTTACATTCTATATTTCCTTTTTTTTTTCTTCCTTATGTCTCAACTGTGTCCCTTTGAGCCTCCTGTCCTCCATCCTCAGATCCCATCCAGGATCATCCTTGGCATTCAATTGTCATCTATTTAGACTGACTTTTTTTTTTTTTTTTTCAATTGTGGAAACATATATACAGCCTAAATCTTCCCATTCCACCCCCTCCCTAGCATTCCATTAGTGGGATTAATCACATTATAGAATGTTGTAATGCTATCACTGTCCCACCATCCATTACTAGAAATTTCCCTTCACCTCAAACAGCAACCCTATACTCATTTCTTAACTCCCCATTGCCCTTTCCCCCACTTCTCATAACCCGTACTCTACTTTTCATCTCTATGGTCATAGTCTCTGATAATTTCTTTGTGTTTACTGTGTGGCTTAAAATTAACCTCTTAAATCCATAACAATCTTGTTTTTCTTTGATACCAACTTAACTTCAATAGAACATGTAAACTATGTTCCTATACTCCTCCATTCCCCCACCTTCATATAGTTCTTGTCAAAAATTACATATTTTACATTGAGTCCAAAACCACTGATTTGTCATTAGAGTTTGTGTATTTTATATCATGTAGGAAGTAAATAGTGGAGTTACAAATCAAAAATTATTGACTTCTATTTGTATTCCATTGTGGTCAGAGAATGTGCTTTGAATATACTCAATTGGGTTGTTTTTTTTTTGTTTGTTTGTTTTTAATTTCTTGAGGCTTGTTTTATGTCCCAGCATATGGTCTATTCTGGAGAAAGATCCATGATCACTAGAGAAAAATGTGTATTCTGGTGATTTGGGATGTAAGGTTCTGTATATGTCTGTTAAAATTCTCTATATCTCTCTGTCCTTTCTTTGTTTCTCTGTTGATAGGGCTCCCTTTAGTATCTGAAGTAGGGCAGGTCTTTTATTGGCAGACTCTCTCAGCATTTGTTTGTCAAATTTGAAGGAGAGTTTTGCTGGATAAAGTATTCTTGGTTGGAAATTTTTCCCTCTCAGAATTTTAAATATGTCATGCCACTGCCTCCTCGCCTCCATAGTGGCTGCTGAGTACTCACTACTTAGTCTTATGTTGTTTCCTTTGTATGTGGTGAATTACTTTTTTCTTGCTGCTTTCAGAACTTGCTCCTTCTCTTCAGTATTTGACAGTCTGATCAGAACATGTCTTGGGGTGGATTTATTTGGATTTATTCTATTTGGAGTTCGCTGGGCATTTATGCTTTGTGTATTTATATTGTGTAGAAGGTTTGGGACGTTTTCCCCAGCAATTTCTTTGAATACTCTTTCTAGACCTTTACCCTTCTCTTCCCCTTCTGGGACACCAATGAGTCTTATATTTGGACGTTTTATTTTATCTGTCATATCCCTGAGATCCATTTCAATTTTTTCATTTTTTTCTCCATTCTTTCTTTTGTTCTTTCATTTTCCGTTCTGTGGTTCTTGAAGTCGCTGAGTCATTGTTCAGCTTCCTCTAGCCTTGTACTATGAGTATCCAGAATCTTTTTAATTTGGTCAACAGTTTCTTTTATTTCCATAAGATCTTCTATTTTTTTATTTACTCTTGCAATTTCTTCGTTATGCTCTTCTAGGATCTTCTTCATGTCCTTTATATCCTGTGCCATGCTCTCGTTGTTTGTCTTTAGTTCTTTGATTAATTGCTCCAAGTACTGTGTCTCCTCAGATCTTTTGATTTGGGTATTTGGGTTTGGGTTCTCCATATCGTCTGGTTTTATCATATGCTTTAAAATTTTCTGTTGTTTTTGGCCTCTTGGCATTTGCTTTACTTGATAGGGTTCTTTTAGGATATGAAGGATTATTCAGACACCAGTCTCTTATTTTTCAGATCTACAGCTTGGTGGTGTACACTTTCTCTAACTAACCAGCAGATGGCATCCGCGAATCACCTATTCCCCTCAAGTCAGTTCTCCTCAACTTTGTCTTTTTGGTGTGTGGGGGTCTGGTTCTTGTGGGGTCCAATTGGTGTACCAAGTTTGAGTGTGTTGTTGGTGCTGTCTGCCCTGAATGTGGGGCATGTGTCTGAGCGGTTAGGGAGGCAGGGCAGCTTTAATAATCAAACCTCCCAGGTGTTCCTGGAGATTTAAGGCTGTTGCAAGAGTCTAAACCTTCATTTCAGTCTTGCCACAGATTGTCTCTGCCGCTGACCCATAAGTCCTTGGTATTGGCGTAGGGTCCCTGGGATTTCTGGGTGGGTTCCTCTTCCCAGCCGTGCCCTTCTAGGGCCTCTGCTGAGGGAAGGCTGTGCTACGTCACAAGTGTGTGCTGTCCCTCAAGGGAAGCCCTGGGCTGCTGGGCCGTGCAGGGTCGTTCCCAGCCTGCTGTAAAGATGGCTGAATGGGGCGTGTTAATTTCCCCCTTTTCACAGAGCTCTGCCTTCCCAGCTCCGGGACAATTAGCTGTGGGTGTACAAAAGGCTATTGTTCGCGTCCGATATTGTGGCATGTGCGCGGTGTTGCTGGAAACACTTCCCATCACGATGGGTCCGTTGGCACAGCGCTGGGCAGGAGTATTCCCAGCCCACCGGGAAGAGGCTGCAAGGGGTGTGGTTTTTTCCCCTTTTGGCTCACCTCTGCCCTCCTCGCGCCAAGACACTAGCAGTGGGTGCATGAAAGCTACCTTCCATGCCAGATATTGAGGCGTTCGCAAAGCCTTTTCCTGCCCCTCTTCACTGTGTGGTTCTCACTGCCATATCTGCAGCTGCTTTTGTTCTTTTTTTAAAAAAAAGAACTAGTCTGCCTCCAAACACCAACCCATGGTTTCCCTACACTGCAACGTGGCTGCTGGACATTGAGCAGGCCCACTCACTCGTTTCAGAATGCAGACTCCCAGTTTCACCAAGTGCACGGTCCCTGTGGATTTAGCAGACCTTGTCTAGCTGGTGCATCACTGGAACTGGTGTTCTGGGTCTTGGCCTCCGTCTAGTATTTTTCACAGAGGTGTTTTTTTGCCCTGTCTCTCCTAGCTGCCATCTTAGGTTCTCTTTTGTAGGGTTTTAAGCAGGGGAATAACGTGATCAAATTTGGGGTTTAGATAAATCATTTGAACGGACACGTGGAGAGAAGATTGGAGTATGGCAACCCCAAGGAAGACTAGTTAGGAAACTGTGCATTACTCCACTTGAGAGATGATAGAGAATGACAGTGGGGATAGGGAGAAGGGCCCATTGTGGAGTGATCAGGAAGGAAGCACAGAACTGGGTATTTGACTCTAGGAGGTAGAAAAGCAAAAGTCAGGAAGAAGCCCAGATTCCTGCCTTGCTCAGCTTGCAGGGATGCTACTGAAATAAGGTACTACAGAGGAGGAACAAGTGTATGCATTTCGGGTGATGTGTTTTTCCTCCCCACATCTTGTGGAGAATTTCAAACATTCAACAAAGTTGAAAGAATTTTATAATGAACACCTTTTACCCACTACCTAGATTTTATCTTTAAGTTTTCGTATTAGACTTGCTCTATCACATATCTACTATCTAGCCATCCTTCTGGCCATCCCTCTAGCCACTTCTCAATCTCTTACTTTTTGGAAAGAATTTCAAAGTATGTTGTAGACCTCAGTAGATTTCTCCTTAAATATTTTAGTATTCATATTATTAGAGTTCAATATTTGTTTATAGCTTTTTGAGATAAAATTTACATGGAACGAAATGCATAAATCTGAAGTGTGCATTCTCACTTTTGACAAATGTGTGCTCTTGTGTAACCCAAACGTCTAATAAGAGCATTACCGTCATCCCAAGAAAGTTCCCTCTGCTCCTTCTCAGCCTGTTCCATCTGAGGTGGGGAATTTTAATGAGTTAAGTTTTAATCAATTTTGAATTTAGATGCCTAGAGACATGTTTCAAAGATCTGGGTTTGGAGCTCAAGACAGACATTTGAGTTGAGATGAAGTTTGGAAATCTGCAGGGTAGGGATAGTAATTGAAGGCCAGGGGGATTGAGTAGAGCAGAACTGGGAGGGATAATGACATTTAAAGGATAGACCAAAGAAGAGAAGCCCTCAAAGGAGGAAAATAGAGAATGTAGTATCATGGTTGCCAAGGGAAGAGAGAGTTTGAAGGATGAAGTAGTCAAGTTAGATAAGGATAAGTGACTATTGGACTTATTTACATTGTGGTTGTTGCTGGCATTAGTGAGAGCAGAAGCTAGATTGCAAATGGTTTTATGGTGGGAGGTGAGGCATAACAGCATGGCTAGATAGTAGATATGTTTGGCTGGGAGGGGGTGACTAGAAGGGAGGGTGGTACTTGCAGAGTTATGTAAGGGGGAAGAATGGTTTTGTTGACTTTCTGTTAAGATGGGAGAGAATTGAGGATCTTTAAGTGCTAAAGCTAGCAGACGTCTACTTAGGCCAAAGACGCAGTGGGGAGCCTGAACTAGGGTTAATGGGATAAGTCATTAGAGTGAGAAGAAATAGGATCCAAGCCACAGGTCATAGGATTGATCTGATACTGAATTATACTTTTCCCATTGTTGGGAGAAAAGCATGTTTGTGGAATACATAGAAGATTGTGAATGTGATGCAAGAAGTAGAATCTAATAGTTTCGGTTTTCTCTGTGAAGCAAGAATTTGAGTGATACAAGGGATATTACAATCTGCAATTGCTGTCAAAGGGTGTAGACCAGAAGAGCTAGATTTTAAGTAATCCCACAATCTGCGTGGATGTGAATGAATAAACTGTAAGTTGGACTTGAAGGATACCTGCCACAACAAGTTAATAATAGCATTTTTTATTCCTTGTTAAATTTTTTCACATGTAAATCCACCAGGTGGCACTAGATACTCTTGAGTAAGCATTTTTATAATTTTCTGACCTAAAAGCAGTGTTTGCCTACTGACTTTTCCTTTTAATGTAAATATTTTCATATTTTATTGTAGGTACCCTTAGCAACTGATACACTGTCTTATGGTAGCTGGTTCATTTGCATATAATGTCTGACCTATATAATTTTTGAGCTGGGCTCTTTGAGATTTCTTCAAATTACTCTGTCTTAAATCCTATAGTCCATTCTTATCACATCCATACTTAGAGAGAAATATACTAAGAGCAAGCTCAGGACTCCCCGACATAACTTGTCTGTCCCCTGCCTAAACAACTCATTGTTGGTTACCTCTCTCCTCTATAAAAAATAGAAGTTCAGTTTTCCTTCCTGTTGTGCTAAGGACAGCTAGAAGGAAGGAGACCGCCAACTAAAGAAATTTGTAAGTGTTTCTACAATGGTGCTAGTCTAACTCTAGACTGATGAGCAGCAAGAGAAGGAAACTCAGGATTAGCAGTCAGAGCTCTGGGTTCCAGTTCTGCTTTTTGATTGTGTGCCATCACTTAATTTCCTTGGCCTCAGTTTTCTCAGCTATAAAGACAAGAAAGTTGTTCTTTTCTTATTCCTTTCTGATTCTATTAGGATGTAATAGTAACTTACTATTCTTATTCATCAAAATTTTCCTTGACAATGTCAAAGGTGAACATGAACTCAGGAGGGAGCTGGTGAGTCACTTGTACTATCTTTGTGCTTCAGAGTGAAAATAAAAGATTCCTTTCTCTTTTTCTGGGTGATTG
Source organism: Choloepus didactylus (assembly GCF_015220235.1). Lineage (NCBI taxonomy): Eukaryota > Metazoa > Chordata > Mammalia > Pilosa > Megalonychidae > Choloepus > Choloepus didactylus. Next base: position 146,483,204 of record NC_051311.1, read on the forward strand.
TGAACAGTGTTCCCTAGAGGTAGAGCAGGCTTGCCTTGAGGAGGAAAGAAGATGGTGTTGGGGAGAAGGGGAGGTGGAACATGAAGGAATATGGTAAGGATAAGGGCTAATAAATTTGAGATTTCAATCTATCATGGATATATTTCTTCACACAAAGTAACTTTTCTCCATGGCTAGAGATTGCACTCCTGATTCACCTATTTGGTAAATTCACATAAATTAAGAAGAGTGCATGTCTTTCCATCATAGGGTTGACATAAAGATTAGTTGAGTTAATATAAAAGATGTACTTAGAGTATTGTCTGGCAAAGCAAGAACCAAATGAATACTAGTTTGTTACTCTTATTAGCTACCAAACAATTAGAAGGGTAAAGGTATGATTGGATCCAGGAGGGGTGGAGGGGGGGAGCTGTAATCAAATACAAAGATGCCTTTGGATTATCAGAGGTGAGCAAAGTATGGCCCACCACCTGTTTTTGTAAAGTTTTATTGGAACATGGGCTCATTTGCCCATGTATTGTCTATGATTGCTTTTGAGGTTCAATGGCAGAGTTGAGTAGCTGTGACAGAAACCCAAATGGTCCACAAAATCTAAAATATTTACTCTGGCCCTTTATAAAAGAAACACTTTGCCAATCCTGATCTACATCATCATTACATTTTTACCTTGTTTTGTTCTTTAATATAACAGTTTCTAAATGAGTTGTCTTTAAAAATTAGAAGTGAAGATCTTTATGTAAATTAGGGCTATATTTATCCTACTTAACATTGTTTAAGTACTTCCATGGAAAAAATTCAAATGTTATTAGTTAACTACTGTAGAGTCCTGTCCTTGACCAACATGACCACTTTACCTACCCTTAGAATATAAGTTGCTTTCCTAAAGCTGGGGAGCTGGCCAGCCAACCCCTGACTACAGGGCGATGCTCCTTCCAAGTGTGCTTGGTGGTTCGGCAGGTGACTTGCAGTTCTGATTTTATCACAGTAATCCATCAAGACCTACAATCACGAGATGACTCTTTTCTAATCCTGTTTTGTTTTCCGTAATAAAAATAGACTAAAAATCTTTCAGATTAAGATAGGTTTAATTTTATAAGCTGTCATTAGTTTTTTCAATATATAAGATACGATAATGATAATCTCATATCATTTTACCCTCCAACACTTAAAACACATTTCTCTTATTTAAAGACCATTTGATTAGGAACACCGTGCTTTTCAAAAGTCTAAAATTTGACAGAGATATTTATTTGTGGCTAATGTCCAGAAGTTCTTAAATTTAGCTTTATGTTTGTAGATGATGTTGAAAATCTGGATAAATTTCTGGATATGAGCAATTGATGATTTCTCAATACTAAGGTAAAACACTTGATGAAAAGCATGCCAGGAGAGTTTGAAGTATGAAATATGTCAACATATTGAAGTTTAATGTATATAAATTCTGCATCTCATTAGAGCATTTTCTTCAAGTTTCTAAAGTCAGTATTTCATTGACTTTTCCAGACAATATTTGAAGATGTTAGTGGTTTTGGCGCCTGGCATCGAAGATGGTGTGTTCTTTCTGGAAACTGTATCTCTTATTGGACTTATCCAGATGATGAGAAACGGAAGGTAATTTTAATATTACTGGGCAATGGTGAAAGCCCTGATTGACTTTCATGTAATGTTTCATGCAAGTGTTCCCCACTCCCCATGATTTCCCTTTGAGTATACTTACTAAGCCATTAGCAGTTGTCCTGGTGCAAGACGAGTGTGTATGTGCATGCGTGTATTATATTTGTGCAAGAATTTTATGTTCTATCCATTCCCTGTAATTTGACCATTCTTAAAATACTTTAAGTTGTATATTTGTCCCTCTTTTCTTCTGAAATGTTCCATAATCTTTTCTTAGTTGATATTTTTAGTTAGAAATATATTAAATTCAATTTTGTACTTTATTAGCTAGTTGATTTACATAAATCTGGAATAAAATAGTAATGGAAAACTGCCCACAGAAATGTAGTAGTTTTTGTTTTATTTAAAAAATTTGATAATAAGATTTTATGTGATAAATTGAATCTCATTTTTTACAAAATTAAATCGGATTGCCCAAGTAAGATCATTTATTATCCAAAAACTGGAAGATAGAAATAAGCAGAATGAAAAAGTAAAATCACCCATCACAGAGATAACTACTGTTCATATTTTGGTTATATATCCTACTATATTTTTAAAGTATCTAATATATAATAGTTGTATTCCATTTAAGAATATTTTTAAACAAACAGTCTCATACTTTTTATAACCTGATTTTTTTAACTTGACAATATATTCTGACATTTTTCCACATTAATAGAGATAAATCTATAATGTTATATGCAATAGCTATATGTATTCCATTGTAGCTCTTAAGCTTAATAATATTTTTAGTTTATTGTGAAGACATTAAAAAATAAATAAATTTCAGTCAATTTGTGTGTTATCATCCAGTTGAAGCTCCCCATGTAATTATCTCTCCCCTGCAGAGATAACCCCTATTCTGAAATTGTTATTTATTGTTCCTACACATTTTTTTATTTTTCTTAAATAAATATATATACCTAAGCAATATGTAATTGCAATTACATCTTTTAAAAATACTAAGAACATCAAACTATTTACATTATTCTGCAACTTGCCTTTTTGTGGATCAACATAGTCCAGGTTGATATGAGTAGCTTTAATTTGTTCATTTTTCTCTGTAGCATAGTATTCTATTATGAGAATATATCACTATTAATTTATCCATGCTCCTATTTCTGGAGCACTGTTTGTAACAGCAACAATTTGCAGACAACATAAGTGTCCATACACCCTTTCACTGAGGCAGTATTCTTCAGTGAGTACTGGCTCATTCAGGGCATGACAGCACCAGCTTCCTACCCTGGGTGGGCCAAGGCTGCAGCTTCCTGTCCTTTCCATGGCCTTTAAAACCAAGGCTGCTATTTGGATTGATGGAAGTGTTTTGGTAATGGTTGTTGGTGATGTTAGCACAACATTGTGAACTCAATTAACAGCACTGATATATATCTGAATATGATTAAAAGGAGAAATGTTAGAGTGCATGTATGGCAACAGAATAAAAATTTTTAAAAAAACCCAGGTGTTCCTGTTTGCTAAAACTGCTGTTATGCAAAATACCAGAAATAGATAGATTTTTTATAAAGGGTATTTATTTGGTTACAACTTTACAGTCCTAAGGCCATAAAAATGTCCAAACTAAGGCATCAACAAGAGTATACCTTCACTGAAGAAATGGCCATTCGTGCCTCTGTTAGCTGGGAAGGCATGTGGCTGGCATCTGCTGATCCCAGGTTGTGTTTCAGCTCCTTTTTCAGCTCCTGTGCGTTCTTGGTTCTTTCTCCCAGGACCATTCTCTCTAAGCATCTGGGGGTCCTGTCTTAGCATATCCCCAGGCAAACTTGTAGCTAAACGTCCTTCTGTCTGCATCTCCAAGTATCTCTAAGCATCAGTGTCAGCAAGTGTCTGGGCCTGTGTGGCTCTTTTTCAAGGACTCCAGTAAACTTATCAAGACCCAGCCTCAATGGGCAGGGCCAAATCTCCATGGAAACATTTAATCAAGAGGTCACACCGTAATCAAAATGATTAATCAATCTGCTACCACAAGACTGCATTAAAGAATATGGCTTTTTCTGGGGGACATAATATATCCAATCTGGCACACCATGGAACTGTACTACACAGTGAATCCTAAGTTAAACCATGGACTTTAATTAATAGTACAATTATAAAAATGTGCTGTCATCAATTGTAACAGATGATCCACACTAATGCAAAGTATTGGTAGTAGGGTGGTGTATGGGAATCCTGTATTTTATGCATGCTTGCTTCTATAAACCCTCAACTTCTCTAATAAAAAAAAAATTACCACCACCACCCCCTCCCAAATGCTGCAGATTCCTTGTGTTGGCAACTCCCCAAAGGAAGCCAGAGTTTCAGGCTAGCTTACCATTCTACATTCTCTCTTCTTCATGGATTTTGGCCTCTGAGAGTTTCTTTTACTTTCCTGATTGCTAGCATTCTGAGGGCTATGTTATGGGAGGACTTCTAGACTATTTACTCTGCCATATTTGCTAGAAGCTTAGTATGATTTATTTCATTAGTCTCCTATTTTTGTCATTTAATTTATTTTAAAATTTTCACTATTATGAAAAAACAGTGACTATACCTATATAAACATCTTTGTGCACTTATGTATTTGCTTAGGACAAGTTTCTTTTTGATGGAATTGCAGGATCAGAATATGCCCATTTTTAATGCTTTTTGATTGCTATTATCAAATTGCTTTTCTGTAATAAACCAATTTATACTTTCACAAACTGTATATGAGTTCCTGTAACAAATCAACAGAAGTTATTACTGTTCTTTCTAGACATAGCCACTCCAGGGTTTTTTTAATTAATAAGAGAGTTGACACTTTTATTGACCTTTTATAAATTGTTTGTGTCCATACATACCCCTTTGCTCATTTTTAGGCTTTTAGTGTCATGAATTTTTATCTCCACTCTGGCTTTCATACCATAGGAACAACATAGATTCCAATAGTCATAAGCAATTGTTTGGCCTTATCTTTTAGAGATACATACAAAATATTTACAGATGAAATGAATTGTCTAGGTTTGCTTTCATAGGAAGGTAGAAAGTGGGTAGGTTGTAGATAAAAGATGATTGAATATGTGTTTCTAATTGTTGAAACTGGGTGATGGATACATGGGGGTTTATTATACTATATTCTTTATTTTGTATGCTTGAAATTTTTCATAATAAAGAGGTTTTTTTTTTTTAAGTTTATAGGGTAGTTGACCAAGAGCTATCAGTTGACATTTTAAGTTTCTACTTTTACCAGCAAGAAACAATAATAAATAATGAATATTGAATATGTTTCTATAGAACCAGTGTAACTAAATTTTAACTTTTTTAATTTGTGGTATTTTAATCTTAGCTTGTGTCACCTAAATACAGCCTAACACATGCTGACTTGAATAGTCTTGTTTATTTTCTAATAATGTTTTCTTTTTTTAAAAATTTGTTTTTAAAGAATCCTATAGGAAGAATAAATTTGGCCAATTGTACCAGTCATCACATAGAACCAGCCAATAGAGAATTTTGTGCAAGACGCAACACTTTTGAATTAATTACTGTCCGACCACAAAGAGAAGATGATCGAGAGACTCTTGTCAGCCAATGCAGGGACACACTTTGTGTCACCAAGTATGTATAGAGCTTTGAATATTTCTGTGAACTAAGTAATTGATTGCCCACTATATTCTTACCATTGTAAAAAAATACCAGAGATGGTCCTTGTTGTTGAAGAGCGTAGTAAGAGAACAGCCTATGATAATTAAATAAATGTAGTCAATAAAAGTGTAATAGTCACATTATATGTAAGCTAAACATGTTTTCCAATATATTCAAAGAGTAGGCATTTTCTAGACAGTTAGCTAATGAAAGAGTAAGATTTCACATACAGTTGAGAAGTTAAGCATGATTTGAAGAGACCTCACACATCTCTTCCTTTCTATTCCAAAAATACTCTCAATTAATCAGAAGACTTACAAAAAAATACTCCCATTCTACTCTGCAAATTTCTGATTGGGGATTAAGGTTATATATAAAAGAAAATAAAATATTGGGAGTCACCTTTTTTTTTTTTTTTTAACCCTGAACTGTAATAGAATTTGAATGTAAAATCTTGTTCCTGAGTCTGAGGTGGGATTTTTTATTTGGATGCCCAAGAGAAGCTCAAAGACCTAATCACAAAGTTGTGATTAAGGACATAAGTTAGAATTTGACAAAAACTTTCTTAATTAGGTTGTTGATGGATATTCCACTCAGGGAGATGGTTGGAACTGGCTCCATGAAGTTCCCATGTGGAAACATTAGAAAGTTACAGCCAAGAGACACTACATGAAATAGAACAAAGTTGCCCAGATATTGCCAATTTGTTTTAAATAGCTAGATAGGGTTCAGGAACCCATTCTTTGGAAATCTCAAAGTCTAGATTCCTTTAAGACTAATTCATTTTAATTTATCCACTCATTTCCTTCTGGGGCCTTCAGGTAATGGTAGTATCAGACAGGACAGGTGAGGCAGAATGGATTTACAGTCATTTAGTTTCTTATCTACCCTGTCCATGGCCACAGACTGTGGCAAACCAACCCAAATGCAGTACCCAAGAAGTTCCTCACCACAGCAGCCCATTTGAGTCCTTTTAAACATTACTCAGTTTTTGTATCATACGACCTTATCTTCTACCTGCTGCATAAACCCTCCTAGATTTCTCTTTAGACCTTCCCATGTGGCAGAAGTAGCTAGATCACATATTGCTCTGCCTCTAATTACTCATTCAGTACTTCAGCTGCATGTAGTTTTTCTCATTATAATATCCTAATTTGGATGGCGGCTTCTTTGCCCAAGAACTGTAGAGGCACATAGTCAATTAAGTCTTGGCTGAGTCCTCAACTTTGCTTGGTGACTTAAAACTTATTTCACTTTTTTGGTTATAAGGATACAAATATTCTGCAGTTCTGCATTCTTCTTTGCCTTATTTTATCTATTTCTCCATAGAGCCTTTTTGACCTATTTTTATCTAAATTTAATGTATATCATTTTTACTTCTAATCAATCTTCCCATCTTTCCCTCCTTTATTTTTTTTAAATTCAACTTTATTGAGATATATTCACATACCATGCAGTCATACAAAGCATACATTCAGTTGTTCACAGTACCATTATATAGTTGTGTGTTCATCACCAAAATTAATTTTTGAACATTTTCATTATCACACACACAAAAATAGTAAGAATAAAGATTAAAGTGAAAAAGAACAATTAAAGTAAAAAAGAATACTGGGTGCCTTTTTTTTGCCCCCATTTTTCTATTCATCCATCCATACACTGGACAAAGGGGATTGTGGTCCTTATGACTTTCCCAATCACATTGTCACCCCTCATAAGCTACATTTTTATACAATTGTCTTCGAGATTCATGGGTTCTGGGTTGTAGTTTGACAGTTTCAGGTATCCACCACCAGCTACCCCAATTCTTTAGAACCTAAAAAGGGTTGTCTAAATTGTGCGTAAGAGTGCCCACCAGAGTGACCTCTCGGCTCCTTTTGGAATCTCTCTGCCACTGAAGCTTATTTCATTTCCTTTCACATCCCCCTTTTGGTCAAGAAGATGTTCTCCATCCCACGATGCCAGGTCTAGATTCCTCCCTGGGAGTTGTAGTCCACGTTGCCAGGGAGATTTACTCCACTGGGTGTCAGATCCCACATGGGGGGGTGGGCAGTGATTTCACCTGCCAAGTTGGCTTAGCTAGAGAGGGCCACATCTGAGCAACAAAGAGGCATTCAGGAGGAGAACACAACATATCAAAACCTATGGGATGCAGCAAAAGTGGTACTGAGGGGGAAATTTATAGCACCTGAAGAAGCTAGAAAATGAACAGCAAACCAATCCTAAACCAAGTAGAAGAAAAGAAATAACAAGGATTAAAGCAGAAATAAATGACATAGGGAACAAAAAAACAACTGAGAGAATAAATAACTCCCTCCTCTAATAAAGATTTCTCTTCTGATCAGTACTACTTACTTCAAAATATTAGACTACACATTTGAACTAGAAACACATTGTCACACAAGGAGATATTTATTATATTGTGGGGATTTGAAGTCAACAGCCCTTATTGACTTACCACATGTAATCTTGGTTGTGTAATGCCAAAAGGGAAAAATAAACTCCAAAGAGTGATAGTAAGGATTAATGAGCTAATGAGTATAAAGCTTGTAGCATAGTGTCTAGCACATGGAATGAGTCAACGAATGGTCACTATTATTAGGGTGAGTGTTTGTATTCTCCTTATCTCTCTGTTGATCCCTTGACTAATAGGAGATGATAAATTCACTTGCTTAATCATGCTTATTACTATTTCTGGAACCAATAGGGAGAAATTTTAAAGATGCAGAATAGGTACAATGTAAAAACCTTCTAATAGCTAGCCCTTCTTTAAAGAAGACTGGTCTGACTTGTGATTTAGGGAATTTCCCTCTCTCCCTCCCACTCCTATCTGTCCCATCAGCTAGTTTCAACTTGTAGGTAAATATAGATGCAAAGAAAAAATTCTTGACATGATTGGGAAAGTCAAGATAGACAAAAGTGATGGGAGACAAGATAATATTACCTGTAAAGCCAACAGTTGCAGCCCACGGAGAGCCTGAGTTTGAAGGATATTAGGAGCTCCCCGATTCAGGCCAGTGATGCTCTTGCTAGGAAGTGGTCCATGCTCATCGGGTATCCCATGCCATCAAATTGCCTAAGCCAGACCACCTGTGCAAAACAGTTAGCATCCTTGGTGTGGAAAACTATCATTTACCAAATGTCATGAGTGTGAGTTATGATTCAGCTAACCAGTGAGGATAATTTTATACATAGAGAAGTGCCTCACTGTGGCTTTGATTGTGTCCATTAAAAGGTAAAGAAGTGGCTCATTTTACTGGTTTGTTTAGGCTGAATTTTTCTTTTTCTAGCAAGAATACATGGAGGCATGGAATGGGGGTAAAGAATCCTGACCTTTTGTTCCCCTCCTTTAGGAACTGGCTGTCTGCAGATACTAAAGAAGAACGTGATCTCTGGATGCAAAAACTCAATCAAATTCTTGTTGATATTCGCCTCTGGCAACCTGATGCTTGCTACAAACCTATTGGAAAGCCTTAAACAACGGCATGACATACAGCGAGTTTTTGAGCTATGTCATAAAGGTATCTTAAGGAAACACTTATGAGCATGAGGTTCGCTGATTGCATTTTTTGCTTTAAATACTAAAGGGTATGTGCCAATATTCACTACATATTATGCAGTATTTATATCTTGTATGTAAAACTTTGTGATTTATCTTCTGTCATTCATAAATGACTAGAAATAAATACATTATTGCACATTTTGCTAAATCTTAATTTAAAAACCTCATTTTCCTGAACATAAAATTATTCAGTTATTCATGGCAAAATATATTTTTTTTTAAGCAAGAAATTTTGAGTTGTATTCTTGGAGCTGTGGCTCCTGAAGTAGAATGGTTTCCCAGGGGTTGGAGATGGAAACCTCAAACTTTTGTGATGACTTCTCTAGCTTCAGTAATTTTTTCTAAAGGTTATCATCATTTATTGATCACGATATGTCTTGTTACTATAGTACTGAAAACAATTTCTATGAACCTTCACACAAACATTTTTAGTAATAGAGTTAAACTTTTAAAAATAGCAAATATATATTAGTTTTAAAAGCTTGCAGCTGCCTTCAAAAAAGAGATAAAGGAGATATTGTGTGAGATTTGGGGTTAAATATTTTATATAGAGGAGTTAATAAATAACGATATGGTTTACAGTTATTCAGTTACTATATATGCAGTATGGTGCACATTTTCATAGAATTCAGGCTTTTGTAAACAGCTATTTTCACTACATAGCTCATAGACTCAAAAATACTTGGCATATTAGTTCTTTCTGCTTCTGTAATAAGAACAACAAATGTAAATGGAAGAATCTTTATATAAAAAAGTAAACTTTTGCCAAGCTGCTATGGACTAATACTCTACTTGCCAAAGTTCTTTTCTTTTTTCTTCATGTCCGTATTCAACCATGTCTAGAAACCCATTTTGAAATCATTTGAAAACTATTAAGTCATATATTGCTTTTAAAAGCCCAATTCCTTTTTTTTTTCCATTTAAATATTATAAAGCATGGTCTCAAGTTTTAAATACACTTTGAATTTCTTCTCTGAATTTTTAAAGTTATTGATGATCTCATTTATAAACACTAAATTCTTTTAGCTCCTGTCATTTTTTATTCATTCAAATGTGTTTTTCTTATGTGTATTATAAAAATGTTTTATGTCATCTTACCCAAATAAATATTTGTAAATGCCTTACGGAATCAGTTATTTAAAGGAATGCTATTTAAATGCTCAATGTGACTGTTTTGCAACCCTTGACTACGGGCTTCTTGGGGGAACTTACTGACAGCATTTCATTCATCTTTTTGTCTCTAGCCCAGTGCTCAGTTTATTTCATGTTTTTGGGGTTGCTGTTGAATGAGTAGGTGAATGAAGTAGCCATTTCTGAGGCATTTCAACAGAATATAGAAATTGGATATGCATATGAAGAGGTGGAGGATGATTCCAAAGTGCTTAGAGACTGTGTGCACAAGTGACATCACCAGCCAAAACAGGGAATAGGTTTGATAGGATTGAATAGAGGTTACCTTTTATATATTTATAGACTTGTATTTATTTTTGGCTAGGCATTACATGTCATGGTACAAAATTTAAAAGGTACAACAAAGTCAAAGTGAAAAATAAGTCTTCTCCCCTTGTCCCTCAGCCTCTTATTTCCTACCCAAGAGATAACCTCTTTTATCAATTTTTGTGTGTCCTCAATGAGATTCTATGCATATACAAACATAGATATATTTATATTTTTTTGTTCATACAAAAATATCCCATATATACTATTTGTGGTAAGTTAAAAAAAAATGGTAGCACAGTATCCCTTAGAGATCACTCCTTCTCAGTATATATGAAGTGTATATAAAGTTGTTTTATAAGAATTTAGTTTAAAGATGATCATGGGCTCATTAGGGGGCATATACTTGGATGATCTGAGAGCAGAGACATGAATGGACATTTGTACACTGGTATTTATGGAGACAATATGCATGATTTGCAATGGTGGAGGTGACCTAAGAGTACATCGACTGAGGTACCATTGACAATGGTGAACTGTTGTGTGTGCATTCAATGAAATATTGAGTGACTGTGAGAAGGAGTGAAGCTGTGAGACACACAACGAGGTGAATGTATCCTGTAGACAGCATTTTGAGTGAACTACGCCAGAAACAAAGGCAAACACTATAATGTCTCACCAATATGGACTACCTGCAATGTGTCAACTCAGAATTGAACCTTAGAGCACAGCTTATCAGGGGAACGCTTATTGTAATGGTCCCTAGATTGTAAGCGCTTAGAGCAGTCACATCTATTCCTGAATTGTAATGGCTGTCTCTAGATTCTGCAATGCTGATTCCTTTGTGTATAACCTGATCAATCCCTGGAACTTTGGGTATCTGTGTGACACCTGAAACTCAGAGCTAGAACTCCGCAGATATGAATGTCAGTATTAGCACATATAGCAACTGTTAAAAAAGCTGAAAAAGAGTCCAGACTTCAACTAGAGATATGAATGAAGCAGATGTGGTTAGGACTAGGGCAAATTGGGCTAAAGAGTAAAGAACAATACTGTCTGCATTTTAAAACTTCAAATTCCATGTGAGACCAAGGGAAGAGATGTTTAGTTGGTGCGAGATCTATATTTCCTAAACAATTTAACTTGTAGAGTTTGTTCAAATACCATAATTACATGGCAATTACATAGTAATTAATTAAGGCACTATAAGGAAAGGTAAACTGAAATTTGGAGGGACCAATTCAGTGAAATGGTTCAGATAAAAAATTAGGTTACCATAAAAGCCATAGAGGAAAAGAATGACATGATTATATAAAAAATTCCAACATGATAAAATGTCTATAAACAAAGTTAAAGCAACAGACTGGGAGAAAATATTCACATTATATTTAACTGAAAGAGTAATATGCAAAATCTATAAAGAACACCTATCACTGGCTATCTTTATTTGAGCATTACTGTGGACATCATTCCTGGTGTTTTCCATGGATTGTATCTCATTTAATTTTCACATGACCTTATAAAGTAGATGTAGAATGAGAAAACTGAAAACTTAGGTATCTTTGAGGCCACACACAGAGCAAGTGGCAACCAGGAACAACCCAGACACTGTCCTCCAGAATCCATATACTTCAACCTTACACTATAATGTTTTTCAGATTAATTAGAAAAAGAAAATTCAACCTTTAAAATGGGGCAAATACGCCCAGCATAGGAGAGCGGTCATAATCTCTGACTTCTCACCCTTTTTGTAAGCCCTGAATAAAGTTCATGTATTGGAAAAATAAAAGGGGGGGTGGGGGTGGGGCAAATAATCTTAGGAAATTCATACACACAAACACAAATCCAAAGAGCCAATAACATGTAAAAGTGTCCGGCGCTTCTCCGCCCCGCCTCGAGTCCTCGGTCGGCCGGCGATGGGGACCAGAGAGATAAGGGGAGAGAGGGTGCGGACAACGTCTTACCCGGAGCACTTGTGATCACTCAGGACTCGCGGTGGTAAAGCAGATAAACTTTTAATGGGACTAGGCAATCATCATCTTTACAGGTTCCACCCGGGGCGAGACACCTCGGGGGAGAACAACCTCGATGCGGCCGTCAGGTACGGCTCCTTGTGGGCTGTCTCCCCGAGCTTTGCCCGGGAACTTTCTTATAAACCTTGCGTGTATCCAATGGGCCAACGCCACGCACACAAGCATGATTGGTGAATACAGCGGGTGGTTACATACATCAGAAGCCGGAAGCAGGATGTGGGCGCCATCTTGGCACCACTCGATGGGCGGGGGGAACTCAAGGGCAGGCTGCAGCTTGTCTACTAGGCCAAATCCGGAAGGTGGCTGCTCACATCTCCCCCTTTTTTGTTTTTTATGCCCCAGTGTCTCCAGTGATGAATGTGCTCCCGTGGACCAAGATGGCCCACAACGTATTTTTTGGTGCTTTGGGGAGTCTGGACTAGGTCCCGGCCATACCAAGGTGGGACCTCTGGCACCGACCAGAATGCTCACTTCATATAGAGACCGGAGAACCCGTGAGCCGGAAACCACGTGGCCCTCCTTGCAGTACTCAGTCTCGCAACTGGGGGACAGGAGGATTAGGAGAAGGTAGCCAGTGCCGAGGGCGTCACTAGGAGCCTCTGTGCAAACGCCAAGGGTCCCGTCTGGCCACAACTAGGACTCTGCGTAAGAGGTCCACCTGAGACAAAAATTAGGGCCACTGGTACCGAATGTTTATATACGAGATTTTTTCATATACTTAGCTGCGAACCTTACCCCCGAATGCCCAGCTTCGAGTGGTTGGGATGGGTGCTGGGCAGAGGGACTATAGTTATCAGGAGGGTTACAGGCAGAGGACATGGCCATCATGGCGGTAACACGTAATTGCTGTTGTCTTTGAAACAAACGCTCCAGCAAACTCTTAACAATGATCAAACCTACTAATAACCCCACAGCAAGAAGAACCCAGTTGGTCAGATTAGGCCAAGAGAACCAGGAGGGAAAAAAGGTCAATATTCCTGGCCCTCTTCCCGGTCTGCTGGGGAGTGGTCGACACCGTCGACATCATTTGACCGCTCATCACGCGAGTTGAGGACTGGATCCAACAGGTCACGTTGGGGGTTTAACGACCCGTCAGGCTGCAGTTCTTTGGTGTTCTCAGGCGACTGCACGGTTCTCACCAATCTCTCCGGTACCCACACTGGTTGGCGTCCTGGTTCCTGGGGAAAGACACAAACAGAGCCTCTGGCCCAGCTGAGCACTGGGTCAGGGCCTTTATACTCGGGCGGGGGGGTACGGCAAAGGTTGCCCCTCCCCTGACCGACCCATCGGGGTTTCCGGGTCTGGCAGCAAAGGATAATTACATTTACTGGGCATGGCCACTAGAGGGAGCTCTCGGCAAGGTCCTTTGGTGGGACCGCCCAAGGCGTCAGTTGGGAGCTGGGGTGTCCCTGGGGGTGCAGCGGTAGACATTGGCGGGGCGGAAGGCCGCGTGGGTGAGACAGGAGGCCCCTCTAGGTCAATCAGCGGAGGCGCTTCCGGCCCTTCATCTGCCTCACTTTCAGATTCTGAGTCAGAATTATCAGAACTAGCACTCGACTCCGGCGGCTTGCCCTTATGGGAGCCCTCCGCAGATGAAACAGACTGAGCCTCTTGGAGTGCATGTCGCGCCTGCAACAAGGCGGTAGGCGTAGTTAGGCCTGTGGCTGATTCTAACTCAAGTACTGCACGAACAGTCTCCCATATAAGGACTAGAATCGGGTCCAAACAGACACCCGTTTGGCGCGCTCGGTCTATATCACGACCAAGTTTCATCCAAGAGGGCAGATTAAGGCTGCCAGAACAAGGAAACCAGGGGGCAAAAGTGGCCACATCATCAAAAAATCGCTGGAGAGAGCTTCTCTTAACTGAGATACCCCACTGTTTCAAAAGGGTCTTTAAGGGGGTTAGTAGGGGTGAACTCCCGGACTGCCCCATGCTTGCAGCCGGCACTGTCTTGTAATCACTCGGAGAGCTCTTCCGAGTCCCCGGGGCTACCTGAACGCCCACGGGCCCTAGTCCTCGTATGGAAAGGGGGTGCTTACCTTCTCGCGGTGATCAGTCGCGGAGGTCAAACCACGGATCCCGGGAGCACGTCTCCGTCGGGGCGAGGGGAACGCAAATGAGGTTGCGGGTTTGAAGTTCCCCGTACGGGCCACCACTTGTCCGGCGCTTCTCCGCCCCGCCTCGAGTCCTCGGTCGGCCGGCGATGGGGACCAGAGAGATAAGGGGAGAGAGGGTGCGGACAACGTCTTACCCGGAGCACTTGTGATCACTCAGGACTCGCGGTGGTAAAGCAGATAAACTTTTAATGGGACTAGGCAATCATCATCTTTACAGGTTCCACCCGGGGCGAGACACCTCGGGGGAGAACAACCTCGATGCGGCCGTCAGGTACGGCTCCTTGTGGGCTGTCTCCCCGAGCTTTGCCCGGGAACTTTCTTATAAACCTTGCGTGTATCCAATGGGCCAACGCCACGCACACAAGCATGATTGGTGAATACAGCGGGTGGTTACATACATCAGAAGCCGGAAGCAGGATGTGGGCGCCATCTTGGCACCACTCGATGGGCGGGGGGAACTCAAGGGCAGGCTGCAGCTTGTCTACTAGGCCAAATCCGGAAGGTGGCTGCTCACATAAAAGTGTAAAAGTACTTATAAATAAAAATGTAAATGACAATGGATTATTGGCCTTCAGATTGGTGAAACTATGGCCAATGTTGCTGAGGGCTTGGCGAAACAAACTCTCATATGCTCTTGAAGAGAGTGGAAGTCTTCTTGTATGGCAATGTAGCAACTTCCAGGAATCTTTTCTGTTATTACACAGGATCAGACTGTAAAACCAGATTCCCATTCTTTAGAGCTCTTATCAGTATCGAGTTTCACTCATAATTATAAGCAATCAGGAGGTGCTGGTGAAGCAGGGAGAGGTCTGGGACATTTCTTGTGGCTCCCAAGTCTTTCATTCCCACATTGGATGTATATCTCTGGCCCTGAATAACAAATGAGTTCTCAAATGAGATTTGCGAGATATTTCACATAGCAGGGAGCCTTTTGGTGATGAAATACCTCCATTTTATACCCTAGATAGTTGTATAGCTTACATGGCTTTCCCAGGAGCCACGCCTCACAAATCCATAAATTCTAGGTTTATTTTACCATAAGCAGTCTTTAACAAGCCACATACTGCTACAAGCATTCCATAGATAACAGTTCTAGCAAATACCATTAGTCTGTCTACCAGGAGGATCAGTTTTCAGCATGTTTACAAGGAAGCCTGCCAGTCACCTGCCTTCCCCCACCCTGTGCTGATCACCAGCTCCTTAACTCCTTCCTCCCCACTCTCCTCAAATGAACTCACATGTAAGCGAAGATGTACATAAAAAGATGATTGTTACGGCACTACTTTTTAGAATTCAGATTGTTGAAATATACTCACATACCATACAATCATCCATGGTGTACAATTAACTGTTCACAGTACCATCATATAGTTGTATGGCACTATTTTTAAAGGGGAAAAATGGAAATAACCTGGAAGTCTCAATGGGAAAGAAAATTAGAAATAATATGAAAGTTCATTAATAGGAAATTATCGTATATTCTTTTTACAAAATACCATGCAGTGTTCAAAAAGATTGAAGTAATCCTATACATATATATTGACTCGGAAAATTTTCCAGAAAAATGACAAAAAGGGATATGCCATCTAACATGAAGCACATATATGCGCAAACACCTAGATAAAAGCCTGGAAAGAACTACACCAAGCAACATATGGGAAATGGCAATGAGAAGAGGTTGGCAGTAGTGTTGGGTGAAGGAATGCTTTGACTTTTGACTGTATTTTTAAAGTATTTGATTTATTTACAATGAGAATATTTACATGTATGGTTTGTGTGCATGGACTTCTGATAATTTAAAAAATTAAAAACAGAATGAAAAATTGAGTGAGTAGAAGACTTTGTAGAGACTACAGGATGTTGAATTCTGAAGGGAAATGGGCAATTGGGCAGTAGTTTGGTGGGTGTCTTAGTTTCCTGGCTGCTAGGACAAATGCCATGCAATGGGTTGGCTTAAACAACAGGAATTTATTACCTCATGGTTTTGAAGCTAGGAAAAGTCCAAAATCGAGCTATCAGCAAGAGGATGCTTTCTCCCAGAAGAATGAGGTATTCTGTGTCTGGCTGCCAGTGGTTTTACTCCTGGGCTTTTCTGTCACATGGCAATGCACATGGGGATGTCTTCTTTCTCCTCTGGGTTCCATTGACTTCTGGCTTCTTCCCATGGCTTTTTCTCTGTGGCTTTCTCTAAAAGACCTCCAGAAATAGGGATAAGACCCACCCTGATTCAGTTGGCCACAACTTAACTAAAAAATAACTTTTTCAAAAGGTCCTGTTTATGATGGGTTCACACCCACAGGAATGGATTAAGATTAAGAACATGTTTTTCTGAGGTACATAATTCAATCTACCATAGTGGGAAAGATTGAGGGAAGAGTATTTTTGGACTGAGGAAGTGAATCTGTTACTATGCTGAGGGGGGAATGCCAAAGGTGAGGGAGAACCTGAGGATAGTGGAAAAGAAGAAAGATAAGAGATAGAGAATGGATGAGTTTGTGCAGCATGATGAAGAGTGACAGGACCCAGAAAATTGGTGGAGTCTAGTACGCACTACCAGCAGTCATCATTTGTCCTAGTAACTTTGTGAGTAGTGTTGAAGAAACAAGGTACAGGAACTATGCAATCATGCAGGACCAGGCAGCTTTGAAGTGATCTCTTGGCCCTGCTCCCTCATTCATGAAACATGCTGGCAAATGGTACCCACATGGAGGTAGGGGCAACTGTAGTATGGAACAATTGCGTAACTGTATCAAAATCTGAGTCCAGGGCACAGCCAACCGTATCTGATAAGGAGACCGTGCACAGGGATCTAGGTCAGTGGTCTCAAAACCCTAAAACAGTTTTGAAAACTATATAGAACACCCCCCTGCCATTTTCAAATTGATATCTAAAAGTTTTCATCAGAACTTCAAAAAGGTTAAAAGATGCAATTTTATTATATTTGAAATATTGACATTTTAAATTATAAATTTCATATTATTCCTTTAATCAAGTCTAATAGAATCTAAATACAAGTATAATTTGATGTGCCCCATCATCCATTTAAAAATATACAAATAAGTTCTTTTTGGAGATTTCATAACATTCCTTTTACTTCAGTTCTCTCACATAATCTCATGTTATCTCACATAATTTTACACTACTGTAATTTATATTTTTATGCTTGAACAAAATATGTATATAAATTGAAAAGGAAAATCTTTAATGTTCTGTGATCATAAGATTTTAAATGCTGAACAATTATTCTGGGCTGAATTAACATTACATTTATTATTTAAAATTGATCAAAACAATATATTGCACATTTGGAAATTTTCAACACAAAGAGTAAAAATTCAAAGGAAATGTATCTCTTAATGAGGTGTGTGGTGTATTGAATTATGTACCCCAATTTAGACATGTTCTTGGTCTTGATCTGCATTCCTGTGGGTGTGAACCCATTGTATATAGGATCTCTTGAAGGTGTTATTTTTAGTTAAGGTATGGCCCAACTGAATGAGGTTGGGTCTTAATATGGATTACTGGAGTAGCAGAAGAAATTCAGAGACTGAGAGAGAGAGCACCGCTTCAGGGAGGAGTCAGAAGCCGGAAGTCAGTGGAACCCGTCACACATCATGTGACAGGGAAGCCAAGGAACCCCAGGGATTGCCGGCAGCACCAGAATGCTACAGACTTTGGGGGAGAAAGCATCACCACGCTGACTCCTCAGTTTTAGACTTGTAACCTCAATACCATGGGCTAATAAATGCCTGTTGTTTAAGCCATCCCATGGTGTGGGATTTGTGATAGTGCTTAAAGAAACTAAGACTAGTGAATGGGTTTTTTAATTTATTATGTGGGTGAATATTATTTATTTTCAGAATAAGAATAGGTTTAGCATCAATTCTATTTCTTTTTCTGTTTCTATAGATACCTGAAGTAGATGGAAATGGAGGGAGCATTGTTATTGCAATGTCACTCAACTCTTTGGACTTTCAAATGATCTATCAAAAGTTATTGTAAATGATAAAAATTATTTTTAGCTGATTTGGTAGACAGGGTATAGCCTATGCTACTGTAAAAACAGCAACAAAAATACAATATATCAAACAAGAAATGAGTTTAAATGTCTCTCATATGACAGCCCAGAGAGAAGGGAGAAGACCAGGACAGAGAAATAATTCTGAACCTAGAGGATGTCCAGGGACCAAGGAGTTTAAATCCGACATAGCTAGGGTGTGGCACTTGTCCTCATGGTCAAAGCCAGCTCCCAAGCACCACATCTATTATCCAGTTTTCAGGAATAGGGATAGAGCGAAGCTCATTGTTCCAGTTTGCTAATGCTGCCATTAAGCAAAATACCAGAAATGGATTGGCTTTTATAAAGGGGGATTATTTGGTTACACAGTTACAGTCTTAAGGCCATAAAGTGTCCAAGGTAAGGCATCAACAATTGAGTACCTTCACTGGAGGATGGCCAATGGCATCCCGAAAATTTTTGTTAGCTGGGAAGGCATGTGGCTGGCGTCTGCTCTGGAGTTCTGGTTTCAAAATGGCTTTCTCCCAGGATGTTCCTTTCTAGGCTGCAGCTTTCAACAGCCGTCTTCAAAATGTCTCTCAGCTGTAGCTGCTCTGAGCTTCTTCTGTCTGTGAACTCTTTGTATTGATCCAGCAATTTAATGAGACCTACCCTGAATGGGTGGGGTAACACCTCCATGGAAATTATCCAATCAAAGGTCTTGCCCACAGTTGACTGAGTCACATCTCCATGGAAACACTCAATCAATAGGTTCCAACCTAATCAACACTAATATGTCTGCCCCCACAAGATTGCATTCAAGAATATGGCTTTTTATGGAGGACATAATATACACAACCAGCAAATGCATTTCCAATTGTTTTAAGATCAAGACCCAAAATTTGCACCCATCACTTTTCACATCCCATTAATGAGAACTTAATTGCAAAGCCATACCTTATTGTTGGAAAATGTAGTCTTTTGTTGAGTGACCACAAACCTGCTGAAACTGAGGAGGTTTTTACTATAAAGGAAAAAAAAGGACATTTGTTGGACCATGAGCAGGCCCTGCCACTGCTTCTAACTGTAGATATGAAGACTACCTAGTTTTAAAAAGAATTTGTTCTTCTGCCTTTAGAGTCAAAGAAAACATTAATATTTTGCATTGTCCTTTTTCATTGGAAGGTTTTCACATCCCAGGAAAATGACTAGAAAAATAAGTGTGAAATTTGCCTTTCCTTTGTGAAGTGGGTTAAGGGCAGTTGTGAAAGGGGATGAGAGTGGGACAGCAAAACACCACCTCAGGTATTTGCCTCCTCTGGTGGATCTATTTTGGGGATGAATACATATTGAAGATGAGGATGGGGAAATGGGTTTTCCTAAAACTATCCATGGGTATGCACCCTTTGGGAAGTCTTCATGGACCCACAGGTATATACATGCCCATGTTTGAAGCCCACAGATCTACAGCTTCCAGGTTTGAACATAATTTACCAAAGGAGAAGTCAGGAACACTCAGGGTATGTGTTGCTCAAAGGAGCTGTTCTTCATTCTCACTTTGTTGTCATGACATCCTTGAAAGGAGAATCCTTGGAGTTACCGTCAGAGGAAATAGTGAATGTGTCCTCTCTTCAGGCAGATGGTGTTTGTGTTCTCTCATGGCTTAGTCCTTTGCCCACCACTCTTTCCTTTCTCAGAGAACTCTTGTTTTCTCATGTCTTTATTATGTGTCCATGTATCAATTTGCCAAACTAATACTGACTATTTTTCCTCCAGTACTTTTATAGTTTTGTTTTGGAAGATTTGTTATGTATAAATATTAGATACCTTATTGAATTACTTTATTAGTTATAATAATTTTTCAGCTGATTTTCTTTGGTTTTCAGAGAAACAGACTTCAAGTCATGGTAATTATATATCCACCTTTCCAATATTTATACCATACTTGCTATTTTTGTGCTTTCAGAACAATATAAAATAATAGTGGTGATAGCAGCCATTCCTGATGTTAATGAGAATGCTTCTGGTATTTCACCACTAAATATAATGTTAATTATAGGTTTGAGATAGATATTCTTTATTACATAAAGGAAGTTTCCTTATAGCTCTCTTTTTTTATGGTCCAAATTCATATCCCTAATAAGAAGAAGTCTGACAATAATCCCCCCAAGAGGAAAATTATGGACCATATCAGTCACATGTTGATTCATAAATATCGATGCCAGTTTTCCTCTACACTCTAAAGTTGAGATAGTATGGGATTTCTCTATTCCTTGGAGATTTTAAAGACTTGCCCATACAATAGCGTAAGCCTGGTACAATTTTTGGAGATAGTTTGTGTATTAGTTATCTACTGCTGAATAACAAATTACCCCAAACTTAGTGGTCTAAAATAACAGCATTCACTATCTCACAGTTACTGTGGGTCCGGAATCTGTTTGAGACTTAGTGGGTCCTCTGGCTCAGCATCTCTAACTTGGCTGCATTCAAGTCATCAGCCCAGGGCTGTGGTCAACTAAGGCTCAACTAGGGAACTATCCACTTCCAGCTCATTGGTCTGGTTGTTGGAAGGACTCATTTCCTCTCAGGCTGTTACATGGAGGGCCTCAGTTCCTTGCTGGCTATTAGTCGAAGGCTATTGTCAGTTCCTTCCCATATGGACCTCTCCATGGGGCAGCTCACAACATGGCAGCTTCAATAGAGGAAATGAGCCAGAGCCAGAGAGGGAGGGTCCACACAGGAGGAAACTCAGTCTTTTGTAATCTAGTCATAGAAGTGACATCCCAGTACCTTTGCCATATTCTATTCATTAGAAGAGAGTCACTGGGTCCAACCCACACTTGAGAGGAGGGAATTATACAAGGTGTGGAAACCACAAGGTAGTGTTTAGGAGACATTTTAGAGATTGCTTGCCATAGTTTGATTATATTTTTTTCAGTTTCTTCCAAAGGTTTTGGCCAATATAGCTCTTCTGCATAAATAAATTTGGTACTTGATCTGTCTCCAGAAACTCATTCAGATCTTAAGCTTTTGAAATGTAAAAACTGTACATTCTATTTTCAGATATATTTTGAATATATTTTTTATTATTACCTTTTCTCCTGTGGGTTTGTGAATTCTTCTACTTTTTTCTTAATTAGCTTTGCTAAAAGTTTATTGGTTATCTAGCTTTTTAATGAAAATGTGCTAAGATGTATTCATCAATTCTACTGCTTTTCAGTTTTTTAACCCATTAATATTTTTTCTCTGGTCTTTTTTTAGTCCTTCCTCTTCTCCTTCCTTCCTTGACTTTAATTTCTTGTTCTCTTTCTCAAACACTGAATGCACAATTCATAGTTTCATCACTTCTTATTTAATAATGAAAGCATTTAATCTAGGAGTTTCATCTATGCATAAATTTACTCAATCCTTTAAAATGGTTTTATAACTTTTGCTTTCTCAAATAGTCTATAATTGTAGTTTTGATGTATTTCAACCTAGGAGTTATTTAGGGACATAGTCCCCTTGCCACTACCATCACAATAGGTCATTTTTTTCTGGTGGTTAAATAAAGTGTTTTTTTTTTTTTTTAAACAACAAAATAATTTATTGTCTTATAGTTTTGGAAGTTAGAAATATGCTTTCTCTGAAATCTGTAGTGCTCTGGGGGTGGCTTGCTGACCATCAATCTGTCTCTGCCTATGTCACATGGCTATCTCTCTGTCTCCTCCTCCTGTGGCTTCTTGTGTCATGTCCAAATTTCCTTTGCTCATAAGAACTCCAGGAATATTGGATTAACGCTCTCCCTGATTTAGCTTGGTGGTATCTTTTTTCTAAATATATATATATTCATTTTATTGAGATATATTCACATACCACGCAGTCATACAAAACAAATCGTACATTCGATTGTTCACAGTACCATTACATAGTTGTGCATTCATCACCTAAATCAATCCCTGACACCATCATTACCACACACACAAAAATAACAAGAATAATAATTAAAGTGAAAAAGAGCAATTAAAGTAAAAAAGAACACTGAGTGCCTTTGTCTGTTTGTCTGTTTGTTTATTTTCTTCCCCCATTTTTCTACTCATCCACCCATAAACTAGACAAAGGGGAGTGTGGTCCTTATAGCTTTCCCAATCCCACTGTCACCCCTCATAAGTTACATTTTTCTACAATCGTCTTCAAGATTCATGGGTTTTGGGTTGTAGTTTGATAGTTTCAGGTATCCACCACCACCTACCCCAATTCTTTAGAACCTAAAAAGGATTGTCTATATTGTGCATAAGAGTGTCCACCAGAGTGACATCTCAGCTCGTTTTGGAATCACTCTGCCACTGAAGCTTATTTCATTTCCTTTCATTTCCCCCTTTTGGTCAAGAAGATGTTCTCCATCCCACAATGCCAGGTCTACATTCCTTCCCGGGAGTCATATTCCACGTTGCCAGGGAGATTCACTCCCCTGGGTGTCTGATCCCACGTAGGGGGGAGGGCAGTGATTTCACCTTTCAAGTTGGCTTAGCTAGAGAGAGAGGGCCACATCTGAGCAACAAAGAGGCATTCGGGAGGAGGCTCTTAGGCACAATTATAGGGAGGCCTAGCCTCTCCTTTGCAGCAACAGTCTTCCCAAGGGCAAGTCCTATGGTAGAGGGCTCAACCCATCAAACCACCAGTCCCCTATGACTGTGAGCACATTAGTAACCATCAAGGTGGGGCAGGCCATTACTCCTGCATTCTCCACCAGCTCCTCAAGGGGGCTCTGCATATTTTTTTCATTTTTTTAAAATTAACTCTGTTTTTTTTAAATCAACTATATAAAAAATAAAAAACTAATAAAAAAAATTTAAGAAAATATACAATAAAAAAACATTTCAAACAGACCACAACAAAGGAGGAAGAAAAAGACAACTAACCTAAGATAACTACTTTTCTTCCAACATGTTCCTACTCTACCCCAAGAAAGTAACCTAATATAGCAGCATTTCTGTGAACTTGTTCCTACTGTACCCATCAGAAATTAGCAGACCATAGTCATTCCTGGGTATTCCCAGAACATTAAATTTACACACGATAGCTTATCTGTTCTTATTGGATTATTGTTCCCCCTTCCTTAATTGGTCTCTATTGCTAGTTCCCCTACATTCTACATTATAAACCATTTGTTTTACATTTTTCAAAGTTCACATTAGTGGTGGCATATAATATTTCTCTTTTGTGCCTGGCTTATTTCGCTCAGCATTATGTCTTCAAGGTTCATCCATGTTGTCATATGTTTCACGACATCGTTCCGTCTTACTGCTGCCTAGGATTCCACCGTGTGTATATAGCACATTTTATTTATCCACTCATCTGTTGAAGGACATTTGGGTTGTTTCCATCTCTTGGCAATTGTGAATAATGCTGCTGTGAACATTGGTGTGCAGATACCTGTTTGTGTCACTGCTTTCAGATCTTCTGGCTATATACCAAGAAGTGCAATCGCTGGATCGAAGGGTAACTCTACATCTAGTTTTCTAAGGAACTGCCAGACTGACTTCCAGAGTGGCTGAACCATTATACAGTCCCACCAGCAATGAATAAGAGTTCCAATTTCTCCACATCCTTGCCAGCATTTGTAGTTCCCTGTTTGTTTAATGGCAGCCTATCTAATTGGTGTGAGATGATATCTCACTGTGGTCTTAATTTGCATCTCTCTAATAGCTAGTGAAGCTGAACATTTTTTAATGTGTTTCTTGGCCATTTGTATTTCCTCTTCAGAGAACAGTCTTTTCATATCTTTTGCCCATTAAATAAAGTTTTATAAATAAAGTATTTATACTTTATAAATAAAGTATAGAATTTTGTAAAATGTTTCCAAGAAGGCTAATGATGCTTATCAACTTGCTTCTTCCTTGAGAAACAGTATGTTTCAGATGCATCCCTGGCACAAGTAGAAGCCAAGGTGCACTGTGGCAAGTTATGCAGCTTCTTCACACATTCACACATTCTACACATTCTATATACCATACCAGTGTAGGAAATAGATGATTGGGATTTTTTATTTTTTAATTAAAAAAATTAGTCTTGGAAATTTATTTTGAATTTCAGGTTACATTATAAAAAGGGTATACACCTTTTACATTACGTGTTTAAACAGGTTGAGAAACCCCACTCTAGGGGCACTCAAGTGCTATTTTACTGCCTTCTCTGACATGAAACCCTATTGTTTGAATGGTAAAGAGTAAAGAGGTCAAAGAGCTGCTCAGAGAAATCAAATAAATGTCTCACTTACAGAGGGAAAAAGGTGACTGTTCTTTCATTGAATTGTTGGACCTAAAAAGTAAAAAAAATTTTTGTCTTTAGTTTTCAGAAGTTTGATTATGCTATGTGTTGGCATGGATTTCTTCGGGTTTATCTGGCTTGGAGTTTTCTCAGCTTCTTGAATCAGTAGGTTTATGTCTCTTGCCAAATTTGGGATATTTTTAGCCATTCTTTCTATTTTAAAAAAATCATTATCTGCTTCTTGTTTTGTTGCTTTTGCTTTTTGTTTAACTCCCCAAACTAGAATGTAAGCTCCATGAGAAAAGGAACTTTATGTGCTTAGTTCATCCCTGTATTTTTTTTTATTAGAGAAGCTGTAGGTTTACAGAAAAATCATGCATTAAAATACAGAGTTCCCATATACCACTCTATTACTTACACCTTGCATGTGTTAATTTATGAAAGAATATCTTTATGTTTGTACTAGTAATTATAGTCTATCATGTACTTTATAGTCGTTATTTCTTCATATTCTCTTTCAGGCCAACTTTCTCTTTTCCTTCCAGACTCCAATGACATGAATGTTAGATCTTTTGCTCAAGTCCCACAGGTCCCTAAGGTTCTGTTCATTTTTTTTCCCCAGTCTATTGTCTCTGTGTTGTTCAGATTGAATAGTTTCTATTTTCTATCTTGTAGTTGACTAATTCTTTCCTTCATCCTCTCCATTCTGCTGTTGAGCGATCCACAGAGTTTTTTATTTTGAATTATTGTCTTTTTTCAGTTCCAAAATATTTCCATTTGGTTCTTCTTTATATCTTCTGTTTCCTTGCTTAGACTTATTGTTTTTTATTTGTTTCAATCATGTTCATAATTTCTCGTCAAAACATTTTTATGGTTAGCTGCCTTAAAATCCATTTCAGATAAATCCCAGATAAATCTGTGAGATTTCAGTGTTGGCATCTGTTGATTGTCTTTTCTCATTCATGTTGAGATTTTCCTTGTTTTTAGCATGACAGAGGATTTTCAATTGTATTTTGGGTATTTGGTAAGAGACTCTGGATTTTATTTTATTTTTAAATTCAGTTTTTTTGAGATATAGTCACATACCATACAGTCATCCATGGGGTACAATCAGCTGTTCACAGTACCATCATATAGCTGTGCATTCATCACCCCAATCCATTTTTGAACATTTTCCTTACACCAGAAAGAATCAGAATAAGAATAAAAAATAAAAGTAAAAAAGAACACCCAAATCATCCCCCTCATCCCACTTCATTTTTCATTTAGTTTTTGTTCCCATTTTTCTACTCATCCATCCAGACACTGGATAAAGGGAGTGTGATCCACAAGGTTTTCACAATCACACTGTCACCCCTTGTAAGCTGCATTGCTATACAATTGTCTTCAAGAGTCAGTGCTACTGGGTTGTAGTTTGATAGTTTCAGGTATTTACTTCTAGCTATTCCAATACATTAAAACCTAAAAAGTATTATCTATATAGTGCATAAGAATGTCCATCAGAGTGACCTCTTGACTCCATTTGAAATCTCTCAGCTGCTGAAGCTTTATGTTGTCTCATTTTGCATGCCCCTTTTGGTCAAGAACATTTTCTCAATCCCACGATGCCGGGTCCAGATTCATCCCCGGGAGTCATCCTGCGTTTCCAGGGAGATTTACATCCCTGGGAGTCAGGTCCCATGTAGGGGGGAGGGCAGTGAGATCACCTGCCAAAGTGGTGGCTTAGTTAGAGAGAGAGAGGGCCACATCTGAGCAACAAAGAGGCACTCAGGGGGAGACTCTTAGGCACAATTATAAGCAGGTTTAGCCTCTCCTTTGCAGTGAAGAGCTTCACAGGTGCCAGCTCTAAGACAGAGGGCTCAGCATATCAAGCCGTCAGTCCCCAATTGTGAGAACATCAACAACATGGATTTTATTTTTAAATCTTCAGTTTTAGCAGGTCTGCTCTGACTCCATGCTGGTGAGGAAAAGAGGGTATTTCCTTGTTACTGCCAGGTGGAGGCTGAGAGTCCGGATTCCCCACTCAGTTGGGGAGAGAAGGGGATCCTCATTAGAGCTGAGCAAGAGTGGGTGTAGGGGAGTGGGGCCTCATTTCTGCTCCCCAGTGGATCTCCACTGACACTGAGAGGAGAGGAGGTGGGAAGCCTTGTTACTGCTGGGTGGTGGTGAAAGTTCTTCCCACTTAGCCTCCTCTGACACTGGCAAGGAGTGGAGGGGTGCCTCGTTATCACTAATTGGGGGTTAGAGGTCCAGGATCCCCACACGGTCTCCACTGATACAGTCAGGGGCCTCAGCACGACTGGGCAAGGGTGGATGTCTGGGCTGCCCACTCCGTCTGTGCTGGCCTGTCTGGAGGTGGGGCATGTTTTTTTCTGCGATGTATGACTGGTATAGGGAAGTCAGTGTCTGAAGATTTTCTTCCTTGCTAGGCTGCCTCTTTTCTGGTCCTTTGGCTAGAGAGAGCAGGCTTTACTTTAGGCTTTTCATTTTTTTCTGTCTGCTGCTATTGGCATGTCTAGCTTGCCAGCTTCTTTAGCACCCAGTATAGGATATATAACACAAAAAGAAAACTCAGGGAACTCACTGCTGTTTTGCAACTGGGGGCCCAAGATACCTAGCTAAATCTTTCTTTTTCTCTCACCCTTCAGAATCTTCTTTGAGTTTGTTTTATGCATAATGCCCAGGGTTTTTAGCATTACACTAAATGCTAAAAACATTTGGATGGAGAAGTGCCTCTACACCATCTTGGCCCCCTGATTGAGATTTAACTAGTCTGTGATTTCCAGAGTTCTCAAGCACATCTTGTGGGACCTAGTTATGTTAATTTAAATGATCCCTCCCTATTATGAAATAAATATTTTCTTGAAGAAGTTTTATCAAGAAGTGTTCCAAAAGTGGATGAGTTATTTTTAATTGCTTAGGCAATTCTGGTAGATTACTAGTGAGATTAGCTATCTTTATCTGTATTTACTGGGCTTATGTATTGCTTTATCTGTGAATTGCATGTGTATGCCTTTTGTCCATTTATCAATTTTCCTTATTATGTTGATTTCAAAGACTATATGTTAGGGATTTTAATGTACAGTTATCTATGAATCTATACTCAACCACTTCATTAGCTGTGTGTTCTTTAGGACCTACCATATAAATCTGTTGGGAGTACTAAATAAGATAGTGAATGTTAAAGCCTCAAACCAGTAATAAGCAAGTAGTAAATGCTGAATAAATGGTAGTGATTATTTATTGTGGAGTTTACTGCCCATGAAGATATGGGCAGAGGCAGACATTGCGTTAAGTCTGATGAGGATAATTTTCTTTCCAACGCCTAGCTTTCTGCTCTTGTCCTCTGAAGTTAGAGATTGCTGGGAATATGAAAGTGACTAGAAATTTTATTGGCAAAGAATAAGACTTTATGGCATTTGTTGAAGTTTTGGTCATAGAGAAAATAACAGAAATACAACACTTTTAGAATTGCCTGCTTTCAATATAACATCTTTTCCTTGCATTCAAGACTGCCTTGAGAAATTGAAACAACTTTCACTTCTATAAAAGGATGTGTAGAATAGATTTAATCTTCTTTCTTAGAAAAGTTAATTTTTATCCAATTTAAGTAATTTTTAAAAAATAACATGTACTTCATAAGATTCAGAGGCTTTGGCATATTATATGATATTTAACAAAATATGGCACTTCAGGTTGGAAAGGTGAAGACTTAGTGGGGATAGAAAATTTATTGTTATGGGCATATTGTAGATGCTCCATTAATGCCTATTATTTTGCTTGGTTCTTAGAAATGTTATGTATATTTTGGAACTGATAACCAAGGGTCCAGTTTGCTTTACCTCACTTTCCACAGTGCATTTGAATGCAGTCATCATAGAGGGATCTTCCAATATTCTGGTTACAGGTTGATGTCAAATGCTGTAATGAAATTAAAGAGCAAAATGAAACCCTGAAAACAATGCAAACCTTAAAGTTGATGTAAAAGAGGTATAAGAGCTTCAACTGTACCAGTCAAACAAACAAATCTTGTATCTCATAAGAACTCTTCTGAGAATAAAAACCAAGGAAAAACACAAACCAATCAAATCATTCCTCCACCTTTTATTGAGACAGTTGAGACTAGACCGGAACAATATAATGAAGGTGAACACCTTGGCAGCTAGGAACAAAGAGACTTAGAAGCTCCTTGTTTGCAACTTATTCTTTAACTTTTTTCAACTACTTCATTACTCTGAACCTCTGGCTTCCTAATTTGTAACACGAAAACAAATTCCAAGGATTTTTGTGTTGTGAAAAATTTGTTATGTAGCTTACCATGAGGTGCTTGGCCTCCAGACCCTTAAAGGAAAGAATTGTGTGTTGCTCATTAGGTGAACAGCCCACCTCACTGAATGTGATGTATGGAATACAGTTGGTGCTCAATAACTGTTTACTTGATGAATGTGCATTAGGCTGACTGAAACAGATCGTTAATTTGAATGTGGTCTTGAATAAATCACACTTATCAGTAAAATAAGAGGTAGCCCAAGGAGATCTCTTAGACTCTTTTCAAAGAATTGTAATGTAGGAAGGTTAAACAAATGTTTTTTATAAAAGTAGGTGAACCAGAGTTCCTCTGGGGTAGTGGACATCCTGGTTTTGGGAAACACGTTGAAAGGCGACGAGAGATGTGGCAGAGACTAGTGATCCTCTCATTTCCTTCCTTCCTCTCTCCCTCCCTCCCTTCTTCCCCTCTTTGGCAGAGCGCAAGGCCGCTCAGAATAAAAACTACTCTTCCCAGCGTCCCCCGCAGGTCAGAGGGACCACGTGACTGAGTTCCGCTAGTGGGATGTAAGCGGAAGACTACGTAGCACCATTTCGGCGCTTTCCATAAGAGGTGTTTGGTGTGTGTTCTTTACCCCTCCTCTTTGTTCTGTTCTCCCTCCTGCTGTCATCCCCTGAAGCAGGGGCAAGGGCTCCCCACTCTAGGGTGTGGTGAGCCGGGTGTCTGATGACTCTGTGGAGTTATCCTCCATGCCAGCCGTGGGCTACAAATCTCCAGGTTTGTAAGGTGAGGCAGAAGTAAACTTCTCTCTTGCTTGTGGCAGTGTTATTTTGGGCTGTCTCAAAGGAGTGCAGCTTATTAGGTGAGGCTCTGAGGAAATGGGTTGGTAGGGAACAATATTGGTAGGAAACAAAAACAAAGAGGGTGTTAAACCATGGAATGGAGTATGGGGGTGGCAGAAGGCCGAAAACAGAGATTAAACCCAAGATGGTTGGCCAGTGAGAGGTTTCTAAGGATGGACATCAGAAGGGCTCACCTTTCTGTCCTCCAAACCATTGATAAAGTCTGCTGAGTATTTCTCTGTTGACCACTCATCTCTCCGTCTGTCTCTCCTTTCCTTCCTCCCTCCTTTCCTTCCTCCCTCCTTCCCCCTTTCCTGCCTTCCTTGCAGGGATTGGGTAGAAATCAAGAAAAAGGGAATGAATTCTGCATCCAGATCAACTGGGAGAAAAACAGAGAATCACTTCAAGTGAGAAAAAGGGAAATTGAGAGCTCAGCAAGGGCAGAAAATTGGACCCATAGGTGTCCAGGAATCTGAAGCCCTTGGAAAAATGCAGAAATCTTGATGGGAATATTGGATGCACTGAAGATAGGTGGCTGGAGCCAAGTTGATCTAAATTCATGTGACCAGCTGACTGCAGCTGACCACTGGATTTACATGAACATCCTACTACTCTGTGAATCTGAGTTCAAAATGAACGATTCCCAGAACATCAACACACATCAAAGAGAGTGTTTCAACAGCAGTTTCTCAAGGAAGAGAGGACATTTTTTCCACTGAATCAGAAATTAGCTTCCTAGAATTAGCGTCTTTCATGTGCCACCCCCCCCCCCAAACCCACTCCAACACTGATAGTAAAACTCCACAGCTTCTGTATATGAAGGTCAGTCTGGTGGAGAGGAATCTTTGGGACATATTCGTGGTATGTTGGAGCCAACTCTTTTGGCATTTGAATGCATTTTTTTTTTCCCAATTCCATGCTTAAAGATGTCAGACTGTAGCTGGAAATCAGCCATAGAAATTGGGAAATACTACAAATTAGGGTTGTAAACCCCACCTTCCACCTCTCCTTCACCCGCATCAGTTCTACCAGCTCATCACTGGTCATATAGCTACTCTTGACAGATGGTCTTAAAGGCTGCTGTGTCTTCCCTCAAAACTGATTTTTTCTGCAGCTATTGGATACTGACACTAGTACCCATGATCAGGTCAGAAGGGAAATTGTTTAGCTTCTCTTAAGTTCTCTATCTTTCTCTTAACCAAATCCCTTTTATAGAGAAGAAATGCATGCATATATTAAAAGATTCAAACAATGGAGAAAGGTATCAAAATCAAATGAATAGAAGTCTCCCACATTTGGGGAAATGTGACTATGGAGAAAATATTAGACAGTATTATGGAATTATTGTTAATTTTCTTTGGTGTCATAATGGTATTGTGATTCTGTAGGAGACTGTCCTCATTCTTAGGGACCTTGTGCCAGTATATTTAGGGGTGAACAATCAGGATATGTGCAACTTACTTGCAAATGGGTCAGTAAAGAAATGTGAATATATATGTATGTGAGGGGTGTTCGGGGAGGTGGTGGGGGAATATGGTAAATTGTTAATTTTTGAATCTAGGCGGATGCTTTGTAGGTGTTCTTTCAACCTTTATGTTTGAAATTTTTCATCATAAAAAGTGGGGATGGGGGCAAGTCCCCCTTTACCTACCCTCCACTCTTAGTTAAATCTTCCCAGAAGCAAAACAGTTCTTTTTTTCCTCAAGCAGGGTTTCCCTTCCATGAGCATGGAACAGGCAGTAGGCTAGGAGCTCTATAACTGTCTGAGTGAGGAGGATTTTCTCTGGACGGGCAGCTGCCTAGAGGACTGGAGCTGGCACCTGCTGTGCTGTCCTGTTCATGAGGTCCCTACAGACTCACCAGGAGCCCTTCCCAGGTCAGTTGACCACACTGTTTAGAGAGGTGCTCTGAGTCTTCACCGTGGGATAAAAGCCAAAGTCCATGCTTCTTTGTACCAGGATAAAGAGCTAGAGGCTCAGTTGTTTTGAAGGAGGCTGCAGTTTGTGCAGGTATGCTCCTCCTTCCAGGTATCCACGACAGCAGTAGGCACAGGAAACCTCAGACTTCTAGGTCCTTCCTTATTGCTTAGACTCCTATAAGCCCACCCCTTATCTGACTTAAACATGAGTCCTGAAACCCCAGTCCTTTCCACTGTGCTTTCTGTTATGATGACATAAGGGTATGTCATCATCAAAATCCCCTGTCCACCTTTTGTTTCTCCCTCTTCTCCAAATGTTCCTTTGCCTTCTTGCTCTAAGAAAAATTCTACTGTTTCCTGGGATCTGGTGTCTTTTGCACTGCTCTCCAGTGCTAGCTGTTTTCTCCCCATTGCTGGCCCTGGAGGTTAGGGGCACTCCAAGTTCTTATTGCTGCTTTCCCTCTGCCCCTTCTTCTTTATCCTGTCTCTCTTTCCCCATTTTTTTTCTTTTTAACAGCTTTATTGAGATATAATTCAAACACCATAAAATTCACTTATTTAAAGTGTACAATTCAATGTTTATTATATAGTCACAGATATGTGCAAACCGTCACCACAGTCAATTTTGGAGCATTTTCATCACTTCCAAAAGAAATCCCATATTCTTTAGCTATCACCATCCTACCCTACCCCCCATGCCCCTCTACTCCAGCCCTAAGCAACCACTAGTCTACTTTCTGTCTATAGATTACCCTCTTCTGGACATTTTATATGAATGGAATCGTATAATATGTGTCTGGCTACTTTCACTTACCGTAATATTTTCAAGGTTCAACCACATTGTAGCATGTATCAGTTCTTCATTCTTGTTTATGGTTGAATAATGTTCTGTTATATGAATATGTCACATTTTGTTTATACATTTGCCATTGATAGACATTTGGGTTGTTTCTACCCTTTGGCCATGATAAATAGTACTGCTAAAAACATTCGCATGCAAGTTTTCGTGTGGACACATGTTTTGATTTCTCTTGAGTATATAGCTATGTGCTGGTTTGAATCCGTTATGTATCCCATTAAAGACACTCTTCTTTTGGTCCACTCTTGTGGGAGCAGACCTGTGTGAGTGGGATATTTTGATTAGGTTGTTTCCATGGAGATGCGACCCACCCAATTGTGGGTGGGACCTTTTGATTGGATGATTTCCATGGAGATGTGACCCTGCGTATTCAGGGTGGGTCTTAATTAGTTTACTGGAGTCCTTAAGAGAGCTTGGGGTGGAGGGTGGGGTTGGAGAGCTCAGACCTGACCTGACACTGACCCAGATGTTTGGAGACGCAGACAGAAAGATGTTTGGAGATGCTAAAGCTAAGAGATGAAGCCTAGAGTTTGCCCTGAAAAAGCTAAATGAGAACAGAGAGAAGCTGAGAGAGAAAACACCCAGAGTCATTTTGGAGACAGCTGTTGAAAACAGAACCAGGAGAGAAGCTAAGAAATGAAATCGAGACTTTGCCCTGGAGAAGCTAAGAGAGGACCCCCAGATGCTTAGAGAGAGATGCCCTGGGAGAAACAAGCAAGGACACACACGAGCTGAGAGAGAGAAGCTGAGACAGAAGCCCAGAGACATTTTGGACAAAGCAGTGGAAACCAGAAGCTAACCCCAGGAGAGGCCCACAGACTTTGGCCATATGCCTTCCCTTAGTTTGGACACTTCTAAGGCCTTAGAACTGTAAATTTGTGAGCTAATAAATCCCCATTGAAAAAGCCAATCCATTTCTAGTATTTTGCATTCTGGCAGCTTTAGCAAACCAGAACAACCAAGGAGTGGAATGGCTGGGTCATATGGTAACTGTACGTTTAATGTTTTGAGGAATTTCTGAGACTTTTCTAAAGTGGGTTCACCATTTACATTTCCACCAGCAGTTTATAAGGCTTTTGATTTCTTCATATCCCTGTCAGCATTGTTATGATCTGACTTTTTGGTTCTAGCCATCCCATTGGTGTGAAATGGTACCTCATTGTGGTTTTGATTTGCATTTCCCTGGTGCCTAACGACATTGAGCATCTTTTCATGTGTTTAGTAGCTGTTTGTATATCTTCTTTGGAGAAATGTCTTTATAGATCCTTTGCCTATTTTTCATTTGAATTATTAGTCTTTTTCTTAGTTGTAAGAGTTCTTTTTATATTCTAGATATAAGTTCCTTATCAAATATGTGATTTGCAAATATTTTCTCCTATTCTGTGGGTTTTCTTTTTACTTTCTTGATGGAGTCCTTTGAAGCACAAAAGTTTTTAACTTTGATGAAGTCCTATTTATCTATTTTTCTTTTGTTGTTCATGCTTTTGGTGTCATAGCTGGGAGAAGCAGTAATCACTGAGGACTAACCAGGGTCATGGATTCTAAATGGTATTCTGGAAACAAGCAATTCTGGCTCTTGGAAATGTACTAAATTGTGCTTCTATTTCATGCCACCTGCCTATTTTGATGGATATGATAAGAAAGAAAAATGTGAAACTTACTGATGTATATACATAATCGGGCTGTTTTCAAGGACACCGTATGTGACATTACACAGTGACCTCTTTATAAGGGCCCATGGGAGAAGTTTGTCTCAGGCATTAGGAAAAGCTGCATTTCTGTTGAACAATGGTGGTGTTTATGTCTTATGGACACTATAAATCTTGTAATTGATTATGTATCTCTTGTGTCTCAGCATCTTGGAAGAACGGAACCAAATTTGTGGTCCAGCTCATGGACTTAATCAAGCCAAGACAGTATGCATTTGAGAGTACTACGTTTACTCCATCTTATTTTTCTTTAACCCGTTTTCTCAGTTATTTGTTTTTAAAATTTTTAAGTAGATTAAAAAATTCATTTACTTAAATTTTAAAGGTCTGGCGTTTCTACAAAGTTCATTACAAGAATAGGACTTCCCTGCCCACTCACCTTCTCCCTTCCCACGTTTCCTTTATTCTTCCTCTCTTGGTTTAAGTCCAATTTTTGATGGAACATCTGAGAAGGGTGCTGGGAGGTATATTTCATGAGAGCTCATGTGTGCAAAAATGTCATTAGTTACCATCCCACTTAAATAATAATATATCCAATTATAGAATTCTAGCCTAAAATATGTGTGTGTGTGTGTGTGTGTGTGTGTGTGTGTGTGTGTGTGTGCTTAAGACTTAACCCAGACAGTTTGAGTTCAGAGCCTGGGTTATTGTAGTTATTTCTTTTGTTTTCATCATTATTTTTTTTAGAGCAATTATAGGTTTACACAAAAATCATGTAGAAAGTACAGCGTTCCCATGTAACCCCTGTCCTTCCTTTACACACACTTCCCATTACTAACATTTTGCATTAGTGTGATACCTTTGTTACAATGATGTAACAATATTATTATAATTGTACTGTTAACCATAGTTCATTGTTTACACTAGGGTTCACTTTTTGTGTTGTACAGTTTTATTTTGTGCTTTTTGGTTTGTTTTTATTCTGGTAACATGTATACAACCTAAAAATTTCCCAGTTTAAATGTTTTCAAATATATAATTCATCGGTGTTACGTACACAGTGTTGTGCTATCGACACCACCATCCATTACTCCAAACAGAAACTCTGTTCCTAGTAAGCATTAACTCCCCATTCCTCTCCCCATCCTGGCTCCTGGTAACCTGTATCCTAATTTCTGACTCTATGAATTGGCATAATCCAATTATTTCGTCTAAACGAGATCATACAATACTTCTTTTGTGTCTTGCCTATTTCGCTCAATATCGTGTTCAGAGTTCATC
Source organism: Choloepus didactylus (assembly GCF_015220235.1). Taxonomy (NCBI): domain Eukaryota; kingdom Metazoa; phylum Chordata; class Mammalia; order Pilosa; family Megalonychidae; genus Choloepus; species Choloepus didactylus. The sequence goes on from NC_051311.1 coordinate 146,518,695, forward strand.
CATATTGTAGCATAGTCATAATATCGTACCTTTTTACAGCTGAATAATATTCCATTGTATGTATATACCGTATTTTGTTTATCAGTTCATCTATTGATGTATATACGGGTTGCTACCACCTTTTGCAGCTGTGAATAATGCTGCTTATAAACATCAGTTTGCAAATATCTCTTCAAGTCCTTGCTCTCAGTTCTTTTGAGTATATGTTGAGATGTGGAATTGCTGGTTCATATGGTAATTCTGTACTTAACTTTCCTAGGAATTGCCAAACTGTCTTCCACAGTAGCTGCGCCACTTTACATTTCCACCAGTGATGTATGAGAGTTCCTATTTCTCCACATCATTTCCAACACTTATTTTCCACTTTTTAAATAATTGCCATACTAGTGGTTGTGGAATGGTATCTCATGGTTTTGATTTGCTTTTCCCTAAAAGCTATTGATGTTGAGCATCTTTTCATGTGCTTATTGGCTATTTTTGAGTCTTCTTTGGAAAAATATCTCTTCAGGTTTTTTAACCATTTTTAAAAATTGGTTTGTTTTCTTTTTGTTGTTGAATTTTAAGAGTTTTTTATATTCTGGATACAAGTATCTTATCAAATATGTGATTTGGAAATATTTTCTTCTGTGGGTTTTCTTTTCACTTTCTTGATGGAGTCCTTTGAAGCACAAAAATTTTTAATTTTGATGAAGTCCCATTTATCTATTTTTTCTTTGGTTGCATACGCTTTTGGTGTAAAGTCTAAGAAACCATTGCCTAACATAAGGTCTTGAAGATGTTTCCCTATATTTTCTTCTAAGAGTTGTGTAGTTTTGGTTTTTATATTTAAGTCTATGATCCATTTTGAGTTAATTTTGTATATGGGTGAGGTAGCGGTCCACCTTCATTCTTTTGCATGTGGATAGCAAGTTTTTCTAGCATCCTTTGTTAAATAGACTATTGTTTCCCCATTGTGTGGACTTGGCACTCTGGTCAAAAGTCAATTGACTATAGATATGAGGGTTTATTTTTATTTTGGAACTCAATTCAGTTTCATTGGTTTATATGTCTGTCATTGTGCCAGTACCATGCTATTTTGATTACTATAGCTTTGTAATAAGTTTTAAAATTGGGAAGAGTGAGTCCTCCAAAATTGTTCTTTTCAGGATGGTTTTGGTTATTTGGAGCCCTTTATTTACCCTTCCATGTGAATTTCATGTTTTGGTTTTCCATCCCTGCAGAGAAGGCTTTTGGAAATTTGATTGGGATTGCATTGAATCTGTAAATCATTTTTGTTAGAATTGACACCTTGACATATTTAGTCTTCCAATTCATGAACATAGAGTTTCCTTCCATTTATTTAGGTCATCTTTAATTTCTTTCAGCAATTAATATGTACAAGTCCTTTACATATTTGGTTAAATTTATTCCTGGGTGTTTGATTCTTTTAGTTGCTATTGTGAATAGAATTTTTTCTTGATTTCCTCTAAAGATTGTTCATTACTAGTGCATAGAAACATCACTGATTTCTGTATGTTGATCTTCTACCCCGCCACATTACTGAGTTCATTTATTAGGTCTAGTTGCTTTGTTGTGCATTTTACAGATTTCCTAGGTATAAGATCCTGTCATCTGCAAATAGGGAAGTTTTACTTCTTTCCCATTTGGATGCCTTTTATTTCTTTTGTTGCCTGAATGCTCTGACTAGAACTTACAGTTCAATGTTGAATAACATTGATGACATTGGGCATCCTTGTCTTGTTTGTGATCTAAGGAGAAAGCTTTCAGTTTTTCATCATTGAGTATGATGTTAACTGTGGGGTTTTCATATGCAGCCTTTATCATATGGAGGGAGATTCCATCTATTCCTTTTTTTCTGTGTGTTTTTATCAAGAAGTGGTGCTGGATTTTGTCAAATGCCTTTTCTGTGTCAATTGAGATGATCTGTGTATTTTTCCCTTCATTCTATGAAAGTAGTGTATTACATTAATAATTAATTTTCATATGTTGAACCACTCTTGCATTCCTTGGATAAATCCCAGTTGGTCATGGTGTATAATTCTTTTAATGTGCTATTGGATTTGGTTTGTCAGTATTTTTGTTGAGGATTTTTGCATCTACATTTATAGTCATGAGGATTTTGGTCTGTAATATTTTTTTCTTGTGATATCTCTTGGGCTTTGGTATTAGGGTGATGCTGGCCTCACAGAATGGGTTAGAAAGATGTTCCCTCCTCTTCAGTCTTTTGGAAGAATTTTTGAAGAATTGATGTTAATTCTTCTTGGAATCTTTAGTACACCTGTGAAATCATCTGGGTCTGGGCTTTTCTTTATTGGGAGGTTTTTGATTACTGATTCAGTCTTTTTCTTGTCATTGGTCTTTTGAGACCTATTTTTTCCTTGAGTCTGCATAGGTAGTTTGCATGATTCTAGGAATTTGTCCATTTCATCTACGTTTTCTAATATATTGGCATACAGTCAGTCATCATTTCCTCTTTTAATCCTTTCTATTTCTGTGGGGTTGGTAGTAATGCCCCCTTTTCATTTATAATTTTAGTTATTTATTGCTTTTCTCTTTGTCAGTTTGCCTAAATTTGCCGATTTTATTTATCTTTCAAAAAACCAACTTTGGTTTCATTGGTTCTCTTTATTATTTTTTTTTCTATTCCATTTATCTCCTCTAATCTTTATTTCCTTCCTTTTTCTAATTTTGGATTTAGTTAGCCATTCTTTTTGTAGTTCCTCCAGGTGTCAGGTTAGATCTCTGATTTGAGATCTTTCTTTTTTAAGGTAAGCATTTATAGCTATGAATTTCCCTCTTTGAACTGCATTTTCTACATCCCATAAGTTTTATTATGTCATGATTTTGTTTTCATTTGCCTGAAGATATTTCCTCATTTCCCTTGTGATTTCTTCATTGACCCATTAGTTGTTTAACAGTGTGTTGTTCAGTTTCTACGTAGTCATGAATTTTCCTATTCTTTCTGTGTTATTGATTTCTAGCTTTATTCTATTGCATGATTTTACTATTTTTTAATTTCCTGAGAATCGTTTTGTGACCTAGCATATGGTCTATCCTGGACAGTGACCCATGTGCACTACAGAAGAATGTGTATTCTGCTGATTTTGTTTGGATGAAGTGTTCCATATATGTCTGTTAGGTCTAGTTGGTTTATAGTGTCATTTTTTTTTCCTATTAAAATGAATATTGGTTTATTTCACTAAAAAAAATACTGGAAAAGTTTTTAGAAAAACATCCATAAAAGGAATCGGAAAGGCAAAGGAAACGTACAACAGGATGCTTTTGCGCAACAAGAGATATGCGGCCTTTATCATGATTACTCTTAAGTAGCTGCTGAGTGATCCAAAATATACATGTTCTTCCAGAATATAAATATTTATAAGGAATTTGGGGGTAGAATTTTTTTTTATGTCATGGATTTATTATGGCCGTGAAGTTGGTGGCACAAATATAGAGGTCATTTTTTACTGTAAGCTCTGATAGACACTGAAGCATGTAACTTCCATTTCATTCAACAATTCCCACTTTATCTTTTTTTAAATCGTTTTTTTATTGTAGAATATAACATATATACATAGAAGTGATAACTTTCCAACTGCAATTTGACAAGAAGTTGGAGAGCAAATTTCAAAGGATATTATGGGTTACATTTCCACAGTCTTAATTATTTCCTTATTGTGAAATATAACATATATGCAAAAAGGTAATATCTTTGAAAGTATTCTTTAACAAGTAGTTGTATAGGAACTTTCCAAAAATATTATGAGTTACAGTACCATAGTTTCAGTTATTGTGAAATATAACATATATACAACAAGGTGATTACTTTCAAATTACAATTTAACAAGTAGCTATAGAACAAATTTCACAGTATGCTATGGGTTACAGTTCCACCATTTTAATTCTTTCCTTCTAGCTATTCTTTTTTTTTTTGTTTTTTTTTAATTCAGTTTTATTGAAATATATTCACAAACCATACAGTCATCCATGGTATACAATCAACTGTTCACAGTATGATCATATAGTTATGCGTTCATCACCACAATCTATTTCTGAACATTTTCCTTACATCAGAAAGAATCAGAATAAGAATAAAAAATAAAAGTGAAAAAAGAATACCCAAAACCATCCCCCCATCCCACCCTATTTGTCATTTAGTTTTTACTCCCATTTTTCTACTGATTTTTTTTCAATTTTTTAACTTTGTTTATCAAAAAATTAAAAACAAACAGGCAAACAACAACCAAAAAAACCCCACAACATTTCAAACAAAGCAGTGGATTAAGGAAAACAAATAACCTAAAATAATTACTTTGGTTCCAATATGTTCCTACCATACCCTAAGAAAATTAATAAACCATGTCCAAACAGAGGAGTAAGAAAAACAAATAATCTAAAATAACTACATTGCTTCCAACATGTTCCTACCATACCCCAAGAAAATTAACAACCCCTAAGAAAACAAAGGAATAAGAGAAAAAAAAACCTAAAATAACTCTATTGCTTCCAACATGATCTTACTATATCCAAGAAAGTTTACAAACCATAATCATTCCTGAGCACTCCCATAACATTGAGATTACCCTCCATAGTTTATCTGTTCTTATTAGATTATCATTCCCCCTCCACTAATTGGTATCTCTAGGTCCCCTACATTCTACAGTATAAAACATTGTACATTTTTCACAGAATTCACATTAGTGGTAACATACAATATGTCTCTTTTTGTGCCTGGCTTATTTTGCTCAGCATTATGTCTTTTTTTTTTTTCTTTTTTAAATCTTCATTTTACTGAGATATATTCATATACCACGCAGTCATACAAAACAAATCGTACTTTCGATTGTTCACAGTACCATTACATAGTTGTACATTCATCACCCAAATCAATCCCTGACACCTTTATTAGCACACACACAAGAATAACAAGAATAATAATTAGAGTGAAAAAGAGCAATTGAAGTAAAAAAGAACACTGGGTACCTTTGTCTGTTTGTTTCCTTCCCCTATTTTTCTACTCATCCATCCATAAACTAGACAAAGTGGAGTGTGGTCCTTATGGCTTTCCCAATCCCCTTGTCACCCCTCATAAGCTACATTTTTATACAACTGTCTTCGAGATTCATGGGTTCTGGGTTGTAGTTTGATAGTTTCAGGTATCCACCACCAGCTACCCCAATTCTTTAGAACCTAAAAAGGGTTGTCTAAAGTGTGCGTAAGAGTGCCCACCAGAGTGACCTCTCGGCTCCTTTTGGATTCTCTCTGCCACTGAAGCTTATTTCATTTCCTTTCACATCCCCCTTTTGGTCAAGAAGATGTTCTCTGTCCCACGATGCCAGGTCTACATTCCTCCCCGGGAGTCATATTCCACGTTGCCAGGGAGATTCACTCCCCTGGGTGTCTGATCCCACGTAGGGGGGAGGGCAGTGATTTCACCTTTCAAGTTGGCTTAGCTAGAGAGACAGGGCCACATCTGAGCAACAAAGAGGCATTCGGGAGGAGGCTCTTAGGCACAACCATAGGGAGGCCTAGCCTCTCCTTTGCAGCAACTGTCTTCCCAAGGGTAAAACCTGTGGTAGAGGGCTCAACCCATCAAACCACCAGTCCCCTATGTCTGTGGTCATGTTAGCAACCATGGAGGTGGGGTAGGCCAATACCCCTGCATTCTCCACAGGCTCCTCAAGGGGGCACTGCATCTTTTTTTTTTTTTCCTTGTTTTTTTTTTTTTTTTAACTTTCCCTTCTTTTTTAAATCAACTGTATGAAAAAAAAGTTAAAAAGAAAACAAACATACAATAAAAGAACATTTTAAAGAGACCATAACAAGGGAGTAAGAAAAAGACAACTAACCTAAGATAACTGCTTAACTTCCAACATGTTCCTACTTTACCCCAAGAAAGTTACCTAATATAGCAACATTTCTGTGAACTTGCTCCTACTATATACATCAGAAATTAACAGACCATAGTCATTCCTGGGCATCCCCAGAACGTTAAATAGCTTATCTGTTCTTCTTGGATTATTGTTCCCCCTACCTTAATTGCTCTCTATTGCTAGTTCCCCTACATTCTACATTATAAGCCATTTGTTTTATATTTTTCAAAGTTCACATTAGTGGTAGCATATAATATTTCTCTTTTTGTGCCTGGCTTATTTCGCTTAGCATTATGTCTTCAAGGTTCATCCATGTTGTCATATGTTTGACGAGATCGTTCCTTCTTACTGCCGCGTAGTATTCCATCGTGTGTATATACCACATTTTATTTATCCACTCATCTGTTGATGGACATTTGGGTTGTTTCCATCTTTTGGCAATTGTGAATAATGCTGCTATGAACATTGGCGTGCAGATATCTGTTCGTGTCACTGCTTTCCGATCTTCTGGGTATATACCGAGAAGTGCAATCGCTGGGTCGAATGGTAACTCTATATCTAGTTTTCTAAGGAACTGCCAGACTGACTTCCAGAGTGGCTGAACCATTATACAGTCCCACCAACAGTGAATAAGAGTTCCGATTTCTCCACATCCCCTCCAGCATTTGTAGTTTCCTGTTTGTTTAATGGCAGCCATTCTAACCGGTGTTAGATGGTATCTCATTGTGGTCTTAATTTGCATCTCTCTAATAGCTAGTGAAGCTGAACATTTTTTCATGTGTTTCTTGGCCATTTGTATTTCCTCTTCAGAGAACTGTCTTTTCATATCTTTTGCCCATTTTATAATTGGGCTGTCTGTACTATTGTCATTGAGTTGTAGGATTTCTTTATATATGCAAGATATCAGTCTTTTGTCAGATACATGGTTTCCAAAAATTTTTTCCCATTGAGTTGGCTGCCTCTTTACCTTTTTGAGAAATTCCTTTGAGGTGCAGAAACTTCTAAGCTTGAGGAGTTCCCATTTATCTATTTTTTCTTTTGTTGTTTGTGCTTTGGGTGTAAAGTCTAGGAAGTGGCCGCCTAATACAAGGTCTTGAAGATGTTTTCCTACATTATCTTCTAGGAGTTTTATGGTACTTTCTTTTATATTGAGATCTTTGGTCCATTTTGAGTTAATTTTTGTGTAGGGGGTGAGGTAGGGGTCCTCTTTCATTCTTTTGGATATGGATATCCAACTCTCCCAGCCCCATTTGTTGAAAAGACCATTATGGCTCAGTTCAGTGACTTTGGGGGCCTTATCAAAGATCAGTCGGCCATAGATCTGAGGGTCTATCTCCGAATTCTCAATTCGATTCCATTGATCTATATGTCTATCTTTGTGCCAGTACCATGCTGTTTTGGTAGCTGTGGCTTTATAATAAGCTTCAAAGTCAGGGAGTGTTAAGTCCTCCCACTTCGTTTTTCTTTTTTAGAGTGTCTTTAGCAATTCGAGGCATCTTCCCTTTCCAAATAAATTTGATAACTAGCTTTTCCAAGTCTGCAAAGTAGGTTGTTGGAATTTTGATTGGGATTGCATTGAATGTGTAGATGAGTTTGGGTAGAATTGACATCTTAATGACATTTAGTCTTCCTATCCATGAACATGGAATATTTTTCCATCTTTTAAGGTCCCCTTCTATTTCTTTTAGTAGAGTTATGTAGTTTTCTTTGTATTGGTCTTTTACATCTTTGGTTAAGTTTATTCCTAGGTACTTGATTTTTTTAGTTGCTATTGAAAATGGTATCTTTTTCTTGAGTGTCTCTTCAGTTTGTTCATTTCTTGCATATAGAAACATTACTGACTTATGTGCATTAACCTTGTATCCCGCTACTTTGCTAAATTTGTTTATTAGCTCTAGTAGCTGTATCGTCGATTTCTCAGGGTTTTCTAGATATAAGATCATATCATCTGCAAACAATGACAGTTTTTCTTCTTCTTTTCCAATTTGGATGCCTTTTATTTCTTTGTCTTGCTGGATTGCCCTGGCTAGCACTTCCAGCACAATGTTGAATAACAGTGGTGATAGCGGGCATCGTTGTCTTGTTCCTGATCTTAGAGGGAAGGCTTTCAGTCTCTCTCCATTGAGTACTATGCTGGCTGTGGGTTTTTCATATATGCTCTTTATCATGTTGAGGAAGTTTCCTTCAATTCCTACCTTTTGAAGTGTTTTTATCAAAAACGGATGTTGGATTTTGTCAAATGCTTTTTCAGCATCTATTGAGATGATCAATTGATTTTTCCCTTTTGACTTGTTAATGTGTTGTAATACATTGATTGATTTTCTTATGTTGAACCATCCTTGCATGCCTGGAATGAACCCCACTTGGTCATGGTGTATGATTTTTTTAATGTGTCTTTGGATTCGATTTGCAAGTATTTTGTTGAGGATTTTGCATCTATATTCATTAGGGAGATTGGCCGGTAGTTTTCCTTTTTTGTAACATCTTTGCCTGGTTTTGGTATTAGATTGATGTTAGCTTCATAAAATGAGTTAGGTAGTGTTCCATTTTCTTCAATGTTTTGAAAGAGTTTGAGTAAGATTGGTGTCAGTTCTTTCTGGAAAGTTTGGTAGAATTCCCCTGTGAAGCCATCTGGCCCTGGGCATTTATTTGTGGGAAGATTTTTGATGACTGATTGGATCTCTTTGCTTGTGATGGGTTGGTTGAGGTCTTCTATTTCTTCTCTGGTCAGTCTAGGTTGTTCATATGTTTCCACGAAATTGTCCATTTCCTCTACATTATCCAGTTTGTTGCCATACAGTTGTTCATAGTATCCTCTTATAATTTTTTTAATTTCTTCAGGATCTGCAGTTATGTCACCTTTTTCATTCATTATTTTGTTTATATGGGTCTTCTCTCTTTTTGATTTTGTCAGTCTAGCTAGGGGCTTGTCAATCTTGTTGATCTTCTCAAAGAACCAACTTTTGGTGATATTTATCCTCTCTATTGTTTTTTGGTTCTCTATGTCATTTATTTCTGCTTTATTCCTTGTTATTTCTTTTCTTGTTCTTGGTTTAGGATTGGTTTGCTGTTCATTTTCTAACTTCTTCAGTTGATCCATTAGTTCTTTGATTTTGGCTCTTTCTTCCTTTTTAATATATGCGTTTAGTGCTATAAATTTCCCCCTCAGCACTGCTTTTGCTGCATCCCATAGGTTTTGGTATGTTGTGTTCTCATTTTCATTCGTCTCTATATATTTAGCAGTTTCTCTTGCTATTTCTTCTTTAACCCATTGATTGTTTAGGAGTGTGTTGTTTAACCTCCAGGTATTTGTGAATTTTCTAAGTCTCTGATGGTTATTGACTTCTAATTGTATTCCATTGTGGTCAGAGAATGTGCTTTGAATAATGTCAATCTTTTTAAATTTATTGAGGCTTGTTTTATGTCCCAGCATATGATCTATTCTGGAGAAAGTTCCATGAGCACTAGAAAAATATGTGTATCCTGGTGATTTGGGATGTAATGTCCTGTATATGTCTGTTAAATCTAATTCATTTATCAGATTGTTTAGGTTTTCAATTTCCTTATTGGTCTTCTGTCTGGTTGATCTATCTATTGGAGAGAGTGATGTGTTGAAGTCTCCCACAATTATTGTGGAAACATCAATTGCTTCCTTTAGTTTTGCCAGTGTTTCTCTCATGTATTTTGTGGCACCTTGATTGGGTGCATAGACATTTACGATTGTTATTTCTTCTTGCTGAATTGCCCCTTTTATTAGTACGTAGTGGCCTTCTTTGTCTCTCAAAACATCCCTGCATTTGAAGTCTATTTTATCTGAGATTAATATTGCTACACCTGCTTTCTTTTGGCTGTAGCTTGCATGAAATATTTTTTTCCATCCTTTCACTGTCAGTTTCTTTGTGTCCCTGTGTCTAAGATGAGTCTCTTGTATGCAACATATTGATGGTTCATTTTTTTTGATCCATTCTGCGAATCTATATCTTTTAATTGGGGAGTTTAATCCATTTACCTTCAACGTTATAACCGTGAAGGCATTTCTTGAATCAGCCATCTTATCCTTTGGTTTATGTTTGTCATATTTTTCCCCTCTCTCTATTAATATCCTTTATTGTACCCATACCGAATCTCTTTAGTACTGAACCTTTCTCCAAGTCTCTCTGTCCTTTCTTTGTTTCTCTGTCTGTAGGGCTCCCTTGAGTATCTCCAGTGGGGCAGGTCTCTTGTTAGCAAATTCTCTCAGCATTTGTTTGTCTGTGAAAAATTTAAGCTCTCCCTCGAATTTGAAGGAGAGCTTTGGTGGATAAAGTATTCTTGGCTGGAAATTTTTCTCACTCAGAATTTTAAATATATCGTGCCACTGCCTTCTTGCCTCCATGGTGGCTGCTGAGTAGTCACTACTTAGTCTTATGCTGTTTCCTTTGTATGTGGTGAATTGCTTTTCTCTTGCTGCTTTCAGAACTTGCTCCTTCTCTTCTGTGTTTGATAGTGTGATCAGTATATGTCTCGGAGTGGGTTTATTTGGTTTTATTCTATTTGGAGTTCGCTGAGCATTTATGATTTGTGTATTTATGTTGTTTAGAAGATTTGGGAAGTTTTCCCCAACAATTTCTTTGAATACTCTTCCTAGACCTTTACCCTTTTCTTCCCCTTCTGGGACACCAATGAGTCTTATATTTGGACGTTTCATATTATCTATCATATCCCTGAGGTCCATTTCGATTTTTTCAATTTTTTCCCCATTCTTTCTTTTATGCTTTCATTTTCCATTCTGTCATTTTCGAGGTCACTGATTCGTTGTTCAACTTCCTCTAGTCTTGTACTATGAGTGTCCAGAATCTTTTTAATTTGGTCAACAGTTTCTTTAATTTCCATAAGATCATCCATTTTTTTGTTTAGTCTTGCAATGTCTTCTTTATGCTCTTCTAGGGTCTTCTTGATTTCCTTTATCTCCCGTACTATGGTTTCATTGTTCATCTTTAGTTCTTTGAGTAGCTGCTCTAGGTGCTGTGTCTCTTCTGGTCTTTTGATTTGGGTGCTTGGGCTTGGGTTATCCATATCGTCTGGTTTTTTCATATGCTTTATAATTTTCTGTTGTTTTTGGCCTCGTGGCATTTGCTGAACTTGATAGGGTTCTTTTAGTATTTGTAGACCAATTGAAGTCCTTATCTCTAATTTATCAGATCTACAGCTTCGTGGAGTACACTTTCTCTAACTAACCAGCAGGTGGCGTCCACGAACCACCTGTTCTCCACAAGCCAGTTCTCCCCTGCTTAGCCTTTTTGGTGAGTGGGGGAGTGAGTCTTGTGGGGTCCAATTGGTGTACCAAGCTTGCGTGTGTAGTTGGTGTTGCCTGCCCTGTGTATGGGGCGTGTTTCTGGGCAGTCAGGGAGGGGGGGAGGTGGCTCTAACAATCAAATCTCCCTGGTGATCCTAGAGTTTTAAAACTGCTGCAATAGTCTAATCCTTCAGTTCAGTCCTGCCACAGTTTGTCTCTGCCACTGACCCACAAGTCCTTGGTATTGGCGTATGGCTCCTGAGACTTGCAAGTGGGCCCCTCTTCCAGGCCGTGCACCCCGGGTCCTCTGTTGAGGGATGGCTGTGCTATGTCACAGGTGAATGCCGTCCCCCCAGGGCAGTTCTGGGCTGCTGGGCTGTGTAGGGAGGCTCCCAGTCTGCTGAAATGATGGCTGAATGGGGCTTTGTTAATTCACACTGCTCTACCTTCCCAATTCTGGGACAATCAGCTGAGGTTGCAGGGAAGGCTAATGTCCACGCCCAGTTTTGTGGTGTGTGCCTGTTATTTGAAGCACTTCCGTCACACTGGGTTGTCTGGGGCAGTTCTGGGCTATGGGGCTGGCGATGGGCAGGAGTGTTTCCTGTCCACCAGGATGATGGCTGTGAGCAGACATCCCCGTTTTCTTGGGAAGTTGTGGTGTTTAGTGAATTTTCTCGGCCACTGGATTATTGCGTTTTGTCTCAGAGCTCTCCTAGTTCTGCTCTTGACTTGACCTGCCCAAATAGCAAGTCTTTGAAGCTTTCTGTATTGGGCTTCTTAGAGTAATTGTTTTAGAAAAAGAAAAAAGTATTAAAAAAACAAAACAAAAAAAAAAAATGGGCCCTCCTCAGAGATCTAATGGGTTATTGAAATGCTAAGAGACAAAGCAACCAGGGCCATTAAGGAAAGGTCCACAGGGCAGAGAGATCAGCTTTTCTTCGGGATTTGCATATGCGCCTCAGGGCCCTTCCCCTTTCTATGTTCACCAGAACTCCAAAAATCCTCCGCTTTTATTTTGGAGTTTTTCGTGTTGTTTTTTTTCTATGCCTGTCTCCTCTCTGCTGGGCTGGCTGCTCTCAGATTCTCTGGTGTCTGGTCTCAGTCTATCTATGGTTGGAGTTTGAATCAGTAGAATGAGTTTCCGATAAGGGCAGCCACTGCAGTTCTCCCTTCTCCTTCCCGGAGCTGACAGCCTCTCCTCCCCCGGGACTGAGCCTGGCAGGGAGGGGCGCGGGTCCCCTGGCCACAAAAACTTACAGATTTCGCTGATCTCAGCAGTTCCACGTTTTCATGAGTGTTGTATGAAGTATGCCCAAAGTCAGATTGCTCTGTGGTGTCCAGTCCACGCAGTTCCTGGCTTTCTACCTACTTTCCTGGAGGAGTAACTAAAACATACAGCTCACCAGTCTGCCATCTTGCCCCGCCTCCTCCTTCTAGCTATTCTAATACCCTAGCAACTAACAAGAAAAAAATTATATAGAGATTCAGTATTCATAATGCTTTGTTAAATTCCATCTTGTCTGTTGCTACACCTTCCTCTAGTTTAATCACTTTCCAGATCTTCAGGGATGTCTAGGCAGTGACAACCCTAACTTTTTCCTTTTGAAAAGGGGTGTCAACATTATGGGAAAAAGGGACACATCTGGTTGATGTTTGTGAAAAGGCTGTTGCCTCTGGGTTTTGGGACTTAGCTGGCATAGGAGCACTCTGAAGGATTTATGTTTCTGAAGTATAAACTTAGTGAGTGAAATGTTCATAGAGTCTCAGATAGGGAACTGGGTGTCCTTTAGGGTTTTCAGGACTACTGTTGATTTGGGCTTATCTTACTGTGGTCATTTGGCATATCTAGCTGAAGCTTGCTTAGGAGTAACCTCCAGGACAGTCTTTTGACTCTATTTGAATTCTCTTAGCCACTGAAACCTTATTTTGTTGCCTTTATTTTCCCCCTTTTGTTCAAAAAAGCGTTCTTAATCCCTTGATACCAGGGTCAGGCTCATTCCTGGAATCCATGTCCCATGTTGCCATGGAGACTCATTCATCTGGGGTGTCCTGTCCCATGTCGGGGAGGGTGATGAATTTATTTGCTGAGTTTGGCTTAGAGAGAGAATGTCCACATTTGAGCAACAACAGAGGTTATCTGGAGGTGACTTCTAGGCATAATTAGGTGGGCTTAGCCTCCCCTTTACAACCATAAGTTTCACAAGAGCAAGCCTCAAGATTGAGGTCCTGACTTAGAAAGTGGGGGGTTCCTAATTTTACATAGCATATGTTATGTCCAAGATAATCCATCCATATCTCACATTATCATCACTTAGTTGTACAGTCCCCATCACTCTCCATTTTAAACAATTCTAATGAACCAAAACACCTTGTAGCTCTTTTCAGCCCTTAATTGTTTGTTCCTAGTATTTGTGTGGTACTAGTATGATATAGTCCCTAGTATGCAATAGGTAGATTTTTCCCATATACCATTCTGATGTCAACTCTCTGTACTAGTGTCATACCTTAGAGGTATATCATGCAAGCACCTATCTTTATTTGTAGTACTGATCTGTGGTATAGATGCCTTTAACAACCCCTTTCAATACGATTTACCTTGAGTGCAGCTCTGATACTTATAATCCCGTTAACAAACAATCATCACCCCTATCCATGCCCATACCTTTGAATTCACCATCATTAACATATCTGAACATATTAGCTTATCATTCCCCCTCACTACCTTCTATCACTAGGTCCCCAATATTCTACATTATAAGACATTGATTTTACATTGTTCAAGGTGTTCATAGAAATGGTAACATACAATATCTCTCCTTTTGTGTCTGACTTATTTCAGTCAGCATTATGTCATCAAGGGTCATATGTTTCCACATATATCAGGACCTTGTTGCTTCTTACTGCTGCATAGTATTCCATTGTGTGTATATACCACGTTTTGTTTATCCACTCATCTGTTAAAGGACACTTGGATTGTTTCCATCTCTTGGCAATTTTGAACAGTGCTTCTGTGAACATCGGTTTACAAATGTCTGTTCGTGTCACTGCTTTCAAATCTGGGTATATACTGAGAAGTAGAATTGCTGGATGGTAGGGTAATTCAATATCTAGTTTTCTGAGAAACTGCCAAACTGTCTTCCACAGCAGCTATACCATTATACATTCCCACAAGTAAGGAATAAGAGTTTCTCCTTCTCCACAGCATTTATTTTTTCCTGTTTGTTTAATGGCAGCCATTCTTTTTGGTGTGAGATGGTATCTCATTGTGGTTTTGAATTGCATTTCGCTAATAGCTAGTGAGCATGAACATATTTTCATGTGTCTTTTTAGCCATTTGTATTTCATCTTTGGAAAAATATCTTTTCATATCTTTTGCCCATTTTATAATTGGGCTGTTTGTACTATTGTTGAGTTGTAGGATTTCTTTATATATGGAGAAAATCAGTCTCTTATCAGAGATATGGTTTCCAAATACTTTCCAAATATTTTCTACTATTGAGTTGGCTGCCTCTTCACCTTTTTGATAAAGTTTTTTGAGGCACAGAAGCTTTTGATTTTGAGGGGTTCCCATTTATCCATTTTTTCTTTCATTATTTGTGCTTTGAATGTAAGGTTTAAGAAGCTACCACCTGTTTGTAGGTCTTGAAGATGTTTCCCTAATTGTCTTCTAAGAGTTTTATTGTGCTGTCTCTTATAGTGAGGTATTTGATCCATTTTGAGTTAATTTTTGTATAGGGGCGTGAGATAGGCGTCCTTTTTTCATTCTTTTGGTTATGGATAACCTGTTTTTCCAGCCCTATTTGTTGAAACTCACCCCATCCCTCGAGTCGCCATCTCTTCGCTTTTGTCCACATCCCTTTCATGTACTGTGGGGGGCCTCTGTGTCCTGTCACACCCCAGAACTGCGGTCCCAGTTGTCCTCTAGCCCCTCTCTAGTTTTTTTCATGGAGGAGAAGCACATGTGCCTCACCTCCTCTTATTGCGTCACTTAAATCTTCTGTTTTCTTATTGATAGTCTGTTGAAAGTTCTATCTGTAATTGAAAGCGGAATATTGCAGTCTTTTATTATTAATGTAGAACTGTTCGTTTCTCCCTTCAAATCATATATTTTAGGGTTCTGCCATTAGGTGCATATTTATTTATACTTGCTATGTCTTCTTGTTTAATTGACCCTTTATCAGTGTATAGTGTCCTTCTTTGTTACTCATAACAGATTTTGATTAAAATCTCTTTTATCTCATATTAATAGAGCTACCTTAGCTCACTTTTGTTTACTGTTTGCCTGGAATTTTTCCCACGATTTCACTGTCAACCTGTTCACCTTTGAATTTAAGGTGAGACTTATAAATAGACCATAATCGAGTCATGCTTTTTTAAAAAACAAAAAAATCTATTCTGCCATAATTTGCCTTTTGACCACAGCATTTAATCTATTTACAATTAAAGTAGCTACTGATACTTTTTGCTGTTTTGCTATTTGCTATTTGTTTTTTCTAGGTCTTGTATCTTTTTTCCCCCTCAATTCTTCCTTTATTGCCTACTTTGATATAGATTTAATTTTTTATGGTGAACCATTTTGAGTCCCTTCTCATTTTCTTCTGGTATGTTTTATCAGATATTTTCTTTTTGGTTGCCATTGGGCTTAAACGTAACGTCCTAAATTCTTATAACAATCATATTTAACTTAAATTCATTAGCAAATACATACTATGTTCCTATATTTCTCTTCTGCCTTTTATTGTACTTGTTACAAATTTAATCTTTATACATTATATGTCTCAAACTGTAGATATATCATTATTTTTATGCGTTTGCTTTTTAGAACCTGTACAAAGTGAAAAGTGAAGCTACATATAAAAAATACAATATAGTAGTCTGGTGTTTATAATTACCCAGATGGTTACCTTTACCAGAGATCATTATTTTCTTATGACACTTTTATCTACTGCCTAGTATTTTTTCTTTCAATATGAAGAATTCCCTTTAGCATTGCCTGTAAGGAGGTCTAATAGTGATGATCTCCCTCATTTTATCTGGGAATGTCTTAATCTCTCTTTCATATTTGAAAGACAGTCTGTCTGCATATAAAATTCTTGGTTGGTAGTTGTTTTCTTTCAGCACTTTAAGTATTTCTTCCTACTGCCTTCTTGCTTCCATGGTTTCTGATGAAAAATTGGTGCTAAATTTTACTGGGGCCTCCCTATACATGACATGTTGCTCTAATTGTAGTAGTAGCCTTTTAAATATAACCTTAAAACTATAAGTAACTGTGAATTTGAGCTTTAGTCTCACAGAGGGGCAATATGTAAAGTCTACACCCAGATATGAACAGGCTTTTATCTATCGCCCCAGACTGGGAGGCACCATGCCCCGGTATCACAGAGAATGTAAATCCTACAGGAATTAGTACATAACTGAGATAAGGAACTATAAAGTTCTTCAGACCCTTGTTACTTGTTACCCAGGATGATTATCTTTCTTTGTCTCTGACATGTATAAAAGCCAGTTGAAAAATCACTACAAGGAGGCAGATTTGGGACACTTCCCCTGCCCTCCCACTGGCATAAGTAAACCTCCTTTTCCTCCATAGCCTGTTGCCAATCAAGGAACCCAGATTTGGGGGTGGGAGAGACCCTTCTACATTCTCTTGCAGATTTTAGAACTTTCCTTTGGCATTTGACAGTTTGACTAAATGACATGGTTGTCTTCGAGTTTATTTTGTTTGGGGTTTATTGAGATTCTTGGATGTGTATAATCATGTCTTTCATTATATTTGGAAAGTTTTCTGCCATTATTTCTTTGAATATTCCTTCTGCCCCTGTTTTTCTTCTCCTTCTGGGACTCTCATAATGCATACGTTGGTATGCTTGATGGTGTCCCAAAGGTCTTTTATGCCCTGTTCACTATTCTTCATTCTTTTTCCTTTCTATTCCCCAGCCTGAATCATTTCAACTGCCTTATTTTTGTGTTCACCAATTCTTCTACCAGCTGCAATCTGCTACTGAAGCCTTCTAAAGAAGTTTTTATTTTAGTTATTGTGGTCTTCAACTCCAATATTTCTGTTTGGTTCCTTTTTAAAATTTCTATCTCTTTATTGAAATTCTCATTTTGTTCATTTATCATTTTCCTGATATCCTTTAGTTCTTTCTCTGGTGTTTCTCTTTAGCTGTTTGATCATGTTGAAGATCATTTTTTAAGTCTTTGTTTGGCATATCCAAGTCTAGTCTTCTTTGTTGGTTACTGAAGTTTTATCTCATACTTTGGATGGGCCATCATTTCCTATTTGCCTTGTAATCTTTTGTTGCATACTGAACTTATTAATATTTTAAAACCTTAACTCTGAGGTTTAGTTCCCTGAGCTGTCTGTTCCTTCATTTTGTACTGAGGCAGTGATGTGTAGATTTTGAGTACCAGGAGTTAACAAAAATAGATAATCCAAAGCAAAAAACACCTTTCTTTGCAAATTAAGTTTGTGTTGGCTGCTGCTTTCTTTCAGAACTTAGCCCTCCTACCAGGAAGATAGGTATAAGGCAAAAGTGCAGGATTGTCTCAATCTTTTCTGAGCATGAGCTGGCTTGTGGCCTTAAGAATTGGACTTTCCCCCACTCTCAGGTACTCCGGTGTATGTCTTCACGGTGGTACTCATTTGCCCTAGGCCACTTAGATTTGATTGTTTCTTACACTGCTTTATCTGGTCAGATATTGGGTGGTGATCCCAGAGACCAGTGTCCTGTTTCAGGATGCCGCCTGATAGATTGTCACCAATGTGCAGGCACCTTAGTATGTGCATAGAGGTTACTCATTTCTCTCTGTGACAGGGCCAGGGACCCACAGTGAGAGCACAGGCTAGCTTCACATTCGCTGGTGAGGGTGTGTGGGTAGGGACTGCATGGGCACCGTGATCTTCCTCTGCCATTTTTAAGCTGTGTTTTCTTGATTTGATGCTTGTGTTGTTACTGCAATCCTCTGTTTACCAGAGCTCTGAGTAAAGTGACTCTGCGAGTTTTTGCTAGTTGTTCAAATATTTCGTGGTGATATGAACCCTGGAATGTCCTACTTCACCATCTTTGTTGACTGGAAGTCTTCCCTTAGACTTTTTTTTTTTTTTTTTAATCTTCATTTTATTGAGATATATTCATATACCACGCAGTCATACAAAACAAATCGTACTTTCGATTGTTCACAGTACCATTACATAGTTGTACATTCATCACCAAAATCAATCCCTGACACCTTCATTAGCACACACACAAAAATAACAAGAATAATAATTAGAGTGAAAAAGAGCAATTGAAGTAAAAAAGAACACTGGGTACCTTTGTCTGTTTGTTTGTTTCCTTCCCCTATTTTTCTACTCTTCCATCCATAAACTAGACAAACTGGAGTGTGGTCCTTATGGCTTTCCCAATCCCATTGTCACCCCTCATAGGCTACATTTTTATACAACTGTCTTCGAGATTCATGGGTTCTGGGTTGTAGTTTGATAGTTTCAGGTATCCACCACCAGCTACCCCAATTCTTTAGAACCTAAAAAGGGTTGTCTAAAGTGTGCGTAAGAGTGCCCACCAGAGTGACCTCTCGGCTCCTTTTGGAATCTCTCTGCTACTGAAGCTTATTTCATTTCCTTTCACATCCCCCTTTTGGTCAAGAAGATGTTCTCCGTCCCACGATGCCAGGTCTGCATTCTTCCCCGGGAGTCATATTCCACGTTGCCAGGGAGATTCACTCCCCTGGGTGTCTGATCCCACGTAGGGGGGAGGGCAGTGATTTCACCTTTCAAGTTGGCTTAGCCAGAGAGAGAGGGCCACATCTGAGCAACAAAGAGGCATTCGGGAGGAGGCTCTTAGGCACAACCATAGGGAGGCCTAGCCTCTCCTTTGCAGCAACCGTCTTCCCAAGGGTAAAACCTGTGGTAGAGGGCTCAACCCATCAAACCACTAGTCCCTTATGTCTGTGGTCATGTTAGCAACCATCGAGGTGGGGTAGGCGAATACCCCTGCATTCTCCACAGGCTCCTCAAGGGGGCACTACATCTTTTTTTCCTTGTTTTTCTTCTTTTTTTTTTTAATCTTCATTTTATTGAGATACATTCACATACCACGCAGTCATACAAAACAAATCGTACTTTCGATTGTTTACAGTACCATTACATAGTGGTACATTCATCACCCAAATCAATCCCTGACACCTTCATTAGCACACACACAAAAATAACAAGAATAATAATTAGAGTGAAAAAGAGCAATTGAAGTAAAAAAGAACACTGGGTACCTTTGTCTGTTTGTTTCCTTCCCCTATTTTTCTACTCATCCATCCATAAACTAGACAAAGTGGAGTGTGGTCCTTATGGCTTTCCCAATCCCCTTGTCACCCCTCATAAGCTACATTTTTATACAACTGTCTTTGAGATTCATGGGTTCTGGGTTGTAGTTTGATAGTTTCAGGTATCCCCCTTAGAATTTTTTTTTTTTTTTTTTTTAATTTATTTTTATTTATTTATTTATTTATTTTTAATCATCATTTTATTGAGATATATTCACATACCACGCAGTCATACAAAACAAATCGTACTTTCGATTGTTTACAGTACCATTACATAGTGGTACATTCATCACCCAAATCAATCCCTGACACCTTCATTAGCACACACACAAAAATAACAAGAATAATAATTAGAGTGAAAAAGAGCAATTGAAGTAAAAAAGAACACTGGGTACCTTTGTCTGTTTGTTTCCTTCCCCTATTTTTCTACTCATCCATCCATAAACTAGACAAAGTGGAGTGTGGTCCTTATGGCTTTCCCAATCCCCTTGTCACCCCTCATAAGCTACATTTTTATACAACTGTCTTTGAGATTCATGGGTTCTGGGTTGTAGTTTGATAGTTTCAGGTATCCCCCTTAGACTTTTTTTTTTTTTTTTTTTTAATTTATTTTTATTTATTTATTTATTTATTTTAATCATCATTTTATTGAGATATATTCACATACCACGCAGTCATACAAAACAAATCGTACTTTCGATTGTTTACAGTACCATTACATAGTGGTACATTCATCACCCAAATCAATCCCTGACACCTTCATTAGCACACACACAAAAATAACAAGAATAATAATTAGAGTGAAAAAGAGCAATTGAAGTAAAAAAGAACACTGGGTACCTTTGTCTGTTTGTTTCCTTCCCCTATTTTTCTACTCATCCATCCATAAACTAGACAAACTGGAGTGTGGTCCTTATGGCTTTCCCAATCCCATTGTCACCCCTCATAAGCTACATTTTTATACAACTGTCTTTGAGATTCATGGGTTCTGGGTTGTAGTTTGATAGTTTCAGGTATCCCCCTTAGACTTTTGAAAGCCTTGCTCCATTTGTCTTTCAGTTTCCAGCGTCTCATTTGTGAAATCTAAAGCCATTCTAATTCTCATTTTCATGTGACCTGTGTTTTCTCGCTGGAAGCTTTGTTGGTCTTCTCTCTGTTCCCAGTGTTCTGAAATTTCAGGAAAATGACGTGTCTTTGTGGGGTCTTTTTACACTCACTCTGTTGGGCATTTTAAATCTGAGAACTCATGCTCTTCAATGCAGGACATTTTTCTTTAGTAGTTTCTTTGATAATTTCCTCCCCACCATTTTCTGAGTTCCCTATTTCTTGAATGACTTTATTTAGGTTTTGGACTTTCTTGATTAGTTTTCTCATGGCATCTCTTAACTCTGATTTCCTTCTCTTTGAGCTTTAAGTTCTATTTTTTTTTTTTTGAAAAGTCTCCTTGTATTAGTTTTCCATTGCTGCCATAACAAACTGCTACAACCTTTGTGGCTTGAAACAACACCCATTCATCACCTCACAGTTTCTTTTGGTTAGAAGTCTGGGCATAACATCACCCAGCTGTGTCCCCTCCTTAGAGTTCACCATATGGAAACCAAGGTGTCAGAAGGCTGACACCTCCTTATAAGGAGGCTCTGGGAAGAATCTGCTTCCAAGCTTATTCAACTTGTTTGCAGACTTCTGTACCTTGCAGTTGCAGGACTGAGGTCCCCCTTTCCTTGCTTGCTGTCAGTTGGGGGCTAGTCATTGTCCTAAGGCTGCCCATGCCCTTTTCATGCTCTCCATGAACTCCCAGAGACCTCCCTCCTAGAGGACAGATCCTGTCACACCTTGGATCTCTCCAACTTCCTCTTCTGCTGCATCTCTCTGACTCACTTTTCTGTCTTCTTCTTCAATAATTAAGGGCTCTTGTGATTCCACTGGGTCCTCCTTCCCACATAATAATCCAAATTAATTTCTGTGTTTTTAAGTCAGCTCATTAGTAACCTTAATTCTGTCTGCAGAGTCCCTCCATAGCAGTGCCTCCGTTAGGGTTTGAATAACCAGGGGGCAGGGATCTTGAGGGTACATCTTGAGAATTCTGCTTACCATACTCCTCAACTCTATATTCCAACTCTCTTGTTTCTGGAATGTTCCTTTTTATGGCATTCTGTTCTTAGGATGTGTGTACAGTATCTCCTCTTCCTTTGAGGATCTTAGTGAGATTTTCTTTTTAAGTTTTCTTCTCCCTGCTTTTTATGTTTCCTCCAATTTCTTTCTTCTGTTTATTTTGGCCTCCCTTTTTTCATTTTAGAGGCCGTCTTCAAGTCTCTGGTGTCAATCTCAGCTATCTGTCCATATATATGAATGAGAGGCTAAAGGGCTGCCTGTAAACTCCAGGTGTGGGCAGGGCTTATTGACTGGCAGGCTCCATTGAGGAATCATCCAGCATCACATTTCAACGGGGGACCCTACAATATCTGGGATATTTTTCTAGGGCTGTTTGGAATTCCTAGGGAAGAACGTCCCAGTCTCCTGCCTGGAGGATTGGTGATAGTGGGATAAAGGGACATGGAGAGTCTTGGGATTGTTGATGGCTTTCAGGATTCAGTAGATGGCCTTCTCATTCTCCTCTTTCCAGCACAATGCCTCAAACCTCATCTCTGCCTGGTGTTCAGGGGCCAGAGTTCCCTGGGCTTACCGTTTTCTGGGGTGGGTTGGTTGGGGAGGGGATCCAGAGGAACTACTGTTTCTTAAAAGATTTCCAAGCCATCCTCCTGTTTTCAGTTGTAAATTTACCCTCATTTTCTGAGGTTCCTGATGCTGCCTATTTCTGAGATTTTATGATGTTCTGGGAGGCAAACCTGGCTGCTACTGCATTTCTCCTCTGCCTGCTTGGCTCTTAGCTGTCCTGGGTTGGTGAACTGAGTTGCTTTTTACCACTTTCCACAATGTTATTCCTGCTGTTTTCTTTCCCATTCACTTTGTCCTGGTAATGTAATGTCATTTTCAAACAGTTCCCCTGGTGTCATTTTAGCAGGACTTCAGGAGAGCAGCAGTAAATGTGGGTCCAATAGACTATGATTAATCAGAAGCTTCCTGCATTACATATAGGGTTTATTTCTAAATGAAAAGCCTTAAATACTTTTTTGAATGTTGTGTGTAAAAAAACCAATCAGACAATTAATTAATAAATTAGCATGGTGTCTCTGGTTCTGCGATTAATTAGATAAATTAATCAATAAATTAATATTATGTCTGTGATTCTGGGAAATTACTTAGCTTCTGAAGTCAATCTCATTTTTTTCATTTGTAAGCATCCTGATAGGTTTGCTATGAAGATACAATGTGGCAATTTTTGAACGTACTTAGGACAGTACCCTACCTGCAGTAGGTATTCAATGTATGCTTTTTGCATGAAGGAATAAAAAGTATTTGTCAGAAATGAAAAGAAAAAAAATTGTTGGGAAGTATGTTTTCTAAGCCAAGGCTAGAACTAGACCTGTGGTGCAGTAGGCAGGCTAGGAATTTGGCACTCTTGCAAACCAACAGTCTTTCTCTCCATATTTGGTCACCATTTGTTTGGTTGGCCATTGAAGGGAAGAAATGGATTTTCTCTTTAAAAAGTTGTGTATCGGTTTCCTTACTTCAAATTAACGGCTTATTATTTATCCTTATTATTTAATAATACATGTTAACAGCTTCTCTCCTTTTTTTCTGAACTTCACAATGGCAAGATGTTTTTCATGGTTTGGTAGATCTTGTTTTCCTTCAGTTTCATTTTTTTTTTTCCAAACCAGATAATTTTGGGGAGGCCTGTTACAGGGTGCTGACTTGTATAGTTAAGTGGAACCCTCATTTCCTGGTCGATGGCACCACATCAAACATTACCAGGTGTTAGAACTTCAGTTAACTTGGTTCTCATCGTGGGATTGTTAGTGGCTGGTTTCATCATTGATGGAGAGGCCAGAAGTGGCACCGTGCAGTGGGTTTTAGGGAGGAGCACTTTTCAAATGCCCATGTCTACTTTGGGGGAACTGGTGAGAGGGAACCAATTATAGTTTCCCAACAAAGTAAGGAACAACATATTGAAATCCGGGTTAACCGGCACCACGTTTCCACCTAGTCCTGTGATATCTTGGTGCCCCTGTAGTTGGTACCCTGGACAGCTGCCAGAGCTGGCTTGCCCTTTGATCGAGCTCTACCTACAGCCTTTGCATTTGCGTTTTTCGTTTTTCGCTTCTGGTGCTCAGGGTCCTGATAATCTGGCTCCTGCAGCCATAAACTAGCTCTCAGTGACTTCATTCACACTCAGGTGTAAGTGTTTGATGACAGCTTCAAGGCCTATGTTTCTCTGGAAATTTGGTACTTTTAAGCAAAGATCTAAACTTTCAGCCATACAGATGGTATTTATAGGATAGATTTTTAGTTATCAGCTCAGAAAGGAGCATTGAGACCCCAGCAATTATTTCCTATTGTCTCTGAAAAGCACTCCCTACTGTAAGTCCCACCTCTCCTAAATTTCTGGCTCTGCATGGCCCCTTTAAGTGACAACATTTGCTCAGGAAATACCTTAGCTGCACCCAAGCTCCGGGGCTCATTGGCCATTCAAGGCTTCCTTTGACCACTTCCTAACTCCTATTCTGCCCTGTAGCCAAACTTCTGAAATACCAAATTTACTGCTTTTCCTTCCATTTTCATCCTGCTGGCTTTCATTTGATACTTCATTCTATTTTGGCTTCTGTTGACAGTCATTCTGACTCTTGACATTTGCCAAGCTGCCTCAGGGTAGCAACCTTCTCAGTTGCACTTGACTTTCTACCCTGGCTTGTCCAGGTATGGTGACTGGGGCCTGGGGAGCACATGAAGTTAAGTCAGAATACTCACCAGAGAGGCCCCAGCCATGTAGGACACATTACATTCTAGGGTAATGCTTAAAGAATCTATCTGAGGTGCCATTGGCTCATATCCTGGGCATCTAAACCCATGGTGGGTACATACTGCTAGGTTCCTACTAATATCCATTCTCCTCCAATCCATACATACACCCCCACCCCCACCCGCTTCTGAACAGCATAACCATTGTGTAACAGGAGGGAAAAGGGGAAGGGAAAGTTTAGACTGCATTTCCCAACCTCCCTTGTATCTAGGTATGTCCATGTGAGAAAGTTCTGGTCAATGATATGTGAGGAAGACTCATTAAAAGGGTCAGAAAACTAGGAAATATTTTTCTCCTTCCTGCTCCTTGGAGTAAAAGCATGATGACTGGAGCTGTAGCAGTCATATTGGATCAAGAGGAAAGAAACCATGTGCTGAGGATAGCAAAGCATAAGGATAAAATAAACATGGGTCCCTGATGGCTTCATGATGTCAACAAAACTTTTTGGACTATCTCTGTACCTCTTTTATGTGAAAGAATAAACCTTTGTGGGTTTAAACCATCGTCCTCCTGGGTTTTCCATTATGTTGCCAAACTCAGTCCAAACGTGTATACCCACAGCTTCTCTTTTCCTTTTATGTTGTTGGTGCTTCTGAAAAAGGAGAAGAATATCTGTATTGATGATGACAACTCAAGGTCCTGGACTATTCTTGATTGTTGCCGCCACCACGCTGCTGAAGCAAAAGTGAAACAGTGTTTGCTAGAAGTTGTAATATCCATGGCCACAGTCTCAGAAACCCAGGCACTCAAGACATTAGCATCTACCCCAAATACATAAATACTATGCCTTACCTGCATTCTTCATCCATGGCAATGTCTCCTGCCTGGAAAATGTGCATTGAGTCTTTGCATACAAGCTTCTAAAATCACTTTATCAAAGTTAGTGTTGGAAAACAAGACTTTTAGTAGGAATTCCTGGGCATTTGCTGAAAACCTTCAGTCACTCTATTGTTCAGGCTCATTTCTTCCCCTGTCCCCTAAATACTTAATATAAAATGTTGTCAAAGATACAGAGAAGTTGAAAGAATGGTACCTGGTAATTAGTGAATAAGATTCAATAATTGTTAACATTTTGCCATATTTTCCATAACATTTGCCATATACCTAATGTATTTAAAGTATGTCTATATCTAGAGCTACATATATACATTTTTTAAACATCCATTTGCAAGTGGGTTGCAGACATCATTTTTTCACTCTTGACAAATCCTCAGGTTCCAAATTGTGTACTACATCTGTCAGGAGAGAACCAAAGGCAGGTTTCCTAAGTGTGTTCAGCCCAAGAGAGTGTGCTTCCTAGAAGGAGCTCATCAGCCTCAGTGTGGATCATGTAAGGAAGGAAGACTTGAAAGGAGCAGGGCTATAAAGTGAAATCCTGTATTTGGTGCAATGTAAGGAGATGTTTGATTTGTTCCTAAAATACTTAAAATTCAACTAAATTCCACCAAATCAATTAGAAAACATCTGAGCCATAATGTTGACTGCTGGATATTTCTGGAAAGCCTTTAAGAAGGGTGAGCAACTCATCCTGGTTTGCTAAGGACTTGCCCAGTTTTAGCACTAAAAAGTCTGGGAAACCCCTTAGTCCTCAATAAAATGGAACAGTTGGTCACCCTGCTTTAAAGTCATCCTCTGAATTAACCATCACTCCTAAAGAAAGCTGACAGTTTTTCATTCTTCAATTAACAAACCCTTATTGAAGAGCTGGTAGGTGTGGATCACAGGAAAGAGCTGTTGATGTCCAACTGATTGTGAAGTGACATTGTCTTTGTTTACAAGTTCAAGTAATAGTCTATATTTGGGATGGGTAGGTAGAGACAAATGACTGTCATGGCCCAAGAGGGCTTTTGTAGCCAAAGGACTAAAGCAAGCACTGGACATGTTCTGAGAATGAGCTTTTATTATAGGGCTTACCTACAGGGTGAGGAAGTCGAGTCACATTGCTCTGAAATCAGGAGCTTCTCTGAGTGGATTCAGGAGCTGCTTTGAATGGCAGTGTGTTCAGAGCACAATGTGGAAATAGTCCACACTTTGGGAGGCTGAATAAGCTGGTTATAAAGGCTCGATGTTCCAGTGGGTATGAGAGCATAAGGCAGGGAGCAGGGCTGTGCAACGTAGGGAGGGGTTGATTATAATCAACAGGGCGGAGGGGAGGATTATAGAGATAACTATCTCAGGGAGTCTCAGGGAGGAGGTGGTTTCCGGTATAGATTACATTTAGCACTTGATATTACAAGGAGAATTAGGTCAAACCTTAACTGTCCTAAGTTAAGCAAACTGCTGTGTACAGTCTTCAAGGCACTTGGGGGCCCAGGGCTCCCACAAATGACTGTTCTAAAATTGAGATTTCTTTTCTCTTCAGAGTCACATGTAGAAAAAGGAATGAAAATGGCTTTATAGAGAGAATAATCTGGGCACTCTAAATTTCCAACAATGGTATCTTAACACAGAAAAGTTAGTGAGGAAGGTTAGGTGTGGCCACAATCACTTGGTGTTTCCTGGGAAACCTCAGGCTTTTATGTTGCTCAGTGCCTTTTGAAATAAAGGCTGAAGGCTTGTCACAACCTTACAGTCCGTTTACGAAAGGAAGCTGATCACAGATTCTTGGCAGGCTGTGCTCATGATTTAGAATCTGCATCTCTGCAAAAGAAGTAAGTGTCACAGGTTCCACATTCTGGACTTTATAGTTCAGTTGCTTTGAACTTCTTTATAAAGCAATGCTATTTCTGAGGTAGGAAAAGTGTTTGCTTTTAAAATTTTATTGTGGATAATTTTATATATGTATATAAATATAGACCATTTTTAAATGTACAGTTCAGTGGCATTACCCTTGCACCATCATCCATTACCAGAACTTTTTTTATCTCCTGACACAGAAACTCTATATCCATTAAGCAATAATCCTGTTCTGCCCTGCTCCCCAGCCCCTGGTAACCTCTAATCTACTTCCTGTCTCTTTGAATTTGCCTGTTCTATATATTTCATATATGTGGAATCATTCAATGTCTGTCCTTTTATGCTGGTTTCTTTCACTTAGCATAATGTTTTCAAGGTTCATCCATTTTGTAGCATATATCAGTACTTCATTTCTTTTTATGGATGAATAAATTCCCTTGTATGGATAGACCACATTCTATTTATCCATTCCTGTGTGGTTGGGCTCTTGGGTGATTTCTACCTTTTGGCAATTGTGAATAATGCTGCTGTGAACATTGACATACAAGTAGCTGTGAGTCCCTGTTTTCATTTCTTTGGGGTATATACCTAGGAGTGGAATTGCCAGGTCATATGGTTATTTTTTGTTTAGAGCAGTTTTTTGAAACCACTGTATCTTTGTTTTCTGTAATGCTGAGCAGTGCCTCAGTACTAGACTGCCCGTTCCTTAAGTTAGTGTGGGGCTTCTTTATCTCCCTGTTTCCAGCACCAGCACAGCACATAGCAGGGAGAGCAGGGAGGAGATTCTCACTTCAGTTATATCAAATAGATTTGAATTGAAAAAGAAAAAAATTTCCAATTCTTTTAATAAGTGTAAAGTATGAATTAAAAAATTTTAGTTAAAGTATAGAATAGTTTCAGGCTGGAGAGATTATAGGAAGCAGATGGTGATTCCTGTTGAATTTATCTTCTCCCATTTGATGAAGTTTGAGGTTTTGGTTGAATTTACTTAAGTAAAGATATAAATATCATTGTTCTCTTGTTTAAGCTGAAAAACAGTGCCTAGGCAGAAATTTAGAGAGCCCAAGCTTACACAGTTTTGTCTCAGAGCTATTGTACATCCTGATTCTCGATGGGATTTACTTTTGAGGGTGAAAAGGCCATCTCTAAGCTTCAGTTCTCAAATTCAGAACCACCAAAAAATCCTATTACCTGTTCCCCTTCACTCAAACTAGCAGCTTTTGTTAGTTAAGAGTGTTAGTAAACCCTTACTTGAAGGACAAGGAAACTTGCTTATTGAGCCTGTATGATGTACTTATTTGGTCCTCTAAACAACCCTATGAAGTAGACACCACTACTCTTCCCATTTACCACATGAAAAAGTTGAGTGTCAAGGAAGTTCAGTGATTTGCTTAAGATCATGCAGCTACTAAGTGATAGAGCTGGGTGTTTTAGTTCCAAAATCAGTGAGATCCCATCAGGTTTCTCCTACTTGCATGCAAATATGAAATGAACCATGCCAAATATTTTCTTTAACCCACTAATTAATGAGGGAACCAGTGAGATGTTAAAACCAATTCAAAGAGCACTTGAGAAGTTAGGTATTTATAGGCATGTTTAGATGGCTGATTCAATACAAAACTGATTAATGTCCATAGGGAAAGAAACCATAACCTGTGGGGTCATCTCTTCTATTGAAGGAAAATTACTTATGTCTCTACTGGATAAAAATCTACACATTAAACTCTGCCCCTAAATATTTGTAAAATAACCCACTCAATAGCAAGTCAAGATCCACACAGCACTGAAAGAACACCCAGCAATTTCTTTCACCTATCTCCAAGTTTTGGATCATTTCAGATAATTTTTCAGTCATGACTTTTGGTTGAATTTAGCAGGTACATAAGGAGAAAGCAAATGTTTTCTTTCATCAAGGAAGAAGGTACACGTACCATACCATCCTCTTTATAAACTAGTTTCCTTCCTTATGCCGTATGTGATATGTTACAATTGTGGACAAGTAATTCTCAGTAATACACCTGCTAGTTCAAAACCTTCAGGAAATCTATCATTGACTTTCTTGTGTAAAGATAAAGCTGTGAAAAATCTTCAAATTTGGTAAGAGAAAGGATTTTATGGAAACACTATGTGATTACTACCCAAGAAAGTCTTATCTTCTTGCAGTAACTCACTGAATTTCTAATTAATTGAAATTCCAAGGACAAAAAGTGTACATTTTCCCTATATTAGACAAGGAATATATACCTCTGATTAGTTTTTCTCTGCTGTAGAGGAAAGACAGTCTAAGTTGGGATCTCTGACTATTGCCACTTATGTTAACTTACTTGGACTTCAGTTTTATTAACTATAAACAGGAAGTAATACTAAACTACACATATCCTTCAATTTAAAAGCATCATGAAGTTTCTATTAATCTACCTGCCAAATGTAGCAAAATATTTAAAATATAACTGGACCATTTTTTTTTTTTCTCATTGCCTTAAAATCAGTGTAGCATCCTCAAGATTATTAACATCTGTGCAGGAATAAATATCCAAATTTGAAAGTACTGCAAAATGATGATTGTGTGACTTTTTAAATATTATCTGATAACTGATTATCTGACAACTCTCTTGGGTTTTTTGATAAAACTTTCTTTGACCAACTAGCCACAGCTAATGAAGGCCTATTTGCTTTATTGCCCCTTAAAATTAGAGGTTAACTTTTAGAAAGCTGACCTGGTGTGTTGTTTTTTAATGACCTGATAGAAGATAACCATAAAGATAATGGTTTTGTTGCTTTTAGATAGTTAATCAGTATTATATCTAACTATGTTTTCAGTTCTGCATTCATTTCCCCATTGACTATTATTCCTTTTCTGCAAATGCTCTTTTTACCAGCTCTTTTTTCTTTCTGCTGTGTTCCTCATTAATAGTTAAGTAAAAATTTGACTTGTTTTCTCTATTTGGATGAGAAATAGAATTTTATCAGTTTGAGAATAAAGCTTTTAACAAACCAAAAAGAAACAAAGGAAAACAATAGCCCAAACCTGATTCCAAAATCTTGAAAAATAGTGTAGATTTTTACTGAATGTTCCCAGGGACATACTGGAGTGGATTATCATGCCAACTGCCAAAATGTCCCCTGTAAATTTCTATCTCCCCAAAGTCCCAGACTCTTAGACAGCTGCTTAAATTTTCTCTCTCTCCCACCTCACTGCCTCTTACCCCTCCAGTCCTCAGAGTCTGCTCCTGTCCCTTTCCCCACTCCTGTGGCAGACACACCCAAAGGTGACCCCCAAAGAAGTGCATTTGTGAGTAAGTCCCTCCCAGTGAGTGACTAGCTTCTAATCAACAGAATATGCAAAGGTGATAGGATGTTACTCCCTTAATTAGATTACATTATGTAAGATTCCATCTTAGCAGACGGGAGAGAGAAATACTGTCCTGCTGGCCTTGAGGAAGCAAGATGCTGTAATGTGAATTGCGTACAGAGAGAGCCACATGGTGGGGACTGCAGAAGTCCTCTAGGAGCCGAGGACCTTGGTTCTCCAACCCTAAGGAATTGAATTCTGCCAACAAACAGGTGTGCTTCAGACATGAGTACAGCCCCACTGAGATCTTGATTGCATGCCTGTGAGACTCTGAGGAGAGGACCCACTAAGCCATGCCAGGACTTCTGACTCACAGAAACAGTGAGATAATAAATGAGTGCTGTTTTAAGCCACTTAGTTTGGGGTAATTTGTTATGCAGCAATAGTAAATGAGTACACACCTCCCTTTGTCACATAAAACCCTCTAGCCTTCTTGGCTTCTCTTAATTTTCATTCCTATTAACCTTCTCCGCAAAACTAAAGGGTCTTCCTCAGGACCCACACTCCTGAGAAGCAGGGAGTATGTGTGCATCATAAACACACCAGAAGCCTCACTTAACCATGTCACTGTATTAATTTGCTTGTCCCTTGGTAAAACCTATTAACTGATAACTGTCCAGGGGCCAGTAGTTTGCTCTCCAATATGTCTGTGCATTTTTGCTTCCATGAACAGAGTCGCAGAAGAGTCGACATTTACAACGTGATTATACCCATTGTTAATGTTACTGGAAATGACATAGTTAAATATTACATAAACTGGAAAGGTTGAGTGGGAAAAAGGGTTTTTTTTTTTTTTTTTTCTTTTTTATCCCTTGGAGAGATTATGTAAAGAAACTGCTACCATACTAACTATAAAAGGGGAAAATAGCAGAAATGTAGGACAGTACACAAGTGTCTTTAAATTTTGGTTCTCTTTAAAGACCAGAACAATGCTTGTTGGTTGTTTATGTAAGGAAGAGGGTGTATAAGCCACTCTGCAGACTCCTGCTCAGAGAAAAGGCTTTGTCCTTGCAACACGTTTGCGGAATGAAAAGGAATATTTGAGATGTGTGTGCTATCTTTTACAATGCTTTCCCACTTTAATTGACTCTTTCAAATAATTGATTGTATTAGGTAAGCGGGCGCTTTCTGAATTTTAAATTTAACATTTCTCCCCCTGTCATAATAAGATCACACAAGAAATTCTGTTTTTAAGAATAGGAATGTTTCGAGCTCACTGGCTAGAAGTATTTTAGGAACAACTCTAAGGCCTTGTCATAAAGCTGTCTAACTCTTGAATTCTGCTCTTTGTCTCAGAGCAGCAGTGAGAATAGCTGAAAAGATAAATGATATGTTTGACAACAAAATCAGAAGTCATTTCCAGGCAGCTCTTGATATATTTTCAAATGCATGACACAACATGGTTGGGAGAGATGCCATCGCTGACCTTGACAAAGAATTTCTGGCTAGCAGGATTTAATTTATAAAAGGTAAAATAACAAAGGACTCCCAGAGAGGATTTTTTTTTTTTTTAATTCAATTTGATTGAAATATATTCACATACCGTACAGTCATCCATGGTATACAATCTACTGTTCACAGTACAATCATGTAGTTATGCATTCATCACCACAATCTATTTCTGAACATTTTCCTTACATCAGAAAGAATCAGAATAAGAATAAAAAATAAAAGTAAAAAAAGAACACCCAAACCACCCCCCCATCCCACCCTATTTGTCATTTAGTTTTTGTCCCCACTTTTCTACCCATCCATCCACACACTAGACAAAGGAAGTGTGATCTACAAGGCCTTCACCATCACACTGTCACCCCTTGTAATCTACATTATTATACAGTTGTCTTCAGGAGTCCAGACTACTGGGTTGGAGTTTGGTAGTTTCAGGTATTTACTTCTAGCTATTCCAATACATTAAAACCTAAGAGGTGTTACCTGTATAGTACATAAGAATGTCCACCAGAGGGACTTCTTGACTCCACTTGAAATCTCTCAGCCACTGAAAGTATTTCATCTCATTTTGCATCCTCCTTTTGGTCAAGAAGATATCCAGAGAGGATTTTTTTGAAAACCTTTCTCCTTCTCTCCTTCCTTCCTTCTCATTTTCCTTCCCTCCCTCACTCTCCCTTCCTTCTTCTCTCCCTCTTTTTAAATAGTTTATAATCCACATTTGTCTAAAGGCAGGATGTGATTCCATAGCTACTCCTGATGCCCAATAGAAACTCATACAATGATAATTTTCTTAGAACTGAAAGTATGGACAATTGGTTCACCAGTGGGACCAATTATTTGAAATTGGGTTGTTAACTTTACTTTAGCTACAGATTTGTATGAAGAAGGGCTTGTGACTTTTGGAAGAGCATTAAGAGTCTGTATTTGGACACCATCTGAAAGAATATCTGTAATATTTCTCCTCCATCCCCAGGAAGGCCTTTGGAGAAGAGATTCAGAATCCCACTCCAGAATCTGAAAATAAGAGTTAGGAACTAGAAAAAGAGCATTGTATGAGATTTGCTTCTTTCTAGAGACTCAAAACAGCAGCTTCCCTGTTGGGTTCACCAGAAGGGCCCTTGACCCAGGCAGTAGGCCCTTCCTTGGCTACAAGCCTTAGGCAGCACCCCGCTCTGGCCCACCCCCCGTCACATACCTAACTGTGCAAGGCCAAGGGCACACGCTCACCCAGAGCCTGCGTCTCCCCTTTAGAACATGCTCCGGGCATCTGGGTCCTCAGAATCCGCTTCCCAAAAGGCCGAGTCTGCTTGCAGGGCTGTGTGGGCCTCTTTCCTGGGTCCTTTCAAGGATGCACCACTCTGCCTGGTGTACACTTGAGTCTGAGGGAGTGACTATAGCAGAGTGTGAAAGGAGCTTGGAAGTGTGGGGTAGGGTGTCTGAATGTGTCACAGTCTGGCCATTGAGCATGGGGTGGAGATGGAGATGGAAAGAAAACGGGCCACTTGCCACCTTCTGATGTGGAACTCTGAGGAGTTTGTTATTTCTAAATTCAAACCTGGCCTTGCCACATCCAGTCCCTATGACGGTCTATTTACTGTGGCACCAGGGAGGTGGTGCTTACATGTTTTATCCAGAAGATGTAAGTAATGTCCATTATGGTCTTAAATTTTCAGTGAAAACTGACTCCAAGCTCTCATTCAGTTAAAAGCAGAAAGTGCAATCTCAGTTACGTATTTTTGTTGGGGGACTGTGGTTTCCTTCTGTAGGGTCACACGAGACCCAGGAAGGTTTTCTTGGTCCCACAGACAGTGGGAGGAAAGCCCCCCATCTTCAGCACGTGCTGGATGCCTGTGCAAGTCCAGGAGGTGGCTCTGGCACTGGCAGGCTGGCCAGCTGTGCTGGGGTCCCTGGGTCTCTGCCTCTGCTTCTCTCTCGTCAAAGGTCATCCCCTCTCCTCACCCAGGGGCTAAGTGTCGTCTCCTCAGGAGGCCAGAAGAAAGGGTTTCCATGCAGCTTCTCCATAATGTTACAAAAAGTCCCAAAGCAAGGAAACATCAGGGCCTGCTCATGCTTTTGGAATGGAGTTGAGAGCCAGGAAAAAAAAAATAATTCCCATCTTTCTGATTCTTCTACAGCAGCAAACACAAGGCAACACTTAATATCTGAATAAATTCACATACTTTACATACAAGAGAAGCAGCTCTGGGGGCCCCTAAAATACCTATTCACAACTGTTATGACTGAAAAACACTGACTTAAAGCACTGGCCTGTTCCCTGGCCCCAGTAAAAACACTTCCTGAGGGAGGTGGACCAGAAAGTGTGTCTGGAAGGCTGAGGGAGGAGGGTGTGGATCAGTGCTGTGTGGGGAGAGCCTGAGGTCGGGGCCACTCCCCTGGCCCCTGGGGTGGAGGCTGCTGTGAACTGGACCCATGGGGCGCTGGGACTCTACGCCCAGGACAGGGGCTGCTTGGAGCAGCCCACAGGCAGCCACTGGGGCCTGAGGCCGGGAAGCTCCAGCTGAATACCGGAGACCAACAAAGGACATAGGCTCTCCCCTTCACCCCCACCCCTCACTCTCTACCAGGACTCGTAGGCAGTGAGAGGGGTCAATAGGAGCATGTTGGGTCTGATGAACTGCTTCCTACCCAAGAATCTGCCAGTTTCTCTACTCTGAACGAGGGTGGGGTATCAGGTCTCCATGGTTATGTGTCTCAGAGAAGTTAGAGTTTTCAGCAAGGCTGGCAGTGAAGGGGGTGGTTATAATGCCCTTTCTCCTGGCTGGAAGTGAGACTGTAGAGATGATCCTTTCTGTGCTGTTTGGCACATTTAAATATTGCATATTTCACTGTGTCATATTTTTTGGTTTTGTCACATCCTTCTTCACTGACTCGAAGAAGGATCAGGAGAAGGCCTTCAACAGCATCAGTCTTGTCCTCTCACTGGCACCAAGTGCAGGGATGTAGAAAGGAGTTGCCAGAGGACATCAAGTGATACAGCTTCTGCCTGACTGTCTCCATCTCAGGGTCTCACTTCCTGGCTGTTTCCTTTCATGCATCAGTCTTGCCAGATCTCCATAATTCTCACTTGTAACCCAAGGCAACATTTCAATGCCAAGAATCATTACTCAAAATATTTTATTGTCTTTCTTATTTACTTAATCTATTTAAAATGGTATTTCAAGTGTATTGAGGCAGAGTTAATGGATTAAAAATGTCAGAATTTGGTTAAACTAGGAATATATATATACACACACACACATACCTATATACATATATATATATGTAGATAAATATTTACATGCATATACATATATATGTGCATGTTTTATCTTATTCTTACAGAATCAGTTCACCTTTAAAAAGTTTTTTTTTTTTTTTACATTTATGTTTCCCTTTAACACAAACTAAATGATACTGGTGTTTTCCAGCATGAATTTGCAGGGTTAATTATAGTAATTCTGGAAGGAGATCCCCTCTTGAGGAATTAACATTGGCTTGTCGATCAGTTACTTCTTTCAGCCTAAGGACTGAGTTTATAACCTTAGCTCAAAGGGGCACGTACACACTTGCGGTTGCCAGTTTCACCACCAGATGGAGCCAATACCTCTCTGATAGGTTTTGCTAAGTCATTTAGGTATTGTCTCAAAAGGCATCTGAGAGATGTTGAAAAGATTCGGTCACACAGGCTCTTAGCCAAATTAAAGTTTTTGTTATAAACTCGGCTTTATGTTAAAGATGAATATAAGCATATATCATCCTTCAAAAAAGTTATGCAAAATGAATTAAGCAGTCTGAAATGAATAGAGAGCTATTTATTTCCTATTACTGTACCCATACTATATTTATATTTCATTTGTACAACTTTCAAAAATCAGTTTCTACAAGTCACATCTGTAAATATTTCCATTTGCTGGCTATCTGCCCTATGGTAGATCAGACATTTAGAAGTAAAACTTGCTCTGAAGCCTGTCAAGGTGCTTCCTAGGCTGGGGGCAAGGAGGAAGTCACCGATCTGTCTTCTTAATTTCCTGATGGAATTGGGCCTGGTGTTTTTTGAACAAGAATGGTTATAACTTTCCCTGCTTAGCCTCTGGGTCCTTGAGACTCAAGGGCTGTCTGGAGGCAGTGGAATGCTTTGCCGGGAAACTGGGCTTCCCTTTTGGGAGATGACCCAAACTCACTGATGTCACCGAATCTAGTCAAAAGGAACTGTAAGTAACTCACATAAACTCATTCAACATAAATTGAACCCCTACCTAGGAGGTCTTCATATGTAATGCCGTGGGAATATGGAAAATGATAAATTACTAATAAAATGAAGATCTTATATAGATCCATAATTTCTTATCTGAAATTCTTGGGGCCAGATATGCTTCAGAATTTAGAATATTTTGAATTTAATATGCTGACACAGTGTGTATCTCATTGAAGTGCCTAGGGTAGCTTCCATCATCAAAATGTTAATATTTCTGCAGAGAAACATGAATATTCTCATTTAGTGAAATAAATAAAGCTATAAATGGTCTCATGACAGGTCAGATCAGGTTTTGCCTCCAAATGAGTTATGGAACACACCTTTTGATCATCAGAGCTTTTTAGAGTCTGAGACTGCATATAAAATATTGTGGACTTGCATGAGTGTTTTACCTGTGTTATTTCATTTAATCCTCACAGAAGTCCTATGTGACATAAAAGGATATAGGAATACAGGGGTCAGGGTGATTATGTAAGTTTCCCGAAGTCATGTAGCAGAGCCAGGATTCAAACCTCAGCCTGACTCTAAAAGGCAAAATGTTACACGGACTCCCACATTTACTAAAAATACAAATTATTTGAAAATACAAAAAACATGATAACTTAACTCGCCAACTTTTGGCTTTTTACCCATATTCAGCACTATTTTTCTTCTTCTTTGGGGTCCATGAGAAAAAAATATGATTGCACAGTGAAATATTCCAACATGATGGATGGAGGTAAAGCTCTTACTGGCCTGTCACAGAGCAGCCTTTCCCTGCTGGGGAGGGGGCAGGACTGCAGAGTCCAAGAGCAAACAGGCAGCGCTCCAAATGTCAGATTTTCCGTAGTTGGAGATTCCTGTTGTGCACTGGGTCTGCAAAGCTAATCAGCCTTGAGGTTGTCTGCATTATAACCCAACATCTAATTAATGTCTCTCGCCTCCTTTTGCAAATTGTGTGCTAGCCTGGCCTCCCGTAAAAGGATCCCCTGCTGCTTTGAATGGGGGATATCAGAAGTCACTTGGCTTTATAAAGTTGTCAGCAGGCCAGGGAGGACCCGTTGGCTTTATTCTGTACAATTTCTCAGGGTGGGAATGAATTAAAATAATTATATTTTAAAATTGTGCTTTCAAGGTAATTCATGAGCCATGTTCCCTTTTGCACATCCTAATTATCTTTCTCTTTCTTTCTTTTCCCTTATGTCTTTCCCTTGTCCAAATTGTAACCCGATATATAGTCTAAAGTTTAGAAGCTTATAATCTTTTTTTCCCTGATGTTATTTTCTTGTAATGACATCAATAGCTTATCAAGAACATGTACATAAAACTCTTTTTATATGCCTGTATCAATATCACAGGCCACAATAAACTATATGACATTTTAATGGACTCTTTCAGTGATCTTTTATAGACTTCAAAATTTGTCAGAAAAATGATTCACCTATAGGGACACATATATCTATATATCATTCTCAAGGAACTTAAAAAATTCTCCTCAACTTATTTTTATGAGGGTGAATAGGAGATATAGTCATTCATGCATTCATACATCCAGCCTTCTATTTGTCCAAAACAATTTACATACAGTGAAATGCACAAGTTTTAAGTGTTCCATTCCGTGAATTTTGACAAATGCATGTACCTGTGTTACTCAAGTGCTTTTCAAGATAGTACTCACACCCCAGAAAGTGCCCTCATGCCCCTTCCCGGTCAACCTCCACTACCACCACCCTCCCAGGCAAATACTTTTCTGATTTTTTTTCCATCATAGATTAGTTTTGCCTCCTCTAGAATATATATTTATATATATAGAAATATGTATTTATATATAAATATTTATAAAATAATGTTATTTATATTTGTATTTATATTTATATAAAAGTAATATATATGTATATAAATACAGTATATGCTCTTTGGTGTCAAGGTGTGGTCCAGCTGGATCTGGGTGGGTTTTAGTCCTATCACTGGAGGCCTTATAGAGAAGGCCCCAGAGAGAGAAGCCATGGGGAACAGCCAGAAGCTGGGAGTCAACAGAACCTGGAAGAGAAAGGAGAAGATGCCACCATGTGCATTCCTATGTGACGGAAAAGCCAAGGACCAAGGATCGCCAGCAGCCAGCCCCAGAATGCCACAGTCTTTGGGGAGAAAACATTGCCTTGCTGACACTTTGATTTTGGAATTCCTCTAGACTTAAAACCATGAACCAATAAATCCCCATTGTTTAAGCCAACCCATTGCATGGTGTTTTTATTTCAGCCAGGAAACTAAAACCGTGTGTATCAGTAGTTTATACTTTTTTTATTGCTGAGTGGTATTTCATGTGTTTATCCATTCATCTATTGATGGACATCTGGACTGCCTCCAGGTTTTAGTTTTATGAATAAAGCTGCTATGAACGTTTGTCTGCAAGTCTTTTTCTAGATGTGGTGGTAAATAATTAGGAGTGAAACTGCTGGGTCATGGGTTGGTTTATATTTATTTTATTTTTATTTTTATTTTTTTTTTAATCATCATTTTATTGAGATATATTCACATACCACGCAGTCATACAAAACAAATTGTACTTTCGATTGTTTACAGTACCATTACATAGTTGTACATTCATCACCTAAATCAATCCCTGACACCTTCATTAGCACACACACAAAAATAACAAGAATAATATATATTTATTTTTATAAGAAACTTTTTGGAAAGTTTTTTTTTATAAAACCAGCCCGAGGATTTAATTAACCAGGAAGAAGGTTATGGGGAGGAAGGACTCCCTGTGAAAATGTATGAAAGGTCTGTGGGCTTTGTGGAAGAGGAGATAAATACATACCTGGAACCCCTCTTCCTTTAGACCCTCCTCCCCCAGCCCTGAGAAGGCATGAGGACATGGGTGGTAGGTAAAGGGGAAGAGAGGCACTTTGGCCTCTGGCTTGGTGAGCCCTTGGGGAGGCCAAAGACCTAGGGTCCCAGAGAGGGTCAATGGTACATCTCAGGAGATCGTGCACTACGACCTCTGAAATACCCCCCCCACACACACACTCCTCTCCACAGATTTGTGACCTCTGGTCCATCTCATGGGGTGTTGGGGCTTTTGCTCCCAGGTTCCATGACCTCAGATATGGCTACTGAGGTCATGACCTTTGCCCTCCAGCCGTGAGTTGAAGCCTCAGCCCTAGGACTGAAGGGCTAGGGCTTCCCCTTTCTAAAGGAAAGGGGAGAAGGAGTGTTGCCTCCCTCCCCTTTCTTTACCTGTCACCTTGGGCAGGGCCAGGGGCCCTGGGTAGGGAACTGGGTTGGGGGTGGGCGTAAGCGTAGGTGGTGTACCCAAAAGGCTCCTGGTGGAGTCTTGTTGAGGTGAGGGGTTCCTGGGGCTGTAGCAGGTGGCAGTGGAGGAGCCACATGGTAGAGTAGCAGGGGAGGGGGCAGGCTCTAGACTGCAGAGGTGGGCAGCAGCCATGTCTCCTGGTCTGCTGAGTTTCTCACCTGCCACATAGACACTGGGTGGCCTAGCAAGGCATGGGGGGCCTGCCAACCAGGTTGGCTCCAGAAATGGGGGTGGCTGGGGCCTCTCAAAGAGTCAGAGATGGCCCTGAGGCCCAGAGGTGGTGGCAGCCTCCTCTTTCAGCTCTTCCTCAACTTGCATGGATACCTTGGCTGGCCCACCCCTTCCTTGCCAGCCCTGGCCTTGGTAGTGGCAGGAAAAACTCAGCTTGGGAGTAGGAGAAACCCGATGGACGTTGAGAACCTTTTCATGTGCTTATTGGCCATTCATATACCTTCCTTTATGAAGCATATGTTCAATTATTTTTGCCCATAAAAAAATTGGATTGTCTGGTTTTTTTTATAAATAAGATTTAGGAATTCTTCAAATATTCTGGAGTTGTCAGATATATGTTTTGGGAATATTTTCTCCCAGTCTGTCCTTAAATGAGCAGAACTTTAAAATTTTGATAAAATCTAATTTATCATTGTTTTCATTTTTAGTTATTGTTTCTGTCTAAAAAATTTCTTGCCTACCACGAAGCTATTTTCTTATGCTTTCTTCTAGAATCATTATCATTTTAGCTATGATCCATCTCAAATTAATTTTTATATATGGTGTGATATAGAGGTGGAAATTCATTATAAAAAAATCCAGTTGTCCCAGCACCATTTATTGAGAGGACTTTCCTTTCCCCTTGGATTTCTTTGGTACCTCTGGAGAGAAACAATTGGCCGTAGAAATGGGACTTTATTTCCAGGCTCTCTATTCTGTTCCTTTGAGTTATTTGTCTGTCCTGATGTCAGTATCACATTGTCTTGATTATTGTAGTTTTCCAGTAACTTTTAAGTCAGTTAGTGAAACATCTCCTTTTTTTCTTTTTTCCTCAAAATTGTTTTGGCTTATCTAGGTTCTTTGTATGTCTCTATATTTTGGAATCAGCTTCAAAGTTTACAAAAGAGTCTCTGGGATTAAGTTTGTGATTGTGCAATTTTAGTAGAATTGTGAACAGTCTTGAGTTTTGCAATTTATGAATATGGTATATGTATTTCCACTTATTTAGGCCCCTTAAAATGTCCTTCAGCAAAGTATTGTTGTTTTCAGTGTAGAGGCCTTACATGTCTTTTGTAAGTTTTATTCCTCAGTATTTTGTGCTTTTTAGTATTATTTTAAATAGAGTTGCTTTTGTAAATTTCACTTCCCAATTGTCTGTTGCTAGTATATAAAAAATACAATTGATTTTTGAATACCGACCTTGTACTGTGATCTTGATAAATACAATTTCTCATAGTTGTTTTGTAGATTCCTTAGAAATTTTCTGTGAAAATAATCATGTTATCTCTATAAATATAGGCAGTTTTACTTCTTCCTTTCTTTTCTTTTTGACTTTTTCTTGCCTTATTGAATTGGCTAGGATCTTTAGTACAATGTTAATTAGAAATGCTTAAAATCTACATTCTTGTCTTGTTCCCTATCTTAGAGGAAAAGCATTCAACATTTCACAATTATGTATGATGTTAACTCTAAGCATTAAATGCTCTTTATTGGGAAAGTTTATTTCTATCCCTAGTTTGCTGAACATTTTTAATGATAAATGGATGTGGAATTTTGTCTAATGCTTTTTCTGCATCTATTAAATGATCATGTGATTTTTCTCCTTTATTCTGTTAAAAAGATAAATTAAAATAATTGATATTCAAATGCTAGAGAAACTTTGCATTCCTGTTATAAAACCCAATTTGGTCATGTTGTGTTAACCTTTTTATATATTATTGTTGGATTTGATTTGCTAATATTTTATTAAGAATTTCTTCAGTTTCTGTTTATGGAAGATATTGATCTGTAATTTTTGTATGTCTTTTTCAGATTCTGTCAGGATTACACTCATGAAATAAATTGAGAATTGTTTCTTCCTTCTCTGTTTTCTAAAAGTTTGTGTCATATTGGTATAATTTAAAGTTTGATAGAATTGGCTGATGAAGCTAACCAGACCCTGAGTTTTCTGAGGATAAGATTTTGATACTAAATTCAAAATCTTTAATAGACATTGGGAAATTCAGATTTTCTATTTCATCTTGTGTCAGACTTAGTAATTTATATATCTTCCAAGGAATGTGTTAAGATCACCTATTATCAAATTTATTGGCAAAAAATTGTTCATTATATTCCCTATATTATTTTTTTAATGTCTATAGGATATGTAGTAATGTCCCTGTTTTATTTCTAACATTGGTCATTTGTGTTATCGCCTTTTTTCTTGATCATTGTAGGTAGATGTTTATCAACTTTGTTGACCTTTTCAAATACCAATTTTGGCTATGTTAATTTCCTCTAATTTTCTATTTCTATTTAGTTGAATTTTGCTCTTTATTATTTTCTTCCTTCTACTTACTTTGGGTTTACTTTGCTATTTTTGTTTGTTTGTTTCTTAAGATGGAAACTTAAGTCATTAATTTGAGACCTTTCTTCTTTTTAAATACAAACATTTAAAGTTTTAAGTTTCCTCTAAACACTGCTTTAGCTGTTTTTCACAAACTCTGATATGTTGAATGTTCGTTATTATTGTTTGAAATGTTTTCTGATATCCTGTATGGTGTTTATTTGATTGATGGATCATTTGAAATGTGTTGTTTAATTCCACATATTCAGGAGATAATTTCTACATATCCTATTGTTATTGATATTTATTTAATTTCATTTTGGTCAGAGAAGATACTCTGTAACTTTTTAATCTTTTGAAATTTATTGGGACTTTTTCTGTCCACATACATCATCCATCTTAGTGGAATGGTATGTACACTTGAAATGAATGTGTATTCTGTAGTTGCTGAGTGTTGTGGTCTCTAAATATTAACTAGGTCAGTGTGGTTGGTAGTGTTGTTCAGATTTCCTACGTCAATTGAATTTTGGACTTTTTGTCTAGTCTTTCCACCAATTGCTAAGAGAGGTTGTTAAAATTTCTAAGTATTATGACAGAAATGTCTTTAATTATGTCAAAGCTCTGTGATTAAACGCATACACATTTATGAGTTTTATGTCTTCTTTGTTAACTAGCCCTTTTAACATTGTAAATTTTTTTTTATCTTTCATAATACTCTTTGTGTTGAAGTATACTTCATCTGATATTAATATAACCACTATTGTCTTCTTTTACTTATTGCTTACCATCCTTTTTCCATCCTTCTACTGTCATCCTGTCTGAAAGTGTATTTCTTGTAGACAGTGTAGAGTTGGGCCTAACTATCTGACCCATTTTGTTAATCTCTGCCTTTAAATTAGAGTGTTTAGTCTATTTTCATTTAACGTAATTATAATTTGCTTGGATTTAGATTTGCTATTTTACTGCTTA
Source organism: Choloepus didactylus (assembly GCF_015220235.1). Classification (NCBI taxonomy): domain Eukaryota; kingdom Metazoa; phylum Chordata; class Mammalia; order Pilosa; family Megalonychidae; genus Choloepus; species Choloepus didactylus. The sequence continues at coordinate 146,561,621 of NC_051311.1, forward strand.
TTTTCTATTTGTCGGATCTGGTTTTTCTCCTTGTATCTCCTTTCCAGACTTCTTTTTATTGAGATGAATATTTTTAGAATTTTACTGTAATTTATCCATTGTCTTTTTTGCTATGTCCTCTTGCATTTTTTTTTTAGTGGTTGCTCTAGTTATTACATTATACATTCTGAACTTTTCCCAGTCTTGTAGAATTAATATTGTACTTTTTTGTCAGAATTGTAAAAGCCTTACAACCATTTAGGTCCATTTACCACATTCCCCCAACCACTTTTTTAGCTATGGTTGTCATATATATAAAATAGCAATATACATTATAAAATCGACAATAAAATGCTGCTTTAAGCAGTCATATGTGTTTTCAATAAAGAGGAAAAATAGTCATTTATATTTTCTTATATAAGTTTCCATTTCCTGACTTTCCATCTGGTATAATTTCCCTTCAGCTTAAAGAACTTCCTTTTGCCTATCCGGTACTCTGTGTGTGTGTAAAATTGAATTCTCTTAGTTTTGGTTTATTTGAAAATGCCTTTATTCTACTTTCATTCTAGATGGATATTTTCACTTGATGCAGAATTCAATAAAAACAGTTTTTCTTTCAACACTTTAAATATGCTCTTACACTATCTTCTGGCCTCCAGTATTTCTGATGAAAAGTTGCCATTAATTTATATCCTCATTCCCCTGTATGTAATGCTTATTTTTCTCTGGCTCCTTTGCATATTTCCTCTTTAACTTTGGTTTTCTGCAGCTTGAATATTAATTTCCTAGGTTTGGTGTTCTTTATAATTATCATAATTGGGGTTTGCTGAGCTTTTAGAATCTATAAATTTAGAGCTTGCAGCCATATTTTGGTAAATTTCCAGCCATTATTTATGCATATAGTTTTTTTTCTGATCCATTTTCTCTCTCTTTGTACTCTGGACTCTACTTACATGTGTGTTATTTGATATTTTCCCACAGGGCACTGTGACTCAGTTTAATTTTTTTTTTTTTAAATCTTCATTTTATTGAGATATATTCACATACGACGCAGTCATACAAAACAAATCGTACATTTGATTGTTCACAGTACCATTACATAGTTGTACATTCATCACCTAAATCAATCCCTGACACCTTCATTAGCACACACAGAAAAATAACAAGAATAATAATTAAAGTGAAAAAGAGCAATTGAAGTAAAAAAGAACACTGGGTACCTTTGTCTGTTTGTTTGTTTGTTTCCTTCCCCTATTTTTCTACTCATCCATCCCTAAACTAGACAAAGCGGAGTGTGGTCCTTATGGCTTTCCCAATCCCATTGTCACCCCTCATAAGCTACATTTTTATACAATTGTCTTCGAGATTCATGGGTTCTGGGTTGTAGTTTGATAATTTCAGGTATCCACCACCAGCTACCCCAATTCTTTAGAACCTAAAAAGTGTTGTCTAAATTGTGCGTAAGAGTGCCCACCAGAGTGACCTCTCGGCTCCTTTTGGAATCTCTCTGCCACTGAAGCTTATTTCATTTCCTTTCACATCCCCCTTTTGGTCAAGAAGATGTTCTCCGTCCCATGATGCCGGGTCTACATTCCTCCCCGGGAGTCATATTCCATGTTGCCAGGGAGATTCACTCACCTGGGTGTCTGATCCCATGTAGGGGGGAGGGCAGTGATTTCACCCTTCAAGTTGGCTTAGCTAGAGAGAGAGGGCCACATCTGAGCAACAAAGAGGCATTCGGGAGGAGGCTCTTAGGCACAATTATAGGGAGGCCTAGCCTCTCCTTTGCAGCAACCGTCTTCCCAAGGGTAAATCCTATGGCAGAGGGCTCAAGCCATCAAACCACCAGTCCCCTATGTCTGTGGTCATGTTAGCAACCATCGAGGTGGGGTAGGCCAATACCCCTGCATTCTCCATAGGCTCCTCAAGGGGGCTCTACATATTTCTTTCCTTTTTTTTTTTTAAATCAACTGTATGAAAAATAAAAAAATTTAAAAAAAATTAAAAAAAACATAGAATAAAAGAAAATTTCAAAGAGACCATAACAAGGGAGTAAGAAAAAGACAACTAACCTAAGATAACTGCTTTACTTCCAACATGTTCCTACTTTACCCCAAGAAAGTTACCTAGTATATCAACATTTCTGTGAACTTGTTCCTACTATATCCATCAGAAATTAACAGACCATAGTCATTCTTGGGCATCCCCAGAACGTTAAATAGCTTATCTGTTTTTCTTGGATTATTGTTCCCCCTTCCTTAATTGCTCTCTATTGCTAGTTCCCCTGCATTCTACATTATAAACCATTTGTTTTACATTTTTCAAAGTTCACATTAGTGGTAGCATATAATATTTCTCTTTTTGTGCCTGGCTTATTTCGCTCAGCATTATGTCTTCAAGGTTCATCCATGTTGTCATATGTTTCACAAGATCGTTCCTTCTTATTGCCGCGTAGTATTCCATCGTGTGTATATACTACATTTTATTTATCCACTCATCTGTTGAAGGACATTTGGGTTCTTTCCATCTCTTGGCAATTGTGAATAATGCTGCTATGAACATTGGCGTGCAGATATCTGTTCGTGTCACTGCTTTCCGATCTTCCAGGTATATACCGAGAAGTGCAATTGCTGGATCGAATGGTAAATCTATGTCTAGTTTTCTAAGGAACTGCCAGACTGACTTCCAGAGTGGCTGAACCATTATACAGTCCCACCATCAGTTTAATTTTTAAAAATTTTTTTCTGTCCTTCAGATTAGGTAATTTTTATTGATCCATCCTCAAGTTCATAAACTCTTTTTTGCTATTAAACTTTTTATTTTGAAATGCTTTCAAACTTACAGGATAGATTACAAAAATAATAAAAACCACATACAGAGGGTTCCAAAATACGCCTACCCCCCAGATCCACCGATTTTAACATTTTGCCCCTTTTGCTGAATCATTCTGTCTACCACTCTGTCAATTCATCCATCCATTCTATCCATCCATCTACTGGTCTATTTATCAATTTGTTTTCTGAACACTTGAATGTAGGTAGTACACATCTTGTTCCTGAATGTGTAATACTGCCATATATATTTCCTAAGAACAAGGATATTCACCATAAGTGCAGTTATCAACTTCAATAAATTTAACATGGATAAAAAGCTTATAGTCTATATTCCAATTTTTATATGTCCTAATGTCCTTTTTTTAAATATATATATGTATTTTTATTCAGATTTTTCACATACCATACAACTATCCAAAGATCCAAAGTACAATCAATTGCCCATGACACCATCATATAGCTGTGCATCCATCACCACAATTTTTTTTCCAAATTTTAGAACATTTTCATTACTTCAGAAAAGAAATAAAGGAAAAAAAAAAGGAAACTCAAATCCTCTCATACCCCTAACCACCTCCGCCCTCCATTATTGATTCATAGTTTTGGTATAGTGCTTTTGTTACTGTTGATGAATGTTAAAATACTAACTGTAGTATATAGTTTGCAACAGGTATATATTTTTTCCTATATGCATCTCTATTATTAACTTCTAGTTATAGTGTCATACATTTGTTCCAGTTCATGAGAGACATTTCTAATATGTGTATAGTTAATCACGGATGTTGTCCACCACAAGATTCACTGTTTTATACATTCCCATCTTTTAACCTCCAACTTTCCTTCTGGTGACACACGTGACTCTGAGCTTCCTCTTTCTACTACCTTCACACACCTTTCAGCACTGTTAGTTATTCTCACAACATGCTGCCATCACCCCTGTCCATTTCCAAATGTTTAAGTTCACCCTAGTTGAACATTCTGCTTGTAATAAGCAACTGCTCCCCATTCTTTAGCCTCGTTCTATATCCTGGTAACTTATATTTCATGTCTATGAATTTACATATTGTAATTAGTTCATATCAGTGAGAACCTGCAGTGTTTGCCTTTATGTGTCTGTCTTATTTCATTCAATATAATGCCCTCAAGTTTTCTTCATCAACCCCTTTTAAGACGGTTTTGTTCACACACCATACATTCCGTCCTTAGTAGACAGTTGTTGGTTCCCTGCACAGTCACATATTTATGTATTGAGCACCATCACCACTATCTATAGAAGGACATCTCCATTTCTTCCACAAAGAAGGAGGAAGAGTCAAAGAAGGCAGAGAGGCAAAAGAAAAAGAGAAAGAGAGAGAAAAACAACAACAACAAAGAAAACATGACAGCTAAAAAGCAACAAAAGGAAAGATACCATTAACCTAAGGTAGAATAAAGAGTCAGACAACATCACCAATGCCAGGAGTCCCATATCCTTCCTCCGCCCCCCCACCCCCCCCACCATATGCATTTAGCTTTGCTATATTGCCTTTGTTATATTAAAGGAAGCATAATACAATGTTTCCGTTAATTATAGTCTCCAGTTTGCACTGATTGTATTTTCCCCCCAATCCCACCCTATTTTTAACAGCTTGCAATGCTGACATTCATTTGTTCTACCTCATGTAAAAACATATTTGTATCTTTTATTACAATCGTTGAGCACCTTAGATTTCCCTGAGTTACACAGTCCCAGTCTTTATCCTTCGTCTTTTGTTCTGGTGTCCCACATGGTCCCAACCTTCCTCTTTCAACCATACTCACAGTCATCTTTGTTCAGTGTACTTATATTGCTGTGCTACTATCTCCCAAAATTGTTTCCAAACCTCTCACTCCTGTCTTTTCCTTTCTGTCTGCAGTGCTTCCATTAGTGTTTCCTATAGAGTAGGTATCTTGTTCACAAACTCTGTCATTGTCTGTTTGAGAATATTTTAAGCTCTCCCTCATATTTGAAGGACAGTTTTGCCAGATATAGGATTGTTGGTTGGCAGTTTTTCTCTTTCCGTATCTTAAATATATCACCCCACTTCCTTCTTGCCTCCATGGTTTCTATTGAGAAATCTGCACATAGTCTTATCAAGCTTCCTTTGTATGTGATAGATCGCTTTTCTCTTGCTTTCAGGATTCGCTCTTTATCTTTGATGTTTGATAATCTAATTATTAAGTGTCTTGGGGTAGGCCTATTCAGATGTATTCTGTTTGGGATATGCTGCACTTCTTGGATCTGTAATTTTATGTCTTTCATAAGAGATGGGAAATTTTCATTGATTATTTCCTCTGTTGTTGCTTCTGCCCCTTTTCCCTTCTCTTCTCCTTCAGGGACACCAGTGACATGTACATTCCTGATTTTTGTTTTGTCCTTAAGTTCCTGGAGACTTTGATCATATTTTTTCATTCTTTTCTCTATCTGTTCTTTTGTGTGTAGGCTTTCAGGTGTGTTGTTCTCTATTTCCTGAATGTTTTCTTCTGCCTCTTGAGATCTGCTGTTGTATGTTTCCATTGTGTCTTTCATCTCTTGTGTTGTGCCTTTCATTTTCATAGATTCTGCTAGTTGGTTTTTCAAACTTTCAATTTCTACCATATGTATGCCCAGTGTTTTCATTCTGTGGTCGATCTCTTTTGCCATATCTTCCTTAAACTTTTTGAATTGACTTAGTATTAGTTGTTTTAGTTCCTGTATCTCAGTTGAAGTGTAAATTTGTTCCTTTGACTGGGCCATAAGTTTGTTTTTCTTAGTGTAGGTTGTAGTTTTCTGTTATCTAGGCATGGTTTCCTTGGTTACCCCAATCAGGTTTTCCCAGACCAAAATGGGCTCTGGTCCCAGAAGGAAGAACTATTCAGTATCCAGTTTCCCTGAGGGTGTGTCTTAGAAAATTCGTACACTCTGTGAGGCCTCAGGTCACTGTGCTTTTCTGCCCAGCAGGTGGCACCTGTCAGCCTGTAACTCCCAACTGGTGTAAGGAGGTGTGGTCTATGGCTGTTTTCCCCCAGGCTCTGGGGTCTGGTTCTGAATGGAAGGCAGGTAGTAGAGCTGGGCCCCACCCCTTTCCTCTTAGGGAAGATAGACCCCCTAGGGAGATGTCATTAGCATTTTAATGGTCTCTCTCTGACTGTGCTATCTCCACCCTTGTCTGGGTCAGAGCACAGATCACTGGGAACTGAAAATGGCTGAGGCTTTCTTCACTGAGCCAAAACAGGGACAGAAAGCCCCCTTCAGGCCAGTCCGCAGCCATCCTCCAGCTCTCCAAGGTCAGTTTTCACCCAAAGCCTCTGTCTGCTTGTTGGGGATTCGTAGTTTGTATTGAGTGGTCCACGCTTGTTAATTAAACCCCAGTTGGAGCTCAGCTGAGCTATGTTTGCTTATACAGCATAACAAGATCTCATTCTGTATTCTAGATTCCATGTATTTAGGTTGTTTAAATAAACTGACCAGACAGGTTAAATTAGATAGTGTATGTTCTAGTTTGCTAATGCTGCCGGAATGCAAAACACCAGAAATGGTTTGGCTTTTATAAAGGGTGTTTATTTGGTTGCAAAGTTATAGTCTTAAGGCCATAAAGTGTCCAAGGTAAGTCATCAGCAATTGGGTACCTTCACTGGAGGATGGCCAATGGTGTCCAGAAAACCTCTGTTAGTTGGGAAGGCACGTGGCTGACATCTGTTTGCTCCCAGGTCTCCCAGAACATTCCTCTCTAGGTCACAGCTCCTCTTCAAAATGTCACTCTCAGTTGCTGTTGGGGCGTTTGTCCTCTCTTAGCTTCTCCAGAGCAAAATTCTGCTTTCAATGGCTGTCTCCAGAATGTCTCTGTAAGCTGCAGTTTCCGTCTCAGCTCCTGTGCGTTCTTCAAAGTGTCCCTCTTGGCTGTAGCAAGCTCACTCCTTCTGTCTGAGCTTATATAGTGCTCCAGTAAACTAATCAAGGCCCATGCTGAATAGGCAGGGCCACACTTCCATGGAAATTATCCAATGAAAGATCTCGCCACAGTTGAGTGATCACATCTCCAATGGAAACATCCAATCATAAGTCTCCAACCCAATCAACACCAATATGTTTTGTGTCCACACAAGACTGCATCAAAGATAATGGCATTTGGGGGGACATAATACATCCAAACCAGCACAGTGTACTACAGAGAATTTAAATTTTGGACAAAATAAACATCTCTTTCTTCTTACGCAAGTGTTGAAATTTTAACATACAGACAATATCATTGGCCATGCAACATTTGTCCTCTTGTTTCTGGCTTATTTTGCTCAACAAAATGTCCTTAGGGTTCATTCACCTTGTTGCATGCCTCATGACTTCATTCCTTTCTGTTGCTGCATAATGTTCTGTCGTAGGTGTACACTACATTTTGCCCTTCCACTCATCAGTTGATGCACCCTTGGGCCACTTCCATCCATTGGCAATCATGGATAATCCCACCATAAACACCAGTGAAGATGTCTGTTTATGCTCCTGCTTTCAGTTCTTCTGGGCATGTACCTAGTAATGGGATTGCCAGATAACATGGCAACTCCATACCCAGCTCCTGAGGAACTGCAACACTTCCCTCCCGAGGGGCTACACAATTTCACTTCCCCACCAACAGTGAATAGCTGTACCTCTTTCTCCACACCTCCTCTAGCTCTTGTAGTTTTCTTTGTTTATTTTTTCTGAATAGCCTTATTCACACACCATACATTCCATCCTAAGTGTACAATCAATTGCTCCTGGTATAATCACAGACTTGTGCATTCATCACCACAATCAATTTTAGAACATTTTCATTATTCCAGAAAGAAGAACCCCAAACCCCTTATACCCCTCCCCCCCACCAATATTGATCCTTAGCATTGCTGTGGTACCTTTGTTACAATTGATGAAAGAATATTAAAATTTTACTATTAACTATAGTCCATAGATTGCATTAGGTGTATTTTTCCCCATGTACCACTCTATTATTAATGCTTTGTGATAGTGATGCACATTTATTTTAGTTCATGAAAGAACATTCTTGTATTTGTACTATTAACCATGGTCATCATCCAAAACAGGGTTCACTGTGTTATACGGTCCTATGTTTCATCCATTAGCTTTCCTTCACGTGACATATACTACCCTAAACTTCCCCCTTTAACCACAATTACACACATAATTACACTCACAATAATTTGCAGCCATCACCTAAATCCATTTTCAAACATTTACAATCAACCTAATTAAAAAATTTTGCACAAATTAAGCATCAGCTCCCCATTCTCTACCCTCATTCTATCTCCTGGTGACTATATTTTAGATTTTAACTCTATGAGTTTTTTTACTTAATTAGTTCATATTGTGAGATCATGCAATATTTGTCCTTTTGTGTCTGGCTTATTTCACTCAACATAATGTCCTTAAGGTTCGTCCATGTTGTTGCATGCATCAGGACTTCATTCCTTTTTATAGCTGAATAATATTCCATCCTGTGTGTATACCACATTTGTTTATCCATTCCTTGGTTGATGGATACTTGGGTTGCTTCCATCTTTTGGCAATTGTGAATAATGCCACTATGAACATTGGTGTGCAGGTGTGTTTGTGTCCCTGCTTTCAGTTCTTCTGGGTATATACCTAGTAGTAGGATTGTTGGATCATATGACAATTCTATACTTAGCTTCCTGAGGAACCACCAAACTGTCTTCCACAGTGGCTGCACCATTTTATATTCCCACTAGCAGTAAATGAGTGCTTCTGTTTTTTTCACATCCTCTCCAACTCTTGTAGTTTTCTCTTTTCTTAATAGTGGCCACTCTAGTAGGTGTGAAATGATGTCTCAGTGTGGTTTTAAGTTGTATTTCCCTAATAGCTAGTGGTGATGTTCTAGTTTGCTAATGCTGCCTGTTATGCAAAATACCAGAATTGGATCAGCTTTTATAAAGGGGGTTTATTTGGTTACAAAATCACAGTCTTAAGGCCATGAAGTGTCCAAGGTAAGTCATCAACAATCGGGTACCTTCACTGGAGGATGGCCAATGGCATCTGGAAAACCTCTGTTAACTGGGAAGGCATGTGGCTGGAGTCTGCTCCAGAGTTCTGGTTACAAAATGGCTTTCTCCCAGGTTGTTCCTCTCTAGACTGCAGCTTCTCTCCAAAATGTCATTCTCAGTTGCTCTTGGGGCATTTGTCCTCTCTTAGCTTCTTTGAGCAAAAGTCTGCTTTCAAAGGCCATCTCCAAAATGTCTCTGTAAACTGCAGTTCCTCTCTCAGCTCCTGTGCATTCTTCAAAGTGTCCCTCTTGGCTGTAGCAAGCTCTCTCCTTCTGTCTGAGCTTACATAGTGCTCCAGTAAACTAATCAAGGCCCAAGCTGAATGGGTGGGGCCACACCTCCATGGAAATTCTCCAATGAAAGATCTCGCCCACAGTTGAGTGATCACATCTCCACGGAAACATCCAATCAAAAGTCTCCAACCCAATCAACACCGATATGTTTCCTGCCCACACAAGACTGCATCAAAGATAATGGCATTTGGGGGGACATATTGCATCCAAACCATCACAGTCTTTCCATTTATTTTGGTCTTCTTTTCATGTGCTTTTTAGCCATCTGTATTTCCTCTTTGGAGAAATGTCTATTCAAGTCTTTTGCCCATTTTTAAATTGGGCTGTTTGTGTTTTTATTGTTGAATTGTAGGATCTCTTTATATAGTCTGGATATTAAACCTTTATCAGATATTTGGTTTCCAAATATTTTCTCCTATTTCATCAGCTGCCTTTTTACTTTCTTGACAAATTTCTTTGAAGCACAAAAGTATTTAATTACGAGGAGGTCCCATTTATCTATTTTTTTCTTTCATAGCTTTCACTTTGGGTGTAAAGTCTAAGAAACCATGCCTACCACAATTTATTGAAGATGCTTCCCTACATGTTCTTCTAGGAGTTTTATGGCCCTGGCTTTTATATTTAGGCCTTTGATCTATTTTGAGTTAATTTTTGTATAAGTTGTAAGACGGAGTCCTCTTTCATCCTTTTGGATATGGATATCCAGTTCTTCCAGCACTGTTTGTTGAAGAAACTGTTCTGTCCCAGTTGAGTAGACCTGGCAGACTTGTCAAATATCAGTTGGCTGTAGATGCAAGAGTTTGTTCAATTCAATTCGTTGGTCAATATAGCTATCATTATGACAGTACCATGCTGTTTTGACCACTGTAGCTTTGTAATATGCTTTAAAGCCAGGAAGTTTGAGTTCTTCAACTTTGTTGTTCTTTCTCAAGATGTTTTTGGCTACTTGGGGCCTCTAACTCTTCCAAATAAATTTGATAATTGGCTATTCCATTTCTGAAAAGTAGGCTGTTGGAATTTTACTTGGGATTGCATTGAATCTGTAAATCAATTTGGGTAGGATTGACATCTTAATGATATTTACTCTTCAAATCCATGTACATGGAATGTCTTTCCATTTATTTAGGTCTTCTTTGATTTCTTTTAACAATGTTTTGTAGTTTTCTGTGTACAGATCCTTTGCATTCTTAGTTAAATTTATTCCTAGATATTTGATTCTTTTAATTGCTATTGTAAATGAAATTTCTTCTTTATTTCCTCCTCAGATTGTTCATTGCTAGTGTATAGAAACACTACTGATTTTTGAGTGTTGATCTTGCATCTCTCCACTTTGCTGAACTGGTTTTTTAGCTCCAGTAGCTTCAGTGTAGATTTTTGGGACTTTCTAAATATAGGATCACATCACCTGCAAATAGTGAAAGTTTTACTTCTTCTTTTCCAATTTGGGTGCCTTTTATTTTTTTTCCTTGCCTAAATTCTCTAGCTAGAACTTCTAGCACAATGCTGAATAACAATGACAATGTGTATCCTTGTCTTGTTCCCAGTCTTAGAGGGAAAGCTTTCAGTCTTTCACCATTGATTGCAGTGTTAGTTGTGGTTTTTTTTCATATATGCCCTTTATCATGTTGAGCAAGTTTCCTTCTATTACTCTCTTTCAAAGTGTTTTCATCAAGAAAGGATGCTGGATTGTGTCAGATGCCTTGTCTATGTCAATTGAGATGATCATGTGGTATTTCCCCTGAGATTTGTTAATGTGCTATATTACATGAGTTGATTTTCTTGTGTTGAGCCACCCTTGCAAGCCTGGGATAAAACCCATTTAATCATGGTATATTATTCATTTAATGTGCTGCTGGATTCATTTTGCAAGTATTTTGTTGGGGATTTTTGCATCCGTATTCATACGAGAAATTGGCCTGTAATTTTTTTTTCTTATAGTATCTTTATCTGGCTTTGGTATTAGGGTGATGTTGGCTTCATAGAATGTGTTCGGTAGTGTTCCCACCTCTTAAATTTTCTGGAAGAGTTTGAGCAGAATTGGTATTAATTCTTCTTGAAATAATGAGTAGAATTCACCTGTGAAGTCTTCTGATTCTGGGCTTTACTTTGTTTGGAGGATTTTGATGACCGATTCAATCTCTTTACTTGTAATTGTTCTGTTGAGGTCTTCTATTTCTTCTATAGTCAGTGTGGTTGTTCATGTATGTCTAGGAATTTGACCATTTCATCTAAGTTGTTTGATTTGTTGGCATACAGTTGTTCATAGTATCCTCTTATGAGCCTTTTTATTTCTGTGGGTCGGTAGTAATGTCCCCCCTCTCATTTCTGATTTTATTTATTTTCATTTTCTTTCTTTTTCTCTTTGTCAGTCTAGCCAAGGGATTGTCATTTCAATGATGTTCTCAAAGAACCAAATTTTGTTAATCCTCTCTCTTTTTTTTAATTCTCAATTTCATTTATTTCTGCTCTAATCTTTGTTGTTTCTTTACTTCTGCTTGCTTTGAGATTACTTTGCTATTCTTTTTCTAGTTTCTCCAGGTGTGCTGTTAGGTCTTTGATTTTATTGCTTTCTTCTTTTTTAATGTAAGCATTTAAGGCTATTAATTTCCCTCTCAGTACTGCCTTCACTGCATCTCATAAGTTTTGATATGTTCTGTTCTCATTTTTACTCATCTCGAGATATTTACTGATTTCTTACAATTTCTTTTTTAACCCACTGTTTGTTTAAAAGTGTATTCTTTATCTGCCACATATTTCTGAATTTTCTGGTTCTCTGCCAGTTACTGATTTTTATCTTCATTCCATTATGGTCAGAGAAAGTACTTTGAATAATCTCAGTTTTTAAAAAAATTATTGATACTTGCTTTGTGACCCAACTTGTGGTTTATCCTAAAGAATGATCCATGAGCACTTGAGAAGAATGTATATCCTGCTGTTTTGGGGTGCAGTGTTCTGTATATGTCTGTTAGGTCTAGTTCATTTATCATATTATTCAAGTTCTCTGTTTCCTTATTGATCCTCTGTCTAGATGTTCCATCTGTTGATGAAAGTGGTGTATTTATGTCTCCAACTATAAATGTAGAGACACCTATTTCTTCCTTCAGTTTTGCTAGCATTTGCCTCATGTATTTTGGGGCACTCTGGTTAGGTAAATAAATATTTATGATTGTTACTTCTTCTCGGTGAATCTCCCCTTTTAGTAATATATAATGTCTTCTTTCTCTTTTTAAAGTTTTGCATTTAGTCTATTTTGTCTGATATTTGTATAGCTACCCCAGCTTTTTTTTTTTTTTTTTTTTTTTTACTGTTTGCATTAATATCTTTCTTTTTCCAACCTTTCACTTTCAATCCATTTGTGTCCTTGGATTTAAGGTGAGTCTCTTATAGACAGCATATAGATGAATCATAGTTTTCTTTTTCCTTTTGAGTTAAAAAAGCATGTTTAATTATAAGTTATTTCTTTGCCACCTAGTATGTAAGGATTGTAAGGATATATATGCAAGGATAATTAGTTTGTGGCAGTTTTGTTTTTTTTTTACTTTTTTCCTGCAATTTTATTGAGGTATAGTCACATACCATACAATCATCCGAAGTGTACAATCAGTTGCCCACAGTATCGTCATATAGTTGTGCATTCATCATCACAATCAATTTTTGAATATTTTCATTACTCCAAAAAAAAAAAATAAAGGTAAAAGTAATAAAAGTAAAAGAAGAACACCCAAAATATCATACACTCCCCATTCCCCCCCCCATTATTCATTTACTTTTTTGTCCCCATTTTTCTACTATTCTGTCCATACACTGGATAAAGGAAGTGTGAGTGTGGCAGTTTTTGAGGAAGGAAGAAACAAATAAGCACCTCCAAAATTGGAAATAAAGTGAATGCTTTCACAAGAGAATTGTTGAATAATTTGTGCTACATTTTTATGATGACATATTATGTAGTTACTAAAAATAATCAATTTGATATATATCAGCTAACTTGAAGAAAATTCTGCTATGTTCTGTTACATGTGGTAAGGAAGATTTAGAACGTATATAATATACAGAATCATAGTTTTTTTATTTTAATTTTTATTTTTTTAATCCATTCTGCCAATCTGTGTCTTTTGATTGGGGAGTTTAATCCATTAACATTCAATGATGTTACCTTATAGGCAGTAATTAATTCAACCATTGTAACATTTGGTTTTTATATGTCATATTTTTGTCTCTCTTTTTACCCTTTTAGTTTCCCTTACTGTTAATTTTCATTTCTACACTCTCCTCCAAACCTCTGTCTCCATTCTTTCCATTTCAGCCTGCAGAACACCCTTTAGTATTTCTTGTAGGGCAGCGCTCTTGTTGACACTCTCAATTTCTATTTATCTGTGAATATTTAAAACTCTCCCCCATTTTTAAAGGACAGTTTTGTCAGGTGAATAACTCTTGGCTGACAGTTTTTCTTGTTGAGTATTTTAAATATATCATACAACTGCTTTCTTGCCTCTGTGGTTTCTGATGAGAAATCAGCACTTAGTCTTATCATGTTTCCCTTTTATGTGATGAATTGCTTTTCTCTTGCTGCTTTCAGGATTCTTTCCTTATCTTTGCTTTTGGCATTCTGATTAGTATGTGTCCTGGAGTAGCTCTGTTAGGATTTATTCCATTTGGAGTAGGTTTCACTTCTTGTATATATATGTGTGTATATATATATATTTAATTTTATTTTGAAATAAATTCAAACTTACAGGAACAGTTGCAAAAACAATACAAACCCCATACGCAGAACTCCAGCATACCCCGATGCCCCTCCCCTGATACCCCAATCCACCAACTTTAACATCCTGTCACACCACACCACCATTTCTTTCTTTCCCTCCCTCCCTCCCTCCCTCCTTCCCTGTCATCCATCATCTATTGCTCTGTCTTCTGAACATATGAGAGCAAGCTGCATACATCCTTGAACAAACAATATAATTCACATGTACATTTCCCATGAACAAGAACATTCTTTTATGCAATCCCATTAAATGCAGCTAAGAAGTTCAAGAAATTCAACATTGATACAAAGCTTACATTCTATATTTCCTTTTTTTTTTCTCTTATGTCCCAGCTGTGTCCCTTGGAGCCTCCTGTCCTCCATCCTCAGATCCCATCCAGGATCATCCTTGACATTTAATTGTCATTATTTATTTAGACTGTCTTTTTTTTTTTTTTTCAATTGTGGAAACATATATACAGCCTAAATCTTCTCATTCCAACCCCTCCCTAGCATTCCATTAGTGGGATTAATCACATTTAGAATGTTGCAATGCCATCACCTTCCCACCATCCATTACTAGAAATTTCCCTTCACCCCAAACCAAAACCCTACACTCATTTCTCAACACCCATTGCCCCTTCCCCCACTTCTCGTAACCCATACTCTACTTTTCATCTCTATGCTCACGTTCTCTGATACTTTCTTTGTGTTTATCATGGGGCTTAAATTTAACATCTTAAATCTGTAACAATCTTGTTTTTCTTTCTTCAATAGGACACATAAACTATGTTCCTATACTCCTCCATTCCCCCATCTTCATGTAGTTCTTGTCAAAAATTACATATTTTACATTGAGTCCAAAACCACTGATTTATCATTATGCTTTATGTATTTTAGATCCTGTAGGAAATAAATAGTGGAGTTACAAATCAAAAATACAGTAGTATTGGTATTTATATTTACCATGTGATCTTTACTGGAAATCTTTATTTCTTCATGTGGTTTCAGGCAATTGTTTAGTGTCCCTTCCTTTCAGCCTGCACAATTACCTTTAGCATTTCTTATAGGACTGATCTACTGGTGATGAAGTCCCTCAGCTTTTGATTATCTGGGAATGTTTTTATCTCCCCCTTATTTTTAACCTCCAGGTGTTTGTGAATTTTCTAAGTCTCTGATGGTTATTGACTTCTATTTGTATTCCATTGTGGTCAGAGAATGTGCTTTGAATAATTCAATTTTTTTTTTAAATTTATTGAGGCTTGTTTTATGTCCCAGTATATGGTCTATTCTGGAGAAAGATCCATGATCACTAGAGAAGAATGTGTTCCTGGTGATTTGGGGTGTAATGTTCTATATATGTCTGTTAAATTTCTCTATCTCTCTCTCTCCTTTCTTTGTTTCTTTGTTGGTAGGGCTCCCTTTAGTATCTGAAGTAGGGCAGGTCTTTTATTAGCAAAATCTCTCAACATTTGTCTGTCTGTGAAAAATTTAAGCTCTCCCTCAAATTTGAAGGAGAATTTTGCTGGATAAAGTATTCTTTGTTGAAAAATTTTCTTGGTCAGAATTTTAAATATGTCATGCCACTGCCTTCTCGCCTCCGTGGTGGCCGCTGAGTAGTCACTACTTAGTCTTATGTTGTTTCCTTTGTATGTGGTGAGTTGCTTTTGTCTTGCTGCTTTCAGAACTTGCTCCTTCTCTTCAGTATTTGACAGTCTGATCAGAATATGTCTTGGAGTGGGTTTATTTGGATTTATTCTATTTGGAGTTCACTGGGCATTTATGCTTTGTGTATTTATATTGTGTAGAAGATTTGGGAAGTTTTCTCCAACAATTTCTTTGAATACTCTTTCTAGACCTTTACCCTTCTCTTCCCCTTCTGGGACACCAATGAGTCTTATAT
This sequence comes from Choloepus didactylus, assembly GCF_015220235.1. NCBI lineage: Eukaryota > Metazoa > Chordata > Mammalia > Pilosa > Megalonychidae > Choloepus > Choloepus didactylus. The sequence continues at coordinate 146,577,422 of NC_051311.1, forward strand.
TTGGACATTTTATTTTATCTTTCATATCCCTGAGATCCATTTTGATGTTTTCAGATTTTTTCCCCATTCTTTCTTTTGTTCTTTCATTTTCCATTCTGTGGTCTGTGAGGATGCTGAGTCATTGTTCAGCTTTCTCTATTCTTGTACTATGAGTATCTAGAATCTTTTTAATTTGGTCAACAGTTTCTTTTATTTCCATAAGATCATCTGTTTTTTTATTTACTCTTACAATTTCTTCTTTATGTTCTTCTAGGGTCTTCTTTATGTTCTTTATATCCTGTGCCATGCTCTTCTTCATGTCCTTTATAGCCTGTGCCATGCTCTCATTGTTTGTCTTTAGTTCTTTGATTAATTGCTCTACGTACTATGTCTCTTCTGATCTTTTGATTTGGGTGTTTGGGTTGGGTTCTCCATATTGACTGGTTGTATCATATGCTTTAAAATTTTCTGTTGTTTTTGGCCTCTTGGCATTTGCTTTACTTGGTAGGGTTCTTTCAGGATACGAAAAATACCAGTCTCTAATTTGTCAGATCTATAGCTTGGTGGCATACACTTTCTGTAACTAACCAGCAGATGGCATCCGTGAGGCACGTATTCCCCTCAAGTCAGTTCTTCCCAACTTTATCTTTGTGGTGTGTGGGGATCTGATTCTTGTGGGGTTCAATTGGTGCACTAAGTTTGGGTGTGCTGTTGGTGCTGTCTACCCTGAATGTGGGGCGTGTGTCTGAGTGGTTAGGGAGGCAGGGCAGCTTTAATAATCAAACCTCCCAGGTGTTCCCGGAAATTTAAGGCTGTTGCAAGAGTCTAATCCTTCATTTCAGTCTCACCACAGATTGTCTCCACCGCTGACCCACAAGTCCCTGGCATTGGCATAGGGTGCCTGGGATTTCTGAGCAGGTTCCCCTTCTCAGCCGTGCTCTTCCAGGACCTCTGCTGATGGAAGGCTGTGCCACGTCACAAGTGCATGCCGGTCCTTGGCCCGTGCAGGGGCGTACCCAGCCTGCTGTAAAGATGGCTGAATGGTCGTGTCAGTTTCCCCCTTTTCACACAGCTCCGCCTTCCCAGCTCCGGGACAATTAGCTGTGGGTGCACTAAAGGCCACTGTCCATGGCCGATATTGTGGCGTGTGCGTAGTGCTGCGGGAAACACTCCCCATCACACTGGGACCCTTGGCGTGGCTCTCGGCTGTGGCCCTGGCCCCGGGCAGGAGCGTCCCCAGCCCACCGGGTAGATGGCTGCAAGGGGCACTGTTTCTTTGTCCTTTTGGCTCCTCTCTGCCCTCCTGGTTCCAAGACAATCAGCAGCAGGTGTGGGAAGGGCTTTCTTCCATGCCAGATATTGAGGCGTTGGCACAGCCCATTGCTGCCCACACTTCACTGCATGGTTCTCGCTGCCATATCTGCAGCCGCTCCCGGGTTTTTTTTTTTTTTTTTTTAAAAAGAACTAGTCCATCTCCAAACGCCAGCCTACAGTTTCTCCACACCACAGCGTGGCTGCCGGACTTTCAGCTGGCTCACTCACTCGTTTCAGAACACAGACTCCCGGTTTCACCAAATGCATGGTACCTGTGGGTTTAGCAGACCTTGTCCGGCTGGTGCATTGCTGGAAGTAGTGTTCTGGGTCACTTTCTGGCTTTTATCTAGTATTTTTCACGGAGGTGTTTTTTTGCCCTGTCTCACCTAGCTGCCATCTTAGGTTCTTGAACATGTATATTTTTATCCTTCATAAGAGTTGGGAAATTTTTGGCCATTATTCCCTCATATATTCTTTCTGCCCCTTTTCCCATCTCTTCTCCTTCTGGGACACCCATGACAAATATGTTTGTATCCTTTGCGCTGTCATTCAAATCCCTGAGACCCTGCTCAATTTTTTTTCCCATTCTTTTCTCTATTTGTTCTTCTGTCTAAAAGATTTCAAGTGTCCTGTCTTCTAGCTTGCAGATTCATTCTTCTGCCTGTTTGAATATGCTGTTGTATGTCTCTAGTGTATTTTTAATCCTGTTTATTGTGTCTGCCATTCCCCTTGTTTCTATTTTTTTTTTTTTTTTTTTGTATTTCAAATTGTTCTTTTTGCTCAGTGTCTTCTTAATATCCTTTATCTCTTTATCTGTTTTCTCTCATCTCCTTGAATTGATTTAGGATATTTGTTTGAATATATTTGATCTCTGTGTCTCCTCTGAAATTTTAATTTGTTCCTTTGGGCTATGCTTCTTGTTTCTTTGTATGGTTTGTAATTTTTTTGCTGGTGTCTAGGCATCTGATTATATTGATGAGTTTACTCTGGAGATAGCTTCTCTCTCTTGCCTAAGCTTTTCTTGTTGATTGGCTTTGTGCTAGGCTCTTATATGACACTTGTTTCAACTTACTCTAGACCTGTGGAATAGCTCATGTTTAGCTGATCAGATTTTTCCAGCTTTTATCCATCTGATTCTTGCCCTGGATGTATGATGCAGTTTTTGAGGTTGCATTCTGTGAAATTGTTTTACCCCTAGGAAAAAGCTATCTTCCCCCTGATTCTTTTCTGGGAATGTTCATTCATTCTGTTTGTTTTTTATTTGCTTCTATAGTTTTTTTTAAACACCCCTTTCATTGTCTCTAGCACTTTTGCCTGGAAGGCACATTCTGGGAGGAGGATCATTCCAGAGAGGACTTTCCCAAGTGAATATTTCCCAGTCAGAACAGGGCAAGGGATCCAAGAAATGGGTGTAGATTGGTTCCAAAGTGCCCTGTGGAGGAGACCTGAAAGGATGCCAGACTTCTCTTTGAAGGCTCCTGGAATCCATGCTTTCCTGACCTGCCCAGCAAATAGTGCTCTTCAGAAAACTATCTCCTGCAGCCCTCAGGTGGTACCTCAGGTGGCACCACATCTCTAAATCACTCCCACTTCCACCTTTGCGAGGGCTGGGTTGAAACAGAGGCTGCCAGCCACTTTTGCAGGGAAGGTTGTAAGCCTAGCACAGAGGCGGGACCCAGTGATCTGAATTCGCTTAGCAAAAGTCATGAACAGTGCTGTGTCATGCCCCACACCACTTTTCTTTGGGAAGAGCTGTCCTTCAGCAAACTGTTCCCACAGCTCTAAAAAGGCACTGTGTCTTCAAATCACTCCTGCCTCCCCCCCTGTTGGGGGTGTAGTTGAAACAGAAACTGGGGGCAACTTTTATTCTGGGTGGGTTGAAAGTGTACCTGCTCTCAGATCTGGGGCCCAGTGATATGAGTTTGCTGAAAAGCTGCGCTCAGTGTTCATCTGTGCCTGCCTCAACCCTGTTTATGGGGAAGAGGACTTTTGTTTCCAGCCAGGATCTCGATCCCAAGGTGGCCTGTGAGAGTGGGGGATGGGCACCAGCCTTCACCATGTGGAGATTTCTATTCACAGTTCTTCACTGCAGGTTATCAGTCCCTTCTGCTCCTCTCTGGACAGTGTACAGTGTTCTTCTGGTCTCCAGAACCCTGGAAGAGTTGTTTCAGATAGTTCCTGGCTGTTTACTAACTGCCCTGGAGGACAAACTGAGTCCTGGAGCTTCCTGCTCTGCCATCTTACCCAGAAACCCCTACAACTTAGGCAGATTTTATGTGCAGAACTTGGGGCTCCTCCTCTGTGGATCTCTCTTGGGATTCTCCTCTCACTCTTCAGATTCTGTGATGAGCTCAAACTCTCTTTTCTGATATCCCTATCAGTAACAGTGCAGGTCCCTCTGAGTTTTAGGCACTGTGGCATGGCGCTGACTGGGGCCTACCCCCAGTTGAAGGATGGTAAAAATGGAAAACTCACCCAGTGCTATTTCCTTCTTTCAGTTTATACTCTTACTCAGTTTCTGCCTGCTTTTGGTCACTCTCCAGTATCTTCAAGTAGTAGTTTTTTTTTAAATATTTTGTCCAGAGTTTGCAGTTGTTATTTGCAAGAGTTTGCCTAATAGGAAGTGCACTGTTATTACTGGAAGCAGAAATTCTATTTTATACTATTTTTAGAATTTCTCTATAAGGACTTTAAAAAATGACCTCATCTCATATTAAAGCTTTCCCAGTCCTCATTTTTGGCTTGGCTTGTGGCCCCTGGGAGTTGTGGAGAACAGGCAGGCTCTGCTCTTTCCCTCTGCTCCTCCTTCTCTCTGGGTCTTATCATCTGGTATTAAGACAGGGCAGAGGAACAGTGAACAAAGGGAAAATGTCTCCCGTCTGCCTGCTCTTATAGCCCTCCACCTGTTGGCTTTGGCTGCTTCTCCAGCTCATAGTGATTCCTGCTCCATGTGGCTGATGATACCACGGTGCGTCTCTTGGGCTCAGGTTCCAGCTCTGTCTCACCCAGGATCTCTTGCTGCTGGGATCTATGGCCTTGGGTGGAACCCTACCAAAGTGGTGCAAGTTCAGCTATCTTCCACTGTGTCCACACAGCCCAGGGAAATACATGCATCCTTGTGAGGCCTGAGTGTGCAAGGATGGCAGCTCCACTGCCCCTTGATCCCCTCTACCCACACTTGGATACCTCTCTCCAGTTCCCTGGCTCCTGTTCAGCTAGGCTCAGAGAAGGAGCAGCAGGGCTGCTGCCTCTGCAGATGGCTGGCTTGGAAATAAGGCCTGGCTCTCCTTCTTGATGGCACCCCTAATTTTTACATGTTATTATGTTGAAGCACCCATTGTCCAAATTGGATTTGGGTAGGAGAAAGGCAGGGATTGACTTATTCAACAGTGAATTCATAAGTCTGTTTTCCTGAGCTCCTCCAGCTCCTTCCCCTCACCCTTTCTGGGAGAGGTTGGGCAAGTTGGGTGGTTGGTCCACCTCTCAATATATGCTGACTGGGAGGAAGATCCTCGTTTTTGGCAGTGTCTTTAAAATATGGGAAATCAACACCCTCTCAGTTGTCAGGCCCTATTTGCTGGCTCTATTTGCTGATTCCATGGAAATAGGAAGCAGCCCACCAATATCCTATTAGTCATCTTTTCATATTTGTTCAACTGTCCTCTTAGAGAAATTCTTAGATGCATAAGTTACAATAGAGGCTTTATAAAATTATATTGAATGTATTCATATAGTTCAAAGTATCAAAATAATAGATACAACAAGTGAAAATCTTTTTCCGTGCTCCCCCCAAAACACACAACCATTTAAATAATTTTAATAATTTTTTTCAGTTTCTTTCTGAAAATAGAAGCAAATATTGATCTATATTCTTATTTTTATCACCACTTACACAAAAGATTGTATACTTTACATTCAATTTTACGGTATTCTGGAAATCTTTTCATATCAGTTCATAGGGAATTGCCTTCTTTTTCTAAAAAAATAGGTTTCCTACAATATATTTAATGAGTTCCCAATTGATGAAAACTTCAGTTGTTTTCAGTTTTTTGTTATTATAAACAGTGATGTAAGAATAATCCTGGGAATTATATGTAGGTAAATGCATTTGCAGTTTTGATAGATATTGCCAAATTGCTCTCTGTAAGGATTGCTTAATTGATATTCCCACCAGCACTGTATGAAAGAGTGACTGTTAGCTTCACTAACATAACACACCAGCAAACTTTTGGATTTTTGCAATCTGATAATTGAACATTAGTGTATCAGTGTTGTTTTCATTTGCATTTTTCTGATATAAGTGAAGTTGAGCACATTTTCTATGTTTAACAGCTATTTGATTTCCTTTTGTGTGAATTTTGCCCATTAATATTTTCTGTCAGTTTAAGAATTTAATTGTTGGTTTTTCCATCTTAATTTTCAGGGACTCTTTACATATTGGGGAGATAACTCTTTATCTGTGATATAAGTGTCAATTTCTTTCCTAGTTTGTCATTTTGTCTTTTGACTTTCCTTAGGTATATATATATATATTTTTTTTTAGGTTGAACACTTGCATTTATTTCTTTTTTTTTTTGTACATATACTTTTTTTTTTTAATCTTCATTTTATTGAGATATATTCACTTACCACGCAGTCATACAAAACAAATCGTACATTTGATTGTTCACGGTACCTTAGGTATATTTTTGCCTTACAAAATGTTTTACTTTTAAGAAGTACATTTATCAAATTTTAAATGACTTTTGGATTCTGAGTCAGATGTGGATTCTACAAGATCTTGGGAATATATGAAATGAAAAGGAATTATCTTATTATTATTTAAAACATCTCTTTACATAGCCACTTCTGTCACCCAAGGGAGAGGCATCCTTTCTTTCCAGGGTAGATTTTTTTGGCAGACTCCTTAATGAACCATTTAGCTGTGGAAAGATAGGCTTTAGGGGAGCAAGGCAAAGAGAAGATAAATAGTTTGCTCTGTAGAATGAAATAAGAATTTGTAAGTTTCCTGGAGAATTTCAGATATGGAATGGATGGGCTCAAGGGAGGAGTTGAGTGGAATGGGTGAACTGAGCAGTACGGCAGTTGGCAAGGGAATCCCTTTGGAGGAGGGGAGGGAATCTAATGGAAGATTTCCAGATTGGGGGCTGGGAGTGGTGATGTTGAAAGAAGAAAAGCATGGCATTCAGTTTTATGTCACCCGATAAATTATGCTTAGTGTAATATTATTCATTATTCCCAAGCTATCATAATCATAAAAGTGAGGAGAGTGGGGTGTGGTGTCTGGTGAAGAGAGCAGAAGCTCAAAATTGGATTTCCAATGGGGCAGATAAGATGCTGCAGCCTGGGACTGATTCAAGAGTGGCTGAGACCTACCTTTTGTCCGCATATGGCCCAGAGCAGTGGTTTTCCACCTTGGCTGCACATTAGAATCACCTGGGGGCACTTTTTAGGAACACAGATGCCTGGACCTCACCGAGACAAATTAAATTAGATGCTCTGTGGGTGGGACCCAGGCATCAGGATTTTTTAAAAAAGTTCCTAGGTGATTTCCATGTACAACTAGGGATGAAAACCACTGGTCTAGGTCAGTGCTTCTAAAACTTTCATGTATAAATCAATCACCTGAGGATATTGTTAATATGAAAATTGTGATTTAGCAGATCTGGGCCTGAGAGTTTGCATTTTCATCCAGCTTCAAGGTGATACTGATGCTGCTGAGGACCAAAGTCTGAGTAGCAAGGGATGGAGGTAGTTGACATTTGGGTTACACATACATTGCCAGACTGCCTTCCAGAAGGTTCTAATTTACACTGTGTAGAGACTGCTTCTTGTTCTTCTATATCCACCCTTTCCTCACTGCTGACAGTAGAACTCCCTGTTTTCAGCTGCACACTGCCATAGTGAAACATGCGCCCTTTCTGAGTGTAGGAGGCCATGGACTAAGCTTACCCCAAAGGGATGCAAGGAGGAAGATGGTCAGCGGAGGGGGCTGACTCTTCTCCCTCGTTTCCCTGCTGGTTTGATTGCAGTCAGGGTGGTGGTTGCTCGAAAAGCTGTATTGAAACAAAAGGTGAGGGTAGTGGAGCAAGAAGGGAGAAGGATCCTGGGTCCCTGATACCAAGTGTGCTGGTTTGGATGTATTATGTCCCCCAAAATGCCATATTCTTTAATGCAGTCTCCTTGGGGCAGATGTATTGGTGTTGATTAGGTTGAAATTTTTTGATTGAGTGTTTCCATGGAGATATGACTCAATTAACTGTGGGCCAAATGTTTGATTAAATTATTTCCATGGAGATATAGGCCCCGCCCATTCAGGGTGGATCGTAATTAAATCACTGGAGTCCTATAAAAGAGCTCACAAAAGAAGGAGCTCAGAGCAGCTGAAAGGGACATTTTGGAGAGACTTTTGGAGAGACGCTTGCTGACACTGATGCTTAGACATGCTTGGAGATGCAGGCAGAAGGACGGTTAGTTAAGAGATGAAGCCCAGAGTTTGCCCTAGGATATGCTAAGACAGGGCTACCAGGTGCTTAGAGAGAAACGTCCTGGGAGAAAGAACCAAGAACGTGCAGGAGCTGAGAGAGGAGCTGGAATACAACCTGGGATCAGCAGACGCCAGCCCTGTGCCTTCCCAGCTAACAGAGGTTTTCCAGATGCTAACGACCTTTCTTCAGTGAAAGTATACTTGTGTTGATGCCTTAATTTGGACATTTTCATGGCCTTTGGAATGTAAATTTGTAACCAAATAAACCCCCTTCATGAAAGCCAATCCATTTCTGGTATTTTGCATGATGGCAGCATTAACAAACCGGAACACCAAGGGTCTCCTTCTAGCCCTGATCCACCTACCACTCAATGTCTTTTATGGGAGAGAAACAACCTCCTCTCTTTTAAACCATGGTTATTTTAGATTTTCAATCATAAGCAGCTAGACCTAGTACCAATGATACTTATGCCCTTCAGCAGATTCTGAGAGTGTCTGTTTTTTACATTTCATGACAATGGGGTGACTGAATCTTGAAGAATGAGTGGGAGTGTTCCAGGCAGAGGAGGGAGTGGAGGTAGAGGAAACAGCATATGGAAAGATATGTAGTGTGAGAGAGCTTGGTTTTGGTTTGCTGCTGCTGCATAACAATCCCCTTGAAAACTTAGAGGCTTGAAATAAGAACACTGTATTATATCTCATGGTTCTGTGGGTTGGCTACGCTGCTGGTGATGCTACACCTGGCTGGAGCCAGGCTGTGCAGGAAGGTCCAAAACGGTGGCTCAGGGATCTAAGAGAGTGACAGTGGAAGCTCTACCTCTTAAGGCCAGGCCTGGAGATGGCGATCTCACTTGCACTTCATTCTCTGGGCAGCCCAGATGCAGGGGGTGGGAGGAGAGCCATTGTTGGCAGCCATCTTTGGAGATTTACTTACTGTCCCTGTTTTGTGAGGAATGACAGTTTCCTGTGACTGGGATTTAGGAAAAGAGAAGAAATGGGCAGGGAAGGACTGAGCCTGCCGAGGCATGGATTCAAGCTGTTGACACGTTTTGATTTTACTCTATTGGTAAAACAGACTCTAGCTTACGTGCACTATGTAAATGAGTCAGAGATGGCCCCTGTATATGGGCCCTGTGTGTTAGTTACCTCTTCACAACTGCCCAGGACTATCAGTCCCAAAAGCCCGTTGCCACCAGATTCAAATTCTTACAGATTCAGTTGCTTTAAAAATAGCCCCAATAGGCAATTCTTAGCAATTTAGAGCTTATTTGCTTTGCATACCCCAGAAACACGTGCCTGACATCTGCTAGCCATAGATAAGATAAACCCTGCAGTTATAAGACCCCCCACCCAAGCCACTTTACCTCTCAGAGCTCTCTGATCCAGTGGCTCCCCACCTTGGAGCTAAACAACATTCTCCTCGACCGTAAGCCCCCTCTCCATATTTCTCTCTTCCCCGCAGGTCCCCTTGCTTGCTTCTTCTTCTGGTGGTCCCCTGACTCAGTTGTAGTGTTTAGAAGATCTCATCCTATGAGGGAGTTTCCTTCCCATGCAACCAAACCATTGCCCCCATAAATAGCTTGTGTGGTACTGCCATCTAGTGGTCAGATCTTCTTCTTGCTCAACTCTGAAATCCTCACATTATGTGGTGGCCAAACCACACCTGGCTATAATGATGATGATTGAGAACTCTCAGTGTTTTCCAGTACAGAGGTGGTAAAGCCTAGTGGTTAAGACCTGGACCCTGGATCCCAGTGACCTAGCTTCAGATGCCTGATTCACCTTTTATTAGCCATGCAGTCGCAGGCACGGTACTTAATTGTGCTCTGTCTTCATCTCTCTATCCGTAAAAGACACTTATGGCAGACCTACCTTATGTGGTTATTGTTAGGATTAAGTGAGATAATATGTGCACTGTACTTGGCTTTTAGCTATTGTTATGAATCCCCACAACAGTGCTGGGAAACAGTGCTCCCATTTTAAAGATGAAGTAACTGAGGCACTGGGAGATTAAGCAAGATTCTAAACATGGTTGAGTGCTTCCAAAGCCTGTTGCTCTATGAACTCTGCACTGATCATGTCTCCATGTGTCCCCCAGCCCCAGGAGGTGACAGGACAGAGGTGTGTTCCTTCCATGGAAGTTACATGGGTTTGGAGTCTCTACTTATCCCTCATAAACTTTCTGCTCCCATAGTAGGCTCACTCAAAGCCCAGGCTCCAGCTGATATTTGCAGAGCTACAGTGTGGAAATCACTAAAAATATTGACACCTGGGGGCTTCTCTGAACCTGTGCAAGTGTGTGTCCAGGAGGGCAGAATCCTCAGTTGAGACTGAAAATCTCTGCGGTCTGAAGCTCTCTTCAGTCTGGGCAGGCCATGAAAACCTTTGGTGCACCTGTTCTCCCATCCTTCTGCTGCAGTTTGTTGATGGAAGCTTTGTGAACCTGTGAGTTACATTTGCAGCACTCTGAGGCCGAAAGGTTCTTGTAAATGCTCTGTGTAATTAATTATAAACAAAGCAGCCAGCCAGGAGCACAATGCCTAAAGAAATCCTTAGCTAGCCTCATTGTATGTACTTTATTTCTTCTCTGCATTGCGGGACACTGATTACGTGCTTCAACTTGGCGGGCCTGGGCTGGGGGACCTGATCAGCCCCTGGGGAGGGTGGTGGGCACGGGCGACAGCGCCCTCCGCAGCCCCCCGGGCCTGGGAAAGTGAGGCCGGAGGCAGGCCCCATTTCCTCACCCAAAATACCACTGTTAGGGGAGGCTTGCCGGAGGGAACCGCCTTTTCCCCACCCCCTTATCTTGCCCGGACACTCCCCGTTGCCAGTGCAACTCCCATTACCACCAGTGCGCATACATTGTTGCCAGACACCGTTACCGGAGCAACTCTCGCCCCTTTTCAATCAACCTCCGCGCCCTCTCAGAACCAATCCAAGCCTTTAACCTCTACAGCTACCCCGCCCTCTAAACGCCCGATATAAGCTTGTACTCTCCCCTAATAAACTCTCTTGGCTTCTTCACCCTAAAAGAACCGTGTCCCGCCTGTTCCTTTCTCGCCGCCCTCCATACTTTGCACGCCTACGCCGGGGACCGGGCCCAGTCCCCCGCCTCGCCCTCGCCTCCGGGAAAGAGCCCCCGCCGCCGGTACCCTCCAAGCAATCCTGAGAGCCTAGGATTTAGCAACCGGCCGCCACCTCCCCCCCCCAGACGAGTCAACTGCGACCGCACTGCATTTCCATCCATCCAAGAAGCTTCAGAAACATAATCCTCCTTAATGACAGATTCATGATGCGAGGTCATTATTTTTTGATACTGCTTTTTTGAAAAGTGACCCAGAAAACAGGCTTTAACAGTGTCCTCCTCCCTTGCCTTCTTACCCCAAGCAAAGGAGCAGATTAAAAGAGAGCTGGCTTGTATGAATATTTATGCTAGAACCTCTGCCAAATCAGATTAGGGGAGTCCATCCCGCCAGGCAAACACAAATTCTGTACTCAGATTTAATGAGAAACTGACATGTTAATAGCGTATTGATGCATCCATTCATCAGGAAATCCATAGAGCACGGTGAATGCCCTGTGCATCTCAGGGCCCGGGAAAGATGCTTCCTTTGTCATTTTTAGTTCTATCTGGAAAGCTGTTGTCACAATGAGGAGGATTCCAAACACATTCTGCCTTACCCAAAAGATGAGGAGTTGGGAATTCTGGTCTTAGTATTCCTGGGAAATTCCTCTCTTGCCACAGCCAGTGTTAGAGGCTACTTCCTCTAAACAGCATCTCTCAAGGCGATTCCATGGAACATGACGTCTACGGCGTGTTAATAGGTGTCATGTGAGGGAAAGCTCTGGGTCAAAAATGTCTGGTAAATGATGAACTGAACAGGCTTCTCTACTGCAGGACTTCCACCTTGTGACTTTTCGGGAAACAGATCAATTATTCGCTGCTTCCAAAGTTATTACACCATGGGGTTCTTCTTGCTCAAAGCCTGCACCCCGGATCATGTAGCCTTTTTGGGTTATGTCCCCCTGAGCAAGCTGGGAAAGCCTGGGGACATTTTTAAATGCAAAAAATGAAATTCATAGGATTACAAAAGAAACCGATTTTACTGAAATCAAATATCAAAATATTGTAAAAAATGGTTATCCATTAATATATGTGCTTTGTTTCTAATGCATTCTATAACACAAGCCAGTGTTATAGTTATTTCAAATAAATGGTATTCCAAACTACCTACAACTGTAATTGTTACGAAAATATTTGTGAAATAGCTACTAATGTAGCTGTGTTTAGTTGCCTACATGCATAATTGAAGAAAACACTAGGTTTTAGTTAGAGGGCAGTGAAGATTTAATTTTTTTCCCATTCAAACTTATGGGCTCTCTTAATTCTGGGGGTCTCCATGGACCCCAGTTAAAAAAATCTCTGAACTTTAAGTAGGATTAAATTGTTGAGAGTAGGGAGGGGAAGTCTGTGCAAGTTACTGGAGATCTCAGGTCCTGCTGTGTTGGGTATCATGACAATTCTCATCTAAAGTTATTTAGCTGATCTGCTTTTGCTGGGGGGCCTGAAAAAATTACTTCCATCAGGACCTGAGCCCCAAAGGCTCTATCTGCTTCAAATGAAAAATGCCTGGGGTTGGGGGTGGGTGGCGAATGGAGGTTCTTTACTAGTGTTGATGTGGAAAGTAATGAGCCCCATTTCAGTAGTGAGGGGCAGACAGGTCTTTCATCCAATAATAGAAGAAACTAATTACAACAGAATGTTGGGGTGAGATGAGGATCACACAAACCCTAGTGTGACCCAGCTATTCGAGAGCCCAAGTCTCCCTGCCGAGGGTTCCCAGAGTGGAAGGCAGCCTCACTATTGATTGTTTTTCTTTCTTCTTCTCACAACAAGGAGCTTGAATTAATGAGTCTAGTTCACATGGGTCAAAGAGGAGACTACTTTTTGTTTTTAAATAGCGATAAATAACAAAGTGTGACCTGGAGAGCAATAGTACATCTCATTCATTCATTCACTCACTCATTCACTCAGCACTATGTATTGAGCACCTACCGTGGGCCAGGTGACGTTGTAGAGGTTCTGGATACAGCAGTGAACATGGCTGACCGGCTTCTGGGCTGGTGGAGCTCATGTTTGGGTTCTGGTGCCTCTCACCCAGGAGGCCACTCCAGAGATGGGAGGTAGAGAGGGCTGCAAGCCACCCTAGGAAAGCCCTTTACGTGCCTCTCAGAGGATGGCACTCTCACACCAGGATTCTGAAAAACTCGAGGTTGAAGACATTTGCCCACAGGGCACCAGCTGACAAGTATGGGAGAGAGGCTGTAAATTCCAGACATCCTGAATTATAAGAAGTACATGGTACAGAAAGCACCGTGCAGGGGCAGAACATTCCTAAGCCAGAGAGGAAGACTCAGTTGAATCTCAAAGAAGGAACATGTCTGGACTGGTCTGGAGTTTAGAAAATGGAGTATCTTGGAGACAGAAGTAGATATGCTGGCCCCAGATCCCTATTCAGAGGAGAAGGCCGGACCCTGGGCTCCAATTCTTGTAAAGATAATAGTGGTGCTTCCTATTTATTTTGTGTAATATTGGTGTTTTATATAAAAATGAGATGGCATCACCATCCTTTCCCACATTCCTTGGAGCTGGACTCTGGAGTGACTTCAGGACTCAGGATCTGTGTCCTTCCTGCCTGAGCCTATTCAGGCAGAAGGTGGGAAAGATGGTTAAAATAAATTATTTCCGAAGGAGTGGGGGCAGGGGAGTGGCTAGAAGAAGAGGCTGGCACATTTATCCGTGGGCCCCTGGTTGCTCGTGGGGGTGTTAACTGCCCTGCCCTTGTGGGCTGTGCCAAGTGCTCCTGAGGGCAGAACATGGATGTGTTTGCTTGAGGTGGGATGCTGGCAGCATGAGCCCATCCTGGACATCCAAAACCTTGCCAGTGAATCCACGGCTGCAATTAGAGGTGGGCGAGGAAGGCGTCACAAGCATGAGGCATCTGCTACAGATGGGAATTAGTGCAAAATAGTTTATTGGCACTCCTGTGCTTATATGTACACAAACCTGTGGCAGTACTACAAATAGAGAGTGTGTCTTTCATTTATTTTTTATGTTTTTGGAGAGTGTATCTTTAATAACCCATATGTAAAGAAATTTGCTGGAGGTTTTCCCAATTTGACAACCATCCTGAAAATCTATGTCTTTGTCCATAATGGGTTGCACAGATGAGGAAAAAAAAAAAACAAAACTCTTCTAAACCATCAGTAATAAGCAACAAATTTTAATTTTCTATTCTTTGTGTAGAAAATGTCAACACAAAATCATTGTTATAGGAAGAGGTGATCATATCAGGCAGCCAAAGGATGTAAGAAAATCTTTGTAAAGAAAAACAATTGTCATTTTTCTGGATTTTTGTAGCATTTAAAGTACTTGTCATCTTTTAAAATTTGTAATTTGTTGTGATTTCTTTTCCCATAAATATTCAAGTTTATACTTAATTTTGTATTTATAATTTTGTATTTTTTTTTAACAAGGGGCCCATAAAACTGCCAGCCAGCAGACTTCCTGGGAGAAGCCTCAACTTGCTGGACCATCTTTAAAACGTCAGCCACAAAGAGAGGATCAGACCCACAACACACCAAGGCCTGGGGTAAGTTGTTGAACATTGCTGGATTTTTACTATATGTTTTTTAGAAGCCCCTCTTTTGGAACATTTAGCTCTAGTAAAGAGCATGGATAATCTTCTTGCTTGGAATGACACCTAACAAACTTTATTAAAGGCTATTTGAGGGACAGTTCAAGGGAAATTGGGAAAGTGATTTCAGAAGTACACAGGTTCGCACTGTCATTTTGATGGACTCTTCACTGAGAGTAACGCATTTTGCCAAGATGCTGCTACAGAGGTTTCTACAGGCCTGTGACACAGCATCCCCCATAACCATTTGTTGACTGAATTGATGGGTTTCCCTGAGTTTCTGCCTCCCTGAGCTCTCAGGAGTGTGTGTTCCCGGGGGGCTCAGTGCCCCCCTTGATCTCCAAACACCTGTTCAATCTGGGGGTTGAAGGGGTTCTCCTTTCCAAGGATCTGAGGCCACTGGAGGTTCACCTTTTTCCAGAAGCTATCTGCCCACAGCAGCAAAGCTACCTGCAAGAGAAGAGCCAAAGCAGGAGTCAAAGGGAAATTATAAAAAGGAGAAGAATTTGCTAACGAGGTTGACTCTGGTGGAGTAGTGACCTCCCACGGCCCCACCTCCGTGCTGTTGTGTTGTCTCCTTTCCTCAATGTGGGCAAGACCAAAAGAATATGGCATTGGTGAAGGGCTGTCACCCCGTGATGATTTTGCCTGATAGAAGGCTCTGCCTCACTGGCCCACTTCCTCTAGAGACACTCCTTGCTAGCTTGATGGTGGAAGTCCCATGTGGCAAGTTGCTGAGGGCAGCTCCCAGCAGACAGCCAGACAGCCAGCAAGAAGCTGGGCCTTCCATCCTGCAACCACAAGGAAGCGAATTCTGCCAACAGCCCAGTGAGTTTAGAAGCGATCCTTCCCCAGTTGAGCCTCCAGATGAGGATGTGGGCCGACACCTTCATTTCAGCCTCGTGGACCCTGAGCAGAGCACCCAGCCAAGCCCTACTCAGATTCCTGCTCAGATTGCCACAGAAGCTGAGATGATAAATGGGTGTTCAAATGTGTATTACGTTACACTGCTAACTTTGTGATAATTTGTTAAGCACTAATAGATAACTAATATGCTTTCTCAGACATCCGTATATTAATTTATCTGTGGATAGCTAACATTTACTGCAGGTCTAGGATTTGGGTTTTGGAGATGATTAGGATGAGTCCTTCCTTCAAGGAGCTCCAGTCTTGGGGATGGGGGGGCGAGACACACAAAGTGACAACCCCAAACCCGTTGGGGAGGGCTGTGATTGAGGTGCACAGAGCTGGAAGAAGAGGAGCCAACTCTGCAGGGCAGTCAATGGGGCATGTCATCTTTGGAGAAGGTGATTGGCCGAGTTGACTTTTCAAGGGGGAGTTCACCACATGATCACATGGGGAAGTAGTGTCCACGGTAGAGGACACAGCATGTGCAAATGCTGAGAGGTGTGAGAGGGAATGGCATGGCTGGGGAGCTGCTGGTGCCTGGGGGATGAGGCGATCCTGAAGGGGGCTGTGAGCATGAAGAGTTTCTGACCAGAGCACCAGAGTGAGGGGCCCTGGCTCTCCCTAATGCACAAACGGGCTAATCTCTGGCTCTTCCTGCCTCATGCCCACTGTCTGGTTCCACTACTGTGTGTCAGGTTCCCCATATTCACGATGTTAGCAGGAGCCTTTCTTGGTTGTCCGTTCCTCTGATTTGTCCTTAACACGTTTTCGATGAGGAGGCTTTTCTCTGCAGGTAATTTAGCAAATGGGGCCTGGCAGGCTGTCGGGTGCCCCAGTGGTGGTTTTTAATGCTGAATGATGAGAGAAATGTGACTGCTGAGGGCCTTGGGGGTGGGTGGGTGGGTGGGGAACCATATTGTTCAGGAGGGATGTTGGGGAATGTCTTCAACCCCATCCAAAAGCTCGTGGCCATTGTCCCCATCGTCGCTCACCATTCCAAAAGGCAGGGGCGCCAACTTCCTGTGTGCTGTCGGCCCTCCTCTGCTTCCCGGCCCCAGTTCTCTCATTTGTAAGATGAGTGGGTTGGAGTAAATGATCTCTAAAGCCCTTTCTGCATCTGAATTGCATGTAGGATTTTAGCAGTTGTTAGAAAAAACTAGAACTGATTGAGTCACTGCATTAAATAGCCCCAGGATTTTAATTTGTTCCTGAGCCTTCTGAGGTGAAACCCAAATTCCATCCACCCAACTCCATCTTGACTATATCCATGTGATGTGTAACACCCACATATCCACACAAGAGACACACCATACCACACACGCCACATGAAATACATACTGCACACACACTATACCACACACACCATGCACACATACACACACACTCCACATACACAATGCATACACACACACCCTCCACACAAACTCGTACCACACATATATACACACACAACACACACACTGCCCACCATGCGTATCCACATACACAGCCCGCACGCGCACACACACACACCCTTCTTTGCATCTTAAAAGCGGGAGGAAGTCTGAGTCTGATCGTTGAACTGGCAGGTTTTTGGGAAGGCCCTGATCATCTCACCCACACAAGGCAATCAGTGTCTTGAAGACAGAGGACTGGTCTTGTGGCTGTTTTTCCTGTCACTTCTCAACAAAGGAGGTTGCTGCCAGATCTGTGGTGGAAAATTACCAGTGCTTCTACTTTTCTTTTTTTTTTGTCTTTCAACTTTATGCATTTAAGCTGTCTTCCCAACAATTATGTCATACCAAGGCATCTGTGGTCGTTAATTTCTCTCTTTCAGTTAATAAAGGAGGAGATAGTGGTGAGGGTAAGGAGAGGGACGTTCAAATGAGAGAGCTCAGATTCAAGCATGTGGTACCAGTTTGGTTTGAAAGCAATTAGTTGGCTTCACTCTAATGGAGATGAAAATATTTATGACTGTGCCTTGCAAATAGATCAGGTCTAAAATGAGAGTGGCAATGTTATTACTAGAGACTTGTGATAGAATGGCCCACTGCAATCATTCATTCATTTGACAAATATTTACCGAGCATCTACCATGGGCTTCTCTTCTAATGAAGCTCCCGTTGTAACCCCTGTGATACGGAGCACAGGGCAAGGCACAAGTGCCCTTTATTCTCAGCAGTCCAGTTAGTTCTTGCTGCTTGAGCTGGACACAGATATTGTTTTGTGCTACCCTATTCACAGTTTAAAATATTAAAGCAATACCTATTCATTCTAGAGAAATTGAAAAAGGCAGTTAAACAAAAAAGAGAAAAGAAGAATAAAAGTCATCTGTAATTGTAGTAGAGATAGCCACTGTTAACATTGAGTATAGAGCCTCCCTGATTTTATATCTGTATCTACACATACACATACTTACACATATATATATCCATATGTACACCTATATTCATACATATACACATATCCATACATATGCACATATACATACACACATAAACAGATGTATACATACACATAAACACATGCATTCTTGTATACATATACATATTTATAAACATATACACATATACATACATATGTACATATATACACATACATACAAATTGGATCCCTCTGTAAATGTCATTTTACAATCTGCTTTTTTAAAAGTATAATTTACATGGATTAAAAAGAATTCTCTTTGGTAAACAGTTTCATGGGTGTTGACAAATGCATATAGTAGAGTAACCACCCCACATATGTAACCTCCTTTTATTCACTCAGCTCTATATTGCAAACATGTATCTGTGTCACTAAATGTAGATCTACATCACTGTTTTTATTCTATGAATGGTATTCCATCAGATGCCACACATCTCCCCAGTGTTTGTCCTCAGGTTGGTGGATGGAGACAGCCACTCCCCGTGGGCACACAACATCAGCATCACAGGAGGAGTCTGCACATATCCCAGCTTGCCTCCTAGCACTCTAAATACATGCATGGATGAAATCCAGTCCTGCAGAATGCTTGGGAATGGGGTGTTCTGTTTAACTGACTTAGGCCCTTCCTTGTTTCTTGCTCTGTAGCTGAAAAACTTTCAGAGGCCACTTTCTTGCTGAATTGCATATAAATGTACTCAAGTCAGCTCAGCAAAGCCAGAAAAGGTTCCTGAGTTAATCAAGTCAGCTTTGTGATGTTTATTTAATTGTTTGTGGTGATTTGGAATTGTCTTGAGCCATCCTTCTATGGCCATTGGCCACTGCTGCCATTGACCATCTTAAGAGGAAATGGGGCAGGAGCTACACTGATTCCTGGATACACTCTGGACTTTGGTTTCTTGAATTAAATCTCTACTAAGAACTTGCCTTGCTGTCCTTTGACTCTGCTGGGCTTCTTAGATTTTCTGTTATACAATTAACTGAAAGTTTTTGCAAGCTTGTTTTTATGTTGTATTCCTTCCAGAACAATCTTTTTAGTGCCTGCCTTTTCTTTTCACTGGAATTATGACAGAGCTAGCATTATATTTCATAGCACTGGAATTATGACAGAGCTAGCATTATATTTCATAGCACAAGGTGTACATGATGTCACAATCTTCCTTTTAAATTGACCAACACTTAATACATTTGGTTTTCAAGGCCAGTCCTTTAGGATGGGAATTTTCCAAGTGTGGCCTGTTCATCTGTGTCACCAGGCAGGTTTATTGAAAGGGTACTTCCTGGATTCCCCTGAAACCCCCTGGAACAGATTATCTGAAGATGGGACCAGAGAATTCACATTTCTAATCAGAATTGTCCTGGCAGAAAGGCCTCATGAGAGACTTTGAAGCAAAGAACTGAAGTAAGCCATGCCCAGATTCCTGACTTGCAGAAACTGTGTGATAATAAATATGTGCTGTTTTCAGTAATTTGTTATACAGCAATAGATAACTAAAATACCCTCTCAGTCTTAATCTTCTTTGAACTGTGTTCTTGACCATTTGGGTCAATCTCAACCCAGTAAGTGTCTCCTTCTCTCAAATATAAGCTGGTGACTCCCAAACCTGAGTTTCCGGGCCAGACCACTCTTCAGAGATCAGAACCCATAAAGTTTATCCATGACCCATCAAGGTTATTGCATCAGGTCCAGCATTATAATCCCTCATACTGAAGAAGGTCTGGTTCTACATTTTAGGAGTGGGATAAAAAAGGTAAAGCACTTGTCAGTATTCATATTCGGAGTTTTTCTATGCTTATTTATTTTTCATTAAAATATAAGCAAAGAGTTCATATGGTGAATGTGATTTGGCTCAAAAATGATCATGTAGCAGTCATAAATTTGAACTGGTCAATACAACCTATGTTTCTATTTATTAAACTTGTCTCCCTAAGAAAATTGGAACAGTTGAAGCAATGGTAGTTAGACCTTCTCCCTGCTTTTCTACCTGGGTTTTAGGAAGAAAGAGGCCAATAAGAGATAAGCCCTTTTCCTCCTTGGTGGAACTGGAGAAGGGCAATGGGAGGCACTTCAGAAAGGTCTGAGTCTGCTCCTTTCGTTGGCATTTTGTCTATGCCATACAGATGATGTCCTGAGACCCAGCCCTGCTCACCTGGCTCTTTTGAGATGGAAAAGGTTGCTCCATGGTCCAAGGAGATCTATTAACACCAAATCTACTGTGAGACACATCGTTGGGAGCGGGGTATGCAGGGATTCCTGAGAGGCTGTTCTCCACGGCTTCAAGTGGCAAGTCTATGCTGATGGTGCATATACCTGTATCTCTAGCCCAGATGCCTTTCCTGACTGCTAAACCTACATATTAACTGCCCAAAGGACATCTCCACTTGGACATCCTGTAGGCCTCTTAAATCTGACGTGTGTCAAACTCTTCCCCACACCAGCCCTTCCCCCTGTGTTCCTTCTCTATGGGTAATGTAACTGTCTCTCCATTTCCCCAAGTCATAAAAGAAGTGACATGCTTATCATCTGTAAGTAAATGGCCCACATGCTGTAAATGGCCATGCTCCACTGACTCGGCTGTGTCAATCTCTCCAAAACAAACCTTTCTCTTCATCCCTGCCCCTACCACTTATGTTCAGGCCACCACCATCTTATACACAGATTACTAAGCATCTTCCCAACCTGTCTCCCTCTTTCTGGACTTGCCCTTCACCAATACATTCTCCACGTTGCTACCGCAGGTATCTTTTTAGAACACAAATCTGAATGCATTTGTTCCTTGCTTAGGAACCTCTAAAAGTTCCTCATTCCCTAAAGGAAAAGGCCCAAACCCCATCAGGCCTTATATGATCTGGTCTCTGAATACTTCTTGAGATTCCTGCCTCTCAACTGTACTCTCATACTCTGTGCCCAGCTCTTTTGCAGCACTTTCATTCCCTCCAGTGTGCCATGCTTTCTTCCATATTCTGGTCTTTTCTCATACTGTTTCCCCTGTACAAGAGGCTTTCTGCAACCTCCTTCCCATTTCCCTTCACTCAGCTAATTCCTGGTCTTTTTTCTGATGCCACATCCTCTGGAAAGCCTTTTCTAACATCCCGCTCCCCCATTCTATCCCCTACACATGCTCTCATAGCATTCTGTGCGCACACAGTTTGAGCATCCTCTGCTTTATGTTTAATTGTCTGTCTGCCATCCTCCCATTCTGTACAATAATCTCCTTAAAAGGCAGGGGCGGTTTCTTGTTCATTCTTGAATTCTTACTGTGTCTGACACTTGGTAAGCTCTCAATAAATATTTTTGGATGGCAAGTTGCCAATCTGGACTTTTTTGGCTCAATATACATAATAATTGGCAGGCTGTAGGCATGAGTATATTTGCTGCCCACTTTATCACCTGCTCCCGGCAAGTGAACAAATCTCTGAGGAATAACATAAGATTAGGGCACATGTTGATCTCACTTTTTGACTCTGATTTCAATGATCAGGTGTAGGCTAAGCTGTTTGAGTGCAAGATAGAACCTCAATTTGATAGGTCTTGCACTTCATAGTATTTTAAGAGCCAGGGAGAGAATGGTGTTTTGATAGACCTGGAATTTCCTAAGAGATAAAACAGGGCTGCCTTTGACCCTCTTCTTTTTAATAGATTGCTTTTTCCCTGACTATCTCTCTGTATCCCCATTCTCTACTCTTCAGAAGGATGAGATTCTCTGATGTGTAGAGAATGTCATTTAATTGTCACCAACCAGGAAAGGCCTTTTAGAAGACAAGAACTACTATCTAATTATTGCCAGAAAGAATGGGTTCACATTTACTATCGTGAAGCCAAATATAATACATCATTTTGGGGGGCCAAACCCTAATATTTAACCACCTTCTAGCCAATCATTCTCTTTGGTCAGTTCATCCAGTTGATACCCAAGAAGGTTAGGTATTCTGAGGTGTGTTACTCAGATTTGTTGTTTATATTTCAAACAGTGAGGTGGGCATTTAATACGCACTTTAACATTTTCCCAGCACTTGTGAAACTCCTCTGTGTATTCACCTGCTGATAGTGGTCTTGTTCTTTTTTATTTTTAATTTTTGAGACAATTCTTAGCCCTGCCCATGGGTACTCACTGGGCTTAGATCTCAGGGGAGGGGGCTGACTCCCCTTCCACAAGGGCCCCCGAGAGGATGACAAGCCCTCCCGTGGCCCGGCTGACCACCGAGACCAAGGCCGCTGGGCACACATCCCAGAGTGCTTGTCAGGTATGGACGCTGAAGTCCCCGCCACACCACCCTTACCAAAGGCCCCGTCAGAAAGACCTTAGTTTTGGAAAACTGCCTGAGGGTAAGTGGCCCATCTATTCCTGTAGATGACCAACTTTCAAACTTTTAGAAGTGGAGGAACTCCCCTCTTCCCCTTCATCACATTTTTTTTTTTAATAAAGAAACATCATGCGCAAGTCCAGCACATGACACAGATGAGAGTGGAGCTTCCCTGGCTGAAGCTGAGATAATGAGGATAGGGATGTGGGGTGCTGGAGGGGAGACTCCTGCCCTCAGCTCCCCTTGCTTTGTGAAGAAATCCTAGTAGAGCTGCTTACAAATTGTACTTTGGAATCCTAGATGAAAACAGCACTTACTGCTAGGGATATTGTTCTCTTCTCTTACAGTGTCCTTTCGAGGAAGTTCCATAGGAGAAATTTCTCACAGGTCTTATTTTCAGGAATCCTTCTTGTGTGTGTGTGTGTGTTCTGAATGCTTGATTTTTCATGACTTTTTTTTTTTTTTTTTTTTTTTTGAGGCTGTGACTTACACCTGTCTTTGCATGGGCTGCTGGAAAGCACAAAGCCAGTTCTGTAGGCCATCTCCCCAGCAGTTTCTCAGGACTTCCCTGCACACTTTTTATGGACTATAGACATTTCCCTTTCACCCTAATTTGTACTTTATTTTTATTTAACTGTCTATCTTACACATTTGTGTAAATTACCTTAACTCCTTTCTGGAACAAAATACCTGAATGCGTAAGTACATTAGAAAGTAAGCAAGCACAGTCTCCAGCAGTTGCCCGTGGCCGCACTTACCTCGTTAGGGTGAAATCCATCGACGGGTTCGATGAGCTGCCAAGGCTGCCCGCCTCTTCTCTGCCACTCCTCTGTGACTGCGGAACACACAAACAGAGGGTTACGGACTCGCTTCCGGGAGCAAGGATGGTGAGAAGCGTCGTCAGAGCTGCCATGGCTGCCTCCGAGCCACCAACTCGGGCTGTGCGCTTTCTGAGTGGAAAGGGTCTTCCCACTGTGTGAGTTTTTTTTAAATTTAATTTTTCTTACTCAGGAAGTGAATTGAAGAGAGTGCTGGATGGATGTGGTATGGATAGTGGGGAGGGCGGTGGGAGAGAGATGAGCTCTAAAATATTCAACACCAATTTAAGTCCCTCTCATTTTTCAGGGGCGCAGTCGGACAGTGCTCTCTAGGAACAGGAGGGGGACGTTAAACATTTTGTTAACATCTCCTTTCATGGGCTGCCATCTCCAGACATTGCCTGCATGTGTCAGGCAATCACCATTAAAACTCATATGCTGGAAAAATTATATAATTACGTAAAATTATCTCAACATCACACTCAGAGACAGTATGGCTGTAGGGAAAATATTATGAGCCCAAAGTGATGAAAAGCAATAAAATTGTTCTTCAGTATGGGGAAGAGACCAAGAATGTCAGCTGCTCCAGGGCAACAGCACAATTAACTGTGCTGTAATGTAATATAGTCAATAAGAACCCCTCCAGGAAATTTCAGTTTCCTAGAGAGCCTCCAGGGAGGAAAACTGGAGACCACTGCTTCCCACATTGTCCATGCCTTCACTTCCCCGTGTCCTCTACAGGGAGTGAGCACAGCTTTGATCCCCCCAGTTCTTTTCTTTTCATCCCCTAGAAAACTGAGGGGCAGAGATTCTTCTTTCTTTCTCCCTCTCTCACACCAAAGGAAGGAATGGAGATTAAACTGGAGACTGGACAAGGGAAGCTGCACTTTCTCAGGGCTGAATCGATGTTACGTGGCTTTTGACATTGGTCCTAATATGTCACCACCTAGCTTGCCAGGTGGACTAATGTCCGCTGTGGACCTAGGTCCTGGCCTGCCACCACCAGTCACTACCCACTCCTTGTCCCCAGAGGGCTGCAAATATGCTGCACTTTTCAGAGCTCAGGAAAAAATTTATGCTGGTGGCGCACAGTTCTGCACGTTGACGCATGAGTCCCTCTTAGCTTATTTCCCTGCAGAACTGTTACCACCGAGCCATACCATTATATTATGCTTCTGGATTATTTTGGAGATTGTTAGTAGAAGCAGCCACTGGAAATTGGCCTTTGCATTTCTTATAAACTTGAATTGAGGACATTGTCTACTGTGTCATGTGGTGTCTCCCACATAGAGGCCCATGGTAGAAATTACTTATGCTGGTAAACAGTGTGTCTCTGAAGAAATGGTGTGTATTTGCCCATCTGATAGGAAGCTCAGAGCTGCATTAAAGCCTAAACCCTTATGAGGAGCTTATTTGTTCTGCCCAAGCAGCTTGCAGCTCTGAACGGTTTCTTCCCTGCCCTTGGCCATAGGCAAACCCTGAGAAGGACAGTGCTTCTGGAAGCTTTCCTGGCCCCGTCTTCAGTTTGCAAGGCCTGGCCTGCCTGTTTTTTTTTAAGGGCATGACCTTGGAGCCAGACCTTCTGCTTCAGGTTCAATTCTGGCTGCTTCACCTTTCCTTTTGGACCTGACACTTTGCAGCTCTGGCTTCCTAGCCGCCACGCCTGCTCTGTGGCTGCCATGCCAGCCCAACCCCACCTGTGCCTGGCTCATCTCCCTGCCATTCACCAGGCTAGTTTCAGAGTGTTCACACTCCCATTTGCTGGGGAGACAACCAGCCAGTTTCCTCCTTCATTCTGGGTTCTGCTTTTCTATATTCTAACTTTTTGATAAGTCTCTATCTGAGCCACTTCCAATCTGAACTTCCAAAAGGTACCTTCTATTGAGAACCAGGCATTTGGAAGGGTTTCTGCAATTGCAGAGCCAATGCCACCCCCACTGAGACTCCTCAGTGCTCTTTGTTGTTTCCTGGTATTTGCTTCATCTCTGTCTTCCATTCCCACAGGGGTTTTGAATACAGAAATCAACAATGATGGGGAAAGACCCAGCCTCTGTATGTCCCTCTTCAACTTCATTGGGCACAGTCCTTCCATTCTAGCTGTGCTCCTTAACTTCACAAAAGCTCCGGATGAACTTTTCATCCTTTTCCCTACTTCTCTCTTTAGGTTTAGTTTGGTTTCATCTTATGCTGTACAGATGTTAAAAACAGAAAGAAAGAAGAAATAATGAAAGGAAATTTCAATAGAGTTCTAAGGAATGCCCAGGTAATGCTAACAGGACCAGGCCAGTCGGAATTGAGCCTAATCAAGGTCTCAGAAAAAGCCAGGCAACCAGTTAGGACGAGTTGGGTGAGTAAGACAGAAGGCAGAGGCCCATTATTAAATTTGTAGACCAAAGCCAGACCCCCAGGTATCTTCTGATCCAGCATGGACAGGAAGTCCCTGACAACACGTGGGGACTCTCCATGTTAACAAAGAAGGTTGAGTGGCAAGCTGAACCTGAATCTGTGCCTTCAATGGCCAGAAAAAATCCAGTGTTCAGCAAATCTGGAAAATCCAAAGTGGAAACCAGATTTGAGCCTATTAAGGAACACGGTTTAAGCCAAGATCATGTTCCTTAAAGGAAATATTTACTAAGATCCTGATTTAAAAGGTCAGATTTGCTTATAGATGAGTTTCCTCTAGAGTGGCACCTTGCTTAAAGTTATTCTAGGCTATTTCCATTTTTAGTAGAATTTTATGAGTGGTACTGACTACCAGACTAAAGATTATGGCCTTTAGAGAAACGAAAAGGTGGTGATAGATATTATGTTTTATGGGACAAATGGACATAGTTAGAATGAGTGACTTTTTTTTAAATTGAGAAGGGATGGTCATTCCATTCTCTTCCCCTTGGAGGTTTGGGTATTCCCATGGTTGTGGGGACTGTGAAAGGAAAACTCAGGAAAGAAAGCATAAAAAAAGAGCAGGGGTATTTACTCATCAAGGTTTGCAAGGACCAGGAGCATCTTCTAGAGGGGGTGGTGGAGAGGTCCGCTTTTTATTATCACTATATTCCAGCAGTTCTCAACAGTGTCAGCCATAATATATTGCTCCCTGCAGGTTGGGCTGCTCCCCGCAACCCTCCACTTCTTCCCCACATTGGAAGGCCCCTAAGAGGGAGTCCAGCCTGTTGGAGAATTGGCTCACCATATAAAATAATGCAATAGGTATTAACAGAAAATGCCACATGATTACCATGGCTACAGTTAGTCAGTTCATGGTAGAAAACATCAGTTTCTCATACGATTCTTGCATCTCTGAGGGTCACTGTCCATATGTAGACATCATGATTAGAAAACTTAAAGATAGAGTCAGTCCCGGGGATGAATGTGGACCCAGCATCGTGGGACTGAGAGTATCTTCTTGACCAAAAGGGGGATGCAGAATGAGACGAAATAGTTTCAGTGGCTGAGAGATTCCAAATGGGATCGAGAGGTCACTCTGGTGGACATTCTTATGCACTATATAGATAACACCTCTTAGGCTTTAATGTATTGGAATAGCTAGAAGTAAATACCTGAAACTACCAAACTCCAACCCAGCAGTCTGGACTCCTGAAGACAATTATATAATAATGTAGATTACAAGGGGTGACAGTGTGATTGTGAAGACCTTGTGGATCACACCCCCTTTCTCTAGTGTATGGATGAGTGGAGGAATGGGGATAAAAACTAAAGGACAAATGGGGTGGGATGGGGGAATGATTTGGGTGTTTTTTTTTCACTTTTATTTTTTATTCTTGTTCTGGTTCTTTCTGATGTAAGGAAAATGTTCAGAGATAGATTGTGGTGATGAACGCATAACTATGTTATCATACTGTGGACAGTGGATTGTATATCATGGATGATTGTATGGTGTGTGAATGTATTTCAATAAAACTGAATTTAATAATAATAAAAAAAAAGATAGAGTCAGCAACTCACAGCAAGAGTTCAAGGTTTTATCTGTATGGAGACTAGTGCTAGATAGAGTGACCCTTTTTTGTCTATCTCAGGTGGAAATTTTGCTTTCTCAAGATACATGCAATATCAGACAGTCGTCTCTATTTCTTCCCTGATTGATTTTAGAGTGGGAAGTTTAAAATCAGGGGTAGGATGGTAAGATGGTCAGCTTCATTCCCACATGGGATCATAATTCAAAATCAGTAAATGAATTCCTGCTCGTTAGTCCAGAAGATCTGAATTAAACTTCTCGAGTGGGTCATGAATAATCTCTTGGAATTTGTAAATTATTATTTTTTTCATCTGTAAAGTCAAAGGACCTCTTTTAGTGACAATTTTGTTTTTGGATAGGCAATAAAATCATGGAAGAATACTAATAAAGCACTTGGTAGCTCTTTGATGAACAGCAACACTAGATTTTTTTTTAAAAAAATATATGCTCTCTGGTCAGCACTATGAAGTCATTGGCTATTTTTAAAAACATATACTCAGAGGGAACAAAGAACCAGTTGAGCTGTCTTAGAAGCTGAGAGCAGCTGGTGGAATATTAAAACTGTCCATGTAAAAATGGTCTTGTCATCCAAGCGGCATTTCCTTCCTCTTCCTGAGAGGTGTGGAACACAGGAAGAAAAAGGACATCACCTGCACAAGCTGGCATTTCCTGAAGGGTGGAAAAATTGCTACCTCTGTTTAGTTCATAACCAGTTGGTGAATGAGTCAGCAAGAGACAAAAAGAGCCTTTAGGAGATGAGCAATCATCTTTCCGTGCTGGATGGAGGCTGTCAGAGCTGAGAACATATAGGTTAGTGCCTGCCCTCATGGTATAGGGATACTCAACTGCTATTTGTTCTGTCATAAGGCTGTGAAATTGTAAATTTGACTATCTTGCAAAGGGATGCAGTCATCAGTGCAAACAGAGTACTGGAATGGGAGGAGAGATATTTACATGACTATTAAGACTATAGGTTTAATAAATCACTCCACAGGGCTTTTATTTCTGATAAAAGGAGACAGTAATGATAATGAGATGAATTTCTACCATATCTTCCCCTAAGGAACTCAAAATGATTCACAGGCATGATTGGTGATAGGAAGTCAGTTGGACGTCAGAAGAGAATAAGCTATTTTTATTCACCTGTTACAGGACTTGGAAGAATGTACTAGATGCTTTGCATACACTGCTGATGGTGGTGGTAGGAGGATGCTAGATTACAGTTACTGAGTCCTTACTAATGTGCCAGACACTGTTCTAAGTGCTTTACAAGCCTGGGCTTACTTAATCCACACATAAACTCTTTGGTTTAGTTATTGCTACCTTATAAAGGCTGAGTGGTTATTTAATTTGCTCAAGGTTACATAGCTTTTCTATGTCTGAGTTGGGATAAGAACATAGATGGATCTGATTATAACTTCTGAGCTCTTTCTATAATAACATATTGCGCCCGCTATGAGGTAGACCAGATTTCCAGGATGATAAGCCTCTTTATTCAGGCTGCTCGGTCTTGGGAGGTTACCCAGGGAAATGGATCTGGGAGTCGATAACCCCTCTGCTCTCTCTGGAAAACACTAAAATTTCAAGTTAAAAATTCCCTTGGCAGTGGTCTAACTTTGGGTATAAGTCAAGACCTTAACACACCTGAAAGACAAGATAAAGCTTCTAGCTCTTTTTAGAAGAAGACATGGTGACACCTAGAAGTTAAATGTGTGATTCTGTGTCAGGTGTCCATGTGGGAGATCCTGGGGCCCCATTTTCTTTGCCTCCACCCCACCCTCCCACCACATCTGTGTGTCTTCCTTCATGGAGTATCCACTAACTTCACCTGGAGAAGAGACAAAGGCCCTATAAGAAAACTGGATCATTAAATTTATTTTTAATAAATGTCAAGAAATTAGAAAATCTTAGGAAATTTCTTGAACCACTGATGAGAATTGCCAAACTGGAGAAATACTTGAGGTTTCTTGGTAAGCTGACTGACAGCATGTTAATGTAGGTGTTAGGTTCAGCTTAACTGAACTCGGTGCTTTTGTACTGAGTTCATTGTTGCTGTCTGGACAAGAAAGGACTGATGAGGCCCTGCTCCCAAGCATATTAGGTCACCAGGGCAGTGCTGGCCCATATTGGGTCAAGGATAAAACTCTTCTCTATCTTCCATGAAGATAAGAACTGTATCTGTTTTGTTGGCAACTATATTCCCAGCACCCACACAGCTCCTAGTACCTTGTAGAATTCAATGAAAATCTGATGATTAATTGACCAAGCTCTCATTCTTGGAGCTTTATGGTGACCTATTTCTTAAATTTTAACGTGCTTTTGGATCACCAAAAGGTTGTGTTAAATGCAGATTCTGATTAGGTTAAGCCTAGGGTAGGGCCTGGGATTCTGCATTTTTAACTAGCTCTCAGGAGATGCTGAGGCTGCTGCTGCTGGCTCTGGATCATACATAGGATAGCAAGGGTGTGAGGGACAGGGACTCTTCACCAGTTACCTGCTGGGTACCAGGCACAGCATTTAGAAGGTTACACATTATTTCATACAATCACCACATAGATTTGTTGCATGGATATGGTATTCCCTTTCCAAAACCAGAAGGGGAGTATAGAGATATTCAGGGAATTGCCTCCAGTCCCAAAGATAATAAGTGACAGAACTAGGGACCATATTGGAAAATTAAAAAAAGCTCCATGTGAATGTTAGATATTATATTTTAATAACTTAATATATATTCAAGGTTGATGATCAAAGATCACTTGGTGGTACATTGGTTTACATCAGGAGTTCATTAATGAGTCTTTAACTCTGCATTCTAATGAGAGGTTATTTATCAGAATGTCTCCCCATAAGGGAAATGTGTGTCATCCAGGCAGGAAATCTAGTTAAGGGAGATAAGTCTTATCGAAAAGATGTTCAGAATTGAAGTACTAGAGTCTGTAATGCAAGACGTTTCAGCTAATGTAATATTTGGTAATTCACGATGACCATCTGCTCCATCCAGATGCCTGGGCTGGGGGGGAGGGGGGCTGGTGGTGGGGAGGTAGGGAATGAGAGACTCTGGACCAGAGATCTTCCATCCCATTGCAGCATACGCCATAAAGCTTTTCATCAGCATTGTCTTGGTTGGCAGTCAATCAACAAGGGACTTTTCTCTTTTGTAAAAATTGCTTAGGAATGAAAATGAGTCTGGAAGCATTAAGGTTGATAAATAATAATTTTTTAGAGTCAAGATATAAAGGATAACATGCCTGTTTTTGTGTGGTCACTCATCAATGACTCCTGGGTTTAGACAGAATGCTAGGAAAAAAACTGTGGGAGATTGAATTATGTACCCCAACAAAAGACATGTTCTTAGTCTTAATCTGCGTTCCTGTGGGTGTGAACTCATTTGTAAAGGACCCTTTGAAGAAGTATTATTAGTTAAGGTGTGGACTCATTTGTGAATAGGATCTTCTAAGATCCTGTATAGGCGTGGCCACACTGAATCAGGGTGGACCCTAATCTGTATTACTGAAGGCCTTACAAAGAGAATTCAGAAGATAGAGGCCCAGAAGTCAGAGAAAGCTGCAGGAGGGAGCCATAGGTCAGTGGAAAAAGGAAGAACAGAAAGGAATGAGAGAGAGAGATCGTTATGTGAAAGGGAGGCAGAGATGCAAACCATGGAGCTCCAAGGATTCAAGGATTGCTGCAAGCCAGCAGCAAAACTCTGCAGACTTTGGGGAGAAAGCACGGCCTTGCCAACACCTTGATATTGGAGCTTCTGGTCTCCAAAATTGTGGGAAAATAAATTCCATTGTTAAGCCAACCAGTAATGGTATCTGTCATAGCAGCCCCTGCAAACTAAGACAGGAACTTAGTAATGTTCTTCCCAGAAAGCTGGGACATAAGTTATCAACCTTACTACAGGCAAATTCTCAAGTCCCTCTCATAGAGATTTTGGTTAGGTTTATCTTGTATATATGGGGAATCTGCATTGTAACTGAGCCGCCTAGATCATTCAGTGCCAACTTTGAAAGGCACTGCCTTATCCGTCCACACCTATCTTTGGTCCATAAAGTAAGCAGGCAATCCCATTAGCCTGTTGGCTCCCAGCGCAAAGTTCTTCCCAACTAGTTGCTAGCTTTATTGCTTCAGGGATTCTAAAATGATGGTGAAGCAAGGAGGTGAAGTTCAGCCTCCACAACCTCAGAAAGAGTCTCACACTTACTTTTTTTCAATATTCAGTGCTACAAGTGTGTCAGAATGGGTAGGGCTGACCCTGCGTAATCTACTGCCTGCTGGCTTCTAAACTGCTGTCCAGGTAGGCTCTGAATGGTAGCTGCTGCTTTTGTCTTCTGTCAATACCTAAAACAAGCAACTTACTTTCTTGGAAGGCAAAATCCATGTAGTAAAGATCGAAGTTCGTAAATTTCTGGCTGGTGGCAATTTTTTTCAGTGTAGTGGAGAGTTGTTCTGCTCTCTGAATACAAGAGAAATAGGGAGAATGCCATGAAACCTAGGCTTGACTTTAGCGAGACAATTCAGGCAGAACAAAGAAATTGATCCCCACCCCCCCTTCATTTTTCTTTTTTCTAAGCCATCAGCAGAGAGCAGTGCCGAACATTAAATTCTATTTATATACAGATGGCCAGTGAGCAGACAAAAAATGTTAAAATTCATCAGGAATCAAATAAGTGCAAATTAAAGTAATAAGACACCACTTTCCTCCCATGGGACTGGCAAAGAAAAGATGAGCAGCTGTGATAATACCCAGTGTTGACACAGGCGTGGGGAACAAGACTGTCCATTGGTTTAGCCTTTCTGGGGAGCAGTTTGGCAATGTGGATCAAATCCTTAACAATGGGTATACCTTTTGCCCCAATAATTTTACTTCTAGGAATTTATCTTAAGGAAATAGAGATATACACAAAGATATACATCTTTATACCTACAAAGGTTCACCACAATGCTATTTATCACAGTGAAAAACTGGAAACAACGTAAATGCCCAAAACCAAGGGATGAAATACATCATGGTGCACTCATATGCTGTACACACTAGAATGATTACAAAATTATGATGTGGAGGAATAATTTTTTATCTACATCAGAAGTCTAAAATAGTATGTGTCTTCTGATACCATGTAAGCAAAGAACGTAAGTACCTCTCTATGAAAGTAATGCCAGAAGGACGGACATACATATTAACTCCAGGTGGTGGGATTTTGTGATTTTTGTTATTTCTTTTTGTCCTTTTTGTGTTAAGTTTTGTTTTAAGTTGAAATATATTTATTTTGCAATTAAAAAATAATATTTTTACAAAGAGATCATTCACTGTAGGTGAAAGATGTGCACAGCCACTTTGCTTGAACAATGGATTCCCTCAGAGAGGAGAGGAAGGTCTGGGCATCTGGTTCTCCTTTATCTCAGGAGAACTCCAGCCATAGGGCCTAACCTCGCTCATTTCTCTCCACCTCTACACACATGCCTAGGACCAGCTTTAAAAGTTGAGTGTGTGTGCATGTGTGTGTACATGTGTGTGCCTGCATGAGAGAGATACAGATGGAGGCACAGCTAGAGCCACAGAGAGAGGCAGAGGAGAGAGATGAGCACATAACATTTTCTCGCCTCTTCAAGCCTCCTGGCAATTTGATGTATTCAGCAGCATGGAGACCATACCCGTGCTAGAATCCCATCCCCAGTGAAACACTGCAGCAGACACGGCTAAAGAATGATCAGAGGTGATATCAAAAGGCCTGTGACAGCCATACCTCTGAAGTGAGCATCCGGAGCGTCTTGTTGGAAGACATCCAGCCGTGGCAGGGGCTGACCTGAGAGCATGAAAACACCACTTTGATCAAAGAGGAAAAGCAACAGATGATGGGAAATGGGGACTTTGAACAAATCAGAGCTCATGCTCACCTGGAGGCAGTTCAGGAAGGAGTAGAGTTGTGCATAGGTCACGTCTTTATTTAGCTGGCCTGGAAAACAGAAAGGTATGGTATGTTGTGTGCACTCAGATATAGCAACCGGGTGAAGATACTTGTAGCAATCCCCTTGTAGAAGGTCAGCACTTCCAGGGGCATATGGCCAGAATTTTCATTTGGTATTGCTCTTGAAGAATGTCTGGGTGCTCAGGTTCACGTGCTTTCCGTCTTTCTGAGACCCCTAGGAGTTGAGATCCAGAGTTGGGTTGGGGTGCTAAAGAGTTCCCTCCCTTCTAGAGCTCTTGGCATGGGCTTAAGTGGGGCTGGAGGGACTTAGCCTCACTTGGCCTCCAGGAAAAGGGGATGCGAGTATCCCAGGGCTCGCCATGGACCAGACTGCCTCCAACAAAGGACTTTGAAGAGCAACGGCTTTCTCCCATCAATGGTAGGAAATGCCAAGTTCCCCTGGGGCACAGAGAGCATTCAAGGTGGTGGCTGTCCAAATCCTCCTTTCTAAGTTTGTAAAACACTCAAATCTGACCCAGTTTTACCCCAAGCAGAGGACCTGGCAGGGCATTCTGAGTGTCTGAAGGTCTGACCACACCGTGTCCTGCACCTTGGTGAACTGAAGGCCTCTGAGGAATGCTTGGGTGGCCCTTGGGCGGGGGGAGACGAGTTCATTATGCATCTTTCATACACTGGATTCAGGGTTGCCCAGTAGGTATCTTATTTAAGTCTCAATTAGAGGCTATGACCTACCCGTATTTTCTGGTTAAAAAGGTACCTAAGATTGAAGGCAGTAAACACCATACATGGGCTCAGTCAGAGCTTTTTCAAACCACTGTAGGCCCAGAATCCATGGGGTTATTTTTCCTCTCTTCTAACACTTTCTCCTCCCCCCCTTCCCTGACACACCCATCCCGAGGCAGTTCAGCTGCTGTGGCTGAGACACATGACACAGGCTCCCCAAATCCCAGGGGTGAATGACTGGTGCCATATCCATTAACAGTTCTCACACATTCTCTCAAGAAAATAAAGGGAAATAATGGACCTATCTCGGAGCGAAGAGAAAGATTGAAGGTGATGGAACACAGTCTTATTTTTCTCTTATACCTCAGATCAGTTAGACTGAAAGATGGATTCAATTTTCTTGTCAAAGAGGAGAAATATATTATCTCTCTACGTGGGTGAACGAATCCCAAACTGGAAAACCACAGGCTTATTACCACCGTTAAAGTCACAGTGACACACCAGGGCCTTCTCTGTTCTGCAAGGGCTCCTGCATCTTCACATTTTAGATGCATCCCAAGCCACCAGCTTCTGTCCTTGCTTTCACTTTATGGAACCAACACTTAGCCACGGAGCCCTCATCTTTCCCCCAGTCCTTGCTCTGCACTCACTGAGGCTTCTTTCCCTCTGTCTTTTGGCTTGTCATAAGCTGGCCCCTTCCTGTGTGACCTGGCCTGTCTCAGCTCAGCCCAGCTGCGGTGACGGACAACTGAAAGAGCCTACACTCCTTGCTCTTGATTCCATGAGATGTGCCCGAATGACTTGGCCATTTCAAGTGCTGCATCTGGTAGGACGGTGGTGGGGGGTGAGCTGCAGCCTTCCCTCCTCACACCCTCTATTGGGCTTCTCCCTCAGTGCCTGCCTGCCATCTTGTTTCTTTATTGGGACTGGTGTCTGGCAATAAACCTGAGGTAGCTTAGCTGGGGTCCTGACCAGTTTCTTCTCTCTGGGGGTTGGCCTCTCTCTCTTCTCTCTGTGCAGCTGCTGAGGTCTCCTCAGCCTGGGGAGAGGTTGAACCTCACACCTGTCCATGTGTGACACTCCTGTGCCCCCCTCCAACCGAGCCTGGATTGCTGTGATATTGAGGCTAACCCTGAGGGGACTGGAGTTTGTCCTGCTCCTTGTATACTGTGAACTCAACTTCTGGCTCCTGCTTGGGTGTTAAGCCCAGCCAAATCCTTGTTCCATCCTGGCTTACTTCCCTCTTCCTGTTTTGTTCTCCTATTGCTGAGCTCCCTTCTGGACACTGTCCCAATACCTCAGTCTCCTTGTTGTCCTGGCACCAGGTCCAGTCAGACGGCTTGATAAAGGGGAAATCCTTAGTGCTAGAGCTAGGTCCACTGTACACAATACAGACATTTAGGTGCAGTTAGAAGACAACTGGGAAAGGCCTAATGAGTTGGCTTCCCTTCTTTCTGACATTTCTGTCTATTAGAAAGTGGGGTGACTTAGGCTGTTCACGTGGAAGGTCAGTAGGGAGTGCTTGAAATGGGCTTATGACTTAAAGGGAAAAAGGAAGTGTTTTTCTGCCCCCCCCCGCCCCCCTTGGCACTGTCAGTTGGTCATTATTTTTAGGCATTACCTTTCATCCCTATTACTTTAATCATCCTTTTTAAAAAAACTTTTTATTGTAGTAACATAATACAACTCAAAATTTCCCATTTTAATCATTTTTGAGTGTACCGTTCAGTGGTATAATTATATTCACAATATTGTGCTACCATCACCAACATCCATTACCAGATCTTTTTATCACCTCAAACAGAAACTCTGCGCCCATTTAATGGTCATTTTTTTGCACTATTGGGGGGCCCTATTAGAAAGAGTGATCCTGTCTACATCACACGTGTAACGAGACTTGTGTACAGACTCTCTGGTCAGAGGCCAGTTGGGTTAAGAGAGCTGGTCGAGAGTCCCCAGGGGGAGGAACAGGACTGTCCCACAGTGCCTGGGAGCTACCAGGGACCAAGAACTACTAACCCTGAGGCCAGAGGGACTGTATGGTGTGAGGGTGTGTGGGTGGGGTGTGTGTGTGCATACACGTATGTCTGTGTTGAGAGAGCTGCCAGCTGCTCGTCCAGTGGATGTCATCTGCCCCCATGCTCCCTCTCAAGCTTGAAGGACATGTTCTCCCCCAGCTGGCTATGGCAGCAGCGTGTGTCTCAGTGATTCATAAGTTTTTTAAGGCAGAGTCTTTGGTATTTATTTAATGATTGGAACATAATTGAAATTTTAGGTACTATAGAAATTTAGTACCAATGAAGATCAGTCACAGCTCCATGACATACCATCTGAAGGTATTAAGCTTCAGTGAAACTGCATTAATTCAGACTGGGGGATAGCCAATAATAAAATATAAATTATAAGGTATTTTTAAGACATTTGGTTTCAAGTTTCAGAGTAATTGCTGCAAAATTAAGGTTTTTTGTTCTTTTTTTCTTTTTTTTTTTTTTGTGGCAGAGACCTTGCATGGAAGGCCTAGTTGCAGGCTTATTTGTAGACAGCAACCCCTGACTTCCTAACCATTCTGAAAACTTCTAGAATGCCTATGGTGTGTACCACTGTTACTTGTGCTCAGTAATTTCATTGTCAGGTTCTATGTGGTATTTTCCCCCGAGTGGAGTTATCTTTTCTCTCTCAGTTGAGGACAAGGACTCCATTTTAGTATCCTCTTTACCCCCAAAGCACACAATGGATATCTCAGACCTATTTATGGAATAATTGCCTTCTCCATTGATTGTGCCTAAGAGACTTGTGACTGGCCAAACTTGATTTTTCCCAAAGATCTATGTGTGAGATTTCATTACCTGGTAATTCCTCACAATGAAAACTCTCACCAGGGATTTTAATTATTGGTAGCCATAGTGGGGCTGTCACAGCCCTTGGCAGTCAGTCCCGGACTGCGTAGTGATTCACAAACTTGGCTGCAGTGGGGAAATGCTAGGAACCCATCCTTGCTCTGGCCTCCATTACCAGCAGGTTGAGCACTGGGGCATCTAGCATTTTCTTATCTGAATGTTCAGGCTGAGTTTTTGCCTGTTTCCCAGGAAGAGGACAACGCAGAGAACCAAGGTTTTCTCTGTTCTTCAGCCTTCTGCTCCCTGAACTCTTTCCTAATCCATAAGGGGTGGCAAGGGTCCAGTCTGGGGATTATCACTACCACGTTTCTAGGTTCAAATACAGAAAGAAATGGCTAAACATCCTTTTTGGCTTCACTCGGCTCTTAGCACAGTGCCCCAGCATCAGGTTCCTGTGTTTGGTTATTGATTCATATGAAATCTACCCTAGTCTAGGCAGAGCAACCCAACTCGGGAGATTGTCCAGCATTAATTTTGCTTCACTGCTGGTTCATGTCTGAAACTAAGCTCTGTAGAGTTGACTCTCTTTGAACCAGTGGTTATCAACCCTGGCTGCCCAGGAGAATCACCTGGGGAGCTTAGACAAAAACTATTGGTATACCCGGGGCCCACCTCAGTCTAATTAGATCAGAATCTGTGGGGGCAGGGGCTGTAGTGAAGCCTTGATATTAGTATTTTTAAAAAGCTCCCTGCCGAGTCTTGTGTGCTACAAACCACTACAAGACAGACCCTTGATAAAATATAGACACACCTGAGAAGCACAACTTTCAGTGAATCAGTCACTGAGCTTGGTGGAAATGAAAATCCAACAATTGGGTTTGGAGTGGGAGCAGGTGAAGAAAGACAGTGTAAGGGTGGGCAGAAGCCCTCCCCAAGACTCTGGTACCTTCTCTGCATTATGCGATGTCACCAACGTTGGAGGGGGACCTGAGTCAGGCCTACCTCCCTCCCTGTCTGTCTAGGGAGGACCCTGATGCTTTGTTGAAAAATTTATGTTTTATTTCCTATGGCAACCAGGCAGCAGGGATAATTTCAGAAATGAATAATAACTTAAAAATGAAACAAATTGTAGACGGTTTCAACATTCTCCCTAATTACATCCCCCTCCCTCCCCAAACTAGGGCTGTTTATAAAGAATAAACTTGCTCCGCCTTTTCCTTCTTCCCGTTTTGTGCTGTGAAATGCTAATGAATGGCTAGTGGCTGGAGAGGCCACTTGAGGAGGACAAGGCAAAACCTAGAGCAGGGTTTCCAGCCTCGGCACTATTGGCGTTTTGGCTGGATAATTCTTGGTTGTTTTGGGAGGGGGAGATGTCCTGTATATTGCAGGATGTTTAGCACATCCTTGGCTTCTACCCTATAGATACCAGTAGTACACACCTTCCCCCAGTTACAACAACTGGGGCGAGGAAGGGACAAAATTGCCCTCTGTTGAGAACTGCTGACCTGGAGAGTGAACCCCCAATCATTGTCCCCCCACCACTCTCTTCCAAATTGCATGGAGTCGTTATTCCACACTGTGGTTAAGTCAAGTGAATCGCATGACATATCTGAAGGAATTTATGGAGGTAATCTAACCAGAGTTCATGGAAAGAGAATGGTATTTGAAATCCGAAAATGCAAAGTTGAGTCTCTGTATGTGTGGCTGTGTAAATTGAGAGCACACCGACCCACCCCCAACTTCCTGTCCCCAAGCGTTTTGAGACATTTAGAAACCTGGAAGAATCTTTTGGGGGAACTGCAATTTGCATACCCAGTGACCCAAAGGGACATTCTCAGTCCAGGTGGTGGTCCTTTATGTGTACAAGACAGCCTAGGAGAGTGTCCAGTTCTCCCCTGCAAGGAGGCACACACTTCCTCATGCAAGGCTGAGCAGTGTCTGGTTTGGATAAAAACTGCATTTGTTGCACTCATAAGTAACTCAAGAGGCAAATGACTTCAGCCTCATTGGTGGGGAGCCTGGAATTTGGGTAACCACCATCTTCCCCACAAAGAAGAGACCAGAGTCCTTTGAAAGCTGATTAGAGAATCTCTCCTCTTCTCTGGTGTGGGGAGGGGTAGAATTTCCTAAGGGGGAAGGTTGGAGGTTGACTTAGACAGGGACTGTAGGAGGAGAACAAGGGGAGATTGAAAAGACACAGAGAAATTATATATGCAGAGGAAAACTCTCTGATGATCTCAACTGTAAAATCTTGTTTGGCAATCGCCCTGCCCCCAAGGAGGGTACAAAGGACAGACTTTCAGGTCTGCCTCCTCTGAAAGACTCACCCCACTCTGGGATCTTCAGCACATTTTGGCTTGAATTGACCTAAGAAGAAGGGTATGGAAATAACGGGGAAGGGGCAGCAGCGTCATGACTGACTGGCACACGTGCTGTCAATATGGGGCTAAGGGGAGGGTACCCAGGCTTGTATGTGTAGACACTGGTCAGAGAGGACTGAGCCAGCACTCCCTAATGCCCTTCCCTGCTTAATTTTCCACCCATAGCACTTATCACCTTCTGGCTTATTTTCAGACCTTTCTCCCACTAGAATATAAGCCCTAGGAGGGCAGGGACTTAAGACTTTTGTGCTCACTGCTGCCTACCCAGTGGCACATAGTGGGCACTTGATGAATATTTTTTGAAGGAACACTCTCCCCTGAAGCACGGAAAGAAGAGCCCTGCTACACCCAGTGTACATATACAATGAGCTCTGCAACATTCAGCACACTACCTAACTACGCAGAGCCTTAGTTTTTTCATCTATAAAATGGAGTTAATTGATTAAAACATCTTTCTGACAGGATTGCCTTAAGGATCAGCATCGTAGCCTTCCCAATGGGAATCACCACCACTTTTACAGTCTTTGTAAAGTATCTGGAATGCTAGAGATGCCATCAGATGTTCCTGGAGACCTTTAAAGCATATCAAAGGCAGGGATCCCAAGAGAGTGTAGAAGCAGGGAGCAAACCAGCGGGAGGACTGGGCCACAGAATTCCTACAGCGTTCTGGAGACACTGTCTTTAGTCCCATTGAAATTTGGAAAAATCCTCCCCTATGACATGTGGCTGCCTCCTGCTTGGGCTTCATCAGCTAATTCTAGATTTCACCATTGGTAAACCAATTTCCTGATTTAAACTCTTAGCTCTCAGTTTGACCTAATTCTTCACTAAGTACTTTTCCCTGTTCTGGCTTTGGATCTAATTCTGCCTATCTTTGGATACTGACCTGTAGATGCTAAACCTGGGGGATTTCCCCTTTATCACTTCTGTCCCATGAGCTATAATAGAATTTTAAATGTACTTAGCTGTATACAGCTGGAAATATGTGTAACTGTATACACACTGAACTATATATACTTGGACTGTATGCATACTGACATTGTTGAAAAAAGCACTATCTTCAAACTCATACCGAGAGGATGATATCTATTTTGCAAATTATCCCAGAGAAAGGTTCCATCTGCTAAGCCATATAAAATAACATGGCTTCCATTAGGCAGGTGGGAATTTAGATGCTTCAGAGTTTGCATGACTTTGGAGAATAATTTCTCAGGAGTGGTCATGTGTGGGACTGTGTCCTTCCTCCTGTTGGTGAAAGAAACAGAAAACATTTTAGCAGATTTTAAGGATAGATGCAAATACAAGATACACCCACACACAGTGTTGTTTGGTTCTGTTTGCAAAATATTCCTGGCTTCCCACTTCTTCAGGCACATGGTAAAATTGCATTTCCTGACTCTTGTGCTTGGATGGCCCATGTGACTTGTTCTGGCTGATGAGTTGTGAGCAGAAGTGATATGTGTCATGTTTGGTGGTGTGAAAGCCTCTGGAACACTCTTTCTCTTTGCCATGGGTATGGGCAGTGTTTCAGACAGCAGCTGCTTCACTAGCTGTAACAGAGCCCCATGCTGACCGCTGATGGACATGTAGTGTGAGTGGGAAATAAACTTTTGTTGCTTTTCACTACTATGAGTTTACGGGTTGTTTGTTCTTGAGCACAACCTCACCTGTCCTGACTGATACACACAGCTAATGGGAGCGAAGGGGTCTGGTATTGCTTTCTATTTATTTAACACTTTGAGATTTGCAACTTGTTCTTTAAAATCTTTCACATTTATCACAGTTAGGGAAATAGAATTTCACTGAGAAATGGAGTTACATTATATGTTCGCACTATTTCTTTCCTTCCTACACTGAATTTGGACTTTCATGCATTTTCTGATAGAAGAGTATTCCTGGCTGCAGCCCTGCAGCACTATCTGCCAGTGAAAAATTCTAGTTTGCATACTGTCTTTCTCTATATAATAGTGCTGGCACACTATAGAAAAGATTTGAATTTCTAAATTATATTTTTCTCTTTTTGTTTCATAAAAGTAAAACAGAAAAAGAAGCATAGGCCGAACATCAAAGCATGGAAATCATAAGTGAACTGAAAGTAAGCCAGTCTTTAGCCTCAATCAGATATTTAGTGAATTTAAGCTGGTTGACTTATTTTCAGTTGGTCTGGAAAAGAAGATAAGTAAAGAATCTATGAAATACTAGGACTGTATCATAGAAAGTTAAGTTTAAAAGTCAAGAATATAAACAGCGATGCTAGAATATTTTTTGGCTTTACTATGTAAGTCCATTACTGCCCAATTTTTGCATACAACTTTTGTATATCTTTTCAGAAGCACATGAAATTTGTATTAGGATACTAACCTACATTACTCTGGGAATAGAATAAGGAATCCTCTAAGGTTTTCATCTACTGTTCAGGTTCTAAACTGTCTGCTACTTATCGCTTTTCATTGTCAATGTAAATGGAATAATGCTATAGACTTGTTTTCTATTTTGGGTCCTTAAAATTCCAGATTTGTCTAATGATTGCAAACCGGAAAAAGTAAGTCCATCCTTCATGGGTTGGACTCCAGGCAAAAGTGACATGGGAAGAGGGAACAGAAAGAGGCCCCCACTGGTATCCACTATTCCCTCTTTTAAGGGTCTCCTAAATGGACATCAGTACTGTCTTTTTGGAAGGTACCTTTTCCAAATATATCATAAGTTGAAGTTGGCTTAACTTTTGACCTTGAAATTTCACTTTTGGGAGGTTATCCCATAGCAGTACTTCCACAGATTTGCAAAAATGTATGTACAAATATTGCAACATTGTGTGGAATAGTGTAAAACTGGAAAAAACTAAAAAGCCTAGTTAGATAAGTTATGGTACGTCTGTACAATAGAATGCCGTGCAGCCATTAAAAATAATGAAGTAATCTGTATGTATTGATATGGAAAGAGTGATTAAAAAGTATTATTAATTGCAAAGAACAAATTCCAGAGCAGTATGCATAATATTATTTCAACTCAGTGAATATTAATAAATGTGTGTGTTAGTATTTGCATATAAAAATTTGGATGAAAATATAGTGAACACTTATGACTGGTTAGCTTGGAGCAGGGTAATGGCGGGGATGGTAGGGAATGATTTTGGGGAAACTTTCACTTCCCAAGTTCTGTATTATTTGAGCTTTTCACAACAGATATTATTTTATAATCAGAAAAGCAATAAAAATAAGAGATTCCCATATCATTTTACTCTCTTTTCTATAGCAAGGAGAAAAAACTTGACTCCCCCTAAGCTTTAGAGGGCAGGGCAGAGACCATTAGAATTTTCTGTCACTTTCTATTTCACTTAGTGAAATGAAATCACCTCCCAAATTGGCTGCTACCTAGAAGGTGACAAGGCTGCCCAGGGGCATGGAGGTCACCCAGCCAATCTGAAATAAGCAGCTTGTACCCATCACAGAGGAAATGCCAGAGCAAGTCTGCTGTTTTGGGGTACTTGTGGTTGTGGTATGCGCTTCCACTCTATGTAATGGTTGCCTGAACTTTCCTAAAACCAAACCAAACCAAACCAAACAAAAAGATGTCTGGTTTTGCAAAAACCTCAGCTTGCTGAACTAAATGTTAAATTCAGGTTTTTCATTGACTTGGGAAGATGATCCTACTTTATGAATAAAAACCTACCTAACATGCATTAAAAAAAACACCCACAAGGATTTGAGAATAGGTTGCCAACCTGCTGGGGCAGAGGGTGGGTAGGGGTTTTGGTTTAATTTGCTTAAGTGCAGGAGAGCTGGGAGGACCCTGGTGTGTGAAGGGGGTCTGGGCTGCTGTGGGGCAATGCTTATAGGGAGCATCTGCCCGGAGTAACCGTGTTTTATATTCACCCTGTGTCTGGAGTCAGCAGGGGTGAAATGAAAGGCCAGTTGGGTGTTTACAACCTGTTTTCTGTCATTGGTAATGCTAGCACACACTGTCTATTAACTTTTGCCTTGAAACCCTCTTTTTTTTTTTTTCCTGCTGATACAACTGCACTTTGGCACGAAGCAATTACGCTGAACTCAGGCTCTCCCATCGCAGAAAGGCAAGATGAGTTAAGATGGAGCAAAGTCTCCCAAACTCCCTATTTAATTATTATTATTTTTCGGTTAGAGGCACAACCCTGTTGCTAAACAAAGAATCAGTGCTAATTTGTACTTTTGAAAGGGCACTCCATAAATTAAGCTAATATAATCAACATGGCTAATTACCAGGTGAACTCAAAATGGAAGCCTTGGTTTTGCTAATGGAACTTTCTCCAGTCATTTTTGCTCCATCACATACGACTACATGATTTACAATGTACATTGTCAGTTATATCCTTTTCTGTGCAGAGAAAAGCTAAGGGCCAAAGGGGTCTAAGTGGCAGGTGGTGGATATGTCCCTTCTGGATGCTACCTGAAAAATTCTCAATGCCATTTTGATCCATGGACTCTTTTTAGTCTGGCAGATTGAGGGGAGCCTTAGTATTTTGGGAAACAGTGTCAAATGTCCCCAAAGGGCTCTAATGGTTAGGGAAATATCCTAGACCTTATCTGATGTCAGTCAAGCTAAGTAGGCTAAGCTGAAAGTAGTGTTCTAGAGCCCTGGGTCAGGCCCGCCCTGCCATCCCTGTTTGCCTGTCTACCCACTTCCCTGCTACCCCCTGTCCCCACACACTGGAGAGCCCACACCAGTCGCTCAGATGGACTGGTCAGGGCTTGAGTTTGAAAACCAGCCTGGGGTCGTGATGGCGACACTGGGGAAAATGAGAGAATTCAGTGCCTGTGGACTTGCTCAAGGACACATGGTTTGGTACTGAACATATACACAGCCTCACCCCTTGGGGCAGCTCAGAAGCCTGTCCTTGTCCTAATGAATTGTGCCTGATCATGCAAAATAAGCCTCATTGCTTGGGTGCACGGCTCACCACGATCATTTCATTAGCCTGGCAGGCCAGATTTCACTTGTCTGATGCCAGAGAGATGTCCTCCCTTCTTCAGGGAGAAGGCAAACAGCCTCAGCAAGAAAACCAGTTTCCTCAAAAGCTTGTCTTTGTTGAGTGCTCAGACCTCACAGCTGGCATTTGCTTTTTAGAAACACCCATCTCCTTCCCTGCTGGTTCTTCTACCATTTAAATGGATCGAAGGGTGATTTCCTGGCAGTCCGGGCTCCTTGGGGCCTGTGAGCTGCCAGCACCTTGGCTGACTTTCTGTTACTGCAGTGCTGACCCGCTGCCCTGGGTGTCATCTAAAGCACTGCAGAAAATCAAGGTAGAGGGCAGGGGGCACAGGGACCCAGCTCTCTATTAGATGAAAAATATATGATGTATGTCTATGCCCACTATAAAAAAATAAAACCATTCCAATTTATGAGGCTGGTGTTAGATGATTCTATCACATTCTCATCAATTTTGATGTTCTTTTCTGGTATGTCATGTTGGGATGTTGGGAAGGGGTTGTCATCACCTGGATGGAGCCTTTATAATTTGATGCTCTAAGGCCACTCCCGTTGCCCACCACTGCCTCTGCTACCTGAGGGTTCTGCTGCTGTGGCTCGCT
This sequence comes from Choloepus didactylus, assembly GCF_015220235.1. NCBI lineage: Eukaryota > Metazoa > Chordata > Mammalia > Pilosa > Megalonychidae > Choloepus > Choloepus didactylus. The sequence continues at coordinate 146,621,743 of NC_051311.1, forward strand.
CATATCTGTTCTCTTTCCTTATGTATCACTCACATTAGGTGGCTCTCTAGGGCAGAAATGGATGAAGCCCAGGAAACCTGGGCTATCTTAGGCCAAATTGAGTAGAATTAACAGTGAGGGAACTGGGTTCTTCTGTATTACCTTTCTTTTTGAATTCCTGATGCTAAAAGCTGTCTTCCAATCATGCCTTCATTCATTTAACAAGTACTTACTGAGAACCTACACGAGTTTAGAAAATTGAGAAAGAAGCACAGAGCTGCATTATTTCAATCAAGCTAGCATCAGCATAAAAAATAAAAGGAAAAGACAGAAAAAATGTCAAGCAAATATCATAAGACTTGTTCCAAGATGGACTTATTATGCAACTCCTTGCTGGCTCCAGCTTTTTCCTAAATCCCTTTATCACTTCGGGGTATCTGCTCCACCTTGACATTCTGGCAGATGGGGAGGTGTAGCTGCCATCTGTCTTTATTTTTCTAACCCCTCCGTAGGACATTACAAAGTGGGCACTGCAGGGACAGCTCACACTGCCAACTCCGTTCTTTCACCCAGATGCTTGCTGCTTCTCTGCCCAGATCCCCAGGCCGGGGGAGAGGCTGGCCCAGGTCTCTGGCTCATGTCTGCCTGCCCTTTGGCTTTTTGCAAAATAAAATGCAGCAGTGGGCTGGAGGGGCCCCAGGGTAAGCTGATTCAGCAGGAAAGTGCAGTTGCAGGGATTTTGGCTCTTGGAGTAAAGTCTCTTTTTGCAGGTGTACTTGACTCAGTGGAGCCAGTTTGCAATCTGTCCCCCTCAGGCGTGATCCAGGGGCTGGAGGGGCATTGACTGTCTGACCATAGGAGTGTTCTGTTTTGTGATGGGGGTGGCGGCTGATGCCCGATGCTTCTCCTTCTATAAGCTCCTTGAGGTCAGGGACTGTGGCCTTTTTGCCATTCTCTCCCAGAGCCTGGCACATTGTAGGTCTCAATACATAAATATTTTGAGTGAAGAAAAGAAAGCAAATAAGGTGAGTGTAGATTATAGGAAGAGCACTGACTTTAGAGTTTGGCTCTCATCTCTGTGACTCAATAGCTGTACACTCAAGTTCCTTAACCTTGCCAAACCTCAGTGTCCTCATCTATAAAATGGGGACAATCATACTTGCCTCTCAAGGCTGCTGTGGAGATGAAATTCCATGGAGTGATGTGGCCTTTGTCTCATGGCAGGCCTTAGGGAGTGTTAACTATTTTATCAGAGAGTCACAGGTGGCTTGTCACAGAGATAAGGACCTGGTTCTCCAGTAGCCTTGGAGGACTTGGGGTTCTGGGGAGAGTGGTGAACCAGCCTAAGGGGCACCAAGGCAAGGACTGGTGCATCAGCATCTCTGGACCATGGACTGGTATTTCCTGCCCTTTAACTCACTTCCCTGATTATGTCTATACTTCCTCACCTTAAGAGTTCTAGGGCTCTCCTGGAGGTATGCATGGTAGGAAGAGATGCTTTAATAATATTTTAAGCTTTATTTTTAGCCCAGGCTTGGAAAAATTGGTAAGAGAATTACAGGAAAGCAAAGGGTGGGGTCAGTGAGCAGGATAGCTGCCTTCTAGTGCCTCTTGGGATGTGGTCCAGCTCTGCCCTTAATCAGCTGGTAAGGGTAAGGCACTTAATCTTTCTGAGCCTGACTTTTTGTTTTGTAAAATAGGGGATGGATGGCTAGTGAGGAATTGTTCTGAATCAGCAGTTCTCAACTTTTTCCTTTGGCCATGATTACAGGACAGATGGTGTTCATGTGTGGCACTTTACTAGGAGTATGCACAGATTTTGAGATACTGCCCCAAATATTGTGGAACTACACTGTTCAATATTTTGAAATCACTACTGATAATAGAATTTAGCAAAACTACTTTCTTACTATGGGTCATGGGCCTAAATAGGATTGGCCTGTGAATTATGTGCAGTTTCTCTGAAAATGCTGTAAGTTTGTGTTGTTTTTACCACACAAGGAAGTAAATCAGAATATGAGTGAGGAAGGTGTTCTTATGAAGTAACTGTGATTCTGTTTTATTTTATTTAAAAAGTGGTTCTTGATTAGTAGTAATGTGTTTTGGGGATACAACTCATAATTGATCCTAACGTACCCATTTGTTGGGATGTGAGAGTTGAGAATTAATGGTTCAAATTCAAAAGGATCTTTCAGCTTCATGGGTTTGTTCCATTAATTTCACATGGATTTGTGAAATCCATAGGATTTCCTTCTAAGATAGAGAAATTCAATTCAAGAGCAAGCTACAATAATAGAGTGGAATTGGTATGGAGTGGGGTGGGAAAGAAGGGGGAACTGAGGGCCACAGAATTTTCAAAATCTTCCTTCTCAATAACTCACTCATTGCAGACGTCATTTCCAATCATGGCATATATGACGATGGCTGGATAGTCCAACAGTTGGTTCCTAGACAAACTGAGAAGCCATAGATGAAATCTGAATGTCACACCTTTGTGAACCTAGCTTTGTAACCAGTGTCACAGGCTGAGCCTGTGAAAGAATTTTTGTATAACCAACCTCTTGGTAATTTTTTTGTTACTCTTACTTCGTATTTCATTCCAGTATAAGCAATCAGTATTGCCATTTCCCCCTTCTTCTCTTCTGTCTTTAACCACTTCCCCATTAGGGAAAGGCCACATAAATTGAAAAGGATTTGCATTGATACATTAAATTGAATAAGTCAAATTGAATTGAAAGGTGGATATGGAGAGACATGCTGACATCATGTTGTCAGTAAGCACTGATGAGTTACCTGGGCTACTTGAGTCCAGATTTGTAGGATGTCCTGATCGCCATGGACCTAAAAAGGCAGAGCTACCCAGGGCTTCCATTCGGGGCCTCCATTCTGATTTTTAAGCCCAAAATGAGCACAAAATTGGTTTCTCATATATAAAGCAGGAATATGCCATGATCCCTTTTGTCTTTTTCGGTTACTTCTATTTGCATTCATTTTTAATGATATTTCTGTAAGGATGAATGAAAATTAATCACTTCCTAAGCTCAATGGCTCAAGAAGTTAAGAAATGATATCCTAGTGTTTGGATAGTGGCTGATAAGCTATTGAAGCTAAGTAAATTGTGATTACAGGGTAGTGGCATTGAGTTTTCATTCATTCTTCAAAATGAAAAACCAAATTTAAAAACAACTTCCAGTCACTTACCTTTTTATAAATTTCTCCAAGTTTTGGGAAGATGCACCTGAATAATTAAAATTAAGAAAAAAAAGTTAATGCGTTCCATTGAACACAATCAAAACGAATGTCTGATTGGCTGAAATCATGGAAGAACTGTTATTACACAGTCAAAGGCTTCTCAGACCATCACATTGATGGGAATAATTTGCTTCCTGAGAATTTCTGTGGCATTCTGCCTTATAAATCTCCTTTTGGGTTTTCTGTTTACTTGGCACTATCTTAACATAACCAATAATTTTTTGGATTCAGGGATCTCAAGACATTTCCTAAGCACTAATGACTAAACATTTTAGTGGACATGAGAAAAAGGTAGAGCGTGTGTGGGAGTGTGTGTGTGTGTATATATATATATATATGTATACACATATGTATCTATATCTATATACCTATGCCTATACCTATATCTATATCTATATCTATGTCTATATCCATTACCAAATAGAGAAACTACCCAAATGGTTAAGTAACAAGTTGAAGGATTAGGAAAACAGAAGGGATTCACTGAGAACTCCCAGTCTCCCTAGAGAGCCCCATTTAATCACTTCCTAGTGTTCCTTCTCACTCCTGAGGCTCCTGCAAGCTGACTGGCCACTGTGAGTTTCAGATTGTCGATTTGATATATTTTAATTCCTCTAATGATATGCATGGCCATCCTTCCCCTCCTCCCCGCAATCCCTGTTACTGCCTGTAATGGCTCTATTGATATGAAAATTGCAGTTATTGAATACTTATTTTCTGCTAGGTACTCTGTGAAACATTTATATTATTAGTTCATTTAAGCCTTATCACAACTGAGTGAAGAGGGTAGACACTGTAGTATTCCCATTTTATAGATGAGGAAACCAAGGCTCATTTACCTGATTTACTCAAAGCTCCATAACTAATAATTTGAAGAAGGCAACTCAAGCCCAGTTCCTTCTGTCTGCAATGCTGAGCTCTGGCTCACTGCACCACTTTGCTTCCCTAGGCTGGGAGTCTAGAAAGTGTGCACTCAAAGAGATATATTCCTTTTTTGTCCCTTGGGGACTGTTCTGGTGGTAATAAGTGGTGCAAGAGATGGAGAGACAACATCTACCTGTCCCTACAAGATTCTCCTGTAACTTCTAGCCTTGGAAGCTTAGGGGGTAAATGCATTTTATGCTAGAGCCAGTGTGTGTTCTTGTAGTTTCACCTGGAGAAAGGGTAGTGCATAGCCGTGAAGGGCGTGGTGGCCCATGTTCCCTTGAAGCTGTGTGATCATGCAGTGACTACCTCTGGGCCACATACACCCAGCTGAAAGCTGTATGTGTAACAATGGTGTTTGTTCTCTTGGCTGATTCAGGAATGTTAGCACATTAAATGAATATTGCTTTATTTCCTTTTGGAGTGAGGCAGTATGATGGTTTGGAGGCTTTATGGACCCCAGCAGATCATGTTCTTAAAGTTAATCTATTCCTGTGGGTGTAAACCTCTTGTGGGTGGGACTTTTTGATTAGGGTATTTCAGTTGAGGCGTGCCCCAGGTGGGTCTTAATCTTCTTACTGGAGTCCTTTATAAGAGGATGAAAAGCCAACCCAGTTCTGGTGTATTGTGTTTTGGCAGCTTTAGTGAAATAAATAGACAGTCTATTATTAAAATTGCACACGAACATCAAATTCAGGGCAGTTAGTCTAACTCCCCATGCATGCATTTATTCATCCATTTCCCCATGCATGCATTCATTCACCTGCTTCCCCATGCATGCATTCATTCACCTACTTCCCCTTGCATGAAATTCATTCACCTACTTTACCATACATGCATTCATTCATTCACCTACTTCCCCAGATGCGTGCATTCACCTACTTCCCCTTGCATGCATGCATTCACCTACTTCACCATGAATGCATTCATTCACCTGCTTCCCTGTGCATGCATTCATTCACCTACTTCCTCATGCATGCACTTATTCACCGATTTTCCCATGCATGCATTCATTCATCTACTTCCCCTTGCATGCATTTATTCACCTACTTCCCCATGCATCCATTCATTCACTCATTTCCCCATGTATGCATTCATTCATCCATTTCCCCATGCATGCATTTATTCACATACTTCACCATGCATGCATTCATTCACCTGCTTCACCATGCATGCATTCATTCACCCATTCCATTCATTTGTTGAGCACTTTCTATGTGCCTGACATGTAGTAGAGGATTAACAGATATGTTGGACAGACTGTATACTTGAGGGGTAGATCTGTGGGGGTGATCCATAATTGAGTGCTGGTAAGTGACTTTGAAAGGTTTAATGCAAATCCAGCCCCAGTACTTGAAATGAGAAAAACCCAATGTGGGTTTGAAGCCTGTTATCTCTGTTCTTGTGAGGAGCCATATTTTATAATACTGAGGCCAAAATATAGAGACTCAAAGTATTTCTTGATGTCATGTTGCTCCCTGTTGTCTTCAAGAGGGAAGAGAAGCAGTCCAGTCATTTCCTGCTGACAGTAGTTTCCTACAGTGGCCCTTCATTCAGTTCCAGCCCCACGACTCTCAACTTCCCATTTTCAGTCAGACAATAAATCAAGAGGTGTTTAATTCTCACTCTTTGATTTTTCTCTTAATGAGAAATGGAAGCTAATGAAAGCTCAAGCCATGAGTGGGAAAAAATTAAACCAAAGAACCAGGTCAGACCAATACTTTTTTCTCATTATCCAGAGTGCAACTGGGAATTTGAGGTGCAGTGAACCCACAGAGCTTGGAGAAAATGAAACTAAAATCCTGTCATGGCACACCACATTGGCAGCCTCTACCTCATGCCCATACTACCCTTTGCTGCTGGGTGGACTGGGATGTCAGGACATTTGCCAGATAACCAGTTGTGGTTGATTTAAACAAAGCAATCACAAGCAGCCACCCACGGAGAGGGGAATTGCCTGCACTTCTTTACCCAAGTGTCTTTTTTTTTTTTTTCTGGTGGGTATCCATAATACAAGCACATTAATTCTCTTTGCTCCAGAGTTGTTGCAGCTTCCACTATCTCCATCTCCTTTTGGAAGTCTCAGGTTTTATGAGATTATGGAATTAGTTTATGCAATTCCCGATCACATTCTCTTCTTAATTCCCTTTTTTGTTGTTCTGCTATCCTTTTGCCAGCCTCCTCAACATTATTTGTCTTTCTTCCTCCCAATTGCTGTTGTTTTTCTCCTCCTATTTGGCAACTTCTCCCCAGATGCTGATTTTGCTGCTGCTGATAGCATTAGAGAAAATACTGAGTAAAGCAGTTGGAATTGGAAGATGTGAGCAGCAAAGAAAGATAGGTCCTAGCACATGGGACATGGCAACACAAGGCAGACATTTTCAGAAGTTGATACTTTGGGCTCTGCAGTTATAGCTCAGAGAAATGGGAAAAGTTTGAACTTAAAATAGCAGCATTTTGTTTAAGTGTTTGTCAAAACAGTCTAATGGAGACTCTACCTGTCCTCAATTAAGGGAAGAAGAGGGTCCAAAATGCCATCAAGACCCGACTGTCTCATCCAGTCTATTTAAAAAAGTGTAGTGTATTGCAAGAAGAGAAGAAGAGTTTACCATAATCTCGGCATTGTTTATCCTTCTGTAAATGAATTTCAGCTTACATTTCCCCTGCTGGATCTGTGTTAAACACAGCAGAAGTGCTTCATCTTTCGTGCATTGAAGCTAACTGGTAACACCATTTTAATGGCTTTCTAAATTAATTTGTAACTTTTAGTGCCCAGACCAGTCAGTTGCAAATGCTTCATGGAGAGAGATGGGGTATATTTAAATATTAGTATAATCAGTCTTTATAAATTAAGTAATTCATTAATTTAGCAACATCAATAGAGTACCTCCGATGTGCTAGGCACTGTAATAGGTGCCTGGGGCACATCAGTAAATAACAAAGACATGGCCCTTGTTCTTTTGAAGCTTGTAGTATTAAGTAAATAATGAATATAAAGTGTCAGGGACGCAAAGAAACCCTGAAGAAATGCCATTAAACTAGTTCTGAAAGACAGGTAGGTGTATCCTAAAATGCTAAGATAAGAACTAGTTCATTAATTCTCAATAAAATACCTGGTGCTTTTTACACATGGTTCAGAAACAAATCTCTAGTTTAATGCCATATTTTTTTATAACTATCTGTATATAGCAGAGGCAGCTCCAGATTTTGTGAGTTCTGAAGCTTACACAATTTAGGGGATCCTCTTTCAGGAAAAAAAAAAACGTTAAAATGAGACCTGACGTAAAGGGAAGCCATAGTAAAAAGAGACAGCAATCTTAACCAGTGGTGGTTAAAGATCTTATGCCGGCAAATTTTACAAATACATATGGTCATCAGGAAAGGGGGAGGCCCTCAAGGTTAAGTATCTGTAGCTTCATGATAACTCTGCTTCTTGGCATGCCTTAGAGGTAATGCGTAATGCCATGGAATATTAGCATTGGGTGGATCCTAAGAGAGCATCTGGCCAGGTACCCCATTTGACAGGTGAAACAGAGAGAGGGAAAGAGACTTGCCTACTGCCAACGAGCAGCATCTCACCTAGGAATCCATTTCAGTCAGCAATTTAATAATGGACATTAGTAATAATAAAAAATGGATTATTTTCACTTCAACTTCCATATGAGACCAAGGGAAGAGATGTCTATTTGGTACAGGATCTAAATTTTCTAAATGGTACAACTCTAGTCGGTTTGTTCAAACACCACAGTTGCATGGAACTTTGAATAGGAAGTGAGATACAGAAGGTTAGTATAGGCTGGAGTGAAATAGTGACACATCCCAGAGTAATTTGGGCAGATAATAAAAAATATATTTACAGCACCACCCCCCCCCCCCAGCCCCGAGGATCTGGGGGAAGGTGCGGATGTGTTGGACATCCTCACCTGGACTGGTGTTGATGTTGTCACAAACATTGGGACTGGCGGTTTGATATGCTGAGCCCTCTATCATGGGACTTGCCCTTATGAAGCTTGTTACTGCAAAGGAGAGGCTAAACTTGCATATGATTGTGCCTAAGAGTCTCCCCCTGAGTGCCTCCTTTGTTGCTCAGATGAAGCCCTCTCTCTTTCTCTAACTGAGCCATCTCGACAGGTGAACTCGCTGCCCTCCCGCTTACATGGGACCCGACTCCCAGGGCTGTAAATCTCCCTGGCAATGCAGAATTTGACTCCCGGGGATGAATCTGGACTCGGCATCGTGGGACTGAGAGTATCTTCTTGACCAAAAGGGGGATGCAAAATGAGACGAAATAGTTTCAGTGGCTGAGAGATTCCAAATGGAGTCGAGAGGTCACTCTGGTGGACATTCTTATGCACTATACAGATAACACCTCTTAGGTTTTAATGTATTGGAATAGCTAGAAGTAAATACCTGAAACTACCAAACTCCATCCCAGCAGTCTGGACTCCTGAAGACGATTATATAATAATGTCGATTACAATGGGTGACAGTGTGATTGTGAAGACCTTGTGGATCACACTCCCTTTATCTAGTGTATGGATGAGTAGAAAAATGGGGATAAAAACTAAAGGACAAATGGGGTGGGATGGGGGGATGATTTGGGTGTTCTTTTTTCACTTTTATTTTTTATTCTTGTTCTGGTTCTTTCTGATGTAAGGAAAATGTTCAGAGATAGATTGTAGTGATGAAGGCATAACTATGTATGTGATCATACTGTGGACAGTTGATTGTATACCATGGATGATTGTATGGTGTGTGAATGTATTTCAATAAAACTGAATTTAAGAAAAAAAAATGGATTATTTTCATTCTTTTTAGTAATATGAGGATCTGTGAAAAGTACTTTGAGGTGCATTTTAGTTGATCAATCACAACTGCACTCAAGCAAACCATGAAATGACCTTAAGTGATTGTCTGGATCAGGGGTGGCAAGCTCAGAGACCTGCGGGGCCTGGCAGGTGAGCCAGTCCTGCTGCAGACAACACATCCCATCCAGAGAGGGCAGCCCCTATTCAATCCTGATTGATTCCTGCCATTCAGAACGGGGGACCAGTGTTGTCAGGCCGGAGAATTTTACAACAGAAGTTGGAAATCTAGGAGTTTTTGAGAAATGTCCCAGTTTTTAGATGTTGGCAACTAATCTGATGAAATCACTGCCCTCCCCCCTACATGGGATCTGACACCCAGGGGAGTAAATCTCCCTGTCAACGGGGAATATGACTCCCGGGGAGGAATCTGGACCTGGCATTGTGGGATGGAGAACATCTTCTTGACCAAAAGGGGGATGTGAAAGGAAATGAAATAAGCTTCAGTGGCAGAGAGATTCCAGAAGGAGCCGAGAGTTCACTCTGGTGGGCACTCTTACGCACAATATAGACAACCCTTTTTAGGTTCTAATGAATTGGAATAGCTAGCAGTAAATACCTGAAACTATCAAACTACAACCCAGAACCCATGAATCTTGAAGGCGATTGTATAAAAATGTAGCTTATGAGGGGTGACAATGTGATTGGGAAAGCTGTATGGACCACACTCCCCTTTGTCTAGTTTATGGATGGATGAGTAGAAAAATAGGGGAAGGAAACAAACAAACAAACAAACAGAGGCACCCAGTGTTCTTTTTTACTTTAATTGTTCTTTTTCACTTTAATTATTATTCTTGTTATTTTTGTGTGTGTGGTAATGAAGGTGTCAGGGATTGATTTAGGTGATGAATGCACAACTATGTAATGGTACTGTGAACAATCGAATGTACGGTTTGTTTTGTATGACTGCATGGTATGTGAATATATCTCAATAAAATGAATTAAAAAAAAAAAAACAAAACAAGGTCACCTGTGCCAAACAAAACGCAGGTGACCTTGATGCAGTTTTGCCCTCCTATCAACAGGGTAACACAAAATTAATCAACTGGTTTTAAATAGCTGTAAATTCTTTTCTTAAAATTTTCACTTGCAGGTTGTAAAAGAGGGAACTGATCATTTAAAAATTAAGATTAAAATAATTAGTAGCAATTTTTAGTTTTGTGTTTGGTTCAACATTGAAAAGCAACAGAATTGTGACTCCCTTCCTTTCCTCCCTCCCTCCCTCCCTTTCATCCTTTCTGACAAGATGGTGTGTGTATGTGTGTGCATGCAATTACAGGGTGTAAAATTAGAAAAGAAAATGGAACCAAGATAATTGAAGCAAGATCTCCTTTTCTCCTCTTTCTCCCCTCAAATTTCCTTCCTTATCAACCTCAGCCCTTCTTTTCATGCCTCCTCTTATCCATGAAGAGGTTTCCCTGTTAGACCACTAAACACTGATTTATCTCTCTTTCTTTTTCTTTGATAAGATTTGCTGTTTGGCCCATGCATCCGACTCCTGATTATATTCCATTTGGTGCTTTGTTGTGTAGGGTCTTGTACTTTTTTCCTGGCTATTTTGTATTAATGTGACAATAAGTTCCTTGAAAGTGTGAACTTTTTGCCACAGTACTAAGCACATGGTAGGTGTCCATTTAATGACAAGTTGATTTGGTACTTGTCTAGAGAGGAAAGGAGAGAAAAGAGGGTCACTGATGACTGTTTCCTGCCCTGTGAAACTCTCTCTTCTGTTGACTTCTGGTGGCACCATGCTTTTCTGGTTCTCCTCTTTACTCTCTGACCAATAACCATTATTTCAATTCTTCTTTATGTCTCCTCTTCTTCCAGACCTAAGGTTCCCATCTTTGGTTTTCTTTTTTTATACACTGTGCCTGGATCAGACCATCCAACTGTATGCTTTGAACTACAGTCTGTATGCTTGTGATTGCCGATATTCTGTTTGAGTCAGGGTCTCTTCCTTGAGTCTGACACATATTTCCAGCTGCTTATGGGACACCTCTACAAAGACATCCCTCACATACTCCCAATGGAACATGGCCAAATCTGGACTCTATCTTCCCCCACCCCCAACCTGCCCCTTCTCCCCTATTCCCTGCCAGGATTAATGCATCATCACCTGCCCAGTCTAGTAAATGAGATCTTCCTATCATTCTTTGTTCCTCACTGTCTCTTGCCTCCATCATACAATTGGCCACCAAGTCTTCGTGATTCTACCACATGATAAATGTTTATTGAACACATGTATTCTTTTCCATCCCTCCTGCCTTAGTTTAAGCCTTCCTCACTTGGGCCCATATTCCTACTATGGCTTCTTAACTAGTCTCTAAGGAACCAGTTTCTTCCAATTCACTACATTCCCAATTCCCAGAGGGATCTCACCAACAAGGAAGTAATGTGTCAGTCTTGGCTTAAAAGTCTCCATGGGATTCTCACTGCTAATAGAATAATGTCCAAACTATTTAAAATGGTACATGAGACCTCAATGCATTATATTTTTCCTTATTATGATTTTGGGTATCTGTGGGATCTTAGTAATTTCCCCTCTTCATTCCTGACATTAGTAATTTGTCTTCTTTTTTTCTTGGAGTTTTATCAATTTTTCTGATCTTTTCAAAGTACCAGCTTTTAGTTTGACTTTCTCTATTGTTTTTCTGTTTCCAAATTCATTGATTTCTGCTCTTTATAATTTCCTTCTTTCTGCTTGCTTTGGGTTTATTTTGCTCTTCTTTGTCTAGTTTCTTGAGGTGAGAGCTTAGATTATTGATTTGAGATCTTTCTCTTTTTTTCATATAAGCATTTAATGCTATAAGCACTGTTTTAGCTGCATCCCACACAATTTGATGTCATATTTTCATTTTCATTCAAATAGAAATATTTTCTAGATTCCTTTGAGAGTCCCTCTTTGACCCATGGAAGCTTTAGAAATGTGTTATTTAACTTCCAAATGTTTGGAGTTTTTCCAATTATCTCTTTATAATCAAGATCTATTTTAATTTCATCATGTTCAGATCATGCTTTGAATAATTTCAATTATTTTAAATTTATTAAGGTTTGTTTTATGACCCAAGATATGTTCTATTTTGGTGAATGTTCTGTGTTACTTGAAAAGAATACTATTCTGCTGTTGTTGGGTGGTGTATTCTATAAATGTCAATTAGATCTAGGTGGTTGAAGCTATTGTTAGTTCATCTATATCCTAACTGATTATCGGTCTCCTAGTTCAGTAAGTCAGTAAGAGAGGAATGATAAAGTCTCCAACTATAATTGTGGATTTGTTTATTTCTACTTACAGTTATTTCAATTTTGCTTCACGAATTTTGAAGCTCTGTTGTTAGGTACACACACATTTAGGTTTGTTTTATGTTTTTGGTGAGTTGACCCTTTTATCAGTATGTAATGTCCCTCTCTGTCCCTGAAATCTATTTTGCTTCATATTAATATAGCCATTGAAGCTTCTTTTGATTAGCATTGGCTTGGTTTATCTTGTTACCCATTTATATCATTATATTTGAAGTTTGTTTCTTGTAGATCGCACTTATTTGAATCATTATTTTTTAATACATTCTGATAATATCTGTCTTTTAATTGGTACATTTAGACCATAAACGTTTTATGTAATTATTGATGTGTGTGAATTTAGGTCTACTATTTTATTATTTGTTTTCTGCTTGTTTCCTTTGTTTTTGTTCCTCTCTTTCTCCTACCCTGCCTTTGTTTAGTTTATTTGAACACTAATTTATCTATTTTTTTTCCTTTTATCTCTTTGCTCAGTTTTTTAAATGATTGTTTTTCTAGGGATTACATTGTATGTATATACTTAACTTTTCACAGTTTACTTAGAATCAAAATTTTACCACTTCAAGTGGAATGTAAAAGCTCACCACCATATAGATCCCTGTCCCCCCCCCCCCCGTTTGTGTTGGCGTTGTCTTTTATATTCCATCTACATATATGAAAGTTACATCAGGGGATACTATAAATTTTTGCTGTCAATTCTTAAACATATTTTAAAGAACTAACGGAGAAAAATAGTCTATTATATTTGTCATTTTTGTTGCTCCTCTTTCATTCCTGAATTTCCAAGTTTCCTTGTGGAATCATTTCCCTTCTATCTGAAGGACTTCCTTTAGTGATTCTTTTAGAGGATGTCTGTTGGCAACAGAGTCTTAGTTTTCCTTCATCTGAGAATGTCTTTATTTCTTCTTCATTCCTGAAAGATATTTCTACCTGATATAGAATTCTAATTAACAGATCTTTTCTTTCACTTTAAAAATGTTGTTCTACTTCTTTCTCGTTCCTTGGTTTCTGATGAGAAATTTGCAGTCATTTAAATTATTGTTTCTCTAAATGTAGCACATTTTTTTCCTCTGGGTATTTTTAAGATATTGTCTTTCTCTTTAGTTTTCAGCAGTTTGATTATTATGCGTCTGGGCATAGGTTTCTTTGGGTTTATTTTGTTTTGGGTTCAGTATTTTCTTCTCCATCCAGGACTCTGATGACTGACTTTTTGATATTATCCCTCCTGCCCTTGTGGCTTTGTTCATTATTTTTTTTTTTTCAGTCTTTTTTTTCTCTCTGTTTTTCAATTTGGATAATATATATTTATCTATCTTTACGTACACAGACTCCTTTATTTTCTCCTCTGCTGTCCATCCAGTGAATTTTTCCATTTAAGTTGTTGTATTTTTCAGTTCTAAACTTTTATTTGGTTGTTCTTTATATCTTCTATTACTTTGCTGAGAATTCCTGTCTTTCCGTTCATTCCAACACCATTTGCTCTTACTTCTCAGAGCATTTGTATAACAAGTTCTTTAATGTCTTTGTTACTTAGTTCCAACCTCTGTGTTGTTTTGGCATTTTCTTTTCTCATGTTGTCAATATTTTCCTGGCTCCTTGAATGCTAACTAATTTTGGATTTTATCCTGGACAATTTGAATATTATCAGACTCTGATTCTTGTTTATATTCTATAAATAATGGTGATATTTTTATCTTGGCAGGAAATTGCTTTCAGGTAGGAGGTTCTAACCAACTTTCTGTGAGGTTATGATTTCAATGTCAGTTCCATTTTTAAAGCTTTTGCAGTGTTATTTGAATTTGTCTTATGTGTGTGCCACCCAGTGACAATCCCGTTAAGTTCAGTTCTCAAAATCTTTTGTACGTTATTTAGGATCAGATCTATGCATGTGCACCTTGCGGTGAGCCCAAGACTCCATAAACAACTTTCTGAGTTTGCTTTCCTGAGAACTTTCCTTTCCATGATCTCCTTGGTACTTTTTGGTTCCCTGGGTTCCTTTTCCGGCCCTCCAGCCAGGAATTTAGTTGCTTTACTTTGTCATGCACTTCCTACAAATGCATTCATATCTGGGCCTGACTGATGGGAGGAGAGAATGATAAAAAAGCAATGGGAATTTGTCCCAATCCTTCTGGACCCACAGCAATTCCACTGGAGAAGCAGTCCCCCCAACTTCCTCCAAGTTTTAGGCCCCTGCAGCCCCCTTCTGCTATCACTATCCCTGCCAGGAGACCACTTTCCCACTTCTTGAGTGAGAAGTAGAGGATTTCTTCTGGAGCTTTCTCTACCCATGACAGTGTCCCTTCTGAGTTTTGGGCTGCATTGAGTTCAGGTCAGGAGATGCCAGAGGAAAACAAAATGGTAAATTCATTGCTGTTTTGGTAGTACTCCTAATTATGGTTTACTCCTTAATCTGCCTACTACTGTTTACCTTCCAGAGTCCTCAAATAGCTGTCACTTTAGATTTTAGAGATGCATTCAGTAGAAGAGACAGAGTGGACTGTGCTTACTCCATTGTACCCAGAACCAGAATCTTCTTCAATGTATTCCAAAGATTTTAAAGATTCATGGAATATAAGATGTCATACACTGACATAAAATAAATCTGATAGTTATTTAACATTAATTAGATTTTATATAATGCAGATTTTGCTTGCATTCTTATAATTTAGAAGGCATTTTAGGGAGGATGGTTTGTATAATCAAATTTTAAAAATCCATCACAAGAAATTTAAATTGATTCTCTTTTTCTTTAAAAATGTATGCTGCAATAAGCATGTTGAACTTTCAGACTAATTTATTGACCTTTCAGCTCAAAATAGTAGGCACTTAATAATTATTTGTTGTGACAGCTTATGATGGTGTTTCTACTACTGGAAAATACACAAATGTGGTTCTGAGTTTCAGTGACAAACTAGATAAATGATCCTAGAGAAAATATATTTTAAAAAGAATTTAATAGCCTTTCCAGTGTGGCTCTAATCTATCTCCCCATCTCAAAACTTGACGTAGCCCCACAGGTATCCTTCAGCCATGCTGAACTCTTCTCTCCTCTTCCCCCAAGATGTTTTGTCCTTGAAGTGCCTCTGCCTGTTGTCACCATCTCCATAAGCTTTTTGGAATCCTGTTTTTTTTCTGTTGGCCTCCCTACTGAAACATTACTTTCTTCTGCTTCTCCAGGCAGAGTTAAGTGCCTGCCTACATCTATTTTTGTACCATTTTAGCAGGACTATACTTGTTACCTTATTTGCCACTCTTTCCCATTTGAGTATGATTTTCTTGAGGGCAGGGACTTTGTCTTGTTCATTTTTCTATTTCTAGTACCAAGTACAATACTGGAGAATAAAGACAGGGTAAGATCAAATGGAAAATGAGAGGAAGTGAAGTGAAAGAGAAGATGAGAGGTAAGGGGCACATCCCAGATGACTTAGAGCTGATAAAAATGGAAGCTCATTTAAGCTATCAATACAAGCAGCACATAGCTTTACCCATAATGCCCTTTACTCAAGCCTTAAATAAAAGGGATCTATTTTAAAGGAGATCCCAGAGGGCTTCAGGAGCCTTCCTCATTGACAATCACATAAAATATTTGCTTTTGAACTTGCCCTCTGCAGGTGTGCAATTCAAGCTGTACAGGTTGAAAATCTTGACAAAACAAGAGTCGAAAGCACACACTGTTCCAGCCCAGATTAGCCCCAAGACCAAAGAACACACCTGGCATGGAGTTACCCATGAGTTTAATTAGGGACTTACACACGGGAGATGAATCTTCCTGATTGTAGTGGGTCGGGAACAGTGAAGTCAGCATTCCACAGAGAAAGAGAGAGGAGTGCTGAGGGGGGAGCCTTATAAAGAGTTGTGACAATGGAGTTTCTCCCAAGATTTGGTTACAACAAGGTCTCCTGAGGTTTGGTTACAACAGGATCCCACAAGATTTGGTTACAGTGAGGTCTCACGAGATTTGGTTACCAACAGTGATTAGTGGAGGGAAGTTTTAATGCCCCCCCCACCCCAGAGTGGGGAGGGGCCTGTTGTCTCATCTTGTAGGTGGCTGTACATATCTCATAATGGAGGAGGGGGCAGGGCCCCTGGGTCCTCACACACACCGTTCTCCTTCCAGTCACTGTTACATGTCCTGCTCCCATCTGGATGGATTGCAAGGAATAAGGAAAAGCATGAAGGATTGCAGATAAGTCCCAAGAAATAGTCCCTTTTGGATGGGAAGTTCTCCATTGTTTAAAGATCCTTTGAATCCCAGTGGCTTGAAGGTGTTAAAAATAGGAATGATGCCTTTAATAAAAGGGAATTTGAGTCTCCCTAAATGAATTGAAGTGTTTGTCTCTCAAAAGTTTCCATTATAATTCAACAGTGTCATCTTTGAGATATATTTGGTCCCCAGGAGAAACAGCAGGTGTTTTGACGCCTGCAGGCATGTGGGTGTATCTAAAAGCAGTTGCCTTTTAGATCAAGCATCTCAAAAATTGGGACTCAAATCTGTCTTAGTTGCTGTGACCACACTGGGTCAGGGATCTGCAAACAGAAGCGGCCTAGTTTTTCTGTTATAAATAATTCTCTGCCATCTCCTCTCAAGGTCTTGGGGGAAATCTCAATTGGGTTGACCAAATGCTTTCCGAGTACCTGTGTCAGCTTGGCAAAGGTGATTTCTTTGCTTCTCCTCAATACCCTCCTCTGTGACTTTTTAAGAAATTGTTTTAAAATTTTCAATTTGAAATAATTTCCAGAAATTTGCAAAAATTAACATTGATATAACACACTACTATTGTCTAATCTCTAGACCTTATTCAAATTTCACTAATTGTTCTACTAATGACCAATTTCTGATCCAGGATCCCAATCCAGGATCACATATTGTATTTTGCTGTCATTAAAGAAGTCTCCTTTAATCTGGGCTGGATCCTCAGCCTTACTTTGTCTTTCACGACCTTGACATTGTTGAGGAGAACTGGCCAACTATTTTGTGGAATGTCTCTTAATTTGGGTTTTCTGATGTTTCCTCATCATTAAACTCAGGTTATGCATTTTTGGCAAGAATATGATAACATAAGCTCAGCTAGCCAATTAAAGATACAAAACCTACTTTGTTCCAGAATAGAGATCATGGGGGGGTATAAAAATAATAATCCCTTGCACATGTAACTGAATTCAGCTAAATCTGGTTTCATAGTCATCTATCATTTGTCTCTTCATTGTTGTTTTGTGTTTTACTTTTTTCTTGCCTCTATCCCTTCCCAAGAAGATCCCTTTTGTCAGAAGACTGGCACAGAATGCTGGGTCAAGAAATTTAATTCTGACTCTCCAGCTGACTCCAGGGCAGATGTTGGTTGCCCTGGGCAGCAAGATGGTGGCTTTAGAGGCCAGAATCTAAATGGGAGACAATGTAGCTTGGTTGGGAGCCTGGACTTTGGTATAAGACAGACATGGGTTTAAGCTCAACTCCTGACAAGCTCAATGGGCCACTCACTTAACCATTCTGAGCCTCAGCTTCCTCACCTATAAAGTAAGGTTGTTGTATTGATTAAATGGAGATTAAGATTAACAGTGACCATAGCAACCTTAAACAGCTCTCCAGCCAAATTCACCCACCCGGCTATGGATGGCCCTGGAAGTTTGTGCCCTTACCCATGGTCCTTGGCAGTATTACTGGATAAAACAGATGATCCGCTGCCGGGGTCATGAAAGGACATCAACATATTCTTTCTGACATGGAGCAAAGCTTGAAGAATGGTGCTTCTTTCCTTTTGGAAAGCTTCCACATTCTCTTGCTTGTTGAGGGAGCAAAATCCTTTCTGGTGGGTTTAGGCGACCAGCTTCCTCCTCTCTGCTTTGTCGGATTATCTCCCAGAGGCACCTCTCTCCTGCCAGATGCCCAGGGCCTGGCCAGCTCTCTGGCTTTCTCTCATTCTTGCCCCTTCTGGCTTGCTGTGTACTGCTGTCCTTGGCCTACTTTCACTTGCCTAGTTCCAGACACTTTGACTTGGGAGTTGGGCTGCAAACTCAATGGCCACCAGGACTGGGCAGCTAAATCTGGGTGTGAAGGGAGCAGAGTGGGAACTGCACGTCACATAATCCATCTAAAGGGCAGGCTGCCATGCCAGGACGTAGTGTGGCCCACTGTTGCCAAACCTGATGAATTTCTAGGGTGAATAGGAAGTTGGATTTTTATGCAAAATCTCTTGACTTTTTCCTATCACCAACAAATACAATTAAAAAATCAAAAACTTAAACATTCCATGAGGCTGTGGGTTATCAGCGTAGAACACTGTGATTTAGATTTACCGAATCACAGAGCTTGGATGGAAGTTGAGATAATCTGATTTCAACATTTCATTTTATATATAGGGAAAACCGAGGCTCAGAATGAGGAGGTGACTCACCGAGGTTATACAACCAGCCGTTGAGGGGTCTTGAACTGTGGTTCAGGCAGGCATTTGTGTTTAATGTTTTTATCCTCCATCCGTACTGCAGTGTCTCAAAAATATCAGCAGGATGGATGGAGGCATGCGGGATCAATTCCATGAATCCAGGGCTCTGGACTTTTTACTGGGCAGCAACAACAGTGAGTTGTACTGTGTTGTGGTTTTGAGATGAGAGGCCTTTCTTTTTTAAATGCTGATGTAAGCCTTGTGTGTGGGTAGTCTCTTGCGGTTCGTTCTTGGAGCAGTGGTGTGTTAAATAAACACAATTTGACAGTCATTAAAAGGGGGAACTGAGCTTTACTGATAACTCATGGGTACACATCCCCAGTGACACATAGAAATCCCCTCTCTTCTTCCATCTTCTCCCCTCACTCTGATTCTGTTCCATGGCCTCCTGTCTCAGTCTCTCTCAAAAACTCTTCTGTCACCCCTTCTTTGCTCAACTTTCTTTCTTCTTCCCCACCCCAACCCCTTCTCCTTCCCCATACTTATGTGGGTGGACTTCATACTGCCTGTTTTCTCTAGTTTCTTCAGGTCTGTCTGCATCTCTCCCATTCTCTAGATTGTCTAACCAAAGTCCAGAGAAGGAAACAAGCAAGATGAAATTTTTGGAGGTGGGGAGACTGCGGGGTAGCAGGGAAGGTTGAGAAAGCTGCAAGGGCCAAAACCAAATTTGGTTTGCAGCAAGGGGTTAAAGGTGGAGAGGGGTTAGGATGCAAACACATTTTTCATATCAGTACACTTCAGGTTAGTACCCTTGTTCCCACTCTCCCTCTAGGTGAGTGAGCATATGGGTGCATAGAAAGGGGACACTTCTCACTACATGGATAGAATATTGCTCCCAGAAAAAAACATTCCCTGTAAGCGTTTGTATTTCTGAAAACAAAACAACCCCAAACAGGTGTTCACACAAAGATTTTTGCTAAACTTGCAAAAACGAAACGCAGAAGACTGCCAATGAAAAAGACGTATTCCCAACTAGTAAAGTCTCGTTTGGAAACTGCAGAGAAGTACAGCGTGCACCACATAAACCTGCTGGTGGTTCCTCCTCGGCGGGCTGTGTGCTGCGGCGATGGAGATTTGGGAGCTGGGATTTGTTTGCTTGTTTGTTTCTTTTTAAGCATGTAAGTCATGCTTATTTTGGAAGTAGATGCCTTGGTGAATTTTTATTTGCTTAAAACATATATATCTAATACCCTTTAAAAATTTATTTTCCCTTTACCCTTTATTTTAAATGAAGTGTCATCTTGCCAGTCATTGCTTTTTCAAACCGTGGAGATGTTCAAGTTAGCAGGGGATAACGGTGCATGCTTTTCTACCATTCACAGGTTAAACGTAACTCCTGAGAGTTATTTAGGTAAAAAATGTGAGTTGATTGTCAATCCATACTATGTGCAGCGACGCCGAGCTTGGACAATTGTGGGTCCAAATGGCTCCTGCTGCCTGTCAACCTGGGACACCAGACACTTAAAGCAAAGAACTCAACTACACCCCGAGGAAGGTGCAACACTAGAGGCATGAGAAAAGGGCCTGTGTGTTGAGGCAGTTGGCTCTGCGGGTGTGTGGATGAGAGGGGCATGAGGTCAGCATGTAAGGAGGGAGCTGAGTCATAGCTGATGTTGGTTGAGTCTCAACAGAGAACGCAGCTCTGAGGACTATGTAGCATGGGAAGGTGGTGATTTAGGTGGTCCCATTGGCCACATCAACCTCACTGGCTGGCTGCTGACTGGCACTGCCATGCTAACAGTCTAGTCTCTGAGAGTGATCATCTTTGGTAGAGGGTGAAACACCTCATCTACTTCTCCTTTGCTACAAGCCTCCAACGCCAGAATGCTCCGGAGCGCCCAGCTCCACCAGCCAGTGCTGCAGCTCTCCTGCCCCTTCCATCTGCAGCTTCTGTCTCTCAGTCTCCACCTCCACCCCACCCATCCCCGGGGTTCCCTGCCCTCAGCTCTTACACATCTCTCTCTTAATCCCTGCCTTCACCTTTGGTTCCTCTGGTCCCCAGCCATGAGCCCACCTTTCAGATTGCACACATCTCCCATCCCCCAAAGCTCCCGCTGCAGTCCCGCCTCTCTTCTGTTATTCCTTGTCCCAGCTCCCTTCTGTCAACGTCTGACCTCCCGTCTACCAGCCTTCAACACTTCCCGCTCCTATCCTAGCATACAGCCCCCCCACCCCCTAGGGTCACCGTTCTTCTCTGCCATATACTCCAGGTCTGACCAACTGCTCCTCACCACCCCCATTACCTTCCTGCCCGCTACTGTCCTGGAACCGCAGGGACTTGGATACCAACTCTGGTTGTTTTCCTATCTTTGAAAACTATCTTTTAAACTTACGTTTCCTTTTAAAAACTGTTTATGCTCAAGAAGTGACTGATTTTTTACAATATTGTGTACAGGAAGTAGGTGGAGTTAGCAACAATCGTTTCAGCAGTACCCCAATGATGGAAGTTTAGGAAGCACTGCATTTTTCTCATTCAACCTCACAGCAGCCCCTGCTTATTGTCCCTGCTGGCAAGGCAGGCCCCATCTGGGGTGATCATGTGCAGGTTTTGTGATGAATCCCCAATGTCAGGTATAGTTTATGACTTGGCTTTATCAGAGAAAGGGCAAACTTAACAAGGCTGCATTTGCAGAAGGTATGCCCCGCACCCCATCACCCCTCTGAGCTTGGGTGCAGGAGGTGGGGTGAGGAGGTGGGGTGCAGATGCCCACTCAAGCTGGCTTGTCTAGGCAACCCTGAAGGAGCTCCCAGGGTTGCCTTTGGCAAGTCTGTTCACCAACCGCAATGCCCATTTTACAGATGTGGAAACAGGCTAGAGCTATTAATGATCTGTCCAATTCACACACCAATTCCAAGGGCCTCAATTCAAAACTATTCTGCTATTTTATACTTTAAAGAAAGGGTAAGCTTTTATGAGGCAGTAAGTAGAGGAAGGCCTTTTTTCTCTGTTCTCTGGGCACCACTTTCCAGCTCTGAGAATGAGATGATGTTCTATTAGGATCTGACCCTTTCACCATTCTGTGCACTGCTGCCCTCCCACCCTAGGGCGTTGGCATGTTGGAAGCCATAAGAGCCACTGCAAACCATCTCCTTTGCTGACTGTAAAGAAACCTAAAGGGGAACCTTGCTGTTCCTGACCCCCACATCAGATAATTATTCCCTGAATTATAGATGACTTCTATGTTTGACACTTAAAAATCCTTTACAATCATTAGCCGTAGCTAATCATGGAGGTATCTATAGAAATTTTTGAGAACTCTTACATAAACCATCAAGATGAAAATAGGAACTGTTTCTTTAATTCTTACTACACAATTTTTAAAGAAACACTTTAGTATTCCGTTCAACTCTTTTTTCCCTTTCTCCTCTTTTCTCTCTCGCTGATTCTGAAAAATAAGTGTAGCCATAAATATGCAGAATGGGGAAAGCTGACTTTTCCTATATCTAATAAAAACCTTGGGGAGTAATTGAGATAACTCGGAACAGACAGTCAGGTTACATGCTGCATAATATATATATAAAAAAATCACAGCAAGGAAAAGCAACAGAAAATAACAAGACAGGCAGGAGAATAAAAGCAGAACATTAAATAATGAGTATGTATGAGAAACTTAAAAAAAATCCTTTTAGAATCATCACATTCTTAGAAGAAAAATAGTCAAGAAGCATCTTCAAAGAAGTTGTACTACACAGAGTGTACACTTTATGCATTTCTGAGGATTGCAAATTGAAAGAAAAGGAAGGGAACATTCCCTCCTCCCCCTGGCATCTATTCAGTAGTCAAAAGCCTGACAGAAGCCACAGGTTTCCATCAAACTCTGACATGTATGTATGTGCACGGTTAGGCTCTCCTCCCATCTCCTACTCTTTTTATCTCCTCTATCTGAATTTTAAAGGAAAGCTGTCAAGAGGAAGGATCACAAAATGAGAAACGTTTACTATCCATTGTTCTGGGTACTTTCTGGAGCCTCTGACTTTGGTTTCTTTGATTTTACAAAAGACGGCTGCAGTCATTGTGGGTAGAAGAATGAATCTGACTTCACCCGTCTAAGTTGCATAAGAAAGAGAACTGCTGGCATCCTAGGCTCATGGAGAGAGAGCAGCTCACGTCCCGCGTTTTCTAGCAGAATCCTCCTGTTTAATGCCCGGCCCTCCCCTGATATATTCAGTTATGTAACCTTGGGCCAGTCCTTTACTGTTCCTAGACTCTGTTTCATTCTAGGGTTTTTGTTTGTTTGTTTTACGTTATTTTCAGCTTTGGGAAATAGAGAAAAGTAAAAAGAATAAAAGCAATCACTTATGATCTTATCAAACATAATGATTGTGTGTATTTTGGTATATTTTCTAAGTATAGGCTTTTTTGTTTCTTTCTTTCCTTTTTTTTTTTTTTTTTTTTTAACACAATGGAAAGCAAACTGAATTATCCAATTTCCTGTCCTGATGTTTTTACTTTGGCAGTGCTTAGCAAGTCTTTCCAAATAAGAATTTACTGACTTTTAACCATTGTTTTCTATAGCTGTATTCTTCATAGATGCATTTTTGTTCTTTGGGGTTTTTTTGGTGTGTGTGATGTACATTGATAGAGAGCTTTTGACAGCTTTGGGGCTGTTTGCATATCTTGCTAAAGGAAAAGAGAACATGCAAACAAAGGGCCTTTGTATCCATGATCTTCGCAGCTAAGTTCGAATGTAACTTTCCATTAAATTGTTGGTTTTGTTCAAATGCAAAAAAGTAAAGTTGATCTATGTCTGTAGAGCCTCTCAGATCATAGACCTGTGAGTGGGATCAGACAGATCTGGGTACAAATTCCTGCTCTCTGTGCCTCCATTTTCCCATCTGTTAACTGTGGGATATCATTACAGTTCCTCAAGTCTAAGAAATACACTTTCACACATTTGATATTAGATTGAGTGCTGCAATCAATGTGTACCTTGTAATTTTTTCCTTCATTTTCCCTTCCTCAACACTCCCCAGAGCTATTACAATTAATGGCATTCTTAGAACTGAAGAAATATATACTTGCTTTACAGTGTTGTTGAAAGGATTAACTGAATATTATACATAAAGTGTTCTTAGCAGTATATAATCATGCACTTAGGGCCCAGTAAATGGCAGTTATTATTTTATTAGTAAAAAAATCAATATATTGTCTTAGAATAGAACATTTATGCCATGTAGAATATTCATTACAAGAAATATATTGTTTGTAAGTCACATATTTAGTTAAAATTCATGTTCCTTAAAAAATTCCTCAACAGTTTTGTTAATTAGGTATGGCACAGGCACAGGGATGGCAAACAGATTAGCATTATCTTCCCCAGGCTTAGGAAGAAAGAGTAGCATCCCACACACTAAGTATTTGCCATCTCTGCATTATGGTATCACAAAACATTACTTGGCAGTTCATTACAGGCATTAGGCAGGCCATGGTGTATCAATGAGGAGTTTCATCAACATCTACGGCAATGCACTAACTCTGGGTCCAAGATGGGAGGTTTAGACTCACATAGGTAAGAAGCAAGCCCTGAAAACACTGACGTCCTGGGAAACACAAGAAGCTGCTGGAGTCTCAGAAGTCTCAAAAACACTTTGGAAACACACTCCTTTTCTTAATGGCCTTGGGGATTGCAGCCACAAACACTTAGATACTTTACACTCTAACCCCAACAGGAACTTTGCACCAAAGGGGAGGACAGAGCCTTTGTTGTGACCCTGATTGTGTTCAGTCCTTGTCCTCTAAATAAGGTCTTGCCCCCGAGCCTCAACCACCCTGTACCTTGGCCCTTCTAGAACTCTGATGTTGGGATGATGGACCTGCCTGCCTTTGGTCCATGCCTTGATAGCTTCTTGTTCTTGATTTCCTTTGCCATGGGCGAACGGCTCTAAGCCCAGGCCCCTTCTCAGGTAGGGCAGTGGTATTGGAAAGGGAAACACCAGGCTCATTTATTCCATGGTCCTTATTATCTAATTCTTGGCCTTTTTGGTAGTTATGAAATAAAGTCAATCATTACAGTTACATTGGTGAAGGTTTAAATAGAAAGCTACATACCGTTTTTTGAAATATTCTGGTAGTCCCTGTGATTGCAGCGGTTTCTTTTCCGTAAATGAAGGTAAATAGACCTTTCTTTAATTCTGAAACAGATATATATGTATATATTTAATGTCTGGACATTCATATGAAGAAGTTCAAAGAAATATATTTTTCTTGTGATTTTTAAAAAATATGGAGAAAATGAACTCAGAAAATTAAATCTCAGCAGACATGATATTTCTGAGCTGTCAATACACTTATTGAGAGTTGGTACAAGAAACAGTTCTAGGAAACATTGCTTCTATGTGAAAAGGATATTTTTGAAGACATCATACTTTTTCTTTTTGTATGCAGTTCTCCAAAATCACTCTTTTCTAATCTTTTTACCAAGAGCTCCTGTAAATGTCTTCATCAATTGCTTATCTTTACTGACTCTGGTATTTTGTTCCTTTTTTTCTTTTGGCTGCTAGGAATCTGTGGATAATTCTCTTACTGTCCCTCATATTCATTTCTCCCCTTTTGTTCATTATAATAGACTTTTTAGTGGGACTCAAGACTGCCAAGGATGATGACTGATTTCCCAGGCTCCCTTGCATCTAGAAGTAGCTGTGTCACTAAGCTCTGGACATTAGGATGCAAGTAGAAGTATCTAGTGGCAATTTCTGGATATGTTCCTTAGGGACATTGCTCCTTCTCTGTCCCTTTTCATTTGCTGCCCAGAATATAAATTCTGCCATCTTGGACAATGGGGTTGATGTCCATTTTGGGAAGGCAAAGGGGTGAGCTGGAAGGAGCCGGGATCCCTGAGGAGTAGGTAAGCTCCTAAACTACTTCTGGACTGCACAACTCTGAACTTCTATATGAGACAGAAAGAAACTCATGTATTATCTTATTTAAGCACTTATCTGTTGGGTCTCTGTTCCTTGTAGCTAAATCTAATAGTAATGTACAAATACCAATGGACAAATTTGTGACCTTGTAGCAGGCTATAATTGTATATATTATTAGTCATTTTCTTGACTCTCCTTTGTCTTTTTTATCTTCTTTGCCAAGCTTTTAATTTAACTTAAATGTAATTTAATGTTATGTTCTTTATACTTTATGGGCTTCCTAAAATCCCTTTTGAAAGAAGGCCAGGTATAAACTAACGAACAATAATTAAACTCAGAAGTACTCAAATACCCTTCCAATGTATTGTCTTTTCTCTTCATTATAATCACTTCCTATCTCACATCCATATATTCAGTCAACACTGACATGTTATGTAAGTCTCACTCATTGCATGACAGTGCTTGCCAACTCTCCTAGTGCTTCTGAAAGGTAATCTGCTGTAAAGCGTGTTTGAGTATTAAGAATGCTCAATATATTGAAAATAATATTCTTTTTGGAGTATGAAAATCTAATGAGTATTAAGAATGCTCAATGTATTGAAAATAATATTCTTTTTGGAGTATGAAAAACTAATGATAACATTTCTTAATAGAAGACCAAGACAACTGAAAGAGATTTTAGATGTAGGATTTTTGCTTTGTGGTAGTTTTGAGAAGAATGATTATTTTTTGAAATCAAAGTTAAATATGCACATAGTTTAAAACAATCAAATTCATTTACCCAAGAGAGGTTTACTGAGCACCTACCATGCTCCAGGCACTGTTCTAGAACAGGGATTATATTAATAAATGAAAGAGATCCTTGTCCTTCTGTCATTGACATTTCGGCAGGAAAAAACAGACCAAAAGCACTAAACTAATTAGTGTAACTTAAACCCTTGGACTTCTAATGTGTCCTATAATAAACTAACATAAGAAATTAGCAAAATTCATTAAAATACTGAACTACTGCAAACAACTTCTGTCTCAAGGGTAATACAATTCTGACTCCACCCAGAGTTGGGCCAACCCCACAGGTTAGGGACAGTTCTCTACAAGATTCCCCCTCAGGGCCCAGCCATGAGCTCAGGGGCCCAGGCCACCAGCCCCTCTGACCAACTGGCTACAAATTCAGGGATTCGGGTTCACCAGTTCACCAGAAGGACACACAGAATTCACTGAGAGCACTATATTTAGGACTACAGTTTTATTAGAGTAAAGGGGGTACAAATAAGACAAACATAGGGTGAGGTCTGGGAGGGTCTCAAATGCAAGGCAACATTTCATAGTATATATTCCATGTTCTCACCCCAGGAAGTCATAACCTGTCTTCCTCCAGGCATATCAATGTCTATAATCAATCATGGAAGCTCTTCAAGCTTTGCATGTCCACAATTTTTATTGGGGTCTCATTATGAAGGCCCACATGGTTGAACTCAATCTCCAGGCCCTCTTCTCTCCCTGGAAGTCAGGCTGATATGACTTGGCTCAAAGCCCACCTCCCTAATCATATAGTGGGTCTTTCTGGTGTGGCCCTCTCCACCCTGTCATTTCATTAGCATAAATTATCAGGTGTGGTCTGTGGCCCACCATGAATAACAAAAGACATTCTTATCACATTATCACAAGAAATTCCAAAGATTTAGAGGCTACCACCCATGAGCCTGGACAAAAGCCAGACCTCTTTTTTGGATGCCTAAACCAACAAATTGGAGAAAAGGAGTTTAAAGGAAAATGATCAATTCAGTAGTCAGGTAGAAAGAATTAGACAAAGTAGAAATTTGCTAAGAAATAAATTGATCAGTAATAAAGTCTTGTGTGAATTTTTGTCCAGAATGATGGAATTTTGCAACCTAGGTTGATCAAAGTAAGGGAACAACCTCTAAGTTTATCGGGTAGAATTCTTGCCACCAACTGAATCTGAGAGTTTAAGGCCACCGCAATACTCAAATGCAGATCACAGAGAAAATTCATCTATATTCTTCAAAAACTGTTCTGTGAAAAACTAGTTTGAAGAATGTTAGAGTATATTACATACATTTAAAAAAAATTCCAATGAGAAATACATTTTTAAAGTGCAATTTTACTGAGATATATTCACACACCATATAATCCATCCAAAGTATACAATCAGTGGCTCACAGTATCATCTCATGGTTGTGCTTTCCTTGCCACAATCAATTTTAGGACATTTTCATTACTCCAAAATGAATTAAAAAATAAAAAATAAAAATAAAAAGAACACCCAAAACATCCCATACCCCTTATCTCTGCCTATTATTTATTTATTTTCTGTCTTTATTTTATTACTCCTCTGCCTATATGCTGGTTAAAGGGAGTGTCAGTCAGAAGGTTTTCACAATCACACGGTCGCAGGATAAAACTATATAGTTATACAATCATCATTAAGAATCAAGTCTACTGGATTACAGTTCAACAGATTCAGTTATTTCCTTCTAACCATTCTAATAAACTAGAAACTAAAAAGGAATATCTATATAATGCATAAGAATAACCTCCAGAATGGCCTCCCAACTCTATTTGAAATCTCTTAGCCACTGAAAATTTATTTTGTTTCATTTCTTTCCCCCTTTTGGTCAAGAAGGCATTCTCTGTCCCACAATGCCAAGGCCAGGCTCATCCCTGGGAGTCACGTCCCACATTGTCAGGGAGACTTACACCCCCGGGAGTCATGTCCCAGGTAGGGGGAATAGTAGTGAGTTTATAAGTTTGCTCATTAATATAAGTTCATATTAGTGGGACTATACAGTATTTGTCCTTTTGTTTCTGGCTAATTTTGATCAACATAATGTCCTCAAGGTTTGTTCATGTTGTTATATGTTTCATGATTTTATTATGTCTTACAGCTTTTCTCTCTTTCTTTCTGCTCTGATAGTCTTCATTTCTACGCTCTTCTCCAAACTGTCTCTCCTGTCTTTTCCTATCTGCCTGTAGTACTCTTTTTAGTATTTCTTGTAGAGCAGGTCTCTTGTTCACAAACTCTCTCAGTGTCTCTTTGTCTGAAAATATTTTAAACTCTCCTTCATATTTGAAGGACAGTTTTGCTGGATATAGAATTCTTGGTTGGCAGTTTTCTCTATCAGAATCTTAAATATATCATACCACTGCCTTCTCACCTCCACAGTTTCTGCTGAGAAGTCCACATATAGTCTTATTGAGCTTCCCTTGTATGTGATGGATCCCTTTTCTCTTGCTGCTTTCAGAATTCTCTCTTTGTCTTTGACATTTGACAATATGATTAGTAAGTGTCTTGGGGTAGGTCTATTCAGATGTATTCTGTTTGGGGTATGCTGCACTTCTTGAATCTGTAATTTTGTGTCTTTCATAAGAGTTGGGAGATTTTCAGTGATTATTTCTTTCATTATTTTTTTCTGCTCTTTTCCCTTCTCTTCTCCTTCTGGGACACTCATAACATTTGTGCCCTTCATGTTGCCATTCAATTCTCTGAGACCCTGTTCATATTTTTCCATTCTTTTCCCTATCTGTTCTTTTGTGTGTAGAATTTCAGATGTCATGTCCTCTAGTTCACTAATCTTTCTTCTGCCTCTTCAAACCCACTATTGTATGTCTCCATTGTGTTTTTCATCTCTTCTATTGTGCCTTTCATTTCCATAAGTTCTGCCATTTGGTTTTTCAGTCTTTCAAGTTCTTCTGTATGGTCACTCAGTGTCTCCTTTATATCTTTCATTTCTTTTCCCACATTTCCTTCAACTCATTGATTTAATTTAGAAGATTTGTTTGAACATCTTTAATTAGTTGTTTCAACTCCTGTATCTCATTTGGAGTGTTAGTTTGTTTCTTTGACTGAACCATATCTTTGGCTTCCTGGTATGACTCGTGATTTTTGCTGGTGTCTAGGCATCTGATTTCCTTGATTTATTTATTCTGGTGCTCATTTTCTCTCCTTTACCTAGGGCTTTCTTGCTGGCTGGCTTTGTTCTCTATCTGTTCTTTGACATTCTGTTCAACTTATTCCAGACCTGTAGCATAGCATCTGTTTAACTGATCAGAATTTTTCAGCTCTCATTTTTCTGGATCTTGCCCTGCCTATATGGAAGTTTGTTTATTTTTGAGGAGGGTCTCCCCAGATAGGATCGACCCCAATCAGATTTTCCCAGACAAGTCAGGCCCAGGACTCAAGAAGAGGGTGTAACCAGTATCAAATTCCCCTGAGGATGGGATCCAGCAGGGTGCCAGTCTTTCCTGTGAATCCTCTGGATTCTTTGCTTTTTCTATTCTGCCCAGCAGGTGGTGCTTGTCAGCCTGTAGCTTCCCACCAGCGTAAAGTGATACAGAGTCTTTAATTCTCAGCAGGCCCTGTCCCTGCCAGGGTCATGGTTGAGACAGAGGCTGAGGCAGAGGGTGGGCTTAAACTGTTTCTTTTTTTCAGCCTCTGGGGTCTGAATTGTCTGAATGAGAGCCAAGACTTGAGCCAAGACCCACACCCCTTTCTTGGGGAAGATACACCCTTCAGGGAATTATCTCCTTCACCTGTCTACTTACTTTGTTTCTCAGATGTTCCTTAAGTCTGTCCTTTCCTGGGGCAGTACTGACAACTGAAAAAGCCTTCTGTCAGTTCCAACTCCCCCACCCCACCCCAGTTTGCCAATCAAAAGCTGGAGTTGGTACCCTGCTCTATGTACTCCTTTTCTTGGGACACAACCCTTTTCTATATTCTATACTCAGCCAACTCTCAATGCCTCTGTTTTTTTTTTTTTCCCCCATCAGCCCCACCTCCTCTCTGCTAGGGAGACATCTCCAGGTTCCTTTCCTGCTTTCTCCAGGTTTAACAAGCTCTAAGCTTGTATTCAGTTTTCTGAATTGGTTAACTAAGTCTGCAGTTGGAGCTTGGTTGAGCTACCTTCTCTTGCCCCTAGTAGAGACTGCTTCTTTTTCCCTCAAGAAGTGACCAGCCTGCCATGCCAGTGGATGAGGGATGCCAGCCTCCACAAATTGGGAGACTTTACTTAGAGTTCTGTGCTGTGATCTCGGCCCTTCCACCCATTCCAGACAAGGGTACGATGTATGTATGGTCATGGAAGCCGCCAAAACAGTTGTTCCAGACAGTTCCTGACTATTTATTAACTACCCTAGAGGATGAACAAAATTCCACATCTCCTTATGCCACCATCTTGTCCCATCTCATGAGGAATACATTTTTGAAATGGTGGTTTAAATAAAGAGGAACAGATATGTTTAGTGCAAGGCTTATCAGGGCCTTTAATATGCCAAAAGGCTTTGTGTGTCTCCAAGAAAAGGTGTAATATGAAACATTGCCTAGACTTATTTGACTGCAGAACACTGTTGAATATCTCTCTCTCTCTCTCTCTCTCTCTCTCTCTCTCTCTCTCTCTGTGTGTTTATGGGAATGGGATATCTCCAGAAACTAGCATTCCACTGAGCATCCTTTGAGAAATGCTGTCTAGATTATTAAAACAATTTCCTTTTAAGTCACAAACTGATCTTTTCAGATTTATAAGCACCCACACTCTTAAATCTCTCAGCCTCTCAATATAATGTTTACCCTGGTCAAATCTGGGGTTGGGAAAGGTCAAGATTGGGAGAGTAATAACTGCTCCAAGCTCAAAGGCTGAGGAAGAAATCCTTAAGGGGAGGTTAACTTAACAGGTAGGAAACCTTGTCTGAGTCCAGCAACTCATGAATTATTGAACACAATGTCCATGAAGTCTATTTCCCTGCTCTACTTTGCTGCTCCAAATTCAAAATCTATCATGCTGTCTTGTTAATCTTTTCATGTCTGAACTCCTAGCACCTTTTCTCTACTCATCTTCACCTCTGCACATACCCCTGCATAATTAGCTCATTGCCAGTCTCCTTAAATACACAACAAACCATATCCTGCATGTTTATCTCTCTTTGAGGCTGAAGTCTTGGTTATTATGCGATACAGTGAACTAGGGGTTACTAAGGGTTCTGAGATATGGCTAGTATCAAAGGATTAGAAGGAATTTTATAAAGTCTTTAAACCAATTCCCTGGCCCCATGCTCAACTGACCTCCATCTATATCAGAAAGAAAACTACTCACCCTTTTCTTAAAACCTCCTAGTAGAAGTCCCTGGATAAAGCCTGTCTGGTTTTTGAGTTATCCACTTTTATCCTGTTCCACCACCCTGTCCTAACCTTTCACATCAAGTGACTCTCACTGACTCTTCTATCTTTCTGAGCCTCAGTTTATTTTTCTGACTTATTCTCTAAGATTAAAGAAGAGGAGCCTCAGAAATTAGACCCAAATTAGCTGTGCCTCTGGGGTAAGAAATAGCCTCAGGAATTCCTCCAGGAACTGAGACATCATTATTTCTTGAATAATGCTGCACTTGGTTTATCCAGAAGACTTCCGACACACACAGGCTTTTGGGACACCCTTCTGTTGCCTTTCTCTAGTTGGTTCTATTCTGAGTCAACATTGGAGGAAACAATTTTTTTTTTCAGTTTTAAATCAACCCCTTTAATTTGTCTGCCTTAATCTCAATGGCCCATTCTTGATTTTACTCATCATTTTGGTTTGTTTTCTTTTTTCTTTCAGTCAGACTGAAATGGGGTGGGGGGTGGAGGAAGCTTGGAAAGATCTAAGAGTAAGTGAGCTTTTTGCATGTTATCTGAGCTAATGTTTGGAAGAAAACAAATAGCCACTCTGTTTCAGATTAACCTAATTTTGAATTTTGGTGCTAGAAGTTGAAATTGACCAGTGCATCTTCACATGCCTGTACTGCATGGGCCTCCAGTATATGATTTAATATGGTATACCTCTCAGTGTATTCCTCATCTTGGGGATATCAGTGATTTAGGCATTGGGTAAGGTGTGAGGAAGACAACTTTTAAGTACCCCTCCTCTGCACTCCTCAAATTTCAGGGCTGAAGCAATCATCTCTTTTACTAGCACTTTGGGGTTTGGATGTGCAGCAGAGGAAAAAAGGAGAAACAGAAGATCATATCAGGACACTTGGATCATGTGGATATGAGGAAGGAAGAGGAGAGGGATTTAAGACAACTAACTGTCATTACAGTGACCTCCATTATGCATAGTACCTTTAGCTAGTCCTATAAATACAAGTTCAGCTGAAAATGCAAATAGATGGCTTTCTATTAATCAATCTTCCCAATTTATAGGCATCCCAAAACATTGTATTGATCCCTCTATATTCTCAGGATCCCTAAGTACTCCATGAAAATTCAATTCCTAGACTTTATAAGAGAGATTATATATTTGGTCTGAGAAATTACCATTTTCCAGATGAAAGAAAGCTGTGTCTTTGACTACATAGAACACTTTTCTAGTGCTTAGTACAGGAGCCTGCAAGCCAAAACTCTTGATGCTATTTCTGATCAGAAATCTTAATGAAACTATTTGCCTGTTAGTTAGGATTTCTATATTCTTGTAAAGAAAGGTAAAACTAACTGTATCTACAATATTAATAACCACACTGTTTACTTTTCATGAGCAGGTCATGAGCAAAACTGTATTGCAGTACATAAATTCCATTTTTAGAATTATCAAAAACACATTTATGACTAAGTATTGGTAGCAGTTACTCTCCCAGAAGAAAATAAACCCTCTTTATTGACCGTGAAATTATTTTAGTATTGAACTCAGATCTATTGTCCATTTCCCATCTGCTTTTTCAAAATATAATAAAATAGTCAAGGCAGAGGGCGTAAATGATGCAGTGTATAAAGTATTCATTTCAGGCTTCTGGGTAAAGATAGCAGATTGAAGACAAGCATTTACTTCTCTCGCACTAAAATGGCAGTAAATGAATGTGTCCACAAGAACAGAGAACAGCAGCGGCCAACAGCCACAAAATGTTGGAAGCTAGAAAGCAGATGGACAGTGGTAATGGACTTAGACTGCGACCTAAGCTTGCAGGAGGGAATGCCAAGAAGCAACCCAACTGATTCACACTGCAGAGCCCCCAGAAGACTTGGGAGTTAATTGCATGTGGTACCTCCAGAAATGGGGGTGGAGCTAAAAAATAGAAGTATCCATCAGAAGATTACTTAAGAAGCAGTTAGAGCCTCAGATCTCTTCCTGGCTGGCCAGTTGCTGTGCTCCCTGAGGCATTGACTATGGTTACTCAATGGTATTCAACTGGTGACTGGGTTCCAGGGCCCAAGATGGCCTTACTCATGTGCCTGGTGTCTTGAAAGGACCAGCTAGAAGTCTGTGTTCAGTGGTGTCCCTCTTCCTCTCCATGAGTTTCATATAAGCTTTAGAGTTGAAATGGTTCAACTCTTTTGTTTGGCGAGGTTCACCACCTCAAGTCTTTGCTCAAATCTCATCTTTTCAGTGAGTTATATCTTAGCCCCTCTATTCTTAATCATTCTTCCCTTATTTATACATAGCATGAATCACCTTCTAGCATGCTCTGAAATTTGCTAAAAAATTCGTGATGTTTACCTGGCTACTTAATTGATAATTTTCCATTAAACTCATTTTTTTTTCCAATTTGTTGACTGTGTGGTTGTAGAGTAAGGAATTTGGCCCCCCAAAAGAGGACTGGCCTTTGTCTAGGCTCATGGGGGGTAACTGCTAAATTAAAGAAATCACAATTTCTTGTGATTATGTGATAAGAATGTCTTTTGTTATTCATGGTGGGCCACAGACCACACCTGATAATTTATGCTAATGAAATGACAGGGTGGAGAGGGCCACACCAGAAAGACCCACTATATGATTAAGGGGGTAGGTTTTGAGCCAAGTCATATCAGCCTGACTTCCAGGGAGGGGAGGGGGCCTGGAGATTGAGTTCAACCGTGTGGGACTTCATAATGTCCAATAAAAACTGTGGACATGCAAAGTTTGAAGAGCTTCCGTGATTGATAATATACACTGATGTGCTTAGAAGAAGACAGGTTATGACTTCCTGTGGCAAGAACATGGAAGGTATACTATGAAACATTGCCTTGCATTTGAGACCCTCCCAGACCTCACCCTATTTGTGTCTTCTCGTTTGTATCCTTTTACTCTAATAAAACTGTAGTCCTAAGTATAGTGCTTTCAGTGAATTCTGTGTGTCCTGGTGAACTAGTGAACCTGAATCCCTGAATTTGTAGCCAGTTGGTCAGAGGGGCTGGTGGCCTGGGTCCCTGAGCTTGTGGCTGGTCCCTGACGGGGAGTCTTGTAGACAATTGTCCCTAACCTGTGGGATCTGGCCCAACTCCAGGTAGAGTCAAAATTGTATTGCCCTTGAGACAGAAGTTGTTTGCAGTGGTTATTTTAACAGTTTAGTGAATTTTGCTAATTTCTTTTAGAAGTTTATTATAGGACACAGTTGAATTCCAAGGGTTTAAGTTACACTAATTTGTTTCATTACACATCACATCATGCAGCTGGTGATTTAATTCACGCTGTTTATACTCCTCTTCCCTGGTCCCTAGCATTTTCCCAATATGTTAATTCCTGCAAGTCTGATTTGTTTTAGGCAATCTGGGAAAATACCTGTGAAGGTTTGCAGAGTGTAGAGCATCCTACAAATGAGAAGGGATGTCATAATAAACTTATTCAGCAATCCTTCTATTGAGGATCTATGTGCCACATAATGTGCCTTTGCTGGGGCTACAAATTGAAGTCAAGTCTGATTCCTGCACTCAAGATGATCAGAATCCAGGTGCAGGGCAGGCAGGGTGAGGAGACAATTAGTCTTGATAAAGTGAGGACCTTGGCATTGGAGGACACGATAGAAGCAGGAGAGGGGGAGGTTGGGGTTATGAAGAAGCTGCTTCAAGGGACTAACCACAAGCGAGGGGAGATGGAGGTGAGGGGAAATGCCTATGAACAGATGTGCAAACCAACTGGCAATCGAGGTTACAAAATAGAACGACAGTAAAATATTACTGGTCCAACTCCGGGTATAGTGAAAATTAGAAGGATGGCAAAAATTAGAAGGATGGACAATATCCAGTTTGGGCAATGGTGTGGGGAAGCACTACTCTCACATACTGCCTACTGGGGAGTATGAGTTGGCATAGCCCTGTTGGAGTGCAACTTGGCAGTATTATAAGAAAAATTGAAAGTGTGTACATTTTGGACTAGCAATTCTTCTTCCAGAGAAATCCTCACAAGTATTCATAAAGCGGCCCATGCAGAATTTCATTGCTACATTATTGGGAATAATGAGAATTTGAAAATAACTTGAATGCCCATCAATCAGAAAATGAAGGGAAAAAAACCTTACTATGAAATACTACACTCTATTGGACAAGAATGGAAAATGTTTCAAGAAGTATTATTAAAGTATAAAAGCAATTTATAGAATGGTGCACACAGTATGAGATATGACAGCATGAGATACGAGAAAATCTCAAAACGTATTTACTTCTTTACGTACAAAATGTATGCATTTAAATACATAGGAAGGGTCCGGAAAAAATTATGCTGAACTGATAACAGAGTTTTCTTCTGGGAAAAGGAGTGGACTTGGGGGACATAAAGGGGAACTTTGACTTTTTACTTTCCATACATCAGTATTCTTTTAATGTGAAAATATATTCCTGTTTTGAATAATTAAAAAATTAAATGAAAAATTTTAAATGGGTAGGGGTCTGGGGGAAGTCATTGCAGGTGGAAGGATTTGCTGATATATGGCATGGGGGGTTTCTTCTTTGAGGGGCCACAGGCACCTCCACATGCCTGCCTGGATTCCACTCCTTCTTACCTTCTTTAGGCCCTGTTTCTTCTTTCATCCGTCTTTCCTTCTCTTTTGGATCATTCCTATCACTAAAAGCATGCTGTAGGATTTCCTATCTTAAAAAAGTCTCCCCTATCTTTTATTCTCCTTCAGCTATCACTCTATTTCTTTGCTCCCTTCCATAGCAAAACTGTCAAAAAGGGTTTTTTGTGCTCACCTGCATTTTTTTCATCCCCTCCTGAACCGATTCCCCCCAGTTGGGCTTCCATCCCTGCCCCTCTGAAGCCTTTCCAGTCGGTCTCCCTATGATCACCGTCTTGTAAGTCAACTCTGTTCTCAGTTCTCATCTTTATCAGCCTTACAGCAGCACTTAACTGATGATTATTTCTCCTTTGACACACTTCTTTCACTAGGTCTCTAGGACACCAATCCCTTCCAGTTTCTCTTTACTCTGGGGACTGTTCCTTTTCAGTCTTCTCTTCCCAACCTTTAAATGTCAGAGCCCCCCATCCTCTGCTCTGAGCCATGTTTAGTTTTTTGCACTCAGTCTCTAAAACAGCAGTTCTCCAACTTTTGGTTGAGGACTTTTTTACACTCTTTAAATTATTGAGGACCCCAAAGAGCTTTTGTTTTATTTGGGTGTGGTAGGCTGAGTTGTGTAGCCCAGTTTGGACCTGTTCTTGGTCTTGGTTTGCATTGTGGTGAGTGTGGACCCATGGTAAATAGGATCTCTCAGGGGTGTTTGGTTAAGGTGTGGCCCAACTGAATCAGGTTGGGCTTTAATATGGGTGGCCCAACTGAATCAGGTTGGGCTTTAATGTGGGTGACTGGAGTCCTGTATAAGCAGAGTGAGAGTCAAACATAGAGAAAGCCTTGGGAAGAAGCCAGAAGTCAGTGGAACCCGGAGGAGAAAGGAGACAAATGGCCATGTGCATTGCTGTGTGACAGAAAAGCCAAGGCCCAAGGATTGCTCGGCAGCTGGCCCCAGAATGCTACTTTCTTCAAAGAGAAAGCATCGCTTTGCTGATGCCTCAATTTTGGGCTTCTCCTAGTCCCCAAACTGTGAGCCAATAAATTCCTGTTGTTTATGCCAACCCATTGAATGTTATTGTTTTAGCAGATGGGAAACTAAGACAGTGGGTTAGAGGGAAATTAAAACTAAGAAATTTTAAAAATATTTAATTATTAATTCATTTAAAACAACAATCATAAAGTCATTACATGCTAACATAAATAGCATATTTTTATGGAAAATAACTATATTTTCCAAAAAGAACTACCCCAAATTAGTGAAAAGAATGGCATTGTTTTACATGTTTGCAAATCTCTTTAATGCCTGGCTATTTAATAGAAATCAGCTGGATCCTCCTATCTGCTTCTGCATTAAACTGTTGTGATATGTTGTTTTGGTGGAAGTATTTGAAGAAATCTGGCCTTTTACATACATGTAGTTAGAAAAAGGAGTAGCATTCTAATAGTCTTTTTAGATAACTGTACTTCTTTTTGATTCTACATCAAAACTGGACAGTGGTGATTTCTTAAAAATTGATTAGTTGCAATGCGGAATCTGAAACCATATCAGTGAGCTTTCTGTGCTTTACATTAAAATGCACTGGTTTATCTTGAACTTTGAATGAATTTTCTACATCAGGCACTGGCCATTTGGAAAACATTGGTTCTCTGAGGAATGCAGATATTCCAAATGTTGATACATTTTATTATAAAACATTGAAAAATCACTTTGTTGTATTACCACCGAGCTCATCAGAAAAGTGTTTGTGAGTATTGGGAAACTGTCAAGTTCGTGGTATAAGATACGAGTGTTCCAAATTTGTATTTTTCTTTGAAAGCTCAAATTTTATGATTCGTGACAAATGCTGTCAAATTGTTTTCTTTGAAGTGAGAAACTCATTTCATTCATTTTAGATAAACTATCTGCCACATGTACAAGTCTGAATAACCATTGCGTGTTGTCAGTCGTTCTTTCAACAAAACTGTTGTTCCGTGAACAAAGAGTGACTAGTTCAGCTCTCAACTCAATCACACAAGTTCTTTCCCTTGAGACAACCCTAGCACAGAAGTGCTTGCTGCATGCTTCCCATTTCATCACGTGAAATTATTAAAAAGTCATGTAGGTACTTAATTTAATATAATTAGAGATTTTTATGCTTTATAGGTGATATATTTAAGGGAAACTGGCTTTTTTTTTTTTAAACTGGGAGTAAGCAGGGGTGAAAAATACGATGACTACTAGTATTGCTTGGTGTCATGCTAAGGTGTCAGCAGTTTTACCCATCATTGTTTTTGCACCATTGGTACAAATGTCAACACAGTGAAGAAGGCAAATAATGTGTTAGTATGGTTATGAAAATAGTTTTTACCCTGTGGATCCCTTGAAAGAGTCTTGACTTCCTTTCTAGGAGTCCACAGACCACACTTGGAGGATCACTGCTGTAGATGTTATCCCACTCCAGTCAGCCTCATCCAACTCCAGATGACCAACTCTCTGGCTAATTATTTGTTTTGCAAAGTATAAGAGGACTAATCATCTGCAATTATATCACATATAATTTGTGAATAATGGATTTAATAAGGTTATTAAGCCCATCAGTGTTTAGTACTTACAGGCCTTGTTTTTTTTTTAAACATGAAATTAGGTTAGCAAACCTTAGCTGCAAATCCCTGCTCTCCATTTTTTTGTTTTTAATGCCCCTAGCGACTTGATCTGGAGTTGTACACTGCTTTTCAAAATCTTAATCTCCCATGTAACATCTATTGAGTAGGAGAGAGTAGATAACCTTTTAACATGCAGATTCTAGGATACCTCTCATTAAAGATGGGTGTTTAAATGTCCTTGAAGAGCAGTTCCCCGTACTACAATGGCTTTGGCTATCTCTTTCTAAACTGCTGCATCTCTGGCCCGATACAGCAAATTTAAGCCAGAAGTGAAGGGAGCAACATTTACTCTAGAAAATTCCACCAGGTTTCTACCCACTTACATTGACCTGCTGATTCTACTCTTTATCTCTCCAGTTTGACTTGGTAACTTTGGTAACTGCTTTTGTTTCTTTTGGCTTTCATGACTTTTTATGTCTAACTTTAGCTTCTTACTTAATTCTGCTTTTTAAAGCTCTGATTGTTGCCCTGTTTTTCCTCCCAGCCTCCTTCTGCACCCCTAGCTTTGGAGAACCTGTCTTATCATTTAGCCCTCAGCCTGCAGAACTTCTCTGATTGGGTCCAGTTTCAGAAGGGGATGTGGGCAGCCATAAATGCTCATTTTAGATATGGTAGGGTACATGTGGTTATTTTTGTTAAAGATTTGGGAGTATTTCTTCCTTCCCAGTTTTCCTCTCTGGGTTGGAGGAAAGAGTACACATAAAGGACTATGTGGAGTACCATTTTCATTTAGAAGCTGATCAAGCATCCAGTGTCACACAGTGCAGTGCTTACTGTGCATGAACCTGACCTTCACAGCACAGTAACCCTGCCCTTGGCAAAAGTTGGTTCTGAAAGCATATTTGGTAGAGGAAGAGTTTCTCTTCCTTAAAAACTTCTTCGAAGGTTTCTAAGTCAAGCAGAATCATAAAATTGGATAAGGACTTGAATGTCAAGTCTTATAACCAGTAAACAGGAAATTAGAACTTCAGAGATCACCTGGTCCAACTCAACTTTATTATGTCAATGGGATCCTGGAATGCTGTATTTCCCACTGGGACACACAGAACTAGAACCCCATTAACTCTAAATACGGTCCTCCTTCTACCACACCCCACTGACCCATTGGGCTCTGAAATTTTAGATACTGTTTTTAAATGTGAAGTCCTTCCTCCTGAATTTTTGGTATTATTTCCCATCCTTCTCCACATGTATGTGGCTTTGGCCTCTTTAACATAAATAGAATTTTCCTGTTACATTAATTGCTTTTGGAAGTGATCTGTATACAAAGCACTATTTTTGATCTTTTAAAAAATACCTTTTTTCTTCTAAATTACAGTTATAGTTCTCCTCCCTAACAGAGGCTACCAATCCCCAAGTTACCAACCTCATGGAGACTTTTTACTGCTTTTGACCTACTCAGTTGCTTTGTGAATCACATTGGTGCCTGGAAAAAAACAACATGTGGTTTTTAAGGTGTATCACTTTTTATAGGATTTTCTGAAGCCCGAGAGCCAGGAGAACAGATTTTGTTAATGTAGACTCAGCTGAAGGAACTAAGAATTTGCAAAATTAAAGGGTTATGTTTGTCTTTTAATGCATGCACATAATTTCAATTTGAGTCATATTCATGCCTCCAAAAGGAGATATTAAACTCTGAGGGGGCAAAGAATAGAATGGAAAAAAGTAGGGAAAGGAACCAGCTTCTCTTCTAAACTGCATCTTTTCACTTTCACAAGTTGCATTTTCCAAAGAACATTGTTAATACCTGTGTTAGATTGAATCACGTACCCCAACAAAAGACATATTCTTAATCTTAATCTGTGTCTCTGTGGATGTGAACCCATTTGTAAATAGGTTTCTTTGAAGATGTATTATTAGATAAGATGTGGACTTATTTGTGAAGAGGCTCTCCTAAGATCTTATTTAGATGTGGCCAAATTGAATCACAGTGGGTCTTCATTCATATTACGGTATGCCTTATGTGCCAGTTTGTATATATTATGTCCCCCAGAAAAAGCCATATTCTTTAATGCAGTCTTGTGGGGGCAGACATGTTAGTGTTGATTAAATTGGAATCCTTTTATTGAGTGTTTCTATGGAGTTGTGACTCAATCAACTGAGTGAAACACTTTATTGGGTTATTTCCATGGAGATATGGACCCCACCCATACAGGGTGGGTCTTGATTTAATTGCTGGAGCCCTATAAAAAAGCTCACAGGCAGACTTCAGAGGAGCTGCAACTGAGAGACACATTTTGAAGATGGCCTTTGAAAGCTGACATTTTGGAGAACGCCATTTTGAAACGCAACCTGGGAGCAAGCAGACGCCAGCCACGTGCCTTCCCAACTAACAGAGGTTTTCCGGACGCCAATGGCCATCCTTCAGTGAAGGTACCCTGTTGTTAATGCCTTACCTTGGACACTTTATGGCCTTAAGACTATAACTTTGTAAGCAAATAAACCCTTTTATAAAAGCCAATCCATTTCTGGTATTTTTCATAATGGTAGCATTAGTAAACTGGAATACCTTACAAAGAAAGGAAATTTGGATGTAGTCAGAGAAGCCTGAAAACGGAAAAGCC
The DNA here is from genome assembly GCF_015220235.1 of Choloepus didactylus. Taxonomy (NCBI): domain Eukaryota; kingdom Metazoa; phylum Chordata; class Mammalia; order Pilosa; family Megalonychidae; genus Choloepus; species Choloepus didactylus. The sequence continues at coordinate 146,663,308 of NC_051311.1, forward strand.
AGAAGCCAGAGAAAGCCACAGGAGGAGAGCAGGGACATTGCCATGTGATAGAACACTCCATCTCCAGAATGCTTCCAACGCTGAGAGAAAGCATGGCCTTGCCAACATCTTGATTTTGGACTTCTAGCCTTCAAAACCATGAGACAGGAAATGTTTGTGGTTTAAGCCCACATGCTGTGCAGGATTTGTTATAGTAGCTCTGGCAAACTAAGATAAGACCTGTAGCATAAAGCTGATCACAGATAGGAAAAAGCACATACTAGAGATCCAGTTAAATAGAGAAATTCATAAATTCTGTTCCATATTGATAAGTGTTTGGACTCAAAGGGACATTTCCTCAAAATCCCTGAAGCAGCTGCCACATATCTCTTACTAGTGCATCTTCTAGGTCAATATTCTTTTTGATCTCCTGATTCTGCAAAGAGAGGAGCTCCATCATATGCTCATCTCTCTTTTTATACATATTTATTTTTGTACTTTATAACTTTTTCTTTTTTTAATAAGGAAGTTGGTCTAGCATAGAGTATCTGCAGGTATAATTCACATGAAGACACATGAGACAGTTGGCAATAACCACTGCTCTGTTGAATGGAGCTACCCAGGGAGTAGCTGCCCATGTTTCTCCTTATTGCTGGAATCCATTGCATCTCATATTGCAAACAGAGAATTTCCTTTTCTATCAAAAAGAGTTGAATATATTCCTCCCCATTATAGCTGTGTGGTGGAAAACATAGGCACAGTACATAGAAACAGCCGGCAAAAAGATTATTCTGGGAGAGATGACTAGAGGGCTTGGGGCCCCACAGACACAGGGAGAAAAGCCACTGCAGGGAAGGTGAACAACCAGTTGTCCTGTGAACCTCCTTAGAAATACAACAGATAAGGGCAGTACTTAGTCAGCACTGAGTAAATTGCCTAAGCAAGGACCAAGTGCAACACAGACCCTAAACCAGCCATGCCTACATGGCCACTTCTTTTGTGAGATGGTATCAGAATCTCTTTGCAGACCTTGTACGAGTTAGAAGCCATTATCTAAAGACTCACAGCTCTTCCTGTTCCTTTCACCCTCTGCCAAACTTCTAAGGAAGATCCTGTTAGCCTGGCAACATCTGATCTGGATAATGGGTAGAGGCTGCTGCAGGATGGAGGGCTAGTAGGAATTCCATTGAAAAGAGAGCAAACCCCTAGTCTGAGGACAGAAAGGAAGAGGGAGACTGACTTCCCCTGCAAATCACTAACAGAAACTAAAAACAACTGAACAGAGCCAGTTTGGGTGCAGGAGCTAAGTTTGGGTAGAGTTTGGGGGACATTTATATGTAAGGGGTGGGAGCTTAAGTAGAAAGCAATGAGGAAACAAATTTTCACCAATTTTGCTTGACATGGCACATGGATTCTTCTCCTGAACATTCTTTGGGTGATTCCAGCAAAGATTTGAGCTGCTTACGATTACTTATAAACACAAGACTGGTATTTCTTTTATGGCAACTTCATGAGGTTTCAGATCAAAAAGTGATGGAGCTTCACAGGGTTCATATGTAAATTTAAGCTGCCATTAAGGGTATACAGAGTAAACTGTGTCCATTTGTAATTCTTAACCAACTCTTTTTGTTATTCTCATAAAGCCATGATTTAAGGAAACTTCCAGGTATTTTTATAGACTAGCAGGATTGGGTGGAAGATGCAAATATTATTTTCTTAATTCTGATATTCACAGTAGGGAGATAAACAAGGTTCTTCCAGAAAGCTGCTTTAGATGGGCTTCTCTCTGGGTGTGTTCTAGGGAACAAAAGACAACAGCAGCTGCAGCGCTGGAAAGATCGGGATGGAGACCGGGCTCAGGGGAGCCCCAACTACTAAGAGTATTAGGACCCTACAAAGGGAAAACAGGCATATGCCCAAGATCTGAAACAATGCATGCCAAGTCTCCCCGTGGACTTGGGGAGTGGTTCTTTAGTTCTTAGTCATTTCCCGAATCCCATAGCTATGCTGTCAATCAAAGGGACAATGGCGTGAGGGAGACATGTCTCTGCATATAGAATAAGACCACACATCAAGGTGGGGGTTGTGGGCTAGGAGGGCCCTTATCTATCAAATTCCTCTCCTTGGGATGAAATGGCATGAGGTTCCATGACACAGATTTGAGTTTGTATTCGCCTACCACTTCTTTTTGGCTGTGTGATCTTGGACAAGATTCCTGTATTTCAAAATTCAGAAAATAGTACCACCTACCTGGCAAAGCAATTAAATGAGATAGTCTCTATATAACACTCAGTACACTGCTTTATACATAGTGACTTCCCTTGGAGGTTACTTCTTACTCTTACTGCTATTGTAATTGTTAGTATTCTTGCAATAATAACTAGGACTTGCTTGTTTATTTTAAAAGATTAAACTTGAAAACCTACACCTAAACTTGAAAACACATTCCTTCTGCCTTCCCTATATTTGTAGATGATTCCTACATAAATATGAGTAAGTTTTCCTGAAGGTTGATTTTCTTTCCTAGCTTCTTGCCTACTCCTTTCATCACTGCAGTCTCCTAAATCCTTTTGGGTTTGGGCCCCTTACCTAATACCCCAAAAGGATAGGGCTATTGCTAATTTCCCTGAACTCTTTGTCCACTGAACCCTATAGCTCTGTGTTGAAACCCGTCTTTTGGCACCTCTCGCTCTCTCTGTCTCTCTTTTTTCTTATCTTTCATTATCATTATTTGTGCATTTGCCTCATCTCTCTTCTTGACTGTAATCAACTTCAGAGACAGGATAAGCTTTATTTACCTTTAAAACATCTGTAGGATGTAGCTCAGTGCCTGAGTGGGAGGTAAGCATTCAATAAGAATCTTTTAAAATGAATGATTAAACATAATAATCAAATAAATTATTCAGATATGAAACGTCCTCTGTTAAAAAAAAAAAAAGGGCTGCTAAGACTATAACTGGCTGTCCCTTGGGCATTTGTGCCCCTCACTGACTTGGGTACCCCAGGCCCGATGCACACTTGCCTAACTCACCATTTTATGGCTCATCTCATCCTTTCTGGCATTGCTGAGTCAGAGAAGGCTTTCTGGTTGGTTCGGCCCTGCCTTTAGACCAAAAAGCAAAGCTCTAACCTTTCTTCTTTTTTACACAAGGAAGCCATTCATCTACCATTTTCCTTATGCTTATAAATATGTGGGGTGTGATGGAGGGGAAATGACCTCTCATTCCTGTGACTTTCCACCATGTTGGCGACACTTGCGAAGCTTCACCAACATCCTTGGGAAGCATAGCCCAGCTCCCGAGTCAACACCCAGTGCCACAGCAGATCGGGTTTGTGCCTCACTCAGACTCATCGTGCATCATCTCTACCTGAGTCCAGGCTTTCAAGTCAGGTTGATACAAATACGCGAGACTTTCAAATTAATTTTAGCCATTACTTTCATATGTATTAATTTCTGAGAGGAAGTAGTCAGGTAAACTTTGTTGTCCTTCGAATCAGAAAAGTTCGGCGATGCGTTTGAGTATTTTCCACCAGAGGTTAACTCCAGGGCCTCTGCGGAGGAATAGTCCCTCCTTGCCAGCACTGACAAAATGCATTTCAATTACAATCCACTCTGTAGTGGACCCAACGCCAGTGGTGGATTTTGGTGTATGTCACTCATGTTCTGGAAGCAATTCCTAATAATTCCCATTTCCATGTCTTGGGAAGAAATCCCATCTCCTTGCCTTTTCTTACACAGATACATTGAAATGTTTGAGGGTGTGCAAATACACTTACCCACTGGTGGAATTCAGAAATCCAGTAGCTCCAGAGAATTGGGGCCAGTCGAGCTCATCAGTAAGAGCTGTTGGTAAATTGACTAAGGTGCTCTAAAGAAAAAAAATAAAGTAGTAATTATCAAAAGTGGCTGTTTTAGTTTGCTAAACCTGATAAAATGCAATATACCAGAAATGGGTTGGCTTTTACATTGGGTATTTATTAACTTACAAACTTACAGTTTTGAGGCTGTGAAAATGTCCAAATCGAGGTATCAACAAGATGATACTTTCTCCCCTAAGGCCAGCTACCAGCAATCCTCAGCTCCTCTGTCACCTGGCAGGCACTTGGTGACATCTGCTGGTCTCTCCCTTCTCTCCCAGGTTTTGTTGCTTCCAGCTTCTGGCTTCAGTGGCTTCTCTGTTTCTGTGTATTCCTCTCTCAGCTTCTCTGACTTTTCTCTGTTAGCTTCTCTCTGGCTTTTCTCTCTCAGCTTCTCTGGGGCTTTTTTCCTGTGGCTTGTCTATGTCCTTTATCCTTTTATAAAGGACTCCAATAAGAGGAGTAAGACCCATCCTGAATGAGGTGGCTCACATCTCAACTTAAGATCCTACTCACCAAAAGATCCTACTTAGAATGGGTCCATACCCACAGAAATGGGAACATTATCTTTTCTGGGGTACATACAGCTCAGGTATTAAGATTATTCATTGCCTAGGCAATTTCTCACTCCCTGTCTCCTTCTCTCAAATGGCTTTTGACATTTAAGGTACATGCATCTTCACTGTAACTGTCATCAGAGGATGCACAATCATCAGCATCACTCAGGAGCTGATTTCCATTCAGCTCCTGTGGAAGATACAGAACACATGGCATCTCATACATTTGAGAGAGATGCTTCAGTGGATGTGTAAACTTCCCACTCTTTAAAATTCTCTGGGATTGTCTCCATTTTTTTATGTTAGATAATTGGAAAATCAATAGCCTGAAAAGTAATAACACCCAAGTCCCCAGCAAAAATGCCTTCCCGAAGTTTAAAGCTCTGCTCTCTGTCAATAAGGCAGTGTCTCCTGACCTTCATGGGGGTCTCAGACACCTTCAAGAATCTAATTATGGTTCCTTTCCCCACAAAGATGCACATAAACTCAATACTGCCTACAATTTCAGGAGGTTCACAGACCCCTGCAGCTCTTCCACAGACCCTTATTCCAGAACCCTGACATGAAGCGCCGACAAAAATAGGATTCATTTGGACCACATTCTGTGGCTTGTGCAAAATCACAGAAGAAAAATGTTGGAGGCTCTGTTCTCTTGTTCCTTTTATAAATGACCTCTGGGATGAACCCCTCCTGTGGTCTAATTTCTAGAAAATGCTTATTTAGACTGTGTTTGGAATAGGGTAGCCAGATATAATTAAAAACACAGGATGCCCAGTTAAAGTCAAATTTCATGTAAACCAGGAAAAATTTTTAGTGTAAGTGTGTTCCATGCAATGTTTGGGATATACTTATACTAAAAAATTATTCATCATTTATGTGGAATTTTCAGATTTAACAGGGTGCCTGTATTCCATCTGGAAATTCTAGTTTGAATAAAAATTCCAAAATCCAATGTCCCTTTTTGCCTTGGATGACAGTAAACTCAGTGACAACATCAATGCATGGTTGCGGGGAGCAGCTTATGTCAGGTGTGTAGTGTTATCATCTCCATCCGCTCTTGCATTTCTTAACATTGAAAACCTATGTTGTTTTTGGATGAACATGAAAACCTAAAGTCCTCCTTTAATGTTATTTTTAAATTAAAATAAATTAGAGATAATACCTAAAGACAAGTCACAGCAGAGTGATTATAGTCTTGAATCTAATTTTTCAAATGTCATATGCCCTGCCTGCTGTTCTTCTCCTCACCCAGCAACGATATTCTCTCCTAAAGAGAATCTGAATCTGACATCTGTGAGGGAAAGAAAGGCCAAGCCTCTACCATATTTAACCACTTGAAAATGTACCTTTTTTGTTCTTTCTGAATACAAAAGTAGTACATATTTGTTATTAAATTCAAACATCATAGTGATTTACAATGTAGAAACGAAAGTTCCCCATTATCTCCTTCCCAGAGATAACTACTGTTAACAGTTTGTTTCATCTATACATGTATATAAATAATGAATCTACCCACATTCTTTGAACATGGCAAAACTCAAGTAATCTTCTTCACGTAATTTCCTTTGAGTACTCATTCTCTGTCAAGTACTCAAAGTAAATAACATAAAAGTGTATATTTCTCAACTGTGGCCTAAATTGGAAATTTGCTGGTAGTTCTTATTATTCAGGGTGCCAAGGTATGAACTCCTCTATTATGTTGGTTTACTTCTTAAAATAAGTCATAAAACCAAATATGTGCAAACACAGCAGCTATCCCATGATGCCTTGCACTCTTTTCAGTGGCTCTCTGAGCTTGCCCCATCCTCTTCCCCAGCTGCCTCTTTCTTCCACATCCCCATCTTGATCCCTGTGCCAGTTTGAATGTATTATGTCCCCCAGAAAAAGCCATATTCTTTGACGCAATCTTGTGGGGCAGACATAATAGTGGGGATTAAGTTGGAACGTTTGGATTAGGTTGTTTGCATGGAGATGCGCCCCACCCAACTGTAGATGATAACTGATGGGATATTTCCATGGAGGTGTGGCCCCACCCATTCAGGGTGGGCCTTGATCAGTGGAGCCATATAAATGAGCTGACTCAAAGAGAAGGAACTCAGTGCAGCTGTGAGTGACGTTTTGAAGAGGAGCAAGCTTGCTAGAGAGGAACGTCCTGGGAGAAAGCCAGTTTGAAACCAGAACTTTGGAGCGGAAGCCAGCCACGTGCCTTCCCAGCTGGCAGAGGTTTTCCGGACACCATTGGCCATCCTCCAGTGAAGGTACCCGATTACTGATGTGTTGCCTTGGACACTTTATGGCCTTAAGACTGTAACTGTAACCCCCTTTTTATAAAAGCCAATCCATCTCTGGTGTTTTGCATTCTGGCAGCATTAGCAAACTAAAACAATCCCCATCTTTATTCTTATCTTAACAGTGTTGATTTCCAGCACAAGGGGACTGGAAGTGGGAGGGGATGATTGGGAAGAATGGCTTTCTGGAATATACCTGTATTAATTATGATTTTCTCCTTCGAAGGAGCAAAAATATATTCATGAAAGCTAGTTTTCAAATAAGGATATACTGGGGAGTAAGCAAGACAGAAAAGCATCTTAGCAGCTCCCCATTGAGAAGTGCTGGAGACCTGGAGAGTGTGTGAGGATCACGCAGCTCCAGTGACTGGAACTTTGTCACCTTAGCAGCAGGCACCCACTGCTTTCTCCTCTAAAACTCCACCATTGCCAGTGACTCAGCTACTCTTTGTTTCAATTTCTATTGCTTCTGCCACTATAAAGCAAACCTTTTCTCTGCCTTTTATCTTAGTTTCCCTATGTCTTTCTGCTTCTAATGTGTGTTTGCTGTATCATTTGAGAATATCCAGTTCTGCTAGAGAAGATAAGAAAGGCAAAAACAATGGGTGAAACTCATGAGCTGTGTTAAGGATAGATAGTGAGTAAGCAAGTAGCTTGTGAGATGTAGGCAATATTTATGAAATGCGCTACATTAGTAACCAGTAAAATATGAATAAATGAAATATATGGTAAAATAGATGGACCAAACAAGAGTTACACTTAAAGAAAGAAAGAGATGGAAAGACCAAGTGATAAGGTAGGGAACATGCCAACAGTCATGTCGTCCCTAAATTGGCCACCCATGGGTGACACCCATTGTGGTACGTTTCTGGTAACGTGTGCATTTCCCAAGAAACACGGCTAAAACCTGAGCTGCTCAGCAGACTAACTGGTGATTGCCCCTGCATCTTTCTGAGAGCGCGTATGTGTTGATTTCTGGCCCTTTCTCCCTGCTGAGCCCTGTTGTTCAACCTGAACTCTGGTCCTGGTGACCACACCTCCAATGGGGAAGGCTGTGGAGGCAGAAAGTGAGGCAGGTCATTGGAACATTGTGTAGTCAGGATTCAGGGAGTGTAGTCCTTCCACCCTGTCTTTTATTTGTGCTTCTCACTGCGTGATTCACATTGACTTCCAAAAATTGTGTAGTTTGAGGATCTTTTGGTGTGGAAGCCCTTCTGCTCAGTGAACTCTGGGATAGTATGCCTGGTGGTATACTTGGAGGACACTGTTCCTGCACACTCTAGGGCCTGTTCCTTCTCTCTGAACGTCTCACATTCAGTCTTCTCAAAAGAGGACTTGATTGCTTTAGACAATCACTCTCCCATGTAGAGAGCTGGTCTAGGAGGTAGAACTCTTGCTCCAGGCCCCCTTATGGGGTGCAGGGCCATCCCGTGGTTGGCAATCCATGGGTCAGGCATCTATCTCTGGCTTGGAAAACCTTCCCAGTGTAACTGGCAGGGCCCTTGCATGGCCTGTGTGTGATGCATCTTCCTTAGGCATGATACAGTACTCCCCTGACCCACCCCCTCACCCTTTTCTCAGTCATTTGCACATTGATGACCCCAGGCTTGGGAAACTGGGTTTGGATGAGGCTTCTGATTCTGCATGGACCTGCTCTCCATTCACATGAAGGGATTCAACAAGGACTCTCCTGGCAGAGGAAGGCATGTCTGTTTCCCTCGGGGGCCAGGTATAATGATGGAGGGGTTGGTATTTCTGGGGTGTGCCAACAAAGGAGAGAATAGGACTTTGCTCTAGGAATCAGAAGATCTGATTTCTACTCTTGGTTCTACAAATATGGTAGAACTCCATGATTGGGATATGACGCAATTGGAAATTGGTTCCATTCTCCTTCCAGCCCCCATTGCCAGTCAAGGGTGGGTGATACAGTTCTTATCTCCTGTGAGAGAAGAGACAGTTTTGGGGTGGGGGTGATGGGACAGGTGGGAAAATGGCAAATGATCTTGTCTTAGAAAGTGGGATCTTCTGCTCTGGCATCACAGAAATGGGCCAGAACTAACCAGGAGATTCCTGGAATCCTTGCTGCTATTCAGGAAGGCCCAGGCAGCCCTGCAGTTCTCTCCATCAGGATCTCAGCTGCAGCGGGCAGTGGCTGGTGCTGAATTGCAGCTGAGATTAGGGTGGGAATGCAGACCTGTGTATTCCTAGTTGAATATTTTTGGCTTCACTTATGGTGAGATTTTACTATCACTAGCTGTGTGAAATCAGCCACGCTACACCTGTAACAGTGTCTCAGTTTCAGTATCTTTGACGGCTGTTGGAACATTACCCTTTTTACTTCAACAGGACTGTCAGGAGAATCAAGAGACAGTGAGAGAACCAGGTTGACAGCCCTACACTCTGCAAAGCATCCTGTTTAGGGTGGATCATCTGGTGTCCCTTTCCAGATGGACTGTCCCAGGTTTAAGGGGAACGAAGTTTATTGCCAGAGAATAGAAAAGATTTGAGTACATCAATGAAAGCTTTGACAAATTTTTTCTTCTTAGTAAACTTGGTAGATAAAAATGAAAAGTAACTGCCATTAATAGGAAATGTTTCACAGACCCTTGCAAAAAGAGCATGTTTAAGTTAAGTTTAATAGCATTTTAAACACTAAAAGCCTTAATCACACATTATACCTAAGACATTTCAGGCATTTAAGGCAGGAATAATGCAAATTAAGATTTTCTTCATCAACTCTTGCTTATTCCTCTTGAGCATTTCCATTCTCAGGAAACTCATCTTAATTGTACCCTAAATGTATATATGTAGAAAGACTTGATTTTCACTAAGAAAAAGTTTCCCAAATTTTTAAGAGTCTAAGCAACTCAGTAAATTTTAGGTCAACTGCTTGCATTACTTCTATCAATGACGTAAATGTGTTTTATGTTATAATTGGCAGATATATGCTATTTTGGGGTAATATTTTCACTTAACATTACTTTGTGTGTGTGTGTGTATTTCTGTGCCTTGAGAATGCCCACCTCGTTCTCATTTTTAGTGACTATATACAACAGTTTGGATTTTGGGATGTTTTAGCACTACTTCAAGAAGCAGCTGATGTGTGGATTTCCTAAAACTTTGTTAAATGAGAGAAAGAGAGTAATAGTATCAAGCAAACATTCATCTGGGTCTGCAAGTCTACCGATATCAAAGGGAATATCCTTGGTGCCCTTATTTCATCATCCACGTTTAGGCCCTCCCCATCCAGAAGACTGGACAGTGTGCACGGTGTATTCCCTTTTCTAATACTCTTAACTGGGTTGGACCTAAATCGATTATTATTGAATGTTACAAAATCACTTGGAGGAATCTGCAGCTAACTGCTGTTGGAAAAATATGATCATCAGCTAAATAAATCTTTTACTTATTTCCCATGAACTAGGTTATCAAAGCAGGCAGGGGAGATTGTTGTTTGACCAAAAGAAGATCACTCCTGGGTTGGTGCTTTGGTGACAAAATGAGAGTCTTGGGCTTGGACTCAGGGACAGTGGCTATCTGTTTAGCATTTAGACGCAGATCTCCCAATCCTGTTGATCAGGGGTCTGAGGGGCTCTGCCACTTCCCTTGCTTTATGCCTCTCAACCCCAGAGTGCTACCATCTTGCCGCCTGCCTCTCCTCACCTTATGGCCTCTAATAGGAACTCTACATTATGAACATTTCAGGACCCTCCTTGACCCTCACACAAAGTTTTCTTGCTCTAGTCCCATTCCTTTAGGCCTTGCTCACTGAACAAATCCTATCAATGGATGAAAAGCCATTTATGATGTCTGAATGTGCTGTCTTTCTCGGATAACTTCTACATTTTAAGCCAGAATGGAGCACTGAGAGTGGAAACTTGCCCAAATTGTTTAACTTAATGACACAACTCCATGAGGGAGGGATTTGTCTTCCCCCTTCTTCCCTCTTCCACAAACACTTTTTGAGCAGCCACCTTCATCAGATGCTGACTGTTACCTCTTGGAAAAGAACAAGTACCCACACCTCAGACAAACAGTATGACTGCTGTAAATTAAATGATCAAACCTCACTGCAGTTAGGCTGTTGGAAGAGGACCCTTTGTGATGGGTATGTCCTGTTGCTGGTTCTGGCTGTGGAGGATTTCTGTATTTTCTGTTGATAGGAGGATCCTTTATACTGGGCGGCGCAGGGCCAGGAGAATGAAGGTGAACAAAAATCTGTGCCAAATTCAAAGAGCTGGCAATAGTGGGGCTGGGATTTGCACCTGGTTTCTGGTGGAACTAACACGAAGAAGCTTTCAGCAGGCAGGGATTTTTGCAATCCTCAGCTTTAATGGCTCACTTGCAACTGGTCCTTGTGTCTCCCCTAAGCTGCATATCTCATGGAATCACAAGACTGAGCTAAACTGGGTTTGCTAGGTGTTAAAAATGAGGCTTCCTGGTTCAGAAATCCACAAATAATCTGGGAGTTGCTGCAGTTTTTCCTTCCCTGTTTCTCTTTATGGAAGTCAAGTCTAATTTATAGAGAATAGAGAATGCATATTTTGGGGATGAATCCAGAAACAATATGTGTCCTTAACACAGACACATAAATACACACCCTGCTTACATATACCCAGGGTCTGTTCTGGCCTGGCATGGACAGGGGTAAGGCAGCCTCAGAGAACACCACACATGGCAGCTCTGTAGATGCATCTTCCAATGGGGACTGGCAGGTGAAGTTCTGGGAGAACAGGGAGAGATGATATCATTTGGTTTCTGCCTTGTAATCTCAGGTCTAACTAGATTAGACATGGTACTGTTCTCACAAGATAATGCTTGGATGTAGACAACTTCAAGAAGTAATTTAACTCTGTGAGTTTGATTCGTAAACTTTAGAACTTCATGTGCAGTGGTTAACTCTCAAATAGGGGAAAGTCACTACAGCCCTAGAATTCGGTAAACAAATACATACACACATACCTAATCTATCCGTGTCTATCTATGTATATCTGTCTATCTGTCTATCATCTACCTTCTATCTAATCTAGCAATCAATATCTATCTATCATCCATCTATCATCTATCTATCTGTCTATATCTATCATCCATATATCTACCATCTATCTTCTATCTAATCAGTGTTTCATCCATCTCTCTTCTATCTATCGATCCTCTATCTAATCATCTATCTTCTCTATCATCTATCGAGAGAACCCATCAAGTTCCAGCCTGTGCTGGGCACTCAGTGTACCAGGCACCGTGGGCTCCTTCTTTATGGAGTCACAGTCTCGAGGGGCCACAATCAATAAGCACTTCCCAGCTGGGTTACCTTGAAGACTCTCCTTAACCTCTCTGTGCTTCAGTTTCATTACATGTGAGATGGATTAATAACAGCACTTATCCTCCTGGGTGGTTGAGAGGATTAGAAGAAATAATCCATGCACAAAGTTTAGAATTTTAAGTGCACGGTAAAAATTAGTGGTTAGTGGTATTAATAGGGAAGTCCAGGGCCACGTCAGCACCTAGAAGGGACACCTATCCCAGATGTGGGGATTCAGGGAAGGTATCTGGAAAGAAATACTAGCTAATATGAGTCTCATAGGGTTAATAAGAGGGAGGCATTGGTAACACCACAGGCAAAAGCCTAAGGCTGAATTATTCATATTATGTCAGAGGAAGACCAACAGAAAAACCATTAAAAACTCCCAAATACAAAGTATATTATGTTAGTTACCCCTGGTGCTATGTAACAAATTACCCCCAAATACAGCACTGAAAAAATGCTATATGCATGCAGACTAGTCACAATAACTGCTCAACTTCTGGAATGATGTGTATTCTATGCACCTTTAAATTTCAACTTGACCTCAGTAAGTAATTTTCAGGGAAAGAGTATAGCAGCTCATCTTTGACCTCATGCCAGTCCAAAAATGTATAGGGGCAGTAAGTAAATAGTCAAATAAAGAGTTCTAGCAAAATATGACGCATAAATATAGAGGACAGAATGGCAGGCAACACTCAATTTTTCATCATTTTGCCAGAAATAGCTGGTTTTATTTTATTTTATTTTCTACCTTGTCAGCTGCTCTTAGCTTCTCCCTTTTTTATTATTTATTATTTAAGCTCTAAACCCATGATTTATTTATTCCGTGAATGAGTAGAGGGATGCATTTAACTAAAGGCCTCATATCCAATAAAAATGCACCGTGAAGCTGGGCTCTTTCTACTGAATTCGTTCCATCCATCGTTTTTTCCAGGGTGACCAAAGAACTATATCCAAATAAAATTGAGAAAACAGGAGTTTAAAATGTCCTGCCCATTCGCAGAGATAATCACAAGTCAATTCTTTTGTGGGTCCAGTGTTTAAAAGAATTCTTTCACAAACAGAAAAAATAAATCCTCCAAGGGCCAGAAACAGCAACAAGAAGTGCGCCCCACAGAGGTCGATTGTTCTGAGACCTTTGTTTCATTTTGCAAAACTTTGGCCATTTAACCTAAAGCAGCTAGGCTGCCTTTTGTCTGGAATGTGGGTAGTTTTTTTTTGTTTGTTTGTTTGTTTTTTTGGGGGATGTAATTTCCAGCATTTGACACTGGAAGAAGCCCAAAGTCCACAGTCAAGCTACAAAGGCGAGAGCAGGGAGAAGACATCACAGTGGCTGCCCTACCTGAGCTCTTGTTCCCCACTTTCTGTCTCATAAGAAATTATCTCATTTTTGTCCTCCTCCCTTCCCTCACCTTCTACGAAGAAGCTGTCACAAAACCCTGCTGGTTGGGTCCTTCCGGATGGCCTTGAGTTGCTGCAGCAGCCTCTGGCCAGCGTCCTGCCTCCCCACTCACCCCTGCCACTGTCAGCAGTGGTTCCCAGGATCTCACAGGGATCTTGTTTAAAACACAGATCCTGATTGGGTAGGTTTGTGGTGGGGCTCTGGGATCTTTATTTTTAATAGTGCCTTCAATGACTACAGTAGTTGGCCAAGTTTGGGATACACCAATCTACAGGCTGCTGTGAGCTTTTCACTTCCAGCCTCCATGTGGCACCTCCCACTCGCCCAGCATCTTCACATAGTTCTGTCTCTCCCAACCTGCTCAAAACCACTAGTCCCTTGAACCTACCACTGCCCCCAAATGAATAGGCCTTGTTCCGGTTTACTAATGCTGCCATTATGCAAAATACCAGAAATGGATTGGCTTTTATGAAGGGGGCTTATTTGGTTACAAAGTTACAGTCTTAAGGCTATAAAAGTGTCCAAGCTAAGGTGTCAGCAATTGGGTACCTTCACAAAAGAATGGCCAATGGCGTCTAGAACACCTCTGTTGTCTGGAAGGCACATGGCTGGTGTCTTTTTCCTTTGCTCCCAGGTTGGGTTTCAAAACTGGCTTTCTTCCAGGATATTTCTCTCTAGGTGTCTGGGGATATTCTCTTAATTTCTCCCAGGCAAACTCTGGAGTAGCAAAAATCTACTTTCAATGGCCGTCTTCAAAATGTCTCTCTTGACTGCAGCACTGAGCTCCTTCTGTCTGTGAACTCTTTTATAGGACTCTAGTGATTAAACCAAGACCCACCCTGAATGGGCAGGGTCCATATCCCCACAGAAATAATTCAATCAAAGGTATTGCCCACAGTTGGGTGGGTCGCATCTCCATGGAAACAACCTAATTTAAAGATTCTAACCTAATCAACACTAATACATCTTCCCCTATAAGATTGCATTAAAGAACATAGTGTTTTGGGGGACATAATACATCCAGACCAGCACAGGCCTCAACACAAGCTCTTGCTCCTGCTCTGCTTTATTGATGATTGCTACTTATGAGTCAAGATTTAGCTAAATCCTGACCTCCTTTCAGAGGACACTTTGCCTTTGACCTCCCCCTCCTCCACCACATTAGACATCATCCTCTGTGATCTCGTTATGTTTTTTGTATACCCAGTTAATTAAATCCAACACACTAGCACTAGGGTAAGGGTTGGCACACGTTTTCTGTAAAGGACCAGATAACTAAATATTTTAGGTTTTGCTGGCCTTATGGTCTCAGTTGTGATGACTCAATTCTGCAGTCATAGCACAAAGAAGCCATAGGCAATATGTAAACTGTGTTTCAATAAAGCTTTATTTACAAAAACAGGTGGAGGGTTGAATTTGGCCCAAGAGCCATAGTTTGCTAACCTTGGCTCCAGGGTTCAACAGACCTTAGTCTGAATCAGGGCTCCAGGTAGAACTGAAACACCTTGGGTAGGTTAGCTAATTTCTCTTAAGTCTCAGTTTCTTTATCTATGAAATAGGCATAACAGTAGATTCATTTCAGTATTAAATGAGAGGGATGCTAGTACAGTGCCTGGCATTTGGTAAACACATGGTAATTAATATTTGCTTATTATTATTATTATTATTGAGTTTACTTGTCTATCTTCCCAACTAGACTTGAAGCTTCTTGAGGCCAGAGACTATGTTTTTTACCTCCACAGCCCCAGTTGTTCATCCTTGTCCATTTTCTCTGACTTAATAGAACTCCCACCATCTTAGTTGGGCACATGTGGCTGCCTTGCCAGGGACTGCACTTCCCAGTCTCTGTTACAGTGTGATGTGGCCATGAGACTAAGTTCTGGCCAATGAGATGTGAGAGAGAGTCATGTGTGCCACCTCTGTGCCAATTTCTCCCAAGGGATGTGCCCTTTTTCTTTCCTGCAGACTTTTTATTTTTCCCTCTTGCTGCAGGAGCAGCCAGCCCCCTGACTCAGAGATGGAAGTTGCATGTTGAGGATGGCATAGCTATCCTATCAGGCCTGGAGTGCCTATCTCTGGATTATTACATGAGAGGTAAAACACGCTTCCATCTAAGAATTTATTTTGGAACTCTTTGTTACAGCAGCTGAACCTGCTCGATTCATAACCAGCCTTTTAAGAAGGGCTGATCCACTTGCTCACTATAGCTGGCTCTCATGTGTATCTTACTAACATGACACCATGACTGTTTTCTGCTTCCTAAGCTACTGTTCTTTGAGTTCTTTATCAGTCAGGCTTCATATACTTTGCTCTGTGATGCTATCCTCAATTTTTGCCTCTGGACTCTTTGGACCTTGCATTTCATACATATTCCTCTTGATTTTCCTCTCGGAATTATGGTTTAGCTTCTCCATCTGACCAATCCTCCAACCATTGCCTTGAGTAGAAAATCCCCAGGAAATCATCCAGAAGCTAGTGTTGACCCCCAGGCATTTGGCACGGCTGGGTTGGGTAATCTCCATACCCCACCCCTGCATTGATTCATTAGACACTGAATAAGCCAATGAATGAATAGTGTGTAGCAATCAATTCCAAACATCCACAAATATTTTTTAATGCCAGAATTTCCTCTTTCCACATCCCAACTGATTTGAGATTCCGTTTCCCCTGTCTTGAGTTAATTCCATGAAACCTTTTCAAGGAAACTTGAAAGAGGGTAAAGCAAAATGATAAGATATAATTAACCAGGGGGCAAGAGACTGCCCTCAAGTCTTAGCAGTACACTGGACAGCACAGATTTTACCGACATACTGCTTCCCTATGTGAATGTCTCTATCTAATGTGCTGGGTGCAGGCATGTGGGCTGAGTAATTATAAATGCCTTTCAGAAGTACGGAACTTAAAAATAATTTCCTCTTGTGTTTTTCATGACAACGGGTATTTGTCTCTCAGAAGGTATTGAGGACTGATAGTAAGCTTACTGATGTTTTTCGAAGAATGAGCCTGCAAGTACACCTTTGCTGGCAAGGAAAAGACCCAGCTGCTCACCTTGAGCAGGGAGAGAAGGACAGTAAATTGATCAGAACTCAAGGCTACGGCCATCTGGACTGTGCTTCTGAACAGGGAAAGGGTAGAACATTCTGTCTCTTGTCTGAGAAAAAGATTCACCATGGTGAACACAGTCCCCTTTTCCTGGCAGAATAAATGAGAAGGAACTAGGATTGAGGTTTCTCTTTTTACTGTTTAACATCTTTAATCTGGAAGTCTGCAAGATGTCTGAAGAGCAGAAAATGTAATTTTCCCCAGTTTTACCAAACAACAGCCTTCCTAATCTTAAAAAAAGAATAAAAATAAAAGTACTCTAACCCCTAATATTTCTGGGGTCAACATAGAGTTAACTCAGACAGGATTTCCATATTTTATGTGCACTATGAAAATCTGCCTTTAGGCGTAATGGAACATTTCTACGCACCGATACATCCATAGAGTGGGGAGCAGGGTGGTTTAGTGAGAAGGAGAGAACGTTGATACTGCCTATCTTGTTTGTGGGCCAATAAAGAGTAGCCAAAGCTGATAGACCAAATCATCTCAAACAGAGGAACGAAGCACATATGGGCTTGAAAGACCAGAGCCGCTTTGCTCTCGGGCGGATACGCATTTACTGCAGTCAGATCAAGTATTCATTTTGTCTTTGACACAGCACGAAATTCAGTCTGCGCCTACTTAGCCTACAGACAACAGCCTGCCAGGGGTCATGCTAAGATTTTATAATAGGACAGGCAACAGTCTTCGCTAACAAAATAAACATTTGGGAGACTGTATTTCAGAATTGCCTCCCCCCATCCCCACCCCGCCATGCAATTCTGGTTTGGTGAAAAGCAGCATTTAATATTTTGGAAATAATTTTCGAACAGATGGGGAAGAAGCAGGAGGGCAACATCCATGGCTGGTCTTGATGATCTCCCTGCCTCCCTTTCTTTCTCAGCAAAACAACTCAAGCAGGGTATTTTTTCCCCCTCCATTGGAAGAAAAGAAACAGTGGGAAAGTGTTTTCAGATTTGCTCTTTGTTTTTTTCTTAAATCTTTGTAAATTGAAGACTTATGTGGCATGGGTGGTTTGGCTCAATCTCTACTACAAGGTTTGATGCCTTGGAGAGCAGCTAAGGAGGGAGAAAGCAGAAACATCCTACTGCCCCCAGCAGAAGGAGGCTTGGGAATCCTTTGTTTCAGTGGAACCACGAGGCTGATTCTTCACACTCTCTTTATTGAACTACAAATATCTTTCCAGATGAACACACTCCTAATCAAATTAGCTGTAAGCAAGCCTCTGGGGTGCCACACTGTCTAACTGGTGGGTGGCAGGAGCAAGAGAGGAGATGGGCTTGCTTACTTCTAGGGTTGCTACAGAAAAACACTGAAGACAGTGGTTTCTTTTCATTGGACACAGTTGGGGTGGAATGATGTCATATTTGCAGAAGTGTTTTCTACCTTACAGGGTAATAAAGGCAAAGAAATGTTGAGTAGCCTCCTAGAGGGCAGAATGGTCTATTATGAAACAACAGAGACTTGGTTTTCTACAGCACCTGCTGTCCTTTCCAGACGATATGATCCAGTACTTGGTGCAGCCAAGAAATGACATGTACATTCTTGGGGTTCCTGAACAGTCTTGATGTATCATATTCAGTCCCACTGTGAGACCATGAGTGAGGCCATGTAGGCTCTTTTTCCTTCAGAATAGATGGTCCCATTAGATGCCTTTTGGTGTGGAGCACAGGATCGTGGAGGGATTAGAAGGTGGGTGTTAGGGACCAGTGGATTCTCCCTCTTCTCACAGTAAGTACTACAAAATCTAAATTCAGAAATTCCATCCCTTGGAACAGGTCAGAAAGATGTCACATGTCCTTGTTTTAAATGATGCCTTGCGGTAGCCCATACTTGTTTGTGCTCTTCTGGGGAAGGAATGAATGATCTGGCATTTGGCAAACAGCAGCCATTCTGGGAGGCCAGTGGTGAGGCAGGTCCCAGAGTAATAAGGATAAAAAGAAATGAGCCTCTAATCAGGCAGAGACCATGTAGACATCCAACCTGACTTGTTGATTCCCATGGGGCCCCCGAGGCTGAGTAATTAGTGTCTACTCTGACAGCTGTTCCCAGTCACGTGCCCCAGCCTTTAGACACCCCATGATTTCTGCTGCTCTTCAACCCCTTTGAAGTCCTGAGCTGTCTGGTGCCCCGTACAGACTCAAACTGACTCCAGATTTTGTCTGAAAGGGTACAAGCTACTTGTGCTGGGTAAACACCTGTATCTCTCAGCTCTAAGTCCTCTCTTCTAGTCTCCACTATGTGATGCTTTGAATGGACTCAGCAAATGACATTTCCCAGACCTCTTTGTGAGACAGTGCCTGCCAACAGGAGGCATGGGAGGAAGCTGGGGAAAGCCAGGCAAGAGAGAAGGGACTGTTTTCTTGCTTCCAGTTGAGGGACCCTCATTCTAGCAGGTGAGGATAGCTCTGGCTCTAGCCTCCAGCCTTCTTTGCCACTTCCAGTTGCAGTCTTTGTGCACCCCCAGCAGCCGGTCTGTTAGTCAGAGTATAGGCTGTGCCCTAATCTGGGCACCAGCCCTATGGCACCCCTTTCTCTAGCTTCTAGGACTAGAAGCTTCCCTTGGTACCTCCAGCCCTAGGGCAGCAGCTGCTTCTTGCAATGGATACTCTCTGATCATTTCAGCTTCCCACTCCCCATTTTGCTCTAAAACTTGTGTAATCGGTTCCCTGTGTTTCATCTAACATCTGTGTAGCCAGTTCCCTATATCAAATCCCCTCTGCTTGAAGGTTTTTATTTTCCTGCTTGGCTCCTGCTAAGTGCTGGCTCACGTACTGCCTAGAAATGCAAAGGCAGAATTGGCAAATTCCACCTGCAGAATTGGCAAACAGCTGTGGGGGGTCTCACCACCTGTGCTGACTTTGCTAAAAGGCTCTGAAATAGTAAAAAGAGCCAGACCGGAGAGTAGAGTGAGGGAGAGAGGGTGGGTCATGGAGGGACCAGAAGGAAGTTTACTAAGTGTTTTTCTTCCCTATTCCACTACTCCCAGTGAGGCCTAGGATAATCTAGGGTTTTTATGTCCTTGAGGATTTGAGTTACAGTACACTCTTTCACTAGTATCTTAAGCCTAAACAGAAAGAAGACATTGCTTAGCAGTCCAGCTCTTTCTCTAGAGAGAAATAATGTCCTCCAAAGCACTGGGAAGCAAATGTGCCACTAGACTTGAGTTCAGAAGCCATGGCCGAGTGAGGTCTGTTCTCAGTGGACACGCTCATTGGGAGGCTCACATACCCCGAATGCTCAGGAACACGGGGGATAGAGACCAGCCCACGCGGTGCTGATCGCTTCCACATTTTTCCCTAAAATATTCTGTCCTACGGTTCCTCGTCCTCTAGGATATTCTAGACATTTCTAGATGTGAAGAAGTTGAAAACTAAACAGCAGTACCCCATAGGCACATCCAAACATCTAGTTTTGTAAATAGAATTTTGTAAATTCTCAAAAGTGTGGACATTAGAGGCACTGGGAAAGCTGTAGGACAGTGGCTCCCAAGGTATGAACCGGAGACCCCTGGGCTCCATGAAATCATTATTTTCATCATAATACTAAGACTTTATTTGCCATTTTTGCTCTACTTCATTCATGAATACAGTGGGGTTTTCAAGAAGCTACATACATGTATATTACAACAGATTGAAGGTAGAAGCAGATAAGGCATTCAGCTATATTCCAACTGTGTTCCCAGTTATTAAAGAGAATTGCAAATATGTAAAACAATGCCATTCTTCTCACTCAATTTTTTCAACAGTTATTTTGCATCAATATAGGTTATCTGTGTTAATATGTAATGGGTTCCTTACTTTTTTAATGTATTAATAAATATTTTTATAATTTTTCAGTTTTAACTTCTGTTATGGTAATCATCAATAGATATAACTCACATAAACCAAAACTGTTGTATTTTTAAGAATGCAAATGGACCTGAGACCAAAAAGTTTGACAACTTTTGATGTATGAATTTAAAATATGGACACTCCTTAGAATGATCAGAACTGACAAACAGAGAGAAGAGAACTAGTGTCATCGAGGCTCCATTACCTTGCAGGAGTTTTAGGTCTATACGTGGCTTATTAAAGAAGCAGTTCTTGTCAAGTACAATAAGAAAACAACTCTGTTCTTTTCTCCACTGCCCACTCAATCTGTGTGCTAATTCTTCCCTTGCCCCAGAAGGAGATTCAGGCTAGCACTATCATGCATGTGCTCATTCTCAGATAAAATTAATTCCTCTAGTTAAGTTAAATGCAATTTCAGAAAATAAAATGCCCAGTTCTAGTAGCCCAGCCCATGTAACTTAAAAGTAAAAAGTCCTTGCCTCCCCTGGCTTGAGGCCGGGCATTTGTAACAGGGGAGGGGAACATGTTTGCTCTGTCGTCTCTGCTTTGCCAGCTTTTCCTTCCACCTGCTGAGTGCTAAGGCTTTCTGACCCCTCAAGGATGGGCGTGGAGGGAGAGGAGGTTTGATCTGATATGATTTCCTCTGACTGGGCAGATGTCAAACGCTAGCTCTCTCTGATTGGGTGCTTTCCTGGGGCTCCTGAACCTCCCATTGCAGTCACTTGTTTCCTGCTTCAGCCTCTGGTCACCTGGAGGTTAACCCCTCCATGAAGGTCACGGTCTTCTCCAGGATCTGACATGGCCCCAGGCTGGCTCTCCCTTTCTGGGGTGCCTATCCCTGCCCCAAAACTCACGCTTTCTGTCCTGCCACCTCAGTCACTTCCGTTACAGACGCCAGGCCTCTTGACCCTAGTCTCCTGCCCTCTTGCATTCCTGCCTGGGAAGGACCTGCTCTGGATAGGTTGCCCGGCCAAGACAAATGAGAGGCATGTGGAGCAGACTGGACCCAGCTTGCTGCTTGGAGTCAAGTCCAACAGCCCACCCCAGGCCAGCAACCCCCAGCCAACCCAGAGGTGCCCGAGTGGGATTGGCTGATGATTGTTTTGAGTCCCTGAGTTTGGGGGAGTTTGTTACAGTATTATTTTGACAATAACTTGGTGATAAAGCTTCATTTTCAGTGTCATCTTTCTAAGCAAATTCTCTCTCTCTTTTATTCTTCTCATTCCATCGTCCATTCTTATCAAATGGTATCCCATAGATGTGTTAACAGGCTGGGGGTGACTGGGCTAATTTTTAGTTTGGAGAGGAATGTTAGAGAGACAATTTAAGAGCATTGGAGGCTTGAAACAGATGACAAATGACACTAAGGCTGAAGTGCTGTCCCTACCATCCATAGCATTGTCATATTGATCAGACAAGTTAATCCCAATTGCTGTCATTCCTGATTTGCATTCCTCATCCATCCTATATCATTACCATTCTCACAGTCATTTCTCAAAACTATTTACAGTAAAAAAGTGGGAGGGGGAATAAACCAACCCCAAACCAACAAATGCTGATCTGCAGTATTGCACTCAGGTCATTGTTGCCAATAGCTGATAAAAAAATGTTCCAATCCAAATTCCAATAATCAAGTCTCTGGGATGGGGCCTCCTGCTGGGACTGTTGAAGTGATTTCCTTAAAGTGTCTCTACTCTACTTAAAGTGTCTCACTGCCTTCTGTGAGAGTGAGCAAGAGCCTTCTTCTCCAGAAGAACTCTAGAGAGGGCCCCAGGGTTGTGAGGAGAGGCATCTGTCACTATGAGCTGTGTGACCTTGGGCAATTTACTTGACCTCTCTGAGTATTTGTCTGTAAAATTAGGATATGTTGCAATAACACATATCTCGGAGGGCTTTTACAAAGTTTAAATACAGTAATCTAATGTTTTGGTTTTCTTTACATAGTTTCCTTGCCTATATGCTTAAAGCAAACAAACCAAAAAAAAAAAAAAAAAACCCAAACAGAACAAACAAATCACTGAAACCTTGTATTACAGTATTTGGTACACACATACTTCAGATTCATTGAAGAAAATTTGCAGAGAACTTAGTCATAATTCCAGCTCCCAAAATGATCAGTGTTAACTAACATATTGGACTTCCAATATTTTTTTGTTTGCACACAGAGATGCACTTAAATTCACAAAAATTGGTCCACACGTTCTATTTTGTAACCTGCTTTTCTCCCTTAACAAATTTTAATAAACTTATTTTCTTGCCAACAAGTATGTCTATAATATGTATGTTAATGGTTCTATAATCTATCATTATATGAATGGAATATATTTTTATATATCTAACACCCTATTTTTTAAATCTTTGGTTTCTTTCCTCATTTTTGCTCTTATAAGTAACTCTCGGATGAATATTCATGTACATATATTGAGCAAATGACTGATCATTTTTAAAGGTAAATTCCCAGTGTGGAGTTACTGTCGAAAATCACAAACATTTTAATGTCGCTTTATACATATTGCCAAATGCCTTTTGGAGAAGTTCTCACGATTTATACTCTCACTGGCAGTGAATGAACATGCCTGTTTCTTTGTATTCTTGTTAAAACTGGGTCTTTATCTCTTTTTGGACCTTTGATTATCTGAAGGATTATAAATGATATTCCACTGTTTCTAATTGGTGTTTCTTTGATTACTAATGAAATTGAAACTGTTTTTATATTTATTGGTCATGCTCTTGACCATGAAAAAATTAAATTGTCTTTTGCCCATTGACGTATAGGAATTCTTTGTTACAAGAGTATTTAAATCTTACCCTATTTAAATACTTTAAATTGTAGGTTATAAATATTGTTCTAGTTTTCCATTTGCCGTTAAATTTTATGAATATTTTGACATGGCATACCTTTGAAAATTTTATATAATTAAATTTGGTAATGATTTTTTTTTTTTTTTTTTTTTTTGGTTTCCCCTTAATAATATCATGCCAGAGAGATGGGAGTATTTCTGAAAATGATTTTTTTTCCCCCAAGAAGGCATATGTCTGGTATGCTTTCTGAGCCTTTGAATGACTGAAGATAAGTTTTTTGCGCTTTTATGTGAGAACAATAATCTGGTAGATAGAGCACTGTTGACACAGTCATTAGTCCGTAAAACTCAGTAGAGGCTGCTGTTCCACTGTCTTCTGAAATTTAGTGTTGAGAGAAAAGTCTGATGCCAAACAAATTTTCCCTCCTACTCTGTACCCTGGTTGGCAGAATGACTGTAACATTTTTCTTTGCCCTTGAAATATAAAAAGCAGGACATGACAAAGAATCTATTTCATACTTTGTCCTGCACTCAGTGGGGGTTTTTGATTGAAGGCTAGTATTTCCTCAGCTCAGGAAAATTATCCTTTATTATTTCTTTGGTTGCTGCTGCTTCTCTGCCTGATATGTCCCCTTCTTCTGGGCTTCATCCTCGATCTCCAGAACCCATCCTGCATGCCTTTCATCTCTTCACTCTTGGTTTTCAGGCTATTGTCCTTTTCTTAAATTTTAGAATTTCCCCCGCTGGCCCACGGCTTTGCTCATTCTGTTTTCAGTACTGTCCAATTTGCTAGTCAGTGTTGCCATTGCATTTTTACCCAGGGTTGTTATTGTTTCACTTCATAGCCGTCTCCCCTGATCTCAGATTGTTATGCGTGCAATCTTCTCTCAACTGTTGAGAATCTGAATTTAGTACTTTTACCAAATGTGACTCTGTCCCACAGCAAGCTTGTTTTTTCAAAAGAGCATTCTTTTTGAGCTCCTGAGCATTTTTATATATCCAGATACGTTTCCCTGCTTGCTCATCCTTATGAAGGAGGTCTGTGTTTCCCAGTTTGGGGACTTGGGGGAAGTTCAGTCAGAGGGTGTTTGGGTTCATGTTCAGTTTCTTTAGTCTGGGAGGAAGGGGTTAAGGAAAAGTTTATAATTTATGGAGGTTCATTTCTCAGGAATCAGAGGTGGTGGTACTACAAGGGACTCCCCCATTGTGCCACAGTTTCCTTTCCATTGGGTGGGGCCACCATGGTCTTCTCTAATGGATAAGGCAGTTCTTGTTAGGACCCTGCCGTGGCAACATTCCCTCATCTCTTATTGCATTGTCTCAGCCAAGTGAGAACCATAGGCTGCTGGTCTACCAGCTGGCTTAATGGGCCTGCACCTGGTTTAATGCTCTGCTGTCCCTGCCTTGAAAGCCTCAATAATTTTATTTTTGAATGTGTGTTATGTGAATGAAGTCCAATGGAACAACGGGCCATGTGTGAGGGAGGCATTTGGTGCCTCCACTCACCAGGATCCTGGATTCCTTCTCCTCCCTAAGATTGTTCCTGGCCATTTGCTCCCCCACCTGCTGCCTTCTAGGCCCATCTGGTCTCTTCTTCCCCACTCTGCAACTGCTGCACCCTCCAGCAGGGTGGCGACCTATGGTGTCCTTGGGGTAGGCCCATGTCCCCACGTCTTTCTCCTGTCCTGGCGGGAGCCTGGGCACCAACTTGGGGAGGGTGGGGTCTGGGTACTGGTGGCTGTCCTGTCCGCTCCCCGGGCTGGCCCTGATGGCCTTGAGTGAGAGCCAGAAAGAGCCCTGTTTCCTGTCCAAATATTTAGCATGCCTCAGCAACGAGGTTTAAGGACCCTTGGGAGTCTCCTGGAGGAAGGGGAGATGCCTGGCTTGACTTCCTCAGAGGGGCCCCTTACCCCTGCATGGCCCCACAGACCATGGATCTGGAGACTGGCAGGAGGAGGAAACCAGCCTCAGGCCACGTGGCTCAGCGTAGGAACCTGTCACTTGCCCAGAGAACCCACTGACTGAGGAAGTGCCCACTCAGGTGCTCTGTGTCTGGGGAGACCCTCTCTTCCTCCTCACAACCTTCCTGGGTCTGGCTTGAGTTCCTCTCTTCTGGTCAGCTCAAAGCCTCTTCCAGGACTTAATAACAAGCACTGTATAATTTTGGAGATTGTGCATATGAGATATATGGTCTTATATTTGCATTTAAAACCAGCATTACAAAATGTAGAGATGAACATAAAATTCATGCTAATAATTTAAAATTTTAATGATTTCTCTTAGAATGACATTAAATAGCAAATTAAAAAACAACAACAAAACACCATGACAAGTTGAGAGAGAGACTGCAGAAGAAAGGAGAAAGTTTTACATTTTAGTACCTTTAATGGAACTTTTCCCTCTGCTTTTGAATAAGGGCCCCACATTTTCATTTTGCTATGGAGCCTGCAAATTATGTAGCCAGTCCTGGGCACAGGTTTTGGTGTATTCTCTTGAGACAAATTGTCCCCGTAGGAAGCAATAGCTGCAGGTGATTGAGCTGAGACCAGGGTATCCCCTGCTTGGGGGTACAGTGCCCCGGCTGCCCTTCCCTATACCCCCTGCCCCGTCCCCCTTCACCATGTCATTTCCCCAGGTGTTTGCACAATTCAAGAGGAAGATAATGGACACCCTGATAATATGGCACGTGTGTTCTAAAGTGATGAACTGGGGTACCTTAAAGAGTTGCAATCATATTTCTATCCCATATTTCTCAGCTGTTCATATGAGTAACATGTGAATCTCTCTTACAGTGCTTGACACCTGATACGGAGTCAATCAATGTCAGTTTCTGTTATGGATTGAACTGTGTCCCCGAAAAGACCTGCTCAAGTCATGAACGTGGCCTTTTTTGCAAATAGGGCCATTTCAGATGGAATCAGCTGAGTTAAAATGAGGCCATAGTGGAGTAGGATGGCCCTTAATCCCATATGACTTCTGTCCTTATAAGGGGAGAAGACACATGGACAGAGACACAGAGGGAAGGCGGCCGTGGGAAGGAACAGGCTGGAGTTATGCAGCCACAGTCTAAGAACGCCTGGGGTCACCAGCAGCTGGGAGAGAGGCAGGGAAGGTGTCTTCCCCAGAGCCTTCAGAGGGAGCGGGACCCTGCCGGCACCTTGATTTTGGACTTCTAGCTTCCAGAACTGTGCAACAATTTCTGTTGTTTTAAGTCACCCAGCAACCCTGGCAAACTGAGACAGGCCCCTTCCCCTGCCTTCTCGGAGCCGGTCTGTGTTTGTGACTCTGCCTCATGGCCTTCTTCATGTTTTGACTCGAAAAACGAAACAAAACAAAACAAAACCTCCAGGACAGTCTTGCTGCTCTTCAGGAATGGATGGTCGTCTTGACCGTCCCCTGGAACCCTCTGGGGAGCAGCAGCAGTGGCCATCAGGAGCTGGGCAGTTCATTCTGCTCACACCCTCCTTGAGTCCTCAGACAACAACCACCACCACCACTACAACAGAAAACAAGCCGGAGAGACCCCATAGTGCCTCATCCCCATCCTCCATGGGGAAGTCAGCTGCCAGACTGTGGCCTCGCTGTGCACCATTTTCTTCTTCACTCCCACCTGCGATTTTCAGGGGTCCTGGCAGCAGAGAGGCTGAGGTTTGGAAGCGTGAGCAGGAGAAACCCTTTGCCTCCATTGGCCTAGAATTGAAATGGCTCTGATGTGCCTTTAGTGGCAGATTTTGCTGAGGAGGGAAATTTGCACCTGTTTTGAGTTGGCATCACATTTAAAGAGAGCACAAGGGGAAACAAAACCAAAGGACAGCGCATCCTGAATAATTACTGTCCAAATTACTTACCAAAGACATCTGTGAAGCTGTGATCCATTTGGGAGAGATACTAAAATGAGCCCCAGCTGAGTCTCCCAGCAAAATGATCCCCCTGGGTTGTGAACCTAGGCAGCACAAATTTATTCACATTATTTATGCACTCAAGTCATGTGGAGCCTGGGTGGTTATAAGAGTAGATATCCTCGTGTGCATTCCATGCACAGAGCATAACAGTGATGCACTGCCACTCTGTCCATGTTGGAGAGTGAGGGGCATAGCATTTAGGAGCTGAATGAGATTTCTAGGCCATCAGAACTGTCAGTGAAACTGTACAGATGCAGCTGCGTTGCCCAGCTCAGCATAAAGCAAACCTGCTATACAACATCCTGAGTGAATGATGGATGAATACATGAATCAAACTTGATCTGAACTCAGAAATAAGCCCTAAATTTCACTTCTGGAAATTGCTTTCTTGGGAAACACACCAATTTCTGTTACAATTCACTTTAAAAATTAATGATCTCATGGAGAAGTTTTGATGTTTCAAAGCTGTTATGGTCTTTTCAAGTCCTTAATCCATACACACAAATGCCCTGGATGGATGGTTCTGGCTGATTAATGGAGAGGTAGAGATACAAAGGTCTGGTGCATCCCTGTATGTTTGCAGGTTAAGAATCATTTATGGTGGTTCTGAATCCCAGTTACACTGGATCATTCACCTGTGGATATCCTCTATCAAATTCCCTCAGATCCAGAAAGAATCAGTTGATACCATCTAGAGTCAGAGATGGGAGCTTCTTTCCCCCATCTCCAAATCTCCGAAATCATGCTGGAGGATGGCCCAGCCTCATTGCGGTGGCTCCCTGTCCTGGGCCTCTGTGCTGGCCTGCACCAGGCCCCACAAGTGGGGACTGAGAAGGCTCAGGACCTGCAGGAGGGCTTGGGATGGGATGATGTAGCGACTCTGAGAGGCTAGAACCTCACGTCAGGGTTCACCTAGGTCTGTGTTTACTCATTCAGTAGTTTACTTGATCGTTATTTTTTTTTTATTCATCAGACAACTATTTCTAAACTGCATACCCCTCTGAGAGCTTAAAGATAATAAGACTCTTTAGTTGATAGAGGGCTGGACTGTATAATCTTTGCCCATAAAATCTCCAAGTCAAGTATAGTTCTTGGCATAGAATAGGAATTGGTATTCAGTAAATACCTGTTGAATGAATGAATAAGTGAAATGCTTCCAAATGGTGGGGAAAAGCATTCCCTAATAGGGGTGCTACCATAGGGTCTTGTTTAAGACCCTTTGGGTGTCACAAGGAGCATGTTTCAACAATGTGTGGGTGGTGGGAGCTTTTTCCTAACAGTCCTGGTGGCCCAGATGTCTATGGCATCTGGGCATTTAGAATGCAAAGCTCTTTGTTCAGCTATTTTGCAAAGCCCCTAACGGCTATGGCTTTTAGGTCTTTAGCTCAGCTGACACACGGACCACCACCAGAGGGTCTGACCTTGTAGTACATCGAGAAGGAAGAATGGAAGATTAAAAATTCCAGTTCTTGCCTCCACTTGTTTTCTTATTTGGAGATGTGCTGGATTTGGGTTACCCTGCTATCCATCCTGCAGCCTTTTCTAACAACATCACTGAAGTTTCCAATCCCCAAATAAAGGAGTCACAAATCTAGTTTTGCGTTTTCTCAATTTTGCCTTCTTTCCACTACATCTTTTTTCAGGTCTTTTTCTGTTCTTTTCTGTTCTGTCATGAAAATACACATAAATTGGCCAACTTAAGTTAAGTTCTAGCTTCAGGTACTTGCCCATTTGGGTGGTCTATTCACTTGAATTTGAATCAGACTAGAAAAGAATATTGTGTCATAATACGTGCACTGACTTTTACGATTCATACCTTCACAGAATTTCTTCTCATATGGAATTCCATCTTTTGGATCAATGCCCTTAAAAGAAAAATGATGAAATGAGCAGTTTGTTTTGAAATGTAAGGGACACATACCCTAAATCTTTAACAAATGGCTTTAAAAGGGTGAAGGCAAATCGGTAGGTACAACCCTTTAAAGTCTCTTGAGACCCTATTCCAACATAGTAATACTTCATGCAAGCGAGTTGGACTTGAAAGGAGCTGGTGGCAGGGATCAGGAGAGATCCAGAAGTGGGGCCATCTCTTTCAGAGGGCTATGGGGCAGAGAGTCTCACTCCTCAGAGCAACACAGGGCCAGAGCAGGCTCGGCAGTCTCTGAGCTGGAGATCTGAGGGTCCTGCAATCTCCAGAATCTAAGGACTGCCTTGTAGAATAGTGATTCTCAATGTAGGGGACATTTGGCAATGTCTGGAGACATTTTTGGTTGTCACAATTCAGGGCTAGGAGAATTGCTGCTGCCATCTAATGGGTTGAGGCCAGGGATGCTGCTAAACATCCTTCAGGACACAGGACAGTTCCTGTAACGCAGAATTATGCAGCCCCAAATGTCAAAAGTGCTGAGTTTAACAATCCTAAAGGTGAGGTGGGCCAGCGAGTGGCACAGCTGAGGAAACTTCCTGACACTAAAGCCACAGCTGTCCATTAGTGGAGTGGCTCCTCCTTGGAAAGGTTCAAGCAGAGTCTGGGTAGGTTTAATGTAAAGTTTTCAAATCTTTTTTTTTTCCCCCTTTCTTTTCTTTCTTTCTTTTATTTTCTCTTGGCCTAACTGTGGTCTTGAGAGCTCTGGGTTCCACTAGATGGGAATAATAATCTAAGATTCAAGTGCTTGGTGGCCACAGCCATTTTGGAAATGCTGTGTTCACTCTTCTGGTCTTGGGAGTTCCCAAGAATTTAATGCATATTAGAACACTAAAGATGCTGAGAAATCCAGAAGTAAAGAAAACTGTTGGTGTTATTTGATCTAGTCCCTCCTAAGCTCACTGGACTATGCTCCCCGCCCCCCCTTAACCCCACTGCCATCCCCCATCTATTAACGTCACATTCAGCACTGAGGTTCTGGGATGCTGTTTGAGAATGTTGGACTAGATGGTGGTAAAGTCCCCTATGAGTTTGTGATTTTGTGATTCTGTGAGTGATTTTTCCTCTGTGGAAAGGGGAGGTGTGAAGGTGATGTGTCTTTCTCCTATGACTGATGTCTTGCATCCCTGAGTTGATGGTGGATTTTCCCTTGATCTAGCACCGTCTCCTCTTGGCCCTTCTTGTGGGGGATGACACACTATGTCTGAGGCAGGGGAGGGACCATGGAAGAAAGACAGCAGCTTCACACACTGACCAAACCCCCTTGTCCTCCCACACAGGGAACCTTGGGTTTATCGAACAGGAGCTGCCTTGGGGGTGTTGACTGATGCCTTAAGTACCAGGGGAGACGTCTTCTCCATTTCTATGAGAAGGCAGTGTGACTGAGGGTGGGATGGGTGGGTGGAAGGATAGGGTACAGTCATCTGTCCTGCTTTCCATATCCCAAAAGCCACAGGATCTGAATGCATGCTGTAGGTGACTGTTGGGGCAAGCCTGGACTGTCAAGGTTCTGGAGGGAGGGAAATATTTGTGGAAACTTTCTCCTCTTCATCCAAGTGGTCAAATGAGGCAACTATTCAGAGACAACTTACTTTGAAGCCAAGAAATCCTAAGCTTCAGGACCCTTCATTTGCAGAGCCCCCAGAACGTGTAAATGCTGGGGAGTTAATGGGAGTTATAGAGTGTTCTAGGTGGAGAGGGGAAGGCAGGCTCAAGTCAGACATGTTTCCATGTAAGCACTCCTGATAAATTGGTAAAGAGATCTTAAAAGAAAGGGATCCGAACTTCCAAGACTCCAATAATTCATTAGGATTTCTTTTATTTTTCTAATAATTATTTATGTTCATACCTAATTTTGTATTTGTAATTTGGTATTCTTTATCTTCACAAGGACCCCTCAAATTGTATAAGTTTAAGACCACACAAAACTTGAATCTGCCACCATTACTGTCCACAGATAAGTGTTTGGTTGGCTTCCCTCCTTCCTTCCCTTTTCTCTCCTTGGAAGCTGCAAATCCATTATTCATAGGGAATTTGGACACCGGCAGCTAACTGTAGAAATACGGTAATCAGGGAACCACCGGGTAATTTCCTCTGCCTGTCTAGCATTATGAAATAGAAAAAATGTCTGCAATAAAATGGTGACAGCATGTGGTTTGTTCCAACAGCTGTTTGGGTTGCTATAAAACTTTGCTAACACCACTCCCCATTTAATTTCACACCATTCAAGATAGAACAAAGGGATTAGATGTGGGTAACTTTAAACAAGGTTTAAAGGGGTTGTGACCAAAGAGAGCTTCAAACTTTTATTACATCCTTGACACTCTTCATGTGTGCAGAATTTTATAGCTCTCTTCCAGACAGCAGAAAAAGAGAAGCTTTAGGTTGTCATCTTCTTTCTTAGATCTGACTAAAGGAAATAGGCAGTGGGTTTTTTGGGGGGGAGAATGGGAAGTTAGAGAACAGGGTTAAATCTGAATTTAGTTGCTTACCCAAATGCCATTACAGTTTGAGTCTTGATGTGCATCCCAGCTGTCTGGCCTATGGAGAAAACATCAACATTGTTCTTTGACACATTTGCTACTCAGTGATATCGGTTTTGTGAATGAATGAATGAATGATTGAATTTGTGCTACATGAAGTATCATTGAAAGAAAACAGTGCTCTTGAAGGGGAGTGCCACTTTTCATGGGTATAGTGGCATACAGACATCTTCACTTGCCCTCTTTCCCATCAACCTCGGTGTTGGTCATTTGCTGGGAACCCTGGACTAAATCCAGCCCTTTCTGTGATTGGCTACGTTCATAGACTGTGTTGTGGATTGGTGCCGATGAGCATAATGAACAAATATGTGGCCGTTTAATTTAGGCAGATGAAGCCATTCAGACTGTGCTTCTGCAATGCTCAAACATCTGCTAAATTTAATGCTTTGGCATTGTAGTCACAGCTAAAGTGAAGGTCGGCATAGTCACTTTTTGAAGTCCAAAGTATGATTGGCTGAACAATGTCAGCCGGGGAATAAAATGTGACGTACTCTCAGGTCACGGAGCCCTCTCCCTGCTCCTGGTGGATGAGGCCTCTATCTCTGGGCCCATTCCTGGAACTAGTGCAGGAGGCTGCATAAATGTCCACAATAACCTGTTTCCTTGCTTGTTTCTCCCACTAGACTGTGAGCTCCTCAGGAGGTGGCATATTTCTATCTTATTTACCATCCCACATGACGTGCTGCAGGGTGCTTGGCAAATAACAGATGCTCAATAAGCATTTCTTGGACAAACGGATGGCTGAATGCTGTTGTTTTTTCACTGAGCTTTATTTCAGTTGGAACATGGAAGTCCCTTCTCTCTGTAGATTGGAATCCCCAGGGCCAGGGAAGGAATTAAGCCTACTGCCTTTTTTTTCTCTGAAGGTGGCTTTCAAAACCAGCGAGGCAGAGGAGACTCTTACCTTCTGCCAGGGTACGCCATCCTGTTTCTGTCGTCACAGTCTCGGCCTCGCCAGTGATAGCCCCGCAGTGTCTGAAAAGGAGGGTCACACCAGGAGGAGTTCAGTTCTGCTTTGATGTTCTTGATGGGGGAGGTCAGTCAGAGCTGTCTGAGTGTTGTTGGCATCTGCAGTTTTTAACTCAAATATAGTCTAGGAACTAGAAATCACTAAGAAAATGAAGACTAGTAGGAGATGCTGTGTGAGGTGAAGTGTAATGTAAAACAGGGCCCAGTAACAGGTGGTGGTGTGCAAATGTGTGTGTGTGTATGTGAATGTGGAGGCAGGCTGAATGGATTTGTGTGTGTGTGGAGCGGTTGGATGTGATGCTGGGTGTGTGCCTGTATGTGGGTATACGGGAGTGCGTGGGTGTTTGTGGACATGTGTGTACACACATGCCTGTGTGCACATACACACTGCACATTTGAATACATGGTAATGTGTGGGAGG
The DNA here is from genome assembly GCF_015220235.1 of Choloepus didactylus. Classification (NCBI taxonomy): domain Eukaryota; kingdom Metazoa; phylum Chordata; class Mammalia; order Pilosa; family Megalonychidae; genus Choloepus; species Choloepus didactylus. Next base: position 146,696,192 of record NC_051311.1, read on the forward strand.
CTGTCTGTGTGTGTATGTGTATGTTCATGCCTGTGTGTCCGTGTGTACCTTTATAAACTGAAAGACCATCTAACTCCTTGAAATTCCTCTATTAATCACCAGTCCTCTTGGGCTCTAAAACATAGGCCTTATTTGGTCAAATGATTAATCATTTTATTAGATAATTTAAAAGTCTCCAGCCAAATGGTTAATTATATGAATTTACATATTTGATCTGACTGATCTGAAAGAAATGAGTCAAGATAATGGCAAATGATTTTATTTCCTCCGTTCACAAGTAGAATATACCTGAGATACCCCATACTTTTGGGAGGTTGTGACATCTGTTACGTGCTTGTTTGCATTCACAGAGAACACCCAAACATTCTAACTGCTCTAAATCAAACATACGCACACACATTTTTAGAAAGTTAATGTAGGTTTAAGAACTTCCAAAATAATTCACAATCCCTTTCAAGAGAACTGTAGTGCCCCTGGGGTCTGCAGCTGGGAGTGGCTGCAGGAAACAAAAACATTCTAGGGCTAAAATCCATTTGGATGGTCAAGTATTAATTTGATGCCAAAAAGTCCATAAAAATCGTAAAATGCTATGTGGTTCATGAAATTAATAATACATTCAAATGAAATTCAATCTTATTAAAGGAAAGAAATATGTAGGAAGCCATGCAATATTTAGACATCTGGTAATAATACTTACGGAGAAAACACTGTATTTGTCTGAATCTACATCTTTGAATGGCACAGAATTTTCTATAGCACTAGAAAAAAGAAAACAAAACACCTGGTGAGCTGAGAAAAAATAAACTATGTGAAAACAGAAAGATTTTCAGATATTCATTTATGTCAAATAAATTTTGAGTTTACGTGACAGAGGCATATTCTAAAAATAAAATTCAGGCCCTGCATGTTATGTAAGATTACCGGCTGGACTTTGCCAGACTCTGTTCTCCATTCAGCAAAGCTGTTTTTGCTCTGATATTTAATTGGCCCATATGGATAGTGGAGGTGAAATAATTTAATTGAAGTTCCCTCCCTCCCTCCTTCCCTTTCTTCTTTCCTCCCTTCCTTCCTTTCTTCCTTCCTTCCTTCCTTCCTTCCTTCCTTCCTTCCTTCCTTCCTTCCTTCCTTCCTTCTTTCCTTCCACAGGCAGTTTTGGGTTCTCTGTGCCAGGAATTGTATTAGTAGTTGTAGGGATGAATATATGACACCTTTCCTGTGCTTGAGGAGCTTAATTACGGGTGGAAAAAGATGCATCAACAAATAACTACAGTACCATGAAAAAACTGCTCTGCAAAGACTATGCACCAAGAGGGAGAAGGTTTCTAACTCTGTGTAGGAGAGGAGGTGAACTTAAGGTAAAGCCTAAAGGATAAGAAAGAATTTTCAAGGCAAGTAATTGAGTGAGGGTCATCCTAGTAGGAGGGAAAAGCCCCTGGGAAGCCCTGTAAGATAGCTCTGGGTTCTGCAAAGAGATTCTCTGGGTTTGAATTCCAGGTCCACTGTCTATTTGCTGTGACCTTAGGCAAACTATTTAATCTCTCTGTGCCTCAGCTTCCTCATTTGTAAAATGGGGCCAATATTAGCACCTACTTCCTAAGACTTTTATAAAGACTAAATGAGTTGATACACTTAAAGCATGAAGAACTATGCCAAGTATACAGTAAGTACTCAAAACACATTAGCTGTTATTGTTATGCATTATAATAACAATTATTCCAAGGATGGTTCCTAGTGTCAGGCAACCAAAGTCAGTTGTTTGCTCTGATCACATTTTCAGATGTGACTTTCTGGACACATCTGAAATTCAACCATGGGCCCTCTTCAGACTTCCGGATTTCCAAGCCACCCAATGTTCTGTCCTGTTATCCTGCAGGCTGGTGCAGTGAGGCTAGCAGGCTTGAGCCAGTGAGTAATTGTGATTGCAGCTGAATGTTATTAATTTTATAATATGGAGCTATTCAAGTTCGATTCCCCTAAGATTATTTCATGACTAGGGCATTATGACGATAGAAAAAAATAGGTGAGACTAAAACTTCCATGTGTACTGGCCTCACATTTGGGTCATGTGGGCATGTTATAATCATCTCTGTAAGACGATACAAGAACAGAGAAAACCATGGCAGGATACAGCCCAATGTGTTGACATGTCTCACCTTGTGGTGGTGTGGGTGGAAGGAGGAAGGAAGGCGTGGGGAAGGAGGAGCAGACAAAAATGGAAAATGAAATAATGACGAATTAAAAACACAGTTGACATAGGTTATGATAGACTCCATGCATTTAGTAAAAAAGTAGATATGTGGGTTTATGTAGAGAAAAATTAAATAAAAAGAATAGATTATTAAAAGAGTGGACCCTCCTGACTTCCCATTCCTGCAGTAAAAACATACACAGTGTACAACAAGAATTCTGATTAAAACCAAATGACAACATTGCAGTGATGAATGCACAACTATATGAGGTACTATGAACAGCTGATGGTACACCGTGGATGATTGTAGGGTATGTGAATATATCGCAATAAAACTGAATTTTTAAAAAATGACAACAAAAATAAAACTTGACTGCTGTATCCTAGTAACTTGGTAGTTTGAGATCCTATACATTTTTATTTTCGTGATAAAGTAGCACTTTAAAAAGTTATCCCCTCATTTCTTCATTGAATTCCTACTAATGCTGAGCACTGTGGCAGCAGCCAAGGATACACAGTTCACTAAGATATGATATCCTGCTCTCCAGAAGCTTCCAGTCACTGTGGAAGAAAAGTGGACAGGTGCAGGCACCAGAGGAGCTTGGCTGTAGCTACAAACCTGGTCTTTGGAACCAGGCTGCTGGGTTCAAATGCCAGATTGATCCATTCCTTGATCTGTGACATTGGGTGAATTACTTTACCCCTTAGAAAGGGGATGATGTGGTGCCTGCCTTGCAGTGTTGTGAAGATGAAACAGTTAATACCTGTGATGCATTTAGAATAGTTTGTGGAAGTTTTAGTTTTCATTATTATTACTGAGTCACAGGTTTTGAGGAATAAATGAGGCTGATTTTAATGAGCTTTGTAAACCATGAAGCACTGCATAAATTGTGACCTAGTTCAAATTACTTACAAAGGAGAAAAACACAGTTTTTGCTTTTTCATAAAAGAATAATCTCCATTTAAAATTGGGCCAGGAGAATCCTTGGCCGTAGATGCTCTTAAATTCAATTTTTCAAAGGTGGTTCAATTGAAGAGAGGTCACTTTGGCTCAGCTGGGTTCTTTTGGTCTGCGTCTGACACAGTAAACACAGTGATGCTTTCAGCAAGGGTGGAGAGGGCCATCCCTGTGCCTCCAAGGGGGATAGGGGTCTCAGTTCAAAGGGGGCAGGGTAGGGTGAAATGGCTGGGGTCCCAGGAGCTGGCTGCCAGTGTCTCCTTTCACATCTGCTCTTTTCCCTCTGCTCCCCATGCCCCGATGCTTTCTGCCACCCATCCCCATTCATGCCAAAGGACATTGCTACTACTTCTGGGGCCCAGGCCAGCACTTTGGATGACTGGCTTGCAGGGGCTGATGTGGGGAGATGAACCAGGAAAAGTTTTTAACCTCTTGGAGCACTCAGAGCCTCTGAATTTGGGTTGGCATCCTGGCCTTCTCCTCTCCCCAGACATTTTCACAACAGACTGTGGATGTTCAGTGGACTTTCGCTTCCATGAAGCTCATGAGGCAAAGGATGGTGGAATCTGGGAAAGGCATCTCTCAGTCCAGCTGTGTGGCCTGACTCTCACCCCAGGGTCTTCTCACATGTAAAACCCCATGGTGAGATTCAGGCTGACCTAGAGTAGGGTAAAGTAACAGGAAGAACCTGAAGGAGGGCAGAAAACAGGGGTTGGGGCAGATGGTGTGGTCTGAATGAATGTCTCACGGCTAAGAGACATTATTCAGTGTCATGAAAGCCTCATCTGTGCATGTGGCATCCTGTTTGGCACTTGAGCTAGAGCTGAGTGCTGGGAGGATGGAGAACATCAGGAGCCCAGGAGTGGAGTCCACCTGCCCAAGGATCACCTGGAGAACATTCAGAAAAATGGGCTGCTCTCCCACCAGGCCGGGGGCTAGGAATCTGCATTTATAAAACTTCCCAGATGAGTCTGATGTGTGGCCAGAATTTAGTCTATACCTTAATTTTAGATGTGGGGAAACTGGGGCCGAAAGACATTAAGTTCTCAAAGTCGGCTCAGGAGGCAGCACTGCACAGGAGTCAAGAAGACAGACGTTCCCAAAGGACATGTGGAGTTAAGTACACCTGGGGGTGCATCTTGTGTCCTCTAGAGCCTTGAGTAAAGTTACTTCTCTAAGATTCAGCTTCTTCTCTGGGAAATGGGAATAAAAATCATCCCTGCCTCATGGAGTTGTGAGAATTAAATGAGGAAATGTACAGAAACTCAGCACCTGGCACCTCCTAAGCATCAGTATAACCCTGGCAGCAGCTGCAGCTGTCCTACTAGACGCAGCTCGGTGGAAGGTGGAACCCATGCTCCTTTGCCTCATAGTTCAGCATCCCTCTCAGGACACTGGCGCATCTCTTCAAGTTTTGAACAGCGATTGCTATGACATCGAGCAGAGCCCAGACACCAAGGGGAACTGGAGGATGGGATGTTCAACTGAGACAGGAGGGCTTGGGAATTGGGCCAGGGTCTCTGTATTGGGAACTCTGTTCATGGATGTCTGAGCCCGATTTATCAAGTAAGAGCTTTGGCTTTGGGCAAAAACGGTCCCTTCCCAGCCTCATGAGTGCCTTGCATGAAAGTTGCTCAAAAAAGTCCCTGCCCAACCAGTTTCCGACCTTGTCTATATCTTAGACAAAAAGGAGGGGCTGTTTCCAGGTGTGTTGCAAATGAGTGCCGGCCATCAGCCAAGGAAGTGCCACCAGCAGCTTACACTCCAGTTCAGTGCAGAAGTCAAGCTTTGAGATTCAAAGATAGTGGTATCCAATATACTTCCAAAGTGATTTGTTCAGAGATAATTTGTCTTCCACTTTCTGTGCAAGTCATGTTTAGAGCAAGGGACGCTTTCACCTTCAGGAAGATGCCTTTCAAATCTGAGGATTATTTTAGTCATGAGAAAACAGCAACAACCAAAGATGTTATCACAGGTCAGTGCTCAGGAAGATAGAGATAGCATACGTACTATTTAATTTGCTGACAGATCTTGGCCAAAAACGGAAGTGAACAAATATCAGAACCACTTCTAGGATATTTCTGGGGAGGAAAAAAAAAGACAATAGTAATAATAATAAAAACCAGTTGTTTAGGTCAAGAAATGATTCCCCAACTTCCAAAGACCCTTCCTCTCCCACAGTCTAGCATCCTCCGTTTTACTTATTTAAATTTCCCTCTCGTTCCTGCCCCCACACCCTAATATTCAATCTGCCTCCTGTTCTTTGTGTTGGTTTCTCAGCCTGGGAGTTTCACCCAGCCAGCTAGTGCCACCTTCCAGGGCGCCCTCTTCCCAAAAGGGTCCAATTCTCTAATGACAACAACATCCCTCTCCCTCATTCTACCCACGTGCTTTGAAAGAGGATTTGGAAATAAACAACATTTTCAAATAAAATCATTCCATCCTATTACGAGGTAAAATAAAACCTAACGGGAGAGACACAGTCCACGGCTTGGAGAGAAGGAAGGCCCTTCCCGAGGGAGGAGGAGACTGTGCCCAGGCAGCTCCTCAGGCTGCTTGAGGCAAAGGGACTTCAGACAGTGGTGTCCCCAAAACTCCAGATGTTTGACAAACTAAAAACTCTGGCTTCATACTGAATGGTGCTTTTAGAAAGACTGCGGTTTCCACAAAGCCTTCCCCAAATAAAAGAGAGAAGACAATAGGGTAGAAAAAGTTAGGAGCCAGCATAATGAGTGAAGAGAAAGATATAGTTGATACAGTCCTTGGAATTGTTGTGAGTTTTATCATGGGCTGTGGTCAATGGACTTGTGCCCCAGTGAAAGATGTGTTCTTAATCTTAATCCATGTTCCTGTGGGTGCAAATAGGATGTTTTGAAAATGTTACTTCTAGTTAAAGTGGGCCTAGATGAATCAGGGTGGGCCTTGATCCGTATGAATGGAGTCCTTTATAAGCAGAAGAAATTGGGGTGTATTTAGTCAGAGAAGACCACAGAGCCAGAAGCCGGAAGTCAGTGGAAACCAGAAGAGCAGACACGAGGAGAGAGAGAGCATCATGCGACGGGAGGCAGAGATGCAAGCCAGGGAACCCCAAGGGTAGTGGCAAGCTAGCTCCACAATGCTACAGGCTTTGGGGAGAAAGCATGGCCTTGCTGATGCCTTGATTTTGGACCTCTAGCCTCCAAAATGGTGAGACCATAAATTCCTGTTGCTAAGCCAACCCATCATGTGGTATTTGTCATAGCAGCTCTGGCAGACTATGATGTGGGCATTGGCAATATTTTGACCCTGGCAAAGAAGCATTGGAAACTTTTTCGGAATATAAACGAAATGTTTAAGGATCTTTGTGAAGTTTGTCCAGTTTTCTAGGATTAGAGGACCAACCCTGAATAGTTGCCCCATCTACATTGTAAGGGCTCAGAAGAGGCTGTCTGTCCTCACTGAGATTGCAGTCTCGTGGAGGATATGGGTGGATATCTCAGCTCTTAGCACATCCCGTGTTGTCTGCAGCAGGGGAGGGATTTGCAGGGCTCTCTAGGAACCCAGAGGGGCATGAGCAGATGACTCAGAGGTCAGGTAGGAATGAACCAGGTGGGAAGGAAGAAAAAGACACTCTGAGGCTTTGCTACCCAAAGTGCAGTCTACAGACTTGTTAGAAATGTAAGTGATAAGGCCCCACCCCAGAGCTACTGAATTGGAAACTTGGGGAGTTAGGGTCTGACAGTCTGTTTGAACATGCCCCCAGGTGACTCTGATGTCCACTAAGCTTTGAGAACCATTGCCCTAAGTCCTAGCCCCTCAAGGTACCATTCACAGACTAGGAGCAGTGACGCCACCTGGGTGCTGTTTAGAAGTGCAGAGTCTCAGGCCCCAGCCCAGATCTACTGAATAAGAATCTGCATTTTAAGAAGGTCCCCAGGTTGTTGGGGTGCACACTAAAGCCAGAGAAGCCTGACTCCAGGCAGAGAGTACCCTGCACAGTGTTAGAGAGGTATGAGGACATTTGGCATCTTCAGAGACCTCCTCTTGGCTGGAGCATGGGGTTTACTCCAGGGAATATGGTAAACCATGGGGGGAAGGAGACACTACAAGCCTAGGATGCCCAGCACATGTTATCCTGAGGACAGTGGGCATCCTGGAAGGTAATAAGCAGAGAAACCACATTTGCATTTCGGAAATATATTCCTGGGGGTGGGAGGATGGCCTGGAGGAAGCGAGATGGGGCAGAGGAGAGACCCCTTAGCAATAAGAGAGCCTGAAGCCTGATCCCAGGGTTTCTAACCTCAGCACTATTGACATCTTAGGCTGGATAATTCTTTGTTTTGGGGGCTGCCCTATGCATTGTAGGACGTTTAGCAGCCTCCCTGGTCTCTACCCACTAGATGCCAGTTATGAAAACCAAAAATGTCTCCAGACCTTGCCAAATGTCCCCTGGAGGCAAAATTGCCCATAGCACTAATTTAAGGCAAGGGGGTGGGGTGGGGGTGAAAAGGAGGGGTGTTTAGAAGGTTTACTCCAGGGACTTGGTAACCAATAGAGATGGGGACTGTAGGCACATTGCAAGTCAAACACCAGCATGAATGAAAATTATACCACAAACCTGATAGCAGTTTGGAAGTATAGGTACATTTGGACACCCGAAGTCAGAAGTCAGGTTGCATTTGAATGTTTGATATTTACTTTAGTCTAACAGCCTTGGTACAATTAATGGCAAAAGTGATTTTAAAATTGATGGTATCCGATACATTAAAAAATTATGTGGACAGCCTTATGGTTGCTACACAAGAGGTACAATAGGTTCAGAGTTTATAATTTGCACAGCTGTTCACCATCAAAATTCAGCCTGAATGTCACAGCTGTCTTTGACATTCATTTTGCAGAAACTGGGGCTAGGAGATGGGCAATAGATGATGTAGCTTGCCCGGGGACCCCCAAGAACTCCTCCTGTTTACAGAGGTTTTGATTATCAGGTGTCTTCATCACATAGTACAGGAAAGATCAGCCTCTTACAATTTGCTTGTAAAAGACAACTGAAATGCACACAGAGCAACATTTCAGATGCCCTTGCTTGCGTGTTTGCTAGCCCCTTCCTTCCAATTTGAGTGCTGGACAGAGGTAAAATGTGGGTTGTTATTAACTCAGCAGTGGATTTAAAATATGCTTCTGGCTGCATCTAATCCCATCTAAAATGAAAGTCTCAAATCTTGGCTTTCTCCGGGGACAGGAGTCATGCAGCATCTTCAGTTTGCAATCTGTTTACCAGCTTTTGCTTGTATCCTGAGTTTCCCCACACACAAGATTTTAAATGAATACAGAACAACAAACAGGGTTTGAGTAAAGAAAAATGGGGTGGATGGAATAAATGGAAGGTCAAAGGGGAGAGTAATCACTCTTCTTTTGTACACAGCCAACCTGAAATGGAATTTGTACATAGTGAAGTGCTTTTCGACCCTAACCGTATATTAGGATTGCCTGGAATTAGTTCATGAGGGGTGGGACTGGAACAACAGCAATTTTTAAAGGCTCTCCAGCTGACTCCATTACCAGGCAGGTTTGAGATCAGAGCTGTTATGTATAGCTGCACAGGTTGTGCACTGCATTAGTCCAGTGTCCACATAGCCCATGATATGAATGGTGCTCTCTGGAGTTTAGCACTGAGGAGGCTTGATTAAGAGAGACTGGCTTGGCGGAAAGTGTATGGGAACTTGGATATAGCTAGATCTGAATTTAAATGATGGATTTCTCATTTACTGGCTATGTGAAGTAGGCAAATTTCTTAACCTATCTGAGCCTCAGTCCTCTCATCTAAGATGGGCTTGATAGCAAAAACACTTTGTAGGGGGTTTTGTGAGAATGAAATAAGTTATGATTCCAAAAGTCAGGTACTTAGATGTTTAGTGCTCTGCCATACCCAGGGAAGGTCCCTCTGCAGAGCCTCTCAGGGCCACACTGAGATCCAGATCTTCTCTGGAACATTTGATTCTCTTGACAATACTTAAATGTCTCCAATCTGGATTCTCACAGTCCAGCAGGCTGTGCTGAAAGGATATGCAACCCAGAATGTGCTTCTTTCTGACTCCTGGCTGGGTCTGCAGTTTCATCAGGCATCACAATGGAATTAATTGCAGTCAGCCTTCTCAGCATTTTTTTCAGAGATACTTTATTTGCATTTTCTGAATATTTTTCCCTTGATAGCTTTAATCTAGAGAGAAAATAAATTGGGGGAGGCTTTTGGGAAGTTTTTTATTGTTGAATTATTGAGTAAGATTTTTTTTTTTTCTTTTGGCTTCTTGCAAGGAACTATTGGAATCCTGCCCCATGAATTATGCGTACAATGCTGCGGATGGAATGAAAAATTGTAAAATCCTAATTAGCCTTTGCGTTAATGCCAAGGCAGTTATTGTTAGTGAAGTAAACAATACCCTGAGAGTAAGTTTTTAGGCTCACTTTGAGAAGAATAAAAGAGGAAATTTTTTATTCTACATTTCTGATTGACGTTCTGAAGGTTGTGGTCAAGAGTTTCACACAGTGTTTCAATTTCTTGTTCAACAACTTAAGTACATTAGCTGAACTGGCTACTGTTCGCTTTTAATTAGTCACTAAATTAAATAATGATTGGCGATGCAGACATTGTGATTGAGTGATCGATTGTTTAGAAATGGCCAGCATATGTATCACCCTCATACATCCAAACCCATATATCCCCCTGTGTGGGGTTGCCAGATAAGATGTTGCACTGGACGTACTTACACTAAAAAATTAGCTGTTTATCTGAAATTCAAATTTAACTGGGCATCCTATATTTTTATTTGCTAAATCTGGCAACCCTTACCCATGAGGGATTTTTTTCTCCCTTTATTTCCATGTTGCCAAATTAATATACCTTAAATGGATTGCATTGTAATGAATGAGCTTGGCCAGCAAGGAGAAATCAAGGACAAGTTTATGTCCTCTCATCTCTGATGAATGCTTCATGACTGCCAGAATCTTTAGCGTCAAGGATGAGGCTGTTCTTTAATGGTCTGTGTTTCTGCTTTCTTTTCAACTGGGGCAGGTTTGTAGTAGGGCCTAAGTCAAACACTTGTCTCAGTGGTCATTTGTTTGAACTGAACATTCTATCTGTTGAATAAATCATTATTACAAACAGGACACATTAGGGGAGAGTGGTAATGATGATGCTTTTCACTAACATTTCTCAAGCTCTTGGTAAGTTCCAGGCATGATACTGGATGCTTTACACACTTTTTCTCTCTGTCCTCACCTCAGTGCTAAGAGGAAGATACTGGTACTGTCCCATTTTACAGACAAGAAAACTGAGGCCCAGCCCAGTCAAGCACCTTGCCTAATGTCACATTTCTAAGAAGTGGAGGAGCAGGAGGAAATGACCTCCTCCAAACTGGTCTACTGGAGAACAATGGCTCTCAACTGGGGGTGATTTTGCCTCCAAGGGGATATTTGGCAACATCAAGAAACATTTTTGGTTGTCACAGCTTGGTAGGGAGATGTGGGTGGTACTACTGGCATCTAGTGGGTAGAGTCCAAGCATGCTGGTAGACATCCTACGATATACACACAGGCCAGCCAAGGTTGAGAAACCCTGGATTAGAGAGAAGGCAGGAGAAAAACAAGGTCATTTCATTTCTAACTCAACTACTCCATGTTGTGGGCTAGCAACCGGAGTAGCCCATGGTCTTCAGGGTATGAGAGCAGGGGTCAGTGGGAGGGGAGCATGCCAAGAATAAGGCCAGCATTCTACCTGCCAATTACTTACCACAGTCTGGGATTTCTTGACAATTCGTCTTGCCTTCTCCAGTGTAAATTTCCATGTCACCTATAAAAGTAAAGTTAGACACTATTACGACTTGTACCCCATCTTTGCTTTCTGTGTCTTTCCTAAAGTTAGGATTGTAAGTCTACAAGTTTACAATGAAGACATCATTCCGTAAATTTGTTATAAAATAATTCACAAGAAGGCAATTCCATATTAATAACTACTTTAATTTAGGGCTTTGCTCGGTGCCCATATGCTGGGCTAAGCTCTTTTCAAACATTAGCCTTTTTAGTCATCACAACATCCCTAGAGTTATAACCATTTTACAGATGAGGAAATGAAGTGCAGGAAAGTTAAACAGAAATTGGCCTAAGATTCCATAGCTAGTGTCTGGCAGAGATGCAATTTGAAACTCTACCTTCACAATTCCTATGCTACTCTGATTTCCCTAAGTAACTTCTACTTGGGTCTAAAAATCTTCATTGGCAGAAGACTGTAATAGCCAACTTAAGTATCTTGTGCTGCAGCAGCAAATTATTGGTGAGCTAAAGAACAGTTGATTGCCATCCAGGGTAACGCTCCATTTCTTATTTGACTTCTCTTCTCCTGGTTATATCCCTCCCATTCTCTTTAAACTATTTCTAGAGACCTAAGTGCACCTTCCAAGTTGATGCTGCAAAGAAGGCGGGGCTGGGAGGAAGGTGATGCTGGGAGGGGGCTGGGAGATAGGAAGGATTTTTTCCCAGCACTGTTTCCTAATGCCCCCTCCCACCCACCCAACTCAGAGCACACATACCAGTTCTGCCACTTTCCTCCTCCATCTGCTCCCTGGTTGATCTTAATAAAGAAGATCACACATATGGTTCACACACATATGGGTTCAAATCACAGCTCCACTGTTTACTAGCTGTGCAACCTTGAGCAAGTTGTACTCTGAGCCCTTAAGTATCCACATAATTCCTTAACATATAAAATATGACATGTAAATAAAGCCCTGTTTTCCTCATTGGCAACATGGTGATTCTAGCTGCCTATCTCATAAGGGTGTCATGGGAATTCCAGAGCACTGTCAGTGTGGCTGGCCCAATAATCCCTTGCTCAGTAATTGATAGTTTCATTGGAAAACTTCTCTGTTATTCATTCCCACTTCCATCCTCACCCAAATCAGTAGGGAAGCTGAGATTTGGGGAGAGTGTCAGAGTTCTCCCTCCATGTAACTGAGAACATAGTTCCTGCATTTAAACAGCGAAAATAGAGGCTGAAATGGGACTTTCGAGATGGCTGGTGAGCAAGAGAAGGCCTTTTGGGAGATGCTGGCCGTTTGTTGCTAATGGATGTTGAGGACTCAAGTCCCCACTTGACTCTTCTGCTCGTTTTGTTCTCCAGCCTGTGAGCTGCCTTTTTCCACCCCGGAACTACACAATGTTCACTCAACACAGCCGATATTTACAGAGCTTGTCCGTGGGGGTGTCCCTGGCTCCTGGGTTGGAGCCAGTTTTCTAGGATGTGCTTTGGGAAGGAGGGTGGCAGAGCCAGTGGCCACTTTCCCTCTATGGCCAGGCTCTGAAATCCTATCCCTGGGGTCTGCCCCAAATCAGACGCTTCTGGCTCAGGCTCAAAGGATGGCAAACGGCGGCTCTGGTGTCCAAGGAGACAGACCAGCTGATATGTAAGAGTTGTGTTAATAACCTGAGGAAAGAGTACGCTCTCCTGGTGGGTTTGGTTGCCAGGATGCCCTGATACAGGCTGCAGATTTTATAAACAGTGAAACACTCCTGTGCCAGTTGGTAAACAGTTGTGTCCCTGATGTGCCTAGCGTCCCCCACCACTGCCCTGGCCACCCCGCCTCTCCCTGAGACTCCCCAGACCTCCTCCCAGACTGTCAACAGAAGGGTCAGTGTCATGCTACAGCCCAGTGGGTGTCTCCCCGGCTGTGCTTCAGTCCTGCACCCGGCGTCCACCCCAACTGGTTGACAGCAGCGCACAAGCAGTTCATTACAAGCCTGACTTTTAAATGTGGTCACACCTCGGAAAGGCTGCTTAGAGAATGGCCCCATTCAAAAACTGCTATGTTGAATACAATTTTGCCTTTTTCTGGAGATTCCGACAAACCTTGGAAATTCTCCTATTGCATAAAAGTCTCCCCTGGGAGGATTATTGTAAGACAGTAGATCTAAGTGCACATTTCTCTATGGTACCCTTTTTGGTTACTTTTGTATGACCTAAAGTGTGTTGTCCACAATGCTGAAACTTGAGGGTGGTGTTCGTCCGCCTTAAATTATGTGCCTCCTGCTTCTCTGTCCCAGAAACACTCCCACTCTAAGGCCTGGTTCAAACATGTACAGGGCCTAGCATAGTCCTTGATATATAGTAGATGCTCAATAAATAGGGAAATTAAAAAATGAAAGAAAACCTTTATGACAGTACATTAAGCAAGGAAAATAGGATACTAAGTCATATACACTCAGAAGAAAATCCTGCAAAGAAATGTGCCATCATTGTCGTGAGTGATCGTTTTTTTCCTTTTTGTTCTTTTCTGTGTTTTCCAAATTTTCAACAATGAGCACAAATTAAGCAATAAGTACTTTTAAAAAAGAAATCAATCCATGCTGCCATGTTTTTCATTGAAAAAGAAAATGTGCTCACAACACAGGTACGTGGGTGAGGGCCCTGGAGAAGCACTGGCTTCCCCACCCTCAGGGAGTTTCCAGTCTAGCAAGGAGAGGGACTCTGGGCCCTGAACAGAAGTGAGATGAAGCCAAGAGAGGGCCTCAGCAACCTCTTCCTGGGAGGGGCCACCTGAATACCTTTCAGATAAACAATTTGATTGTTTTTTTCCTTAAATGTTTTATTTTTATATAATTTCAAACTTACAGGGCAGTTACAAAAATAATACAAAACCCATACAGAGAACTCCAACATACCCCCCAACCAGATACCCAAATCCACCAATTTTAACATTTTGCCACATATGCCGTATCATTCTATCTATGTCCATTCATCCATCTCTCTCTCTTTCCCTCTATCCATCCACCCATCTCATCTATCTATGCATCCATCACCCATTCCTTTCTCTCTCTGTTTTCTAAACATTTGAGAGTATGTTGCATACAGTTGTATACATCATGCTCTTTGAACACTTAATACTGCCATGTACATTTGCTAAGAATAAGGATATTCACTTATGAAATCACCTTAAGTTATCACTTCACCTTGAAGTTATCAACTTCAAGAAATTTAACACTGATTTAAAGCTTACAGTCTGTATTCCTATTTTTCCATATCCCAATAATGTCCTTTTGGACATTTTCTCTTCCATTATTAGATCTAGTCCAGGATCATGTATTGCATTTAATTATCACTGTCTCTTTATTCACTTTTTTTTTAAATTGTGGAAACATATATACAACATAAGCTTTCCCATCTTTACCACTCCCAAGCATATCATTTAGTGGGATTAATCACCACATTCACAATATTGCTTTACCCTTACCCGTAGCCCTTTCCAGAACTTTCCCATCACCCCAAACAGAAACTCTACACCCATTATGCATTAACCCTCTCTTTACCCTGGTAACCTGTACTCTATTTTCCATCTCTATGAATTTGCATATTCTGGCTATTTCATCTAACTGGAATCATATAATATCTGTCCCTTTGTGTCTGACTTCCTTCACTTAACATGATGTCTCCAAGGAAGCAATTAAATTTTAATGTAGCTCAGCTCTCTTGGGGCTCAATGTTAGTGGGAGGTGAGATGGTTTAGAAGCTTTCTGGATCCCAGAAAAGTATGTTCTTCAGTTTAATCCATTCCTGTGGGTGTAGACTTGCTGTGGGTGGGACCTGTTATTTCAGTTGAGATGTGACCCACCCCATTCAAGGTGGGTCTTAATCCTCTTACTGGGGTCCTTTATAAGAGGATACAAGCTACAGGAAAAAATAAGAGATGAAATTAAGAGAAGCTCACAAAAAAAGCCCCAGAGAACTTTAGAGAAAAAAAGCCACAGATGGAGAAGCCAGAAGCTGAAGTAACAAAACCTGGGAGAGAAGGACCAGCAGACATTGTCATGTGCCTTGCTATCTGACGGAGGAGCCCAAGCTTGCTGGTGACTGGTATTCAGAGAAAGTATTGTCCTGTTGATGACTTAACTGGGACACTTTCATGGCTCTAGAACTGTAAATTTGTAAGCTAATAAAATCCCCATGTTAAAAGCCAGTCCATTTCTGGTATATTGCATTTTGTCACTTTAGCAAACTGACACAGGGAACTAAAAATATGAAGTGGCAAGTGCTACACCAGAAGCCTTTAGGTCTCACCCTAATGCTGGGGTGTCTGGCTGCCTCCCTGGTCCTCCCTCGGAGGCTGAGGGCAGCAGGAAGCGAGGGCCAGGCTGGAGGGAAAGGCACCGGCCTGTGCCAAGCAGGGGAGTCTGAGCCTCCATGAGCAGGGACAGGCTCCTAGTCCCAGACAGCCATCCAAACCCACTCATCTACTCTACACCCAGTTCCAAATACCAGTTACAGTGACTAACGGGGAAAATGTAAATTTCTGCTGGAAATTGGGGAAGGGTAGGAATCCACAAACAAGAAAATCTGAAGTATTTCTGCAAGGTGAAGTTTCAGTGACACCAAAGTGATGCAAAGATGAAACAGCTGGGCTTTTACCACATTCAAAGGGGATGGCCATGTGGGGAGTAAGTGAGGGAACCCTAGAAGAGAATCCCACTAGCTCCCCTAAGTTTGGAGGAGCAGGGGTTGGAAACTAGTGCTGATGGAGTGACTGCCTGTGGGGTGCACACTTCTTGCTACAAAGATGTGGAGAAGGGCCCAGGAGTGGCCTGCAGGCAGAGCCTTGGGCACTCACAGCTGACCCTTGACAAGCACTGCACACCATAGGCTGCTCCCAGTCCAGTGGTGATAGACTGGTCCTGCAGCTGCATTTGCAGTGCACCCTATGGAAGATTGGGAAAGTGGCAACTGACTTGACCAAACGATAAAGTGTGGAGCCTAGTAAGCCTTATCAGCCACCTTTGGCTCCATCCCTGGGCACCACCAGAGGCTAGAGAAGGGGGCCCTGCCTGGCCGACTTGAAGCTGCTACAATCAACACACGCAAGGGATACTGGGAACTTGTGGTCTCATGGGGCAACAGGTCAGTAAATCAGTGACTCCAGGTTGGGGTGTTGGAGCCCTGGAGAGCTGCGCATGGTCACAGAGGTGACTACATACTCACACTGAGGGGACTGGAAAGCTTCTCAGAGGACATGCAGCTTGAGCAGTGCTCTTGTTTGGGTCTGTTACCGCCCCCAGGTACACATTCTGCTTGCTTTACAATGAGGTAGGCTCAGAGAGGCTAAGCAACCTGCCTAAGATTGCACAGCTAGCCCCATCAGGAGTCAAGCCCAGGTCTTTCAGTCTTCAAAGCCCATATATTTTCTGCTCTTGTAGACCACCCTTGATGATAACACAAATGGAGTTTCTGGTCTTTGAAACTAAGAGCAGACCCTGGAATCACCATTCTGAAAGGTGCCTCCTGTTGGATAACTTTTAAGCTGCAACACTGGCATTTCGTGGGCAATAACTCAGAGCTCCTGAGGGCAAAGGCTCTGGGCCATGACTCTGGGTCTGCCACAATGTCTTCATAATATTGAGCACATAGTAGTAGGCAACGAGAACCTGTTGGCTTGAATTCACAAGACCATTAAAATGAAAGTGACTAAATAGAAACTGGGAAAGGGCTTTATCTGTCAGATATTTAGTCATTCCTTTATCAGTCTCCATTACCAGTTCCAAGGCAGCGGAGCACGTACCAAGGACGGGAATATGGAAGGTGGAGGAGTTGTATAAAAATAGCATAAAAATTACGTTTTCCCCTATAAGGACTTCACAATGAGTGAGGGAATAAATGTACATGTGTGAGTATATTAAAACGAGGAATATAAAGAAGACAGAGAAAAGGAAAAATCTACCAGGAAAAATAGGAGAGCCAAGAGGTCTTCGAGAGGAAGCAACTTATGTGCTGACCTTTCAAAAAGTGGAGGTGGAATAAAGGGGAAGGATATTGTAAACCGAGGCCGTCTCGGGGGTGAGTAAGGTGGAGGGTCTGGCTGCCCAAGAAGCCTGCGAAAGTGAGTTATAGTTAGCAGAAGGGCTTGAATGTCATGGTCAAAGTTTGATCTTTATTTCAAAGGTAGTTGTTGGCTCCTGAGAGTTCTGAGTAGAGGCGTGTCAAGTTAGTGACAAATAAGTTAAAAAAAAGAAAAAAAAGTAAAATTGAAAAAAAGATCAAAGCAACACTTTCTCCTATAT
Organism: Choloepus didactylus; assembly: GCF_015220235.1. NCBI lineage: Eukaryota > Metazoa > Chordata > Mammalia > Pilosa > Megalonychidae > Choloepus > Choloepus didactylus. The sequence goes on from NC_051311.1 coordinate 146,713,414, forward strand.
TTACTAATACAAAATGTACTAATATCAATATTAAAAAACCTAATGAAGGCCCACTCCTTTTTTCCCCAGAAGAAAACTGACGTGAGGCCTCAAAGACATTTGGAAAAGCTAATTAGTTTGCCTGTTTTAATGACAAGTGAAGGGGGCAAATTGTAGGCAGTGTAAAAGGAAAATAATTCCTCTCTCTCCCTGGTAACTTTTTCACTGCTGGCCATTTTGTATTTAAGCCTATTTCTAAAGTATGAGGACAACTCTCCATTTTCTGAAAAATTGAAACTTCGGAATGGAGGATGCAATTCTAATGAGTGGTTGGAGAAAAAGTTTGGAAATGAATTGTGAGCTGGACATAAAACTCTGTGGTTGGAAGCCAAAGTGGTGTTTATGGCTCAGCTAAAGCTATCACCCAAGAGAGAGGCAGATTCTCAGTCAACAATGCAGGACTCTGTCTGGATGCATTCATTTGATCCTGCAGTTTGTTATGGTCAAATCTTTTCAGGCTCTCATTCTTTTCTCCCTTTGGTTATCATTTTTCCTTATTCCAGCTTCAATATTTAATACCCTCTTGAATGAATTGCAGAGGGTAGCATCACACAGACTCAGAGAGATATAAATCTGGGGCTTGTGGTCCAAAGAACTATGGCTATAAATTTGGATTTCTTTACTTGAGAACTTGGCAAATGCCCAAGGACAACATGGTGTGGCAACCCCTCAGTGTGCAAAAGGGAGAGGACTTTTGTTCGCTCATCAGAGCACACAAACGCATACACCCACAGCAGCTCTCTGGAACACTTTCAACTAGAATGGTTTAAGTGTCCATCCAAACCAGAGCCAGCCCGAAGTCTTCAGGTAAGAGATGTGGCTTGGTGAGCACTGGCTACTCTCGCTTTCCATAGTGATGATGGTTCTCAGCCCTGGGCTCTGAGCAGTTTGGATGGTGGGATTAGCAAGGGACAAGCACTCGTTTCCATAGTTTTGTGGGTAAAGGGGTGCCCTGGCAGGGTTTGTACTCTTTCAAGCATTAGCCAAATGGGGGCCCAAGCAAAAGGAAGAAAATTTGTCTAATTGATTTAGTAGTTCAATGTGGGTGAAATGTTATCTTCAGTAATACTGTACTTTTCACTCTATCGTGGTCTCCATTGTTACTTCCCATGTAAATGAATTTGGATTCTAGAGTGTTTGTGGGTTTGAACCCTGGCTTCATCACTTACTAGTTGTTTGACCTTGGGCAAGTTACTTAAGAACTCTTAACCTCAGTTTCCTCATCTGTAAAATGGGGATGATAATAGTATTACTGTGAGTATTAAAGAAGGTAGTACTTCTAAAGTGCGTAGAATAGTGCTTTGCATTTAGTAAGCATGATATTAATGTTAACTGTACTTGGTAGTGTTATTTGGGTTTTTAGTCACCAACACACAGCTAGGAAAATTACACCAGTTGCAACATCAGCCTACATGAATGTGTGCTAATTTTCAATGACCCTGAAAACCACCCTGAGAGGAAAGTGTTCTTTTTCCCATTTTACAGATGAGAAAGCTGAGGCTCAGGGATTTTACATAATTTAACCAGGGAAAACTAGGGAAACCAACTAGAGATGTTTTCTCTGGAGAAAAGATAATTCATGGGAGATAGGGAAGTTCCTTCCAATAATCGATGTGGGTGGGAAGTAATATCGTTCTGTGTTATTTTGTAGGGCTGAACTAGAATCTTTGTGTGAAAGATAAACATAGTTCTCAAAATAATGAGCAACTTCCTAGAAATCAGAGCTCTAAACCAATGGAATGGGCTGGGAAATCCCTGTCATTGGAAATGGTCTAGTCTTGGCCAGACAGCTCAGAGCAGGTTTCTTCATAGAAGGGTGGATTCCAGCATTCGATGGGACATTTGACTAAATTAGCTAAGATTTCTTCCAACACTAAGCTCTTTATCTGGTACTCTTTATTTACCAAATAGCTTATTGGGGTGTTATAGAAACAATGAATACAATAGCAAAAAAGCTACCGTTTGCCATATATAGAACATTATCTTCCCAGCATTATCTCATTTATCCTCACTACAACACTATCACAGTTACTATTATCCTATTTTACAGACGAGGCAAACCGAGGCTTGGAGTGGATAAATAATTTGTTTAAAGTCACAGAGCCAAGAAGTGGCACATTCCAGACTCAATTCAGACTGTTTGGCACAAAACTCCTGCTCTTACTCCTGCTCTGAGAGATGCTAACAGGTATGTAGAAAAGGAATGTGGGTTTTTTTTTCTTCTAAAGGTAAAACACTAAACCCTGCACCGAGAGAGCCACAACACACATTTAGCATATTCAACAGTTTGAGCTGTCTGTGGTAAGGAATACTGTTCGTACCAGCATTTCCTAAACATTTCAAGGTTTTGGCTATAGTACATTACACTATGTTGACTAGATGGGAAAACATGTTAAGGACCAATGTATTGGGGATACTCAGGGACTCAATTAAAATTTCACTTGAAAATTTAAGAGTATTGGTGAATTGGACAAGACATATTCATTAACTGGGCGTTCTCAGGTTCTGTGATGTGAAAGAATTGAATTCTGGTGCACTTAGGGAGGAAGTAAAGAAAGATAGTATTTTAGGTATGAGTTTCTATAGTGAACAATTTTTCGTAATCAAGTTCTCTGCATCAATTATAGCAGCAGTAGATTTGAAAATTACAGAAAGTAGTTTTTTGTTCACTTCACACTTTTGACAGCAGTGACAGGCTCCCCTAAAGGAGAAAGCCCCTGGGAAGTGAAATGACAATTTTAGATGTGTGTTTTCTGTTGTCAGAGAGCATTCATGTGTGAGGGGGGATAGGGGCAAGTTGGGGGTGAGGTGGAGATCACTGACTTACTCTGAATCTTTTCCAAAAGTTTGTTAGGACAAGTTATGCTTCCCACCCAAGTTCTGTGGTGTAAGTTGATCTGAAATACTGGAGTGAGACTTGAAAGAAAACAATGTCCAAAGGAGTTTACCATCCACTGAAAGAGATAAGTACATTAATAATCCAGTATAAGGCAAACTATAAGAACAAAAGGGAAGTACATAAAAGGACTTTAAGGCTATTTCTTTTAAGTAAGGAGACAAAGGCAAGGAGCACCACTGTTTATGAGTGTTTATCAAATAGTGACATGTCTGGCCTTTGGGTAGAATTTGCTGGTCTGTGATCCACTGTATCTTACAGTGGCTATTTTCCAATACCTAGGAAATCCCAATTTGATTTTCAGATTCTTATATCACCCAGTTATGCGGAATAAATGAAGTCAGTTTATTTCACTTTTTTCTTTCAGGGAGTAAGAGAGAGAGAGAAAGGGGGGTGGGGGAGAGGGAAGACACTACCATTAACTGCATTCTCTTTTATTGCCGAACGTCTCTTCTTCATACATGTTTTACCATTAGCTAAATTATCATCTTTCCTTCTCCTACGCTAAACTTGCATTGTATAGCTAATTAGTATGATTGGTACATTTAATTACGTTCTTGCTATTGTTTCCTTTTCTCCAGGCAACACCTTAACAAAAAAAAAGGGCCTTATTTTAAACAGCACTATCCCCACCTACTCCTTTCTTGACGTTGTTATTAACTGGTTTTACACCATCGCTGCCCCCGCCTTCAGTACAATGATGGTGAAGTTCACGTGTCCACTTGGCTAGGTTATGGTGTCCTGTTGTTTGGTCAAGCAAGCACTGGCCTGATTATTACTGTGAGAGTATTTCATGGATTTAAATCATTATTCAGTTGATTGCATCTATGGCTGATGACATTTACAGTCAAACTAGGGAGAATGCCTTCATCAGTGAGAGAAGTCTCCTCCAATCAGTAGAATGCCTTAGAGGGAGCTGATGGTTTTAGCTGCCAGAAAGAAGACTTTCTATCTCTACTTCAGCAGCCAGCTTCTCCTGGCGAATTCATCAAAACCTTCACTGGAGTTCCCAACTTGCACCCTGCCCTACAGAATTTGGATTTTCCAATCCCCATGGTCATGTGAGCCAACCTATGCATATATCCTGTCAGTTCTGTTTCCCTGAAGAACCCTGACGAATACAACTGCATACCAACTCCCACTTCTTCTAGAGGTGTCAAATACCAGACATTGTATATACTTTATCTCTAAACTTTATACCAACCCTGCAAGGTAGAAATGAACAATTCTTAACCCCAGTCTATAGATGAGGAATCCAAGGCCCAGTGCTCTCAAGTCAATTGTCCAAGGCTGCAGCAACGGATACCTCTGTTCCACTGTAACTATTTCTTCGCCAGGGTCTGGGCAGGTGCACAAGTTCTCTAGTGCTAGACCTCCTGGGCCATTCTCAAGCTCCTACATTTCCTATCCATAGAATGTTGTCCTACTCTTTAAACAAATGATTTACGGTCAATAATTGGGTTAGTGAGATGGTAGGCATGGTGCAGTCATTAGGCTGACTTAGGTCAGTTGTTCTATAACAGTATTTTAACTTTTAATATTATGCCATTGTGTTCAGGTGGCTAGGTCAGTCTTGCCCAATACTACACAATTAATCTACTTGATCGCTTCTGTAACAAATTACCTCAAATTTAGTGGCTTACAACAATGCAAATTTATTCTACTGTAGTTTTGGAGGTCAGGAGTCTGGAATGAGTCTTCCAGGCCTAAAATCAAGGCCTCGGCAGGCCAGGTTCCTTCTGGAGGCTTCAGGAGAGAATCCCTTCCCTGCCTCTCCTAACTTCTAGAGGCTGCCTGTATTCCTTGGCCCAGGGCCACATCCCACTAATCTCTCACTTCAGACAACACATCTCTTTGACTGCTTTGATCTCCTGCCTTCCTTGTGAAGGAACCTTGTTATGACATTGGGCCCACCTTGATAAACCAGGAAACTCCCCACCTGAAGACCCTTAACTTAATTACACGGGCACAGTCCCTTTTGCCATGTAAGGTAACATATTCACAGGTTCTGGGGATCAGGATATGGACATCATTAGGGGATTACTATTTTTTCTACACGCTATTTTTCAACAAATATTAATTGAGCACTTAATACATGCAGTGAACTGTGCTGGGCTCTGGAGAAAACCACAGGGAGCAACACTGTGTTTAAGAAATAACAGAGATTATCTGTTCTCATGGAGTTTACATGCTAATGGAAGAGGCAGGCATTAAGTAATAATATTTCAATTATTTAGTACATTGTACAGTTGCTTAATACAAATGTAATAAGTGCTGGGAAGAGAGGATCCTGGAGAACCTGGTTTAACTTGGGGCCTCAGGAGAAACTTCTGGAGGACATGTCTTCTGAGCTGAGCTCTGATATGGATGATTGATTAGGTAAAGAGAAGGGCAAGACTGGGAGACCAGTGCTTACAACTTGAAAATTCAAAGGATCTTTTAGAACTGTTCAAATTCATTAGGGTCATTAGCTTCTCTTGTGCTGAAGGTAGAAATAAGCACATTTTCAAGAGAGAAATAGTTGTCACTTTTTGAACATCTCAAAAGCAGTCAAGAAACATTTTCAAATCTTAAATATCATATAAGTACCTTCGTTGGAATCATACGATTTCTTCTACTTATCAGAAGTCAAGAAGAACTTAACATTTGTACCCTTGCCATCCTTTCAAGACTCTTGACATTTATATGAGCTTAATGGCCCTTAAATAAGTTTTTAAATATGTCAAAGAAATAAACTCCCCAAGTTTCTAAATATGGGCTTTAACAAAAAAGCATCTTGGGCTCTGGCAGGCTCCTTTGAAATGCTTGGAGAACAGATTGAACAGTAAGTAGCCCATCAGTCCAAGCAGAATTTCAAAGCTCTCGTTAGTTTTGTCAGAGCTTTAAACCTTCAGATATTCAGGGAGCAATTTAATTTAGGGCGTTCAGATATTTAAAGCTTTCCTGTTTCTGTGCTAATTTCTTGTCCTTTGAAGAGTTTTGTGGAGGCAAAATACGTAAGAAGGAGATGAAATCGCATTGTTTTAATTTTCACTTATTTAATTGTGAGAAAGGGTGAGCATTTCCCCCTAGATATTTGGTCCTTTGTTCTTCTTTTTCTGTAAACTAAAAGTTTGTGAACTTTGTCCAGTTTTTGCTATGATTTTATAAGAGTTCTTTGAATAATAGAGGAAATAATTCTTTGTGTGGTATATTACAAAACATTCTCCCAGTTTGCCATTTTTTTTGACTTTGTGTATGGCAGGTTTTTACTAGTCATATGTATAAATATTTCCCTTTGTGACTTTTGAACCTTTGTTCAGGTTTTTCTTTTATGGTACTCTTCTTTATGTTTCAATCTAATCCATTTGGGATTTATTTTGCTAGAAGGAAGAGATAGGCATATAATTTAATTTTTTTTTTCCCCAAATGGCTAGTCTTTTGTCCTAACCATTTATTGAATAATCTAGTGTTTTACCCCTGACTTGAAATGCTATCTTTATCAAAAAACAAGAATCTCAAATGCATTTGGGTTTATTTCTGGACTCTATAATCTATTCCATTTTTAAGCTGATTTTTCTGTATCTGGGCCATCCTCTCTCATTTGCTTTACTGTTCATAATTTTCCCAGATGTTTAAAAATGAACTTCGAAAATATTGTCAAGTAAACAATTCCACAACCAACAATTGGCTTGAGTATTGATCTCCCATCTGTAAAACTGGGATAATGGAATAACCTTGCAATTGTGTGGGAGGATTTAGTTGATGTATGCCAAGTGCTTAGTCCAGCTCCTGGCATGTTGCAAACACTCGAATGGTGGCTGTCATTGCCTTTTATTTTTCAGCTCTTGATGTATACCTGTCACACAATAGGAGTTCAGCAAATGTTAATTAAGAGAATGAAAGATCTATGCCTTAAAAGCCTGTCATCTTCAGTGGAGACCCTTTTAACTAGTACCACTTCTTGTCTCAGTGACCAAAGATATGGTTGACTTCCAGTCGTGGGTTTAATTAAGCTGGATAGTTTGGAAAACTTTATTGACTCTTCCAGAACATTAAGGTACCCAACAATGTTCCAAAGCCATAGGTTATTCTTTCTTGGATGAAGATTCACTTCAGAAACATAGTCACAGTTGAAGATTAGCCATCACTTAAGAAGGAAATTTTCTTAACCTGAAGCTCTGATGATCACAAAAGTAGCTTCCTTCTTGTTTAAAATTTGTAGTCTTCTAGTCTTGTATGTGTGAGAAAACACGTTCTTATAGTATCCAGTCTGAGGGTAGAGGGCAAAGGCAGAACAAACCTAAGCTGTGGAGGTATACCAGACAACCAAACAGGACAGAGGAGTTTATTTCTATTTAGTATGGTTTCTGAGCTATTAGTTTGCTAGAATTGTCAATGGCAGCCATGGAAGTGCCAATGTAATAGATGATGATGCCAGAGGAAGTAATTTCCTTTCCTTGTGACAAGAGATTCTGTTGAACTGAGATCACTTAATCAATGTTTATTTTCTGTGCACTTAACACACAAAAAAGCAACTTATAATTTCATTTCGGGGAGGACATCAGTCAAACCCAAGTTGAGGGACATTCTAGAAAATACTTCACCAGTCCTCCCCAAAGCTGTCAAGGACATGAGAAACAAAGAAAGACAGAGAACCTATTCCAGATCAGAGTAGACTAAGGAAACATGACCGCTAAATGGTGTCTGGGATTGGATCCTGGAACAGAAGGAACAGAAAAGGGCCTTGAGTGGGAAAAATGGTGGAATCTGATTAAAGTTTGGGGCATAGTTAATAGTAATGTACTGACGCTGGTCTCTTTAGTTTTGACTCAGATGATATGAGATGGTGACATCAGGGTGCACTGAAGCTAAGTGGGGGTGTCCGGGAGCTCTGTACTATCTTGGCAACTTTCTGTAAATCTAAAAGTGTTCCCAAATGGAAAGTTTATTAAAAACAAAACAGGGTTTGGGGAAGATTTGATGATAACACACCTGAATGCATGTCGTGGGCCCACGGGTCTAAACACATCATTATTATTATGAACACAACAGCACTGTTGATTGTACAGAATGAAATTTAGTGATTAATGGATCTTAGAAAATATTCAATTTCCCGCCTGTCTGTGATTTTCCCCTAAATCTCACTACCTGAGAACCTATGAAGAGATACCAGATGCTTTATCTGACATGTAACATTACAAACATAAACGTAAATTCCTGGTGTCTATTTTTCAGTCAAACAAGAATGTGTCTTGGGTCCCTTTCTCATAAAAAGAGAGAAAACTTACTCTCTCCATAGCTATTTATGTCAGCTTCTTGGTGGGTTGGATCCCAGCGGAACACGACTTCCCTGTGTGTACATCCACTCCCACTCACTCAGCATCGGACAGCATCTGGCTCCCTGGAAATCGGATTCACCTTGGAAAAACCCTTTCAAAGTTCGTGTTGCCTCCTGCCCAGTAGTTTAAGTGTGCTGGAAGCCCCTGGGAAATAAGAGCCCATCTCCACGCAGGGCACATGTTCTAGATATAATTCCCTTTTATTGTGGATCAGAGTGGTATGAAGTACGTCTTGAGTGTGCCTTCAAGATGTCTGTAAATGCAGCATGTCCTGCCAGTGCAAGTGGTGTTTAGGAAGGGGGATCTCAGAGTGAGGTGACCCAGGAGGGAGCAACTGCAACCTGGGGAGGCTCCTACAGGGTAACACTGGGATCTAAAAAAGAGAGGCTTAAAGAGCCGCAGGGCACAGGAGGGAGCCGCATTCAGTTTTCAGTTTGAGAGCTGTGGTGTCAGAATCACTCTTATGTACACACTCTCATACACTGTGGCGGTTTGGATACATTATGTCCCCTACAAAAGCCATGTTCTTTTAATCCAGTCTTATGGGATATTTGGATTAGGTTGTTCCCATGGAGATGTGATTCACCCAACTGTCGGTGAGACATTTTGATTAGATAGTTCCACTGAGGTGTGGCCCTGCCCATTCAGGGTGGGTCTTAATTAGATCAGTTAATTAGATCTGTTAAGAGGAACAGGAGCCAACAGAGATGCTTTAGAGATGCTTGGAGATGCACACAGACGACGTTTTGGAGATGCAAAGCTAAGAGATGGAGCCCAGAGTTTACCCTGGAGAAGCTTAGACAGGACCCCCAGGTGCTTGGAGAGAAATGCCCTGGGAGAAAGAAGCAAGGATGCACAGGAGCTGAGAGAGAGGAGTGAAGACAGAACACCAGAGACATTTTGGAGAAAGCCATTTTGAAACACAATGCGGGAACCAAGGACCAGCAGACGCCAGCCACATGCCTTCCCAGCTGATAGAGGTGTTGTGATGCAATTGGCCATTCTTCAGTGAAGAAATACTCTTGTTGATGCCTTAGTTTGGACACATTTATGGCCTTAGAACTGTGTAAATTTGTAACCTAATAAATCCCCTTTATAAAAACCAATCCATTTCCGGTATTTTGCATAATAGCAGCTTTAGCAAACTGGAACACACACACAGACACACACCAGCAGTGGATGCCCCATTTCATTTGCAAATGAAGGGAGGGGCTGTAAGACTAATTCCCCCAAAGTACATAACACAAGACCATCTGGTTGGTCTTTGCAATGTAGCCTGTGGTTTTCTTTTCTCTCTCCTTTCCTCCTCTCCCTCCTCCCCACTCCTCTCACCTCCCTCACTCCCTCTGTCCTTTTTTTCTTTATTTTAATGCCAGTTGAACACTATGGATTGTGTTTTGCTTTAATTAATAATAAATGGAGTCTGTTGTTTGTGGACTGGCAAGAAGTGGGTCTGGAATTTTAACTATGCTGCATTTGCTAAATCGACAGGTGATTCACTGAGATCCCAAACGCGGGGATCAGAGTTAGAGGGCTGCTGCTCTCCCTTGCTTGTTCTTAGCTTAGCTTCATCTCTTAGCTTAGCATCTCCAAAATGTCCCATTGCAGAGGGAGCCCCTTCACCCCCTCCAGGCCTGCAGTGTACACTTCATTGGGATTAGCTGCATGTTGGGGGGCATGGCTTGCATCACGGAATTTATATTTTACTGGAATCCAAAACACAAGGCAAGCAGGACAGGGAGCCTGCTGAGTCCTGCATGCAAGGAAGTAGCTGGTCTGGGAGAGGTGATTTTGGTGCCTTTTGAATCAAAGTAATAAAACCCAAGGAGTACCAGTGAGGCATGGAACCTAGCGAATAAGAGCTTGGACTCTGAAAGCAAACAGGGTTGGGTTGAATCCTCTTTTTGCCACGTGCTAGCTGTGTAACCTGGGCAAATCCCTTACTGTCTCGGTTTCCTCACTTGTAAAAGAAATACACCCTCATAGCATTGTTTTGAGGATTAAATGCAATCACACATGTAAAGCACAGTGCCTGGCCTGCTGTTAACATGTATATACTGCTGCTTTTTCCATATTATCCATATGTCAAGTATGTGCCTGGTGTAATGGAGGGAAAAAAGATGGGCAAGCTCCAGATCTGCTACCCCAGCATGCTTACATCCTACTAAGGAAAGCTACAGAATCTCAGTGTCTTAATATCTCTGTGCCTCAGTTTTCTCACCTATAAAAAGTGAATAACAATATCTACTTCATAAGATCAAATGAATTAATACATATAAAACATTTAGAACAATACCTGGCACATTGTAAGTACTCAAAAAAAAAGTTAATATCATGATGATGATAATGAGGTGAGTTAACATTTTGTTGGGAGAATTGGGCACTATTTCAGGGAGAAGGTGACAGCTGAGATGGGCTTGAGGGATGGGCATAGTGCTAAGGCCATTCTGGGTGGAGGGCATGGTTAAGACCAAAGGTGCAGAGGCGGGAAGGTTGGGGTGGGCTCAAGAGAGGGTCAGTCACTCCCTGTTTGTTTGCAACATGGGATACAGCAGAATGAGAGTGGAAGGCAAGCCTGGAAAGACCTTTGGAGGGTCCTAAAATGCTAAGCAAAACTTTGTACTTAATTATGTGGGCAAAGTGGAGATCATAAGCTCGGGGCATGAACATGATCAGGGGTATGCATTGGAAAATTAGTCTGGTTATGCAGAATTTCTATTAGTGATGCAAGTGAGAAGCTAGTGGCACTTCATTCATTCAACAACTATTTCTCTGCTATGTATAAGGTACCATCTTATGTATCTGGTATACAAGGATGAACGAGACAGAGTCCAACCTCCTGGATTCAGGAAAATGGCGCCTGGTGGGAGAGATGCACAGGCAATCATGCTGATAGTTATATGATTTTAAATGGGGCAAGTTTAATGAAGGGATACACAGGAGCTATGACAAAAGGGGCATTATATAGGAGTCAGGGATGGCCTCCCTGAAGAAGTATATGTAAACCAAGGGCTTAAGGAATCCACCAGGTTGAAGAAGGGAGGGGGAAATTGCTTTCCAGGCAGAAGAGGTGGGGGTAGGGTGACATGATGATATTTATCTTATAGAAAAGTAATTTCTGGGGTCAGTGTGGAAATTGGATTGGAAATAGGGCAAGAGCAGATTCGGTTGGATTAACGGGGAAGTGATGGCTGGCATTACATCAAAAGATGATCGTGTGAATCCTGCACACAACACAGTACACCCCAACCTGGATGAATCTCGGACTAAAGAATCCTGACACAAAAGAGAACATTGTTTGATTCCGTTTATTGTGAATGTCCCTAACATTCAGTTTCCTCAACTGTGAAATGGAGTCATAATGAAGCATGATGGCAGGATTTGGGGACTAAATAAGCTGAAGCATAAGCCTCTTAGTCCAGCGCCCAGCTGCAGGGAGGGCTCAGGGAATGTGGATTATTGCTACGAAAGGAAACCTCAGAGGCAGAGGGGCAGAAGCTGCAGAAGGTTACGCCGACTGTCCGTTTTGTCTGGTTATCCTCAGAGATGGAGGCTAGTGAGGGATTTGAAGATGAGGGTGAAAGGAATGATGAGGGAGGGCTTCCCATGTGCCCTGGTGGGAGCTGGGCATTTCTGGGAGGAAATCCTCGACCTCCTCCTGCAGTCTACTAAGAGGATGGTTAAATTGATCCAGAGTTGGGAATTGAAAAGAGGATTGTGACAGGAAGATGAGAATAAAAGGAAATTTGGAGTATAATTGTCACAGTATATAAAAATCAAGAACTATATAAAAATGTCATTTTAAATAGGATAGTTTAAAAGTGAATATTTTGTGGCTATGTATTGCTGTGGGTATAATGGATATATAATGTGATTTATTTAAATGTATACAGAAGTCATAAAAACTCACATCACTGGCCTTCATGCACAGTGAAATGTTTTCTCCTTACACTATCAAATGGCAGATGTGATGATACAGTATTCACATGCTAATTGACCACATGAATGATTTTTTTTTTGTTAAAATTAGCTAACTCTTCTAGAAACCAGTGAAGCCCATGGCTTCTCAAGAGGAATTAGGGGAAATTTATTTGGCACTTAGCCAAAGACTGAGAAGGCACAAAAATAATACCCAGTATCTCAAACATCTGCATCTCTTTCTTCCTGTTCAAGGAAACAGGTTTATGATGTGTAATCTTGTCAGTCAACAAAATCATGTTCATTACTTAGGTCACAAAGTGTTAAAATGGACTTTATTTCAATGCTCATAAAAAAGAAATTACAATTAAAATAGAAACCTGTTTTGTTATATACAGTTCTGGGAAAGAAGGAATAGGAATATATATATTTTTATAGGAAACTTCTGAAAATCAATATTGTGCAGCCTAATGAGATTTAATATTACATTCTCATCCATAGCGTGGGCAGGGAATTATGTCAACATTTGTAGCCTTATCTCTGGCTGCAGTACAATTAAAAATTGCCAACAATGATGTAATGCAGACAGGGTATTCTGATCAGCTATTTCTGAATAGCAGTGATAATGGTAATAATTATTTTAGCTACCATTTTCATTAAAACTATTTTCTGTAGCAGGCATCATACAATACATTTTATATGTATTAGCTTACTTACTTTCCACAACAAACCTATGCAGGAGGTATCATTAGTATACCCATTTTACAGATGAGAACAGTAAAGCTCAAACTGGAATGACCAACTGTCCAGGTTTTTCCAGGACTGAGGGATTTCCTGAGACCTGGGACTTTCAGTGCTAAAACAGGAACTTTCTGGGAAAACTGGAATGAGTTAGTCACCCTATAAAAGTCAGTATCCTGATTTTTAAGTGGTAGAGAGGGATTTGAACCTCTGCTTCTTTGGTCAGATTTTCTGCCTCCCCCTCACCCCAGCTCAAGGTCACAGCCCACAGTAACTGAATGGCAAAGACATCCTTTGGCAGGATGGAGAGAGGAATCCAGGTTGAAAGTCTGGAATATTGCTGCAGGCAATATAATTGAAAATGTCACCCTGCCTCTCCCTGTCCCCAAACCACTGAGTGAGTGAAGCTGAGCCTCCTTTTACCACAGTTCCGAAGGGCTCACACATCATCACAATCTGACCCTCAGAGCGGAAACACACTCACCTTGGGAGCTGGGTAGAGATGACACAAGGGTTGGCCAGCGTCCTGTTTACAAAACTCCAGGGAGTGACATACCACGTCAGCATTCATATCGGCACTAAGCCTGGAAGGAAATGGGGCAAAACAAAGGCTGTTGAGCTCTATCAGGCGTTAGCAAGCCAGAAGCTGTTTCAAAGAAAGGTAAATGCCCAGAATGGATTCTAATACCCTCAACTCATTTTGGCATGGCTTTCAGGCCCGTGTAGCTGCTGGTTCATAATGATTTCCTGTCACACTGCTGTCAACTACATTTAGAATAAGGTTCTGGGGGGCCGGGAGGGGGCACTGAGCTGTGATTCAGCCTCTCACACTAGCACTGTGATTGTTTTCAGGAAAAGCTGCCAATATACTTGGAAAAGGAAAAATGGACAGGGATGTAATTTGATGGGAACAATACTTTGAAATTGCTGGGCCTGAAAGCAAAAATCATTCATGATATGGCCCTAAACACAATTACTTTCCTAAGCATAATCCAAATAATCTCTTTTCCTTTAAAGTGAGCATATTTCTTTTTCTTATGGAAGAAAATACAATATAGTTGTCTTGTTTCCTTCCCTGCGGATGGTATGAGGATGGTGTTTTGCATGCAGTTTGGTCCATGTCTAGTTTTGAAGGGGCTGCAGCAAGCCTCCTACGTCCATTTTCTTTTTGCCGTCCAAAGAATTCTTCTTACCAGAAGGAATGAGTATAATGTGTTGCTTAGAATGAAAGAACGAGTGAAGTGTGGAGTTTCAGTAAATTTCCCAAGTAAATTATTGACTTAAACCAAAACGAAGCCGGAACGAAACCAAACAAAACCCAGAAACACAGGCTTATAGTACCCAAAGAGACTAATCTGTGCATTACATGGAAGACAGTTATATATTCTAGAAAATACTTCTAGGGTTTCTTTCCAGCTCCCGTGATCACTTAACTGTCCCCCTTCACCCACAAGAATGGGTTCCTGGCAGCCATGGTTATGCGCTATAACTTGGTGCCTTGGTCAGTTGATGGGACCTCATAGACTTTCAAGCTGGAGCAATCAGATTCTCTCTTATGGAAATTTGGAATTGATATTGAAAAGTTCTACTTTAGTCTTGGCTGTTCCCAGGATAAGAGGAGCTATGAAATCTTGGGGACTGTAAGGTAGTAGTTTCTTGCCATGTGGACTGAGTATCTGGAAGCCAGTCAGCAGGGTCGGGGTTGAGGGGACTGAATGCAGAAGGCGTGCAGCAAGGGAGGCTGGGGAGAGCACGTTCCCCATGCTTCCAGTGAGTTCCCGGTTCTGAAGCCTGCATAGTCCCCTGCCCTTGAAGTTCATGCTTTGTTCTAGGTTCCTTATAATAAATCTACTCCAACCCCCCACCCCTAAGTATTACAACCACCACTTCCACAACTACTATTACTGTCACCTTTCTTCTCTCCATGACCCTCCTCCTTCTCTTCCTCCTTCATCTTCATAAGCAAGGTCAAGTTGTTTCTGTTTCTTGCAGGTGAAGGCAGTCATAGCCCACACCCAGGCCAGCTCCTGACAACCGCTGGCTAGCACGAGGATGCTTGGCCCTCCGAGAGTGAGGGCTCAGATATAAGTCCTTGAATCTATTCTCCCCTCTCTGCTCCTGTTCCTGCTTTATTTCCCTGGTACCCATTTGACAGAGTCTTAATTAAGTTGCCCACTCATCCAAAGGAGTTTTATGCTGGGCATGCTGCATAAGAAATGAGATTTAGAAAGGTCAAACAAGCCCCCAAATCACACAAAGCAAAACAAAAAACAAAAACACAGCACCCCAGGTGCCATTAGTGAGTAAGTAGCAGTTTTAATAGCTGCTGAACAGCAAACTATCTTTTTTTTGTTTGTTTGTTTGTTTTTTTTTTGTTTTGTTTTGTTTTGTTTTGTTTTGTTTTATTTTGGAGAATAACAAAAAAGCTAATAGAAAGAAAAATAAAAATGTCATACAATATAATAGTAAGGACAGAAAACAACACTGCTACCAAGAATCCCATATCCCCCACTTTTATCCCCCTCTCATACACATTTAACTTTGGTATATTGCCTTTGTTACATTTCATGGAAGCATATTGGAATGTTACCGTTCACCATAGACTCCAGTTTGCTTTGATTATGTTTTTTCCCAAATACCATTCCTTTTTCAACACTCTGGATGGCTGACATTCATTTGTTCTCCCACATGTGAGAACATTTTTATATTTGTACATTTAGCAACAGTCATTGGCCACTCCAGTTTTTGCCAAGTTATACAGTCTGTCTTCATCACCTATCATTATCTCTGGTGTCATACATTCCCCTATCCCACCTCTTTCAGCTTTACTCGCAGACATTTTTGTTCCATGTACTTACAATATGGTGCTGCCATTACACAGTATTATGCTATTTATGTCTGGATCTATACAATCAATCCTGCTGAACATTTCTGTAGTCCTTCCGCATCAAATGCCTGATCTCTACCCTCTTTCTATCTCGTGGTAGCCTGTGTTATCAGCTTTTAACTCTCAAAGTTTGCTCATTAGTGTTATTTCATATTAGTGAGACCATACAGTATTTGTTCTTTCATTTCTGGCTAACTTCACTCAACATAATGTCCTCAAGGTTCTTCCATGTTATTGTATGTTCCATGTCTTTGTTCTGTCTTACAGCTGCATAATATTCCACCATGTGTATATACCACAGTTTGTTTATCCACTCTTCCATTGATGGACACTTGGGCTGCTTCCATCTCTTGGCAATAGTGAATAATGCTGCAATAAACATCGGTTTACAAGTGTCCTTTTGTGTCTTAGCTTTTAGTTCCTTTGAGTATATACCTTGCAATGCAATAGCTGGGTCATATGGCAAATCTATACTTAGCTTTCTGAGGAACCTCCACCACACTGTCTTCCAGAGTGGTTGCACCATTCTAGATTCCCACTAGCAATGAATAAGTGTGCCTCTTTCTTTGCATCCTCTCCAGGACTTGTAATTTTCTCAAACTATCTTTTAAAGCCTTTAATGGTCTTATCTTTGAACCCTACACACCCCAAATGTGGGGAGAGACCTTGAGAGTTTCTTTATACCATGTACCTTCCTGCAGAAAGAACTAGGCTAGTTATCAAAGTGTGTCTTAGCAAAGCCCATTGCAGAAGAGGGTCCACATCAGAGATCTCCAGATATTTTAAGGATCACTAGTGTTTGTAAACATAGGCTGGGGCCACAACTTCCAAATGTAGTTCCAAGTGGGTGAGTTTAACAGTGTAGCTGGCAGGTGCTTTGTCAACCTCTTGGGAGCACTTGAGTTAAGAGGGAAAAATGAGTTCATTCTGGGAGTCACCTGCTTGGCCCTGGGGTCCCTTCATTGGGCCTACTTAGGGTAGAAAAGGAGACCACGTTGTCCAAGCAGTAGGACAAGACGTTTTGTTACACATAAAGTCAATTACCAAACTAATGCCTACCGAGGGTCAGTAAATTAAGGGAGTAAATTAAGATCTGTTTTCACACATCTGTTCTCAACTTAATGGTTCATTTATTTAACTGATGACTGCTGTATTTATGGGGGTCTGGTATTTAGTGGACTTAGGAGAGTGATAAATAGAGCTCATTTTAAAAAATTAATTTATTTTTTTACCTAAGGCTACTATCCCGTCTGTGGGAATCCAGGACTGCCAGAGCCAACTCATCACTCCTGAGCCAAGACCTATTCTCTTGCAGTTCACTTTTTTTTAATGCAATTTTGTTGAGATATATTCACATACTATACAATCATTCAATGTGAACAATTAACTGTTTACAGCATCATCATATAGTTGTGCATTCATCACCTCAATTTTTGAACATTTTCATTACTCCAAAAAATAAAAATAAAAATAGGAATAAACATAAAAGAAAAAAAGAACACCCAGAACATCCATACCCATACCCCCCCATATTATTCATCCAATTTTTGTCCCCATTTTTCTATTCATCTGTCCATACATTGGATAAAGGGAGTATGAGCCACAAGGTTTTCACAATTACACAGTCACACCATATAAGCTATATAGTTACATGATCATCTTCAAGAATCAAGGATACTGGATTGCAGTTCAACAGTTTCAGGTATTTCCTTCTAGTTATTCTAATAAACTAGAAACTAAAAAAGAATATCTATATAATGCATAAGAATAACCTCCAGACTCTATTTGAATTCACTTAGCCACTGAAACTCTATTTTGTTTCATTTCTCACCCCTGTTTTGGTCCAGAAGGCTTTCTCAATCCTACGATTCTGGGTCCAGGCTCATCCTCAGGAGTCATGTCTCACACATAGGGGGGAACCTTGCCATTCACTTTTGCTCCAAAATAGAGCACAATTTAAATAAGTGAACTTGAATGTGGGAGTGGAGAAGTGGGTGTTCAGTTCACTAATGCTGCTGTTGTGCAAAATACCAGAGTTGGACTGGCTTTTATAAAGGGGGTTTATTTGGTTACAAAGTTACAGTCTTAAGGCCATAAAGTGTTCAGGGTAAGGCATCAACAACAGGGTACCTTCACAGAAGGATGGCCAGTGTGTTTGCAAACCTCTGTTAGCTGGGAAGGCATGTGGCTGGCATCTGCTTGCTCTCAGGTTGCATTTCAAAATTGCATTCTCCAAAATGTCTTTTTTAGCTGCAGCTCCTCTTCAAGATGTCATTCTCAGTTGCTCTGAGGTCCCCCTGTTTGTGAGCTCTTTTTATAGGACTCTAGTGAACTAATCAAGACCCGCCCTAAATGGGTGGAGCCACATTTCTGTGGCAACGTTCAATCAACAGGTCACACCCTAATCAGAGATGTCACTCACAGTTGGGTGCATCACATCTCCATAGAAACACTCAATCAGAAGGTTCGAACCTAATCAACACTAATACGTCTGCCCCCACAAGATTGCATTAAAGAATACGTTTTTTTCTGGGGGACATAATACATACAAACCAGCATAGTGGGCCACTCAATCAGAGAGTGAGGCTGGTGGTCTCTGAGCTGGGGAACATTAGAGGGGAGCCAAGTGTGCGGTACCCCTCCCAGCATCTTCCAAGACCATGGCTTCATCAGCACAAGACAGAGTGAGAAACATTCCTTTGAGCAAAAAAGTAATGAAACACTGTTCTAGTTTGCTAATGCTGTTGGAATGCAAAACACCAGAGATGGATTGGCTTTTATAAAAGGGGGTTTATTTGGTTACACAGTTACAGTCTTAAGGCCATAAAGTGTCCAAGGTAACACATCAGCAATCGGGTATCTTCACTGCAGGATGGCCAATGGTGTCCGGAAAACCTCTGTTAGCTGGGAAGGCACATGGCTGGTGTCTGCTCCAAAGTTCTGATTTCAAAATGGCTTTCTTCCAGGACATTCCTCTCTAGGCTATGGTTCCTCAAAAATGTCACTCTTAGTTGTACTTGGGGTATTTGTCCTCTCTTAGCTTCCCCAGAGCAAGAGTCTGCTTTCAACGGCCGTCTTCAAAATATCTCTCATCTGCAGCTCCTGCGCTTTCTTCAGAGTGTCCCTCTTGGCTGTGGCAAGCTTGCTCCTTCTGTTTGATCTTATATAGTGCGCCAGTGATTTAATTTAGACCCACCCTGAATGGGTGGGGTAACACCTCCATGGAAATTATCCAATCAGGGCCATCACCCACAGTTGAGTGGGGCACATCTCCATGGAAACTCTCAAAGAATTACAATCTAATTAACAGTGATAGGTCTGCCCACACAACATTACAATAAAGATAATGGTATTTGGGGGGACATAATACATTCAAACTGATACAAACGCTAAACCCCATAAACCCAGACACATTCAAGACCATAAGAATGTGAAAGGTGCATAAGAAGTGACGCACTGCCGTGTGTCCTCTCGATCCACCTTGGGACAGAAGGACTAGGCTACACAGAATTTGTGAAATCCTTAGGAAATCTCTAAACTCATAATAACCATTCTCACCCAGCATGCTCCAGAGCAGCTCATAGACCAAAATGTTCACTTTTTCATTTACTTCCTTTTACCATCTTTACAGATACAGAGGTATTCCTGAAGTGAGGTATGGAGGGGTGGTGTTGTGGGCTGGGAGTGGAATTGAACACACTTGGTAGAGCTCATTGACAGGTCTAATTAGGCTCATAATAGAATGAAGTCCATGATGATGATGATGATGATGACAACAAATCTTAAGAAGAAAGCAAGGCCAGGGTCAAGTTATCAGTCCTACAGTTGAGAGGGGGACAGCGCTTTGTGCACACAACACCTCTCAAATTTAGACCTTTGACATTACTTTCAAAAGAGGTTTTATATGTCAATATATAGTCTCAGAGGTACACCCACAGAATTGAAAGAAGATCCAATGTGATACTTTTGTCCCATTTCTGGACCACGCTCCCTGTAGTGTGTGATTAATTTAATCATATCTATAAATCTCATAATTATCTTGTGAATAGCATATGTATTGCTTTTTATTTGGGGTGTTTAAAAATATTAATTACATTTAAGGTATGCCATGATTTTTTTTTTTAAATCCTGTTTTGCATTTTGTTTTCCTTCAAAAAATGTTTGTAGTTTAGGCTTCTCCTGATCTCTGAGAGACCCTGGGTTTGAGACACAAGACTTTATGATTTAGGGGGAGGCACAACGAGTCCCCAGGAAGCCAGGTGAGACCTAGAGAAGATGGGAGGCAGGTTTGCCCCAGCCACGTGGGGAACATGGCTACCAGGCCCAGGCAGAGGGGGCCCAGGGGTGGCGACGGGCCGCGTGGGGCTGCTCTTGAAGGACCCCCTGTCTTCATGTCCTGGGGCTGCCCTAACAAAGCACCAATGTGTGGTCTCACAGTTCTGGAGGCCGGAAGTGTGAAATCAAGGTGTAGCAGGGCTCTGCTCTCTCTCAAACCTGTAGCAGAGACTCCTTCCTCACCTCATCCAGCTTTGGTATTTGCTGGCTGGTCATGGCCTTCTTCTCTCATCTTCTGAGTCCAATTCTCACCTTCTTACGAGGATGCCAGCCACATTTGGACCTGCCAAAATCCAGTTTGGCCTCATCTTAACTAAAAACATCTTCAAAGATGCTAGTTCCACATAATGCCACATTCATGGCCCTGAGGTTAGGGTGTGAACATGTCTTTTGGGGAGACACAACTCAAACCAAAGCATCCCCTCCCTGCATAACCCACATTCTTGGGGAAACCTGTGCTCGCAGGAATCCTGCTTCCTTACAACATCCTGTGGCTCTGCCTAAGGTGGGAAATGTAATTGCTGAATAATTAATCCATGAATCATTAGAATTGACTGGTGTGAAATAATGAGGATGTATGCCTTCTTGGTTAGGAAATATATTTAATATAGGAAGACATTCAGGCAAAACTAAATCAGTGAGGTTGTCATTTTCAGGGCCTACCTGTACCCAGAACTGTACCTGATTGATTAAAACAAGCTGGAAGAAGGGAACATCATATGTGGAGAAATTTCTATTAGCAAACAATAAATACAGGCACTGGAAAATTACACACAAAACTAACAGTGGATGGATCACGAAGAGGGATCATTTATTTCATTTTTCTTTTTTCTAAGTGAACCAACTGCTTCATGCTAACAAGAATTTGTCATATTAAAAAGAAAAAAAAAATGACTACCTCCCTCCCCGCCAACAACTCAGGAAGTGGGTCCCTCTTCCTGTGGCTTGCAGGGCCCATTCTTTCTTAACCTCCCCGCCACCCCACCCCATGCCCATTTATTGGAGATGGGGACCGTCTCTTGTACAGTTCACATCGGCAGTGCCTAGCAGACTCTGTCCTCCCTCTGACCCTCGTGTGTACCTGGCTCTCACACTCTCCACTCTTCGGTCAGCTGCAAAAGAGCAACAGGTTTCCCCATTACCCCAGGCCACTGCTCCCAGCAGATTGCTCCTGGTAGCCGATCTCTGGCACCCTCCCCTGCCCACCCTTTGGATATGTGTGTGTACTGCCCTCTTTAGCTTTTGCATTTCTGCCTTGTGTCTCCAGTTCCCTGATCCAGGCCCAGCAGAAGCTCTCTGTTCAAATTGACGTTTTCCCACACAGTGCCCAGCTCATTCTAGGTATATAAACATATTCATTGAACAGGCTAAAAGGTTTATTATTTTTTCTGCATTAATACTTGCAAATAATTGTTTAGGAGCAGCCCAGTCATGGTTCATCATAGTCATAATTTTGTTCTTTGAGAATTCATTAATTCAGCAGACATTTATTGAAGGCCTTCTGTGCTCAGGTACTGCACTAGGCCCTGGAGATGCAAAGCTTCCTCCTTCTTCCCTCCCTCCCTTCCTTCCTTCCATAAGCATATACTCAGTATTTTGCTAAATACTAAGAAATACAAGGATGAATAAAATGTAGTTCTAGTGCTCAGAAGCCTTTAAATATATTTAGCAACTCAGAAAAGTAAATGGATAATTAAATTACAAAGATGTATGTTAGGTGCTGTGATAGAGTTTTGCACAGGCACTAGGAAAGCATGCATGTGTTTTTGGTGTGTGTGTGGGGGGGTGGGGTGGGGGTGGTTTATCCCAGCCTAGGGATAGTTCAGGAAAGCTTCCAAGAAAGTGACCCTGGAGCTGAGGTCTGAGGAAGTAGGATTTGTCTGGGGTAGAGTTTTGGATGTGCCAAGCAGAGGGGAATATCACATGCAATGGTCCTGAGGCAAAAACCCGCCTGGTGTGTGGGTGGAGTTACAAGTGGTTAGCAGTGTGGAATGCTGTGGAGTAGCAAGGGGTGAGTCTGGAAGTGTCCTTAGGGACCAGCTCATAAAGAGCCTTGTGTCTAGGGCAAAGGAATCCTGCAAAGAATGCAAAGTCTTTGGGGAATTTAAAGTCAGGGACTGCCACAGCGAGATTTGCATGAAAAAGGTATTCAACCAGCTATAATGTGGATTATGAAATTGCAGGGCAAGGGGCAAGCCTGAAGGCAGGGAGGCCAGTCAGGGGCAGTGGCAATAATTGAGGCATTAGCTAAGAAGGCAGGGTCCTGTCTCCCAAACACAGTCCAATGCCAGTGGTAAATCATTTACCCTAATAGAGTGCAGTCGGTGAGAACAGATGCTGGGGCACAGCATGACGGAACACAGATGATCTCTGTGGCCTGTAGGATTTTAAGGTCCTTCTATCTTTAAAATTCTGTGACTCTAAAGCATCTAGTGGAAGAGGATGCTGTCGTCTGAGCATCTCTGCTCTAAGGCTAATGGCATATTCCACAGTAGCCATGTGAGACTGTTCATAGAAGTGTTGTTCACAAGAGAGAAAAGCAGGAAACAACCCCAACATCCATCAGTTGGAGAGTGAATGATTAAACTCTGGTGGAGACACAGTGGAATTTTTGTATATAGTCAGTGACACAGCAACACAACTATATATGAATTTTAGACATATATATTTAGGTAGAAAGTCCCCAAAGAGTATATAAAATATGATACACTCTTTATAAAGTAAAAAATAACTAAAATAAACATGCATACTTTTCAGGAATGTCTGCACACACAGTAAACACTAAATAAATAAAACTATATGCAAAGGAAAGCAAGAGAACAATGATCATGGAATTTAGGACAGTGGTTACTTGGATGGGAAGGAGCATGGGAATGAAGAAGGGGACCATGTAGTTAGAGTAAATAATTGTCAAGGTCCTAGACTTTGTTCTGAATGGTGGGTTTGGGAGCTTAGCACATGATTCAAAATAAGCAAATATAAATATAAGAAAGTCATGTGTGGATTATTTTTTAAATTTATTTTATTTTTAAGTTTTACAAACTAACACTCTCCCTTCCCTGCTCCTCCCCGTACACTGGTAACCTCTAATCTGCTTTCTATCTCTGTGAATTTGCTATTTATACTCATCTAGAATAAAATGTGATTATTTCGTTGAGCCTAATGTTTTCGAGGTTCTTTAATGTTGCAGCATGAATTTGTTGTCTGGTATCCTTTCCTTTCAACTTGCAAAACTCCGTTTTTGCATTTCTTGTAGGGCCAATCTAGTGGTGATGAGGTACCTCAGTTTTTGTTTATCTGGGAATGTCTTACTCCCTCCCTCAGTTTTGAAAGACTGTTTTGCCAGATACAGAATTCTTGCATGGCAGTTTTATAAAAGCTTTCAGCACTTGTCTTCTCACTGACTTCTTGCTCCACCCAAGTTTCTGATGAGGAGTTGGCACTTAAGCTTATTGAGACTCCCTTATACGTAACATGGTGCTTCTCTCTCGCAGCTTTCAGAATTCTTTCTTTATCTCTGGCATTTGACAGTTTGACTATAACATGGTGCAGTGTGGGTCTATTTCGGTTTATCCTGTTTGGAGTTCGTTGAGCATCTTGAATGTGTATATTCATGTCTTTCATTAAATTTGGGAAGTTTTCAGCCATTATTTCTTTGATTATGCTCTCTGCCCCCCTCTCTCTTCTCCTTCTGGGACTCCCACAATGTGTATATGGGCATGCTTGATCGTGTCCCACAGGTTCCTCAGGCTCTGCTCATGTTTCTTCATTCTTTCCTCTTTCTGCCCCTCAGACTGAATGGTTTCAATTGCCTTATCTTCACGTGCATTGATTCTTTCTTCTGACAACTCCAATTTGCTGTTGAACCCCTCTAGAGATTTTTAAATTTCTGTTAACGTGGTTTTCAGCTCTGTTTGGTTCCTTTCCATAATCTTCATCGCTATTGATGTTCTCTTTGTGTTCATTTATAATTTCCCTGATTTCCTTTAGTTCCTTGTCCATATTTTCCTTTAGCTCTTTGAACATATTTAGGACCATTTTTTTTAAGTCTTTGGTGTGTTCCAGGTCTGATCCTCTCATTGATGGTTACTAATACGTTAACCTCTTCCTTTGCCTGCGCTATCACTTCCTCTTTCTTTGTATGTTTTGTCATCTTTTGTTGAAACCTGGGCATTTTGACATTTTAATGTGTTGTCACTGGAATTTAGACTCTGGGGCATCCATTCCTTAAGCCTGTATCCAACTAGTATTATGACAGGGCTTTCCTTGAATGCAAGAAGCTGAGATTTTCTCCATCTCTTCTAATAGCTTTTCCAAGTCCTTATTCAGGTCTGACAGCATTTTCAACGTGTTGTCATTGTTTCTTTCTCCTGGGTCAGAATCAGCCATCTCACACTCTGCCCATGATGGAGGTCTGGCTCCACAAGAGGCACCCACTGACGTCCTCCCTTAGGAGGTGTATGGATTATTGACAAAAGAGTGTCATGAACTGAGAAAGGTGATTTATCTGATTCTGTGTCCTTGAGCTCAAAGAAGCAAAAGGATAAAAGAAAGAAAGGCAGCAGGCAAAGATTAATGGCCAACTTGCTAGATGCTGAGGGGCAAGGGTTGGGGCTGGGGCAGTGGTGAGGGCTGGGGAATCCAGCAAGCAGTAGGAGAGAAGAACCTGCAAAGGAAAGAGCATGGCCTGAAAATCTAGGGGGTGTGGGAGAAAGAGCATGAGGTATACAGCTCAGGAGAGAGGGTCAGAGAAGCCTGTGTTCAGCCAGTAGGGAAGGGTCATTTTTTTTGTTGGTATTGTTTGTGCAATTCCTTCTGAAAGGTTCTTGGAGAGAAATTGAACCAGATTGTCACACTCTAATTCAAGGGGAGCCTTTGCCTAGAATGACGAAGGATCCAAATCAAGTCTTAATTCTTGCACTATTAACAAGAACTGGAGTAAGCACATCAAGCTGAAAACAAAGCCTCCTGCTTTCCAGTTTTCTTGTTTCTTCCCATGTCCCAGCAACTGAATCATATTTATATGCTACAACATACTCACAGTTTTATGATGTCTGATCCAAATATGTGAACCACTAAATAGCAGGTGGTTTTCAAGAACAGTTTTTCTAAGAAAAATAGAGGAAAGATAGAATATTTTTTATTATGAAAAATTTAACACATGAGTTAATAATGATTATCTTTCCCAGGAATTAAAGCTGAGTGATTAATTTGTGGTTAATTCAAGTGATTAATTTTAAAGGTTCAGGAAATGTTACAGTTAATGTATCCATTAAAATATCATTTCCATCACAGGTTTATGTAGATGTCGCTGTGTTTACTGTATGAGCTAAAGACCACCAGTTTATTATAAAAACACAGTTATATTTTGGGGTTTATTTTCTTTTTTACAGCAAGAAGCATCTGAATGTTGTCTAAGATTTCATTTGTTGGAGTTGAAGGAAACAGGACTTGCAATAAAGAAAATAATCAGAAAATAGCTCTGGTATTCATTTGGGGGGAATAACTTCCCTTGGGCTATTTTGTTTTTGTGGCTGTTGTTATCTCTGAGACAAAAAAGGAGATCAACTGTCACAGGTGTCCCTGCACTGCCACCTACACACAGAGGACACACACACACACACATACACACATACACACACACACACACACACACACACACACACACACACACGGGAAAGCTTTGTGGATTGATCTGTCTACACAATGGAACCCATTAACTCTTTGGTCCCATTTCTCTAGTTTATAAGTCTACTGTGGATAATTCGATTTAATATCTAAACATAGCCTGGGGCAGGTGAGCTGTCTGGGGAGGAACCCAGAAATCCTGCTTGAGAAGAATCTATCTTGTTCTGCTGCATTTCAGACTGGGCATCCAGGCCTTGCCTGGAAGTAGAGTGGTGGCTCAAAAGGATAAATACAGGGAACTCTTCTTGGCACTTCAATTTTACTCAATGACAAATAAGGTTAAATATTACTTTTATATTAAAACAGGTTCATCTGTCACTTTTCACAATAAAGTATAAAACTTCAAACACATTTTGCTTTTGAAGTTGGCCCTTAAAACCATATACCCACACTACTGTGGACATTACAGAAATAAAAATAATTATAAGAGAATACTATGAACAACTGTGTGGTAACAATTAGATAAACTAAATGAAATGGAAAAATTCCTAGAAAGACACCAACTACTGAAATTGACTCAAGAAGAACTAGAAAATCTGAATAGACCTGTGACAAGTAAAGATATTGGATTAGTAATGAAAAAAAAAATCCCACAAAGAAAAGCCCAAGACAAGATGGCTTCACAGGTAAATTCTACCAAATATTTAGAGAAGAATAAATAACAATTCTTCACAAACATTTCCAAAAAATAAAAGAGGGAGCACTTCCCAACTCATTCTATGAGGCCAGTATTACCCTGATAGCAAAACAAGACAAAGATATCCCAAGAAAAGAAAACTACAGACCAACATCTTTTATGAATATTGATACAAAAATCCTCAACAATATACTATGATATCCAACAATACATAAAAAAGGATTATAGACCATGATCAAGTGGGATTTATGCCAAGAACACAATGCTGGTTTAACAGCCAAAAACCAATTAATGTAAAACACTACATTGGTATAATAAAGGAAAAATCAAATAGATGCAACATGATCATCCAATAGATGCAAAAAAGGCATTTGAAAAAATACAACAACCTTTCATGTTAAAAAACATTCAGCAAACTAGGAATAGAAGGGAACTTCCTCAACCTGATAGAGGTCATCTACAAAAAACTCAGAACTCACATTATAATTTATAGTGAAATGTTGAATGCTGTCCTTATAAAATCAGGAACAAGAAAAAGATATCCACTCTCACTACTTCTGTACCACATTGTACTGGAGGATCTAACCAGGGCAATTGGTCAAGAAAATGAAATAAAAGGAATCCAGACTGGAAAGGAAGAAGTAATACTACCTCTATTTTCAGATGACCTGATCCTGTTTATAGAAAATCCTAAAGAATTCACTATAAAACCATTGGAATTAATAAATAGTTCAGCAAGTTTGCAGGATGCAAGATCAATATAAAAAAATAAGTTGTATATATAGTTGCATATAGAGTAGCATTGAGCAATCCAAAATGAAATTAAGAAAACAAGTACAAAACTTATACTGGAAAACTACACACCATTCTTGAAGAATATTAAAGAAGACCTAAATAAATGGAAAGATGTGCCATGTTCGTGAATTGGCCAACTTAATATTGTTCAGTGGTAATACTGTCTAAATTGATCTACAGATCCAATGTGATCCCTATCAAAATCCCAGTTGACTTCTTTACAGAAATTGAGTAGATGATCCTAAAATTCATATGGAAATTTAAGGAACCCAAATAAGCCAAAACAATCTTGAAAAAGAAAATCATAGTTGGAGGACTCACACTTTCCAATTTCAAAATTTAATACATAACTACAATAATCAAGACATTGTGGTACTGGCATATGTTTAAACATATAGATAAAAGGAATAGAGTTGAGAGTCCGGAAATAAACCTATACATCTATGACCAAATGATTTTAGATAAATGTGCCAAGACCATTCAATTGGGAAAGAAAATATTTTTCAATAAATGGTGCTGGGACAATGGGATTGCGACATGCAAAAGAATGAAGTTGGAGCCCTACCTTATACCATATACAAAGATTAACACAAAATAGTTCAGAGACGTAAATGTAAGAGCTAAAACTCTAAAACTTGTTACAACAAAACAAGTGTAAATCTTCATGACCTTAGATTAGGCAATGGTTTCTTAAATATGATACAAAAAAGCACAACAATGAAAGAAAAAATACATAAATTAGACTTCATCAAAATTAAGAACTTTTGTGCTTCAACACACTCCATCAAGAAAGTGAAAAGACAGCCCCCAATATGGGGGAAAATTTTGAAATCATATATCTGATAAGGGACTTGTATGTAGAATATATAAAGAAGTACTACACTTAATAAAAAGACAAATATCCCAATTTAAAAAAAGGCAAAGGACTTGAATAAACATTTCTTCAAAAATGGCCAAGAAGCACATGAAAAGATGCTCAATGTCATTAGCCATCAGGGAAATGCAAATCAAAACCATAGTGAAATACCACTTCATACCCACTAAGATTGCTGTAATGAAAACAACAGATAATAACAAGTGTCAGTGAGGATGTGGAGAAATGGAACCCTTGTGCTTTGCTTGTGAGAACATAAAATGCTGCAGCCACTTTGGAAAACTGTCTGACAGTTCCCGTACTAGCTAAACATAGAGTTAGCATGTGATCCAGCAATTCCACCCAAGAGAAATGGGAACATATATCCACACAAAAACATCTATAATATTGCTCATAGAGGTTTTATTCAAAATAGTCAAAAAAGTGGAAACAACCCAAATATCCATCAACTGATGAATGATAAATAAAAAATAGTACATCCATACAATAGAGTATTATTTAGTCACAAGAAATGATTAGGTAGATGCATGCTACAACATAGATGAACCCTGAAAATGTTATACTAAATGGAAGAAGCCAGCCATGATGAAAGCCCATATACTGAATGATTTCATTTATTGGTAAATGGATAGGAAAATCTACAGCGATAGAAAAATCAGTGGATGGCTTGGGGAGGGTGGGGGTTGGAGGATGGGGAGGATTGGGGGTGACAGCTAAGGTATGTGGGATTTCTCTTGAGGGGTGATATAAATATTCTAAAGTTGATTGTGGTGATGGATATGGATACATAGTTGTGTGAATATACTAAAAGCCATTGAAATTGAACACTTTAAATGAGTGAGTTGAGTTGTATGAAGTGAATTAAATATCATGTTAAAAAAATTCCCTTCACCTGGGTGCTCCATTTTAGGGACGCTGTTGTGGAGAGGTTCCAGAAGCCCTGATTTCACGGCCTTCAAGATACCAAAGTTCCAGCACCAGCTAACTGGCTTCTGACCTTGGGCAAATTGCTTCCCCTCTCTGGACTTCAGTTTCCTTGTTGAAAAAGATAGGCGTGATATTCGATTCCCTTCACTATAGCATCTTGCAAGTTTGGAGAACTATGTAAGAGACATTCAAAATGAAGTGAACTAGCAAGGCACTCTGGAAGCAAGTTTAAAGTATTGCTAATGTAGAACTAGCTCAGCCTAGAGCAGAGCAATTTAAAAACCGACGTTAGGGTGTTCTTTGATGCACTTGCAGCACTGGCTGAAAGGCAAAGAAAACTCATCTTCTTTCTGGTAAATTAAGAAGTGTGTGTGTGTGCGTGTGTGTTTAATTATGTTTTGCTCAAGTCAAAGCAAAAGGCTTCAAGGTTCTCCTCCCCCACTGAGCAGAACAAATGAACAATCGGTTTCTCAAAAGGATTCTGTGATTGTTAGAGTGAGAGGCCCTTCAAACCTCATTTAGAAAATGTGGGACATGAGATGCTTCTCTGAGAGCTAAATTCTAAGATCTAGACAGAAGGATCAGTGTAGAAATAAGCAGTCTCTGGAAATAATCAGAAAGTCCCCAGACAGCTGTGATCGGATGGTGATCTGACTGTTATTGATACAACTGAAGAAAAGAGTGGCGTTAACATATTGATATTAACCTATCTACAGAAAAATTATACAGATAAACCCCACCTGTGACCAGGAAGGTGCAAGAGCATTGAATTTCCCCAGATTCAAAGAGTAGAGACTTGGGACAGCATAGGAATAAAAAGTATAGCATTCCAAAAAACAAAGTGTAATTGAATAATTATTATACATTAGGTGTATACACATGTGTATGTGTAAATAAAACCCTAGAACATTTCAATTGTGAGTGACTTTCATGTTTACCTTCATGTCCTTTCTCATAAGAATCTTTTGAGGGAATGCTTATTTTCATATCCTATATTCATTTTCTGCAAGAACATTGAAGTTTAGAGAGCTCAATACTTGCCCAAGATTACAGACATAGGAACTCAGCTGAGGCTGAAAGCTTTTTACTCCAAAATCCCGTGTTATTTGTAATATATATCTCAAGGTAAATTTAGAATGTTTTATTTGATGTGCCTTGCCTACCTCAGGCAATGACAGGCTTTCTTATACACTCTAACTATTGACTGGAAATTTGAAGCACAGTGAGATGAATTGGCCACACAGCTAATTTTGTAGCTACAGTTTCTAGGATGCATGAAGATATTCTGAACCTAAGAATGTAAGGAGTGATGCCTTCCTCATTTCAAGTCTGGATGAGTTTTTAACTATCGTGTTCCACAGAGATAAGAGTCTGCGTAGATGACCCAAGAAATGAAGTTCTATCAAGACATTCAGAGCATGTGATTCTGCTGATCTCTAGTGAGAATGATTCCATTAATCATTTTTCCATTAACAGTTCTGAGATCCTTCCAAGGTGTTTACTAATGAGAGCCAGAGGCAAAAGCAGTAGGTGAAACTGAAGG
This sequence comes from Choloepus didactylus, assembly GCF_015220235.1. Lineage (NCBI taxonomy): Eukaryota > Metazoa > Chordata > Mammalia > Pilosa > Megalonychidae > Choloepus > Choloepus didactylus. The sequence continues at coordinate 146,744,015 of NC_051311.1, forward strand.
TCGGAAATGCTTTGCACGATTTGAAAAATTGTCTTCCCAGGTTCAGGAAAGGCCAACGTGATTTACTGAGTGATTATTCTCAAGAATGTTGCATACATGCTTTCTCTGCTAAGGTTAGGCTCTCTGCACTTGTTTACATTTGGAGGTAAAAACAATACTACTTAAAATAGTTTAGAAAATAATAACTGTGTGCTATATGCATCGATGCACCCTTTCTGTCCCCCATTCTGGTCCTGGCTCACTGGACAGAAAGCAATAATGGATTCCGGTAGGTTCTTCAGTCCAGGCCTATAGTGTTTTCTAGAAGAAAAAGTCCTTAGCTAGGAGACCGTCTATCTGTGCCACCCCATACAACTCAGTTAACCGTTCTGTGCACCATTTACCACATCCATAAAATGGGGACAGTAATACCCACCCTGCCTTTCTGTTTGTCAAGTGTCTTTTGCCATCTGAAGGTAAAAGAAAAACATTAACTGATAAAGTGAAAATAACCAAAGAAAGCTTCCTTAATCTTTTCAGTTTTCCCCAGTTGAAAGGACAACCATTATTGACAACTGAAATCTCTACCTTATCTTACTAAATTCTGAAATCTCCTGATTGGAGTCAGAAGGAAGCAAGATAGTACCTTGAATGCCCTCGGGTTGTTTTATGTTTTGCAAGTGTGTAAAGAATAGGGGATAATCTAGGAAACAGGATTTTTAGTCAGTCTTTCACCTTTGTGCAACATAACTTTGCCTAAAAAAAAGAAAATGAAACTCAGTGGTACAAATGATTCTATCTATCAGTGTGATCTATTACACAGAAATGGCAACCAGTTAAAACAAGTGTTTAATGATGATTTTGACTGTGCTCCATTTTTTTCTTTTGTAAAATGGTAATAATGTTTGTTCTTCTTTCTGTAACTTGGAGATGTGAAAATGTAAAGTAATAGGTTGTGAATGTCCAATAAGAAGGGATGGATAGATAAAGTGTGGGACATTAATATAGTGAAATACTATAGAGTAAGAGGCTTGAACAAGGTCCATATGTTTTAACATGCATAGATCTCAGAAACATAATGTTGAGGGAAAAAAGGAAGTTTCAAAGCATGTACAGTAGACCATTTATGTAAAATTAAAGCACCCACAAAGGAAGAGTCTAGAAAGATGATGCTGTGTGCATCAAAACCGAAAGGCAAACCCAGAGCAACTAGATGGCAAAACCAAAAGCCCATGGATAAAAGTTACAACAAAACTAGTTTTGACTAGGTATCTCCATGAACCTCAAATATAATTAGGTGAGGACAAACTGCCAACAGCCATAAGACCTCGGCTTATCAATGTCTGTGCAGGGGAAAGAAAACAGAAGCAATAGGATGTCAGATGAGCCTGAGAACAGAAGAATCCTCAAATAACCACTCGATATGGACTGGAGGGCATGGCAGGCCAATTTGGGAACAGAAGCTGCACCTTGGAGGGGTTTTGACAACTGCAACAGATGGTGAATATAGGGTCCCATTGGTTAGAAGAACTAAAGGTGCTGCAGTGTTCTGGCAACTACTAACCCTAGAAACTGACCCATCCTTCTGGGACAGGGCCCATATTGCGGAGAAACTGCTGGGATTGGAGTCAAAATTGAGCTGGATAGAAGCTAAGTAAAGAGAAAGCCCAGATAAATGCAGGAGGGGAAACTGAGTCAGGAAATCTCAGAAAGCAGGCTGCCATATTTTTTTAAACATTATGCAATGTTAAAAAGCCTATACATTTGGAAGCACTACCCTGAACTGCCTTTCTTTCTAAGAGTTAGGGAAAAATAATTTCACGTAAAAATGAGCAAAAGAAATGTATCTAGGCTGACTCTCATACAAAGTTATAATAAGGAAAAAAATAATTAAGGAACAGAATGATATCCCTACGGATAGCAAAAAATATTAAAGTATAACTATTATTTCAAAATGAGCTAACAGGCATTAATAAAATGATACAAGACATTTAAGAACAACATAAATCAGAATTAGAAAAGCTCAGGCATATAATGAGAGAACTCAGAGAAGAAATAAAAATTACTTCAGAAAGGAAGACTAAAATGAACACAAGAACATGTGAATACAATTCACAATGTTGTAAGAAAGAAGGTGAAAAGGAGGATAGATTTTACTATTAAGTGCAGAATGAAATAAAAAGTATTCAAGAGATGGCAACATATTGAATATAAACAAAGAAGATTCAAAATATGGATAAAAGAAGTCCCTGAAAAAGAAAGACAAATCAAGGAAACAAATACTAATCATTTTGGTCAAGAAAACTTTGTTGAATTGAAAAATATGTATTCAGACCACATATTAAGAGAACACACTTCACGCCTGAGAATATCATTAATCCAGAACAACACATACCAAGACGTGTTCTTGTTAGATTACTAAACCATAGAAAAAGAAAATAAAACCTTCTGAGCTTCTAGGCAGAAACAGCAAGTGACTTATAAAGGAAAGAAAATTAGGCTATCAACAGGCTTTTTAACAGCATCTTTAAGATACTCGGAAAGTAATTGTGTGTCAAGGATTGTATATCTATATGAAGAAAATATGTCCAGATATATTTATATCCAGAAAAACACTGACTTTCAAGTATAAAGGGCACATGCAGTCTAACATCAAATGCAAGAATCCAGGGAATATTGTCCCATGAGCCTTCCTGAGGAATGAGCTTTGGACAACTTGATGAGAGAGACATACCTCTTCACATAAGAGCTAATGGTGAACGTGAATCATAGAGTTGCTGGTAGAGCCAAGACTAAATGAGAGTAAAAGAGAACGGGTGACGTATGTAATGGCTATATGCTCTGATAATATAGTACAACTATTAAAAAGGGTGGAGAATTGGAGAAAGCATATGCAAAATCTTTTAACTAGTTTCAATAATTATAAGTTATACTAATGGTGGTTGTAGTAGAATCATTTTTCTGAATCTGCTGTGTGTAAAATGAGAATAGGTAAATGAGTAACTATGGGATAAGATTGATATTCTAATTATATCAATCCCTGGGTCCTTGAGAATGTCCTTGTAGAAAGAAGGAGATACAGATATGACACAGAAGAGATTAAGGAAATAATACTGTATTTCTGATTTTGAAATAGGAACTCATTAGCTCTTTTATAGTAAGAAATTATATATGTATAAGCATTTACGTGTATGCATATGTCTAAGTATATACATATATATTTCCTATCACTGTCCATTGAAGGGGTCTAGAAAGAATGACGAACTCAGTAACAATGAACACCCCTAAGTGTCCAGACTGTGGTCTTGAAATACTATCTTCCACTGGAAGAAATCAGACTGATTTCTTTTAGAAAAATGACTGATTTCAAGCCTGGGGCTAGAAATATTCAAGTAAGGGCTGGAGCACCTTGTCATACCAGTTAGTGAGAAAGCTATCAAAGATTACTCAGGGCAGTGTCAAAAGGACTCAGGATCCAACTTGAAGAGACTCCTAGTAGTAAAAAATGGAACAATTTGAGCTTTAAGTAGGATGATAATTGCAATTGATTGAAACCAATCAAATATGTTTAGATTTATGAGTTTATGATAATATTTTAAAGAAAATTAAATGATGACTTTGGGTTGATGATGGAAAACCAATGTCTTGTCTTGACAACTTGTAAATAAAAAGGAAGAATTAAGTATTTATCCTGACTTTCCTATACGAATAGAATAGTACCACTAGGTAACCAAGTAGTAGATGAAGGAAAGCATCTCTAATATATTTTAACTAATAATATGACATAATCCAACTAATTGTTGAAAAGGACATATGACATTGAAAAGGGTTGCATTTTGCAATCCTCAGTGAATTAATAGATCTATCCATCTGATATCACACATACACACAAAAGAGAAAACCACCTATGATGGCTTTCTGAGGCAGGAAAACAGCACCATTTATAGTTTTGCCAAGAAATCAAACTGGAGCATGATCAAGTATTGGGATCTGGCTGCCAATTTTTAGGAAATACAGAGCATGAAGAAACATTTTAAATTATACCATAGGGATGCAATCAACAAAATCCAGACTGTGGGGAAACACTCCAGGTCAAAATCTACACCTAAATTATAAGGAAAAGGAAGGTATTGGAGAAGAAATTTGTAGATTAAAAGAGTCTTAGAAGACATCAAAAATTTACAACTGGGCAAGACTATGGTTTCTAGGGGATACCCACTTGGGTGATAACGCTATAAAGAAATGCAAGGAAGTGATTACTATAAAACTCAGGATGTTGTTCTTTGGGGGAAAGCAAACTGGTTACGATGGGATGGGGCACACGGACGGAGCTTCTGGAGTGACGGCAGAGCTCATTCTTCACCTGGGCTTTGTGAAGGCCACGGCTGCTCACCTTTTAATAACTGATGAAGCTACACATTTTTTGTGTGTGGTTGTCTATATCTGTTTTGTTTTATCAAGAAAAGGTTAAAAAAATCACTCACAGGCAATACTGTGCATTGTTTATGGAATCAGAGAAATGAATGTGAAAGTACAAAATTGGACAAGAATGATGCCCACTAAATTCATGTTGGTGGTTCCCTCTAGTGAGGTGGGAAGAGAATGGAACTAGGCAGATGGAAGGCCAACGGGTGTTTCAAGTGTATCTTCCATGTTTTAATTCCACAGAAGAAAGACAATGCAAATTTGTCAAAATCTTAGCAATAGTCAGTTTGGGGCATTGTGAAAACATGTTTGTATATGTTTTTCTTTTACAAGTCTTTCCTTTTAATTCTTAGAACAATTAGCCTGTGAATGCATATGGTGATTGTATATAATCGATTCTCTGAAAATACTTTGTTGCTACTGACACAAAGGTGCTATATAACTCAAAGGTACAATCACCATCACTCCAATCACTTGACTAAACAAAAATAATGTAGGCATCCTTGAAGAGTTAGTTCCCATTAAGGGAATGAAAAGTTGACTCTCAAAGAAGTTTATTCATTATGCTGTCCACTTAATAGCATTGTGGAAATAGAATCAATATTTTCTTTCTGCTGAGATTGAAAAACAAACATACAACTTGTTTGAACCACCAATCAACTCCTTTTTATTGTAGGACAGGGTAAGGGATTTTACTGAATTCCAGGGCAAATAAACAGAATTTTCCAGATTATTTTCCCATTTGGGGTTTGAGATCAGTTGGCTTCCCAGCCTAAAACTCTGTGTTGTTATGGGCCTCTTGGGCATCTGTGTATGTGTACATGATCAAGTTAACATAAAATCTTTGAAAATTATTTTTTATTTTCACCTTCTTAATATTTATGGCATTGATCACCAGATGGGAAAATCATTATCAATGTGACACAAAAAATAACAATTGGCCGTTTAACATTTTATTCTCTAAATTTCCATTGCAATTTCATTGTGCCACAAGGGAGAATGAATGTCAGGGAGAAACTGCTTAGAGTGTTGTTTTTTAAATTTCCATGAGCCCCATAAGAAATAATACATCTCACAGAAATAACACAACCTGATTCTCCTCCATATGCATGTGCAGGCTAGAAACTTAATAATGATGACTCATGAGTGAGAAAAAAAGCAGACCCACAGCTGCATAACTCTTTAGTATTTACCAGGCAGGTAGCTGCACAGTCTCTCCATCGTGGCCTGGGCTGTAGAGTTGTGGACTTGAGCAAGCTGTTCAATTATGGACACCACCAACACACACCCTGCAAGGGAGCAGAAGAAAATGTCAACAGTGTCACACCCAAAGCGATGCTGAAGGATCAGGGGTAGATGAGGACGTGTGTGTGTGTGTGTGTGTGTGTGTGTGTGTGTGTTCTTAAGAACACTATCCTTTCCAAATCTGAGAACTTTTGTTTGCCATTTTCTTTTAGAATCTATGTGTACATAAATGCACCATCAGTTGTCATGAACTTAAAAGTGTGGTGAGAAAATCGTGGGTTTTGGGGTCAGAGAGACTGGGGTTCTCAGTTCAATTTTGCCTATGAGCCAGGTGACTTTGGGGAAGTAATTCAATCTTGCTTAATTTCAGTTTCTTTTCCATCAAATGGGAGAAAGTGATGATGTTTAAATGAGAGAAAGCAAGGAAAACAGACAGCACACAGTGGATGCTCAATAGATTTTAGCTTCCCCCTTCCTCTCCTTTCTGCTGTAGGTGACTTCATTATGAGAAAGATGATTCCCATCCTACACATTCGCAACACTGGATCAGCATTTTAATTTTGGGAAAGTGGGAGAAATTGCACAGCATTTGGAGTCAGAAGATCTGGGATTAGTTTTCACCTCGAGATCTTGGATTCACCGTTTAGCTTTTCTAGGCCTTGGTGTCCTCATTGCAAAGGAGGTAGTGATATCCTTCCCACAGGGCTGCTGCGATAATTAAATAAGAGACCAGGGCACCTGAATGTGTCTTTTAAATCCCAACATGATATAAAATATGATTTTTTCCCTCCCAACTACAAAGCATCCTACTTGAGAGCATGCACCAACATAATAAATATCTGGAAGGACCCTTTGATCAAGTTACAAATATGTTCCTTGAGCTACCTGGATACAAGATAAGTGAGAGGCCCAGAGCTGCTAGGCTTATATTCCAGAAGATTCTATCACCTGTCTTGATTTCCTAAACTTCTCAGAAAGCCCAAATAGCCATTTTCCAAAGGGGAGAGGCTGTTTACCTTGTGTTCGCAAGAGGTGGGTCCAAGATCAGTAAGTCTGTGAGGATGAATTCTTAGGCATAATTGAAAAGAGAAGGGCACTTATTAGCAGAAGTCTGTTTCTAAGGAGGCAAAGGAAGACTTACATCCAACCTGAAGAAATCCCAGGGTGGCTGGGCCCAGTAGTGAGCTTATTATCATTCATCTGCTCAGGGAGCTGGGGGCCCAAATTCACTTATTAGTGTCATTAAACCTTAATTCCCAGCTGAGGGAAGGTGACTGTAACATTATGTGAGTGGTAAAGTTGGACGTAGCTATAAAGCAAGAAATAAATCCTGTACCATGAGAGGTTGCCAAGGAAGAAATCAGAGACTTCCACCTTTTCAGATACTGCAACATCCAGTGAGGCTTTGACCTCCTTTACTCTGGTCCTCAGATAATGCTGGACAATGATGGACTTTCCAAATCTGAGCAAGTATGGTCTTGAGCACAGCTTGCTGGGTGCATTTATCATCAGCAGCCATCAAGGTAGCTGATTAGGTGTGCTTTCCACCTGATCCATAGCACGTGAGGGTTTTATTACATTGCAATGAATTTAGTAGGTGATACTTATTAGCACTTTATGGTCTAAAAAGCATTTTCACATGCATTTTATTTTATTTTAATAACTTTTCAAAATATGAAAGCAATACAATCATTTTAGATGAGTAAAAAATACGAAACAGTATGAAAAAGATAAACATCACTCATAATCTGGAGAGAACCAATTTCACTTTTATTTTAAATATATAAAATATATTTAATAAATGTGAATATTTTCAACACTTATTATATACTTTTTTTCTCTCTCTCTCTCTCAAGGGGATAACAAAACCATCAACAACAAAGGCTGCGTTTGTAAATCAGTCTGTTTTCTTGTTAAATTATTTGATAATTTCAGAGAAACTTTATTCCTATTTCAGATTCATCTTCAACGGCAGTGTCCCTTGTTTCAGGTCTTTTATTTAGCTTCTGTTCTTATTGATATGCAAACAAGCTTTTAAATGAACTGCCTTTTTTATCATATTTTTTAATTGTAGAATATAACATATACACATAGATATGATAACTTTCCAAGTACAATTTAACAAGTCGTTAGAGAGCAAATTTTAAAGAATGTTATGGGTTACAGTTCCACAGTTTCAGTTATTTCCTTATTGTGAACTACATATGCAAAAAGGTAATATCTTTCAAAGTATGATTTAACAAAGATAAGGAAAGTGATTAAATTAGAGGAAGGGGTAGCAACAGACAAGATGGAATTTGACAATGGTTTATGAATACTAATTCTCTATATAATTTTCTTTTTCTTAGTTGCTAGGGTATTGGAATAGCTAGAAGGAAAGAACTGAATGGCAGAACTGTAACTCATAGCATCCTTTGAAATTTGCTCTGTAGCTACTTGTTAAATTGTAATTTGAAAGTTATCACTTTTTGTATCTATGTTATATTTCACAATAAGGAAATAATTGAAACTATGTTACTGTAACTCATATATTTTTGGAAATTTTCTGTATAACTATGTATTATGTACTTTTGTACCGATTTATGTATCTGATAACACCTATTAAGTCCAGAGGGAGCAAAATGAATTTTGACAACTGCAACAGGAAAACAATTATAAATAATTATATTGGAATGTAACATGGGTGTGCCATAGTTGGAAAGGTAGAGGTTTTGAAATCAAATGGACTTGGGCTCAAATCCTAGATCAGCCATTGCAAAGTGTATGACATCTAACAAGTTATCTAACATTCTTGAACTTCATTTTTAAGTGTTTTGCTCCTTAGAGCATAATATCCTTGAGGAGAGGAATGGGATCTTACCCCTCTCTAACTTTTAGCCTGGTTTGGAGTTTGGAAGCAAGAGATGTTTGCTGACTTAAAGCAAAATGAGTTGGGAGCCCTGGGAGTGACATTTCAGTTGTCAATTGCTGGCGGTCTCCATAGGAAAGGTTTGTAGGTGCACCTGCCCTTGCTTCCGGAGCCTCATCTTGCTGAGATTGTCACTCTTTGTTACATTTTCATTATAGACATGGCTCCACTTCTCATGCTGGTGTGAACAGTGTGTCTTCTCTCTGGAGCCAAACAGCAAATTCTGTAGCAAATTATCATCACATGCAGCTTGGAATCAAAGAACACTGTAAGACTGAGTCGAGAGCTTGCATAGCACTCACTTTATATAGTGTCTTATCAATGAGCTGCACCATAGGAACCAGAGAGGACTTGAAGCATTGTGGGTTTTGGAAATAAAATAAGTAGATCTGGCATAGGGAATCAAATAGAGGTGATTCCACTGGATTTATGCCTGAGACCTGGCCCATTGCTGTTATAAATGTATACATCTTTTTAAAAGTTGTGGGAAATCATGATTACTCCAGACTTGGCTTAATACGGTTTTCTGTCATCCAGAAAAATTTAAATATTCACCTTTAAAGAAAGAAGCAAATGACAAAAAGCCTAGAAGATTTAATGACTGAGGTGAAATAACATTCAGGATGTATCCTGTATAGTTCCAGATATATTTTGAGGATGGGATAAATATTTTTCAAAAGAATAAGTGCAGGGAGCATCTTGGGGTGAATATAGACATGATGCCGTTTTCTTGCTGACCTAAAAGTGATGAAGGAGCACATAAGGACAATTGTGGGTTGTTGTGCTGTCTCAGTTTCCCCTAAACAACCAGTCTTTAGGAGACCAAATATTTAGAGGGACCGGAAACCAGCTCATTACTCCACTAAAGGAAGCGTTCCATGCTCTGTGAATGAGCTCGTTTTATTTCTTTCACCCTCTCAAAAGGCTCTGGGCATTTCTCTGTGTTATTTTTGATTCTCCCCTCCTTTGCCCAGTTACCTCTTATGAATTGTTCAGGATCCTTCACAAACTCCATAATAACAATCCTCCAATGCCCCTATACTTCATACTTGTCACCTTGGACAGGTATTAATTGCTGCTCAGACTGCTTCCCCTCTAAACATTACCCTCTGTGAAAGCAAGGTCAATGACTTATTCTACTCCGGAGCCTACCACCTCACTTGGTGCATGAGCCCAGAACACACTTACTGAATGGATGAATGAAAAAAAAACAATCATGGGAAATGCCCTTTATATCCAAGAAGAATGGCAGTGCCCTTCATGTAGATACACATGAAAAGAAAAGGAAAAAAAAAAACCATATGGAAGGCTAGAGCAACTCTGCCTGCTGTTCTCTTTTCTCCCTGAAGGGGACGAAAACCACATATACATTGCTTGAATATCAAAGGAGTCTTCCAAGGTTGGCTTTAGCCAAAGAAGCATGCAGTCAACCAATAGTTATTGAGCATCTGTTCTTTGCAAGAAACCATGCTAAGTTTTGATGGATGCCCAGATGAACAGAATATGATCCCTGTCCACAGGGAGCTCATGATATAGTTCCCCAATTCATATAAGCTGGATGGAAAGTACCAAATATTAGATGAGATGTGACTTTGAAGAGTCTCTAAGTCAGAGAAGGTGGGAGAAAAACAAGACTTGCAAAAACTTGGTGGCCTGAAAGACCCACAATTTAATTAGCAGCATGTTTTATTTCTCATTGGTACCAAAAATAATAGAGAATCTTAGAATCAATGGCATAATAGACTTGGTGAAATGCAAGAATTGGAAACCCACAATTGGCTCAGTATAACAGGAATACTTGGTGAGCATGGGGGATAAGGAATACTTCTTGGAATTTTCCTTGAGGAGTCTCCATTCCCAGCAACCCCGGTGATCATAAACCTCCCTTCCCTAAAACATCAGCTCCAGCACATGTATGTATTTGTTTTAATCCCTGGTTTAGAAGAATGAATGCAAAGAGATCTGTGCTGCTCAAGACCAACCTGCCTCTTTGTACCTACAGATAAGGGCTTTTCACCTGAGGTTTACTAAGAGAAATCGCATCAAGGTCTCTTACCCCTTTTCTGGCTTCTTAGCACAGCTGGCTGAAATTGGAAAATCATTAGCTAGATAAAAAAAGCTCTGAAGATCGGGTCACTCTTACCACTATCATCACTTTGCCTAATGAAGAGTTATTCTGATCAAAATGGCCCTGCAGAAAAGCAGGGAATAGGGATTGAAATATATCAACGCCCAGGTTGGGTTTGGCTTTGATTTGAAGTCCTGCTCTTCTGGCCGTCTTGCCAGTCTCTGGTCGGGTCACCTCCCCTTCCAGTTGGATTGTTAATTTCGGGTCTGCAGTTTTCTGAGTCCTGAATATTTTAGAGGCAAGAATGGAGAAATTGACTTCTACAGTTTCTAATAAGAGGTTTCACTGCCTTGACAGTCTAAAGAATGTTTTCCCTGGAAGAAATGCATGGGCAGAGTAATTCCTCCCATTACAGACTATTCTCTTGGCTGCTAACAAAAGGCTTGGCTCTGGGAAAGTGATTTTGTCCAAGACATTATTCACTTAGGAAGCGATGAGTGCGTGAGAGAGCTATGCATTTTGCTCTGCAGTCACCTTCTGAAGTCTTACATATGGAAAAACTCTTCTCACCTGGTGTCTGAAAATAATGGGTGTAATAGAAACAGACTCTCCTGATGTCATAAGGAAAGAAGCAAGCGGGCCCAAATAAAAATACCTGCCACTGGGATCTGCTTGCCACCTACTTCAGGTCGCCTGCAGACTGTGTCATGGGATCCTTTTGAAATAAAGCAGAACTCTTGAAACTCTAATTATAATCATATCTGTGCTGGCTGGAAACGCAGCCAACCGCAGAGAGTGGTCTATTAGATTTCCCATTTGTCTGAAGCTCGCACTTCATTGAAAAGCCCTGAAAGCACCTGGTGGTTGTCAGAGCCTGAGTCGGCGTAACTACACTTCCTCTATGACCCTGAGTGGGGCATTAATAATTCATCACATAGTTAGAGTGTGTGCTACCATTTTCAAAGTGCTTTTGCATGCATTATTATCTCACCCAAACTTCAAAACAACTCATAGGAGGCATTATCACTCTCATTTTGCAGGCAAGCACACAGAGGCTCGGGAAGTTTATAGAGCTAGTCAGTCATGGAGCTGGGACACAGTTCAGTGGGTTCCTTCTACATGCCAGGCTCTGTGCTAGGCTCTGAGGATGTGCTGAGAACAGACCAATGTGGATCCTGCTCTCTGAGAGATTATAACCTGTTAGGGCAAACAGATCATGAATAACCAAACAATTATAAATCACTTTAGGTGCTGTGAAGGAAAGGAACAGGGTGAAGTCATAGAGGGTATTGAGGAGGGGTGCAATGTAAACCTTCTTAGCTATAGCCAATAGAGAAGGTCTGAAGAACATTAAAAATGGGCCCATGTAATGAGAAGGAGCCAGCAGTGTGGGGATCCAGGGGTAGGGCTTTCTAAACAGGGAACTAGCACCTACCTGACGGCACCAAGTTACTGTCAAGGAACTGAAAGGAGCGCAGTGTGTCCAGAACCCAATGGTAAGAGATGAAGTGCAGAGATGGAGACCAGATCCCATGGGCTTCACTGACCCTGGATGAAAGGGTAGGGGTTTACCCTGAGTGCAATGGGGAGCCGTGGATGGGCTTTGTGGAGGGGGCTGCTATGATCTGCCAGGGGAGGAAAAAGGGGGCAAAGGTGGGAGCAGAGAGCTGCATTAGGAGGCTGTTTTGGCTCTGGAGAGAGATGATGGTGGATTGGATAGGGTGGAGAGTGGCCGTGGGGATGGAGAAAAATCATCATATTTGGGAGTCATTGGATAGGGTAAGCGGATAGGATTTACCAAAGAATTGGACAAGATGTGTGAGGAAGAGTGAGAATCAGGGATGGCTCCTTTGTTGGTGCTTTGGGGAAGTACTGAGTGCCGGTTTTGGAGTCACACACACCCGGGTTTGGATCCGTGCATCCCTGTTGGACCTGCCTGACGTTGTCCATCCCCAAATTCCATAAACAAGCTCAGTTCTGTTTCCCTCAGGTGGGTGGAAGCAAAGGAAAGGGTATTATGTGTTGTAGTTCTAATCACAGCCATTATTCCAGGGCTTTCTCATCTGGGTGAAAAGAAAAGGAATCAAGAAAGAAAAGTTGAAAATATCCACCTAAAATTATCCTACGACCTGCCTTGTTTCCCTGTGATATTAGCTTCTAAGCCAGCCATGCTCACACACAGCTTACGTATGAATGATATCACATCTCCACCATTTTCTTCTGTTTTCTCCTCTCAGAGTCTGGACATAGGACAATAATGAACAGAGTCAAAGAAGGAAAGAGAGCAGAAGTGAGGAAAAAGAATGAAGATGCTATGCTGTAGTAGAGAGAAGAATCTGGGGGTCAGACAGACCTGGGCTCAAATACTGCTTCTGTGATGTATGAACCAGGTGTCTTTGGCACGTAGTTAACCTCTCTGAGCCTAGCTTTTGGTGCCTTCTTATGCAATACATTAAAAATGGCCTCAAACTCTGTAATTCCTTCCATGAAGAGGTGTTTCTATTTCCCAGCCCTTCAAATCTGGCCTTATGACTTTCTTTGACCAGTAAGATATGGAGGAAGTGACAGCATTTCAGATTCAAGTCCAGACCTCAAGAGGCCTTGCAGTTTCCACTTTTGTCTTCTCAGACATCACTGCCACAAACCTGAGCTAGCCTGCTGGAGAGGCTACATGAAGGGAAACAGAGGCACACCAGCCACCAGCCTGCCAACCACCAGATTTTTTAATGAGACCATACTACATCATGCAGTCCTGGTTCTTCCACCATCCACCAGCAACTGCATGGGTGAGCCCAAGTAAGACCAGCTGAAGAGCCACCCAGCTGGGCCCAGCCCCAAATTGTCAACACCTGGAACTGTGAGCCAACCAGTGGTCATTGTTTCAGTGTGGGTGGTTTATAATACAGCAAAGGCTACCTGATACGTCTGGCAAGAATGCCGTGAAGATTGCATGATACAACATATAAAAAGCACATTGTGTCAATTCCTCTCCCCACTGAGTGGATCACCACAGGAAAGAGACACATTCTCCGTGAACACTTTTAAAAATAGAAGCTCAGAAACTTGTCTTTGAAAAACATGTCAAAAAATCAACACCATTTTTACTTTTCCATGGCCACATTTTCTTTTATTGCAAATATCTATATTTTCACTACATTTTGAGCTGATTAGGCTTCTATGGCCTCACCTAACCACCACCAGAAACATCGTTTCAATGAGAAAATGCACACTGGGTTGCAAATCACTAACTCTCCCAAGAGCATTGGCAACGAGAGAGATATTATAATGGACAATTACTAGTAAGAATGAGGAGGGGGCATTCCAGGTGTGCACACCCAAACAGTGGCGAGAGGAAATTAGCAGGCTGTGGAGAGAGACACAGGAGGTTTGGTTTGGTTAGTTTAGAAATAATTAATAAAAAAGAAATGAGGCTGAGGACTCTAGGTGACATCCACCCTGATACTTACTCAACATATTTATTGCATCTACTATGTGCTCAGAAGCTTGAGGGTACAAATATGAATAAGAGAAGTCAAGAGCACTGGGGAAGACTGATGACTAAATAATCCCAGCAACCTCTAAGTGCTGTGGTAGAGGGACCTGTTATGCTTTGGGAGCACGGAGAAGGAAAAGATTAATTCTACCTGGAGTAACCATGGAGAGCTTCCTGGAGAAGGTGACAGCTAAGCTGAATCTCAAGGGATGCGAGCTCCTCATTTGGCAGAAAAGGCAGGGAGGGTCTTCTGGGAGAGAGCAGTAGCACGTTCAAGTTTTGGTGGTGAGAAGGGAAAGAGTTGGCCAAGGCTAGAGCTCAGAGCCCACAGGAAAGGAATAGTGAGAGAGGTACAAAGAGTCTTAAAGATAATACTACAGATTATGAGCTTAATGCTCTAGAATGTCAAGTGTACACCAATGGTTTTCAAACATTTTGCTCTGTATTCCCTAAAAGAACTTTGAACCATGTACCCTTACACATTTTAATGGACATTAAAAATCATTAATAGATAAAAGTTTAAATAATTTCAAAGGGTATAATTAGGGACAGATTGTAAATATTAACACTTTTAAATAAAACTGTTATATATTAATTTTGAAATTGTATCCAAAGGAATTCAATACTATAGAGATTTATGCCCACTCTCATCTACTTATAAAATATGTGATCAAATTCTTCTTTTACAGTGAGAAATTTTTTGTTGTTAATTCCTCTCCTTAAAATTGTATTTCAATGAAAATTCCACTTCCCTGAATTCTTCTTGTAGAATAGAATTTTATCTCAATGTAATGTATTTTTATGTTTGAAAATATTTTATCACACTATTATTATATTTCTCAATACTAAAATATGTATTTAAATAAAATTTTAAATTTCCTGTGAATATAATGCTCTAAGTATTAAAATTCCTCTGAATTGAGTTTTCATCATTAGTAAAATGAATTGCTTTAAACAATATACATAATCAATTTTGATAAACAGTTATTAAATTATAAAGATAAAATTTTATTGGAATTACACCTTTTAATGAGATGGTTGGAGCTTTTCAATTAGCGCCTTTATCTGTGGAAGAATGTTACTTATTCATACAAAGTGACAAGGTTCAGCATCAAATCTTTTCTTTTTCATTTTTAAAGTTGCAGACACTGCTGCGTGCCCAATCTGCCAGCAGTAGAGACCAACACTCAGTCCCCAATATGGCACCATTTTCCAAGGTGATCAGCCTGCTACCACTTTAATCATGGAAAGGGCAGCAAGTTTTACTGGAATAGACACATACTGCAGATATGAATTTGCCTTCTTTACATACAGTGCTTCTGCCAAAACTTCCACCCATGGAGTTACCGAATGCCTTATCCACCGTCATGGTATTCTGCACAGCATTGCTTCTGGCAAGGAACCCACTTCACACAAATGAAGTGCAGTAATGGGCACTTGCCTATGAAATTCACTGGTCTTCCCATGTTCCCCATCAACCTGAAGCAGCTGGGTTGATAGAATGGTGGAATGGCCTTTTGAAGACTCAATTATGGCACCAACTAGGTGACAGTACCTTGCAGGGCTGGGGCAGTGTTCTCCAGGAGGCTGCATATACTCTAAACCATCGTCCACACTATGGTCCCATTTCTCCCATAGCCAGGACTCATGAGTCTAGGGATCAAGGGGTGGAAATAGTAGTGGCACCACTCACTATTACCCCTACTGATCCACAAGAAAAATTTTTGCTTCCTGTTCCTGCAATCCTAAGTTCTGCTGGTCTACAAGGCTTAGTTCCAAATGGAGGAGTGCTCCCACCAGGAGACACAACAACGATTCCATTGAACTAGAAGTTAAGACTGCCACCTGGCCACTTTGGTCTCCTCATGCAGCTGAATCAACAGGGAGAAAAGGGAATTACATACTGGCTGAGGTGATTGATCCGGATTATCAAGGAGAAATAGGACTGCTACTACACAGGGGAGGTAAAGAAGTGTTTTATCACTTAGTACTACCATGCCCTGTGAGTGGAAAACTGCAACAACCCAATCTAGGCAGAACTACTAATGGCTCAGAAACTTCAGGAATGAAGGTTTAGTTTACCCCTCCAGGCAAAGAACCACAGCCAGCTGAGATGCTTGCTGGGGGTAAAGGGAATATGAAATGGCTAGTGGAAGAACATAGTTATAAATACAAGCTATGACCATGTGACAGTTACAGAAATGAGGACTGTAATGGTTATGAAAATTTCTTCCTTTTGTTTTTTTTATGAATGTTTGTATATATACCTGAAGCACATATCTTTGCTTCCCTATCTTATCTCCCTATCATATAATAATCATGTAATATAAGTTGTATTAACTTTATGTGGTAGTATTTCAGTTGCAGGATATCAAGTTAAAGAGTGAATATTACCCAAGAACTTGCATCCTCTTCTGGGGAAAGAGTTGGGGCGTTTCCAGTTATATGCAGGAAAGTTGAATCATGTTAGGCAAAAATATGACCACTATTGTTCTTATTTAGTGAGTAAATGTGGTTTAAGGAGATGTATATGGGTGCCAAGTTGCAAAGGGTGAACTCTGATGGTTAAGTTTATGTGTCACCTTGGCTAGGGTATAGTGTCCAGTTATTTGGTCAAGCTAGCACTGGCTTGATCATTACTGTGAGGATATTTCATGGATTTAAATCATCAGTAACTTGATTGCATCTGTGGCTGATTACACCTACAATCAACTGAGAAGATTGCCTTCAGCAATGAGAGAAGTCTCAGCCACAGTCAGAGTGAAGAATTTCCATCTCTACTTCAGCCAGCCAACTTCTCCTGGGAAATTCATCAAAAACCTTCATTGGTGGGTTCCTGCCCTACAGAATCTGGACTTTCCCAGTTGCATGAGTCAATTCCTACAATAAATCTCATAATATTTACATATATATTTCTCTTGCTGGTTCTGTTTCCGTGGAGAGCCCTAATACAAGCACCCACGTCTGTGGAAGAATATTAACTTATTCATATTAAGCAACAAGGCTCAGCATCAGTTCTGTTCCTGTTTTTCATTTTAAAGATCTAAGTGCTGAGAAAACAGGTTCACTTAAGTAAATAGATGGGAATGGAAGGACTTTTGATATAACAATGTCACTCAATTCTTTGAACTCCTTCTAAGTTAAATGCTAAAAATCTTAGAGTGATCTGTCATTGAAAATTATTACCTGACAACTCTATTAAGTCCCCTTCAATTTTGCTGAAAGCAAAGAACTAGAGGATACCTAACTTGAAAAATCATTTGTTACCGAGTCAATGGATTCTTTCACTTTCTCGGTTTCTGGGAAACATACAAAAAGATTCACTGAGGCTTATCTTTTAACTATATCTGTTACTATTTCAGTTAAAACTTGTTAAAATCCTGTATATTTTCAGTAAGAGTTGGGAACAGTATTTCAAATTTCCCAACTCTTACTGAGTATATTTACCTGCACAATATTTTTAATAAAATCCATCTGTTTTAATGCATGCTTCATGTGTATTTTTGTCATATTAGAGCTGCACATTTAGTTCATTCAAATTATGAAAAATCTCTCCTGTATAAATTTAAATGGCAAAGCCAGATCTCTTCATTGTTCAATTCACTTCTATACTGAATTCTGGAATAGATAGAGATAGAGAGATAGAGAATAGGAATATGGATGGATAGATGGATGGATGGATAGATGACCAGCTGGATGGATGGACAGATGGATGGATAGATGGATGGATGGGTAGATGGATGGGTGGATGGATAGGTATTAGAGAGAAAGAGAGAGAGAATCTTGACTATACCCAGTGAATTCATGGAAACATTATTTACACTGTTTATCCATACACCTATTTGCTAGCTTGAAAAGTTTTCACCTGCTAGCAAGTGCTTACTACAGCCAAAGTTCTTACAAATGTTCCATTGAAAGAAAAAAAAAAAACAATGTTTGCTTTCAGATTGTCTACTTAAGAATACCAATTTAGAAATAAAACAAAATAATAAGACAAGACCTAAACTGCATATTTACCTAGATAGTTTTGAAAGGAAATATACCAAAATATCAATAGTGATTATTTGAGTTTTGAGATTACAGTTGGTTTTACTCTTTTTAAAATTACTCTTCTGTATTTCCCATAATACCTATGAAGACCATGCTTTCATATATCATCAGAGAAAAAACAATAAATTGTATTTTATCACACAATTTCTTACTGGATCAGTTAAGAAATCCAGTAATTTCTTAACTGGATTATATAGTTAATAACTGCCTTCTACCTAAATAAGTTTTAGGAAAACAAAAAATGACATTTCTAGAACAGCTCCTTTGTTTCAAGTTCTTTTCTAGGTGTTTCTACAAACTTGATCTTGTTTAATTCCCAAAACACCTTCATGAATTGGTACAGCCCATTTTACAAATGAGAAATATGAGGCTCACAGAGGTGAAAGCATATACCTAAAGCCTTTCAGATAAGAAGTGGCTAAACAATGATTCAAATCCAAGTCCATCTTACCTTGAAATCCATATGCTTCTAATTGCCACATTGCAGCTTTTAAGGCACTTTATTTTGAAAGTGAAACTTACCGGATTCTGGGAAGATGGCGGCATAGAAAGAAGTGGAAGACTTAGTCTCCCCCAGAACAATTCATAAATGAACAAAAAACCAGTAAATAACTGGGAATGGCAGTGGGGAGACAAATGTGACTGTACACTCAACATCACTGACATGAATTGGGAGGAATGCCCGAGATCACAGCATAAAATCTGTAAGTAAAATTGCAGACCCGCTCTGAGAGCCGAGAACCTAGAGCCGGGAGCCCCCCCCTCACGGAAGCCGCGCCGTGCACTTCCTCAGCCCAGCTCCAAGTGAGGTTTTAATAATAACTGCTCAATACAGACAGCGAATCCTCAACAAGCAGACAGAGGCTTTTGGTGATGGCTGACCTTGGGAGAATCAGGGGAAATATTCTGTCTCTCGCTCTCTCTCTGTGGAGAAAACCTCAGCTGCTCTCAGCCCACAAAGCATTGCAGTAAAGACAGCCTCACACATTCTGCAATCTGAAACGAGTTGAGAGCCCCGCGGCACAGCCCAGCGGCCCAGGGCTTCCCTAGAGGGATGGCGCACACTGATGACGTAACACGGCATCCCCCTTGGCTGAGGGAGGATTGCGGCTGGGAGGGGGGATCCGCTCGGAGAACCCAGGGGCGCTACGCCAAGTCTGGTGGTTTAGGGGACATGGAGAGAGAGCTGCCCTTCCTCCCTGGCCACCCATGCGCGCACCCCACATTCAGGGCAGGCGACTCCGGCGGCGCGCCCAGGCTGAGCTCTCCAACTGAACACACAAGAATCATTTCCCCTCACTACGCGAGAACTGACAGGTGGCTCACAGACGCCATGTGCTGGTTACTTAGAGAAAGTGTACGTCACCAAACTGTATCTCTGAAAAACTAGATCAATATCCCTTTTTTTTGATACAACTTGAAAGAACCCTATCAAGCAAAACAAATGCCAAGAGGCCAAAAACAACAGAAAATCTTAATGCATATGATAAAACCAGATGATATTTAGAATCCAGCTCCAAACACACAAATCAAGATTTCGGAAGAAATGTTATTCCTCGCAAATTTAATTAAAGAACTACAATCAAAGAACGAAAACATGGCAAAGGATTTAAAGGACATCAAGAGGACCATGGCCCAGGATATAAGCACCATAAAAAAGACCCTAGAAGAGCATAAAGAAGACATTGCAAGACTAAATAAAAAAATAGAAGATCTTATGGAAATAAAAGAAACTGTTGGCGAAATTAAAAAGACTCTGGATATTCACAATACAAGACTAGAGGAAGCTGAACAACATCTCAGTGTCCTAGAAATCCACAGAACAGAAAATGAAAGAACAAAAGAAAGAATGGAGAAAAAAAATTGAAAAAATCGCAATGGATCTCAGGGATATGATAGATAAAATAAAACGTCCAAACTTAAGACTCATTGGTGTCCCAGAAGGGGAAGAGAAGGGTAAAGGTCTAGAAAGAGGATTCAAAGAAATTGTTGGGGAAAACTTCCCCAACCTTCTACACAATATAAACACACAAAGCATAAATGCCCAGCGAACTCCAAATAGAATAAATCCAAATAAACTCACCCCAAGACATATTGTGATCAGACTCTCAAATACTGAAGAGAAGGAGCAAGTTCTGAAAGCAGCAAGACAAAAGCAATTCACCACATACAAAGGAAACAATATAAGACTAAGTAGTGACTACTCAGTGGCCACCATGGAGGCGAGAAGGCAGTGGCATGACATATTTAAAATTCTGAGAGAGAAAAATTTCCAGCCAAGAATACTTTATCCAGCAAAACTCTCCTTCAAATTTGAGGGAGAGCTTAAATTTTTCACAGACAAACAAATGCTGAGAGACTTTGCCAATAAAAGACCTGCCCTACTTCAGATTCTAAAGGAAGCCCTACCAACAGAGAGACAAAGAAAGGAGAAAGAGATATAGAGAATTTTAACAGACATATATAGTACCTTACATCCCAAATCACCAGCACACTCATTTTTCTCTAGTGATTACAGATCTTTCTCCAGAAGGGACCATAAGCTGGGACATAAAACAAGCCTCAAGAAATTAAAAAAAAAAAAATTGAATATACTCAAAGAACATTCTCCAAACACAATGGAATACAAATAGAAGTCAATAATTTTTGAACTATAACTCCACTATTTACTTCCTACTTGATAAAAAAATACACAAACTCTAAGGACAAATCAGTGGTTTTGAACTCAATGTAAAATATGTAATTTTAGACAACTATATAAAGGTGGGGGAATGGAGGAGTATAGGAACATAGTTTATGTGCCCTATTGAAGTGAAGGAGGTATCAAAGAAAAACAAGATTGATAGGGATTTAAGAGGTTAATTTTAAGCCCCACAGTAAACACAAAGAAATTATCAGAGAATATAACCATAGAGATGAAATTAGAGTTTGGTTTAAGAGAAATGGGGGAAGGGGCAATGGGAAGTTAAGAAAGGAGTGTAGGGTTGCTGTTTGAGGTGAAGGGAAATTTCTAGCAATGAATGGTGGGAAAGAGCATAACATCATTCTAAATGTGATTAATCCCACTAATGGAAGGCTAGGGAGGGGGTGGAATGGGAAGATTTAGGCTGTATATATGTTTCCACAATTGAAAAAAGGAAAGAAAAAAAAAAAAAGACAGTCTAACTAGACGACAATTGAATGCTAAGGATGAACTTGGATGGGATTGGAGGGTGGAGGACAGGTGGCTCGAAAGGACACAGTTGAGACATAAGGAAAAGGAAATATAGAATGTAAGTATTGTATCATTGTTGAATCTCTTATACTTCTTAGCTGTGCTTAATGGAATTACATAAAACAATGTTCTTGTTCATGGGAAGTACATACGTGAATTATAGTGTATGTTCAAGGATGTGTGCAGCTAACTCTCATATGTTCAGAAGACAGAGAAATATAGGATGGGTGAAAGATAGGGAGGGAGGGAAAGAAATAGTGATGTGACAGCATGTTAAAGTTGGTGGATTGAGCTATTGGGGGAGGGGGGTCAGGGTATGATGAAATTCTGTGTATGGAGCTAGTATTGTTTTTGCAACTATTCATGTAACTTTGAATTTATTTCAAAATAAAATAAAATAACATAAAATAAAATAAAATAAAATAAAAAAAGAAAGTGAAACTTACCGATCATGTTAGTTAAAGGAATCACTGCTATAATAAATCTGTAAGATTTGCAAATATTATCCCCCAGTCTGTAGCTAGTCTTTTCATTTTCTGATGATGTTTTCTGAAAAGCAAAGTTGTTTACATTTGATGAAGTACAATTTATCAATTTTCTTTTACAGTTAGTGCCTTTGATATCCATATCTAAGAATCTTTGCCTAATCCTAAGGCCAAAAAAGATTTTCTCCTATGTTTTCTTCTAGAAGTTTTATAGCTTTAGCTTGTATATTTATATCTGTGATCCATTCTGAGTTCATTATTGTGTATAGTCTGAAGTATGGGTGTAACTTCTTTTTTTTTTTTTCTTGCATATGGAGATCCCATTGTTATAGTATCATTTGGTGAAAAGAATATCCTGTACCCACTCAATTACCTTGACATCCTTGTTGAAAATAAATTGCCCATAAATGTAAGAGTTTATTCTAGACTTTGTATTTTGTTTTTGTTTATCTATATCTATCCTTACAACAACACCACACTATTTTAGTTAAGGTAGTATTTAGTTACAGTAAGCATAACCTACTCTAGTAAGTTTTAAAATCAGGTTGTATAAGTTCTCCAATATTGTGTTTTTCAAAATTGATTACACTTTTCTGAAGTTTTTGCATTTCCCTATAAATTTTGGGATAAGTTTACCAATTTTTACAAAAAAGCTTGCTGGAATTTTAATTGGAATTGTGTTTATAGCTCAATTTGGGAGTACTGCCATCTTAACAATACTGCTTCTTCCAATCCATGAACGTGATATATTTCTCCATTTATTTAAAATTTTTTTTAATTTGTCTCAGCAATGTTTTGTAGTTTTCAGTACACAGTTACTCTATTTCTTCTGTTAAATTCATTCCTAAGTAGTTTAGAGCCATTGAAATTGAATTGGTTTCTTAATTTTATTTTCATTGTCCATTACTAGTGTATAAAGTAGAGTAGATTTTTAAGTTTTTTCTTGTATCCTGCAGCTTTGTTGAATTTGCTTATTAGACTTAAAAGATTTTTTTGTGGATTCTTTAGGATTTGCTATGTATAAGGTCATATCATCTGCAAACAGAGATCATTTTACTTCTTTCTTACAAATTTGGATGCCTTTTATTTTCTTTTCTTGCCATATTGCTCTGGTTGGAACTTCCAGTACAATGTTGAATAGAAGTGGTGAAAGCAGGCATCTTTGCCAAGTTTCTGATCTTAGGAGGAAAGAAAGCTATGTCTTTCCACCATTAAGTATATTGTTAGCTGTGGCTTTTCCTTAAATGTCCTTTATCCATGTTGAGGACGTTCTCTTCTAGTCCTGGTTCGTTGAATAAGTTTCTTCTGCCAATTCAAATCGTCTATTGAACCCATCTAATACATTTTTCAATTAGAGTATTGTATTTCTCAAGTCTTGCATTTCCATTTGGTTCTTTATCATTTTTATATCTCTATTGAATTTCTCTATGTGCTGAATAATTGTCATAATATTTTCTTTTAATTATTTTACTGTGGTTTTCTTTAATTCTTTGGATATATTTATAATAGCACTGTGAAGTCTTTGTCCGCTAACTCCATTCAAAGTTAGTTTCTATTGACTACGTTTTTCTGAGTATGGGTTTCTCTTTTCTGTTTCTTTGCATGTTGAGTAATTTTTTTTTATTGAAAACTGGACCTTTTGGATATATAATAACAAAATTCAAAAATTCTATTTTATTTTTCTGAGGGCTGTTGGATTTTATTTTCCTGCAACTTGCCTAGACTTAAACTGCAGAATCTGTCTTCCTCATAGTGTTCAGCCACTGATGTGTCTGCTCAGATTTTCTAGTCTAATTTTTATTTCTTAGCCTGGCTTTCTAAGGGTAGCCCCTGTGTCTACACAGCTTAAGGCTACCCAATGATTTGGGCTTAGGTTGTGCTGAAATACATTAAGTTCATGAGGCTTCCAACCTCTGTTGATGGATCCATGTGTGGGTTAGGAAATGCCAGTCAAAGGTTGCAGCCAGTTTTTACAACTTCTTTGACTTTTGCTTTTCACTGGACTCTTTCCTGTCTCCCTCCCACATGCATAGTTTCTCAATTAATCAGGGATGTGTGAAGAGCTTATCTCAGCCCTTCTATGATGCTCTAATTTCCAGGATCTCTCTGTTGAATTTCTGGCTAATGGACCAACCATTGCTGCACCAGGTACCAAATCTTTGGGCTTGTCAGGCTGCATAGTAACCTTGTTCCCCCCACATTGAGTCCGTTACTTTTAGCCAGCAAGGCCATGGATTTTTGCACCCCGATTTAATCAAGTCTATCCCATTAGCAGTAAAGCTGCTGGTTTTTGAAACAAGTTTCTCAGTAACCAAGTTGAGGTTTAGGGTAGATTGGAATAGCTCCAGGCAAGAAGCCACAGCTTCCCACTGTTATTGCCTGAAGTTCTAGCAGTTTCTCAAGAATAAATGTTTCTCAATTCATTGTCTACTTTTGGTTGATTTCCAGTACCCTGAAATAGTTGCTTGTGACATTTTTTCCAGTTTTAAACTTGGTCTTTTGCAGAGAGGAATTGCCAGCCCCATCATGCCATTATTATCGGAATTCCTTCTTGTACCGGTTTTTATTTGAAAAGGCTTGGGGATTTTAGGTTTAATAAAATAAAGCACAAGCTAATCTGCTCTAATTTGCATTTTAATTTTGTTAAATTGTGGGAGTCATATTTTAACAGATGGATTTTGTCCAAAGAAAAGTTTAGACAGGGATTTGTCTTCTTTACCAGCATTGAAAAACAACTAGTGTATGATGGAAAGGGCTTGGTGTTGGAGAGATTTATTTTTCTTTCCATATTCCCAGTAAAGTCCATGAAGAAAAGCTCACATATCAAAAAATAAAAATACAAACAATCAAAAACCTGTTTAATCTGCCACTTACTCTTCATCTATTAATTTCCATTATATATCCATGCTTATTTGATGAGCAGCTTTGCAGCTAAGCCACATAAATCCTCTTTTGTGATATTATTTAGGTATTTAGTTTTAAGGGTTTTTTTTTTCTCTTTTCCTATGTATGCTAGGCAGAATTATATTTCTGCCTCTAAGGTATATACTTGCCTTGTTTAATCCTCTCCCCTGAGTGAGGGCAGAATGTATAAATATGATTAGATATCACTTCCATGATTATGTTATGACTATGCCTTATTATAATTTCCATAATCTCATCTAGAAAATGGGGAAAATTCAGAAAAGCACATAAAAGAAAATACAGATAATTTATAATCTCACCACAGAGATAACCATATAATTGCTGTTAACATTTTGGTGTTCATCCTACCTAGGAAGCTATAGCTAACAAATAGAGACATGTACACATTATAACTTACGGGAGATTTTACTCTGCTTAATGCTTCTCCTTTTTCTTCCTTTTTTTTTTTATTTTTCTGTTTCCCATAGCTCATTTAAACTATAATTCAATTCGCCAAAAAGAAAAAAAAATCACTTTCTTCCTGAAGAAAAGTGTACTGTCAATTTGAATTCTTTTGGTTTTGTTTCTTGGTGACCTTTCCCCAAAGTTGTGGGACCTCTCTCTCCCCATAGTGTGTTTGTGGACTTTCTCTTCAGGGTTATGACCCTAGAACAATCCAAGAAATATAAGGCTAACACGGGGTGGAGAGAAAGTTCAGATGATCTGTCTAAATGACCTATCATTTGTGCTAAGGTTGGGGTTAAATTCAATGATGGTTTAAAAAGATCAGTGCAGGAGCATAAGAAGAGGGGAAAGTATAAAGGGACTCGGCATGGTAAGGGGCAAAGGGCAGAGGGCTACAGGGGCCCGGGAACCAGCGGGCAGCTGGGCTGGCGCTTGGTCTCGGAAGCTCTGCAGCGCCTGAGAGCGGAGGTGGGCGGGCCGGGCAGGAGGAGGGGCCATGAGCAAGGCTCCGCCCACAGGGGAGCGGGAGCCACGCCCGCTGTGACCCTCACCCTCAGCTGCCCAGTGTCAGACGCTCCGGGAGTGGAGATCAACCCTCCGAGAGCAGGAAAGGAAAAGGGGAACTCAGTTTCTCCAAGGAGACTAAGTTTAAACACTAAGTGGCAAATGGCCAGATGAAATGTTTTCTGCTATCCTCAGGAATGGCAACTTATGAACGAATGTTCCCTTGTAGATACATAGAGAAAGTGAAATTTCTGTACATATAAATTGTGATGATGAATTTTAAATCTACACCACTGGCTCTGTCTAAACCTTTCCTATTTCTGTTAGTGACTTGTTCATTTTACCATTTACTGTGTGAATGATACCATTTCTGTCCCTTTATCATTTAAGTCATAAAGTCCTCTCTGACCACCTGGTGTGGGCTGTGTGGGTGGGGAGAGGTTATAACCTGACTTTGAAGGCATTTTATATATTTGACTGAACATGAATGAGGGGGAAAAGGTTTTGTTATATTTCTTTTTATTTTTTTTTTAACTTTTAGAAGGCTCCCTGAGCACCAAATAGCACTTTAAAAATATCCCACCATTTCAGTGAATTATTTTAAATGTCAATGACTTAGAAAAAGAAACATAAGGATTACTTTCCCCCTTAATCACCCATATAAAGAAAATGGTGTTCTGCAAAAATGAACATGGCTTATTATAGATTCCCTAACATTGGCAGAAAGAAGCACTGCCTGTTTAAGCACAGTAGTATCAGCATTTGCTTAGTGATCACATACCATGTATAGCTCACAAATTGTGGCAAATTGGGAAGGCAGACATGGGCGCTTTGCACAGCTTAGATTTTGGAATACAGTCAAGACCATGCCCTCCAGGCCTCCTGGTTCCCTACTTCAAAGGGTCCTCATTGGGACTGGAGATGTGGTTGGTTGTTTATGATGGGGATGTTGACTTGACAGCTCAGTAACTTCTGTGTTGGGACATTTTCCAGTATTTATCCAGCCCATGACAATCCCTCCTCTTGTGAGAGCTCTCCCCACCGCCCCTGACCACCCTGAAAATCCTCAGTTTGAAGGGTCACAAGTATGAACTTTGGCAGCTATGTCTGTGCCGTGAGCTCTCTTTGCTCCCACCTACCTCTTGCCCGGAGATCTAGGGAGGAACACAGCCCTGACTCTCTCTGCTGGGGACTTAGAATTGGCAACCAGAGAGAGAGTCTGTCTCTGTATGTGTTAGAGCTATTGTAAACTCAGGACTGTAGGGGCCATAGTCAGTAGAGGGCCGAGAACAGCAAAATTAGGTGGTCTGTAGGGACAGAGAGGGAAGCTGCACAGAGAAGTCAGGAGAGAATTTCCTGGAAGCCATTATTTCTGGACTCTTGGCTCTTTTCTAAGGCTTGGCCATGTTTTTCTGCCTATGGATTCCAAAATTCATTCTTGGAATTCTCATGAGAAAATTTCCTGCTTCTGTGCTTATCCTAGCTCAAGCTGATTCCTGTTACTTAAAACCCCATGAGATAAAATAAGGGAATAGGGATAAGACAATAGGAAAACAATAATAGCAATGACAATTTAAAAAATGGGTACTAGATATGATGCTCAAAGTGCAAGAGACAAAAGACAAAAATAGATAAATTGGACTTCATCAAAATGAAAAACTTCTGTGCTTCAACAGAGTCCACCAAAAAAGTGAAAAAAACAACCCACCGAATGGGAGGAAAAATTTGCAAATCATAGACCTGGTAAGGGGCTTATATCTAGAATATATAAAGAACTCATACAATTCAATATTAAAGAGACAAATAGCCTAATTTAAAAATAGGCAAAGGTTTAGAATGGACATTTCTCCAAAGGAGTTATACAAATAGCCAACAAGCACATGAAAAGAGGCTCAACATCATTGACATTAGGGAAATGTGAATCAAAACCACAGTGAGATACCACTTCATACCCACCAGGATGACTGTAAGAAAAATGATGGATAATAACGTGTATTATGTGGAGAAATTGGAAACTTTGTACATTGATATGGGAATGTAAAATAGTGCCACCTCTTTGGAGAGCAGTTTGAAGCCTTCTCAATCTGTTACCCAGCAATTCCACTTCCAGTTATATACCCAAGAGAACAGAAAAGATATGTCCACACAAAAACTTGTACATGAATATTCATGGCAGCACTATTCATAATAGCCAAAAAATGGATACAACCAAAGTGTCCATCAACTGATGAATGATAAATAAAGTGTGGTACATGCATACAATGGAATATTATTCAGCCATTAAAAAGGAATGAAGTTCTAATACATGCGGCAGCATGGATGAATCTTGGGAACATTATGCCAAGTGAAAGCGTCCAGTCACAAAAGGTCACATAGTATATGGTTCTGTCTATATGAAATGTCCAGAATAGGTAAATCCAAAGAGACAGAAAGTAGATTAGTGGTTACCAAGAGCTGCAGAAAAGAAGAAATGGCAAGTGGCTGCTAATGGATATGAGATTTTTTTCTGGGGGTGAAGAAAGTTTTGTAATTAGATATTGGTTATCAATGCTGAACTCAGTGAATATACTAAAATCCACTGAATTTTACACTTTAAAAGGGTGAACTTTATGGATGTGACTGTTTAAGGGTTCCGGAGAAGTGTGGTATTATCAAGTATACTAAGTACTCAGTTAATCATTCATTTTAGAGGACTGTAATCTTTACAAGGATTTGGACGCTTGTTTCTCTCTAACCTGGACAGTGAATTTCCTGATGGCAGAGAGACTGTTGTCACTCGTCTTCATATCCATGGCTCAGCACACAGGGCCTGGCACCTGGGGCCATTCGTGTGGGGAGCCAACATGTGGGAATATTTGGGGAGGGGCCTTCTGCTGGGGAATTTGAAAGCCTATAATCCTGCCTTCCATGGGAAAGTTGTTAGGATGTTGTGGTAGATTGGATTATGTACTCCAGTTTAGACATCTTCTTAATCTTACTCCACACCCCTTTAGTTGTGAACCATTGTAAGCACGATTTCTTGAAGACGTTAGTTTCAGGTGAGGTGTGGCCCAGCTGAATGAGGGAGAGCCTTAACCCAGATCACTGGAGGCCTTTTAAAGAGAACCTGGAAGTCACAAAAGCCAGAAAGGAGAGGACAGCGCCATGTGACAAGAGACAGAAAAACAAGCCAAGGAACCCCAAGGATTGCTTGCAGCCCCACTAGAACGCTGCAGTCTCGGGGAGAAAGCAAGCCTTGCCAATAATTTGATTTTGAACTTCTAGCCTCAAAACCATGAGCTGGTAAATTTCCATTGTTTAAACCAACCCATTTGTGACAACAGCACTAGCAAGCCAAGACAGTTTCTAAAAACAAATATAGACATAGCAGAAGACCAACCAAAAATTCAACAGTTCCATCTCTTCTCCCACCTGCTCCATGAAGCTCTTCCTCTTACCCACCAGCTGTGAGTGAGCTTTCCTTACTACTCCTTAAGACACTTTCTGCATTCTGCCCTGGACAGAAGAGCAGCTTCTGAGTCCACCTCAGGAGACGCTCACTTCCCAGCTTCCAGGAGTGTTGGTGCAGATGCCTCACATCTGAGTTTCTCTCCAGGCATTGCCTTTCCCTGCAGGGGAACTGTCTCAGTCAAAGTTACAGTTCTTCCCAGGGCAATGACAGTTCAGTGTGTGTGTGTGTGTGGGGGGGGGGTGTTCCAAAGCCTGGACCCACTTTGGGACAACTCTGAAGGGCCATGTTCTCTCCACAGCTCTTCATGGGCTCAACTGAGGCCTGTTCTTGTGCCTGCCTCACAGCCCAACATCTCCTTTTGCCCACTCCTGCTTCCTTCACTCTCTCAGAGGCCTTTTTTCCTAGAGCACTCTTCAATAAAGTCCCCACACACAAATTTCTGAGCCTGTTCCCCCAAGGAACCCACCTAAAACAGTAAGACATGAGTTTGGACATCCTTCAGCACCTGGCTCAGCTCATAGGCAATGCTCAGTAAATGTTAATCAAATGAATGTATCCCTCTTACACATCCCTCTCTTGTCTGATGGCACAGGTGAGTTGTCACCTAGGCAGTTAACCAGGAAGAGTGAGTTGGTGGGGAAATGGAGTCTACATCATCATTAAACCTAATCAGCATCAGCCTCCCCAAGCTCTTGATCTTGGAGCTATGGGGTATATGCATGGACAACCAATCTGAAGCCCTGTGGCAGATAAAGATGGCTCCCCATCAAAAGAGGGATCTATGACCCCTCCTCTTGAGTCTGGGTGGTGGGACTTGTAACTGCTTCAACCAATAGAAGATGGCAGAAGGGATGCTGTACCAGTTTCCAGACCCAGACTTGAGAGACTAGAGCTCGACTTTCCTGTCTTTTGGAAGTCTCTCTTTGGGACCCCTGAGGCACCATGTGAGAAGGCCTGCTACCCTGAGACTACCATGCTGGAAGAGGCCACGTGTAGATGTTCTGATGGACATTTCCAGTTGAGCCAACCTTCTGGCTCTCCCCCTCCCCCAGCATGGCAAACATGTGAGTGAAGCTGTCTTGTACCCTTCCAGATTCAACAGTCCATCTTTTGAATACCACCTGGTGACCTCAGTCTGTCCTCCATGGAGCAGAAAAATCACCAGCTGAGCCCTGAACAAATTCTTGACCCATACAGTCATGAGAGATATATAACAACATGGCTATCATTTTAATTTGTTAAGCAGCAATAGATAACCAGAACCACTACCATCCTTGAATCCCCTCAACACCTCCTTCTAACTCTCTATTGTCTTGTTGGGAAAGGAGCAGGGAAGGGAATGAGTATCTCATGTCCATTTTGCTGAGCTGCAGGCCTGAGTATTTTGGGTCAGACAACTTGCCTAAATCCAAACATATTAAATTAATTTGCAACCAGCCTAGAAGTAGAACTGATTTCACTTGAGTCTTTCTTAGTGCATTTCATTACACAGGTTTTAGATTTTTGTTGGGGGAGAATGAAATGGTAGTAAATAATTATTTGAGGGGAGCAAATTCTGGGTGAGTGTGACCTCCCAGTCGTGATTACAGGAAGGTCACAGATCTTTGCTTTCAGGCTTCTGCATAATAGATTCCCAAGGAATCTCAGTCTTAAGATTTTAACTTAAAGGGGACTTTGGAACTGGAGGTGTGTTCCCTAACATGTATAACCTTGTGCATTCGTGGTTTTTCAGGCAAGTCCTGACTTCAGATATTTTTCTGCATTGTTTCCAAAAATAATTCTTCAGTGTCAGAATTTGTGTCCAGATTCACCCCTAGGGTTCTTTCTTGGCTTCTTAAGCCAGGATTCTATTTTGAGGTCTGCTCATTGAACAATCACTGTTCAGTTCTAAGAATCTCTTTGGCTCTATGGACAGATCCATCTAAATGTCTGCACTGTTCTGGAAGCTCCTGGTACAATATGAATACCAAAGGTGTTACCCCACTTCCTACTCCCCTCGAAACAAACAAACAAAACTTGTAAATAAAACACTTCAATAAAAGATAAGTCAGTGGTTTGAATTTCGGTTAGCGTTTAGTTTCTAGGTGTCTTGTCCTGTGATTGCCAAGGGAAAGAAGAAAGCTAAGATTGTTGAGTCCTTACTATGTGAAAATACCATAAATTTACATGGGTGATCTCAATTAATTCTCACAGCATATCTATGAGGTGGATATTATTAGTCCCAGATCATCAATAAGGATACAGAGGACTGGGGAGGACTAAGTCACTTACTCAAGTTTTCTAGCCAACAAGGGGTGGGGTGGAGTGGAGGGAGGGGTGAGTGATGATTCAAGTTCAGGTGTGTCTGTCTGAGGTCAAAGCCCGTGTTCTTACTACTGTGTAAGCCTGCCTACTGTCTTTCTGGAATGGGCATTTACATTTGCCTATCCAAGAGAAATAGATTCCAGTCACCGATGAGGTAGAAGACATTAATTTTTTTTTTTATTGTGGTGATACATATACAACATAAAATTTCCCATTTTAACCACTTTCAAGCATACAATTGAGGGTTGTTAATTACATTCACAATGTAGGACTACCATCAGAAGTGGAAGATTTTTCTGGCTAATTCAAACTAGCAACTGTAGTGTGCACTTCTACACACATATACAGTGTAGATAGTGTTAAATACTCACTCCAAGGCTCAAATTCTTTGTCTGTAGATGAGGTTATTGGACCCTGGCTTGCAATCTTAACAGCTATTGAGGTCATTAAATAGGCAAATTATTACGCAAAGTATTGGACCCCGATGTTAAGTCCACATAAAAAATTCACAAAATCTTTACCTACCTACACAGGTGTGGCCTCTGGAGACTTCATGGGCTGGAGAGCCCGGGGTGAGAAGTGGCAGGAGGAATTGCAGAGCTAGGAGGATTTTCCAGGCAGCCTTCATCTCGGAGCTGGCCACTGAAGGGTGCTCCCCGCTAAGGGATGCTGGAACTGAGCCCACAGAATCCGTCTGTCCGTCTCCTCTCCCCTTCCTCTTTCACTTCTACACACTCCCTGCACGCTATCCCACTCACATCTGTCAATAAGTGTGATGGGAACAGAGACACACACAGATCTTCACTCTTCCACCCCTCATTATTGCTGGAACTTCAGAAAGGGCCACACAAGCCTGGGACTGGGAAGAGCTGGAGGGAGTCCCTGGCACACCGTTCTTCTGAGCTAAAAGCCACAGGAAAAGGAAAAACCCAAGTCACAGCAGGGGCAGCGGCAGGCACATATGTGCTCCCTGCTGAAGTCAGTGCCGAGGACCTCATGAACCCCACGGCTTGCCGGAATCATCTGTGGTTAAGGGGCCCTTCCCCTTTCATTCTTGCAAAACTAATCTAAAGCCAAGCTAAAACTGAAGGAAAAAAAAAAAAGAAAACACCTCTAAACTGCAAACACAATCCTTTAGCGGTCTTATCAGCAGCTTCCACATATTTTAGAAATTGCAATTCATTATGTATAGAAGTCCTTTAGTTCTATTATATATAGTGAGGTTGGGTTCTTTGTTTTATTGTTGTTAAAGAATATGCTGGTACAGTTGTTATTTTCCTCTGGAGCATTTGGGTTATTCCTTGAAAGGTCAAGTTTTCTCAAGGCCTTTCATTTGGTGTTCAGAAAATGAGCGGTGGGGAAAGTAATGGGCATTTGGTATGGCTGGATTTTAAATCTAATGAAAAATAAAAGATTTATTAGTAATTAATCAATTCATATTTACTTTGCTGTGCATGATGTATCTATCCCCTTTCTCCAGAATTTCAAAATGTGTTTACATTTCCCACCTGTGCAATATTTGTTCATTTTGCTCTGAAAATGAGAACAGAACACAATTTTTCTGGAAAAAAAAAGATCTGAACCAGATCATAGATAGAGAAAAGACATACAATCTAAATGCTTTGTTCTAAAACAGGATACAGCAGAGTCATATGCCCTGCTCAGACAAGATACGAGGACAGGGCCAAAGTATCACAGGCTAGATAAACATGAGAGATAATGTGCTTTTTTTCCC
The DNA here is from genome assembly GCF_015220235.1 of Choloepus didactylus. NCBI lineage: Eukaryota > Metazoa > Chordata > Mammalia > Pilosa > Megalonychidae > Choloepus > Choloepus didactylus. The sequence continues at coordinate 146,777,245 of NC_051311.1, forward strand.
TCCATGCTTAGGCTATGAGGAAAACTTATTATAAACTTTTTGAAATACTATAGAAGCTATCAAAATTAGTAGCAATTGATTTTTTTAAATTAGTATTTTAAATAGCAGGTAGGGTTTTAGAGTTGTATCCTTTCTGGGATGTGGGAAATACCAGTTTTTAGGGTTTGATAATTCCTTGTGTAGGCATTAGTTTGACAAAATGCCAATGAGCATAAGACCCCCCAAATCAGTGGCAGAGATGTGACATAGCAGAGCGTCTCCCCAATTGGGTCCACGCCCCCAGTGCAGGTGGGATTTCGTGGATGTCGTTTGTCACCCACAGCCTGTGGCTTCCAAGGAGGTGCTGGTGCTCCAGTCTGTGACCAGGGGAGGCTCTGGAGGCCCTAGTGGGGTCAGGCATCCTGGGGATCAGGCCCAAGAGAAGTTCCAGAGGCTGCCTCGGGAGGCAGGAGAGTGGAGCGATTCAGAGTGAAGCATAGACTATTTCTAAACTTCGGTTTCCTTATTTATATTGGGATAATACTAATACGTGTCTTAAGGGTTGCCAGAAGGACTAAAGTCAATGATGGATCCAAACTACAAAGCAGGGTGGTGGGCAAGAAGTAAGCAACTGATAAATCAAAGCTCTGGTTATTATCTTGGCAAGGGTGTGATAAACATCTGCACCTCAGGCCAGTCTTTGAGTGGATTCTGACACCCATGGCAGTTGCAGGCTGAGGGGTGGGGAAATGGTATGGATAGGAAGCAGCGGCATTTACTGAACCCCTTCTATGACTCACTAGGACTCCAGTCATAGATGGGCTTTGGGCAGAACACTGAGCACAGGCTCTGGGCCTTGAGATTCTCTGGGTCTAGATTTATAGCTGGGGACAAGCCTGGAATACCTTAAGGTGAGAGGAATCTCGTAGTGTTAGACCCTGTGCAAGCTTTATGCCCTTCATTGTATGTCTGTGACCTCAGCAGTTCCACCCACAACCATCCCAAGGAACGATTCCCTGGAACAATCTGATGTGCCCAGGTTTCGGCCGGCCACCCTGGGCGCCCCGACAGCCCTGCAGAACTGAGCCAGTCCCTTACTGTTACTGGGGATGGGGTAAGATTCCTTGGCTGCAGAAAGGAGATGAGGCTCTCTACCCAAAGGGGTACATCAGGTAATACTTGACACATAGTGTGTTTTCAATAAACAAAAGTGACTTTAATGCTTGGAGAGTGAGTTCTTACCAGGCAGGGTCAAAGGAGGAACACAAATCAGGAAGTGATTTTGCCAACTGATGCTAAAAGAAAGTGCAAGTTTCCCAAAACCTCCATTCCCCATCACCACCGTCTCTTTGGTAAGGCTCCTCCGATTTGCACACACATCCCTCAGGTTGGCTGCTATCTTTACCCCTCAGGGCTGCCTTTCTTCATTAAAAATGAGCAGTGAGTGCCAATGGCCTGGGACATCCAGACAACTCGCTCAAGGGCCCTGGATGTCCCGGTGGGTTATAACAAGTGGTCAGACTCCGTACAACGTCCTAGGGGACCTCTGCTCTCAGGCTGTCCAATTTTTACTTTCTCAAAATCTGCTCTTGGGAATGAGCTATCTTTCTGGAAGGACTTCGTTACTTCACTCTGGGAGATTCCATTCAAACCACAGCCTCTCTCTGCAGAAGGAGGCTGTGGGTTTATAACTTCCAAATGTTGCAACTGTGGTTCTGGATTTTACAGCATGAATATGCTTCCTGATTATTCTCTGCCCTCTGATTCACAGTAAGTACTTTAATGAGAATTTTTTTTTTTTTTTTAAACCAAGTGAAAGAGGTGTTGTAAAAGCCAGCACTGTCAAAAGGCACCTCTTGTCTCTTTCTCCTCTTTCCAACACCCAGGTTCCCGGTGCCCTATTGTTGCTCTGGGTTTCCGAGGATTCCCTAGGGGATGCAGCCCTACCAGACCCAGACCCTTATCTGACCCTCCCCATCCCAATCAGAGCTCTCCACCCCAATCCTAACTCCCTTCTCTTTTGCCTTTGTTCACTTCTAGGGAAATGGTAAATGAATCCTTCAAGAGGATGCACATAGGCTAACAAAAGAGCTCTGGATTTAGGGTCAGAGGAGCTTGATCCTCACCGTGGCGTCCCCACTTAGTAGCTGTGTGGGATTGGACAAGCTGCTCGGCTCTTAGAATATCAGTTTACTTAACTATAAAATGGGGTTAATATGGCCAATATTGTGGGATAATTGTGGAGATGAAAGAGACCATGTGAGTGCAAAAACCTAACAGTAAGTGTTAGATAAATTTAGAGCTGATACTCAATTAACATCCTTGCCAAGTAATATGGGAATTTCAACATATTTTGCTTTGGATATTGTCTCAGACCTTTTAAAGGAATTTCCATTTTACTAATGTATGTAATAGATGCAAAGTATTTTGGAGAGGGTTTTAGACTCTCATGTGCTATATATTTGGGGGGATTGGTGTTAATCCACTTTTACCTAGATTTTCAAGGTGGAGAGTTAAGTTCAGATGTACATACGAGAATAAAACAAAATAAATAGGATTTAAATAAGATCAAAGCTTGTTTGTTTGTTTGTTCATCTTTCATTCATTTATTCTGCTGGTTTGTATATATTATGTCCTCCAGAAAAAGCCATATTCTTTAATGCAGTCTTGTAGGGGCAGACATATTAGTGTCGATTAAGTTGGAACCTTTGGATTAGGTTGTTTCTTTGCAGATGTGACCCACCTAACTGTAAGTAATGACTCTGATTAGATAATTTCCATGGAGGCGTGGCCCTGCCCCTTCAGCGTGGGCCTTGATTAGTTCACTGGAGCCCATAAAAGCTCAAACAGAAGGAGCTCACTGCTAGCTGCAGCTGAGAGACACATTTTGAAGATGGCCATTGGAAGCTGACACTGACATTTTGGAGACTGCCATTTTGAAATGCAACCTGGGAGCAAGCAGACGCCAGCCACATGCCTTCCGAGCTAACAGAGTTTTTCCGGATGCCAATAGCCTTTCTCTAGTGAAGGTACCCAATTGTTGATGTGTTACCATGGGCACTTTATGGCCTTAAGACTGTAACTGTGTAACCAAATAACCCCTCTTTATAAAAGCCAATCCATTTCTGGTGTTTTGCAAAAGGGCAGAATTAGCAAACCGGAACATTCATACATACATACTTAAATACATATAAAAAGACAGGGGACAGGCACTTCAGGACAAGCTTGGCAGTCCCATGTGGTCATCAGTGGCCTACACCCCACCATCCTAGAGCTGGCTTACACCCTCAAGAGCTGCCAGACATCAAACATGGGTGCTAGAGCTCCAGCCACCTCCCTGTCTGTGTTCCAAGACTGTGCTAGAAGGAAGCAGAGGAAGGTTGGCTGAGCTGTGACCTTCCCTTACAAGAAGCTTTCCCTGAATTGTCTCTCAGCACTTCTGCTTATATCCCATCAGACACATTTAGCCCTCAGGGATTTGGGGAAGTAGAGTCACATGGCCATTCCTACCTTCAAAGGAACCTGGGATAGGTGATCTTTATTGTGGTGGCAATGTGCTTAGCCAAAATCAGGGTTCTAAAACGAAGGGAGAAGTGAGATTTTGGAAGGCAACCGTCCATGATGTACATACACATATCTAAATACATGTAAATATTTTCCTTTCTGAATTAAACATGTTGATTATCTTGTATTATGAGTTTTGCGAAGGTGAGTGAGGCACACAGCCCTGCTTATTCTTCACAGTAGTTTCTCAGGAAGCTGGGCAGGCAGATACGCCCTAAAGGCACTTTTTCCTCCAACTCTGGGGAGCTCCTGGAGACATGAATTGACAAAAAGTTCTCATGGAAATCTTGGCTGAGGCTGTGATGAGACAGACTAACCTGTAGTCAAGGGGTTTTTGTGAATAAGACAGTATCCTTGCCTTCCCAAGAGAGTTTACCTCTATATTTTTAAAAAAATGTATTTATATGGCTTTGTTAACTCTCTTCTGAAGTAACATTCATGGAGGAAGCCCAAGCAGAATGTATTAAGTTGCCAATTATACGTGAATACAATGTTGAAAACAGCTTCGTGGTTCATATGGACAATGCAGAATGCTGTGCAGACTTGGGTGGCCAGGGTCGAATGGTCTGTGAGACTAAGTGGCTAAATAAATGGCAACCCTGAGAACTTGCTCTGCTTCAGTGCAACAGCTATCATTTTATCACACAGGCAGAATGGATCAACTCCCTCCCCAGCTGCCCCAAATACACAATGAACGCTCAGGCCAGTCTCTTGCAGGCCTCTTTGAATTCTCACATTAGGCTGGAGGTCTCTTCCTGATACTCCAAGTCTGTGCTCTGGGATTAGGGAACAGAGAGGGTAAGGCCAAGGGGAAGATCACAAAGTTGGTTCACACAGAGCTTGGCAGAGAGCAAATACTCAGTATGTTGAATCCAAATCCATATCCACAAACCTGCTGAGGGTTTCCAGAGGGAGGGTGATGGAAGGGAAGATAAGAGGTGGAGTGGGGTGAGGTGAGAAGGGAAGTGAGGGTTGGAATAAATATATTTTTATAGATTTGGGGAAATAAAATAACCAACATAAGTATATTCCTAAATGACCTTATGTTAAGCCCAAAAGGAGCTTTTAGAGAAAAATAAAGATGTTGGGAGCACAATAAAAGAGAAAATTAGAGATGAAGAAAAATAATAGTCTTAGTAAAAAAAAAAAAAAATAGATCATATCGCCCTCTTGCTTTTATAAACTGTCAAAGCTCCCCACTGCCCACCATGTAAAGGGCTCACAGGATGTCTGTCATCTGGCACGTACATCTCTCCAACCTCGTATCTAATCTCTTTTACCATGAGCTTTTGTACCAGTCACTAAATTACCAGGGATGTTCCAGATGTGCCCGGCTGACTGTGCTGCCACACCAGTGCATGAGCTTTCACTCTGCCTGGAATGCCCTTCTCTTTACCTTCCAGGAGAGCCTCTCCTTTTCCTTCAAGTCCTCCTCTTTGTAGAAGTCTTCCCTGTCCCTTGCCAACTGCAGATGTTTGGTCTGCCCTTAGCGTTCCCAGAACACTTCGGACGAGCCTCCCCTAGGCCTTGCCTCACTGTGGCATAATTGTAAGTGTCCACATCCAACTCCCACACCAACTGTGAGTTTTGAGGGCACATCGTTAAGCACTATCACTGTGGGACATGCACCTGACTCACAGCAGGTACTCAAAACGCTCATGGGTAAAAGGAGAATGTGCAAAATAGAGCAAGAGGGGAAAATACATTAGATATCATAGCAGTAGAGTGGAGGAGATGAGGAGATTAAGAAAAACATGCTCTCAGGAATATTATATAAGAGGAAGAGCATCAAAAGCATTAAATCTGGGGTGCAGAACTAAACCTGAATGCAAATGCTGTGGAATCAGGTCAGTAAGGGATGTGATCGGGCCAGAGCATCAGACTTAGAATTTGAAAGGCAGCCTCATGACTTGGGCAGAAAGGAAACAAGAAGCGAAAACGTTACGGTTTCAGGGTGTAAAGTCTCAAGTCCTGCAATTTCCCCCCAGCATGTCGCAATTCTTGTGATAAGATTACAAACTTTATTTCCCTAAAGACTGTTGGCCTGATCCAGCCCAGGGGGTGGAGAAGGAGCCACTTTACTAAGCTCAGACTTCCAGAGTGAGCGTTACTCTAAGGAGCAATTAGGAAGGGTTCCCTCAGACCATGTTGATCTGCCAGGGATACAAGACAGAAGGGGCCTTTGTTTCTGCCCCTGCAATAGCAGGTCCTCTTTCAGCAGTTCAGATATCCCTGAGCTGGGACAAAATGACTTGATGCCATGATTTGAGATTAATTTCAAGGGGAAGGAGAATGATGGACTAACCTGGAGACAGTAGAGTTGGCCAAATGCATGGAGGGCAGTGCAACTGGGTGACTTAAGCCTTGGGTGTCAGCCTGATTGGCCTGTATTTTCCTCCTCCTCCCATACCACAAATAGTGCTTTAAAAATTCACTCTCATATCATTTTGCATTCCCTCTTATTCAGTAGTTTTTGAGTATGTGTCCATGGGTGTGTATGTGTATGTTTGTTGGATTAAAGAGACGACCTTTGAAAGCAGACTTTTGCTTCAAGAAGCTAAGAGAGGACAAATGCCCCAAGAGCAACTGAGAGTGACATTTTGGAGAGAAGCTGAAGCCTAGAGAGGAATGTCCTGGGAGAAAGCCATTTTGAAACCAGAACTTGGAGCAGACGCCAGCCACGTGCCTTCCCAGCTAACAGAGGGTTTTCTGGATGCCATTGGCCATCCTCCAGTGAAGGTACCTGATTGTTGATGCATTACCTTGGACATTTTATGGCCTTAAGACTGTAACTGTGTAACCAAATAAACCCCCTTTTATAAAAGCCAATCCATTTCTGGTGTTTTGCATCCAGGCAGCATTAGCAAACTGGAACAGTGTCCCAAATTCTTTGACACTCTTGCCATCAAGAGATGGGGTCCATTTGCTCACCCCTTGAATCTGGACTGGCCCATGATTGCTTTCACCAGTAGCATCTGGTGGAAGCACTGCTGGAATGGTGTTGCGCCTGGACTTTTGGAGGACTGGCAGCTTCTGCTTTGGTCTCCTGGAACCAATGAGACAATGCAAGACATCCAGTCCGTTTGCTGGAGAGATACATGCAGACCCTGAGAATATGTGGAGAGGGAGAAGGGCCCCCTGACTCTGCCATCCCTGCAAAGTCTCCAGGCAAGTGAGTGAGGCCAACCTGGACCTTCCAGACAACCTTCAGGCATGAAGTGAAGCCAACTTGAACCCTCCAGAGTATCCGCCTGCCAGCTGAATACCAGTGTGTCTCTCCAGTAGATGCCACATGGAGCACAGGAACTACCAGCTGAGCATGCCCATAAAAGATACAATGAAATGGTGGTTGTTTCAAGCCCCTAAATTTTGGGGTCATTTGTTATGTAACTGTAGCCAGTCAGAGCAGTGTGGGAGATTGGGGTGTGGTTAGCCAGTCTACGTCATCTGGATTGTTAAGGGTTTAGACAGATCTGACTATTTCTTTGGTGCCATGGTTTTAGGGCACCAGGGTCCTTCATTTTGGATCATTCCAGTCCCAAAGCACTGACCTTTTCCAGTAGCAAAGGTGGTCTCTGCATGTCTCACGGGGAAAATAACTCAGATTCAGAGGATGATAGGACCACATAAGATCCTCAGTGATAAATGTCTTCAAATTGAGGGCAAAGGCCACATTTTCTGGCTGACCCTTTTCATGTCTCCTGGTTATGTCCGTGATGCTTGTTTTGGGATGTAGGTTGTTATTGTGATTGGGGCAGGGAGAGGTAAGTGAGGAGAGAGCAGTGAGGTTATCTGTTGGGGGCTTATTAAACATGTTGCCATGTGGAGTGGGGACTTAAGTTGTACAATCTTCCATCAATATTTACCCTTTTGAGCTGGCTTTAGGATAACCCATTATCTACTCTAATGCACCATGAAATTGATAAAATCTCTCCAGTGTTAGAAAACTGGGCTGCCCTCTGTCTTGATTCCATTTCCCAGAAATCAAAGGAAGCCTTGACCCCCAAATCGGGTTAAGAGCAGGTAACACATGCATAGCGTTACAAAAATGGAAGCCCAGAGAGGTCAAGATGAATTGTCTCGAGTCAAATGCCAGATAGAATCCCCTTTACTGATTCAGAATCCAGAATCCTCTTTGCTGTTTCTTGCCACATTCCTTCAAATGCCTGGTTTACTATATTGTTTCAGGGACTGTTGTGATATTAGTCATTCGTATTTTAATTTAATAAATGTGTTGCAAGAGTAAAAAAAGATGTTGACTATGGACCAAATATCAAAATATAATCAGGATAAAATAATTTTGCTCTAGTATGTCCGCATGGTTTTTAAATGCCAATACTTATTTTCTTAATGATTTATGCAATGTGTTTTGCTAAAACAATGCCTCACCTCTTCTACTTCCATGTATGTAGTCAGCAATTCTTAGGGCAAAGATCCCATCCCTGGGCAAAGGGCCAGGTGCAGGGGACATTGGTTTCAGCCTGTTCCTCCATTTGACACGTCTGAGGCTGGCCGGGCCTTGAGGCAGACCCAGACAGACCCAGGTGAGTTGCTCCAGGTTGAGGGGGATGTGAATTCTTCCCTGAATGGACAGTCCTCCCAGGTCATCTTCATCTAACTTTTCCTAGAGCAGGAAGTTGCCAGCTATCTTCAGCTAGAGAGGTCTGCAAGTATGAGTTGGTCTCTTTCAGGGCTTGTTTTGCGCGTTGGGGTGAGCCCTGATGCCATGGCCTTCCATACTGCATGCTGGCTCAGTGCCTGGGCCTGATGTCAGCTTCAGGTTCCTGTCAAGCACTTCAGGCCCCCACGTGATCCAAATTCCCATCCAATACCCGTATTCACTAGACCCCCGGCATCAGAGAGCTCTTGCCCCTTCCCTATTGAGCTAGAATGGCCTCATTCCTTCACCCCACAAATGAGTGTTGGAGTCTCACTGGGGCTGGTCTGGTCTATCAAACTACATTCCTGACTTTGGGTATTACCTGTTGCTTGCGTCTCAGCCATGCCCTGCCTCCTGGACTGGCCCTTTTGGGTTTTTGGTATCTGCTTGAACTAAGCCAGGGCTCCCTGTATCCTGTGGACTCTGAACACTGGATCTTACATCTGCCCTGATAATGGACAGCCTCAGTAGGAGGGATGCAGTTCTCTTTACTGAGCCCATCTTGGTCTTGCAATCTTTCCCATCTCGCTGGCCTTCAAGGCTAATGTCCAGGTGGTTTTGCAGCTGAGGCCATCTGAGTTATGCTGTCCCAGGTTTTGAGCCACTCTAGGGTAGAACCAGAATTTGAATCATCCCAATACTCCCCTCACCCCACCCTTCCCCACCTGGAAAGGCTGCAAATACCCATGTGTGTAGTAAGGTCTGTAAAGTCAGCTAGCATCTTGGACATTACCTTAAGTCACTTATCATCCTTCATAGCTGTCTTCACCTACCCAGTTTGCTCCAATCAAGAATGACTCTCTCTTCAGACCCTCATCCCTTCATCTTTTCCTGAGACTAGATTCTCACAGGCTAATCATTAGACTGTTCACTCACCTCCTATATTCATGGCTTTGTGGAATACATTTCAGGTGGTGGAAGCCACCACCTTCTTCATTGCTGTGTCACTAGCACCTCTTCTCTCTCAGAATTCAAGCCAGAAGAGAATGGGATTACAGAACCAGATGTTTCTGCAGCAAGCTCATACTAAGTCATCTCCCTGCAAACTGACCAGTGGAGGCACAGCACCCAGCCCACTACCTACTTCCAAAGCTCTGGTGAGAGTTCTTTCCTGGGGTTGTCAGAAAACCTCATGACTGCAGGCCATGATATAAGAAATCTTTTTAATTTTTGATTCATGAACTTCCCTTCCGCTATTTGTTTGATGTGAGAAATTGCTCAGACTTTGAAACATTTGAGTACACTGCAAGTTGGTGGGCCTGCTTCAAAAAACCCCTGTGGATTGACCTATGCCAGGCTTGTTTGTGACAGCTATGCTGATGACTACCCAATCAGCATGTGGCACCTATAGACAGCATACTTGTATCCTGCCATACGGGGAAAGAGTTCATTCTCAGATAATAGCAGAAACCTTTTACCTTGTCATCATTAGCTCTGAAACTTACATTTTTTCTTCCTGTAGGGTCAAATTCCTAATTAAAAAAAAATATATATATATATATATATATATGTACACACACACACACATACATATATATATGTATGTATATATATTTTTTAATTTTATTTTATTTTTAACTTTATTTATCAAATAAAAAAACATTTCCAAACAAAACAAAGCAAAGCAATGGGAAAAAGAAATGTCCTAAATTATGTGATTGTGAATGGAAAGAATCAAGTAGTGGTCTTTCCTTCCCATTTTCATTCGTATGTAAATTTTTAATATAAATATAAGTATATAATGCATTGGTGAAAATCAAGGTGTTTTAGTGAACAGCTTTCAAAATTTCAGCATTAAAATAACTATAAATAAAATTGTTGATGTTTTCTGTTTGATGCCAATGTTTTGATGCTTTTTAATAAAAGCAAATGAATTTCTTATTAATGGTAGGAGAAATTAAAAAGTCAACCCAATTTAATTGGCCCCACTATCTTTAAAGGGTTCCAGAAAACTCTTAATCAATCCATCTAATCAATGTACATTGATCACCTACTATATATCAGGCACCATTGTAGAAATGGAATTTAAGAAAACTTAGATTTCTGCCCTCATAATGTTTACAGTTTAGCAAAATCACTGTTGACTCACCATGTCATCTGACAAAACAATTTATTTGAATTGAATCACTTTTGCTGTTGGTCATCATTTATCCACATGATCAGAGCAAGTGGCTGTATGGAAAGCCTCTCCTCTGGAAACTCACAAACTCACCATTCCCAAGAAGCAGAGCATTAATTGCTTTGTATTACATGGCCCTTTGAGTGGTTGCTAAGGCTGGACCCTTAGGCTTGCAGACAAGTTGGTCCTATGAGGATTTAAGAATATTTCAGTGAGAGAATGAAACAGCTTCTTGATTCAGGAAATTAATGACATGGGGCCTTTTTGTCTGTTCCTGATTGATCACATTGTATAAATTGCCTTATATTTTATGAAGTCACAGACTCCTTTGAGAGTCTGAAGAAATCTATGGACACTCTTCCCAGAAAAGCTGTACATAACACTAGCAAACTAAATTTTACATTTGAATTTAAAACATTCGAGGACCCTTGGAACACATTTTTTTTTTTTTTTTTAAATCTTCTAGGGGTTCATGAATCCCAGCTCAAGAACCTCTGATCTGGGTGAGCATGGCAGATTGCTGATCATGGCCTTTTATTAGAAAATTCAGCTTGAGGGCAGCCATTGCTTTAACCCTCCTGGGCAGGGGCAGAGGCAGAGGAGATTTAAAGACACAGTGCTTCCTCAAGGCTGTGGGGACAGTTAGTTAAAGGGCTGCATTTACTGGGCAGGCCAGGAAAGCTCAGCTTTGGGGAGTCATCAGAGAACCTTTTGGAGTCCTTCCTGATGCCCTCCTCAGGGAACTTTAGTCTGGAAAAGATTACTTGAGAAAGTCCTCCCTGGGGTGACCCTCCTCCCAGAAGTTGCTGTCCAGGCAAAAGCAGTTGTGAGACAATGAAAGGAGTGTAAAAAACTACAGAAGTGGACAGCCTGGAACAAAGGCCTGCCAGCATCAAATACCCAGGAGAGGGAGGTCAATCTCCTGAGAAACAGAGAGGACAACCAAACTCTTATAAACAGGGGAACTCCAAAATAACTAACAAGCAAAAGCCAAGGACAAGACAGAGGCCCAGTAAGATAGGGAAAACCCTGCACACTGCATTCGTTTTGGCAGACCTTCCTGATAGGAGGGCTGAAGCTCGAGAAAGTCTCTGTCTTATCACCAGCTGGTAATTAATCAGGAAACAGACATACCAGTGAGTTAACATTTTAAAATCTTAAAATATACAGTGTGTAACAAAAGAGTACAAGACAAAGAAAGAAACAGGAAATGATGGCCCATCCAAAGGAAGAGAATAAAAATACAGAAAACACCAATGAAGAAGAAAGGATGTGGATATACTGAAAAAAGCCTTTAAAAAGTGATCTTAAAAATGCTCAGGGAGGTGAAGGAAAGTACAGAGAAAGAACTAAAGGAAATCAGGAAAACAGTGAATGAACAATATGAGAGTCTAAGTAAAGAGATAGAAATTTTAAAAAGGAATCAAACAAAACTACAAGAGTTGAAGACCACAAAAAATGAAATGAAAAATACCCAGTAGTGTTTTAAGAGCTGATTGGAGCTGGTAGAAGAAAGAATCAGTGAACTTGAAGACAAGACACTTGGAATGAGTCAGGCTGAGAAGCAGAAAGAAAAAAGTAATATTAAAAGTGAAAATAGGCTAAGAGAGCTGTAGGATATGATCAAGCACACCGATATAAGTGTTATGGGAGTTCCAGAAGGAGAAGAAAGAGAAAAAGGGGCAGAAATAGTTAAAAAAAACAATGACAGAGAACTTCCCAAACTTAGCAAAGGCACATCCAAGAAGCTCAGAGAACACCAAACACGATAAACGTGAAGAAAAACACACCCTGTCATATACTGATTATCCTATTAAATGCAAAAGACAAGGAGAAAGTTCTTAAGTCTGCAAGAGAAAAGCAACATGTTATGTACAAAGGAGTCCCAATTAGATTGCCTATTTCTCATCAGAAACCACGGAGGCAAGAAGGCAGTGGATCGAAATATTTAAAATATTAGAAACAACTGCCAGCCAAGAATTTAAGTCCGGCAAGACTTAAGGCATTCTCAGATAAACAAAAACTGAGGGAGTTCATCACCACTATATGGGCCCCGCAAGCAACACTAAAGGGAGTTCGTCAGATGGAAATCAAAGGACACTAGACAGTGGTTCAAAGTGGCATAAAGAAATAAAGACCTGTGGTAAAGTCACAAGATGCCACCTCTTGGCCTACAGACTGTTCCAGCCCTGCCCTTGTGATGAGAACTTGAAGCAGAAGATGGTCATGCCTTTTGGTTGACATAGCCCCTAACCAAAAATGAAAAGCTAAAGTGACTGCTCCAGAGCATCTACCTGTTCCAGTTTTCCTTCTTTTCACTTGCCTAGTTTCTTCATCTACTATTATCTAAAGAGAGAATGGTAGATTTTTTTTTTTTTTTGCAGACTATTATAAGCTAAGCTGTGTAAAACAGTGTAATAAGTATGTTGTTACTGGCACACACACACAAAAGAACCCCTGCTCTGGAAGGCCCTACTTTTTTCAAGTTTTTCTTCTGTATTCCACAAATGTGATTTCCATGAACTGAAGTTTACCTTTTTAAATTTAGTGACTTGGATTGAGAAATTGTGAAAACTGCTTTAGACCCACCCATTCAATATTAGCATGGTATTATAAGCTTTTCTTGTTGAACAAGGTCCTCAGTATGAGGGATGCTTAGGAAACCCCAGTCCAATGAAGGGTCTCCTTTTGCCCATCTAGATACCAGTTTATGGCATAAAATCAAAGTTCCTTAGTGCTTTTGCTTTACATAAAATTTGAGCAAGATATTTTGTGTAATTTTGCATTCTTCTTTTTGCCTTTTGCAAAATCTACCAAATGCCCTATCTTGGCCATTCAGAGAAAGAACAGGAGGACACCCACCAGTGTTGGCTGTCTTTCTTTTCCCCTGACATGGAGAGAATGCTTTTAGAGGCGAAAAAGGTGTACTTGGAATTGGTTACAAAGTTTGTTTGTCATTGTGGTAGGCTGGAAAATGCCCACCAAAGATATCCATGTCCTAATCCCCAGAGCCTATGAATATGTTATCTCATGTAGCAAAAGGAATTTTGCAGATGTGATTAAGTTATGGTTGTTGAGATGTGACTATTATTCTCAATTATCTGGGTGAGCCCAATGTAATCATAAGGATTCCTATAAGGGGGAGAAGGAGAATTGATGATAGAAATAGAGATTGGAGTGATGCAAGGAAGGGACCATGAGCCAAAGAATACAGGTAGCCTCTAAAGGCCAGAAAAGGCAAGGAAATGGGTTCACCCTTAGAGCCACTGAAAGAACTTGGCTCTGTCCACACCTTAATTTTCACTTGTAAGACCCATTTTGGACTTCTGACCTCCAGAATGGTAAGATAATAAATTTGCTGTTTTAAGCCACTACATTTATGATAATTTGTTTTAGCAGCAATAGGCAACTAATACAATCATGAACAATTTCATTCAAAATGAACAAAGGGTTAATTTAGAAGAAAGATCAAACTTCCTAAGGAACCCACTTTTGTTCTGTATCCTGAAGCACCTGTAATTAAATACATTAAAGTGCACATGGTTGCTTCTTCTCACTGACTGATTCCAAATTGTTATGGCATCATAGTTCCGGTGCAAACACCTCACTGTCTTCGTGCAGGCAGTGTGCATGCATCCCTGCTCCCATTTGATGTTTTCCATCTGTTGTAGGCTAAAAATCAAACAAGATGTGACTGACTTTAAAGAGAAAATAGACTCCAAATGAGAACCCGACGGAATCTCTTATCAAAGGACCACATGAGCTTTAAGGAATATACTGCAGCATCAATTTCAATCCTAAAGTCTCTTTGCTATTTGTTTTGCCTATATTCTCTTTCTCACCCATGTTCAGGATGGTCGGGTGCTGTGGGTAAGCATTTCCCCAAATAAATGTGATTATTGCTGTATTATTAAACTTGATTGAATTTTAAATTTTAAATTTTAAAATTGATTGAATATTAAAATAGTGCTGATTATTAAAATTGATACAAAAGCTATTTTGTATCAATCAATAATTACTGCAGTGCCATGTCATATGTATGTGAAGAGAAAGTTAATTGGAAGACTGCCTTCTAGTTGTGCTGCCTGGTACATACTGATGGTCTCTGAATCTCCGTTCCTCCCATTGTAAAATGGACTTTGCAGCACCTGCTCTATCTTCCTCTTCACTAGATCCTCACAATGGCCAGATGAGGTACAACTGAGAGAATATATGCAAGTGCTTTTAGTTTTTTAGCTGCAAAGCTTTATAGAATTACACTTACCAAGTCACAGCGAGAGTTTTACTTATCTCTTCCAGTGTTTGGATATATCAAAGTTTTCTTTAAGTTGTTTGGTAGAAACTATTCACCATTCTTTCATCGTTCAGCTAATACTAGTTGAGCACATGCTATGTGCCAGTTAGAGCTGGTGAAGATACCAGAAGTCCAGGAACTGGTGTGCTGTGATGCGCAGACTTGGAAATCAAACATTTCTGAGACTGAATCCTGCCTCTGTGTACTTATAGCCTAATCTAATCTTCTTTTCCTTAACTATAAAGTGAGGCTAATGATACCTACTGGGTGGGGCTGCTCTAAGAATTAGCTGTACACCATATAAATTTCCAGTAACATACTAGGCATTCAATCTGTGTTTAATAAGTATAATATTTGGGTGATGGTAAATCAATATATTTTTATTTTTGGTAATTTCTAACTCTTAATTTTCCTGCCACTTTCATGCTGATTGAAACCTGGTGGGTTCAGAGCATAGTTTCTTCCATAGACCCTCGCTGCCTTGGGCAGCCAGGCCCGAGAATTACTGTTCCAGGTAGGAGAAGGAAATGACAGAAAGAGTTTCAGGTCAGACAAGAAGGGAAGGAGGAAGCCTGTCCCTTTGAGCCAACAAAGTGGAAGAAGAGAAGAGGATTGGAAATAGGTGAAATAAGTAGTCAGACATGTATATTAGGACTTTTCTCCATTTGGCCCAAACTAAGGGTCCTAGATGTTAGAAAGATTGAGGGAGTATCCAGGAGTAGAGGGGTTTTCACTTTGTTTTCTCTTTTGGACTCAGGGTGGGGGTGGGGTTTCATCCCACTGGGGAAATTCAAAGCTGCGTGGGGTAACTGAAGCAAAGTAAAAAGTATGTACACCATTGTGAGTGCACTAAATGATGAGGAATTTTTCACTTCAAAATGGTGATTTTGGCTAAGAGATTTCAAATTGAGTCGAGAGGCTGCCCTGGAGGTTACTCCTATGTAAGCTTCAGCTAGATATGCCAAATGGCCACAGTATGATAAGCCCAAGTCAGCATGGTCCTGAAAACCCTAAAGAATACCCAGGTCCCTATCTGAGACTCTATAAAAGTTTCACTCACTAGTTTATTCTCCAGAAACTTAAATCCTCCAGAGTGCTCCTATGCCAGCTAAGTCCCCAAACCCAGAAGCAACAGCCTCTTCAAGAACATCAGCCACTTGCAATCCCTTTTCCCATAATGTTGACACCCCTTTTCAACATGAACAAATTAGCGTGGTCAATGCGTAAACATCCCTGAAGATCGGGAGAGTGATTAACTAGACAAAGGGGTAGCAACAGACAAGATAAAATTTAACAATGGATTATGAATACTGAATCTCTATATAATTTTCTTTTTCTTAGTTGCTAGGGTATTAGAATAGCTAAAAGGAAAGAACTGAAATGGTGGAACTGTAACTCATAACATCTTTTGAAATTTGCTAACTACTTGTTCAATTGCACTTGGTAAGTTAGCACTTCTATGTAAATATGTTATATTCCACACACACACACACAAAAGCCACTGAGGACTCTCAAAGAGCTTTCGTAATATGTGGGATATGTTTATCAATATTTATAGTATTAGAAATTAAAACAGAGAAATTGTAATTGTGAAGATATTTATTTAGTAACTCATTTTTAAATTATTATTATAAACTCATTACATGTTAACATTTAAAAAAAACAAAATAATGGTGATTTGTATGTTTGAAAAAAAAAGTGTGTGCAGCATGACCAAGCTGGGAGGGAGCCTGGGTTAGCATACCCGAGCTTACCTTGGCTTAAGTGTGGTGTAGAAGGAACTCAAAAATTTACACATAGCCCATGGAAGAAGCAGAAGTTAGCTGATGATGTGGCTGTTGAGCTTTGCCACTGCAGAAGCAAAGAGAACCCATGGCCAAAGGGGATGAGGGCAGATCACTCCGTTTGGGGCACCAGCAACAGCTAAGGTGGAGCCAAAGTGGTGGGGAGGGCCGTGGGGCTGAGATGGAGCCCAGGAATTGATGGCAAGTTCACCAGCTACAGATTTCAGCCCCAGAGACCACTAGCAGCAGCACAGGGGATGTCCTCATGGAGAGCAGAGCTCCTAGTGAACATTGCAAGGACTGAACACGTGGAGTCAGAGAAAACTCTTCTCCTGCACCCCAAGATCTCCAACAGCTCCCCATTTCTCCACACCCAAATATCATCTTGAAAAGGAAGGAATGGGGAGATCTGAAAGATGAGCATTTGGTGCCCACCACTCCAAAAAGACTTATTCAAACCCAAAGACCACGAGATATTATTGATTGACAAGTGTAAAGTGTGACCTCCATGCTCATTATCCAAAGGATGAAAGGAAGATTCCATCTCTCATAGAAAATAAAGAAGCTACATCTTATTAACATAAGCAAGCTGGCAGTGTGTTAGTGTGTTAGCTTTGACCCCAGTGCCCATGGTGGCAAGGACGAGGATGGAGGTGTCTGTGGCCTTGATGGGATCTCAGTCTGGGATGGTGAGCAGCCACAGGCTGAAGGGCTAAGGACTGTGGCAGAAGTATGCCAGGAGAGCCACAGAAGTGCAGAGCCAAGCATGGCTAAATCCACTTAGGGAACAAGATGAGGTGCACCAAGGGGGTACCCCGGATATAGGGAGCAGGGAATGTGCTCAGCTTTTACAGCGAGTGAGGCTCTCCCGGCCAGGAAAGCTGAGCTTCAGAAGCTTAGTGCCTTACTGCCTTAGTGAGGGCCCTTCTGGTTGTAAATTACAGAAGGCCATGGGAACCAGCTTGAGCAGAAACCTACTCAAAGGAAGGACGCAGCAGGAGCTCGTGGCCTCCAAGAGTGGAGATACTGTGGCGGGGTTGGGAAGGGACAGGACCTGCGATGAGTCCAGGAAGGGGTCCTCTCTGTTTTTCTGAGTCTTTGCTTCATTCTTTGGGGCTTTGTACCGCCTACCCCTGTTTCCAGTCTGGAAGGCCACCAACAGCTGAATTTACATGTTACAGGCTCCAATTTCTTTCCTTCTCAGTTAAAATGAAGGGATCTCTTTGCCTCCTGAAGACCCAGCAATTCTGGCCAGGAGAAAGGGAGGTCAAGTGTACAAAACAACCACTCCTAAAGCACTGCTGTGGATGGAAGGGGAGGGGAGAGGTGTGAGTAAGGGGTTTGGTCTCTTCTCTCCAGGCTGCGGAAAAGTGCTTGCCACCTTCTCCACCGAATTAAACCAAATTCTAGAGGAAAGGGAGAATGCCTTGGGGAAAGGTAAGGGGAGTGGGCAAAAGTGAGATTTCCCTTGAACTTGGGAAAGCACTTTCAACTCTTCCCTGGCCCTAAGTTAGGAACAGAGCTGAAGAGAGGTATCTACAGGACCGCCAAGTACATTTTATTTCATTCTTTCATTATGTCACTGTAAAGAAATTAAGTGAAGCTGTCAGTAAGGAAAAAGAAAATTAATGGTGCGGATGTTATCCAAAGACAGGAAATTGGTTAGCCATTGCACTGGGATTTCACAGCAGGTTGGTGCAGTGATTTTCTCACAGCTCCTTGTTGAAAACAATTGATATAATTTTAATGTGATTTTAATTGCTTTATTCTCACATCAGCCTGAGAAGTTTCTAGTGATGCTAAGTTATTCATTTTTTATAAGAAGCTAACATAAATAAAAGTGTTAAGAACTGGGGTTTCCAGTGTGGAGTTTAAAGAACTTGGTGGGGAGGAGCTAGAGAAGGTAAAGGGAGGGGGAGTGGGAGGTAGGCAGAAAGGGTGACTTTACTCCTTTCCAGAATCATGGAGTTGCAGAGAGCTAGCTTTGGATGTTTATATACCATTTGACATTCATCAGTGCCCTGCAGCCTAAGACCACCTGTAACGCAACTGTAGTAAACAAAGTTAGGCTTATTAATTGCTGCAGCAAGGGAGACTGCCCACCTTTGGGAATTTAGGGGCATCTAAAAAGGGAGGATTAGAGAAGAGGTGCTTAATAAGGTTTGGGGAGCTGGAGTTAGTCGTAGGATGGTCTTTGCAGGGTTTGATTAGGTTTTGTAAACAAGAAAGTTCCTAGAAGAGTGAGCATCTTATCTTTGGAACACATGCATCTTTGTGGAGTTACTGTTAGGTTTGTCTGTGGTCTTATCTCAGAACACGTGGGTCTGAAGGAACTGGTGTTTCAAGAGTTTGAGTTTAGATAGTCCATGATGTGCACCATGGCATGGTCTGGCACAATTTTGCTGTTTTGCAAGTGAGGCTCATGTTCTGCAGGTTGTGGTTTCTGTTTTAACTCTCAGTACTCCCATCCCCACTCTAGTCTAAACTGTCAGTAGGATCCCTCCTCATTTTATCGCTATTTTTTTGTTCCATAACTGAGATCATTCTACTGACATGTTTGTATGATGTTAAGAGACTGATGGCTGAGTAACCTCCTGAAAGATGCCTTTTTCTTTAGTTTGCAATGGACAATTTGAAATGGGGCTCACAAACAGAAACCTAACACTCAGTAAGTCATCTTGCTTGATCCCTCCCTCATCATGAGTCTTCACCATAACTGTGCACAACAGATGTTGTGTGTCTTAGATTGAGCAAACAATCCAGCTCAACAAATTACCATACGAGGGAACTATTATGACTTCCAAGCACTGTCCTCTCTCCCTCTCTGTCAGACTCTTCCTCAGGAGGCCAGGAGGGTCTGCCCAGCACGCCAGCATGGCAGACTGCTCCCTGGACTGGGTCCTGAGGTGGGTGAGCTGGTCAAGAAATCCGTCAGATGAGGAGCCAACAAGGTAGCAAACACTGAGTTCTTAGAGGCTGCTGAACATTGGGACTGAGGAAGCCAAGTTCAGATGCCAGGTCAGGTGGCACAGAATGGGGCCTGTGGCTGAGATCAGGGGCTGGGTGGTTTTTGAAACGGATGATTCAAAGGATGCCCTGGAAGCTTGTCTTGTTGGCTGGCTGAGGGGCCTGCAGGGGTGGGTCAGACCCAAGGAAGCAGAGTCAGTGCAGACACAAGTCTTCTTTCTCTTCTTTCTTCCATCCCTCCAAGAATATTCAGCAGAGATCTTAGACAGCCCACCATTCTCCCTTAAAGTGGGTTGTGAAATAGGCTTATAGACTCTACTCTCAGCCCATTGAGCTTGTCTCCCTCATGAGCCGAGCCAGATGGAAATGACTGTATATGCCAGTGAAATTCTATTGGCATGACTCTAAACTTCTTTTCAGGAAGGGTGGTGAAACCAAAATGTCTCAGTCTGTAATGCCTGTGTTGGTCATTCTTGAAGACACCCCATGCCAAGTCATGTCTGGGGTGTAGTAGGTAGTTAGAAGGACCATCTATGTTCTCTAGATACCAGAAGGGGTGAGGGCAGGGAAGGGAGCTCTACCAGGCAAAAGTTATAAATCCAGGCAGGAAGTCTGAGTCAGGGTGATTCCTAGGAGAGTTATCAGATCTTCAACAGGGAGGAAGATGATGGGTCCCAGCAGGGCTAGATTGGGTTGAGGTTTTAAAGATGCATGGTATTGGGTACTGATGTGTTTTTGTTCTGTGTCTCATCTCCCCTCTGTGTTCTTTGCAATCTTTCTGTGTTCAAGGGAAAGTCTCCAATAGGAGAGTGATTTTTTCACATCCATTCTTGGGAAGAAAGAGAGAGAAATGTTCTAATAAAGAGAGAATGATTTAGGAGAGGTCCCCAAAGAGCCAAGACCGAGAGAGAGGAGATCCCCCCCCCAAAAAAAAACACTCTTTGGGAAAGCAAGATTATTCATCAACTTTACTCTTTCCATAGAAAGTTCCTTTCTCGAATCCATGGTCCATTGGTTTGCTTCCTTCTCAGGGATAATATGCAATATGGAGAAATACCATAGCACCAAATTCCCAGAGGACCTGAAAAACCAGGGGTAGAGGGAAACAAATCAGGGACTGAAGTACAGGGCAATCAGGCTAGAAGCCCATTTTCCATTACTAATTTATAACATTAGTATGGGATTAGCCATAAAGCTGATAATCTCAGATACTTTCTGAGCACTTTAAAGAAATTCCTGACAGACCCTCACTCAGGAGCATCTGAAGATGACATAGAAGGACAGCACATTATTAATAGTTAGAAAAAAATGGCTACCATGGATTGAATGCCAGTTATGGGTCAGGCACTTGTAGGTAGATGTGATTAGTCCCATTTTACAGATGAGGAAAGTGAGGCTCAGAGAAATAAAATTCCTTGTTAGTAAATGGTGGAAGCAGGAGTCAAGCGGATTGGATTGCATCACAATGATACATGCCTTCCCTGATGCTTGTGAATATTCCAACAAAAAAAAAAATTTTTGTTCTGAACTTTATTACCTTGAATTTGTTTTTCTCATCTCCATCAATACCAGCTATCCATGGGCAAAGCTGAAATCCTATATTGCACATGAACACAGGGAGTCAAATAAACGTGCCTACATTCCTACTTATTAGCTACCTTTTCACCCCTCATCTCCATAAGATTGTAGAGGTGTCTATGAATAATTTATGTCATGCTCTGGACTGCCAAGTTGGCTATGAACCACTTTTAAATCTCTTCTCCAGAAAAAAAAAGTATATTTATTTTCCAAGTAGAGGAAACTTTGGGAATTTTGAGAAGCAAATTGGTGGTCTTCAGACGGCTCCTACAGAAACCATTCATCTCTAAAATATCCTGTAAGCGTAAATGACACCTGGGGTGTGTGTGTGTGTGTGTGTGTGTGTGTGTGTGTAAAATCCATTTTTCTTACAAAACAGTTGGGAATGCCCTATTTTCTTAGAGTGGCACCATAAAGAGTTATGTTTAAAGTCTTATTCTGGCATCTTAATTCTGGATGTGAGACGTGTAAATGGTATAGGACAAAAGATTTGGAATAATATTCAGGAAGTGTCTTGGGCAAAGAAGGGGCTTTGGGAGCCCATCCCATCCTTTGGAAATGGTCAAGGACAGGCTGGACGATTCTTGAAAGGAGGTTGGGGAAGTTGAGAGAAATGGGCTGGACTTGTGGTTCCAAACCTACCTACACATGGCAATCACCTGTGAGTTACCAAATGAGACTCTCACAGCATGAGGACAAAATATGTCTACTTTTAACAAGCTTCTCAGGTAATAACCATGCTTCTACTTGAACTCCAGTTCTTTGGAAATCATTGCACCAGATCACTGTACCCCAAAGATACCTGAATATAAGAATCACCTGGCAGCACTCATTAAATGTACAGTATACCAGCCCTCTCCTCCGATTTTCTGAAGACTTGTGCAGGATCCAGGAATCAGTGTTTTTAACCAAATTGGGGGGAATTTGGGACTCACTGGACTAAATGGTCACTGGAGCCCTTTATAACACTGAGAGTCCATGGTCCAGACAAGAGGATTCAATTTTATTTAGCTCAGCTCACATACCATGAAAGTGAAGGCACACACATAGATAACATTGAAACGACCCGGGGAAGTTTCATGAAGTACACACAGCATTCCATGGGAGAACCAGAGCAGGAACATTTAACCAGCTAGGGGAAATCAGGCACGACTTCCTGGGCCCAGTGATGGTTGCACTGGAGTCATCAAGGATCGGCTAAGCATTAGCTGTGGGCAATGAGTGTTTCCCGTAGTAGGACCAGTGTGAGGAACGTCTCCGAGACTGAAACAGGGAGGGGATGGAAGAAATGGGTAAAATATGGTGCAGGATGTGGAGGGAGCAGAGGCTCCAGAGCTGGGCAAGAAAGACATCATGGAGGAGGACATGGTAAGTGGTGACATTAGGCTAAGTGAGAGGCTCTGGCAGGGAAGTCACAAGGCATGGTTTGTGTTTTAGCTGGACCATTCTGGCAACTTGGTAGAGACTGGAAGTGGGGGGCTGGGGTGGGGGGAACTGGAGGCAGGAGACAGGTAGGTGGTCCTAATAAAGCTTTGGTGAGAAATGATAACCAGGACAATGGTTGCTGGAGTAGAAAAGGGAATGAAAGTGACAGCTTTGCGGTGTCGTGGCCACACTGTCTCATATTTAAGTGAGAAGGATCATTTTCTCACTTTTGTCTTGCCCTCTTTTCTGTTGAGCACAAGGGAATGCTGCTTGTACAGCAAGGTTCTAAAGCGTTTTAGGTGAAAAGGAGTCCATCCATTCTTATCTGCCACTACTTTACGTAGGACCCAGACCTAAGTCCGCCAAGATCTGGGTTGGAGACGGCTCTAAATGGAGACTGAGTTGGAGACAGCTGTAAAGGGCAGACACCATGCTGTGGTCTCTTCAACAGGCCAAGGTGGATGTCTGCTTGGCTCCCCATTTAAGGACACAGGAGATGACAGGGTTTTCCACTGGCTAGTCTTGTAACCTGAGACCAGTGACTTAACCTCTTTACACCTGAATTTCCCCAGCTGTACACTGGGAAAACACCACAGGAGCAGAGATCCATGTGAAGAAAAAACTTTCAGGAGATGCTCTGGAAGGTCTGATTTACACTCTAATCATACTGAGGATACTGGTGGGACACCAAAAGGACAAATGTTCTCCCCACATATGGTGATCTTTTTAAATGTAACTATTAATTCTAATAAGTTACCTGTAAGATTGTTTGGGTTTTTGAAGGTATACAGCCATATCATGTCGGAATAATGACACTTCCCAGTTTTCCTACTTTTCTTTTTCTTGCTTTTTTACATTGCCTGGGACTTCCAGTACAATGATAAATACAAGTGATGAGGGTAGGTATTTCTTCCTTATTCCCAGTCTCAGGGGAAAGCTTTCAATTTTTCACCAGTATGTGTGATGTTTGCTCTGTTTTTTGTTGTTGTTGTTGTGTTTTTGTCATTGTTGTTTTGCTTTGCTTTCATTTTTGTATTTTTTGTTAGTAATCCTTTATTAGATGAAGGAAATTCCATTCCTAATTTGCAAAGGCATCTTTTTTTTTCATAAATGGATGTTGAATTTTAGCAAGTGATTTTTCTGACTCTACTTAGACAATCTTATGGTTATCTCCTTTATTTAGTTAATATGGTATATTATACTGATAGATTTTCAAAGGTTAAACTAATTCATTCGTGTTGGGAGTGGGCTCTGACCCCATCTAGTCATGATGTATTATCTTCCGTATAAATTACTAGATTCAGTTTGCTAATATTGTACATAAGAGATAATATACCAAGGACTTTAATTTTTAATAGTCTTTTCAGGTTGCAGCATTAAGGTTATATGGGGAAGTTTTTTCTCCTTTTCTATTCTCTGAAAGAGTTGTATAAGATTGGTGTTATTTTCCTTAAATGTTTGGAAGAATTTACTTGTAAAGAATCTGGGACTGGTGATTCCTTTGTGCAAAGGTTTGAAATTATGGATATAGTTTCTCTAATAAAAATGATATAAAAATTTTTGGCTTCTTGTATCAGTTATGGAATGTTAGGTCTTTCAAGGAATTTGACTCATTTCCCCTAAATTAAAAATTTTCATTTGCATAGAATTGTTCATAATATTCTCTTCTTACATTGATAATATCTGTTGGCACCATAAGGGTGACCTCTTTTTCAGTCTGGATATTATTAATTTGTACAAATTATTTCTGTATCTTTTTTCTTGATGAGTTTCACTACATACACATCAGTTATATTAGTCTTTAAGGAACCAACTTTTGTTATATTGATTTTCTCTACTGTGCATTTTATTTCTATTTCACTGTTTCCAGCTCTTATCTTTATTATTTCCTTCTTGGAAATTTCCTCTGGGGGTAATTTGTTATTCATTTTCTAGCTTTTTGCATGGATAATTGGATCATTGATTTTTCTGTATTTCTTTCTTTAAAATATAAACATTCAAGTCTATAAATTTCCTTCTAAGCACAACTTGAACAACAGCCCACAAATTTTAATATATTGTATTTTCATTATTATTCACCTAAAGTATTTTCTAATTTACATTTTGATTTACTTTGATCCATGGATTATTTAGAAGTATATTGATTAATTTCCATATATATGGAAGTGTTCTGCTTATATTTTTATTATTGATTTCTATCTTGATTCTACTGTGATCATAGAATATATTCTGAATCATTACAACTTTTGAAATTTGTTGATCTAGCATATGATCTGTTTTGTTTGATATTCCATGTGTACTGGAAAACATTGTGCATTTTTCAGTTATTGGGTATGACATTCTATATATGTCAATTAGGACAATTTTGTTAATTGCTATTTTGTATATATGTACCGAATTTTTGGCTAATTGTTGTCAGTAATTGAGAGAGCTATGTTTAAATCTCTAACTACTAGGGTGGGTTTTTCTATTTCTCCTTTTAGTTCTGTCAGTTTTTGCTTTATATATTTGGAGGTCATATTTTTAAGTGCATACAAATCTAGATTTTTATATCTTTCTATTACATTGACATTTTTATCATTATTAAATGTCTCTCTTTGTAGTAATATATCTTACCTTAAGGTTAATTTGCCTGTTATTAATATCATTATATCAGCTTTCTTTTGAGGAGTGTTTTCATGGCATATATTTTTCTCTTATTTTACTTTCAATCCTTTTGGGCTTTTGTATTTATAGTATTTCTCTTTTAAGAAGCATATCAATGAGTTGTTTATTTTTTTAGTTCAGTCTGATTATCTTTTACCTGGAGTACATAATATAATTATTGATATAATCAAGTTTAATCCAAATCCATTATTTGATTCTTTTTAAAAGCCTGTCTAGTCTTCTTTTGGAATAGCTAACTATTTTTACTATATTTCCAACTTCTGTTAGCTTGTTAGCTATACATGCATTTATTATTGTTTCTCAGCCTCAGCATTATTGACATTTTGTGCTGTATAATTCCTTGTTGTGAGGTGCTTTCCTGTAATTGTAAGATGTCTAGCTGTATCCTTGGCCTCTAACCATCAGATGCCAGAAGAAATCCCCTCCTCCAAGTTGTGACAATCAAAACATGTCTTGACATTTCCAGATTGTCCCGCGTGGGCATATTTGCCCCTGGTTGAGAACCACTGTCCCGGGGATTACAATACACAACACTAGTACTTTTACAGGTTCTCGTATAATGCAAGAACATTCTAACATTTTAGCTCCATTTAAACCCTCCTTCATTTTGTGTTAATGTTTTATGAATTTCAATTATATAACACTACTTATAGTTGAAATGTATACATATAAATATACATATATAAATATACATATATTTAATTCCATAGACATTTATGTTGTTGTTTTAAATAGTCAATATTCATTGAGATTTACCTAAATTCTGTCCATTCAATTTTTCTTATATTAACATGCTTCCTTCTAGCATCATTTTTCTTCTGCCTGAAGAATTATCTTTCATATATTTAAGTCTGCTAGTGATGAATCTATCCTTTTCTGCATGCCTGAAAATGTTTTTGTTTTTCACCTCCTCCTTTTGTTGTTGTTTTTTGGAAGGAGACTTCCTTTCTGTTGGCTTGCTGTTCCTGTTAGATTTCCCTTGGCCCTTTCCCTGGACACTGGCAACTGGTTCTGGTCCCCAGCTCCCCTTTTCAGCTTCCTTCTGCCCCACAGTTTTCCTGCAGGATCTGGCCCTGCTCCAGAGAGACACTCGCTGGAGACACTGAACCACCAGCCAGCTGTACTTGTTGCCTTGGATGTCAGTGCCAATGCTGTGGGGGAGGATTGAGAGGGTCCATAAGGGGAAGGCTGAGGGTGGCACATGGCTGCAGTGGGGTGTGCTGGGAAGGTAGCTCCTCTGTTGTTATCCAGGGTTCCAGGAGCTTTGGACTGTGCCTGGCTGTGCTGCGGGGATACCATTAGCTCTGGATGGGCTTCCAGGAAGACTAGAACTGGTAGGTATTTATGACTTTTATTTCATGTAAGCAAAATTGGATCTCTCTTCCTAATCCCTTCTCCCTCCCTCCCTTGTCCTCCCTCCTCTCTCTTTTTCTTTCTCTCTCTCTTTCTGTCTCCTCCCTGACACAGCTCAGCTCTTGCTTGCAGTGTCTCTCTCATTCTCACATCTCACTAAGGCCTACCAGAGGCCTCTTGCAGACCTTTGTCAGAAGTAGAATGGCTCTGTAGGGTTTACTGCTCCCCTCCTCTTCCCCCTTTTTGTCTCTTGGAAAAGGCCCTTGGGAACTGCATAGCCTTCAGTGAGCCAGGGTGAATTTGGGGTCACCTTATTCAAAAGAATAAGGCCAAGTGGACCTGATTCCTCCTAACCTTTTAGGGAATAACAAGTGAAGATCTCAGGAGCCCTCATATCAGCCTGGAAATCAGGTTGGGTGGGGGTACACAAGGTTGCTACAAAGCATATTAAACAGAGTTTAGGGAAGTACTTGGGAAGGAGTCTTTATGTAGAACTGGAAAGTCCATTGGGGAAGCTGTTTCCTAATATTCTTTGTGTTTGTTGAATGAAGAAACTCAGAGGGCTGGGCTGTCTCTAAAAGAACTGATGGGTTAAAGGGAAAGTAGTAACCTTGAGCTTAATGGAATAATTCAGGGCTGTATTTAACTTCATACTTTCCTCTTCTGTTTAATGGGATGATAGGTGCCATCCCAGTGCCCCGTAAGCCCTGGTGTTGTTTTCTGGACATTATTTTATTTGACACCTCTTGAAGTGTTGCAGTTGAAATTGATGATGGGTACAAAAGCCCTCTCAGACTAAATCTTAAGCTCATTTGACCTCAATATATGTTGATTTAGACTCCCAGTCCCTGAAGTGGCTGTGTGTGTGGCCTTTTAATTTAGAAGATACCCTCTAGAACTGAGAAGTTCTGGACTCTGGGATGACTTTGGCCCTTAATTCAAGATTATGGTTCCTTTCCAAAGCATCTCGTTAAGAACAAGTCCACACTTGTCTGGGGTATGTGGAATACAAGGGAAAGCTGTGGGTATGCTGGTAGCTACTAGTGGCTTTTTCTGTCCCCCTCAGAAACTCTTGCAACTAAAATTACCCACAACTCATTAAACAGAATGACAAATGCCTCCTGTCGTTTCAGACCAGCCTGAGACTGAAACCATTACAGTCCACTTGCCTCTGCATTAAAATTAGATTTATGTGATTTTAGTAATGTTTATTAGCCCTTTAAGACTGAGTATGATGTGAACTACAATTTGGGCAGCTAGAATCGTGAACCAGGACAAAAGAGAAGTTTCAATTTGTCTTGTTACTTCCAGCATTTTGTAGCCTGTCTCCACTAGGAAGGTGACATGCTACCTGAGTGCTTCTGAGATTTCTTAATAAAATGGTCTGTAAATTTTTTAAAAAGTAGTTAACTTCCATTTTTGAAGGACATTTTCTAAGTTGGCAGTTATTTTCTTTCAGCACATTAGTAGTGTTATCCCATTGTCTTCTGGATTCCAAGTTTCTGTTGTAAACTGGCCATCATACTTATCGTTCAATTAAAGGGAATATATCTTTTTCCTCTGGAAGTTTTAACTATTTCTGCAGTGTCTTTGCTTTTCAGCAATTCAGTTATTTCTGTTTAGGTTTTCTTTGTATTTTTTCTACTCAAGCTTGTAGAGCTTCTTGAATCTGGCTTAATATTTTTTAACAGTGTTTCAATTTCCTAAGCTGCTCAAAACAAATACCAGGACACGGGTTGAGTTAAACAATGGGAGTTTATTTGCTCATGGTTTTGAGGCCTAGAAAATGTCTAAATCAAGGCATCATCAAGGCAATGCTTTCTTCCTGAAGACCAGCTGCTGGCGATCCTTGGCTCTACTGTCATATGGCAAGGCACACAGCGGGATCTGCAGGTCTCTCCCTTCTCTAATGGGTTTTGGATTTTGTTGATTTCAGCTAACTGGCTATCTCTCTGTGTGTCTGAATTTCATTCTCTTATAAAGGGCTCCAGTAGTAGGATTAAGACCCATCTTCAGTGAACTATGTCACACCCTAACAGAAGTAACCTCATCACAAGGTCCTGCTTACAAAGGGTCCACAGCCATAGGCATGGATTAGATTTAAGAACCTTTTTTTTCTGGGGCTTGTATGGCTTCAAGCCACAAAAATCGGTATTGGAAAATTCTTTGCCAGTTGTCTTCAAATATTGTGTTGCTCCATTCTCTCACTTTTATTTTTTTGGGGGCCATCAATCACACTGTCCTTGGGTCTCTGGAGCTCCTTTCTACTTTCATTTTCCATCTTTTTTCTGTCTGTGGTTCAATCTAAGATTTTCTGTTAGCAATCTTCCTGTTAATTCTTCTGCAAGGTCTAATATACTGTTAAACCCACATACTGAATTCTTAATATTATTTATTACATTTTTCAGTTTTAGGATTCCTCCCTTTTTTTTTTTTTTTTGAAATTCCAATTCTCTGGTGAAATTCTCCATCTTTCTTTGATTTTTTGGTATATATTAATTACAAATATCTATGTCATTCTGGGTGTCATTATTCTTTGTTTCTCATTATTTACCCCCAATGTAAGCATAACTTAGGAGGCAGAAAATGCCTCAAGAAGGGTTTGTTCCCAGAATGTCCAGTTCTCCTCAATGAATGTCCCTTCTCTACAGGACTTCGGTTTGTGTTTGGAAACTTTGCTTTTTCAAGGACACCTCTTCCTTGGCCTCTCTCTGAAGCCTTTGAATGGTTTATTGCTGTTTTTATATTTTATCCAGCATTTATAATTGTTCTTAGTGGGAGGGTTGTCTGATAGCCACTACTCCATCATAGTCAGAAATAGAATTCCTCTTGTGTTTGTTTTTTATTTATTTTTATCTGAGAAGTTATAGGTTTACAGAAAAATCATGCAGAAAATATAGATTTCCCATTTACCTGCCCTCATGCACACAGTTTTCTCTGTTATTAATACTTTGCCTTAGTGTGATGCCATTGTTGCAATTGGTGAAACAATTTTATTGCAATCATACTATTAACAATAGTCCATAGTTTGCTTTGAGTTCAGTGTTTATCTTGTACAGCCCTATGGTTTTAAAAAATATTATTTTAATAACATATATAAATTTTAAATTTTCCCTTTTAACTGCATTCATATATATAATTCAGTCATGTTAATTACATTCACAGTGTTGTGCTACAATTAACTCTATCCATTACCAAAATTTTTCCATCACCCCAAACAGAAACTTTGCGCCAATTATTGATTAACTCCCCATTTCCTACCCCACCCTGGCCCCTGGTAACCTGTATTCTAGTTCCTGACTCTATTACTTTGCTTATTCTAATTATTTCATCTCAGTGAGATCAAGTACTTTTGTTGTTTTGTGTCTGGCTTATTTCACTCAACATGATGTCTTCAAGTCTCATCCATGTTGTTGCATGTATCAGAACTTCATTCCTTTTCACAGCTGAATAATATTCCATTGTATGTTTATACCATATTTTGTTTAATTATTCATCTGTTGACAGACAATTGAATTGCTTCCAACTTTTGGCAATTGTGAATAATGTCACTGTGAAAAATGATACGCCAATATCTCTTTCAGTCCCTGCTTTCAATTATTTGGGGTATACACCTGGAAGAGGGATTGCCAGGTTATATGTAATTCTATACATAACTTTCTGAGGAACATTGAAACTATTTTCCACAGCACCTGCATCATTTTACATTCCCACCGACAATGAATGAGTTTTTCTATTTCTCCAAATCCTTTTCAACACTTGGGATTTTCCACTCTAGTGGGTGTGAAAAGGTATCTCATTGTGGTTTGGTTTCCATTTCCCTAATTGCTGATGATGTTAAGTATCTTTTCAAGTGCGTCTTGGCCATTTGTATATCTTCTTTGGAGAAATATCTATTCAAGTTTTTCACCCATTTTTTATTTGGGTTGCTTGTCTTTTTTTTGTTGAGTTGTAGGATTTCTTTACATATTCTGAATATTAAACTCTTACTAGATGTGCGGTTTTCCAGATATTTTCTCCCATTCTCTAAGTTTTTTCCTACGATCATGATGAAGTCCTTAAATGCACAAAAGTTTTTAATGCTCATAAAGTTCTATTTATCTACCTTTTCATTTGTTGTTTGTGCTTCTGTTGCTCTAAGAAATCATTGCTTAATACAGGTCCTGAAAGTGCTTCCTTAAGTTTTCTTTTAAGAATTTTATAGTTGTGGTTCTTTAATTTAAGTCTTTGATTGATTTTCAGTTAATTTTTTATATGGTGTGAGATAAGGGTCCACCTTCATTTGTTTGCATATGGATATCGGGTTTTCCCAGCACCATTTGTTGAAGAGACTATTCTTTACCAATTGAGTGGACTTGGCACTCTTGTCAAAAATCAATCGGCCATAGATGTGCAAGTTTATTTCTGAAATCTCAATTTTATTCCATTGGTCTATTTGTCTGTCCTTGAGCTAGTATCATGCTGTTTTGATTACTGGAGCTTGGTAATAAATTTTAAAATTGGGAAGTGTGAGTCCTCCTTCATTCTTCCTTTTCAAGATGATTTTGGCTATTTGGGACCCCTTATCTTTCCACATAAATTTGGTGATTGCCTTGTATGCAAAGAAGGCTGTTGGAATTTTGATTGGGATTGCTGAATCTTTAAATTGCTTTGGGTAGAATTGAAATCTTAACCATATTTAGCCTTCTAGTCCATGAAAAGGAATGTCCTTTCTTTTATTTAGTGTATTTTTTTCTTTGGCTGCTCAAGCAAATACCATGCAATGGATTGGCTTAAACAAGGGGAATTTATTGGCTCTCAGTTTTGAGGCTAGGAGAAGTCAAAAATCAAGGTGTCATCAAAGTGATGCTTTCTCCTAGAAAGCTCTGGCGCTCTTGGGCTCACTGATGGTGATCCTTGGTCCTTTGCTCTTGTCACATGGTAACGTGCCTAACAGCCTCTCCTGGCTTCTCCTTTCTCTTTCGGCTCTGTTGACTTCCAGTTTTTGGCTGCTCCCTCTGGCTTTCTTGCTCTCTATGACTTTCCATGTATGTCCCTCAGTAACAGGAATTAGATCCCTCCTGATTTGGCTGGGCCACACCTTAACTAAAGTAACCTCATCAAAAGGTCCTATTTACAAGAATTCATACCCATAGGAATGGATTAAGTTTAAGAACATGTTTTCCTGGGGTATATAGCTCCAAACCCCCACATTTAGATCTTCTTTGGTTTCTTTTAGCAATGTTTTGTAGTTTTCCATTTTACATCTTTGGTTAAATTTGTTCCTATATATTTGATTCTTTTAGTTGCTATTGTGCATGGATTTTTTTCTTGATTTCCTCTACAGATTTTTCATTACTAGTGTTCAGAAACACTACTGATTTTTTGAGTGTTGATCCTGTACCCCACCACTTTGCTGAATTTTTAAAATTAGCTATAATAACTTTGTTGTGGATTTTTCAAGATTTTCTATATTTAGGATCATGTCATTTTCCAATAGGGAGTGTTTAACTTCTTTCTTGCCAATTTGGATGCTTTTATTTATTTCTTTTTTTCCCTTTTCTTTCTTTCTTTCTTTTTTTTGCTTAATTACTCTGGCTGGAACTTCAGTACAATGTTGAATAACAGTGGTGACACTGGGCATCCTCATCTTGTTCCTGAACTTCAGAGGAAAGCTTTCAGTGTTTCACCATTGAATATGATATTATTTGTGGGTTTTTCAGATAGGCCCTTTATCATGTTGAGGAAGTTTCCATCTATTCCCAGTTTTTCTAAGTGTTTTTAACAAGAAGGGATGCTGGATTTTGTCAAATGCTTTTCTGAATCAATTAAGATGATCATGTAGTTTCTTTCCTTCATTCTTTAATGTGGTATATAGCATTAATCAGTTTTATTATGTTGAGGCAAACTCACATACCGGGGCTAAATTGACTTCCTCATGGTGTATAATTCTTTTAATATGCTGTTGGATTTGGCGTCTAATATTTTTTTGAGGATGTTTGCATCTATATTCATAAGGGATATTGGTCTGTGATTTTCTTTTCTAATGGTATCTTTAGCTGGCTTTGGTATAAGGGTAATGTTGACCTCATAGAATGGGTTAGGAAATGTTCCATCCTCTTTAATTTTTTGGAAGAATTTCAACAGGTTTGGTGTTAATTCTTCTTGGTATGTTCGGTAAAATTCACCAGTGAAGCCATCTGCTTCTGGGCATTTCTTTGTTGGGAAGGTTCTGATTACTGGTTCAATCTCTTTACTTGTTATTGGTCTCCTATTTCTTCTTAAGTCAATGTAAGTAGTTTAGATGTTTCTAGTAATTTGTCCATTTCCTCAGGGTGTCTAATTTGTTTGCATATAGCAGCTCATAATATCCTCTTATAATCCTTTTTATTTCTGTGGAATAGGTATTAATGTTCTACTTTCATTTCTGATTTTAGTTATTTGCATTCTCTCTCATTTTTTCTTTGTCAGTCTAGCTAAAGCTTTGTGGGATCTTTTCAAAGAACCAACTTTGGTTACACTGATTCTCTCTATTGTTTTTTAAATTTCATTTATCTCCACTCTAGTCATTGTTATTTGCTTCCTTCTGATTGATTTAGGTTTAGTTTGCTCTTCTTTTGCTAGATCATACAGTCATGAGGTTATGTGTCTGTTTTAAGATCTTTCTTCTTTTTAAATGTAAGCATTTAGAGCTGTAAATTTCTCTCTCAGCACTGCCTTTGCTGCACCCCATAGGTTTTGGTGTGTTGTGTTTTCATTTTCATTCACCTCAAGATATTTCCTAATTTTCCTTGTAATTTCTTCTTTGACTCATGAATTATTTAATAATGTGTTTAATTTCTACCTATTTATGAATTTTCCAGTTCTCCCACTGCCTTTGATTTCTAGCTTCATTCCACTGTGGTTGGGAGAAGATACATTGTATGATTTCAATATTTTAAAATTCATTGAGACTAGTTCTGTGGCCTAAAAAATGATCTATCCTGGAGAATGACCCGTGTAACTAGAGAAGAATGTGTATCCTATAGCTTCTGGGTAAAGTGTTCTATGTGTATCTATTAGTTCTAATTGGTTGAGTGTATTGTTCAAGTCTTCTATTTCTTACATGGGCTCAGGGCCTATGAGAGCCTCTATTCCAGGAGATCCCAGTATGTAGCCAGCAACTTCCACTTTAGTGGCAAATAGTGTTAGGCTAAGGAGGGCAACATCTAGATCTTCTGTCTAGATGTTCTATCCATTATTGAAAGTGGTATATTGCAGTCTCCTACTATTAATTTAGAACTGGCTATTTCTTCCTTCAAAGGGGTTAATATTTCTTCATAACTGTTGGCTCTGGCATTAAGGTGCATATCTATTTATAATCCTCCTATCTTCTTATTGAATTGATCCATTAATCAGTATATCGTGGTCTTCTTTTTCCCTTGTAACAGTTTTTGACTTAAAGTCTATTTTATCTGATATTAGTATAGCTACCCCAGCTCTCTTTTGGTTAGTATTTACATGGTAATTTTTTCCCATCCTTTCACTTTCATCCTACTTGTGTCTTTGAATTTAAGATGAGGCTCTTGTAAACAGCATATATTTGAGTCGTGTTTTTTATTCATTCTGCTAGTGTCTGTTTTTTGACTGGACAGTTTAATTTGTTTACATTTAAAATAGCTATGGATAATACAGGAATTTCTTCTGCCATTTTGCTATTTGGTCTTTGTAAGTTTTATACCCATTTTCCCCCTCAATTCTTCCAATAATGTCTATATTCATATTTATATGATTATTTTATTTTACCATTTTGAATCCCTTCTTATTTCCCTCTGTATATATTTTACAGATATGTTCTTTGTAGTTGCTATGGGGCTTAAAATTCCTATCCTAAATCAACAACAATCACATTTGGTTTTATACCAATTTAAGTTCAATAGCACACATTAACACTGTTCCTGTACCCCTTATCACTCACATTTTTGTTTTTCTTGTTAAAAATTATATCTCTCTACATTTTATGTCCACAACAATAGATTCATCACTAATTTTTATACAATTGCATTTTAGAAATTTTAAGTAGTAAAAATGGAGTTAGACACCGAAATATACAGTACTTAGTTCTCCTCTCATTTATAGTTACCCATATGGTTACCCCTACAGGAGGTCTTCGTTTCTCTATGCTGCTTTGCTCTATCTCTAGTGTTCT
This sequence comes from Choloepus didactylus, assembly GCF_015220235.1. Lineage (NCBI taxonomy): Eukaryota > Metazoa > Chordata > Mammalia > Pilosa > Megalonychidae > Choloepus > Choloepus didactylus. The sequence goes on from NC_051311.1 coordinate 146,811,802, forward strand.
TTCCTTTCATTCTGAAGGAATCCCTTTAGCATGGCTTGCAGAATTGGTCTAGTAGTGACAAACAAACTCCCTCAGCCTTTGTTTATCTGGGAATGACGTAATCTCCCCCCTCATATTGGAAAGACAGTCTCTCTGGATAGAAAATTCTTATTTGGCAATTTTTTCCTCGACACTTTTAATATTTTGTCCCATTGCCTTCTTGCCTCCATTTGGGCTGATGAGAAACTGGCACTCAATCTTATTGGAGCTGCCTTGTACATAGCATATTGCTTTTTCCTTGCAGCTTTCAGAACTCTTCCTTGTCTTTGGCATTCAAGAATTGGACTCCTATGTCTCTGGGTGTGGTTTTCTTCAAGTTTATCCTTTATGGGGCTCGTTGGCCTCTTGAATGTGCATATTCATGTCTTTCATTAAATTTCAGAAGTTTTGTGACATTATTTCTTTAAATATTCCTTCTTCACTTTTCTCTTTTCCTTGTATATAAAGGTGCACTTGATGGTGTCCCATTGGTCTTTTCGTCTCAGTTCACCTCTTTTCATTCTTTTTCTTCTGCTCCTCAGCCTAAATCATTTAAATAGTCTTGTCTTTAAGTTCACTGATTTTTTTCTTCTGCCAGCTGCTGTCTGTTTTGAAACCCTTTAGGGAATTTTTCATTTCAGGTATTATGATCTTCAACTCCAGTATTTCTGTTTGGTTCCTTTTTAAAATTTCTGTCTCTTTATTGGAAATCTTATATTGTTTATTCATTATTTTCTTGATATCCGTTAGTACTTTCTCTGTGATTTCCTTTATCTCCTTGGTCATACTAAATGTTATTAAAAAAATCTTTGTCCAGTATTTCCAAAGTCTGACCTTCTTCATTGATGATTTTTAAATTTTTATCTTATTCCTTTTGATGGACCATCATTTCCTATTTCTTTCTTTGTCTTATTTTTTATTGCACACTGTACATTTGAAGATTTTAAAGTGTTAACACTGGGATTTAGTCTCTGAGATGTCTATTCCTTAGTTTATATCCAGCCAGTGTTATGACAGAGATTTCCTGGAGTGCTGGAATTTAACAAAATCAAACGAACCAATACAAAAGCCACATTCATAGTCTTTGCAAATTGGCTCTGTATTGGCTGGTACTTTCTTTCAGAGTTTAATCTTCCTCTCAGGAAGGTCACCTTGAGGTAAAAATAAAGTGCAAGTTCCTCTTCATTTTTTCTTAGCCTGTGTTGTCTTGGACTTGTGCTTGCTTGTGGGCTGAGGAATTCTGTTTACAGGAGTCAGTGGCCCCTGGACTTCCAATGAAATAGACTTTCACTCTCCTAGGTGCTCTATGGTATCTCTAAACCCAGTAATCCTTTGCCCTAGACTGCTTTGACTTAACTGTTTCTTATACTGCTTTGGCTGTCTGCAAGCTGCTTATGCCTGTAGGGTAGGTTCTGAGAAGGCAGGTCTGAGGAGCGTTTCATTTCTCAGTCTTCCAGGCTCCCACTGGATAGATAGGCACCAACACACAGGCACCTCAGTAGGCACATGGGGGAACAAGGCAGGGTCCCACAGTGTCAGTGCAGGCTGGCTTCACACTGCACCAGGGAGGGGATGGTAGGGGGCAGCAGGGGAACCAGAAACTTCTCCTACCATTTTTTAAGCTGTGCTTTCTTGACTTGACACTATCCCCATTACTACAACCTTTGAACTGTTTTCTGGAGTTTTGAGGTAGACGGCTTTGTCAGTTTTTGCTAGTTGTTCAAATATTCTGTAGAGGAATGACACCCTGCAGCATCTTACACTGCCATCTTGGTTGGCCAGGCTTTGTTTCATTTATAATTGATTCAACATAGTAGCCTTAGGGTTCCATTAAAAATTCAAGACAAAAAATGTAAAATATTTTCAGTCATTTTGATATATGCTTTTATTTGTCTCTTTTCACCCTTTTGAGGTATTATTCCATACAGTAAAATGTGCAGATCTTAAGTTCACGATTTGATGAGTTTTGAGAAATGTGTATACTCTCGTAACTCTGCCATTTTATTTTTAAATGTATTTTATTTATGTTACTCAACTCAATCAACAATAAAATAGGTTTATCATTATAGTCAAAACTCATAAATCAAAATAAATTTTCATAAAATGGAATTTCAGGAGGTTTATTTAAGCAACTGTATGAATTACCATGCTAATACAGCTCTCCCTATACAAAACAAGTAACAATGACTGGCTCTTAGAAGGTGAATAAATGTCTTCTGGATTGGAGCAAATTGTAGATTTTGTTTTTAAAATTAAGTTGCTCAAGTCTTTGCCTTTGATAATAAACAACTCTAAGTTTGGCAATTTTGTTTGAGTTATTTTTTAAACCACTTTTTATTATAAAGCTAAATCACTTTTATTGCTGCAAGATTGAAAAATGTAGAAAAGCTCCCCCAAAATTTCCTCCCAGTAAGTCTATTTTAGCTCCAACCCATACTTAACAGTTTGGTATATACCCTTCCTGGCATTTTATGCATGTAGATTTTTTTTTTTTTTTTTTTTTTTTTTTTTCATTTTTATTGAGATTGTTCAGATACCATACAATTATCCAAAGATCCAAAGTGTACAATCACTTGCCCCTGGGCACCCTCATACAGCTGTGCATCCATCACACTTAATTTTTGTTCAATTTTTAGAAACTTTTCATTACTCCAGACAAGAAATAAAGTGAAAGATGAAAAAAGAAAAAAAGAAAAGGAAACTCTAATCCTCCCCTATCCCTAACCAACCCCCCTCAATTGTTGACTCCTAGTATTGATATAGTACGTTTGTTACTGTTTATGAAAAAATGTTGAAATACTACTAACTGTAGTATATAGTTTGTAATAGGTATATAGTTCTTTCCTATATGCCCCTCTATTATTAACTTCTAATTGTATTGTCATACATTTGTTCTGGTTCATGAAGTGATTTCTAGTATTTGTACAGTTGATCATGGACATTACCCACCATAAAGAATCAGACAATACCACCAATGTCAAGTGTCTAACATGCCTCCCCTATCCCCCCTCTTATCTGCATTCACCTTGGTATATCACCTTTGTTACATTAAAGGAAGCATAATACAATGATTCTATTAGTTACAGTCTCTAGTTTATGCTGATTGCATCCCTCCCCCAATGCCTCCCCATTTTTAACACCTTGCAAGGTTGACATTTGCTTGCTCTCCCTCGTAAAAGAACATATTTGTACATTTTATCACAATTGTTGAATACTCTAGATTTCACCAAGTTACACAGTCCCAGTCATTATCTTTCCTCCTTTCTTGTGGTGTCTCACGTGCTCCCCATCTTCCTCTCTCAACCGTATTCATAGTTACCTTTGTTCAGTGTACTTACATTGTTGTGCTACCATCTCCCAAAATTGTGTTCCAAACCACACACTCCTGTCTTCTATCACCCTGTAGTGCTCCCTTTAGTATTTCCTGTAGGGCAGGTGTCTTGTTCACAAAGTCTCTCATTGTCTGTTTGTCAGAAAATATTTTGAGCTCTCCCTCATATTTGAAGGACAGCTTTGCTGGATACAGGATTCTTGGTTGGTGGTTTTTCTTTTTCAGTATCTTAAACATATCACACCACTTCCTTCTTGCCTCCATGGTTTCTACTGAGAGATCCGCACATAGTCTTATTAAGCTTCCTTTGTATGTAATGGATTGCTTTTCTCTTGCTGCTTTCAGGATTCTCTCTTTGTCTTTGACATTTGATAATCTGATTATTAAGTGTCTTGGCGTAGGCCTATTAATATCTCTTCTGTTTGGAGTACGCTGCGCTTCTTGGATCTGTAATTTTATGTCTTTCTTAAGAGATGGGAAATTTTCATGAATTATTTCCTCTATTATTGCTTCTGCCCCCTTTCCCCTCTCTTCTCCTTCTGGGACACCAATGATACGTACATTATTGTACTTTGTTTCATCTTTGAGTTCCCGGAGACGTTGCTCATATTTTTTCATTCTTTTCTCCATCTGCTCCATTGTGTGTAGGCTTTCAGGTGTTTTGTTCTCCAGTTCCTGAGTGTTTTCTTTTGCCTCTTGAGATCTGTTGTTGTATGTTTCCATTGTGTCTTTCATCTCTTGTGTTGTGCCTTTCATTTCCATAGATTCTACCAGTAGGTTTTTTGAACTTTTGATTTCTGCCGTATACAGGTCCAGTGCTTCCTTTACAGCCTCTATCTCTTTTGCAATATCTTCTCTAAACTTTTTGAATTGATTTAGCATTAGTTGTTCAAATTCCTGTATCTCAGTTGAAGTGTACGTTTGTTCCTTTGACTGGGCCATAACTTTGTTTTTCTTAGTGTAGGTTGTAATTTTCTGTTGTCTAGGCATGGTTTCCTTGTTTATCCAAATCAGGTTTTCCCAGACCAGAACAGAGGGAAGAAATATTCAGTATCTGGTTTCCCTGCGGGTGTGTCTTAGAAAATTGCTCCACCCTTTGATGCCTCGGGTCACTGTGCTTTTCTGCCCAGCAGGTGACGCCTGTTAGCCTATAATTCTTGACTGGTGTGAGGAGGTATGGCCGTGTTCCCCCAGGCTCTGGGGTCTGGTTCTGAATGGAAAGGGCCCCACCCCTTTCCTCCTAGAGAAGACAGAGCCCCCAGGTGGAGGTCATTAGCATTTCAATGGTCTCGCTCTCTGCTTGTGGTGTCTCCGCCCTTCCCCGAGTCACAGCCCTGGAAACTGAAAATGACTGGGGCTTTCTCCACTGAGCCGAAAAAGAAACAGATAGTCCCCTTCAGACCCAGTCAAGGCGACCCTCCGGCTCTCCCAGGTCAGTCGTCACCCAAAGCCTCTGTCTGTTTTTTGGGGATGCGTACCTGTAGTGAGCAGTTCACACTTGCTACTTAAAACCTCAGTTGGAACTCAGCTGAGCTGTATTTGCTTGCTGGGAGAGAGCTTCTCTCTGGCACCACGCGGCTCCGCAGCTCGGGCTATGGGGGTGGGGGTCTCCCGACCTGGTTCCGCAGGTTTTACTTACAGATTTTATGCTGTGTTCTCGGGCATTCCTCCCAATTCAGGTTGGTGTATGATGAGTGGATGGTCTCGTTTGTCCCCCCGCAGTTATTCTGGATTATTTACTAGTTGTTTCTGGTTTTTTGTAGTTGTTCCAGGGGGACTGCTTAGCTTCCACTCCTCTCTATGCCGCCATCTTGCCTCCCCTATGCATGTAGATTTTTAATAAAAATATGCTATACATAAATTTTTATAATCTGTTTTTCTTAGAACTTACAAATAAACCTTTTTTTCTCATGCCAACAAGTACACTTACACAATTCCCTTTTAAGTAGCTGCATAGAATTCTATTGCATGGAATTTACTTTTAAAATACCCTGTTGTTGGAACTTTGTATTTATTTCCATTTCGTTGCCATTATAAACCAACTATGTTATGAATCCCTAATGTGAAAAAATTTCCTGATCCACTGTTATTTTTTTAGGATAAATTTGTATCAGTGGAATTGCTGAGTCAATGTGATGCAGACATATTGCCAGATTTGCCCATGAGAAATTCTTTGCCAATTTGCTCTTTTTTTAATTTTTTATCATATTTTTTATTATAGAATATAACATCTATATATAAAAGTGATAGCCTTCCAAGTGCAATTCAACAAATAGTTAGTAAATTTCAAAAAATATTATGGGTTACAATTCCATGGTTTCAGTTATTTCCTTATTATGAATTATAACATATATTTACAAAAGGGTAATATCTTTCAAAGTATGATTTAACAAGTAGATATATAGGTAATTTCCAAAGTTATTATGAATTATAGTACCATAGTTCCAATTTGTTCTTTATCAGCCATGTAGGAGAGGCTTTAATTCTCGCCTCACTTCACCAACACAAGTGAAAAATGTCATGTCATCGTTGTTTTAATTTGTGAGTGTTTTTTTTGTTACTAGTGAGGTGTGAGATGCTTTTCTTATGTGAGTTGATGAAATATTTGTTATATTTTCCTTTTTTTCAAATGCCTGTTTCTATCTTTTATACTTTTTGGACTGCTTGGGTTTTTCTTATTGATCTGTCATAGCTGTTTATATATTAACTATTGGACTTTCATGTATGCTACAAGTATTGCCTGCTGTGTGTCATTTGCCTTGTAGTTATGCTTCCTGTACAGTCCTGGGAGAGCATCACACAAGAGCATTGCAGAACCCCAAGCCTAAGGTGCAAAGTACAAGGGTCTGGCCAGAGCTGAGGCTGGAGAATTGTACAGAGGTCAGGTCATTGAAGGATTGGTTGGTCACACAAAGGACCTAGGATGTGATTCCAAAATTGGGCATGACTGGAGGGACTTAAGTAGAGGAGCAACTGGATCATATTTATATTTCAGAAAGATTACACTGGATAGAGGGTAAATCTATGGGGAGAGGGCCCCAGCCCCATCAGTCAAGTTCACAGCTAACACAGGAAACCAGGTGAGAAAGAGATTGGTCTGAATGAAGAGGAGACTGATAAGCAAGAGGGAGGGTATTCCAGTTTGCTAATGCTGCCCGTTATGCAAAATACCAGAAATGGATTGGCTTTTATAAAGGGGGGTTATTTGGTTATAAAATTACAGTCTTAAGGCCATAAAGTGTCCAACAATAGGGTACCTTCACTGGAGAAAGGCCATTGGCATCTGGAAAACCTCTATTAGCTGGAGAGGCACATGGCTGGCATCTGCTTGCTCCCAGGTTGTGTTTCAAGATGGCATTCTCCAAAGTGTTGCTCTTGGGGCATTTTGTCCTCGCTTAGCTGCAGCTACTCTCCAAAATGTCACTTTTAGCTGTTCTGAGCTCCCTCCATCTGTGAATTCCTTTATATAACTCTAGTGATCCAATTAACACCCACCCTGAATGGGTGGGTTAACACCTCTATGGAAATTATCCAATCAACAATTTAACTCACAGTTGATTGAATCACATCTCCATGGAAACAATCAAAGAATTCCCATATAATCAACTCTAATATGTCTGTCCCCACAAGATAGCATCAAAGAACATGGCATTTTCTGGGGGACATAATATATACAAACCAGTACAGATGGATCTTAAAAGTATCTATGAAGTGATGTCTTCAGGTTTTGATGCCTAGACAAGGATGTGAGATAAAAGGAGGTGGCAAGGAAAACACCCAGATTTCTGACGAGGTCACTGGGGTAGACAGTGGTAACTTTAACTGAGTTAGGGACACCAGGGAGAAGCAAGCGCACTTTAGAAGGAAAATGACAAACAGTAAACATACTGTGTTTCCAGTTCCTGCAAAACCCTCAGGTATAACTTGCTTGCAGAGTTCTACAGCTGAGTACAGTTCCTAGCATACAGTGCAGTGTCCAGTGGGTCTAGTTTAATTGAAACAAATTCGCTGTCTTTTGACTTCTGTGGCCTGCTACCAGTAGCTTTACAATTAATTTTAATAATTTCAGTTCTGCTTCTTAGGAACCCATAGACCACTTAGAGGAAAAAGACCACAAATGGCATTCTTTTTACATCTGGATGAGGGCCAGAGCTTTCCCTGGGTCTCTTTGCATGGGTTTGTGTGACTGCCAGCCAAATGTGTTTCTGTAGTTTTGCATGGATTTCCTTATAGGCCAAAAGAAGTTGCTGTTCCCCTTTTTCAATCTTTACCAACTTTGTGGTTCAGGTGAAGCAGCTTATTGTGGATTCTCCTCCAGCCTCGGGTGAATTGGACAGTCTCTAAGGAAGACACAGCTCTAGATAAACAGGAATGAAATGTGGCTGCTACTCAGGCCAGGTTTGGGAAACTGAAGACCATCCTGCTTGGTAGTGTAGAGGAGAGAAACAGTTTCTGGTCTGAGGAAAGAAAGAGCAAAGGGGTTATCTGGTAGGGTGTATGGATGGAAAGGGAGGGATCTAAATAGAAAAGCTTGCAGGAAATTCAGAAAAAAAATCACCTCTTAATCCTGGAGTTTCCAATATTCACAGCTATTATAAAGCTCACATTTAGACTGTTAATTTTACAAGTCATTAATCACCCACTCCTTGCTGTATTGGACTTACGATCACATTAGAGCTCCACAAGCAATTAAAAATTCTCCCTTGCATGTAGAATGGCCTGATTTTATAAACCTCAGGAGGGTTAATCCATGTAGAACAGGCAGCTGCTTCCATTCTCTACCTGAGTTACCTGAAATGCATGCATTTATTTGACCTTCGTTCATCCATTCCACAGAGAAGTCTAAAGAATCTTCACATGCTAAACAAGCATTGTCCTGGGTGCCAGATAGGGGGTTGGGGTTGGGGTAAGGCAGTAATATGGTCTACTTATGAACCTTCACGTCTCTCTGGTATTTCATTGTGTCTCTTCCTTTTCATTTAAAACATTATTAGGCACCCATTTTGTGCCATGTCATAGAAGGCGTGGGTGATTCAGAAGTGAATAAAGTCCAGCCCTTGCCCCAGAGGAGCCAAAGGGGAATCAGCACATCAAAAACTTACAATTCAGTGCCATCATTTCTGTACAGATGCTTGTACAAACTCCTATGGTGCCATGAAGAAGAATGCAAGTAACTATATGTTGGGCACCAGGAAAGGATTCATAGAGGAAGGGTCTATGTAATGTGGACTTTTACATGTAGGAGGGATTTCCCACCGGAGGAAAGTGTAGAAGGAGAAGCTGGTGAAGCAGAGGGAGCAAACGTGCATACAGAGGAATGGAGGTTTTGTGAAGTCAGTGGCTGGAGCAGAGGGTGCTGAGCAGGAGCTCCCAAGGAACAGAGCTGAGGCTGCAAATGTAGGAAGGCTAGAGCTTGTGAAGAGGGTGGCACCAAATGTGTGCATTTTCTGCTGAAGGCCCTCTAAGGTCATGTGTAGAGAGGGCTCTGGGACACCGTGCAGAGGTGGGATGTGGGATAAAGGGCTACTTCTGTATCCTTTAATGACCAGTGGCCATAAAAACTGGGCAGCTTCTCTTATTAACTCTTGTTCTAGTTTGCTAATGCTGCCAGAATGCAAAACACCAGAGATGGATTGGCTTTTATAAAAGGGGGTTTATTTGGTTACACAGTTACAGTCTTAAGGCCATAAAGTGTCCAAGGTAATGCATCAACAATCGGGTACCTTCACTGGAGGATGGCCAATGGCATCCGGAAAACCTCTGTTAACTGGGAAGGCACGTGGCTGGCGTCTGCTCCAGAGTTCTGCTTTCAAAATGACTTTCTCCCAGGATGTTCCTCTCTGGGGTTCAGCTCCTCAAAAATGGCACTCTCAGTTCTCTTGGGGGTGTTTGTCTTCTCTTAGCTTCTCTGGAGCAAAAGTCTGCTTTCCAAGGCCATCTCCAAAATGTCTCTATAAGCTGCAGTTCCTCTCTCAGCTCCTGTGCATTCTTTAAAGTGTCCCTCTTGGCTGTAACTCCTCTTCAGAATGTCACTCTCAGCTGCACTGAGTTCCCTCTGTTTGTCAGCTCATTTATATGGCTCCAGTGATTTAATTTAGACCCACCCTGCATGGGTGGGGCAACACCTCCATGGAAATCACCCAGTCAGAGTCATCACCCACATTTTGGTGGGGTGCATCTCCATGGAAACACCCTAATCCAAATGTTTGAACGTAATCCCCACTAATATGTCTGCCCCCACAAGACTGCATCAAAGAAAGAACATGGCTTTTTCTGGGGGACATAATATACACAAACTGGTACAACTCGTAAGTCTATTTTGTTATCAACATCAGATATTTATGCAGCTCCCACAGAGAAGTGAGTCCCACAGTTGGTGAGGGGCAGAAGACACAGAGGTAAAGCAAAAGACACAGTCCTTGTGTCCCTATGTTTGCAATTTAAAATGGACACACTGGGATGGAAACACATGAGAAGAATGAATAGTGGAACAGATATATTGCTTTTGCTAATCAAATGTGATCTACAGGGCTGTGCTATGTTCTTTTGTTTTGTTTGCAGTTTAGCATAGTGGCTGTGGTGGATTGAATTGTGTACCCCAGTTTGGACATGTTCTTGGTCTTGGTCCACATTCTGGTGGGTATGGACCGATTATAAATAAGATCTCTTCAAGGTGGTACTTCACTTAAGGTGTGACCCAACTGAATCAGACTGTGCTTTAATCCAGATTCTAAAGTTGCTTATAAGCAGAGTAAAAGTCAGACACAGAGAAGCCACAGGGATCAGCCAGAAGCTGGAAGTCAATGGAACCCAGAAGAGAAAGGAGAAGGGCCACCATATGCATTGCCATGTGCTGAAATCCAAGGACCAAGGATTACCAGCAACCAGCCACAGGACTTCATAAGCCCTCCAGGAGAAAGTGTCCCCTTATTGACACCTCAGTTTTGGATTTCTAACCTCAAACCTGTAAGCCAATAAATTTCTGTTGTTTAAGCCAACTCATTGTATAGTATTTGTCTTAGCAACCAGGAAATGGAAACAGTGTCTTTTAAACATTTTGGACTATGACTGATAGCAAGAAATACATTTTATACCATGAATCAGAACCCATACAAAAATTCCACCAAGTACTAAAGAGATGAACTCTGATGTTGTATATCCTATTTTACTTTAAATTTTTTAAAATGCTGGTCACTGACCCTGTAAATTGATTTCCTGACCCAGGGCTGGGTTATATGTGCAGTTTGAAAATTCCTGCCTTCCAATGTCTTTGAGGAGATGTATCCCAAGGGAAAAATGAGATCAGAGATAGAGGAGTGAAAGAGTGCGTGTTTCTATAGTGAAGGAAGGAGCAGCTCGAGCAACTGTGATAATAAATTCCTATGTCCAAAGGGAAATAAATGATCAAGGGAGCTTCACTAAGAAACTGGAGTCATTTGCCCCAAATTAAAAGACATCTGATATCTGGTGAAGGTAAAGAGCAGCCTCGACAAAACTGTGTTGTATGGAATGTTAATCCTATGACATAATAATAGATACTCGTTTCAGAAAAAGTTGAGTGATGAAATAAGGTTGGAAAATTCTAAAATTTATATCCCCAATTTGGATGGTCCCAACACAAAGAGCTGAAATCATTTGCAGTAAACAAATCATTGTATACTTGTTCTTTAACCCTAGGATTTAACTTATTTGACTACAAAAACTTTTCTATTACCTGGGACACCTTGTGACACCTGTTTAGGAAACACTGCTGTAGACAGGTATCATTGCAGAACACAAAGCTGAGGATGAGGATTCAAGATGGGAGAAGCTTAGTGTTCATGGGGGAATGCCCTCCTTGTAAAGTGTTTAAAACAGGCAGACTTTTCTGGCAAAGGGTCCTACAGTGAATATTTTAGGCTGTGTGAGCCACTGTTCTTTGAGGCAACTACTCAATTCTGCCATTGCAGGGGAAGCAGCAATAGTCAATATATAAGGGGAGCCCCCAGCTGGCTAGAGGATATTTTAGCAGTTAACTCTTGGATTACAACTGTCTCAATCCCCACAAGGAGGGAGAATGTTATTAGAAAGCAGTCATATTAGATTTAGTAACACTAGCTGCTGAAACATAATCTGAACATAATAAAAGTTTATTTCCCACTTGGGCAGAGTCCAAAATGGGTGTTCCTGCTCACTAACAGGTCACTTTCCTCCAAGTGGTAATTCAACGAACTAGATGGCTCCCTTTTTTTTTCTTTTTTTTAAAGCACTTTTTATTGTGAAATTTGACATATATACAGAAAAGTGATAACTTTCAAAGTAGTTATAGAGCAAATTTCAAAGCATGGTATGGGCTACAGTTCCAAATTTCAGTTATTTCCTTCTAGTTGTTCTAATATAGAGAGACAAAAAGAAATATCTGTGTAATAATTCAGTAGTCATAATCCTTTGTTAAATCCTATCTTGTCTGTTGCTACTCCTCCCTCTCATTTGATCACTCTCGATCTTAAGGGATATCTCAATGACCACTGTAACTTCTTCATATTGAAAAGGGGTGTCAACATTATGGGGAAGGGGGATGCAGCTGGTTGATGTTTTTGGAGAGAATGGTGCCTCTAGGTTTGGGGCTTATCTGGCATAGGAACAATCTGGGGGTTTTACGTTTCTGAAAAGTAAACTTAGTGAGTGAAACTTTTATAGAGTCTCAGAGCGGGCCTGGGTATTCTTTAGGGTTTTTGGGAATACTGTTGGTTGGGACTTGGCATATTGTGGTAATTTGCAATATCTAGCCGAGATTGCTTCCTTCTTGTGGCCTCGCCATCTTCACCACATGGCTCTCATGGTTGCTGTGGTTCTCTGCATTAGTTTGTAGAAGGGGAAGGGTTTGGAGGCTCTTGAGTGAGAAGTTCTTATGGGTCAGGCCCAAAAGTCACACCTCACCTCTGCTCACATCCTATTGGCTAAAACTCTGTCACTGGCCACAACTATCAGCAAAGGAGGCTGGGAAATGTAGTTTTAGCTGTGTTTCCAGGAAGAAGAGGAAATGGTCTCGAGGAACACCAGCCAATGAAGAAGGCATTCCAGTAAAGGGGACACATAAATAAAGGCGCAGAGGGGAAAATATTGTGATGTATACGGGGTACTAAAAGCTACTTGGGGTTGTCAGAAGTGGTTAAGGAAATGAGAGCTTAATTTCCCGGTTGCTGTGGCAAATACCACACAATGGGTTGTCTTAAAACAATAGGAATTTACTGTCTCTTGGTTTCAGAGGCTGTAAAGCTTGCTTCCTCCTGGGGCTGTAGCATTATGGAGGGCTGGCCATCCTCGGGGTCCCTTGGCTTTCCCATCACATGGCAATGTCTTCTCCTTTCTCTTCTGTGTTCCAGCTGACTTCCAACTTCTGGCTCTTCCCATGGCTTTCTATTCATAAGGCCTTCAGTAATAGGATTAAGACCCATCCTGAGTCTGTTGGCCATACCTTAACTGAAAATAACATCTTCAAAAGATCCTATTTAAGATGGGTTCGCACCCACAGGAATGGGATAAAGATTAAGAACATGTTTTGGTTTTTTTTTTTTTTCTCTCTCCTTGGGTACCTAATCTGACCCACCATAAGAGTTTACAGATGTAATGCCTGTAATATAATGCTCAGCCCATACCTTATATAGGACTAGAGGTGGTGGGAACATTCAATGTGAGGAGTGAAAAGAATATTTATAGAACTAGCTGGGGGAGAGATGGAGAGCAATCCTCTCTCCTCTTCTCTGCAGTAATATCAGTGAGGTGCAGGGAAGAAGAGTCATGGAGTAGGATGATCAGGCTTGAGTCTGATGGCACAAGCCATGGGGCTGGACAGTCATTACCTTCTGTCACTTCCTGGCAGCTCACTGTCATGTTGATCAGACAGAGGCATGGAGCTGATGCCCCAGGTATATAGAATGGACAGTTGCTTGTCTTATTCTTTGTCTTCATTTTCCCCAAGAGCTTCTTAGGCACCGGTGGGTGACTGGACACCCAAAAGGAGGCAGGATCCTGGTTTTCACGTGGCCACTATCAGGCATGTTACTAACCTAACTGTTCTCCCAGGCACAACTACCTTGGGATAATGAATTTTTCAGGCTCTTGCTGTGCTGTTTTATCTCCATTTTCAAAATGCACAAAGAAAGAGTCCAGAGCCTTCCAGGGAGATTGTGACATCCTTCCGGGAACATGATCCATGGCTGGTGTGAGGAGTATTAAAGGGTAAAGGAACCAGCCATCTGCATTAACTAAGTCTAGCCAAGGAAATTGTTCTCTGTCTGCCGGGATTGACAAATCGATTCATCTATTATGCTGTTCTCTGGGCTTCCTGAGAGCAAGTTCTCAGCTTTTCGGCACAAAACATTTCCCAGTATTGACCTCAAGTAATAGACATAATGTTATCAGTTATCATAAGAGAAAAAAGCCTTTCTCTAACATCGCTTCTCCACAGTAAATTGCTCTTATCTGTGCAGTTTAAAGGGAGAAACCTGCTTCTTTACTTTAAGCATCCTTCATTCGGGGATGCTGTTCCTGTCATTCCTGGCAGGCTACGCAAGTGCACCACTAAAGGACTCTAGTTAACACCACCATCTCCTTTCCAAACGCCTTTTTCCTCTCCCTGCACTCCCTTCGAGGATGTCTGTGTTACTTCTTCTTAGCCTCCACCCCTGCCCTCTTCAAGTCACCACCAAAACCTCCCAGAGCCACGACTGATGATCCATGCTACCGTGGGCAGGGCCAGCTACATAAGGTGTGGGACCCAGTGCAAAATGTAAAGATGGGGCCTCTTGTTTAAAATGCAGGAGAAAAGTGCCATTTTTAAAAGCACTAAAATAGAAAACTTTTCCCTATCCTCCATGGTCTCTCTCTTGCCTTGTCTTGATGATTTTTTTCTTGTTTGCCATGTAATGTTATTTTAAGTAAAGAAAAATTTAAAATGTTACATATTAGCATGAATTTTACCATTCACCTTTATATTGTGTAATGCCAGATTTGAAGGCAAGTGTGAGAGCTTTCAGCTCATATGTGGAATCACCAAAATTGCACAACTCATATTTCATAGCTCATAAGTGCAAATAAATTTCATACTTGCCAGAACAATGGAAATCCTGCACACACATGCACACGCAACCCTCAACTGTTTTTATTTCACTTCTTTATACTCACATATTCTATCTGCTCTGCCTTCCACTTACTGACAGGAAGGACCAAAAGGAAAAAGAACTATGGGGCACCGTATCTTTTCCTTTCCTTCTATGTCATCATTTGCAGTATGTGGTTGGCTACTATAGGGAAGTAACAAGGGTAAGAAAGGATATGATGGGATTCCTTGGTCACTTGTGTTTCTTAGAATGCCATTGTCTTCCTTCTCTGTTTCTGGTTGAAACGGAAATCCTGGCATCTTGGAGCTGACAGCCTCTATTTCCCAATCCCCTCTTCTATCATAGACACAGCATTCTTACATCATATTTGTGTTGAATCTTACTGAGCTCCATGCATCCACCAGAATTCTGTGCTCCTGGGGCAGCACAAACTTGTCATGCAAATAGAGCAGCAAGGAAAGGCAGACATGCATGGTACATGCTTCTCCTTGGCTCATGTGCATGCTCCATTGTCCCATCACTTACAAAGCACAAGTTCAAAGATAAAATTATTGAGAATTTCAAGATGGCAAGAGCAGAACATCAAACCAAGCATGGAGCCTTTCTGAGTTTGACTGTCTGACTGCACTGGTCACTCGCCCACAAAGCCATCTCTGATCATGGGGTAGACCCAGACAGAAATAAGCCAAATCTGACAGCAAGACCTGATTTTTCTTACCAGATTTTGACAACAGGAGTCGGGTAGAGTACAGGTAACTAAATGTTACATTGCTTGGGTATGCATTTTTTTAAATGCAATTTTATTGAGATATATTCACATACCAGATAATCATCTAATGTATACAACCAATGATTCATGGTATCATCATATATAGTTGCGCATTCATCACCAGAATCAATTTTTGAACATTTTCATTACTCCAAAAAAAAAAAAAATTATTAGAATAAAAATAAAAATAAAGAACACCCTAAACATCCCATACCTCTTATCCCCCCTATTATTTATTTATTTTTTGTCTTTTTTTTCTTACTCATCTGTTCATACATTGGATAAAGGGTGCCAGTCACAAGATTTTCACAATTACACATTCATACCTTAAGACCTATATAATAATGCAATCATCTTCAAGAATCAAGGCTACTGGATTGCAGTTCAACAGCTTCAGGTATTTCCTTCCGGTTATTCCAGTACACTAAAAACTACAATGGGATACCTATATAATGCAAAAGAATAACCTCCAAAATGATCTTTCAACTCTATTTGAAATCTCTCAGCCACTGAAACTCTATTTTGTTTCATTTTTCTTCCTCTTTTGGTCCAAGAAGACTTTCTCAATCCCACTATGCCAGGGCCAGGCTCATCCCCAAGGGTCATTTCCCACTTTGCCAGGGAGACTTACACTCCTGGGAGTCATGTCCCACTTTGTGGGGAGGACAGTGAATTTACCTGCAGAGTTGACTTAGAGAAAGAGGCCACATCTGAGCAACAAAAGAGGTTCTCTGGGGGTAACTCTTAGGCACAACTGTAAGTAGGCTTAGCTTCTCCTTTGCAGGAATATGTTTCATAAGGGCAAGCCCCAAGATCGAGGCCTTGGCCTATTAAATTGCTGGTCTACAATGCTTGCAAGAATACCAGGACTTCCCCAAGTGGGAAAGTTTAATATTTCCACATTTTCCCCCAGTCTCTCAAGAGGGCTTTGCAAATACTTTTTTTATTCTCTGCCCAAATTACTCTGGGATGAATCGGGGAATCACAATAACCTATACAAACCAACAAGATCTCCTGGGTGTGCATTTTTAAACTCAGGGTCCTGCAGAGATAATAAAATATGGAGGGTGAAAATCATACACAGTTATCATACCATTAACTTACATGCCATTACATACAACACTCCCTAAAGACCATCAATGGGGTTCTGGTATTAATTTCACCAGAGAACTAGTTAAAGGCCTTAGTCTGGTATTAGCAGGAGAACAGCCTGTTCTGTGATAGATTTTATTTTGCCATTCTTATTCCACAGCAATCTTTCATGCAATGTCCATATGGGACTTTTTTTTTTTTAATTACTTTATTTATCAAGTAAAAAACATTTCCAAACAAAATATAGCAAAGCAATAGGAAAAACAAATATCCTGAAATAATTTCATTCCTTCCAATATACTCCTATCATACAAAAAGAAAATTAATGAAAGAATTATACCTGAGCATTCCCATGTCATTAAGATCACCCTCAATATCTTATTAGATTACTGTTCTAATATGGGACTTTATTCTCACTGTCTGCCTATACATTTGTGCAATGGCCGTGTTTACGTTGTCTTGTTAGTCCAGAGAGTGAATATCTTTTCTGTTTTTTTCAGCTAACAAAACAAAACATTTTTGTGGTTTTTAAAAAATAAAACAATACAGAAAGGTTTGGAGAAGTAATTAGAAGTTCCTATCCAATAATTCCCAAGGGTGACCACTGTCAACATTTTTGTAAGGTCCTTCCTGCCATTTTTCTATTCACATTTGCGTGAGCCCCCACGTACATGGGACAAACCCACCACACACACATATTTTTTTGTTTGTTTGTTCTTTTTTTTTTTTCTTTCCATAATGGTAGCATTCTCCACGTACTTTTAGCAGTTTTTGTTTCATTTCAATATTCTGGCCATTGTTCCTCATAGATTAAGATCTCCCTGCTAAGGCACAGTATTCCAAGGCATGCCTGTCTTACTGTTTATTCATCTAATTATGTTGATAGGTGTGGTGGGTTGAAGCTGTGTGCACCCCAGAAAACCATGTTCTTAAACTTAACCCATTCCTGTGGGTGAGAACCCATTGTAAGTAGGACCTTTGATGAGGCTACTTCAATTAAGGTGTGGCCCACCTCAATCAGGATGGGTCTTAATCCCATTACTAGAGTCCTTTAAAAGCAAATTGAAATTCAGACAGAAAGAAAAAAGAGCCACAGAATAAGCAGCAGAAACTGAACATCAACAGAACCCACAAGAGAATGGGGAGACAAGGACAGACCACCATGTGCCCTGCCATGTGACAAACAAAGGACCAAGGTCTCCAGCAACCAGCCCCAGAACACCACAGTCTTGGGGAGAAAGCATCACCTTGATTTGGACATTTTTCAGCCTCAAAACCACAAGCTAATAAATTCCCATTGTTTAACCTGACCCATTCCATGGCATTTGCTTTGAGCAGCCTAGAAAACTAAACAATAGGTATTTAGGTTGTTTCTGTTTTTACATCCACAGAGCTAAATAAGTGCGTTTCATGAATATCAAAGGAGAAGTTTCTTGTCTCAACTTAGAGGGACCACGGTGCCCAAATTACCCTCATTGGTCACCATGTCACCTGATGGCAAACACCAAGGTCACCTGCCACGCACACACATGGTGCCCCTCCCCTGACCTTGACCTGCTCCAGCACCTTCTCCAGCACAGCCCCCTGCACCAGACTCCAATCTCGTCCACTCCCTCCAGTCTCTTTACCTCTCGTCCATCCTGCAGACAGAGGAATCCTTCTAGAAATAGTTAATCTTGTCTCGCCCCTACTTAAAAATCATTTTTATAAGTAAAATCTGGAAGAGCCATGCTCGGAAGCTTCTGATGGATTCTCATGCCACTGTCTTTCTTTCCACAGTGTCTTTCGGAGTGAGCCCAGTCCATTTCCTATCTGTCACTGCACCGCTGAGGCAAGCAGGATTGCTTTTTGCCTTCATGACTTAGGTTTAGCTTACCAGAGAGCCAAGTTCAGCTCATTATGCTTCCTTCCTCCAGGCCTTGGTTGCATCACTCGAAACACCGTCTCTGTGAGCTAATATTGATTTGAATGGGAACATAAAATGGAATTAATTCTCAGACCGAACTGAGATTCTTTGGGGGAAATATTTTCCTTTTTAGGCCACCTGAGAATCATGTGGAACACACTGTTGACACCAGAAACGACTCTCATTAATTTAAGTAAAAGAGAACAAAAGAAAGAACATAAAGGCAGGAGGCCTGGTAGCTCAATGAATATAGAAAAATGCTGACCCATCGGATATTGGAAAGGGTGGGAGCAGAGCAGCTCCTGAAGGTCTAGTTGGAGGAGCTCAAGGATGGTTAATCTGGGGCAGCGTCACTGAAACGTTTCTACTTGACCAGCCCTCCCTCTGCATCTAAAATTCCCCAAAGATAGAGAGAATTTGTCTAGCTGGGGTTGCAGTTGGGGGCTGTGGGCTTGGCTTTGGGGGTTAGTGGTACATGCTGATTTTGTCATTTCATGAGTAATGGGAGATGTTTTCTTCCCCCAAGGTAAAATGTGATGTTGTCCGCAAATGAAGGGGATTGAGCTGCCAGGCAGGCAAGAGTGGAAGGTGCCTTTTGTCTGTTCCTTGAGATTCTCATGATATACACAAAGGAACTTGCCCCACCCATGTTATTACCCACCCCCTTTCCAGCTCCCTACTGTTGTGATTTTGTTATTTTAATGATAGGAATGTATCAGGGTTGGGGGAGGAGATTTAGATCTCTAACCGATTGAAGATTTTTCCCATTTATGTTCTGATCCATTAATCCCCTCCACTGCGGCAATACTAAGAGCTGAGAAAAGAGTGAGGAATTACAGAGCAAAGCAGGGAATGAAGGGAAGCTTGGGGGGTGGCTCCAGAACAATTTAACTGGTCTGTGTGCACGCCATCTAATTTCTCCTTAGTGTGTGCCATTTCTAGAGCATGTTGTAGACTGATAGACTGCAAAGAGACTACACTTTGGGATCAGATAAACCCAAGCTCAAATGCTTGTTCTGCTGCACAGAGCAACCAGTTGGCTGATCTTAGACCAGGAACTCTTCCTTTTTTGACTGAGTATCTTCATCTGTAAACTAGGGATCATGAAACCCTGGCAAAGGACTAGTTGGAGCATTGGTGAAATAGTGGTTTCAAAGCATATGGTTTTAGCTCAGTTACTAATAGATATTATTGTTACATCATAAATAAATCTAAGTATTTATTTGGATCAATAGAACATGTAACATTCTATTAAGTCTGCATTTCTGTTCTCTTTCCTCCTGAACATTCAGCCAAGCCCTCTCCCCATGCCGAGATTTCTAGGAACCTGTTCTTTAGTTTCTGTCTTGTCATAGTTCTGTTTGGCGCACTCATCCTCTTGCTCCAGCATCCTAAAAGTGTCACTGTCTTCTTCCCAAATGTCACTTGGTTCTAATT
This sequence comes from Choloepus didactylus, assembly GCF_015220235.1. Lineage (NCBI taxonomy): Eukaryota > Metazoa > Chordata > Mammalia > Pilosa > Megalonychidae > Choloepus > Choloepus didactylus. Next base: position 146,831,457 of record NC_051311.1, read on the forward strand.
CAGGGGTTGTAATTTGTTATCCGCAAGAAGGATTTACAAAAAATTAAAACACCCAGATGGGTTTTCAAAATGTGTCGCAGACCACGGCAGATGAGCCCTGTTGATTTTTGGTTGCTAGAAATGAGTCTCCCTCCAAGTGCCCCCAATTATCTTGGAGAGTTTCTGGGCTCTTGCTTCTATGCTGGCTTCTGCCTGGCCCTGCCACCATGCCACTTCTGCTGTTGCTGACTCCTTGGGCACTGCTACCTTATGCCACTCACCTCAGCTGCTACACCCTCTCTCCTCTCCAGGGTTCCATGTGTCCCCAGGCATGACACAGACCATTTCCCTCAGCCAACTCAAATTGGGCCGTTGCTCTTTCCCACACTTTTCCTAAGTGATCAGAGTTATTGAATGGGATAACATAGAGAATAATTCATAATCATTGTTTAGTTCCAGCCCTGCCAGGAGATACTTACCAAGAGAGAACCTTGCCTAAAATCCTGCTTGGTACTGGTGTCCAGGGAATGGTATATCCCCTAGCACTGAGAACGTCCTGGTGCCAAAACCGAGTTTGTCTCCACCCCAGGCTAAGGCTTGCCCTTGGTCTTTACTTTCTATCCCAGGGTGAAGGATGGTGGGAACACCCATTCCCTTGTGGGAAAATACCACCCCCATGATGGGTGGAAATCCAGCTTCGTAAGGCAATTTCAAAATAGTCAAATATTGCTATATTTCCCACTGTGTTTTTCGGTTTTGCCTAAGGTTATATTGTTACAAAGAATTAAACTAAATGTCCTGAAATATATGAACAGTTCCAGACTATGCAAAGCAAGTAGGGAAAATTCCCTTCTATTTATAGCATTTGTTCTGTTTATTGATCATTGAGCTACTAAGCTATTACTCTTTTTATTCAACATTTGTCTATAGATAATCTTGGGACCGTTTCCAGCATTTGGTTGGTATTTCCCTCAGATAATCCTCAGCTGTCTACATAGATTAAATAACAAATTGATACTCTTCTGAGCTTGATTAGAAACAAAAGGAGGTCTTCACTAGCTCTTTCATTTTCTGATATAAATTCTCTCCTGCTATCTTGCTCCCCCCTCCCTCTTTCTGTACCTCTGCTTTTATTCAACTTCCCTCTTTAAGACATGTCAAGTATTAGCAGTTCATCACTAATATATCAGCTCTTAGGTTTGCATTGTTCTCTGTCTCTCTGTTTCCCCTTCTCCACAATTCATTTTTTTCCTTCATCAACAAATATTTATTGAATGAGGCACTGTTCTAGGTAATTTGGAGGCATCAGGGAGAAAAACAGATGAAGATGTAAGATGCCTTCTTAGGAGGTCTTACTTTCTATGAGTGGGGGGGGGCACCATAATCATCATAAATTGGTAAATTACTCATGGTAGAAGATGACGAGTGCCATGGGAAAAGAAAAAGTAGAGCCGGGTAAAGAGGATGGGGCATGCCAGGGCCTGGGGACATGCTGATATATTAGGGTACTCAGGGTGGGCCTTGAAGAGGAGTGTACTGAACCATCAGACCCACTCTCCACCCTTCCCCTGGCTTTGTGCCCTGGGGAACAACCTCTGTGAGCTGCACCAATGGGCACTCTTGGTCTCTGGCATCCTGTTGGGTTGGGCCAATGTGAGATGCCAGCAGGACATCGGAAGACATTAGTACATTGAAGCCTGGGTATTAAGGCTCCTTCTTTAACAGGCCACAGGTTGGCAGTGGCTGCACTTCTTACTGAAGGTCACAGCTCTGTTGAATGACCTCTCCCCATAGCTAGCATTACAGCTACAGCTATAAGCTACAACTCTGTCTACCCTTGGGTTCCTCTTTATTTTTGCTAACCCCATGAAGCTTCACTGTCCCTTATTGATACCCCTTAATTCTACTCATATCTTTGTGAAATGTTCCTTCATTACACTCTCCAATTACCCCACTGGAATGTACCATCCGTTTCTTGCTGGAACCTTGACTTGCATAGTAATTAGTACCCGGAGGAGTGGCCGCAGGAAAAAAGCCCCTCAAAATGAGATTCTGTGATTAGGTTGCCCATATTTGAGGAGGGCATGGATAACTTCCTTTCTGCGGTGTGGGGAAAGTGTTGTAAGAACCAATATACTTATTAACTGGCAGAATAATCACATGAGTTCCCGGCCCTGTGCAATGTGGATTATATCAATATGAACAGCCAAGTGGAAGCCCCAAAACAATAAACTCAAAGCAATATGGCATCCCTGGAGGAAATGCAAAGATTAATGCCACCATCAGAGGCTTCTGAGATGCCAGGGTGATTAGTCCTCTCACATCTCCATTTCATAGCTGTCTGGCAGGTGCAAAAGCCAGATGGGTCTTGGAGAATAATTGCGGATTGTACCAGACTTAATCAGGTCGTTTACAGCAATCACAGCTGTGGTTTTGTATATGGTTTCCTGACTGGAGCAAATTAATAACCCCTCCTGGCTCCTGGTTTTCAACTATTGACTTTGCAAAGGCTCTCAACAGCAGGTTGGAGGGGGCTGTCAGTCATCCTCTTGCCTTGCCCACAGTGGTGCTTGTTCAGTGAGCCCATGTATAGTGACCAGAGAGGAAAAGATGGAGGCTTCACATGGGCTTCTCAAACCCAAGGCTGATGTGGCAAGAGCCACTACTGACTGCCCAGTCTTCCAAAAACAGAGACCAACTTTGAGTTCCTAATAAAGTGCCATTCCATGGAGGAGCAGGCAGTGATTCAACCTCACAGGAATAGATACATACTGCAGAGACACATTTGCCTTCCTTTCTCAGAATTCTTCTACTATCATTACCATTTGTGAACTTACAGAAGACCTTATCCATTGACATGGTATCCCAAAACAATATTGCATCTATGTAAGGAACTTATTTGGTCATGAAGAAGGTGTGGCAATGGGCTCTTGCCTTTGACATTCACTACTGTCCCCATTGCCCAGAAGCAAATGGCTTGATAGATCATTGGAATGGTCTGATGAATGCAATTCCTTAAAGTGTGGGCCTTGTTCTGGTTTGCTAATGCTGCCAGAATGCAAAACACCAGAGATGGATTGGCTTTTATAAAAGGGGGTTTATTTGGTTACACAGTTGCAGTCATAAGGCCATAAAGTGTCCAAAGTGACACATCAGCAATTGGGTGCCTTCACTGGAGGATGGCCAATGGTGTCCAGAAGACCTCTGTTAGCTGGGAAGGCAGGTGGCTGGCATCTGCTCCAAAGTTCTGGGTTAAAATGGCTTTCTCCCAGGATGTTCCTCTCTAGGCTGCAGTTCCTCAAAAATGTCACTCTCAGTTGCTGTTGGGGTGCTTGTCCTCTCTTAGCTTCTCCAGAGCAAGAGTCTGCTTTCAACAACCATCTTCAAACTGTCTCTCATCTGCTTCTGTGCATGTCTATTCTCTTAACTTCTGTGCATTCTTCAAAGTGTCCCTCTTAGCTGTAGCAAGCTCACTCCTTCTGTCTGAGCTTATATAGTGCTCCCGGAAACTCATCAAGGTCCATGCTGAATGGGCGGGGCCACATCTCCATGGATATTATCCAGTCAAAGTCATCACCCACAGTTGAGTGGGTCACATTTCATGGAAACAACCTAATCTAAATGTTCCAACTTAATCCCCACTAATATGTCTGCCCCACAAGATTGCATCAAAGAATATGGCTTTTTCTGGGGGACATAATACATTCAAACTGGCACAGGCCTTAATACAGAAGCTAATATGTGGTACCATTTTCCCTGTAACCAGAATGCATGAGTCTAGAGACCAAAGGGAATGAGAATGGCTGTAGTAATGTTGGCTTTTATCACCACAATCTCAAACTCTGTGCCTTATGAAGGAATGTTCTACCAGGAAGCAAAGCTATAGTTCAATTAAATTTGAAGCTGAGACTATTCCCAGGCCATTTTTGGTCTCCACTTGCCACTGAACTAACAGGGAAGGAGTGGGTTGTCACTGTACTGGCTGGGGAAATTGATACAGTGAGCCTATCAAGCCAACTTCTGAAGATGATGGAGTAAGTTCACAACCAACTGAAATAAATGTTTAAACAATCAGAAGCCACCAATATATCACAAAAAGAGTTGGTTAAATGTAAGTATACCACAAAGGACTTCTTCTTTGGAGAAACAGAGGATAAAAATCCCAAGAGTTAGTAGTTAATTACTCTTTTCCTTCTCTTCCAAGGGATGTGTCTGCCAAGATGTTCTCCCATTCTGGCAATGTTCCTTTGAAAGTTGCAAATTTTCCATGGCCATCTCTGTAATTTGCTCTGCACATTCTAGATAATCTTTATTCATAGCCACATCAGAGTTTGCTAATTGGCCCATAAACCAAACACCATGCCAGAAACATAGAGGCTTTAGCCAACACTAAAACATTTGTCAAAAACTCTTGTTTGAGGAAGAAGGAAAATTTTCCCCATTGGCAGCAATTTTTACTGCTCTCTATAGTACGTTTTAAACACTATGATTCAGAGATAACACTGTACTGACTTGACATCAGTGAAAATTATCACCAAATCCCTTGGCCTGTCGGGTATTTGTCTGCAGACATGCTGTGATTGAAGTTCAATAGCGTCAAGGTCGTGGGGTCAGGAGTGGTGAAGCAGAATCTGTGAGAAACCAGCAGGGTCTGGTAACTGGGTTGTTGTCCATCACTGGAGGCAGACAGCCTGGCAAGGGAAAGATCTAGTCACCCTTCATCTGAGGCATCCAGGAAATCTGCAAAGCTGCATTAGGAATCAAGAACAAAGGAAATCTGTGATTTGAGTAGCTAGAAGGAGCCTGTGGCTATAGTGGTTTCAGTAGTTGCCTGAGGGCTACTGTCAATTTTAAGCTACATCTACCTGCTCAGCCCTGCCATGCTTGGCCAGATCCTATGACTTTAAATGGGCCTTGCTGATTATGCCTTCACTGTTCACACCTTCTGACAAAAGCAATGTTGCCAGTTGGTGGGAGCTTGGGTTAGGTATGTAAATCTTAACTCTGGCATCTACTAGCTGTGTAACCCAAGGTCATTTCTATAATCTTTCCCAAATTCTCAGTTTTCTCTCAAGAAAAATGGGAGTCTAATACCTACTTGACAAGGTTGTTATGAGGATAAAATAAGAACATGTTTGTAAAGTAGCTTCAGTAGCACCTAGTGCATGACTAGGCTTGCTAAATGGCACAGGTGGTGGTGGTGATGATGATAATGATTGATGAAGGCAGTTTCTCCAGTTCAGAGGACAGACGATTCAAACAGCCTTGGGATTGGCCTCCTTTTGTTGTCTTTCTTTAAAAAACTTTTTCGTTTTGAAATGCTTTCAAGCTTACAGGACAGTTACAAAAATAATACAAACCCAATACAGAGAACTCCAACCTACCCCTATCACCCCAGATGCCCAACCCACTAATTTTAACATTTTACCACATTTGCCAAGTCATTTTATCTATCTATCCGTCAATCTATCAATCCATCTAACTACCTATCCATATATGTTTGTCTATTTATTGATCTGTTTTCTGAACACTTGAGTGGAGGTTGTATACATCATGCACCTTGAACACTTAATACTACAATATACATTTCCTAAGAATTTATGCAACCAACTGAAGTATAGTTATTAAGTTTAAGAAATTTAACAGTATATATTTCAATTTTTTCATAAGTCTCCAAAATGTCCTTTTCCCTCCAATCTTAGATTCTGTCCAGGAACATGTATTACATTTAATTGTTTCTGTCTCTTTAGTTGCTCGTTCATTTTTTTAAATTATAGGACTATATATACAACATAAACTTTCCAATATCAACAACTCCCAACATCCCGTTCAGTGGGATTACTCGTATTTACATTTACACCTTCCTTTACTAAATATTTCCCATCACCCCAAACAGAAATCCTCCACCCATATGCAATAACTTCCCATTACCCCTGCCACTTCCCCACCCCTGGCAACCTGTACTCTAATTTCTGACTTTATGAGATTGACATTCTTTAATGTTTTCTTTGTTGTTACTATGGGGCTTTCATTTAACATCCTAACTTTCTAACGACCTTGTTTGCTTAGATATCAAATAACTTCAATGGTATACACAAACTATGTTCCCATACTCCTCTCCCCACCACCACAACTTTATGTAGTTCTTGTCACAAATACATGTTTATACATTATGAGTCCAAAATCACTGATTTTTCATTATATTTTATGTACTTGTTTTTTTTTAAGTTAAATTCAGTTTTATTGAAATATATTTACATATCATACAGTCATCCATGGTATACAATCAACTGTTCACAGTACCATCATATAGTTGTGCATTCATCACCACAATCTATTTCTGAACATTTTCCTTACATAGAAAGAATCAGAATAAGAATAAAAAATAAAACTAAAAAAGAATACCCAAATCATCCACCCCATCCCACTCTATTTTTCTTTTAGTTTTTGTCCCCATTTTTCTACTCATCCATCCATACACTAGATAAAGGGAGTGTGATCCACAAAGTTTTCACAATCATACTGTCACCCCTTGTAATCTACATTGTTATACAGTTGTCTACAGGAGTCCAGACTACTGGGTTGGAGTCTGATAGTTTCAGATATTTACTTCTAACTATTCCAATACATTAAAACCTAAAGCAGGTTATCTGTATAGCACGTAAGAATGTCCACCAGAGTGACCTCTCAACTCCATTTGAAATCTCTCGGCCACTGAAGTTTTATTTCGTTTTATTTTATTTTTTTTTTTAATCATCATTTTATTGAGATATATTCACATACCACGCAGTCATACAAAACAAATCGTACTTTCGATTGTTTACAGTACCATTACATAGTTGTACATTCATCACCTAAATCAATCCCTGACACCTTCATTAGCACACACACAAAAATAACAAGAATAATAATTAGAGTGAAAAAGAGCAATTGAAGTAAAAAAGAACACTGGGTACCTTTGTCTGTTTGTTTCCTTCCCCCACTTTTCTACACATCTATCCATAAACTAGACAAAGTGGAGTTTGGTCCTTATGGCTCTCCCAATCCCATTGTCACTCCTCATAAGCTACATTTTTATACAACTGTCTTCGAGATTCATGGGTTCTGGGTTGTAGTTTGATAGTTTCAGGTATCCACCACCAGCTACCCCAATTCTTTAGAACCTAAAAAGGGTTGTCTAAAGTGTGCGTAAGAGTGCCCACCAGAGTGATCTCTCGGCTCGTTTTGGAATCTCTCTGCCACTGAAGCTTATTTCATTTCCTTTCACATCCCCCTTTTGGTCAAGAAGATGTTCTCCGTCCCACGATGCCGGGTCTACATTCCTCCCCGGGAGTCATATTCCACGTTGCCAGGGAGATTCACTCCCCTGGGTGTCTGATCCCACGTAGGGGGGAGGGCAGTGATTTCACCTTTCAAGTTGGCTTAGCCAGAGAGAGAGGGCCACATCTGAGCAACAAAGAGGCATTCAGGAGGAGACTCTTAGGCACAAATATAGGGAGGCCTAGCCTCTCCTTTGCAGCAACCGTCTTCCCAAGGGTAAAACTTATGGTAGAGGGCTCAACCCATCAAACCACCAGTCCCCTATGTCTGTGGTCATGTTAGCAACCATGGAGGTGGGGTAGGCGAATACCCCTGCATTCTCCACAGGCTCCTCAAGGGGGCACTACATCTTTTTTTTTTTCCTTGTTTTTCTTTTTTTTTTTTAACTTTCCCTTTTTTTTTAAATCAACTGTATGAAAAAAAAAAGTTAAAAAGAAAACAAACATACAATAAAAGAACATTTCAAAGAGACCATATCGAGGGGGTAAGAAAAAGACAACTAACCTAAGATAACTGCTTAACTTCCAACATGTTCCTACTTTACCCCAAGAAAGTTACATAATATAGCAACATTTCTGTGAACTTGTTCCTACTATATCCATCAGAAATTAACAGACCATAGTCATTTCTGGGCATCCCCAGAACATTAAATAGCTTATCTGTTCTTCTTGGATTATTGTTCCCCCTTCCTTAATTGCTCTCTACTGCTAGTTCCCCTACATTCTACATTATAAACCATTTGTTTTACATTTTTCAAAGTTCACATTAGTGGTAGCATATAATATTTCTCTTTTTGTGCCTGGCTTATTTCGCTCAGCATTATGTCTTCAAGGTTCATCCATGTTGTCATATGTTTCACGAGATCGTTCCTTCTTACTGCCGCGTAGTATTCCATCGTGTGTATATACCACATTTTATTTATCCACTCATCTGTTGAAGGACATTTGGGTTGTTTCCATCTCTTGGCAATTGTGAATAATGCTGCTATGAACATTGGCGTGCAGATATCTGTTCGTGTCACTGCTTTCCGATCTTCCGGGTATATACCGAGAAGTGCAATCGCTGGATAGAATGGTAGCTCTATATCTAGTTTTCTAAGGAACTGCCAGACTGACTTCCAGAGTGGCTGAACCATTATACAGTCCCACCAACAATGAATAAGAGTTCCAATTTCTCCACATCCCCTCCAGCATTTGTAGTTTCCTGTTTGTTTAATGGCAGCCATTCTAACCGGTGTTAGATGGTATCTCATTGTGGTCTTAATTTGCATCTCTCTAATAGCTAGTGAAGCTGAACATTTTTTCATGTGTTTCTTGGCCATTTGTATTTCCTCTTCAGAGAACTGTCTTTTCATATCCTTTGCCCATTTTATAATTGGGCTGTCTGTACTATTGTCATTGAGTTGAAGGATTTCTTTGTATATGCAAGATATCAGTCTTTTGTCAGATACATGGTTTCCAAAAATTTTTTCCCATTGAGTTGGCTGCCTCTTTACCTTTTTGAGAAATTCCTTTGAGGTGCAGAAACTTCTAAGCTTGAGGAGTTCCCATTTATCTATTTTCTCTTTTGTTGCTTGTGCTTTGGGTGTAAAGTCTAGGAAGTGGCCGCCTAATACAAGGTCTTGAAGATGTTTTCCTACATTATCTTCTAGGAGTTTTATGGTACTTTCTTTTATATTGAGATCTTTGGTCCATTTTGAGTTAATTTTTGTGTAGGGGGTGAGGTAGGGGTCCTCTTTCATTCTTTGGATATGGATATCCAACTCTCCCAGCCCCATTTGTTGAAAAGACCATTATGGCTCAGTTCAGTGACTTTGGGGGCCTTATCAAAGATCAGTCGGCCATAGATCTGAGGGTCTATCTCTGAATTCTCAATTCGATTCCATTGATCTATATGTCTATCTTTGTGCCAGTACCATGCTGTTTTGGCAACTGTGGCTTTATAATAAGCTTCAAAGTCAGGGAGTGTAAGTCCTCCCACTTCGTTTTTCTTTTTTAGAGTGTCTTTAGCAATTCGAGGCATCTTCCCTTTCCAAATAAATTTGATAACTAGCTTTTCCAAGTCTGCAAAGTAGGTTGTTGGAATTTTGATTGGGATTGCATTGAATCTGTAGATGAGTTTGGGTAGAATTGACATCTTAATGACATTTAGCCTTCCTATCCATGAACATGGAATATTTTTCCATCTTTTAAGGTCCCTTCAATTTCTTTTAGTAGAGTTATGTAGTTTTCTTTGTATAGGTCTTTGACATCTTTGGTTAAGTTTATTCCTAGGTACTTGATTTTTTTAGTTGCTATTGAAAATGGTATCTTTTTCTTGAGTGTCTCTTCAGTTTGTTCATTTCTAGCATATAGAAACATTACTGACTTATGTGCATTAATCTTGTATCCCGCTACTTTGCTAAATTTGTTTATTAGCTCTAGTAGGTGTATCGTTGATTTCTCAGGGTTTTCTAGATATAAGATCATATCATCTGCAAACAATGACAGTTTTACTTCTTCTTTCCAATTTGGATGCCTTTTATTTCTTTGTCTTGCCAGATTGCCCTGGCTAGCACTTCCAGCACAATGTTGAATAACAGTGGTGACAGCGGGCATCCTTGTCTTGTTCCTGATCTTAGAGGGAAGGCTTTCAGTCTCTCACCATTGAGTACTATGCTGGCTGTGGGTTTTTCATATATGCTCTTTATCATGTTGAGGAAGTTTCCTTCAATTCCTACCTTTTGAAGTGTTTTTATCAAAAAGGGATGTTGGATTTTGTCAAATGCTTTTTCAGCATCTATTGAGATGATCAATTGATTTTTCCCTTTTGACTTGTTAATGTGTTGTAATACATTGATTGTTTTTCTGATGTTGAACCATCCTTGCATGCCTGGAATGAACCCCACTTGGTCATGGTGTATGATTTTTTTAATGTGTCTTTGGATTCGATTTGCAAGTATTTTGTTGAGGATTTTTGCATCTATATTCATTAGGGAGATTGGCCGGTAGTTTTCCTTTTTTGTAGCATCTTTGCCTGATTTTGGTATTAGATTGATGTTAGCTTCATAAAATGAGTTAGGTAGTGTTCCATTTTTTTCAATGTTTTGAAAGAGTTTGAGTAAGATTGGTGTCAGTTCTTTCTGGAAAGTTTGGTAGAATTCCCCTGTGAAGCCATCTGGCCCTGGGCATTTATTTGTGGGAAGATTTTTGATGACTGATTGGATCTCTTTGCTTGTGATGGGTTGGTTGAGGTCTTCTATTTCTTCTCTGGTCAGTCTAGGTTGTTCATATGTTTCCAGGAAATTGTCCATTTCTTCTACATTATCCAGTTTGTTGCCATACAGTTGTTCATAATATCCTCTTATAATTTTTTTAATTTCTTCAGGATCTGCAGTTATGTCACCTTTTTCATTCATTATTTTGTGTATATGGGTCTTCTCTCTTTTTGATTTTGTCAGTCTAGCTAGGGGCTTGTCAATCTTGTTGATCTTCTCAAAGAACCAACTTTTGGTGATATTTATCCTCTCTATTGTTTTTTTGTTCTCTGTGTCATTTATTTCTGCTTTAATCCTTGTTATTTCTTTTCTTGTACTTGGTTTAGGATTGGTTTGCTGTTCATTTTCTAGCTTCTTCAGTTGATCCATTAGTTCTTTGATTTTGGCTCTTTCTTCCTTTTTAATATATGCGTTTAGTGCTATAAATTTCCCCTTAGCACTGCTTTTGCTGCATCCCATAGGTTTTGGTATGTTGTGTTCTCATTTTCATTCGTCTCTATATATTTAGCAATTTCTCTTGCTATTTCTTCTTTAACCCACTGATTGTTTAGGAGTGTGTTGTTTAACCTCCAGGTATTTGTGAATTTTCTAAGTCTCTGATGGTTATTGACTTCTAATTGTATTCCATTGTGGTCAGAGAATGTGCTTTGAATAATTTCAATCTTTTTAAATTTATTGAGGCTTGTTTTATGTCCCAGCATATGATCTATTCTGGATAAAGTTCCGTGAGCACTAGAAAAGTATGTGTATCCTGGTGATTTGGGATGTAATGTCCTGTATATGTCTGTTAAATCTAATTCATTTATCAGATTGTTTAGGTTTTCAATTTCCTTATTGGTCTTCTGTCTGGTTGATCTATCTATAGGAGAGAGTGATGTGTTGAAGTCTCCCACAATTATTGTGGAAACATCAATTGCTTCCTTTAGTTTTGCCAGTGTTTCTCTCATGTATTTTGTGGCACCTTGATTGGGTGCATAGACATTTACGATTGTTATTTCTTCTTGCTGAATTGCCCCTTTTATTAGTATGTAGTGGCCTTCTTTGTCTCTCAAAACATCCCTGCATTTGAAGTCTATTTTATCTGAGATTAATATTGCTACACCTGCTTTCTTTTGGCTGTAGCTTGCATGAAATAGTTTTTTCCATCCTTTCACTTTCAGTTTCTTTGTGTCCCTGTGTCTAAGATGAGTCTCTTGTATGCAACATATTGATGGTTCATTTTTTTTGATCCATTCTGCGAATCTATATCTTTTAATTGGGGAGTTTAATCCATTTACATTCAACGTTAAAACCGTGAAGGCATTTCTTGAATCAGCCATCTTATCCTTTGGTTTATGTTTGCCATATTTTTCCCTCTCTCTATTAATATCCTTTATTGTACCCATACCGAATCTCTTTAGTACTGAACCTTTCTCCAAGTCACTCTGTCCTGTCTTTGTTTCTCTGTCTGTAGGGCTCCCTTTAGTATCTCCAGTAGGGCAGGTCTCTTGTTAGCAAATTCTCTCAGCATTTGTTTGTCTGTGAAAAATTTAAGCTCTCCCTCAAATTTGAAGGAGAGCTTTGCTGGATAAAGTATTCTTGGCTGGAAATTTTTCTCACTCAGAATTTTAAATGTATCGTGCCACTGCCTTCTTGCCTCCATGGTGGCTGCTGAGTAGTCACTTCTTGTCTTATGCTGTTTCCTTTGTATGTGGTGAATTGCTTTTCTCTTGCTGCTTTCAGAACTTGCTCCTTCTCTTCTGTGTTTGACAGTGTGATCAGTATATGTCTCGGAGTGGGTTTATTTGGATTTATTCTATTTGGAGTTCGCTGAGCATTTATGATTTGTGTATTTATGTTGTTTTGAAGATTTGGGAATTTTTCCCCAACAATTTCTTTGAATACTCTTCCTAGACCTTTACCCTTTTCTTCCCCTTTTGGGACACCAATGAGTCTTATATTTGGACGTTTCATATTATCTATCATATCCCTGAGGTCCATTTCGATTTTTTCAATTTTTTTCCCCATTCTTTCTTTTATGCTTTCATTTTCCATTCTGTCATCTTCCAGGTGACTGATTCGTTGTTCAACTTCCTCTAGTCTTGTACTATGAGTGTCCAGAATCTTTTTAATTTGGTCAACAGTTTCTTTAATTTCCATAAGATCATCCATTTTTTTGTTTAGTCTTGCAATGTCTTCTTTATGGTCTTCTAGAGTCTTCTTGATTTCCTTCATATCCCGTACTATGGTCTCATTGTTCATCTTTAGTTCTTTGAGTAGCTGCTCTAGGTGCTGTGTCTCTTCTGGTCTTTTGATTTGGGTGCTTGGGCTTGGGTTATCCATATCGTCTGGTTTTTTCATATGCTTTATAATTTTCTGTTGTTTTTGGCCTCGTGGCATTTGCTGAACTTGATAGGGTTCTTTTAGGGTTTGTAGACCTATTGAAGTCCTTATCTCTAATTTATCAGATCTACAGCTTCGTGGAGTACACTTTCTCTAACTAACCAGCAGGTGGCGTCCACGAACCACCTGTTCTCCACAAGCCAGTTCTCCCCTGTTTAGCCTTTTTGGTGAGTGGGGGAGTGAGTCTTGTGGGGCCCAATTGGTGTACCAAGCTTGCGTGTGTAGTTGGTGTTGCCTGCCCTGTATGTGGGGCGTGTTTCTGGGCAGTCGGGGAGAGGGGGTGGCCCTAACAATCAAATCTCCCTGATGATCCTAGAGTTTTAAAGCTGCTGCAATAGTCTAATCCTTCAGTTCAGTCCTGCCACAGTTTGTCTCTGCCACTGACCCACAAGTCTTTGGTATTGGCGTATGGCTCCTGAGACTTGCAAGTGGGCCTCTCTTCCAGGCTGTGCACCCCAGGTCCTCTGTTGAGGGATGACTGTGCTATGTCACAGGTGAGTGCCGTCCCCCCAGGGCAGTTCTGGGCTGCTGGGCTGTGTAGGGAGGCTCCCAGTCTGCTCAAATGATGGCTGAATGGGGCTTTGTTAATTCACACTGCTCCACCTTCCCAGCTCTGGGACAATCAGCTGAGGTTGCAGGGAAGGCTAATGTCCACGCCCAGTTTTGTGGTGTGTGCCTGTTATTTGAAGCACTTCCGTCACACTGGGTTGTCTGGGGCAGCTCTGGGCTATGGGGCTGGCGATGGGCAGGAGTGTTTCCTGTCCACCAGGATGGTGGCTGTGAGCGGGCACCCCCCTTTTCTTGGGAAGTTGTGGTGTTTAGTGAATTTTCTCAGCCACTGGATTATTGCCTTTTGTCTCAGAGCTCTCTTAGTTCTGCTCTTGACTTGACGTGCCCAAATTGCAATTCTTTGAAGCTTTCTGTATTGGGCTTCTTAGAGTAATTGTTTTAGAAAAGGAAAAAAGGATTAAAAAAAAAAAAAGGGCCCTCCTCAGAGATCTAATGGGTTATTGAAATGCTAATAGACAAAGCAACCAGGGCTATTAAGGAAAGGTCCACAGGGCAGAGAGATCAGCTTTTCTTCGGGATTTGCATATGCGCCTCAAGGCCTGAGCTCCGCCCTTCCCCTTTCTGTGTTCACCAGAACTCCAAAAATCCTCTGCTTTTATTTTGGAGTTTTTCGTGTTATTTTTTTTTTTCTATGCCTGTCTCTTCTCTGCTGGGCTGGCAGCTCTCAGATTCTCTGGTGTCTGGTCTCAGTCTATCTATGGTTGGAGTCTGGATCAGTAGAATGAGTTTCCGAGAAGGGCTACCACTGCAGTTCTCCCTTCTCCTTCCCGGAGCTGGCAGCCCCTCCTCCCATGGGACTGAGCCTGGCAGGGAGGGGCGCGGGTCCCCTGGCCGCAAAAACTTACAGATTTCGCTGATCTCAGCAGTTCGACATTTTCATGAGTGTTGTATGAAGTATGCCCAAAGACAGATTGCTCTGTGGTGTCCAGTCCACGCAGTTCCTGGCTTTTACCTACTTTCCTGGAGGAGTAACTAAAACTTACAGCTCACCAGTCTGCCATCTTGCCCCGCCTCTCGTTTTATTTTGCATGCCCCTTTTGGTCAAGAAGATATTTTCAATCCCACGATGCCAGGTCCAGATTCATCGCCAGGAGTCATATCCTGCATTGCCAAGGGAGATTTACACCTCTGGGAGTCAGGTCCCACGTAAAGGGGAGGGCAGAGAGTTCAACTGCCGAGTTGGATTAGCTAGACAGAGAGAGGCCACATCTCAGCAACAAAAAGGTACTCTAGGGGAGACTGTTAGGCACAAATATAAGTAGGCTTAGCCTCTCCTTTGCAGTAATGAGCTTCATAAGGGCAAGCCCCAAGATAGAGGGCTCGGCATACTATCCCATCAGTCCTCAATATTTGTGAGAACATTAGCAACAACCCAGGTGGGGAAGTCCAACATTTCTGCATCTTCCCTCAGGTCCTCAGGGAGGCCCTGCATATATATTTCTATTCTCAGCCCAAATTACTTTGAGATGTATCACTGTTTCACACTAACCTGTACAAACCTACCACATTTCACTTCCTGTTCAAAGTTCCATGTAATTAAGGTGTTTGAATAAACTGACTGTACAAGTTAAATTATTTAGTGAAATACAGAAAATATAGAAACACAGATCTTGCACCAAATGAACATCTCTTCCCTTGGTCTCACGTGGAAGTTGAGACCAAGATTATCTGCAATTATATGCAAGTTTAGCCTCTTCTTTGCAGTAACGAGCTTCATAAGGGCAAGTCCCATGATAGAGGGCTCAGCACATCAAATCTCCAGTCCTAATGTTTGTGAGAACATCAGCATCAGTCCAGGTGAGGAACTCCAACACTTCCACACTTCCCCCAGATCCTCGGGGGGGCCCTGTAAATATATTCTTATTCTCTGCCCAAATTACTTTGGGATGTGTCACTATTTCACTCTAACCTATACTAACCTACCATATCTCACTTCCTATTCAAAGATCCATGTAATTGTGGTGTTTGAACAAACCGATTGTAGAATTATACTGTTTAGAAAATACAGATCCTGCTTACATACTTGTTTTTAAATCCTGTAGGAAATGAGTGGAGTTATGAACCAAAAATACTATAGTACTGGCTTTTAAATTTACCCTTGTCATAACCCTTACTAAAAATCCTTATTTCTTCATGTGGCTTCAATCTATTGTCTAATGTCCTTTCCTTTCAACCTGCAGAATTCTCTTTAGCATCTCCTGTAGGGCCAGTATACTGGTGACAAACTCTCTTGGCTTTCATTTCTCATTGAATGTCTTACTGCCTCCCTCATTTTTAAAAACACTTTTACCAGGTATAGAATTCTTGGTTCGCAAAATTTTACTTTCATCCCTTTAAATATGTCATCCCCCAGACATCTTGCCACTATGGTTTCTGATGAGAAATTGGCACTTCTTCTTATTGAGGTTCACTCATATGTGACATGTTGCTTCTCTCTTGTGGCGTTCAGAATTCTCTCTTTATCTTTGGAATTCAACAGTTTAATTATAAATATGTTGCTGTATGGGTCTATTTGGGTTTATCTTGTTTGGGTTCATTGAGCATTTTATGTATATATTCATGTCTTTCTTTAAATTGGGGAAGTTTTAAGCCATTCTTTATTTGAATACTCTCTCTGCTCCTTTCTCTCTTTCTTCTCCTTCCAGGACTCCCACAACATGTATATTGGTACACGTGGTGGTGTCCCACAGGTTCCTCAGTCTTTGTACACTTTTCTTCATTCTTTCTTCTTTCTGCTCCTCAGAAAGACAGATTTCAGTTGTCCTATCTTCAGGTTCACTGATTCTTTTTTCTGCCAGCTCCAATATTCTATTTAATCCCTCCAAGGAACCCCTTTATGTTACCTTGGTCCTCAGGTTGGTTCCTTTTCACAATTTCCATTTCTCTATTGATATTCTCTTTGTGTTTATCTATCATTCCTATTTTCTTTAGTTTCTTGTCCATGCTTTCCTTTAGGACTTTTTTTTTTTTTTTTTTTTTTGCCTTTGTCTGGTATGTCTGAGGTTGGGTCCTTGTCATTGATGGTTTTGACTGCTTTAATCTTCTCTTTTGCCTGAGCCATATTTCCTGTTTGTTTGTAAGTTTTATAATCTTTTGTTGAAACCTGTTAAAATATTTTGATATTTTAACATGTTATCACTGGAATTTAGGCTCTGAGGTGTTTATTCCTTAAGCTTCTATCCAGCTAGTGTTATGACAGGGCTTTCCTTGAATGCCAGGAGCTAACAAAAATAAAAAGAAGGAAAGAAAGAAAACACCCATCCCAGTCGTTACAGATTGATCTATGCAAGCGCTCTCCTTCAGAGCGTATCCATACACACAGCCCTAATGTGTAGGGCTGCCCTGATCCTTTCTGTGCATGTTTCTTGTCTTGGGCATGCACAAGTGGCCCTAGGAGTTTCCACATTTACATGTTTCTGAATGTCCCGTCTTCCTTAGGAAACAGTTTCCTCATGGACTCAGGCACTGCACCGTATGCCCTACATCTAGCAATCCTTTGCCCAGGCAGCCACTTGACTGCTTTCCTGCAGTGTTCTGTAGGAGTGCTCTGTCAGCTGCTTTCTGCACACAGAGCAATTTCTGGGACGGCGAGTTCCTCAGGCTAACACCAGACAGATTGGGTCAGACATACTTGCTTCCAATATGTGCATAAGTGTTACTTTGTTCTCTCCAGAACCAGGACCAAGGATTCACCCTGGGAGCACAGGTTGGCTCTGTGCTGAGCTGGTGAGAGGTGAGGAAAGGGCACCATGAGAACCTACCACATTTAAGTAGCTTTTTTCTTGATTTGGCACTCACCTTGTTACTTCAGTCTTTAACTGTTTTCTGGAACTTTGTGAAAGATGTTTCTGCCAGTTCTTGCTGGTTGTACAAAGCTTCTCTGGGAAGATGGAGCTGGGATTGGTCTCCTTTTGATGAATCTTTCAAAAAGTTACAAGAGCTACTAATAGAGCTAAATTAAGAGATTCTAAGTTGGTCAAAATGTGAGGTCTATGTTGATTCATTGGCCTTGAGTGTAATCAAGGCTCTGAGGACTAAAGAACACTTGTATAAGAGGAGAAAAAGATAGAATACAGGGCAAGGATATTCTTAGGGAAATGAGTAAGTTAGAGGACTAGAACAGAAAGGAACCACAAAATGAGAGAGACACTAGGAAGAGAGCCCAAGAGGTATTTTCAATGCCAAGGAAGAAGTGATTTAAAGAGAGATGGTTACTAGAGGAGTCATGCAAAATGAAGTCTGAGAAATTCATTGGATTTGGAAGGAGGAAGGTCTCAGACTCTTCAAATGAGTAGTTTTCAAGAATTGGCAGGCCGTATCAGTCAGGGTTCAATCAGAGGAAAAAATGACCCAATAGGATATCTATGTATAACTTATAAGTGTGAATTGTAAATATTAATATTAATATAGCAATTTATCTTACTATGTATTAAGAGGTTTAATACAAGGAATTGGTATACACAGTTACGGGCTAGCTAAGCAGTTCTGAGTTCTGTAGGACAGATAGGCAGTATGGGAAGGTCAGGAAAGGCTTCAATCCCATGGGCAGGAGCTGAATTTTCTTGTCCTCAGACAGGCAATCAGGAAAGAAGATCCAAGGGAAAAGGAGAGCAGTTGCTGTATAGAGTTCAGGTAGGGTCTAAGCCCTCTTTCAAAGTGCTTCCAACTAATTAGGTCAGGCCCACCTAGGATTACCTCCCTTTTGATTGACTTACGGCAAACTGATTGGGGACTTACACCTGCAAAATCCCTTCACAGCAGTACCTAGGTTAGTGTTTGACTGAATCACTTGGAGACAGTGGTGACGTGTTTCACAAGAGAACATCCATTGTAGCCTGCCCTAACTGGAAACAAACAAGAAAGGGAATTCTGGGGTCTGTAGTTCAGCCTAGCCAAGTTGACAAATCACACAGCTTTCACACGGGCCGAATGGTGGGGCATGAAGATACTGCCTCTGAGAACTTTGGGAATAAAGGGAGAGATGTCTGCAGTTAGAAAAATAGTCATGTAGAAGAAATCTGTGCAAGGGGTAATTCCAAAGGAAAGTAAAAGAATGAAATTGTGGGAGGAGAGGATAAGTAGGCTGTGAGACCAAAATGTTGCCAAGAGAACTCAGTGCTGGGACAGGCAATCTGTCACTTTATTTATTTATTTATTTATTTGCTGGGTATGCCCAATATCCAAGACCTCGACCACTCTTTACAAGGGCCATTTCTCAGAGTTGTGTTTTCAGTAGGCAATCTTGAAGAGATCTCTTAAAAGAGTAGATTTGCTTCCACTTGCTATAAAAGTGGTTACTCCCCCAAATTCAGTATTCCTCTCCTAACAGTACAACCCATTACAAGGCAAGCACCCATGAGGGGTGCTCTATGTCGCTCCCATGGGACTTGGCACAGGAAAGCAACAAAAACCAACATGAACCTCTGGCTGCTGCTTTTGGCATGAGTAATGAAGTCCTTTATCTCTGACCCAAGAATCTCATTTCTTCTGTCAGCATCCATCAAATAGAAGCAGGACAGTTTATTAGCTTATTTGTAGGGTAAAGCCTAGACCCTTCACAATTCTTGACACTCAGGTGAGGAGAAACAAATTTATAGTAACAATTGAAAGCAAAAGACTTTAAATTTTGCAGAAAGTCACCTTTTAAAAATTTAAATAAAGTCTAAAATAGCCTTATTTAAAGAATTGATTGACTGATTCTTACACTCAGGAAAGAAAACTAAACATGTCCTCATCTAAGACCTAAACTCTGTTTCAAGTTTACTAACTGGGCAGTGGGGTAATCTGGTGATATAGCTGTTGAATTGTAAAACCTGGGCTTGAATGGAAGCTCTGAGCCTTTGTTTCTCAAATATGAACTGGGACAGGAATACCTGACTGTTGCAGTGTTGCTTCAAGGATAAAGTGAGATAGTGTGTGTGACACCCCGGGCCTGAGATACAGCACAACACTCACAAATGTTGGTTCTCCTATCCTCTCTCTCTCTCCCCATGCCTACCTTATACACAGCCTCAGAATTGTTTTCTAGCTTTTGCATATGTTTTGCATATAATTGTACTCAAACCAGTGACATTCAGTAGTAAATCTGCCCTTTTAATACTTTATAGAATGTCGCACCATTAATTGATTTCCATATTCCTCTCTCTCGAGTTCAGCTATCTTTCCATCTCCAGTCCGTGCTTGAAGGCATGATCTTTTCAAATGTGCTGTCTTCTGTGTAATAAGTGTCATTTGCATGTACTTAGCATTTTACCAAGAGCTCTCACATTTCTTATCTCAGGTGAGCCTCCCCACAACACTCCACATTGTGTATGGCAGGTGACATCATAGTCCTCTACTCTGCAAACCATTAAAGTGACATGTTAAGAGTGTCCCCCGAGGTCACCATTTGGTATATAGCAGAGCTGGGACATAAATGAGTTCGGATTCCAAGCCTCATTTTCTTCCCATTCTGCCTTATTGCCTACTATATCCACTCCTTTCTTCCTGTCCTGTTTTCCTCCACCTCAGGGCTTAACAGAATTTTTCCAGTGACCCTGTATATAAGCCAGGGCTCTTTTAATTTCAAATGACAGAAATCCCACTCAAAAAAGATTTTTTGACTCAGGTACAGAGAAGGATGAGGGGGTAAGTGGTGTCAGGCACAGCTGGGTCTGAGGGCGCAGTGATATCGTTAGGGTTTTTCCTTCTTTCCATTTCTCAGCTCTGCATCGGTCTGGTTTCTGGCCTAACCCACTGTTCTAGTTTGCTAATGCTGCTGGAATGCAACATACCAGAGATGGACTGGATTTTATAAAAGGGGGTTAATTTGGTTACACAGTTACAGTCTTAAGGCTATAAAGTGTCCATCAACAAAGGGTACCTTCGCTGGAGAAAGGCCATTGGCATTTGGAAAACCTCTATTAGCTGGGAAGGCATGTGGCTGGCATCTCCCAGGTTGCGTTGCAAAATGGTGTTCTCCAAAAGGTCCGCGTCAGCTTCCAACAGCCATTTTCAAAATGTCTGTCTCAGCTCCAGCTAGCTATATAAGGCTCTAATAAACCAATCAAGGCCACACCTCCATGGAAATACTGAACCAATAGGTTCCAGCCTAATCCACACTAATATGTCTGCCCCCACTAGAATGCATTAAAGAATATGGATTCTTCTGGGGGACCTAATATATACAAACTGGCACATCCACTTCCTGCATATATGTTTCCTTTTTGTGGTAGCAAGTATGGAGGACAATGGCTCCTGCAGACAATGCCAGAGCTTGCACTGCAAAAGGAAGAGAGGAAGTCATGCTCTTCATCTCTCTGTATGAAATTAGCTCCATTTTGATCGTGTGCCCACTCATGGGACGAATCACTGTGGACAGGGAGATGGGGCATTGGGTTTTGCCACATCAGCGTCACGCATCTATTCCTCAACTGAAAGGTGGGATTCTGTATCTGGCAGCTCACCAGGATCACCTAATTAGAACAGAAAACAGTTGGAGAAAGGGGACTTCCAACAGCAAAAACAAACCAAACTAAACCAAAACCAAAACCCAAAACTCACAGATGTCAACCAAGCCTTGCTCTCTGGATTGTCATAGGCGACTTGAATTTCAATATTATAAAAGCAATATGTATTTTTCCTGAATTTTCATGAGCTTTTATTCTTTGCAGTGAAGATTATTTCCTAAATTTCATGTAACTTAATTTAATACATGTGAAAGCTTTTTAGTCAAATAAATTAGAACTCAGGAGAAAAGGTGTTTGTTAGACTACACATCTTGATTTGGACTCCAAAAATGTGGTGGTGTAAGTACGGAGAGCAGAGTCCCAGGCAGGTGGGGCATCTGTCGTCCCTCCCCCATGGGGCCCCATTTCTTGGTGGGGAAGCCAACCTGCTTGAGAACTCATTAAATGCATATTTAATGATGGGACATTTATGCAATGCCAAGGAAACTTCGAAGTGACTAAATTTAAAATAGATCTTAATCCCTAAAGCAAGAGAGAAAGAATAGAGAGAAATGAGATACATTCTGTGAGTTAAGAAGACACATTATAAAGAGCTAAAACCAAATATGCCTGCAGGCTTCCTAAGTAGACTTTTATTATAGTTCTTTCTATTGCTTTTTCTTTGTCTCATCCCTTCTCTCCACCCAGATGTACTTGGCAAATGTGTACTAAGTGAAGAGTCAGGCAAATCAGTGAACTGTAGTAGCAATGATCATGCTAATGGTGATATTTAACAAGCTATATGACTATATTATAATCTATATTACTGTAGTATACTATGTGCCAAGCAATTTGCTAAGCTCTTTAATATATAAAACCTAATATAATCCTCATAATCACAGAATGAGTATCATCATTATTTTGACAGGAGACTGAAGTTTAGCAAGATTAAATATCTTGTCCAAGTTCATTGAGTTGATAATACTAGTATTCGTTTTCTCTATCTGCTGTAACAAATTACCAGAAATTTATGGCTTAAAACAACACAAATTTATTATCTTACAGCTTTGGAAGTCAGAAGTCTGGAAAGGGTCTCACTGGGCTAAAATCAAGATGTTGGCGGGGTTGCTTACCCTTCTGGAGGCTCTGGGGGAGAATCTATTGTCTTGCATTTTCTGGCTTCCAGAAGCCGTTTGCATTCCTTGGCTCATGGCATCTTCCTCCATCTTCAAAGACAGCAATGTCAGGCCAAGTCCCTGTGCTGCCACCTCTCTGCTTCTCCCTCTTCTGCCTCCTTCTTCCGTTTATAAGAAACTCTGCAATTACTTTAAGCCCCCTAAAATAATCCAGGACAAGTTCCCTATTTTAAGGTCATTTGATTAGCGACTTTGGTTCCATCTGCACCGTTAATTTCCCTTGCCATTTAACGTAACATATTCACGGGTTCTGGGGATTAGGACATGGACAACTTTGAAGGGGCCCTTATTTTGCTGACCACAATACTATCCTGGTTGCCCTACTCCTAACTCTTCTAGTTTCTCCCTTGCTTTTGATCCTTGGGCTTGGCATTTGAATTTCTAGCTCCAGCTTAATCCCTCAGCATTCTCTATAGATGCTGGTTATAATCTCAGCCTCTGGCTATTTAGGTCCCTGGTACTTCAGTTATGATGACTCAATCCAAGACACATGTATACATATTCATAGATACATGCAAACTTCTTCTAGGGAAGCTTGGAACATCATTTGCATCTTGGACTCTTCACTTAGCACACATTTGATAAGCCCCAACTATATGCCAGAGGTGAAAGGTAGACTCCACCATCATAATGCTCTCAGTCAGAGGGAAGATGCACAGGTGAGCCAGTGATCACAAGATCTTATGATAATGTGTGCAGGATGCTGCTGGGATAGAGAGGAGTGAGTGGGGATGAGCATGCTGGAGAAGGATTCAAATGGGAGCTGACACCTGACTGGGGTCTTAAGGCATGCATAGGAGTTTTTCAGGTACACAAAAAAAGGGGACCGACTATAGACATAGAGGACAGTAAGTGCATCAGTGTGGAGGGGTAAGACCATGTGCAGCATTTGAAGATGCAACTTTCTGGTATGGATGGGACACAGGATCCAATTGGAAAGAGGAGAAGGCAGGTTTTCTGGTTGGGTGAAGGCTAAGGTAGAGCAATAAAGAGATCCCTAAATGCAGTGACCTAAATAAGATAGGGTTTTATTTCTCTCTCACACAGCTCAACTGTCTGGCTGATGTACATGAGGTAGGGGAACTTTGCTGAGTGAGGACCTCTGGGAGCCAGCTTGTGCCTCTGCCTTTGCACAGTTGAGGATGTATCATGGCCATGCCTGTGTTCTAGTTTGACAGAGGAGAAAAGTGAAGAAGTTCAGGGCAAGCAATATCCTTTTAAGGAAGTGTGCCAGTTTGGATGTATTATGTTCCCAAAATGCCATGTTCTTTAATGAAATCTTGTGGGGGCAGACGTATTTATTTTTGATTAGGTTGGAATCTTTGGATTTGGTTGTTTCCATGGAGGTGTGGCCCTGCCCATTCATCATGGGTCTTGATTAGTTTACCAGAGTCCAATAAAAGCTCAAACAGAAGGAGCTCAGTGCTGCTGCAGCCAAGAAAGACATTTTGGAGACAGCCATTGAAAGCAGACTTTTGCTGACACTTTGCTCTGGAGAAGTTGAGAGAGGACAAAACACGCCAAAAGCAACATTTTGAAGAATGCACAGAAGCTGAGAGAGGAGCTGAAACACAACCTGGAATCAGCAGACGCCATTGGCCTTCCTTTGATGACGGTATACTCGTGTTGATCTCTTAATTTGTACATTTTCATGGCCATCAGACTGTAAATTCGTAACCGAATAAATTATAAAAGCCAATCCATTTCTGATATTTTGCATAACGGCTGCATTAGCAAACTTTAAGACACAGATGTCATCACATGGCCACAACTAATCTTATGGGAAATATAGTGGTTAGCTGGACAGCTGCTGAGAATCATGAGATTGGATATGGGGGGAGGGTCACCAAACACTCTGGCACAGCAATAGAGGAAGGCAAGGCTAGATTAGGGGGGCACTGGAGGCCATGTGACAGCATTTAAACTTTGTCCTGAAAGCAATGAGATGTCATTAAGGGGTGACAGATTTAATTTCCAAAATTCAAACTCTGATATAAGCAAGGACAATAGACTGGAGGAAGGCAAGACTAAGAACAAGGGGACAGCTAAAATGCTTTTCACAGTAATCTAGGGAGAAATAATAGGAAATGGAAAGGAGTAAATGGCATTGAGAGCTATTTGGAAAATCAACAGGGCTTGGTGATTGTCTTTCCTGTAGGGATTGGGGTAGAGAGGAGTTAAGGATGATTCTAAAATTTCTGTTGAGAAAAAGAGCAGATGGAGGATCACTCACCAGGATAGCTAATATAAGTCTTGCCTTAGTGATGAGGCATTTAGATTTACTCTTTGGGGCTCAAGAGAATGGTCTCCGCTGAGGGAACAGATATGACTATGCCCAATATGTGAGCGGTAATTGAAACCATGAGAGCGAGATTTCTCAAGGAGAGAGGATCAAGCAAGCAAAGGCCCAGAGACAGAAATTTGTGGAACAGAAACGTTCAAGGAAGCAACACAGACGAAAAGTGTTCCTTGAAGAAAACTGAGAGTGTACTTCAAGAGAAACAGGAGGAAAACCAGGAGACAGCAGTTTGTTGAAGCAGACATAGGAAAGAGTTTTAAAAATGAGGATGTTCTAAATTGTCAAATACTGCAGAGAAGTCAAGTCAAAGAAGGACTGGAATCCATTCATTGGGTTTGGCAATTAGGAGGTCATTGGTGACTTGGTGAGAGGAATTTCCGTGAAGTGTTAAGGTAGAACCAGACTATAAGTGAGTTGAGGATAAGAAAGAGGTTGGAAATTAGAGGTAAGGAATACAGACAATTGTTTTGGTTTGCTGAAGCTGATGAAAAGCAATGTACCAGAAATGAGTTGGCTTTTAAAATGGGGATTTATTAACTTACAAGTTTCCAGTTCTTAGGCCGTGAAAATGTCCAAATCAAAGCATGAACAGGACAATACTGGACTCTGAAGATAGGCTGCCGGCATCCTCAGCTCCTTTGTCACATGGGAAGGCACATGGCGTTTCATTGCTTCTTCTAGCTTCTGGCTTCAGTGACTTTCTCTCTGAGCTTCTGCATGTTTCTCTCTTTTAGTTCTGTCTCTCTTAGCTTTTCTGGTTTTTCTCTCTCAGCTCCTCTGTTTTTTTTCTGTCAACTTCCCTGGGGGTTTTTTTCTGTGTCTTCTCTCTGTCTTTTATCCTCTTATAAAGCACTTCAATAAGAGGATTAAGACCCACCTGGGGCACACCTCAACTGAAATAACCTAATCAAAAGTCCCACCTGCAATAGATCTACTCTCACAGGGAGGGATTAGCTTTAAGATCATGATCTTTTCTGGGGTACATACAGCTTCAAACCATCACAATAATTATCCAAATGTTTGCCTCTAAGTGGAAGAAGACATATAGAGTGGTAGCTCTATTTTTTAACATGTGGGAGAGGCTGAAGAGGGAAGGATTAAAGGTAAATGAAAGAAAGAAAATAATTAATGGAGAAACATGTTTAGAAGGAGGAGCGAATGGAATCCAGAGCCCAAAGGAGGAAATCAATTTCGTGAAAGAAGACAGACTCAGAGCTGTACAATGGAGTGCTTCTCCCTTCAGTTGAGTCTGAGGGAAAACACCAGAGAGTAGATCAAATGTCAGCTTAAAGGAGGAAGATAGTAAACCAAAGGCAGAGATGCCCATTGGCCATTTAAAGGTTTACTCTTGGTTTGGAAAGCCAGGACTATATGCAGGCTATAAATCAGACCCTGAATAGTTAGGCAGTCTTCTGGGATTAGTGGAAGGAAAGATTACAATATCATTTCAGCTAAGTATTAATGGTAAGATGTAATTAATTCACTGCACAACTAGAATGATCTTAGCAGTAAAAACAATGCATTGGGATGATGTCGATTTGTGTCCCTCCATTTCTCTTTTCTTTCCCCCAAGTGTTTCCCCTTGCAGTGGATTCTGTCCTAAATCATCTTAATGATGTGTCCTCTCTTACTCGGGTTTTTCCTCCACCTGTGGCATCCTAATCTGCTTTTCTAGCTCCCTGAGTTCCACTTTGTTGTCCATAGTATTTCCCTCAAGATCTTTGGGCATCTACATCCTAATTTTGTTTTAGTATCTTCACTATATCGTTTGCATTACATCAGTAGTCTGTTAGTTTCAGACTTTGCCTAATGGTATCAAGTTGATTAATATATAATTTTGAAAATGTAAATATGCATACTTGCAACTAAGTGCATCAGAGTTGAAAGAACAAAGAAGCAGTTCATGTTTGGCTAAAGGCTGCAAAACCACACAGTATAACAAGCACTGAGTTTATAAAGATGAATTAGACGTGTTTCCTGCATGCCCAAACAATGCATGTGAATTTCCCAGTACAATACTTGGGTTATCACAGTTACTCAGACACTGATTTTCTTTCTTCCTTCACTCCCTTACCGAAGTCACTATCAAGTGAGTGAGGCAGGAATAATTAAATGCTTAAAAAAGGAGAAGGGAACTTTAGAAATAGGAAACCTCATACACAAAGGAATAGACTCATGAAAAAGCATATAGCATACAAGGAAGGATGAGTAGAAACAAGTTCACATTGTAATATTCCTCAGGATCTTATTAAGAAACACAATTAAATTAAATTTTGGTAACTCACTTTTATTGAAATTGTTTTGTCTTGAGAGACCACCGAATAAGGATCTAGGCTGACAAATTTCACAGCAGAGATCTACATTTTTTTTTTTTCTGCCAGATATACTCTGGATTTCATTCTGCAATATTCTTTCTTGGTTGGTAGCATTTGGAGAGCATGGTCTGGCCTAGGACACCAGGGTTCCAACCTTGGCCCTATTACCAGCTAACCTTGTGACCCCAGTGAAGTTACCAAACCTCTCTGTTCCCCAGTTTCCTCATTCTCATAGAGTTGTTAAGATTAAATAATATAATGATGTGAAGTCCTGTGGCACTTAGTAAGTGCTCAATAGATAGAAGTTGTTGTTACTATTATGATTATTGAATTCCTTTCTAGAATCTGCTTGTGACGTGTAATTAAAACAGTGGAGAGCAGTAATAGGGGTTTCATTTAAATGCTGGGATTTTTCTCTTTCTTTTGCCATCAGGTTTCCCCCTAGCATTATTGGTGTATAATTTACACACAATAAAATCTCCCTATTTTTACTGGACAGTTTAATGAGTTTTAGCAATTGTAGGTGGCTAGGTAACCATCTTCACAATCAAGATATAGACCATTTTAATCACCTTAAAAAAGCTCCCTCATGTCTCTTTGCAGCTGATCCCTTCCTCCAGTCCCAGCTTCAGGTTACCACTCATCCGCTTTCTGATACTATAGTTTTATATTTTGCAGAATTTCACATAAATGGGATCATAGTGCGTGTAGTCTTTAGAGTTCAACATGTTTCATTTCACATAATGCTTTGAGATTTATCCATGATGTTGTGGATATCAACATTCAGTTCCATTTTATTTCTGTGTAGTATTCCATAGGAAGGGTAAAGCACCCTTTATCCATTTACCAATTGATGGACATTTGGGTCATTTCTGGTTTTCGGTTCTTAGGAATAACACTAAAAGGGCATTAGTGTTCGATTGTGGACATATGCTTTTATATTTAGGAGTGGACTCACTGGGTCATTATGGGGGGGGGGGTGTAAATTTAACTTTATAGGACACTGCCGTCCTGTCTTCCAAAGTGGCTGTACTACTGCGTCTTCCCACCAGCAATATATGAGAGTTCTGGTTGCGCCACAGTGTTGTTAAAACTTGGAATTGTCAGTCTCCTTTAATTTTAGTCAATCTGGTGGGTGTGTTGTGGCTTTTATTCACATTTCCCTAATGATTAATGATGCTGAGCATCTTTTCTTGTGGATTTCAGCCATTTGTATATCTTCTTTCATGAAGTGTCTCATTTAAAGTATTTTTTCCATCCTTTTTTAATGGGTAGTTTATCTTATTACTGAATTGCAAGAGGTGTTTTGTTTTGTTTTGTTCTATTTTAAGATATATAGTCTGGATTCGGGCCCTTTGTCAAATATATGTTTTGTAAATATTTTCTCCCAGTCTGTGGCTTCTCTTTTAATTTTCTTAACTGTGTCCTTCAAATGCCAAAGTTTTAAATTTTGATGGTCATTTTTATTGAGTTTTAAATGGATCATGCTTTTTGCGTCCGGTGTAAGAAACCTTTGTCAAACTCAACATCACAAGGATTTTCTCCTAAATTTTCCTATGGAAGTTCTACAGTTTTAGTGATTACATTTTGGTCTTTTATCCTTCTCCAGTTAATTTGAGTGTATGGTGTGAAGTAATGGTCAAGACTAAAGTTTGTTTTTATTTTCTGTACAGCTATCATCGCCAATATTATCCCACTGAGTCTATTTAAGATTGAAAGAAGCATTTTTTCTGGATACCACAGAAAATCCCACAGGGAAGTGAGGAAACACGGGGGCTCACCTCAGCAGTTGCTCACCTCAGGAAGAATTAGGACTCCCTGCAGGACCCTGGAGGAGCTCCACCAGCTTCCTGGCAAACTGCTGCCACTGTTTGCTCCTCTCTCTACCTTTATTGCTGCTTCCATTTACTTTTCTACAGTTGTCTCTACCTCATGGGATCTGCAATTGCATAGCTTCTACTCACTGCCCTCTCTCTGGATGTCCTGCCTTCCTTCACTCATTTATTCCACAAATAAAAGAAATACTGCCACTAGTAATAGGGACCACTTGTATAGCACCTACCATGTTCTCAGTGCTTGGCATAAGTTAATTCATTTACTTTATGGAGTGCCTCCTACATCCCAGACCTGTGCATTTGGGTGTGAGTCTGTGAGGTCAGGGGCCTGGCATTGGCACTTAGTACTTTAATCTCAGTACCTAACACAGTGTTGGGGATATAGAAGGTGCACAATAAAAATATACTTTTGAAATTTATGAGCCTTTGGAAACTCCCACAAGAAAAGTCCTAATTAATTTGATATTCACTCAGGCAAAAGACAGCAGCCTTGCCTGCCTGTGTTTTCACTCAAGCCACTCTGTGAGACTTGGGCCTGCTAAAGATGGTGCCTTTGCCCTGGGGGCAGGTCTCTGACTCACAAACTGTCATCAGGTGAGTGGGGATAAATAGGACACAAAGAAATTAGTTCTATTTAAAATTTCTTAGGAAAGCGCTGTGAAGACGGCAGGAGCTATGCAGCAGAGACACCTGCTGTATGCATGCATGCCCTTCAGACACATTTATAGAATGCATTTTACCTGTCTTAGAAGGTCATTTATATAGAGAATATGTGTGGATATATGAAAGAGGTATAGAAAAGCATGCACATCTTCTTTCATTTTGCTCTTCTGTGTTCATTAGGAAAAAGAAATACTGAATAAAATCTTAACTAATTATCCAAGGTCACCTGGTAGATTTTGCAGTATGTGGGGAGAGGATTCCTGATACAGGGGATAGACCAGCTTCCAACAGTGGCACTGGGTTGGATATATGGGTCCACTCTCTTTAAATATAAGCAGAATCTGTGATCATTGCTTTTTTCTGTGATCACAGTCATACCCAGAGGTAAAGAGGGAAGACTTTTCACTTAAAAAAAAAAAAAAAACACAAAACCAAGTAGTGAAAAATAACCCTGATATTGAAATAGCAATGAAGTATAAGGATAGCTTTTGCAGCATTGTCTAAAGAGGGAAAGCTTGAAAAGAATCTCAATTTCCAACCATGGGGATTTAGGTAAAGAAATAATGGCAAATTCATTCAATAGAATATTCTTCTGCTCTAAAAATGATGCTATGGCTTAGGAATAATATCTTGGAAAGATATTAAAACATATTGTCAAGTGAAAACAGTAAGTTACAAAACATGTACATTTGATTGGATTTTGTCAGCAAATATCCACCTATCATCTATTCACCTAGTTAGTCATCAATCATCATCAATCATCCATCTATTGAACGATATACACCTCACTGCTAAACCTGGTTATTTCAGGATGGAAAGATTAGAGGCCATTTTATGTTTCATTTTCCTTTGGTTATCTTTAGTTCTAAGGTATTTTTCTATATGGAATATTTAGTACTTTTATAACAAGAAAAACTTTATATGTATTGAACTGAAAGAGAGCGAGCAAGTGCCAGCACGCAAGAGAGAACTTAATTGAGAAAGCGGGAGAGAAAAGCGCGTTAATTCAGGGTTGGTGCCGGGGTGGGGGTCGGGGGGAAGCGTGTCTCTGGGATGCCACCAATCTGAGCACTATGCTGACCCTGGTTTTCAACCTCCTAAATGAAGTAATTCAAGCCCTTTTTCCTGATTGATGACTAGTCCTTTGATTATGAATCCATATGACTCAGTCCTCTCACCTAGGACCTACTCACACTTTTGCCCCAGCCCTATTTGGACCCTGATATTGAAATAGCAATAAAGTATAAGGATATCCTTTGCAGCACCTCACCTCCAAAAACCAGGTAGTTATACTATAAAACAATTTTTGCCCTAAGTGAGAAGTTGGGCCATCAATGATGGACTAGACTGCCTCGATCAATTTTATGATTGATTTCAACCGTTTTGCCATATATATACATAGATACATATAGCAAACTTCCAGTGTATGATGGAAGTACAAGCTAATTGTCAGTTGTCATTTATTAATGTTTTTTCCCTGGCATCTAGACCGATTTTCTCAATTACATTACCTGCCTCTAGCTTCTGGCATATAGTATATAAATATGAATGCATATACACACACACACACACACACACACACATATGTATATAATATATATGCCTGTAAATATACTTCTATAAATATATTTATAGAAATATGAGTGTAGATTTTTCTATATTATAACTTAAAACTAATTATTATTCAATAACTGAGATTTTATTATTTGGGGAAATAATTTTTATATTTATAGCTTTATTCCTTACTGTTCCAATACATTCAAAATTACTTTAAAGCTGGTTTTCTAAATCTTTTCATTTATTCACCTATTTTGTTTATTCACTGCATCAGTCAAGATCTTGGTGAAAAACAAAACTTAACTCTTCAGGTTGAACTGAAGTGCTTAATGAAGGGATGATGTAGTGCAAGCTGGGCAGGGTTGAAGGAATCAACAAGAAAGTGGAGACATCCAGGAAGCAGCAACTTGGGAAGCTGTTTCCAGCCCTGGACGTAAAGGGTCAATAGGAGGAAATATGTTCCTGGAGGCCAGTGAGCGCTGGCACTGTGGAGAAGGGTCGCCTGGGGGCACTGTAGTTGTGGAGGTCATAGCCATGCCAGAAGCAAAATGCAGAAGGAGGGAGGGAGGGAGTGGGAAGGGGCTCCCAATGTGGCTTCGCCACTCAGTCTCCCATCGCCTGTAGCAATTAGAAGCCATCCAGCGAGAGAGCCATGGCCTTGCTGACCATAGTGGTTAGGACGGAGAAGGGATGGGGAAGGCAGAAATGAGAATGATCAGTGTTTTCGCTCAACGAATATTCTTTAAATGATTGCTATGTTCCAGATGCTGGACTAAGGGTTCTTGACTCGCTAAGCTTTGTTTGGGGTTTGTAAGTGGATCTGTTGCACATAGCCCCAGAAGCAATCTTTTTTTCTCTTGAATATTATTTCTGTTTACGGCGTCTCAAAAGGGATAGCTCTGTGTGGAATTGACTCGCAGTGACATTCACTACCTTTTGCTTTTGTGCATAATGACACGTTGTGACAAGGAACAAGTATAGAATAGGCAGGACTTCTTATAATTAAGCCTAGGGGTGCAAAACACAGATCATTTTTGGAATTTTACATAAGGGAGTTTTCTAGGCTCTTTGTTGGCATTAGAAAAAAAGTACAAATAAGGACACAAAACATAGGAGACAGGAGGCAGAAACAAAAAGTAAATAACTTAATGAGCTTGTCAAAGGGAAATTCACAAATTGTGCTTCCTGGAGACTTCATGAAAAAGGAGAAGGCAATCAGGTGGGGAGTTCATATTATTTCCTGGCACGTGTTGAATGGAGAAAGGCAAAGGATTATCAAAGAAAAAGCATTCTGATAAAAATTCTAAAGCAGAAATCACAGTTCATGCTTCTTAATTTGGTGCTTCGTAATCCAGTCTGGAGTGTTGAATGAGCTTATATTTCTCTATTCTACCATCTGGCAACTTTGGGGAACATTCCGTGTTTCGTAAGCCTACCCCATACCCTCCTTTCATAGAGGCAAAGCTGAAGAATTTGGAATAGTACAGTGTATCTTATATTGCACAATAGATTAGTACAATATACTACTTTATATGAGCTGATATTTTTAAATGAATATATAAAGCTTGGGAATTAGAATATCTGCTTTCTATCCAGGCTCTGCTACTGGGCAAACTTTGGATGAGTCATTCAATTTCTCGGGGCCTCCATTTCCTCATCTGTAAAATGGGGTTAAAGGGAAGGGATCAATTGGAATACAAAGGGTTAACCTGAGCTTTGGGACATCATTACTTGCATGAAATTTTATAGAAAATTGTATCTCTATGTGTCTGTGTGTTCATGTCAATGAGAGATCAGTAAGTTTCACCAGATTGTCCAAGAGCTTTGTGGCCGTTAAAAAAATTATATAAATCTAAATTGAAACCTATTAAAAAATTTACACTCAAAAATGTAACAATCCCATTAAAATCCTCTTTTGGTTTAGATAGTAATTGTAGAGCTGCTGTTCTTTTCTTGAGCTTCAATCGGTAGTGGTTTTGCCAATTCTAGGTTTAAGCTTCCACTCTCTTCCCGGTTTTAACAATCTATAAAACAACTAAAGTTGAATCTTAACAAGGGGATAAGTCATCAAATATATTAGAAGCATTCCAACTTAAGAGGTCATTTTTATGATGTGAATAAATACTCCTTGTATTACCTGTTTTTAAATATCAGCTTTAATATTTGGTTTCTTACAGCATACAAGGAACTATAGCTTGAAGTATTTGATAGAATTGCAGACTAGAAGATCTTGTAGCAGTTCTATGCAAAAGAACTTTCTGAGTTGATGGAAATGTTCTATGAATCTGTGCTATCTAATGCAGTAACCACTGGCTACAGGTGGCTGTTGAACCCTAGAAATGGGGCTAGTGAGCCTGAAGAACTGAATTTTTATTTAATTTTGATTAATTTAAATTTAAACAGGTACATGTAGCAAGTGACTACCATATCAGACAACACAGCCTTAGGGAATGTCCCTTATAACCTATGCTAAGAGCAAGAAGGCTCATAACAGGGTTTCTTAACAGCAACACTCTGGACATTTAGAACCAGATAGTTCTGGGTGGGAGGTGGGGAGCAGGGGAGCTGTCCTGTGCATTGTAGGGTCTTTAGCAGCATCTCTGACCTCCACCCTCTAGATGCCCTCAGTAATAACACCGTTGCCCCCAGTTGTGACAATGGAGGGCGGAATTACCCCTGGTTGACAAGAATCACTGCTCTCAAGTGAGATCCCATTGAGCTTTTCCTTGAGAACATCCAGCGACCAGGCACCTCATGAGACAGCCCAATTCTGTGCTGGATTCTTGAAATTATTAGTTATTAATAATTATATTATTACTTACTAAATTATATACTATAATTATAATATTACATTATTCCATATATATGGAAAAAATATGTATATATGGAATAACCTAATAACTTCTCACTAGTCTTTGTAGTTGTTGGCAACTCCAATAGACTGTGTTGCTGAGGAAGGTGGAAATGAATGAGCTAGTTGAAATGTGCAAATATTAACACAAAGTAGGAAACACAGTGGTTAAGAGGGTGAGTTCTAGAATTAGAGAGCCTGGGTTCAAATTCTGGCTTTGTCACTAACAAGCTGTGGGATCATTTGCAAGTTACTTCAGTTCTCAATTTCTCAGTTTCCCCATTTGTAAAATAGGAATGGTAACAGGAACTACCTCATATAGGATCAAATAAAATAAAGCCTGTAAAATGCTTGGTTATTTTTATTAGCAACCAGAACAATAACATCCTACTTTCTTGTGGCCCTAGTAGTTGTTAAATATTATATCACATGTGTTCCTTCCAATGATTTTGTAAATATTATTAATCCCATTTGGTAAATGAAAAATGTTGCCGCTCATGTAGTTTAAGTCAAGTGCCCAAGGGTTGGCTTGATGAGCCACGAGGCAAATCCCGTTTGCCCAGCTCCCACTTTACAGTTCTTTTGGTTGTACAAATTGGTCTTTGCCTGATATCTTGATCTTGGCGTTCTATGTCTACAGGGCTTCCATCAGTGTGTTCCAAGTTCGAAGAGCTTGGGGTAGTAACCAGCCACTTATGCAACTGTTGGAAAAGCCGAGGCTGAATAGCTCAGAGAAGCCACCAGCCAAGATCTCGCCTCGAAGCACTAAAGGAGCAGCTTCTCAGGAGCTGGCCAGGGTTGCTAGGATGCTCCCTCCTGCTCACGCGTCTACATGCTACCATGTCTGCTTCTCTTCTGCCTGCCAGATTGCACGTGATCTCACGCACGTGTCTCCCACTGGTGCTCTGGCAACTCGCGGGGAATGGCGTTCTGGGAAAGTGTACCTTTCCTGTTTGCTTCTATGATGCAGAGGAGATTTACACAGGGGGTGTTTGTCATGCCTAGTCCACAACCGAAAACCCAGCACACATCCCAAGGGATGCGAGCAGTCGCCAGCAGGGTGATAGGTGGGAAGGTCCCGGGTCCAAAGTCTCCCTTCAGTGCCTGTGGTTATCAGTGTGCAAATCATTTGGGCAAGGCACTTCACCCTTCAGGCTCCTAGCCAGACAGCCTCACAAAATATCCTAAATAAAATAACGCATGCTAAATGATTCTCACAGTGTCTAGAATACAGTGGATCCTCAGTTACAGTGGTGACTGCAAATCCCAGCAATAAACAGACAAGCGTATTCTGAGGGCTGTTTGCCCCCAGTGCTCTTAAGTATTTAAATACGATCTTTGGGCAGGGATCACTGGTTGCCCCCAATACCCACTCTTCCCTTCTTCCCTAGTGATAGGGACCTGTGACTGCCTGGATGGAGACTGCATTGCCAAGCCTCCTTTGAAGCCAGATACAGCCGCATGACTAAGGTCTCACGTGTGGCGGTGGGGGAGGAGATGCATGCAACTTCCAGGTCTCATCTTTCAGGAGACACAGATCTAGCTCTCCCCTTCGCTCTGCCTTCTTTCTGCTGGCTGGGATGTGTGCATGGTGGTGGGAGTTAGGGCAGCACTTTTGCACAAGGAACTGGCAGCTTGTATTTCAGGCAACACAGCAACCAACCACAAGCAATTGGGCTCCTCGACCCTCTGGGACTGTCAAGTCAGATGGGGACAACTTGGCCTCAGACTATTAGGTACACGAGACAGAAACCTTGGTTGGTGTAGCCGCTGAGGTCTCTTTGCTAAGCAGCTTGTCCTGTATTCTAAGTATATACCACTGGATTCAGAAACTCCTATGTCACTCCTCAATTCTGATATTAAAGCAGCTTTCGGCGAGGGTGGGAAAGCTCACTCGAGACAGATTTCAAGCAGAATGTCCATTATCTCGCCTTGCCAGCTAATTTTATTTTTGAAAGATAGAGCCTGAAAATGGTGGGTGAGCAAATGAAGGGTAAAAGTAGGGAGGGCATCGCGTCAGGCACCGACTCTGAAGGGGCTCGGCTCACCTGCGGCAGAAACGAGTGGCAAGCAGCCAGCTGTGTGGCCCCAGATGACAGGAGGAGTGATAAGAAATGCTTTAAACGCGGAAGCCAGTGACATTTCTTGGCTTTCATGAATACTGCTAGTACTAAAAACAAACAAACCTGATGGGCAGAGCAATGCTTCCCTCAGCTGATGCCTGCTCCATCGCTTGTTTAGCAGAGCAGCGTCGGCTTCTACCAATAATCATAATTTAAAGATTTTAAGTGATAAAAGCATCACACTGAGATATCTGCCTGCCTCTGCTGCAGAACTGGCTTTCCAGACACGAAGAACTGGAAGGTACCTCCACAGTCTTCGGGTCTCTGCTTGCTCATTTACGGTGGCATTTACAGCGCCGTTATCTTGTGGGTTGTATAGATGTCCTTTCTCTAGACTGTTAGCCCTCTATGAATTATTTGCCTTTGCACCTTCTGCTCCAGAATGATCAATAAATATTTAAATGAATGAGTCTAGTTCAACGTCTTCACTTTCCAATGCCTTGTTCAAAGTCAAAATTAATTAATAGTAGGAAAAAAATCTCAGGTTGCTTTTTTTTTTTTTTTTTTTAAAGCAGTGAATTTTACTTTTCCCAGTGCCTGCATGGCTAAGACAGACCTCTTGTTAGGACT
This sequence comes from Choloepus didactylus, assembly GCF_015220235.1. Taxonomy (NCBI): domain Eukaryota; kingdom Metazoa; phylum Chordata; class Mammalia; order Pilosa; family Megalonychidae; genus Choloepus; species Choloepus didactylus. The sequence goes on from NC_051311.1 coordinate 146,867,800, forward strand.
CGGGTAACCCAGAACCTTGAAACATTTACACAGAAGCTCACACAACCACATGCACACACAAACACACAAAAATACACATTCAAAAATGCAAACACACACATGTACTTGGATACACATGAATACACAAGCACACAAGCAAACACAAAATGCCCCTAAACACATGAGCTCACATGTAACATGCACAGATTCACACAGACATGTGCAAACATCTGATGGGGTGGGTTTGTATGAAATTCTACCTCAGTTTAGGATGCTACTATGTGTCCCTTATTTAGAAAGCCTTATAGGAAATCCCGACTCCAGCTTTCTTACTGCTCGTACCCTGTAACCCTACCTCATTACACTCCCACCAATGTCTACTGAATTCATCTCAGACATGTCTTGGATATGCCTTTTGCTCTCCTTTCCCATGGCCATGGGCCATTCTTAGTCCTTTACCATCTCTCTCCTGGACACTATCAGTCCTTTCCACCTCAACCCCTCCCTGCCAATGAATTTATCTCCTGAGAAGCTACCAGAATGAGTCATCCAATAAGTGAGTTTGAGCATGGTTCTTCCTCCTTCAAAAGTTATGCGGGCATTCCATTTTCTGCACAATAAACCCAAACACCTTGGAATGGTCCCCAAGGCCTTTCATTGTCAGTTTCTAGCTTTCTGCTTCATTCTGCCGATCTGGTCTCTCCAAAGCTATTTATTTTTCCTGCAAACACCCAGCCACTTCTATAGCTCAGCCTTTCTCACTTCATTCTCTATGCATAAAGCATCCTTCACCTCCTCCTCTGCCTTGCACATTCATTATCCTGCAAATCTTCTTCATATGTCCTCTCTGACTCTATCCCACACTCCCTTCCACTCTTGTAGAATTAGTCACTCCCTCCTCTGTTCTCACACAGCATTTTGCACATACTTCTTTCTCATTTACCGCTATAGTTATTTACTAACTAGTGTCTTTCCCCCACAAGCTTGTGAGCCTTTCTGAGATAGGGGTTACATCTTACTCATATATGAGCCACAAGTTTCTGGGATAGTGCCTGCCACAAATGAGGGTTTTAGAAGATGATGTTTCTTAGTGGAATTTTACTGGGTGGCAGTGTGCGTTAGGGTAAATGGCAGAGTCATTGAAATCCAAGGCTGAGATTTCAATCCAGCAAATTCTGTTTATTTGCTCTGTGACTTGTGGCAATTTATGCAATAGCTCTGTGATAAAAGGAATGAGGACCCTCCCAAGATGTCCATATCCTAATCCTTGGAATCTGTGAATATGTTACATTAAATGGCAAAAGGAAATTAAGGTCACAGGTGGAATTAAGGGTGCTAATCAGCTGACCTTAAAACAGAGAGATTGCCCCAGATTATCCAGATGAGTCCAAAGCAATCACAAGGATCCTTAAAAGGGGAAGATCAAAGCAAAAGGGGAGGTCAGAGTGAGGCATTGTGAGAAGGACTCGTCCCATCACTGCTGGCTTTGAAGATGGAATGGGGCCATGAGGCAAGGAACGTGGGCAGCATCTAGAAAACTGGAACAGGCAAGGAAACAGGTTTTCCCCTAGAGCCTCCAGAAAGAACACAGCTCCACCAGCACCTTCATTTTAACCCAGTGAGACCTATTTTGGACTTCTTACCTCCAAAACTGTAAGAATAAATTTGCTTCATTTTAAGCCACTAAGTTTGAGGTAATTTGTTACAGCAGCAATAGAAAACTAATACAATATGTGAACCTGTCCCCTGCCTGGAAAATGATGACAATAATGGTTCCAGTTACCCGGGGTGGTGTTGAGAACCAAGTGAGCTGATGCTGAAATGCGTTGGTGCGGCGCTTCGCACAGGGTGGATGCTGAATACGGCCCGTAGTCAGGGCAATAGCTGTAGGTGTAGTAACAATCACGTGACCAGATATTGTTGCCATTGAAGGCAGGCAGAAGGGGTCTGATGGGACTTCAAAGGGATGCCCAGGGAGAAGCAATGAGTGGGCAATGGGTGCCAGGGAGTGTGAGAATGAGATTAAGTTTAGCTTTCACACAGGACAGGTGTGCCTGGCAGGGTGGGGCAGTTAAGGAATTGGTAGAAGCTTAAAAAGACAAACTGTAATTCACAGTCAGTCCCCCTGCTTATCCGCCCACTGTCTACTATCCTTGCAGGGTGGAGCCTCGGAATAGAGGTTCTCAAAATAGCCTCATAACTTGTAACCAAACTAGCCCAAACTGGCTCTAAAGAGGCCTGGGCATACCCATTATAGTCAGGGGTGGAGATTTGTTCCAACATTCCTAATGTTGCAAATTTGCCTGCGAAACGTATTTCAAATGTTTCCAATTTGGGCGGGCTGCATGTTTCAAATTTGCGCGGGCTAGTTAGGCTTGTCGAATAGAATGTACTCTCTGAAGTATCCAGCCAATGGAGAAACAGGGGAGGGACTTGCGGTTAGGTTTAGGGAATAAATACTGCTGAATCTATTGTTCTGTGTGCCAATCCCCACATTTTGGTTGGGCCTGTTCTTGCAAGATCGTGAATAAATTCTTTTCTTCTCCACAATTGGGTGAGCGTTTATTCCTTTTTAGGAATAGTGCCTGTTTCTCACAGGAGGGCATGAAGGGTGTTATTGAGGAAGGGGATTCAGAAAGAGGAGGGGCACATCAACAATGAAGACCTCCACCTCTGCCACGGAGAAGCTGTGCTTGCTCAGCGGGGTGGAGAGGGCTGGTCCCACCCCCGGCATCGCATTTAAAACTTGCTAGCTAATCCTGCGCTATTTCAGGATGTTGGTCAGGAAAGCGACCAGGGACAGAGTTGGAATAGGTCTGTTTTCTGAGAGTCTTGATCTCTAGGCCCTTTTCCTTCTGGGCTGGATATTTCCTAAGAGATCCTCTTAGAAGCCTAGCTTTACGGGCACAGTTCAGGCCTTTAGCTAAGAGAAAACTGGCACTGGGGGTGGGAAAATCTGGGTTACAGACCAGGCTGTGCTCCGGACTGGCTGAATGTGGACAAAGCAACTGGTGGGACTATATCAGTAGTTTTCCATCTCTGTTCCCCAGGGGGCACCTCGAGGAGCTAAGCAGGTGTGTTGGGAGAGCTCTGGGGGGCCCGGACTGATGGAATCCTCTGGCTCCTACTCTCAACTTCCATCCCAGCAGCCCCACTTTTGCCTTTTGTATAGATCGGAATTCCACGTAGGCTTTTGTTAGGTGGAGGAGCGCTGATAAATAAGCTTGAAAACCAGAAACAAAGTATTATCTTTGGCCTAAAGTTCACTAACACTTGGCCCAAACACAGTGTGAGCATCAGTTACAGATGAGAAGGGTCAACGGACTCGCCTGAGTGTCTGATTAACCCTCCCTGGTGCCTTATGGAGCCGAAGGGCTGTGGTCAGGGACAATGAGCCGGTGTAGACCACCTCTGCACGTGAGTGACAGTGGCCAAGGCCAGTTCCCCACTTCCCCTTCCACTTGGGAGTGTTGGCAGGTAATCAGGGCCAAGCTTCCCACAGCCCAGCAGCTCTGGGCCTGGGTCCTGCCCTGGGGCACTCCTCCACGGAGAAAGTGAGACCCGCAGCACTCGTTCTCAGTCCTGGTGACACATTAGAAGCACCTGGAGAGTTTTTGTTTTGTTTTATTCTGTTTTGTTTTTTAAATTCAGTTTTATTGAGATATATTCACATACCATACAGTCATCCATGGTGTACAATCACCTGTCCACAGTACCATCATACAGTTGTGCATTCATCACCCCAATCTAGTTTTGAACATTTTCCTTACACCAGAAAGAATAAAAATAAAAATAAAAAAATAAAAGTAAAAAAGAACACCCAAATCATCCCTCTTCTCACCCTATTTTTCATTTAGTTTTTATCCCCATTTTTCTACTCAACCATCCACACACTGGATAAAGGGAGTGTGATCCACAAGGTTTTCAAAATCACACTGTCATCCCATGTAAGCTACATAGCTATACAATTGTTGCAGTTTGATAGTTTCAGGTATTTACTTCTAGCAATTCCAAGACACTGAAACCTAAAAAGGGATATCTATGTAGTGCATAAGAATGCCCACCAGAGTGACCTCTCAACTCCATTTGAAATCTCTTAGCCACTGTTTCATTTCTCTTCTCCCTTTTGGTCAAGAAGGCTTTCTCAATCCTCCGATGCCAGATCCAGATTCATCCCCAGGAGTCATATCCTGCGTTGCCGGCCCCTGGGAGTCAGGTCCCACATAGGGAGTGGGGAGAAAAGAGTTGTCACTTTTATTAACACAGGAGCTCTGTTAACCACCCTTAACCAAATTGGTCAAAGCTCCTTGTCCCCTCTGTAAAATGAATCACTGCATCCAGACTGTTCACCACCAGTACTTGACTCTCTAGTGGGCTCAGTTCCCTCTCTCCACAGCCGAGTGGTGATCTGAAACACATTTATGCCAGGTGTCAATGTTATTGTAACTGTAAAATCTATTTAAATATTTTATAAACCAATGAAATATGACTTGGGAAGAAAAAGTTGAATGTTTTTGAAAGTCTTCATTAAAAAAAATGCTTACAAAACTGCTATTGAATTAGGTGTGGAAGAGACAACTATCAAAGCCTAGAAAAGGATTGTAAAACATTAGGATATTTTTATTGTTATAAAATACATGCAACATAAAATTTATCATATGAATTACATTCAAAATCTTGTGCAAACCATCACAACTGTCTATTTTCAAGCTTTTTCATCACCCAAAACAGAAACTCAGAACGAACTAAGCATTCACACCCAATTCCCACGCCCCCAAGCCCTTGGTAACTTCTAATTTGCTTTCTGCCTCTATGAATTTACCTATATCAGTGAAGTCATACAGTATTTGTCCTTTTGGGTCTGGCTTCTTTCATTTAGCATAATGTTTGCACGGTTTATGCATATATCAGAACCTCATTCCTTTTCTTGGCTAAATAGGATTCCATTGTATGTATATATCACATTTTTTTATCCATTCATTTGTTGATGCACAGTTGAGTTGCTTCAACTTTTTGGCTATGTGAGTAATGCTGCTATGACCATTCAGATACAAGTCCCTGTTTTGTCTCTGTTTCCAATTCTTTGGGGTATATTCCTAAGAGTGGAATTGCTGGGTTATACGGTAATTCTATGCTTTACTGTTTGAAGAACTGCCAAACTGTTTTCCACAGTGACTGCACATTTTACATTCCTACTAACAAAATTTGAGGGATCCAATTTCTCCACATCCTCACCAATACCTGTTATTTTCCATTATTTAATTTTGTTTTCGTTACAGACATCCTCATAGGTGTGAGGTGATGTCTCATTGTGGTTTTGATCTACATTTCCCTAGTAACTCAATGAAGGTTGAGCTTCTTTTCAGGTGCTTATTGTTCATTTGTATATCTCCTTTGGAGTAATGTCTACTCAAGTCCTTTGCCCATTTTTTATTGGGTTCTTTCCTTTTTGTTGTTGGGCTGTCGGAGTTCTTTGTATATTCTGGGTATTAAACCCTTATCAGATATATGATTTCCAAATATTTTCTCCTATTCTGTTGCTTTCTTGATAGTGTCCTTTGCACAAAAGTTTTTAATTTTAATAATTTTATCTATTTCTTCTTTGTTGCCTATGCTTTTTGTGGCATATTTAAGAAACAATTGCAAAATAAAGGTTGTAAAGATTTGCCCTTTTATTTTCTTTGAAGAGTTCAATGGTTTTAGCTCTAATTCAGATCTTTGATCCATTTTGAGTTAAGTTTTGAATATGATATAAGGTGTCTAACTTCATTCTTTTGTATGTGGATATTTAGTTATCCCAGCACCATTTAATGAGACTATTTTTTTCCCCAAGATGGTATTGGTACCCTTGCCAGAAATCAATTGATGAAAGATGACGTCATCATATAATGAGAGGAAGAGATCCAAGCCAAGGAACCATAGGATTGCAGCAGCCAGCCCCAAAACACTACCCAGTCTAGGGAGCAAGGCTTAGCTTCACTTCACTTCTATCTTGAAAACTCACTTTGAATGTGTTGACCATCTTCCTTCTGGCCTTTACTGTTTCTGATGAGAAACTGGCTGCTAAACTTGTTGAGGTTTCCTTGTTCATGGTTATAAAAATAACACCATTGAGATTCCTTGACCGAGATGGTGGTTTAAGACACAACAGGGTGCCACTCCCCCACAGAAGCTTTGAACAACTAGCAAAAACTGACAGAGCCACCTTCCTCAAAACTCCAGAAAAATAGTTAAAGGGTTGCTGTCACTGGGCAAGTACCAAATCAAGAAAATGCAGCTGCTGTGCAAAACTGTTTGGCAGTTCCTCAGAAAGTCAAATATAAAATGACCCTGTGACCCAGAAACCCCTCTTTTAGATACATGCCCAAAAGAATTGAAAGCAAGGACTCAAACAGATATTTGTACACTGAGGTTCACAGCAGCATTATTCACAATTACCAAAAGATGGAGGCAACCCAAGTGTCTATCAACAGATGAATGGATAAACAAAGAATGCATTCATAGATACAATGCAATATTATTCAACAATATAAAGTAATGGAGTTCTGGTAAATGTTGGGTGAAATAAGCCAGACACAAAAGGACAAATTATGTATAATATAATTTACATGAAATAATTAGAATAAGCAAGTTTATAGTCAAACTAGAACACAGGTTGCCAGGGGTCAGGATTGGGGTAGGAAATGAGGAATTAATACTTAATTGATGCAAGGTTTCTGCTTAGATTGATGGAAAAGTTTTGGTAATGGATGGTGGTGATGGTAGCACAACATTGTGAATGTAATTAACACCACTGAATTATATATTAAAATGTGGTTAAAAGGGGGAAATTTTAGGTTTTAAATATGTTACTAGAATAAAATTTTTAAAACCATAGGAATGTACAACATAGTTATCCCTAATGTAAACGGTGGAGTATAGTTAATAGTAGAACTATAAAATACTGTTTCAATTGTAACAATGATACCACACTAATGCAAAGTGTCAATACCAGGGAAAATTGTATGTGAGGGGGTAAAGGGGGTTTTGTATTTTATGCATGATTTTCCTATAAACCTACAACTTCTCTAAACATAAAAATTTAAAATAAGATAAAAAAAAAACAATGACAAAAAATCAATTGGTTGTAGAAGTGAGCATTTATTTCTAAATCACTATGCTTTTGTTTTTATATTACTTCTCAAGGGTTTTTGAGTCCTCATTCCACTTTAAAGAATTTGAAACCACCAATCACAGATAATGTATTATGGGAGTGGTTTATGCGAGAAAGATGTAGCAGCACTCCAATCAGCAACCCCACTCAATGAAAAGGCTCTGCAACCAGATTGGGGAAGAACTATATATTCATATTTTAAATTTATATAAAATATGTGTTAAGTTTGATGATTCCTGGCTTTAGTTGATTACTTTAGTTAACCGGTTCTGATTGTGTCAGGGAAGTTTCTGCTGGACATTAACAGGTCCCTTCATTTTGTTAACTCTTTATTTTTACTTTCTTATGGTTGTTTTTTTTTTTAATTTTTGAAGATGCTGGAGTTGCATGCTTAGTGTAGTGGACATCTCTTGTCTATTCTGCTCAGTGTCCTTTTCTCCAAGAAATTGTTCTTTCCTCCACCCACTATTATTCTAGTGGGCACCAATAATGGGAACCTGCCCCACCTCGAATGGGTGACATAACCTGGCCCACTGAGACATTCTCTCCTGGGGAGTTGAATCTGAAGTGTAGACATTCACGGGAGGATGACAGGTGCAACTGAATCACCCTAATTTCAGCATATTGAGGAAAAGGGCAATGAATTCCTGATGCTAAGTTCCAACTTCCCTTTCTTCCTTTTATTCTGTAACTTACTCCAGTGGAAAATTTGGAATCTTCCAATAGACCATGGAGAGGGATACTTTGAATCAATTCTAGGATCAAATTTTTAGTTTTTTTTTGCAATGAAAGAGACTTAACAGAAACAATTAATTTATTTAAAATTTTTCTTCTTTAATAATAAAAGCAATAAATGCTATGAATTTCCCAAGTGCAGTTTTCATGAGAATGTGGTGTCATTATCATTACTAATTTTCTAAGTTTCTTGTGATTGCACTTTTGCTTTATTCTTTGATCCCAGAGTTACTTAGGAGAAATTGTTTCCCAAACTCAAAAGGTTGAGTTTGAATTTTTCTGTTTATTCTTTTGCTAAAATTTTCTCATTCTATCACAAGCACCCAGCATATTGCTTGGTGAACGACAAGTGCTCATTAAATATTGAATGAATGAATGAATCAGAGACTGTGGCCTGTAGAATTTCTACTCTTCAATTTATTGGTGTATTTTTAGCCCATTTTTATGAAAGTTTGTAAGTGTCTCAGCAAGAATTTAAAAGAATGCATTTTTTTGGTAGGGTAAACAGCTTATGTTTATTTAAACAACTTATGTGTATGTTTCAGAGTCTGAGTCATTATATATTTTTTCTATTTGAGCTCCCAGTTTATAAGAAAGTCATTTAAATTCTTCCATCATGTTTTCAACCTTCCCAAAAGTAAAGATGATTACTTTCTCTAGTTTAGACTTTTCCTCTAGTCTTTTAAAAGCATCGAGGTGGAAGTCAGATATCAAAAGACAGAGCCCAATCAAAGGAAGACAAGGGTAGGCAACATTCAGATATCACCCAAATTGCTTTCATCCCTCTGCTAAGGAGGAAAAATCTCTCTTTTTCTTCTAATTCCATGCAGTCCTCACTGCCAGGTTAGTCCAGCTCCCTTAAATGAAGAATGGACACAAGGAGTTACGTGTGCTGGGCTCTGCCAGGTGGCTAGTTTAAAAGGGGGGTGGTGTTAGAGCCCCTTTAATTATTTCTCCTGGGATGGAGTTAGAACACCTAAGCATAACATCGTATCACAAGGTTATTAGATTTGAAATGCTAAGGAACCAACTTTGTTTGTTTTTCTTTTTGTCTAACAGAAATGTTAAACAACAAGCAAGCATCATTTCCAGACAGGGAGATGCTCAGTGGAGTTTTGCAACCATGACATGGTGACTCTGGGAGGAAATACAGAGCTTGGAAAAGCTGCTAGTTTATTAGTTCCATTTGTTTTCAGAGAGAAGGATGTTTTTCCACATGGCAATACGAAAAAGTCCCCAGCCCATAAAAAAGATTTTCCAGGGATATTTCTACAGCATACATAATTGGCTTTTTCCCCCTATATGACATGTAAAGGTGTTGCCTGTTATATTGCTATTGCAAATTGTACTTTTATCCATTAAATAAGCCTCCTTGTTTTTAATACTTTCACCTTTGATTCTACATTGTCAGATAATGTTACTACTACCACCTTTTCTGAGTGTCTGTATTCACTTGTTATATCTCTGCCCCCTCCCCCATTTCATGTTTAAAAAGTCCTTTTTATATACTCTGAGGACCTTTGTTTTATAATAAGAGAACTTACCCAATTTATATCTATTGTTTGACCTCATTCCTATCATCTCTAGCAATTTGTTTTTTCTCTTTCTGTAGGAATTTATGCTTTTTTACTCTTATTTGTTTGCTCTACTTTGTTTTCTTAAGTAGCCTTGTCAGAATGAAATGTCTTTCTTTTATCAGTTGCCCTGTTTCTAATTTATGAATATCAGTGTCCACCTACATTATTCCTTTAATTGGGTCAATCTTGGTAAATGCATAGGTAATGTATTTTTATTCATCTTTCTTTTTCTTTTTGAAATGTTTTTGATATAGCTTTGACCGTACCTCATAAAAATTTGAGATGCTTTCTAAATTATCCTTAATTGCAGTTTTCATTTCTTCTTTAATTCTGGTGTTATTTTTTTTTTAAGTTTCCAAGTAAAATTTTAAACAACCAGTTGTCATTGATTTGCAGTTTTATTGAATTGTGGTAAAAGATCTGACTAGTATAATGGCTGTTTTGGAATTTACATAGATTAACATCGTAGGATATTAATTTTTGTAAATATACTGTGGATAGTTGCAAGGAATGTGAATTCACTGTAGATAGGTTGGTAGGTAGATAGATTATAGATAGTTAGATGCGTAGATAGATGCATAGATGGATAGGATTTATCTTTAGTTCAACTTTATCTGATATTTTTATTGCCATCCCCACATTCTTTTTTGTTTCCTTCTGCCCAATATATCTTCGTCCTTCTCCCTGTTTTAAACCTTTCACCACCACTTAATTTTAGTTGGGTCTCTGGTAAACCACATTTAGTAAATTCACATTTAGTTGAATTTTTTATTTGACCAAATTTGAAAGTTTTTGTTTTTACTATGGCTATTTAATACCTTCATATTTATTTTGATAACTAATTTCTCTCTTCCTGATTTTGTCATCTTATTTTGTGTCTTAATAAAATTTCCCTCATCTTTCACTTTTATTTTCCTACCTTTTATTAAATCGGCCAAGTTTTCCTAATTTTTCTCTATTTCTTTAGAAATTAAAAATTTGTAATATTGTCCTAATGACAACTTTTACACTAAAACATTGGCAAGGATAATATAATATTTCTTGAAAATCTCCATAAACTATGGGAAAATTAGCACACTTAGGCTTTCTCCTACCTTCTTCCCTTCCTGCCCAACATCTCCCCTTGGGTTTTGTCAAAATACACTGGACTTTCCACATTAATAATAATGTTCTTTTTAAATGATATACATTAGTATTAAAGAATTATTCCTGACATTTGCATTGTTTCATCCCAAGCTAATATCTTAAATCAAAATATTGCCTTATTGTTTAATTTCATATCAAACCTCTGGATTTATGTTCTTGGCTTGAAGCATTTGCCCAAGTTATGTTTATTATGGAAAAGCATGCAGATGCTATGTTTTTTAGTCTTCGCATGTATGAGACTATAATCTGATCTTTTGCACATATCAAATATCATTTTATTGGGTACAAAGCCCTTAGGCCTTGATATTGCCCCCTCAGATGCTTTGGTTAATCTCTGTTTACTTTCGGTATTTTTTAAGAGGTTTGGTGCCAATGGAACTGTTTTTATATCTGGAAGACAACCTGCTTATAATCTCTGATGCATGTAAAATGTTTCTTCTTGTCTTTTGAATTTAAAAATTCTACCACACAGATATGCATTTCTTTTTCGTTATTTCACCTGGTGTTTGGAGACCCTTTTGCTCTGAAAATTTCAGTCTTTTTTTCAAACCAAGAAAATTTTCTTCTATTATTTGTTTAATTATGAGTTTTTTCCTGTTGCTCTGTCCCAGTTCTGGAATTTCTCTTTCATATGAAATGCACACACATATAATCCTCTGGGTCTATTTTTCATCTCTTTAATATTTCTGCTCATTGTACCCTTTCTTTAGAATTTTGCCTAAATTCTGGGAGAATATCATAATCTATTCTTATGATTTCACAAGTGTCTGCCATGTCCAATCTGTTCAATATTGCTACCACTGCCCATTTTTAAAAAGAACAAACTATAGACTTACTTTTTTAATAATACAAATAACAGATTAATCCCATCTTATTGATAGAAATGGAAACAGTTCAAATAAAGTGAAAACTGCCTTCAACATCTCCCTAACTCACTTCCCTTCCCGAAGATCTAAGGTTATATATATCTGTCCATGCCTTTTTATACCCATATACATGTACATAGAGAAATTAATGCTTTTGAATTTTCCACTGTTTACATGGAAACTTTCTATTTATACTGTTTTGCAATTTTCTTTTTTCACTCAACAGTAGGGAGTGGAGGTCCTTCCACGCTGGCTTGGGTCGGGTTTCCTGGGAAACAGAAACTGAGATGGAGATTTGTATGTAGGAGGCTTATTGGCTCTTAAGAATAATACCTGTGGGGGAGCAAAGGGCGCAGGGTTGATTAGAGGGAGTTAAACTGCAATGCAGACCCTACAAAGGCCTCAACCACTAGACTTGTCCAAATCGAGGCAACAGGGCCTTTGTCTCCACATGGACCATAAACTGGAAGCGAATTGCCCCTGAAGAGGAGCCGTGACCTTGGGAAGGCAGCTCCCCTTGGCCAAGGGTAATTTCTGGGGAGGGATACAGCTCTGAGACCCCATGGGCGGCTGGGGAAGTAGTTCCTGGGTCCTGAAGCGGGGGGCGTCTAGATGGGCAAACCCCTTGCCTTGTCTTTTTGTTTTCTGCCAGTCAGTTGTCATAAAATGTCCTGCATTCAGGATTTGCTTTCTTGTGGTGTCAGTTAACTTGTCCATCTTATCCCCCATGCCCACACCCACATTCTCTGTAGGTGGTTAGCTTTAAAGGTTTGATAAGATGCTACGTCACCTTTTTTGGCAAGAATCCATCAGAGGCAGGGCTGTGTGCATCCCAGTGCATCACGGAAGACCACACTCAATGTCTGGACAAAGAGCTCTTAGCGATCTAAGGTGATCAGTGGGTTCACCATCAGCCTGAGCAATCCCTTGAAAGTTCCTATCAACCTTTCCTCTAATGGTCTCATCTGTGTGATGATCATTTTCCAAATCAGCCCATGCATTTAAAAATACACTAGCCAAGTTTTTCACGTTCAAGTCATATTTTCTCTCATCATCTTGATCCCTTTTCAAAGGTACAATGTTCTCTCAAATCCTAAGATGCTTAAAACATATTTTTCAAAGATTTTATTTGTTTGTGGCTGTTGATAGTCTTTTCTGCAGGGAGATATTTTCCTTTCCTTGAACCACTAGAACTTGTCCATATCTGATGATTTTCTTTGTTTGCTTATCTTTAGAGAAGTCTCCTTTTCTCCAGTATGGGTAGTTGTGGTGATTGTGGTAAGACAAAAGAGACTGGCATTCCAGAGGTGGTGGATGGGAGGTGGGGGAACTGCACGCCCTGTACTTCAAAATGCTGTTTGCAGCTGGAGATTTGAGCTTGTTGTGCACCCCAGGATGGCTCTGGCTTCCAGCTCCTTTCTGCAGAGATTATGGGTCTGGTGGGCTCCGGATTTGTTACCTTCCAGACTCTTTCCTATCTTTGTCATGGATACTCGGGAAGGAAGGGAGGTAAATACATGTTCTCCCATAGTCCTTGTCAAGTCTAACATTTCAAACAGGAAAACATTATTCATACAAATGCAACTGCATTTGTGAGCCATAACTATTGCTTTCAGGCCATATAGTATTCCAGTTTGAGTATGTGTAAAAACCTCCAGTGTACAATAAGTTTCCTTGCTAATGTGGCTGCTTAAGACTTTCTTTTAAAATATTTGCTTATTCTTTTTTTTTCTTTTTTCCATTTGTGGGCTTCCCTAGGCCGTTCTCACAACTTTTTGTCTCCTTTATAGCAGTGAACTTGTTCTGTACAATAGAGGTGTACATTATCCCCTTTGTGCATTTTTACTCCCCACTGAACTCCAAAATCCTCAAATGTTCTCACTTTTTTTTCCTTTTCAAAAAACGTGGATTACCTGAAGCAAGAAGTGTCACCTCTCTGTTGACTTTCCCTCATCTTCCCCCTATTGCCTCTGAACAGGCTTTTTTCTATGGCGATTTGCATTGCCTATCTCCAACTACTCCTACTTTGGGTTCTGATTTCATCTAGATGAATGACAAAAACTGTCAATAAGAATAACAAATCCATATTGATGTTTCTATATTTTGAAAACCATTCATAAAAAGAAAATGCAGATTTCACCAAGTGAAGTAAGTTTCCTAATTCACCTCCATCTGTCACTGTGCCAGGGGCTGGGAATTACTTTACTTCGGGTCTTGCTTTCCCTGGGATTAACCCAGCACCCATTTCCTTTCAAACCGGGGACATCTTTACCTCTTCAGAAAGTCCCACAGTAATATTACTGCATGACATAAATACAGTTGGTGGCTGCACGAATCAGGGAATCATGTGACCTACCAGCTTTGTTCCCATACAAAGGCCAGGACTGCAAAAACCCATATGAAGTAGACGTCTCCAGGGAAATCTATTTTGAAAATCATCATGGAAAGCTAGCATGAGAAATGGAAATAACATGGATTTTGGAGTCAAACGTCTTCCTCAAATATTCTAGCCTTGCTGATACCCAGGCCACTCATCTATATAGTGGGAATAACAATATTATCCAGGATGGGTAAGAGAAGAGCCTCAACTAAATATTCACTGCAATCCCGACCCAACAGTTATTTTTAAACTTTTTCATACACAGATAATTTGTTGGAACCACTTTTCTACCTCCCACTGTGAAACCAACAACTATCTTTTTGAGCACTTACTTGGTATCAGGTTCTGTTTTAACAACTTTGCCTGCATTTTTTTTTTTTTTTTTTTTTTTAAATCATCATTTTATTGAGATATATTCACATACCACGCAGTCATACAAAACAAATTGTACTTTCGATTGTTTACAGTACCATTACATAGTTGTACATTCATCACCTAAATCAATCCCTGACACCTTCATTAGCACACACACAAAAATAACAAGAATAATAATTAGAGTGAAAAAGAGCAATTGAAGTAAAAAAGAACACTGGGTACCTTTGTCTGTCTGTTTCCCTCCCCTACTTTTCTACACATCCATCCATAAACTAGACAAAGTGGTGTTTGGTCCTTATGGCTTTCCCAATCCCATTGTCACCCCTCATAAGCTACATTTTTATACAACTGTCTTCGAGATTCATGGGTTCTGGGTTGTAGTTTGATAGTTTCAGGTATCCACCACCAGCTACCCCAATTCTTTAGAACCTAAAAAGGGTTGTCTAAAGTGTGCATAAGAGTGCCCACCAGAGTGACCTCTTGGCTCCTTTGCCTGCATTTTAATGCATTGACCCTAACACTCCTATGAGTTTGTGACTATTATTATCCCTATAGAAATAAGTGAAGACCACCCAATTAAGAACGAACAGAGGCTATTTATTCAGGGCTTGCTATAGCAAGGGACTTGGCTGCAATATCTTGTGTTTGGTAAAAACTCAGGCAGGGAAGTGGGGAAGCTTCATAAAGGGAAGGCTTTGTGCATGCTCTGATTGGGATTTGTTGGCCTGGGAAACAGGAGGCCGGCCAACTAGAAGTGCAGTGTTGTGATGGTTAATTTCTCGGTTCTGGTGTCCAGTTGTTTGGTCAAGCAAGCACTGGCCTGATTGTTACTGTGAGGGTATTTCATAGATGGAAATCATTAGTCGGTTGATTGAGTGAATGACTTATTACATCTACAATCAACAACGGAGATTGCCTTTAGCAATGTGGGAAGTTTCATCCAATTTGTTGGAGGCCTTAAAATGAAAACTGAGGATTTTAGCAGTTATAAAGGAGAATTTCTGCCTTTCCCTCAGCCAAGCCAGCTTTTCCTGGGGGAATTAATCTTTCCTTCTTTGGAGTTTCCAACTTGTTGCCTGCCTTATGGAATTCTAATTTGCCAATCCTTACAATTGCACAAGCCAGTTCCTATAATAAATTTCTAAATATTTATCTGTATATGCATATCCTGTCAGTTCTGTTTCTCTGGAGAACTGACTAGTACAGGTGTCTTATGTAATTTGTTTAGGGAGCATTTGGGTTTTCTCTTTTTGGTCTTGAGTTGGAAGCAGGGGCAAAAAACGGGGGCTGGAAGTTGTTGGTCAACTCCAGACCATTCCTGTCTGGTTGCTACAGAGGTCTTATTGTGGCTTCCTGGGCCATGGCTGGTGTGGGTCAGAGTTCTATTGTTATGTACGGTCTGGCCATTGTCTGTTTGTATATTTAGCCTCGCATCCGTATTTTGCAGCTGAGGAAACTGAAGCACAGAGAGGTTAAGTGCATTATAGCCAGAAGGGGCAGAGTTGGGATTTGGAGCCAAATCACTCTGCTGTACCACAAGTCTACCTCTCAGCTCCTGCCCTTGCCATTTGTGTGACCCAGAGCAAGCTACAAGATAATTAGGAAAAACAAAACAAAACAAAATAAAACAAAAAGCCAACTTCCTCCCAGAGTTTTCATGAGAAGTAAATGAGATCAGAGTTGTAAAGTGCCTGGCATGTAATTAATGGTCTGAATGTGTGATCTTACTTTTGAGACAATGAGAATGCACTTTGTAAATATAGGTTGGTTTTACATTCCCAAATATTTGCTTGTTTATTTTTGACAAGGAGACTGGGGGAGTTTATTTGAAATGTATTTCAGGCAGCTTTTCTCTGAAAAGAGTGTGCAGTTCTGGCTGTACACGCTCCCTACTAATTTTTAATAAAATGTCTAAAAACTTACCCATTTCTTCAAACCCTTTTCATTGAATCTGTCACAGTTTGAAGCCAGTTCTGGTATTCTCCTTACTCTGGCAACCCCCACAGTGGCATCTGCTTTCTATTTGCAAAACCAAACCCACAGACTCTGAACCGGTGTGATTAATTAGAAATTCCCAAAGCAGACTGCACATCTCCTCTCTTCTTCCCCAAACACAACAGTGACTCTTTTTTTTTATCCTTGGAATAACCAGTTCATGTTCCACAAATGAAACCTTTTAGCGGTCACAGTTGGCTTGTTTCAGGCCCACTCAGAGATGATATTTGCTTAACCATGTTCCTGGTTTACTGGAAGGGCTGCCTGAGCTTCTGCAGGGAATGAATGGCCCAAACCAAACTTCTAAGATCCAGTCAAGTGGGACAGATGAAATGCGGGTAGCTTGGATATTCACAAGGAACTTGTGTTGAGCTCAGAGAGACTGAGTATGTGGGGGAATAAAAATATAGGTTGGAGGAAGCCTTGCAACTTACTTAGAGCAGAGGCCTATTGCTGGTTCACTGTATAACATGGCTACAGTGTTTTTTGGGGGGTTGATGAAAACCTTCTGGAATTAGATCATGGTAATGGTTGCACAACATTATGAAAATACTGAAAACCACTGAATTGTGCACTTTAAAAGGGCTAAAATGGTGAATTTTATGTTCTATGAATTTTATCTCAAAAAAGAGAGAGTAGAAAATGACGGTGAAAAACAAGAAAACAGAAGACATGAGATCCAGGAACTGAATTGGCTTTTATAAAGGGGATTTATTAGGTTACAAATTTATCATTTTTACCATTCTAAGGCCATAAAAGTGTCCTAACTAAGGGATCAATAAGAGGTTACCTTCACTCAAGAAAAGCTGACAGAACACCTCTGTCAGCTGGGAAGGCACATGGCTGGTGTCTGCTGGTCCTTCGCTCCTGGGTTCTGGTTCCAAAATGGCTTTCTCCAAAATGTCTCTGGGCTTCTCTCTCTTAACTTCTTCAGCTCCTGTGCATCTGAGCATCTGGGGGTCCTCTCTTAGCTTCCTTCTCCAGGGCAAACTCTGGGTTTCATCTCTTAGCTTAGCATCTCCAAACATCTTTCTGTCTGCATCTCCAAGCATTTGGGTCTGTGTCGGCTCTTAGCTTCTCCTGGTGGCAAACTCTGTATTACATATCTTAGCTTCTCTCCAAAATGTCTCTCTCAGCTGCTCTGAGCTCCTCTCCATGAGCTCTCTTATTGCACTCTAGTGAACTGATCACTGGATGGATGGTGTCACACCTCCAAAGAAACAACCTAATCAAACATCCCACTCTAATCAAAGGCTAATAAGTCCCCTCCCACAAGATTGCATTAAACAACATAGCTTTTGTGGGGGATGTAATCGATTCAAACCAGCACAGAGGGCTAGAGAAACACCGTGCAGACTGTGCCTAGAGGTGGAGAGCAACCAGCTCTGAGGCTCCGAGACAACGTCTGTGAAATGATGGTGCTGAAGGTATTTCTGATGTGTTTGAAAGTACTGAGAGGAGATTTAGAGAACTGGAGAAAGCCTGAGCAAATACAAACAAAACTAAGTAAATTTAAAAATAGGGTAGTTATTAATTTATGTAAAACAAACAATTGTGTGTATTCTCTGTGGTTCAACTGAGAATAGTGTTTATAGAGTTGTAATGTCAACGTTAAATATTGAATTAACCAAATTGTGGATGTAAGTATAACTGAAGTTTGAGGGGAGGAGAAATGTAGTGCGTGTGTGAGTGTGTGTGTGTGCATGAGAGAGAGAGGGAGATAGGGAAGGAGGAAAGGAGGAAAGGAGAGAAAGAAAGATAAAATGGTGGGAGGAAGAGTAAATACAGAGCTAAATCCTTACCTTCCACAGTGGGAAGTTGTTTTATGCTGCCTAATACTGAAAAATCAGGAAGTAGCTCTAAAAGCATGTTACTTAACAATATGCAGGAAAACCATTTAAAAAAATGGTTGCTTCCAGTCTCTTCTCCAAGTTGGTTGATACTAAGTTAGAAATGCATGAGCAGTGTTACTCAGATCCCTGTTCCTAGGGGGATGTTTAATGGGGGCCTCTTAGAGATATGAACTTGACATTTTGGGTGGGGAACAGAGGGTGGCCTTATTTGGTTTTAGTAATAATCCTGGTGGAACTATGAGACTCGATAAACAATATGCATGTATAACTTTAATAAAAGTAAAAACCAAATTACAAATATTATGGCCTTTGGACCTGGCAAAGATCAATGACAGTATCTTCCTTTTCTCTAGTGATTTACGGTTTTATATGGACTCCAAGACTGATCAAGGGAGACAAATTCTTTCTGCATATAGTCATGCAAGTATACTGTGTGTGCATTCACATGTGTGTGTGTTTGTGGCCTTGGTAAGATGTGCTTGGTCACTTACAGTGTTTTGAAAAGAAGGGAGAAACATCCATACATATTAATGTAGACAGGCTTATAAGCAGCAAGAAAGTAAATCATGTGATGTTTATAAAGGAAAATAAGGACCAACCTAAAATAATAGACTTCATTAAAGGAACCATAAGCAGACATTGAGTTTTTAAAAATCTAACTAAACAGTTCTTTTTTAGAATGTACATGCATTGCCTAGAGGAAATAATTGACAATATGGAAATGACTGTGTTTGAGGTTTCTTTTGGCTTTGCATTCATTTCCTATAAATAGGGAAATCTGATCATTATCATTGTTAAAAACAATCTATTATTCATTACAAAATTTATAAACACAATTAACAACAAGCTTTTCTGGAACAAGTCAATAAAAGACGTGCGGAAGGAGGTAAATATTTAAATGCCATCTGATATTTTTAAAAAGAAAATTCGTATTTGAAATGCATAAATTTGGTTAATTAAAAATTAACATCTGTCTTATAAAGATTTCTGTGGTAGCGTACTGTTGGAGATTGTTGTATTCTCCGAGAAACAAGCTTTGTCAAGACGAATTTCTGGAGGGGAAAGTAGCAACCCGATTTTAGCTCCAGAATCTCGAATCTCAATATTTTCTAAGAAATAGCCAGTCCTAGGACCCCTGATCCTGATCCCCAAGGGGGCTTTAGCTGAGACTGCATGGAAAGGACCGTCTAATGAAGATAATCTGAACCCACCCCACTGATGAAAACCACATATGGCTGACACACTGCTGGATGACAAACCACAAAAAAATTGATAATGAACTCTGATATTGTATATAGAGGATATTGCAACCATTCTTAGACCTGGCCCCACTATTGTGTATCACATGTTGCTCTTGACCCATAAAGGGAGCAACCAGTTGTGCTCCCTTGTTCTCAAACTTTATGAAGAAGTCTTAGTATTTGGTTGTGTTTGCTACAAATACTGTTTTTACATTCTGAATCTTTATCAGCTGACTTCTAGGATGGGCACTGCATGCCCCGATGCCCTTGGCTGTGGCAGTGAGATTCTGTGATTCTCTGTTGTGCTGTTACAACCGGAGCTCGCTGCACTGATGATTGTGTGCTCAGCGTACTGTAGCAAGTTGAAGGGTGTTTTAAATTCCTTTTGGAAGGAAAACCACTTCTTGTTTGGAGTTTGTTGTACACCAAGATGCCTCCTAGGCAGCCCCATTGACCATCCCCCAGGAGCTGTGGTCAGGGCGATGCTGTTCAATCATTCCAAACTTGGTATCCTCCAACTTTCAAAGGAGGCTGCACGAGGTAGTTTAACCTGTTATCTCTTCCTTTTTCCAAGCTGGACTACACTAATAAAAGCCGCATACCAAACAGACGAATGCCTAACGGCAGCAGTTGGCAACTTCTCCATGCTGACATGCTCAGGGATGCATCTGTATTTGTCCTGTTCTTCTTTTCCCCCCTCTTTTCATAACAAAGCCTCTTTTACAGTTGAAGAACTATCCTATAATAGTTGCAGAGAGGGGTCCAGGTCCCTCATTCCCTATACCCATTGAGAAAGAAAAACATGTGCAACCCAGATTCATCATTAAATTTAGCGGAAATTAATTTGGAGAAAGAATTTGTTTGGCATTATGCAACGTGATACAGTGTCAGATCCAATCAGCACTGTTGACTTGCTACAAATACCGTGGCCATCGGGGTGAGCTGGAGAAGGCATTATGACCCTTGGACAGAAGCTGGCCTGTGTGCAATCCTTCTATTTCATGTGACAGTGCAATGCCATTGACAATCTGGCTAATTTCTCTTTCTTACCCCCAAGACTCCCCACAGTATAAATTATAATCATGCTCAAAGTGTCACCAGATTGGTAATTGAGAGAACATTTGGCATCTTTGAGAAGAGATCAGATGGGAAGATAAATCTATCAGAACATTGTTCAACTGCCCCTTCCTGGAAAGTTCTATACTCCTTCCTGGACAGGTTACAACTGACTTGAAGTGTGGTTTATATTTAGATGAAAATACAGAGATTAATGAGTCAAAACTAATTCCTTTCATAAATAAGGATGACATACCCTTGGGAAACGAATTAAAGGTACAACAAGGAACAACAGTTGAGCAGCAAACCTGGATCTTTCTTTAGAGAAAGGCTAACAGAGAGAAGCATGCAGGTCTTTGCTAAGTATCAGAAGAGTGCATGCTATGATTTGCTCCTTTGTTCTTATTTCTGTTCAGAACATTTCTTATTTGTTGCGTATCTCTCCTGATTGGAACATGTTGGAGATACATTCACCATTTAGTATGAAGCTGTGTAAGTAATAAACACAATTACAATGACCTTGGGATAGATAAAGATTTCTTAAACAGGATACAAAAAAGTATTAATCATAAAGGAAAAACATTGATAAACTGGACTACATTAAAATTAAACACTTCTGTTCATTCAAATACCCCATTAAAAGAGTGAAAAGGCAAGCCACACTGTGCAAGAAGATATTTTAAACACCTATATTCAATGAAAGATTCAATTTAAAAATATGAAGAATTCCTACAAATTAATTTTAAAAAGGGCAGACAATCCAGTAGAAATATGGAGGACAGCACTGGACAGGCATTAAAAAGAGCACTTCCAAATGGCCAAAATCTATATGAAAATGTATAAAACTTCATTAGTCACTAGGGAAATAATTTAAAACTAAAATACGATACCAGTATTTACTCTCCAGAATGGCTAAAATGAAAAAGACAAATAATACCCTGCATTGGCAAGGATATGAAAAATCATAATGCTCATACACTCCTGATGACAGTGCAGCTTGGTATAATCATTTTGGAAAACTGTTCTGTGGCATCTTTTAAAACTGCACATAGGCCCTGTGAGCTAGCAATTCCACACTTAGGTATATAGTCAATAGAAATATGTATGTATATTCTGCAAGAGACATGGATAAGTACATTGTGATATATGTTCACAAAATGGAAAACCATCCAGCACTGAAAAAGAATCAGCTGCAGTTTTATGCATCAACATGGATGAATCTCATAAATATGAAGTTGAGTGAAAGCAAATAGACACAAAAGATTATACACTGTGTGACTTCATTTGTATAAATTTCAAAACATGCAAAGCTAATCTTCAGAATTAGAAGTCAGAATAGTGGTGAGACTTTGAGGGTAGACAGTGACTGGAGGAGGAAACTTCTGGGATTTTGGTAAGGTTCTGTTTCTTGATCTGGTTGCTCACTTGGTGAGATTTCATAAAAATATACAATTATAATTTTCATAATTTTCTGGATGTATTCCATATAAAATGTTTAATATTAAAATAAAAAGCTTAAAAGCTTTACATTAACCACCCCCCCCACAGATGAATGTACATACAAAATGTGGTATAACCATACAATGGAATGATATTTGGCCATGACTAGGAATGAAGTTCTGATATGTGCTAAAACATGGATGAACTAGGTGGAAGAAACCAGTTGGCAAAGACCACATGTTGTATGATTCCATTTATATGAAATGTCCAGAGTAGGCAAATCCATAGAGACAGAAAGTTGATTAGTGGTTGACAGGAGCTGGAAGGAGGGGAAACAGAGTGACTGCTATGGGCTATGAGGTTTCTTTTTGGAGTGATGAAAAGGTTCTGAAATTAGATCAAGATGATGGTTATACAGCTCAGAATATACTAAAAACTACTGAATTTTACAGTTTAAAAGGATGCATTTTATGATATATGACATATCTCAATTTGAAAAAACAAAACCCCCACAATGTTAGTATATTGTATGCATGGGCCTGCATTTCTATAACTATCAAGAAAATAAATAAAATAAAATTTTGAGGTCTCTGAGAAAACAAAAGCAAAAAGAAGTAAGTATGGATTCTTTAGTTTATTCATCAGCTGACACAGCTTACCTGGACCATCTGAACTATGGATTCCATGTTGGTTTGTCTACTCTGGGTCAAGAATCCTCAACTTTTTTTTAAAATAGAGAATAGCATTGATAATGAAAACTTTGTGACCCACTAGTGAGCAAATGGTTTTAACTATTTCAAACCAAATCAGTGGGATGGGGGGAGTAAAGTTTTATCTACATCAAGGAACATTAAGACCCTGCTGTTTCTAACGATTTATCCTTCATGTACCCATAAACACATGTCTTTCACAGAACATTTGTCTGTAATAGGCCATCTAGAAGGGAAAGTAGATCACTAGTCTAATGAATGGACGTGAATCAAGGTACTTAAAGTTCTTTATACTCTTTGAACTAATAATGCTACTTCTATGACTCTACCCTGAAGACATACTTAGAGACATTTACCCAGATTTAATGTAAAAGGGTTTTCGCTGCAGGGTCATCACAGTGAAACAAAATAATAAGGGGAGAACAGAGAGGGCTGGCGGCAGGGTTTCCAGCACACACGCATGGTTCTGGACAGAGTCTCAGGGAGTCAATCTTCCCCTCACCCTATCTCTTCCCCAGTCTTCTCACCCTGACTCCCACTCCACATGATATGTGGGACGTATAAAGTCAAGCTAGATATGCCCAAGACACTAATCCAGTGGTTCACCAAGACCAAGACTGGGATTGCTGTTTTCTCTGTCTCCTCTGTTTTATTCTCTGTATACCTTCTTTCTATATTTATTCCAATTGCTCCGGGCATGACCCTGGCTAAAATCCCTGGACAGAACACTGATCAGCTTTTGGCCTTGACCAATTCAAATCAGCTGGGAGTAAGGGTTGGATCTGGAAAACGTCTCTAGAAGTGGCATTGGGCTGTGCAAATAAATGTTTAGAAATAGGACAATGAAAGTAGTTGGGGTGTTAAAACAAGGACATCCTCGTTCACTCGCATCAGTGAATTCTCTACCAAAATGTTTGATCTCTGTCTTGTAAACATGCATGGAAGCTAAGGGAGAGGAATGGAAAGGGAGAAAAACTGGGCCAGCTTACCTGTCCTTGATTACCTTCCAATTCTTTGAAGAGGAACATGGCAGGGGCAGAACAGGTGAATTTCCTTTAGTGGTACTCCATGGAATTCTAACTTCTGTCTTAATGTAGCAGGAGACGGTGTCAGTACTGAGAGGCTGTCTTGTAACTTGGTCTACTTTCTATCTTAAACTCAAAAAAAATGATTCAGATAATAGAGGAAAACATCCAAAGGGGTTACATAATATCATTTTAGAAATCATTTGGTTAAAAGTACAATAAAACAATTGTACTCAGACTTCAGGGTAGATGATGACTGGAAAGCATGTTTAAAAGGCAAGGTGTTAATAATAGGGGTATATGGGAACTCGGTATTTTCTGCATGATTTTCCTGTAAACCTACAACTTCTCTAATAAAAAAAAAGATTATATTAAAAATGCAGATGGGGTCCAGGGATGCAAGTTTTCAACAAATAACCAGGATTACTTTGATGCAGATGGTCTGCAGACCAGTCTCCAAAACAGCTCCCAATAAACACAGTCTCCTGGTATTCGTGCCCTGTGATATTGAATAGGTCTGAATTTTGTAACCAATAAAATATTGCAGACATGTCGAAGTGTGACTTCCATGGCTAGGTCCTAAAAATCACTGTAGCTTTTGCCTGGCATGCTTTTGGAGCACTGCTATAAGCCACGTTGATCCCATTAGTCACCCTTTACAAACAGTTACATATTTTGCGTCATGTCTTCTAAGCAACAGGTGATGTTAAGTGACAAGTTAATGTCCAACATTATCAACATAATTTATTTCAATTCCAAAAGTTTACAGTACTAAATGTTAACACATAAGAAGGGGTCTTTTCTGCTTTTAATTACTAGTATGATGGTCATCTGGCTAATGTTAGTATAGTTCTCCTCATAACCCCCAAAAGATTTTATTTTAAAGCCAACTAAGGTGCCAAGATCATCTACATATATAATTTGCTTGTATTTGTGTCCTTTGTTTTAGAATACATTTCTAAAAATCTATATGGAAAAATATAGGGGAAGGAGGGATAGAGCTAGAAGGAAAAAGATGTCTAATCTTTATTTGGGGAGTGGAGTCAGGGAATTGTTTCCAGAACATGTATCCAAAGCCCAGTTCATTGTATTACATGAAGAACAACAACAAAACGGTGGGAGAAATAAACAACTTAAAGTTAGGAATAAATTTTTTTAAATTAAAAGTAGAAAAACTAATAAAAAAATGATTGGGAGACATAGATTAAAAATTTAAGGGCAAATATTTTGAAAACTTAAAAGAATAGAATGATTTCAAACATGAATTAGCAGAAGGATAAAAGTAAGAATAACACAAGTAAAAATTCAAATGGATGGAAATAGAGGTTTAGAAATAAAAAATTAAGGAATCCAAAATAAAACCCAAACCTCAAAAGCAAACAACAAAGATGAAAAACAAATCCACAATTATAAAATGTAAACAACTAAATGGTAGAATGCCAAGAATGAAAACAAGGAAAAAAATAAAAAAAGGAAGCTCTGGCTCTAAATCCCAGAAGTTAAAGTTTCAATAAGAGAACACTTAAATAAGAGTAGACACTTTGGAAGGAGAAAGCACAATTATCGCAAGGAATACAAATCAGAAGGATAAAGTGCACTAAAACGGAAGAAAAAGGTATTTTAAAGTTGAGATATTAAAAACAGTCAATTTCTGTTTGTGGAGGCTGCATCCTCTTCCAGGCGTCAGGCCTTCAGGGAGAGAACTAAAGTCTTCAGACCTGAGCCAGGGACATCAAAGCTGCAGCCTGGCAGCTCTTCCGGAATTTGAAGGCCAAGTCCCCTTTGACTAAATTGACCACACCAATTTTTGTTTGGACTGCAAACAAAAATGCAAAGAAGAAACCACTAGCCTCCTTCCTGTCCTTCCCTTTCCTCCAGCACCAATAATCTTATTTTAAGACCCTGACTTGACATTTCCCTTTAGGTCACCTTCCAATGAGAAGAAATCTGAGTAGACAACTGTATTAGTTAGGGTTCTCTAGGCAAACAGAACCAACAAGAGATATCTGTAAATATAAGATTTTATAAAAGTGTCTCACGCAACTATGGAGATGCATGAGTCCAAATTCCATAGGGCAGGCAGCGAACTGGCAACTCCGATGAATGTGTTTGATGAACTCCTTAGGAGGTGCTGACTAGCAGAAGAAGAAGTGAAGGTCCTCTCTCTTTCTCCCATAAAAGTCTTCAATTGATTGGATTAAATCCAGCTGATTGAATTTTCTCCTTGTGGAAGACACGCCCTTCATTGATATAATCAGTCACAGGAGCAGTCAATTGACTGATGATTTAATAAACCAGCTTTCTGGTTTATCAACCAGTCACAAATGTCCTTGCAGTAATGGTTAGGCCAGTGCTTGCTTGACCGGACACCTGGACACCATCACCTGGCCGAGTTGACACATGAACCTGACCATCACAACGATGGACGGGGATCAGGCATCTGTGCAGGTGATTAGGGAGCATGAGAGGGCAGGGAGGGGCATGGCCAGGAGATCTCCTTTCCTCTCATTCCCTATTTGCTGGAATGCCCCCTGGGTACTCAAACTCCCCATAACCCAAATCAAACCAGCCTTCTTCCCCCAGATCTGTTCCTTCGGCCCCATCCTGTGTTCATTCTGCTTTTAAATGTCTTCATCATCTACCTAACTTATCAAGCAAGCAACCCCAGTGTCACTGCGGACTGCCCCCTCCAGGCGCACCCACATCCAATCAGCCACCAGGTATTGGCCCTTCTATCTCCAAAATGTGTCCTCCCTCTCTGTCCCCTCTGCGCCTTTCAAGCCCACACTATTAGAGAGAGGAGTCTGCAGAGACAAGCAAGAGCCTGAACAGGAAGGGCTTTCCATTCCTTGTTATGGAGTCAGGAATTTATAATGAAGACAATGCTTATAGAGGGATGTTCTATGTCAAGGGCTGAGCTGAGAATATTGAGAGGCAGAGAAAGGATGGTTCGTGTTGGCCGAGGGAGATGTGCAGATTCCAGAATTAACCCCATAGCACTGGGGTTAAGTAGCTGAGGTGGACTGGGCAGCTTCTTTACGGGTCAAAAAGGGCCTGGAGAGACTGTCTGCACAGTTCCCATCTTTCCAACATATGTTTTATTCAAAGAAAGAACAGAAGAGCTGAGAGACGGTGGAAGGCTCTTTGGGGCCACGCAGATTTTTCATAATCTGTGTCAATCCCTCTCCTCCTTGATCCATTCCCAGTGGGGCAGAGGCAGCACGGGGCACATATCCCGGCTATTCTCACAGGAGGATCCAAGTCAAGGAACTGGCAGGACCCAGCCTGAGAGCCTTTTCTCTCACTAATCTGATGTGACACGCAATCTTCTGTTGCTATCTGATTCAGACCGTCTCTTTAGACACCGTGGCATTTCCGGGCTCCGCAGAGAAGTGCAGGGGCTTTACCTCACGTGAAGACATGTTGAGCTTAACACACTGTGAATGGACAGGGTCTCGAGGAGTGGGCTCAGGGATCAGGAGAGGAAGATGCAGCCGCAGAGACTTTTTGCAGCAAATTACTCTGACACAGACACCCCTAGGAACACCACCGCTGCTGGTTTGAAAAGCCGCTTCAAGTGGATGTCGTGCTGATGGTAATAAGATTTAAAATTAGCCTTAACATGCCTTCATCAAAGGAGGCTTAATTGCTGGGCCCAATCGGGACACAAAATGCTCCAGTGACAATTTTGATGACAATGTGTTTCTAAACAATCTGGAGGCTTTCGAAGTGGGTAAAATCTTCTTTGTGGAATCTCTCTGCTTTGATGTCTCTAAAGCCTGACCTCATCCAAGCTCATCTCCTTGTGCTCCAGTTTTTCTGATTTAGAATTTATAAATTTAGAATTTATAAGATTTCCTTGCTCCAGGGTTTAGGAACTATTATTTTTCTGGTTGGCTCCACATTTGTGGGGGAAGGAGCTCTGCTCTTTACCTGCTGGGTGATCTTGGGCAGGTTACTTACCCTCTCTGAGCCTTAATTTTCTCACCTGAAAGGTTTTTGAGAGGATTAAAATACATGAGATATGTGATTTCCATTTTCTTTCCCTTCCCAAATCCGGATATAGGTGCTCCCAGGTCCTAATGTTTCCAGCGACTTTGCTGCTGAAATTGTTTGTGATTTGCAAATAGGATCATTTTGCTTTATGTCGACAGAAAGAGAACAGGTCCCTGTCTCCATCTCCTGCTCCTTGTCTCTAGTTCAGTGGTTTTGACAGGGGCAATTTTGCCTCCCAGGGAACATTTGGCAAATGTCTGGAGACATTTTGGTTGTCAAAACTGGGCAGAGAGGTGCTATCAGTATCTCATGGGCAGAGGTCAGGGATGCTGCTAAATATCCTATAACGCACAGGACAGCCTCCCAAAACAAAGAATTATCCGGCCTCAAATGTCATTAGTACTGAGGTTGAGAGACCTGACCCTTGAGTATTAAATATATTATCATCCATGAGTTCCTTGAAGGTAAAGACTGTGCTTACACTTCTTCCTTTCTTTTAAGGAAGGTTTTATAGAGGGTTGGGGGAAAATACTCAAATGTGATTGTAGTGAGCTCAAATTGCTGAGCGTGTGAGGAAAAGATCTAAACAGACTGACTTGACCCGTATTTCTTTCCTCTGTGCTCTTCAAACTGGGCTCTGTTAACAGTTCTCTGCCATCCTGCATCATCTCACTTCCTTTTGTCTTGAAATACCTCCTTGAACTTTTTCCCATTTGATTTATGGGATTTATAATTTTGGTGTCTTTCTCATCTATTAATATGAGACCTTGAGAAAGAGTCTCATAGATGTAAACGATATCTTGGTAAAGAGTCTCACAGATGTAAAAGATGTAAAAGTCCTGCCAGGGGACTTTTCCAGAGGCCTTGGGGAGTGGCCACATGACACAAGACGCCAAGGGCCTAAAAAGATAAATAAGGTCACTGGATGAGACCCCCCAGGAAACCCATCTAACCTAGGGCAAAGTCTTATGAAGGCTCATTCTCCCAGCCTCGAATCATTATTGGGATGAGTTGTTGATATAAATATACATGTAAATATGTACAGCATACCTTAAAAATATATAATATATATGGAGAAATGACTGGAAGGGAAATACATCAAAATATTGACAATAGTTATCTTCTTCATTAGAGGGCATTGTTTTCTTGTGTAAATGCTTTTGAATTTTCTAAACTTTCTGAGTATTTTATAGATTGAAAAACAATAAACATTACTTGAAAATGAAATTAAGGAGCCATTTTCAACATCTGCCTGAACCTTATAAACGGAGGATTGCTCCCCTTCTGTAAATCGCAACTGAGATGTTGGAAAGCTGCTGCTAGGAGATAAATTGCTCTTCCACCTCCCCAGCTGAGAATGATGTCTCGCTAACAGCTGCTTTGATAATGACTTTATTTGGTGATGGATGAGTTCTTGGTTGCTTTACAGAAGCTGAAGTGACTTGGGCAAATGAAATTGCGTGTACGACTGTTCATTTCTCTTCCCTCCACTCACAGTAGGTGTGGGAAATGGAGGGCCCCAAGAAGGTGCAGGAGGAAGGATGTGAGAGGCTCCTTTTCAGTGGGGCTGTGTCAGCCTTGGGCCCTTTTCTTGGAGAGCAGCATCTTAGCTGGCAAACCTACCAACACAGCGATTCAGACACACAGCAGGCTCAGCGGGAGGCCGGAGGCCCCGCCCCCACCCCTGCCTCTTACTCTCTTCTCTGCTTTGCATGGTGTGGTGAAAGCATTCTTTTGTAATTGTAAAAAGGAACGATGCAAAATCCAGTCTTGAGAAGGAATAGTCTCGCTTCTCAAAGAGCCATTAGTCTGAAGCAGGAGAAATGCTGGGAAGCTGTTAATAGAAAGAATGTTCGATGCTCCTTGTCACAAGGAAGTAAACTGATGACACCTGCTAAAAGAGCGAGTGAAGAGCTCTCTTTTTTATTTGCCCTTGCCTGGAGCACCTCCTCGTAACGTCTGGGCATATGTTTTGAAAGCCAGTCTTCTCAAAGAGCTACCCGGTAGCTTTCCAGGACCACAATTATCTGGACCCAAATGATCCCAAAGAAAATGGGAGGAATGTAAAGAAGTTAACTAAGGGTAAATAGTAAAAAAAGAAATGGGCCCTAAAGACAAGAGCTGGTTGAGCCCAGAATGAATCATGGCTGGTGGAGGATATTGAAAACAGCGAGGCAGTTCTCTTACACTTCATGGCCAGGCTGAGACATGACAGATCCCTGGGAAAAGTAAGGAAGAACTGACCAAGCTGGAGAGAGTTGCTCAGATATGAGGTTGAGTAGGCAAGACATGTTGCTGAGGGACAATGATACGGGTTCAGGACTCCACGCAGGCTGGGATACAGGGCACAGCTCTCAGAGCTTACAGAGAAGGCCAACGTTCCAGAGAGGAGGGATTCCACTAACAAAACCGGGTGGCTTGCTTCTCCCCAACCCAAGAGAGAAATGTGAAATTCCAAACACTGAATAAAACAACAACAACAATATCATAAGTATCAGAGGAGGAATGTCTACCACAAATGGTCCTTTTGAGTCAGTAGAGCCCCTGGAGTCAGAAAAAGCCTGACTCAACCCCTGATTCAACCATTTCCTTACAGTGTGACCTTGGGGAGTGACCTAAATTTGTCTCATCTGTGAAATGGGTAGGAATACCCACCTCTTGGGGGTTTTCTGAGAGTTAACTGATAAAATGCACAGAAAGCGTCTAGCACAATACCTGGCACAAAGTGATCAGTAGCTATTGGTATAAGCTGCGGCCAGAACCATACAGACACCACATGCCTAGTGACCAACAAAGCAAGTTACAGAGACATCACCATCATTCCTGGTGACACAGCCTTGCTCTCATCCTTCGATGGTTCTGCCTGATTCCTGTGTGTCTTCACTTTCAGCTCCAAACCTGCTAGGCAGGCTTGATCCCTGATCCTGGTTTTCCAGGTAAAATCCAGGGACTGGCCCACTTGTTCAACATCCAGCACTACCCTACAGGAGGGTTAGCAGGGAGGTTTGGATAGGGAAGATGCAGCCAAATAGCAATTCATGAGGAATAAAAGATGTGACGGTTTTAATTAAGCATAAGATCCATTTGGTCATCAGCGTGCTTGGGGGGAGGGGCCAAGAATGACCTGATGCTCAAGCTCAAAGGGACCTCAAAGCAGACGTGTGTTTCATTTTTCATCAGAAAGGTCTAGCTATGCTTGCTATAGTGAGCATTTATTGAGACTTTACTATGTGCTAGACCCTGTCCTATGAAACGTATAAGCATGATCTACTATAATCCTTTTAATAGTTGTTTGGAAAGGATTTAAAGGAAAGAGAGGCTCATAACTTACCTGAAGTCCCACAGCCGGCAAGCAAACACTGGAGCTTGAAATTGACACAGGTCTCCAAAGCCTCTATTTGTAAACAACTGTGCAACCATAACATTGCCCAAAAGTTAGTTTTTCCTTCAACAATCAGCAATTCTCAATGTCTGAAACAGTGAATAAAGGTCATTCAGGTCATTAATTTACTGAGCTTGGATTTGAAAAGTCCAAATAAGTTTTCTTCTTTCAAGGGTGAGGCATGCTTGTTACAACTCTCGGAAACACAGACTAGCAATAAATAAGCAAGATAATGATAATCAATTTCCAGAAGTTCATCCAAGCAGAGAAAGCTAGGGGTATATTCTTCTAAATCCCTTTCTTTGCATATATAATATATTCATATACATTTACAAATAATACACTTTTCATAACCTAATTTTCAGTTAATATCTAATTAACAACTTTCCTTTTAATGAAATGCTTCACATAATCTTTAATACCAGCCATAGTATGGTATAAAATCCATAATTTATTTAACTCTGAAGTTTAAAAATTGTATTTTTAAACACTGGAATCCTTTTTTTAAACAAAATCATGCACAGGAACTTAGCATGTAAAATAAATATAACAAATCCACCTAACTCTGTTCAATGAGTAGTACAGTAAGATCAAATTAGAGTCTGTCACACTCTTAAAACTTTGGACACATATTGCCAAATTTTTCCCAGGAAGATTGTGAGGGTTTGTCTCATCAGTCTTTTACTACAACTAAATTAAAAAAAAAAACTTAGACAAAATTGTATCTTCAGATATTAATGAGTTTTTAAAATTATTTGTGATCTTGAATATTTTTCTTTGTTTATCAGATTTTCATAATCCTTTGGGGATTTACCAACTCCTATCTTTAATCCACATTTCCTTGGGGGAATTAATATTTTCTTTTTTATTTTTAAGGCCATTTACATATTAAGATAAAAAGCCTTTTGTCACATAACCATTTGTCAATTCAATGTATTAAATGTTTCTTATTTATTATGCATTTCTTCAGGGTTTTGTGATGGTGAATATGTTTTCATTACTCAACTGGTGATTTATGTTTATATTTTGCTAATTGCCTGTTAGTTTCCTTTTCACACTTTTCTATCAAAGCATCATTCTTTTGTTATTAAATTGATTTAATTTTATTATATTTTTTTCCTTCTATTGAGATGGAAGTTGCATATTTTGCTTCTAGTATTTTCAAATTATTCTCAAGTTTTTGACATGTAGAGTTGATTTAAAGTCTAAAGGTTATCAATATTTCTAACCTTCTGAAAAATAGGTTAATTTACATTATACCTTTCCATTTTACAATATTCTTGTTCTGTATTTTAATTGCATTTTTTTAATACATCTTAGGTTATTATTGTTTTTCACACAGCCATCTCTTCCTCAGATTTGCACACAAAATCATCCATTTTTTCTCACTTTTCTTTTCCATATAAAATCTCTTCAATTGAGGTTCATTTTCCTTCTTCCTGAAGTGTATTCTTTGGTAGTTCTTTTAGAGATGGTCTGTGAGTGACAAATTCCCTCAAACCTTGTTGGAAAATGTTTTTATTTTTTCACTCTTGAGTGAGAGTTTAACTGGCAATAAAATTCTGGTTTATAATTATTTTATATCACGCTATGAAAACATTATCCTATTATCTTCCGACTTTCATTCCAGAGCTTCTCAACGGCTGCAGTGCACACTGGTGTGCCATGGATGGGTCACTGGTGTGTGGTGTTATCAATCCCCTGTTATCAGGGTGTCAGTGCAGGCAGGGTGTGAAGTGGTATCTTGTGGTTTTGATTTGCCTTTCCCTGATGATCAATGACGTTGAGCATCTTTTTATGTACTTATTGGCCATTTGCACATCTTCTTTAGAAAAAGTCTATATAAATCTTTGCTCCTATTTTAATTGGGTTATTTGTTTTTTTTGTTCTTGAGTTGTAGCAGCTCTTTATATATTGTGGATATGAAACCCTTCTCAGATATCATGTTTGCGATGATTTTTCCCCATTTTGTAGGTTGTCTTTTCATTTTATTAAGAGTGTCCTCCGATACACAATTTCTTTTGTTGCTTGTGCTTTTGGTATCATATTTAAGAAATCACTACCAAACTCAAGGTTATGAAGGTTTCCCCTTATGTTTTCTCCTGGGAGTTTTATGGTTTTAGCCCTTACATTTAGGTCCTTGACCCATTTATAATTAATTTCTGTATATGGTATGAGGTAGGGGTCTAACTTCATTTTTTTTTTCTTTTGGGATGTGGATATACAGTTTTTCCAACACCATTTGTTGAGGATACTGTTCTTTCCCCAATTAATGTACATGGTACCTTTGTCAAAAATCAGTTGGCCACAGTCTTATGTCTCTTTTTCTATTTATATTTTAGCTTTGAAAATGCATCCTTTGTCTTTTAGTTTTCTGTCTCTTACAATATTGATCAGGCATCCCATATGGAATTTCTTATGGACTCATAATTTGCTCCTAATAATTTGCGCTGGGAACACAATTGGCTTCCTTTTAACTTCCTGATCAACTGATTGATATACCCAAAGTGAACCAACATTGAGACACTTTTAGCCTAGTTTCCCTGTCTGTTGTCTCATTCTTCTCTAACTAGTCTTTTACTCTGCTGCCAGTGTGAAAGTGAAAACGTGAACTTAAAATGCAAATCTGGTCATGCCATTCACGCAAGTCAAGTGGGCTCCCAGTCGTATAAAAAATGCACTTTTAGCTTCTTGACATGTTGATTGAGGTTCTTCATCCTCTTTCCCAAGTTCATTTCTACTGTTCTCTCTCCCACACACCTGTTTCCTCTTTCTAATGCCTTATGCCATTATATCTTCCTGAAATGACTTTTATCAATTCACTTATCAATTATTTATGGAGTCCAGGTAAGTGCTTGGTACCTGGCTAAATTGTGGCATTAGAATGGTGAAAACAATGGACACAACTTCTCCTTTCATGGAACTCAGAGCTAATGAGGAAGACAGTGAAATAGTTAGGCAATTACATTGCAGGGTGTTAGGGGTTGAATTGTGTTCATGTCCTAACTCCAGGTCCTATGAATGTGGCCTTATTTGAAAAGAGAGTTTTTGAAGATGGTGTTAGTTAAGGTGAGGCCAAACTGGATTAGGGTGGGCCCTAATCCATTATGCCTCATGTCCTTTTAAGAAAAGGAAAGAAGATGCAGAGAGCAGAGGGGATTGCTCCATGTGATGACTGCGGCAGAGAATGCCAAGGATTGCCAGCAAGCCACCACCAGAAGCCAGGGGAGAGGAAGTATGGCCCTGCTGCCATCTTGATTTCAGACGTCTAGCCTCCTAAACTGTGAGACAATAGATTTATGTTGTTTTAAGCAACCAGTTTGTGGTACTTGGTTATGGAAGCCCTAGCAAACTAAGACACAGGGTACATAGAGGCAGGTATGGGAGCACAGAGGAGTTTGACCCAGGGAATGCTTTCAAGAGGAAGTGATAACCAAACTGAGACCCAAAGGACGAGTCAGGATTGAGCCTGGCAAAAATGCACCAGAGGCTTTCTTCTTGTCACCTGATGGATTGTTGCTCATCCTTCCAACTGTCTCTCGGGCCTCCATTCCCCCAGGTGGGAGGCAGTTGCCCTTACCCTGTGCACTGTCTCAGTATTTCATAATTGCAGTCCTTTTATGCATGTATTGCACTGATTGGTTTCTGTTTCCATTCTAGACTGTGAGCACCTTGAGGGCAGAGTCCATGCCTTTATTTGTATACAAATACAAATACTGTGCCTGGTGCATAGTGAGTGCCCATAACAGTTCACTTGAATCCCTTCTGTTGCGCTCCGGCCCCTCTTCTGTGCTCTTCACCAAGCACCA
Source organism: Choloepus didactylus (assembly GCF_015220235.1). NCBI lineage: Eukaryota > Metazoa > Chordata > Mammalia > Pilosa > Megalonychidae > Choloepus > Choloepus didactylus. The sequence goes on from NC_051311.1 coordinate 146,902,518, forward strand.
ATTCTAGCCCTGGCCCCATTCCAAGCCTTTCTTAACCTCCTTCGCCCATCAGGCCTTCCTTGGTTGTTCTACTCTCACTCTCCTCTTCTGATTCTTCTCTCACTTTGTCCCTAAACTCATTGCAGGTTTCACATGGACCCCTCTCTGGTTCCTGTTTTGCTTTTGTCCCTCAAGGGGCTGCAGGGGCAACACCCTTCATTCTGCAAAATAGACTGAAGCAATAGCACCTGTTAAGAGGCTTCTGCTGAAGGAGACGTGTACTTTTCCTAGCATGCCATCACCAAAATTTGGTGTCTGGGGAAAGAAGTTTTCTTATGTGGGAACATAATATATCCCATTTTGTTTCCTTTTTTTACATTGGCTTCCAGGAAGCCCAGATTTAGATTTAATGTTGAAATGTAGCAACTATCTTATATTACATTTCTGGTAGAATTATCTTTTCTTCACCTGGATTCTGATTATGTTTCTGAATAAAAACAAAAAAACTTAGTTGGAAATTGTTTATTTTACATATATGTTCACTGTCAGAATATAATTATGTTAAAAGGAAAATTTAAAGTATCATAAATAAATGTTTTTCCCGGAATTTACTTTTATTTGTGGTTTTATTGCAAGTTACCTCAAATCTTTATTTCAATAATTAAGATATGTTAAGATTCTTATTTTCCCTTTCTTCCTCTCCCTTTCTTATTTTTCTCCATTTTGTTTTTCTTTTTCCAAAACAGGCTGAACTGTTTAGTAAGCCATGCTAAAGTCCATTCACTCAGAAGTCTGTGGTTTACAAAGGAAAGGAGGGGACCAGAAGGGGAGGGAAAGGAAATGGAGAGGAACGGAAGGAAGGGGGTTACTTACCAAGCACTGACAGTTTCAGCAACCTCATTTACAATCTTCTCAAGTAAAATGATTTCTACTTTCTAAAACAGGCAAGAGGGTCAGAGTAGTTAAATGACTTGCCCAAGATCTTATTTCTTCAATTGGAGAAATCCAGTAAACACATACTGTCTCATTATCTCAACTCATCATCATTTTCTAAAATCTCCTGTTCCTCCTCTCTTCCCAATTTTAGATAAGACTGTTATCTGCTTACTCATCCATTCCAGAAGCTTAAGAGTCATCCCAACATTCTTCTCCTTCCCTCTCACCCAAACCTAATTAGTTCACTGCTTCCAGCAGTGCCTGTTTAATAGCTTTACCCTCCTCCCCATTCCTATTGCTGTTTCCAAAGTCTGGGCTCACCTGGCTCTTGTCAGAGTATTTCACTGTCTCCTTGCTAATATTTCTGCTTCAATTTCTCCCACCCCAATCTTTCCCCTCCATGGTTGTTTTGCCTTTGTGAGATTTCTGAATGGCAAATCCGACCCATCACTCCTCTCAAGTAAAAATCCTTTGCCATTTATATCAGGATTTGTGCCTCATTTCTTCAGTAGTATCATGTACCATTAATTCCCCATATGTGCCCTATATACAAGCCATACTGAATTACCTGCAGACTCTTGCATAGGCACACGTTTTCATGTTTCCATGCCTGTTAGTACTGTTTGCTCTACCCAGAATGATTACCTCTTGCATTACGAACTCCTCTTTCAAGACCTAGCTCAAGTTTCTGCCCCTCTATTGTCTTCCCTTCCCCTATCTTCTAAATTATTGATCACAATCTCCTTTTCTACTACTCTACCTTATATAAACTTATATGCACCATTTACCAGACTGTGTTGCAACTATTTGGTTTTATATTTGACTAAATTACTTGACTGTATTTTCTCTGAGTACAAGGATTTTTTCTGTCTCCTCTGTTTTATTCTCTATATCCCTTCTTTATTTATTTATTCCAATTGCTCTGGGCCTAACCTTCGCTAAAATCCCTGGACAGAACACTGATCAGCTTTTGGCCTTGACCAATTCAAATCAGCTGGGGGGAGGGGCTGCATCTGGAAAACATCTCTAGAAGTGGCATTGGGCTGTGCAAATAAATGTTCGGAAATAGGACAATGAAAGTAGTTGGGATGTTAAAACAAGGACATCCTCGTTCACTCACATCAGCGAATTCTCTACCAAAATGTTTGATCTCTGTCCTATAAACATGAATGGAAGCTAAGGGAGAGGATTTTTTCTTGTTCTTTTTGCATTCCTAGTGATTAGCTCTAAGTATTTAAAAAATCATTGAGTGATTTTTTTATTTCCTTAATGTTAAAGGTTTAGGGTAATTATAAAATAGTTCCATAACAAAACAAAATGGACGAAAGGGATTACATCATTGGGTTTACCAGCTGAGCCTGCTCAGTTCTTTATAGGAGCAGGTATGTAGGAAATGCTCTAGTTGCTAACTAACTGGAAGATGGGTTAGAATGGTCTTGCAAATAGATTCTAGAAACAGTTCAATCTTGTACTTTGTTTGCAATTACCTTTAGGATTCCCTATCCTTAAAAGCAGTCACTGGGATTTTGAGAGGGCCACTAAATTACCCTTCCCCTTATGGTTTGTAAATAGGAATCAGATAGGAATTAAAATAGCAACAGATGTGAATAAAATCATCAGCTTTGTTTCAGATAAACCTGGATTGGAGAATGCAGCTTAGATTTAATAGTAAAGTCAGGCTTCCTGCTTAAACTCTCTCTTGTATTTGGCTGATGTGCCCAGGCTTAGAAAATTGTGGGCAACAAGAAGTGGTAAACTCACCGCAGGGACAAACAGCCTTGGGCAGCCTAGGGAGAGAAAATGAGGAAGCCAGATCTGGGCAGTGGCCCTTCACCATATTGCCACAGAATGAAGGAATATAGAACCATGAAGTCAGACTCTCAGAATCTCACCAGAGGGAGGAGGGTCTAGTGAGAGGTAGGAGAGAATAACCCTTAAGCACCCTGAAAGGGTTAAACTTCCTATTTAATGGACCAAAGCAGGAGGGCCTGAAGAAAGAGAGGATGGTTTTTCCCAGCAAGGTTTTTTTTTTGTTTTTTTTTTTTTTTTTTTTTAACAGTGCAGATCAACCTCTTACACACAGAGTCCTGAGACCTCAGAAATCTTGGACCAGGGATTTCCCCTTTTCATGTTCAGGAGTCTGTAACCCCTAAGTAAAAAATGGTATGATTTTATTTGCTTTCCTTTACTTAACATTTATTACTTCATGATGATGATGGATAGATCAATAAATGCTCCTGACACTAATGGCATATGTGTTAATATCATCAAAGCTTACTGATAAAGGCACCTTCAACTTGACATCTCCGTGTGAGTGCTCAAATGGGAGGAATAAGCACCTGTGAGTTACAGTGGCTTATAAAGAACATTTCCCCTTCAATTTAGAAAAGGTGCTGGACCATGTCATTTCAACCCAGGTAAATCTGTAATTACACATCTTGATGAGAGTCAAGATCAGTGACCTGAATGCATCTAAAGCTTATGCTGTGAGTCCAGAGGGGTTTGTGCCACCCCATGCCTAATTCTGCAGTTTTGGACCTTTCTCACACCCCTTCAAGCCATTGGAGTTGATGATCCAGATGATGCCTCCATTGGAACTAACCTAAAAAAAGATGCTTTGCTGGGCTGTGACCTGTATTTTGTTAATCCACAGTTAGATTTATTTAGTTCAGGCTTAATTTATTTCAGGTCTCTGGGTTTGCATTCTTTTTCACTGCTAAGTGTGCTCCCCAAAGTCATAATGTGTTTTAATTTGATGTGTTTGGTAAATTATATAACGGCAAGAAAGAAAAGAATTAAAGAAAAAGTCATGATAAGGAGGCACTGGTGTAAAATGAATAGATTATATTTTTACATAGTGGATCTAATTTTCTGGATGAGTTGAGATAGTCTTCCTGGAAGGAACATTGTTTACTGATTCTCAGGGCAGACAGTGACCTAGCAATGGCCAAGTGCCTCTGAGGCCAGCGCTTCTCAAACTTAAATGTGCACACGAGTCACCTGATTCTGAGATGGGCCTAAGATTCTGCATTTCTAACAAGAGGCAAGGACCCAAGTGACCAAATCAAAACACTGGCTCCCCAGCTCATCACAATTAATTTTATTCCACAGCATGTTTAAGGGAATGTTATTCTAGGGAAGATGTTTGGGATTAAAATAATTAAAAAAAAACTGCAAAGTATGCACATTTATGTATCTCTTCTTTTCATTAAATATATATCTGTTTGGCAAAAAAAAGTTAGACTCTTTTGTACAAAAACAAAGCAAAAAAAAAAAAAAACCAAAACAAAACTAACACAAAACCCCGAACGCTTGCAAATCGGTAACACTTGTGGTAATTGCAAGGATGTAAACTTGGGTGTCTGGCAGCTCTTCTACCCTGTGGGACCTGTGCTGTAACAGGACCCCAAGGAGCAAGCAACACCCAACCCTTGGACATCAACAGCCTGTCCTGGAGGCATCATTTAGGTTTAGTATATTAGAGATGGAGCATGACTACTGATTTCACCATTTGTGCTTTCAGCTAAGGGACGGGAGGGAAGGAAAAGGAGGCAGGTCTGGGCCTGAGGCAGGGAGAGGAAGCCCAAGACTAGCTAGCGAGGAGGCAAGGCCGGCCACGGTCATGGTGTAGACGTCAGTGAGCATGGAGCCTGCGGACTGTGTGTCTGGGGGGCTGATGCTGGTGAGGACTACGATGAGGTGACTGCCATTCTTGGGACAAAGGAGGCACAGGGCAAAGGTGAGGAGGGAGAAGGGAGGAGGGAGGGGATTAGAAAGCCGATCTCAATTCAAATGGAATTGGTTGTGTGGACTGACACTGGAGGGAAGGGGAAGGAGGAGGTGGTGTTTGGTCTTCTCATCAGGTGGCCAGGCCATTTCATCTGGAGACAGACCCTGGAGCACTCCTCGGTGTCTGGCGGGCAAGCTGTGGGGCAGTCTGGTGCTGCTGGCTTTCAACCTCCAGAAGAGAGGACATCCCTGCTAGGGTTTAGCAGGGAAGGGCCCTTTGGTGGTGGATTTTGCTCTTTTCTCGCAAGTGCACTGCAGCAATGAGAAGTGACCTAAAGCAATGGAGTCTAGAAACAAGTATCAGTGGGGTGAGCAAGGCGCCAGGGAGGGGCAGAAAAATGCCGAGGCTAGAGGTGAGGCCAGAGAAAGTGTGGACCCACAGCTTCCCTTTACCAAGAGGATTCCAAGGCATAAGAGTACGTTCATTCTTCTCTCCTGGGTGAGCTAGATGTTCCAGTTTGGGAAGGGGTGCTTCTGGGCCCAGCCACTTCAGTTACAGTCATAGACGAAGTCATAGTTGCTGGGCTCCTTGGGGATTGGGGGAGGCGCATCGGGGATCTGAATGTTTTCCAGGTCCAGGAGACGGAGCTTGATTTCCATGCTGAGCAGGGTGTCTAAGTCATTTCGTGTCAGTTCACTCATCATGTCTTTCCCCAGCAGCGCATTCAGCCCATCTGTCCAGATGCAGTACTGTGGGAAAAGATATGACGATGCTAATTACAACGACAATGACAATTACAGCAAAAATAGCTAATACTGCATGCTCATCGTGTGCTAGGCTCTGTGCAAAGTGCTTTGCATACATTGTCATTTCCTAGTCACGATAACTCTATAAAGTTGACACTTTGGTTATCACCTCTGCTTTACAGATGAGAGAACGAAGGCACAGAGAAGTTAAGTAACTTGGTAGTAAGTGGCCTGGATGGAATTTAAACCCAGGCTACCTGACTCCTGTGCCTCAGCTCTTCTGTGCAGTAGGGGGCTTTGAGTTCTCCATGATTGTGCTAACATAATTTATAAGGTTCTTCTGGACACTTAGCCCCTGGATATATCTCTAACATCTCACCATTGAGTCTATGATTTGAATGTATTGGTGGGATATATCTCAACACTCCTGACTCAATTTCATGTCATGCTTGTTTCTTTCCTGACTACATTCTGGTCTAGTAGCTAATCTCTGCTTGTCCTATCTGATTCCTAGCATGCAAGAAGACAGCCCAGTTGCATCCTGAAGCCAATGGTAGCTCAGCCTTTGCAATTCTCAGGAAAAGAGACTGGGGAATAGGCTTTTGCTGCCCAATATCTGACAGCCGAAATGACTAAAATTATTGGGTAATCTTCACGGGAGGTGGTTGGCTGCCTGTCTGGGGACTTCTTCGGCCTGGGTTGCCAGTTCCCAGGGTTTCTCTGTTTCAGGTCTCTGGAGTCTGGGCCCTGATGGTATCACCTCTTTTGGAAAGTACTCAACACAGAGTTTGACTCTTCTTCTCTCATAAACCTAATCACAACCTTTGCCTCTCCAGTGGACTAAGAAGTCCTTGAAGGTAGGGACTGTGCCGTGTTTATCTGAAGCCCTGTCTGACTTGTCAGCTTCCCTCTCAGACACCCATGTACTGCCCTGACCTGGTAACAGAGCATGGTACCTGGTGAAAGAGCTACCCCAGGAAACTACCTGCAACTGGATGTTGTGCTCACCCTGTTAGGATGTCGCTTATCCTATAAAGGACCTCTAGGATATCAACTGCGCTGTTCTTCGTGTCTGACTGGTCTTCCTTCTGGTATGAGTTTTAGATTTCCTCCATCTACCACCTCCATCAGGTCAGATTACAATTCTAGACCCTACTTAGCCTGTCTTTTGCACTGTGGTTACCTGGACTGTGCTCCAGAATATGGAGATGTCAATACAAAAATGCTAAGAGATTGGAAGCACTATATAAATCTTAAGTCATAGCAATGTGATGGAAATCTACCCTCATGCACGTTGGTGACACTGCTTTTCAAGTTGAGGAGATGCAAAACAGGTAGTATTATGAGATCCATGTCTTGGTCATATAGCACTGCACAGCAGGGCTTGGGTTCTACCCAGGCTGTGTGATCTCAGCTGAACTGTTTAACCCATTTGTGTTAACCTATCTGGATTATCTGTGTTTAACCTGACTAAATTATGTACCCCAATTTAGACATGTTCTTAATCTTAATCTGTAATCCATGGGTGTGAAACCATTATAAATAGGATCTTTTGAAGATGTTGTTTTTGGTTAAGGTGTGGCTGAACCGAATGAGATTAGGCCTTCATCTGGATTACCGGAGGCCTTTATAAGCAACAGAAATTCAGACATAGTCAGAGAAAGCCACAGGGAGGAGCTAGAAGTTGGAAATCAGCAGGAACCCAGGAGAGAAAGGAGAGGACCAGCCACAGGGGCCATCCAGAAGAGAAAGGAGAGGACATTGCTATGTGACAGAAAAGCCAAGCAACCCCAGTACCAGAATGCTACCAACCCTGGGAGGAAGCAAACCTTCTAGCCTCTGAAATCATGGGACAGTAAATTCCCATTGTATGGTATTTGTCATAGCAGCCTGGCAGACTAAGACACCCTCTCATCATCTGTTTAGTGTTAAAGGAATTCAGAAGTATTAGTGTCCTCTGGAATATCTTAGCCAAACTCTGAACACATCTAAACATCCACTTCCTCATAAATAACCTTAATGAAAATAGATACTTGGTCCTACCTTGGGGATTCCAGTCTTATAGATCTTGGGTCAGAAAACGTCATTTAAAAAACTTCCTAGATAATTCTAATGCACATCATGGTATGGGAACCACAGAACTCTTTCAGTTCTGACAGTGTTTCACTGTAAATCCCTAAACGTTGGGAATACTGTTCTTTGACACAGCCCTTCTAGCCTTGGTTGAGCTTCCTACTACAGATTAATTTAACAAACAAGAATATTTTCATGGTGCTTTTCTTTTGAGAAGCAGCAGGTATTTTATAAGACGCACATCAACCAATAAACAAAACCCTGGAGTACTGAACTGGAATCGGAGGATCAGTCTAAACTCATGTTGTGTTTTATCTTTTTAAAAAAAACAACTCCTAGCTCTGCCCACAAAATGACCTGAATGTAATGAACAATCAAGTCATAATAAGCACACTTAGGACCCCAGATTATGGTCACTAAATACCATTTCTTACAGTAATCAAGGTTCCACAGAGAAAAGGTGGGAAATAGGTAAAATGCACTTGAAACGGCCTGTTATACCAGAAGATGAGAAAGCTACCAAAGATGCTGTGGTCAGGTCAACAGGAAAGGGTTCCTTCCCTCTTGTAGCAGAGAGGAAAATTTGGACACTAATAGTGATAGTTTCTGCAACAGATTAAAACACAAATGTGTTGCAATTCATGACTTCAAAGTGATGACTCAACCCACCCCACCTTTCCAATCTTCATGGTCTCCTTTGGGAGATTATTACTTTGAAAATTGGTAAAGGGAATCAAGGGTTTATCTTGCCTTGATAAGATCACTTTATATATGATGTAACTTTCAAGTAACCAAATGGTTGATGAGGCAAGATTCTCTTCATGGAAGCACCCCTCTAATAAATGAAGAAGGAATGAAAGAATTAGGACATCACCATTTTGCCACCTCTAATAAATGGAAGGATCTAGACAGTAATTATTAATGGCTGCTAACACCCCCCAAAGAGAGACAACCAGACACTATGGATGTACATAACACCACTGCTGCTAAAAAATTGAATCTGTATCTGATCAAGCTTCTGAGTACCAATTTATAGAAAATATAGGGGACAAAGGAATAAGGTATGGTGGACAGAATAATGCAACTGCCTCTTCCCCCACTTAGATGTCTAAATCTTCTCAGGAAACTGTGACTGTGTTAGGTTACATGACAAAGGAGAATTAAAGTGGCAGATCAAATTAAGGTTGTTAATCAATTGGTGTTAACATAGGGAGATTACCCTGGATTATCAGGGTGGGTCCAAAGTGATCACAAGGGTTCTTAAAAGTGGAAGAGGGAGGTAGAAAAGGAGTCAGTGTCAGAGAAGTGAGAGGCAGAGGAGATGTGAATACATATGAGGAGGCTGGAGTGATGCTGTGTGAGAAGGACTCCGCTGGCTTTGAAGACAGAAGAGGCTATGAGTGAAGGAATCAGGACAGCCTCTAGAAGCCCGTAAAGACAAAGAAATGTATTTTCTCCTAGAGCCTCCAGAAGGGAATGCAGGCTTGCAGGTACCTTGATTTCAGCCCAGTGAGACCCAAGTCAGACTTGTAATCTCCAAGACTGTAAGATAATATATTTGTATTGATTTAAGCCACTAAATCTGTGGTAATTCCTTACAGCAGCATCAGTAAACTAATACTCAGATTTGTGATCAGCAAAATCCAGACTATGGGCACTGCTACAAGACAAATAACCTGGTTTCTGCAATAAATAAATTACATGGAATGGCAGTGCTTGGGTGTGCCTGTAAGATAGCAAGAGGAAAAAAGAGGAACCTATAAATTAAAAGAAATTTAAGAAACCTATGAACTAATTGCAACACATGGATCTTATTTGGATTCTGACTTGAACAACAACAACAAAAAAATAGAAAAATAAAAAGGAAAAAAACACAAAAACAAGTGGGACAACTGGAGAAATTTGAAAACTGACTGCCTATGGTGATATTAAAACATTATTAATATTTTAGGTGTGATAATGGATTTGTAGTTATATTTCAAAGTAGAATCTTTATTATTTAGAGATGCATACAGGAATATTCTCAGGTAAAATGGATGATATCCAGGAGTTGCCACAGAATAACTGATGGTAGTGGCTGGATATGTGGGGAAGAGTAAGTGGGGTACAAATGAGACAAGATGGGCCTTGAGTTGATCATGGGTGAAGCTGGGCTGTCGGGATGCTGAGATTCAGCTCCTGCTCCATTTCTTCCTGGCTACACATGGAAAGAATTCCTGGAGAGGGACTGCCAGGGTTTAAATCCCAGCTCTAGCACTTAATAGTTGTATGATCTTGGGCAAGTTCTTAACCTGTCTGTATCTCATTTCCCTCGTTTATAAAATGGGGATAATGCTTGTTTCCCTTCGGGTTATATACAGATTAAGTGAGGTGATGTCCAAAAGGCATTTAATGGTGCCTGGCACAGAGGAAGCCAGGTTCGTTTTAATAATTATTATTATCCAGACTATTGTTGAAGTCTTCAGTTTTGGGAGGCCTCTCCTTCCTCCTCTGACAAATGATGCTATCTGTGATGGAGCCTTCTATTTTATGGCATGATTATGAAAACAAAATGATATGAAAATGGGCTAAAGAAATTAAATGTTCATAAGTATAAGGCATTTTTCTCCTCACTATAAAAGCAGTGTCAGATATGAATAAAAATTTGGCAAAGCATTTATCCTTTTCTAGAACTAATGTACACCAAAGGGGAAGCAGTCTTGCATAGATTTAAATAACATCCACTATTCCACTATTTTAGATAGTTTTCCATACAGCTCTATAGGACTTGAATATGGTGGCCTATGTACAACCACAATTTTATTTAAAAACAGAAACTGTAGGAGACAGTATCTATTTTCAGAAAGATGAAGACCAAGTCTTATTCCTTCTGCAAACTAAATGTCAAGTAACACAGAATTATATTTAAGCACCATTCTAAATGCAGGATTTGTGTTTAATCTCTCCTCTCCCTTTGGGAAGTACACTTTTATTCAAAAACTTCAAACCAGTGAAAACCAGACACTGAATAACTTCTAAATGAGGTGAATCTCCTAGGGGAAATGGTGAACAAAAGTCAAATTTTATCAAAATGCCCCATTATTTTCTAACAGCAGTTTATGCAACCACATACAAAACAAAAATCTGAATGGTATCATCTAAAAATACAACTTCCAAGCATAATGTTGGGTTCTAGTTTACAGGAGAAAAAGTTAAATCAACCATAACTGCTACTTTCTCTTACAAACGCATTTTCCTCGATTTTATGCTAAACATTTTAAATTTAGCTGACAGTGTGCTTCAAGAAGGAGAAACAAATTATACATATAACAAGATGTCAAAAAGGAATAAAAGCATCTCAAAAATAAAGTCCCAACAGCAGAGACAGCCCTGAACCTCTTAAAATAGCTTAAAGAAATTTGGGAGAAAACCGACTTCATCAGATGTTTTAAAGAAGAAACCAAAAACTAAATATTCAACAAAAGCCATAGTTTAACTGGTATCACATCTTCCTCAGGATTAGCAATGACGCCTTAGCTGAGTTTGAGGGATTTGTATAGCACTCCAGCCTGTCCCTCAACTTGCCTTTTTTCTTCACCATGAATATAAGTCAAGCTCATAAGAAACTGACCTGTTATAACTGGTAGTTTTTCAAGAAGTTTCTACTCTATTCCAAGTCAATAAAATGCACCTTTGCTCACGATTTTGAGCTTTTTTGAAAAATGAATTTTGTTTCCAATACTTTCCCTTCTGCTTGTTTTTCTAGAGAAACTGTAACATTCTTTCATAAATTAGCTGCACCAAGACCTTTACCTCATGTTTGTCAGGGGCAATGAAGTTCAGTTGGCAGTTTGAGTCATACAGGATCGAGAAAGCAAGTTCAAGCACCTCCTACAAGAGATGAGAGAAAACATCATCTTTAAGGAATATTGGCACATTCATTTTGCTGTTACAAAAGGCTGGAGATGAAACGTGGAGCAGGAACTACAGCATGTCCAGACACGAAGAGCTGTAACGAGGCTGATCAGAGGAAGAACAACAGTTCTCAAGGTCCCCATGATTCCTTCCCTCCACTTGGGGAAGGACTGCTGCCTGACCTGCCTCATTTAGTTCTCACGACAGCCCATCATGTGGCAAGTATCATCATTCCCCTATTAAGGGGAGGGTCTGCGAGGGGTTAGATGCGTTGTCCAAGGCCACACAGCTCCAAAGCCATGCTACTCTCTGCTCTTCAGCATTTATCTTTTGGGGAAAACATGCAAAGTAAACTCCCTCCCAATTAGTAGCATGAACGGCCTCACTATCTTTGATCAACACACAATAGAGAGACGTCCCCAGATGTTTGAATTTCTAAATATGAAAGCCGAATAGAAAGTAATGAAGCCTCTGAGTGAACCTACTAGGTCATATGCTTGTCTTTGATCTTTGAACTACTATAGAGCAAAGGCTACAGAGAACCTACAGTATATCCTACAGAGGCTGTAGCATGGACTTGAGTGTCAGAACACCTGGGTTCATTTACTGGTAAGTGTCTATTGAATGCAGACTAGGGGCCAAACCCAAACACTAAATGACATCTCTAAAATGTATGTTAAAAAGCACTTCTCCAGTTGTATGCTCCCACCCCCTACTCCCACCCCCCACCAAAAGATATGTCAATCCTAACCCCTGGTATTTGAATTGAATTGAGAATTGAATAGAATTGAATTGAGTGGCCTTGCCACAAGCCACTCAAAAGAATTGAATAGGATTGAGTTGAATAGAATTGAGTGGTGTAGCCACTAGCCAAAGAATGCCTTGGGCCACCAGAAGCTCAAAGAGGCAAAGAAGGATTCTTCCTTAGAAACTTCAGAGAGAGCATGGCCCCGTTGACACCTTGATTTTGGAATTCTGGCCTCTAGAACTGTGAGACAATAAATTTCTGTTGTTTTAAGCCCCCCAGTTTGTGGTGCTTTGGTACAGCAGTCCTAGGAAACAAAGATAAACCTGCTATACCTGGGCACACTGATTATTCTCCTGGCCTGAGCAGTTAGCAGAGAACAACCTTTGGGAGACGCAAGTCATTAGGACATCTCAACACCCTAATGGATCCCAACCAGGAGGGCAAGGGCCCAGTGCTCTGCACTGTCATAACATACATGTCCTAGCCTAGCTTCTCTGTACCTTTATTAGGGACCCCTGATGACAGCCCTTCTCTTCCTGCTGTGATCTGGAAACTGTACAGCTCTGTAACTGCCCATGAACTTTCTTTGTTAGGAGGCAGTTCTCTCCACATCTTTCTCTTCTTTAATACGTGTCAAAGGATTTGGCTTTGGCCAACTTCTCCCAGCAAGAATTTCCCAGAAGGATGGAAGGCACAAAAGAGGAGATAAATGCCTCCAGATTTCCAAATTTCAGATGGGTTACAAGAATTCTTCCAAGGTGAACCCCGAAGGCCCAGCATTAGCTGGATGCCTCTCTTGACACAGTCAACCATCAAGCTATTTCTGGCTTTCATGGGGTTTGTGACTGGCTTGCACCCAGCTGTCCCCTCATTAAAAGGGAGCAACTCTTATTCTGAGCCTAGATCTACCAGTATCTCACACTCCTACGGCCTCCTCACCCTGCCAGAAATAGAAACAAGCGAAGGCAAGAGTGCTGAGTCACAGAATGGGAGCTCTCCGGCAAAAATACCTCTCTCATTATTTTTCACTCTTTTTCTTGTTGGGTCTTCATTCAGGCATTGCCCAGGGAAGACAAATGATGTCAAAGAGGGATCTCAAATAAACAAACAAAAACAACTTTTCCATTAAGTTTGGCATCTGTTTCCATAACCATCTCTCTTGGGTCTTTTAATTGAGAATTATAATTGGTATCATCCTTTTATAAAATCAGTAAGGCAATACATAGCAAGAACCAAGGATCCCACTCCTAGGGGTTATTCCTAAAATAATCCAAAATTATTATCTGTAAGAACATAATATGAGAATATACTAAATATCCTCCCTCATTTGGGTAAACCATTACAGAAATCACAAATTAGCAACCCAGAGAAATATATTCAGCCAGTCATTCAGTATGATAATTATGCAGATATGATCTTAAGTGAAAAAAGCTAGAGAGAAAAACACTATGTACATACTGATCACCATTATGAATGATCCCCACATGTGCACAGAGATGGGAAGTGAAAATAATTATGTTAAAGTGCTGGGATAATGGGTGGTTATTTTTTTCTTTCCAAAAACTTTTTTCAATAAAATGCTCATAAAAATTCATAAATTTTTTTTTCCGATCTGGAGCGTTGATACAACTGATGATTTCTTTACCTGTCTTGGTATCATTCATTAGGATGAAGGATACTCTCTGAGCTCACACTTGGGAGATTGCCTTGGAAGGTGGCGAGTGAAGGGAGAGGACTGGCTTCTCTTCCAAATAACCAATCTGCATGCTGTAGCGCACTGGGTGACCTCAGGAGGCACGTAGGGAAGGCGAAATTCATTAAGGACTTTCCAGGCTGACGCCCAATGACGACTGCTGCTGTGCTTAAGGAAGTCACACGGCTAATTATCCCCTTGCTAAGGACAGCCGGTGTGATGACCACGAGAGCCAGATACATCCCCCTGGCTCGGTGCTGACGTCACTGGAGACCTGTGTGTCATCGTGGTTACCAGCGTGAGTTTCTCTTCTGGAAGGGCAGGAGAGGAAAGGAAGAAAAAGGAGGGGGTAGGCAAACTTCTGGCTTTGTCCTTTTATGGCATTTATCACTCAACACTTGAATGATCAGAGCTGTCACATCCTAGATTCCTAATAAACACAGGCAGGAAATGGGAAATTCGGGAGAATGTCAATTCCATTTTAATTTCACCCAAGTTGGCTGGAAGGGGGGTGGGAGGAATTAATTCTCTGAACTGCATGCCTGTGTTAAAAGGTGCTATCACTTATAATGGGCTTTCTTGATGTCTCCGGCTTGCTGTGTTGGAGTCATCTGTGAAGGTCAGCCCTTTAGCACTTCAGGCAGGGAGGCTGCAGAGCTGGGAGAGAGAGCACCTCCTGGGCTAACACCTCAGAAGCTGCCACCTGTCCACACTGTCCATGAAGGAGAGAGGTGCCCAGCAGGGGAGGAGTGAGCGGTCATGGATCTGGGGCAAAGTCCTCCTCAGGGGCTTCTTGTCATTGACCACAACACTCACTTAAGATGTCTAATGCTCTCGGGCTTTTCTACTCACTACCGAAGGTCTTCTATTCCCTTTGAGTTTAATTCCATGAAAAGCTGTGTCCAGGAGCAGCTTGTCTCTCTCCTCTGTTCCACTGACTCACATGCAGCACCTTGCGGGCCTTTCATGCAGAGGAAGACCCGAGATGGGTTGAGTTTTGGGGAGCGAAGAGACAGGGAGAGCTGCAAATCCCTCAGTATCCTCGGGTCTCTGGCTCTGTTATGGGTTGAGTTGTGCCCCCTAAAAAGGCATGTTCAAGTCCTAACTCCTGGTTCCACGAAGGTGACCTTATTTGGAAATAAGACCTCTACTGAAGATGCGATTAGTTAAGATGAGGCCAAACTGGATTAATGCAATATAACCGGGGCCTTCATAAGAAGAGGGAAATTTGGACAGACAGATGGGGGAGAACACCATGTGATGATGCAGCAGAGATTGAGGGCTTATGGCTATAAGCCAAAGAATGCCAAGGATTGCTGGCAAACCACCACAAGCCAGGGAGAGGCAATGAAGGATTCCTTCCCCAACAGGTTTCAGATGGAGAATGGCCCAAGTGACACCTTGGTTTTCGACTTCAGGCTCCAGAACTGATAGACAGTACATTTCTGTTGTCTTAAGCCATCCAGGTGTGGTATTTTGCTATGGCAGCCCCAGAAAACTAGGACAGACCCCACATTCAACTCTCTGGCCCTGGGACCAGTGATAAGGAGGTCAAGGGGAGCTCAGAGAAATTCTGGGCTTGAATGTCACTCTATTTGGGGACTAACATCTTCCATGGGTCAACTGACGGACTAAATACAAAAAGAGAGTTCTACACTCCATATTTTTAGGATGCAGTGTTGGCTGCCATTCCTTATATTGTTTTGATGTAACTTGTCTCATTTGGGTGTTCTGCCTGCAATTCACTTCAACTATGTTGGCTCCTCACCATCTATCCAGGTCATCTTGAGGGCAAACCATGTTGATTAGAGATACAGGATCACATTCCGTGTGTGAGTGGGTGCTAAATGTGGCCATATTGATAGTAGAAATCATAGCTTTAGCAGATTCCCACTCATCTATATACCCATGAATTTCAATTTCAATTTTTAGAAGACATAAATGATTTACTCTTATAATATATAATAATTGAGGATATTACCTTCCTCATGTAGCAATAACTTGCAGGCCCCAACCTATCCTAGCAGCATTATTGCCAGTGGTTTTCCACCCCATTTTCTTCTCTCCATCCCCACCAATCCTATACTCTTCATTCAATGTTTCCCAATCACTGGAATTCAGTGGGCACTGGAATTCAATGCCCAATCGAACATGCTCTTTCATATGGTGAAAGGCACCTGCCTTTTCACATACTGTTCCTTCCACTAAGAATGTCCTCCTCCTGCTTCTCCACCTGGTCAATTGTTTTCAAGAGCCAGGTCAGCCTCCACTTCCCCCATGTGCCCTTCTCAACTCTCCTAGACAAAACCCCTTCTCCACTTCCTTCCTCTGTGTTTAAATTTACTGGGGCATAGATGACATTGAATTCCAATTGCTTGTTTATGCATAAGTCTTCCCTACTGGACAGGGCTAGGTTGTATTTATCTTTGGATTCCCAGCACCTGGCTCAGGCCTGGCAAAAGGAAGTTGATCCATACATTTATGGAATGAATGAATGATTAATGAAGTAAATATGAAAAAAGGGCTTTTTGGTTAAGGCTAGGGTTTTCAAGCTGATGTTAGAACATCAGCTTCTATTATAATTTGATTCTTATTTAAGTTCAAGAACCACACTGGAAAAATAAAGGCTGGATTCTGGCACATGGTAAGATAGAAACTTCTCTTATGCCCAAATACTCCTTTCTGAATCTGTGGGATCTGCACAGACATTTCCTCTTGTGATTACATGTTGGCTGTTTAAGTATAAGCTCCAAATTCTGTGGAATAATCAAGAACGCCCACTTTAGAAAACACGGCAACAATCAACTTTACTTTATAAATTACAGAGCTTGAATTTAGGATCCTTAATTGTTCAAAATCAAATTCTTCCAATTGTATTTCCATCCACCCTTGACAGTGCTTTCTTTTCAAGTCCTGGTCAGAAATTCTCTTATCTCTCTGTTGCACCAACTTGTTGAACACATCAGATTCTTGGCTCCAGGAAGACAGGGCCATGTCTTCCCTGTTCACCATTTTATGCCCAGAGCTCATCATAGCTCAGGTGCTTCAATGCTGACTGGTGATTGACTATGCACAAATGTCCCTGCAGCAGACACTTCAAAGGAGAGAATCAGCTCCTTTCCTCTTTCCATTCCCAGGACCTTGGACAGTACCCGGCACATTCCCCAGGCGTTGAACAAATAAGAGAACTATCAGTTGATGTTTTACGGTTTTTATTTGGACACTTTGTCAATAAGATTCTAATATTTTTCTATAAACAACATGTCTCCTTTATGGGTATCTCAGGGTGCTTTGCTCACCCGTTAAGGTCCCAGAACTAAGGGTTCTGTTGCAGAAAATGTCAGATGCTGCTCCACTGCTGGAAAAAAAAATACCCGAAGAGCCAGCAACATGCCTTGGTTGCTGCCTGTCTGCTGTGACCCAAAGACCTCCTGTGGACACATTTCATCAGTTCTCTTTGACCTTTTAAGCTGCAGGTCTCCCCTTTCCTACCCAGAAGTCCTTCTCCAAGTTAGGAAGAAATAGGCTTCAGGAATACTGGAAGTGAGGGGAAGGTTGAAGAGGTAAATTTTTAGAACTGTGGCTGTCTGCCTTTCAATGTTTCTGCCTTTTAATGTTTGTCTTGATGAGCCAAGTGTGTGAACTTTCATATACTTTTCATGGATAAGAAAATGAAAGAGCCAGGAAGACAGGCTGAGATACAGCTCTCTCAGCCCTCAAGGCAGATTAGAATCCTGTTTACAGCAGTGTGCCAGCCCTTCTCTCTCTCTCTCTGTCTCTATCTCTGTCTATCTCTATTTTATCTGTATCTCTATTTAATCCATCCATCCATCCATCCATCCATCCTCCATCCATCCATCCATCCAATTTCCTATGAATGAGATGACAATTAAAATAGGTTGAGAAATATCAGTCTACTTTGTTTTGTTAGCCTATTTTAAGAAGAAAGTAGTCTGACATAGGCAGGTCAAATTCACCCACAGAGATCACACTTCCCATTGAGGTCATGGGCTCTACACCTGTTTTGATATTGGTAATGTGTGCCTTCCTCTTTTTTGTTCTTGGTTAGTCTGGTTAGAAGTGTGTTGATTTTATGATCTTTTCAAAGAACCAGCTTTGGTTTTCTCTATTGTTTTCTTATTTTGAATTTCATTGACTTCTATTCTAATTTTTATTATCTTTTCTTCTGCTTACTTTAGTCTTAAATTGCTTTTCTTTCTCTAATTTCCTAAGGGGGAACCTTAAGCTACTGAGTTTAGATCTTTCTTCTTTTCTAATATATGTAGTCAATGCTATAAATTTCCTTCTAAGCACTGCTTTCACTGCATCCCACACGTTTTGATAAGGATACGTTGTATTTTCATTTTCATTTAGTCCAAAATATTCTGTAATTTCTCTTGACATTTCTTTTTTGAACCATGAATTATTTAGAAGGGTGTTGTTTAATTTACAAGTATTTTAGGATTTTCCAGCTATCTTTTTGTTGATTTTGCATTTAATTCCATGTGGTTTAAGAAAATAATTTGTATGAGTGCTATTCTTATGAATTTGTTAAGCTATGTTTAATGGCCCAGAATGTGGCCTTTCTTGGTGAATGTTCCATATGAGCTTGAAAAGAATGTGTACTCTGTTGTTCTTGGATAGATCATTCTATAAATGGCAATTAGACCCAGTTGATTGATGGTCCTGTTCAGGTCATCAATATCCTTACTGATTTTCTGCCTGCTTGATCTATTGATCACTGACACAGGGCTGTTGAAGTCTCCAATATAATAATGGGTTTGTCTATTTCTCCTTTCAGTTCTATCAGTTTCTGCCTCATGTATTCTTATGCTCTCTTGTTAGGTGCATACACATTTACACTGTTATATCTTCTTGGAGAATTGATCCCTTTATCATGATAATTTTCTTTGTTCTGAAGTCTGATTTGTCTGAAATTAACATGCTACTCCAGCTTTCTTTTGGTTATTGTTAACATGGTATGTCTTACTCTATCCTTTTACTTTTAACCTATCTGAGTCTTTATATATTTAAAGTGTGGGTTTTTTTGTAGACAACATATATTTGGGATATCTGGGTCTTGTTTTTCACCCACTCTGACAATCTCTGTCTTTTAATTGGTGTATTTAGACCATTCACATTTAAAGTATTAATGATATAGTTGGATTAATGTCTGCATGTTTGTAACTCTCTTTTTGTTTCACTTGTCTTTGGTTTTTCCCTTTTTCTCCTTTCTTCTGTTTTACTTGAGCATTATTATGTGTGCCAGTTTGAATGTAGTATGTCCCCAAAATGCCATTATCTTTGATGCAATCTTTTGTGGGCAGACATATTAGTGTTGATTAGACTGTAATTCTTTGAAGGTTTCCATGGAGATGCGACCCACCCAATTGTAGGTGATAATTCTGATTAGATAATTTCCATGGAGGTATGGCCCTGCCCATTCAGCATGGGCCTTGATTAGTTTACTAGAGCACTATCTAAGCTCAGACAGAAGGAGCAAGCTTGCTACAGCCAAGAGGGACACTTTGAAGAATGCACAGGAGCTGAGAGAGGAGCTTCGGCTTACAGAGACTTTTTGGCGATGGCCTTTGAAAGCAGACTTTTGCTCTAGAGAAGCTGCAGACTAGAGAGGAACGTCCTGGGAGAAAGCCATTTTGAAACCAGAACTCCGGAACAGATGCCAGCCATGTGTCTTCCCAGCTAACAGAGGTTTTCTGGATGCCATTGGCCATCCTCCAGTGAAGGTACCCAATTGTTGGTGTGTTACCTTGGACACCTTATGGCCTTAAGACTGTAACTTCATAACCAAATAAACCCCCTACATAAAAGCCGATCCATTTCTGGTGGATGGCAGCATTAGCAAACTGGAACATTATGATTCCATTTTATCTCCTCTTTTAATATAAAAATTATATACTTCTTTAAAATTTTTTAGCGGTTGCCCTAGAATTTACAATGTACTTTTTTAACTAGCATAAGCCCACCTTCAAACAATACTATACCATCTCACCTGTAGTGTAGGTACCTTATGACAGGATATCTCAATTCCTACCTCCTGTCCCTTGCAACTTGACTGTCATTCATTTCAATTATCCATATGTTGTAATTACCACATACACTGGATGTAAAGTACTATTACTTTAAACAAGCAGTTGTCTCTTAAATTAACTAGGAATAAAAATTAATCTTACTTTCATTTATTCTTTCTCTGATGCTCTTCCTTTATGTAAATATGAGTTTATGACCTATATAATTTTCCTTCTACCTGAAGAATTGCTTTTTAACATTTCTTACGAGCAAGTCTGCTGGCAATGAATTTCCTCAGTTTTTGTCTGAGAAACTCTTTATTTCTCCTAAACTTCTGAAGGATAATTTTGCTGGATAAGGAATTCCAGATAAAGGTTTTTTTTCCCCCTTTTAACACTTTAAATAGCTCACTTCAGTCTTTCATTCCTTGCATGGTCTGTGGAAAGTCCAATGTAATTCTTTTTCTTGTTCCTCTCTAAGTAAGGTGTCTTTTTTTTTGCATCTGTCATCTCTGGTTGCCTTTGGTTTTCAGCAGTTTGAATGTGATATATCTGGGTGTAGCTATTTTTTTTTCTTGTATTTACCCTATTTGGTGTTTTCTAAGTTTCCTGGATCTGTAGTTTGGTGATCGTCATTAAGTTTGGAAAGTTATCAGCCATTGTTACTTCAATAGTTCTTTTGCTTCATTCTCTTTCTTCTCCTCTGGTGTTCCATTTATGGGTATGTTACACCTTTAGCAATTGTCTCACTGCTCTTGGAAATTATTTTCTGTTTGTTCTTTTTTCCCTTTCCATTCTTTTCCCCTATTTTTCATTTCAGTCTATATGTCTTTGCTTTTCAGTCTATAGTCTATATATCTTTTGATATACCTTCAAGTTCACTGATCCTTTCCTTGACCATGTCAAGTCTACTGATGAGCTTATCAAAAGCATTCTTCATTTCTGTTAGTGTGATTTTGTTATCTAGTATCTCCTTCTTTTCTTAGGTTTTCCATCTCTCTGCTCACATTACCTATCTGTCCCTGCATGTTACCTCTTTTTCCATTAGTGCCTTAACATGTTAATCATAGTTATTTTAAATCCCTTGTCTGAGAATCCTAACATCTGTGTTATATCTGAGTCTGGTTCTGATGATTGCTTTGTTTCTTCAGACTGTTTTTTTCTTGCCTCTTTGGCATGCCTTGTAATTTTTTGTGAAAGCTGGATATAGTATGCCGGATAATAGAAATTGAAGTAAATAGGCCTTTAGTGTGAGGATTTATGTTCCTCTGCTAAGAGTTGAGTTATATTTAATGCTGGGTGTAGCTATGGGTTCCAGAGGTTTCCAATTCCTGTACTGAGCTTGTTTTTATCTCCTCTCTTGATTTTCAGCTTTCCTAAGTCTGCTTCCTCAAAGGGAGTCTGTGTCTTACACCTCTTTCAATTGTAACCAGCTGTTACTATACTCAGTCTTGTTGGTACAGTGGTAAGGTATGGGTGAAGGATAGTGTCATTCAGTATTCCAATTGAATATCAGTCTTTTAGTGGGTCTGTGTCTTCATACTGTGACCTTCACAAATGTTGTTCAGTGATATAGTACCCTTTCCTCCCACCTTCTCCTCCTTCCCTTGGCCGTAAAGTTCTCAATATTTCCTTGATGTCTTGACCTCTGTTGAGTAAATTTTTCCTCCACTAGGTGATGCAAGAAGGCTAGAGGGGGCTGGAGTGGAGGAATCCCTTTCCCCAGTTCAAATAAAGTCTGGAGGACAGGACTTTGTTATGAGGAATGCTCTGGGGTATTTCACAATTACTCTCCCACCCCCACACAACCAGAGCTATGAAGAGATCTGATCTTCACCTTAAGAACCTGGTGCATTTTCTTGAGGTAAAGCCCATGCAAGTGTGGGGGCCCTCATAAGACTGTGGCCCCCAGAAATTTCTTACTGTCACTCTAGTCCTCACTCAGCCTCCATCAGTTCACCAAAATTACCATACAAGTGTTCCTAACAGTTTTCAGATCCAGGTAAGCAGATATTAGCTGGGACTTTCTTGAACCTGAGTCTCCAGATTTCATGATGGTGGTTTGCCCTGTAACCTTCGTTCACTGAAGGGTCTAAGAGAAGTTGTTGATTTTCAATTTGTCCAGCTTTTTCCTGTTATGAAGATAGCAGTGATGACTTACAAGCTTTTTATATGTTGGAGATGAAATTGGAAGCCTCCTCTGTATTAATTTTACATCATTTCCTTGGTCCCTAGTCAGAGGGCTAGAGTCCCTGGGAGGCTTCTGCACTACCAGTTACCCTCTTCCTGGCTGTCTCTGGGTTACAGACTCCTATTGCTGTGGATTTCCCGACACTGCTTCCTGCTAAGCTCCAACTGCATAACCGCGGGGACCTCAGCTGGAGATGAGCAGAGCCAGTGCTCCTGGCTCTGGATTGTGTAGGGAACACCTGATATGTGGAGCATATGGTAATCCTGCTGGTGTTGAAGGCAGCCAGCCCATAGGAGGCAAATTGTGTGGGCTGGGAGAATTGCTACAGCTAAGGATGCTCCTCAGGAATCTGCTGAGCTGTAGAATCCCTGTCTCTCCACATCATGGAGAAGGGCAAAACTGACAGACCCACAAGTGCTGTGAAACAGATGACACACAGGCCTTGGCCTCTTGGGCAAGCCTTTACAGAATTATGTTGTCAGTTAAGTGCAATATATGATAGGTGCTGTGATGGGCTTAAAAAATAAGGAATTCATATGGATTGAGGTGAATTATGTAACTTAAGAAGCAAAGATCTGCTATCATCCTTGCCCCCATCTCCTGAACAGTACTTCCACAGTGTTTCTGTTTTTCCTTAATAGGAAAGGGCCATCCTACAATGACCTGGTTTCCCCTTTGTCTTAGATTTAGTCTTAGAACTTTTACTCTCATTGATCAGTGGGACATGTAAAATGTTTATGCTCCTGTTAGATCCTGACGCTGGAGAACAAGGAAGTGACCTATTGATCTGTGTGATATTTTGGTGCTGAGATGTCTGGAGCATCCAGACCAACCGGGATACGTTTGCCCATGGATGGGCATTAGGTGTTACAAGACACCAAGAGGTATAAACAAAGGATTGGCTCCCTGACGGTTCCTCCAAGGGCAAGTATGTCCAAATTGGGGGGCAAAGATCATTCTTCCATCTCTTCAGGCAAGAGGGAACACGGGCTGATATGGTGATGACCAGTAGGCTAACCAGGAGGGTATGGCAAAAAATATTGCAATGTGAAGTGCGCTTAAGCAGTATTACACCTTTGAGGGAAATTTCCTCCTTTGAGCAGGGTTCAAGATAGTTTATGGTCTGCTTAACATGATGCTGAAGGTTATCAGGCCCTTAAAGTTTTCTAAGATTCTTTGAACCAGCTGGTCTCTGCCTTTCCCAGGCTTCACTGAGACCCTACGGAGGCTACTAAGATGGTGATAAAAGCAGGAGAAAATGAAAGAGATTGGGACGGGAGGTGGGGGAAGGGAGAATATGAACATAAATCAGAGGTTGGGTGAGGCAGGGAGAATGGATGGGGAGGAGTAGAGAAGGCTAGAGAGAAGACTGGATGACAATAGCGAGGGCAATTTCTAGAGTTGGAAGAGAAAGAATGGAAGAGAGGTGGGCATTAGAAAAGTGATCTGTGGGAGAAAGAATAAGACTAAGAGATATAAAAGGAATCAGGAAACAGAGAAAAGGAGAGCTGAGTAAGAGACGTGTGACTGCGTGCACACACACACACACACCCAATACGCACTGCTGGCTGGCTCCACCAAAGTCCCCGACTGCATTGTGCAGACAGAGCTCTTTGAAGTAATATGAAAATCATACCTTGTTTTGTTTAAGGGCACCTTTCTCTTTCATATGAGGGCAGTCCTTTCCCGTCACCACAGCTTTGATATCTGCCACTGGCACTGTAATTCATAAAAGAAAATGAAAGTAACTAAACCATGTGAAAGCTTAGATGTCAATAAAGAAGCAGAACTAAGCAGTGACTCTGCTACCACAATTGCCATTCCCAGAAACCGCTATGAAAAAAGAAAAGCGGTGAAAAGAGGAGAAGGTAAGCAGCATCTTGGGACGAGAATCTGGTTAAAAGCATTGCCAGGGAGGGAGAAAATCTGCATTGATAGGTGAGTTTGGTTCAGTAAAACAATAAGAAAAAAAAAAACAACTAAAAAAATGAAATAGAAATAGAAATAGTGTTAAATGGAAATAGAAGCAGCAGTAGTAATAAAAGTGATAGCGATAGTGGGATGAGCCGCTGTTATGGAAGGCTTCTGCTGCCAGGAGCAATGCCAAGTGCTTTGCATATTTATTGGTGTCTTTTGCCACCGTATCTAAATCCACTTGGTTTCTGAGTTTTGGATAACAAGGGAAAGCAGTCCTATCTCAAAAAATGTATCCGAATCTAAATAGTTCCTGAGTTTTCATTCTCCAAAGTCGCACTGTTTTCCATCTCATTTAATTCTCACGACAGTTCTGTGAGGCAGGTTTTGTTATCCCTATTTTACAGACAAGAAACTGAACTCAATTAAATAAAGGGAATGTTCTCTTCTGATGGGGAAATGGTAGCTGGTATCCATCTAGGAGATTCTGGAAATAACATACTTAGAAAAAATGATGTTATCTCATGTCTTACTCAGTACTTGGAGGATGATAAGGGAAAAAGTAGAAAGGTTTGTGAATTCAAACTTTCTTGTTAAGATTATCTGAGAAAGAAGGCAGTAGGTTGGTTTGAAACTTTAATAAAGCAATGCAAAATCTCCCTGTTTCACTCCAATCCCCAATCCTTTAGCCCAAAAGGAACTGTGATTCCAGGGACCCAAGCAACTGAACCAAAGGTAGGGATTTAGGATCAGTGGGAACTTCAAGTAATCAATTCCTTAGATTCCCTTAATGACAAAGATGAGAGATTTCACAAGTATAAGTTCACTTTTATTACATAATTGGGTTGTGGGGGGTAATTTTAGATGAAGATAAAATTATAGAATATATAAAATACCAGAGCAATACAACAGGAATGCCCCTTAAAAGCTAACATTTTCCGAGTACCTTAAAATGATTAAGAACTTTGTCTAAACCTGTAGTCACTCTTAGAGCTCTCCCTAAGGCTGCAGAAGGGGCTGGTGGTGGCTGTGATGAATGATTTCAAGGGATCTCTGCAGGCTCCCCTGCCACCTATACCCCCAACCCCAACTGCTCTCCATCTTGCAGACCCTGATTGTAAAATCCCTTTGGTAGACGTTGCTTGTGCTCAGTAATATCTGGTTTTCTCTCCTTCCAGGCACACGGAAGACCATAATTCCCAGAAACCTCTGCAGTTAGGTGGGGTCATGTGATCAGTTCTGGCCAATGAAATATGAGAGGAAGTAGCATGTCTCTTTTTAAGGCCAAGGTAGTGAAAACCGCATGTCCTCTTGCTACTCTCTTCCTCTGCTCCAGGAACTGAAGTGGTTGCATATTCCAGATGACAAACTATGGGATGACAAAGTAGCCACTGGCCTGCGTCCCTGAGTGACTGTGTGGAGCAGCTCCCTGCCAACCCATGTGAGCTACGTAACGTGAGTGCGAAACTTTCGTTGTGCTAAGCCACTGAGATTTTTGAGGTTGTTTGTTCCTGCAGCACAGTGTAGCTTATCCTGTACCTGCATCTTCCTGCATGTGGCCCCTGTGATTCCTGAACTTACCTTTGACCCTGGACACTGACTTCAGCTCTCCTCAAATCCATTTTGACAATCAATTGGTCCTGTTCCCCTCCAGTGGTCAATCTAGTTGCCTAATCACCACGCTGGGTGGGGATGGGGGGATGTTTTGATGCTATGAGAAGTTGGTTTACTTTTCATTGGAAAATCTACCATTGATGTGACTTTGTGATATCATTTACATAACAATTTATAAAAACATTATCAAGCTTCAAATGGTGTTTGAGACACAATTGCATTGTAGAGAGTCTTTTGTTCTAAAATATATAACATAACATGTCCGATGAACTAGAAAGAGTGTCTACAATCCATAAAAAAACACTATATAGAATGAGATGAGAGTAATACATAAGGCTGTCATGGGGGCAGACTTTGGAATCTCTAATTGGAAGGCTTCAGGGGGAGGAAAGACACTTTTCCACTGGGCTTTGTGGCAGCACATATTTTATGTGTTTTATATGCACTGTCCCCTGTCAAGGAGACAAGCTGCTATATCACTCACAGCATTACAGCTAAAAAGAAAACACAAAATACTAAAAATACGGTGTGGCTTTTAAAGGTTGTTCTTTGCGTACTTTGTCTTAAGAGATTAGGCACTGGCAGGGTTGAAATGCTGTCCTCTCTATTCAAACGAGTAGAATCAGAAGGTAAGACTCATGCCTTTTGAATCTAAGGAGACAGCAGGGGTCGGGTGAGGGGGCTGGGGAGATGGGGACTGGGGATGGGGTAGGGAAGGGGAGCTCTTGATGACTTCAAAGTCAGGCTGCCGTTTAGATTAGACCCTTCTGTGTGGAACATGATAAAGAACTGGGTGAAGGAAGGTCACAGGTGAAGGAAACACCTCTCCCCACCCCAATTCAGATGCACAGCTTCATTTCTTTCAAGGCTCTTTTTCCATCTGAACTGAATTGACACTCTCTAATTCAATACTCCTATTTTATAGATGGGGAGACTGAGGCCTAAAGAGAGGAAATAAATTATGCAACATCACACGGCTAGTGAGGGACAGAGCTGGGGATCCTCTTTCTTCCACTCCATGCTCCTTGCTGGGCCATGGCTTCTCCCTATGTTTAGAAGCTGCCAATACCCCAAATCACACTGAGCTCAGCCCCAACTGTGGGTATCACTTCACTCATGTTCAGGCACATCTGGTTGCTAACATCAGAGAAAGGGACTTCAGTTGCAAATTAAAAGAAAAATGCTGTTGAAAAAGTACATGGTGCCACTGTGATGAAAAGAGCTTCAGCTTTCATCACTGGCAGCCAAGTCAAGACAGAAACCAGTCCCAGGAAGGAGTTAGTAAGCCGGGAGCACTTGCCGTGTGCACAAATACTGGAAGCTTCTGTGTGTGGAGATTCTGAGGAGGGAAAGGCTGATCCCAATACAGTCCAGGGAAGGATCTGGCCTCTCTACCTTGGCAGGGCAGCCAAGCAGTTCGCAGTGATGGAGAGGCCTGTGCCCGGGATCAGAGAGCCTGGGTTTGAATTTGAGAGCCACCTGGGGGCTGTACTACTTTGGGCTTAATGTCCCTGAGCCTCAGGCTTCCTCTCTGCCGGGTAGAACTATGGTATCATCTATCTCCTAGAGTTGTTGGGAGAATTAGCTCCTCATGCTGGAGCTACATTCACTGTTGGCTTTTAATCTAGGCTGTACAGAGTAAAGGGTGAAAATCTGGGCCACAGAGCCAGCTGGTTGCATTCAGATCTTTGCTCTACTGCTTACCCACCATGCAACCTTGAGCAAGTTACTTAATCATTCTGTACCTCAGTTTCCTTATCTGTAAAGTAGGGACATAAATATCCCTCTCTTCAGATCGTTGCAAGGAGAACTGATGTCAAGCTCTTCGTGCAGTGCCTGGCATTTGTATGCCCTAAATGCTAACTGTTAGTAGGAGTTAATTCTCTCTGGAGATTGAGGGACCTGAATTATTCACTGTGCTTCAATTACCCAAATCACCCACTTTGCCTCACTGTGTTAGCTTGCTCCCTTCGTTTATAGGAACAGGCTTAATCTCCTTATGTGAAGGGATGAGGCTGTGCTTCTCTTCCCCAGTCCCTTTGATGTGGGAGTGAGACGCGCTGGCCTAGATTCTTTCAAAGGGAGGCCCTGATGGGCCTGGAGCAGGGCTGGAAAGCCATGGAGTCCAGCATTTATGGGGGTGGTGACCGGCTGTAAAAACTCTGGTGGGAAGGATGTGGGTGGGATGGGATGGAAGGATTATGTGGATTTTCAAGGACCATATTTCCTGGCAAATGAAAGGAATATGAGAAGAGAGATTTCCTACACATTTAGGGAAGAAGACAGCTTAAGGAGAGACCCTCAATTTTCACTGGCACTAGAGAATTCAATTACACTATTTGAGTCATCAACATCTCAATATTCAGCACAGATTAACTCAAGGGGCAGAAGACAACTTCCCCCTTGGTCTCAAGAGAGGGCAATCATATACGGTGTGGGCAATGGCACGTAACGTTAATTAAACATATGTTGCATTTTTCTAGTGGAATGAGGTTTCTGACTTTACGGGCTCTAAAAGGGTGGCTATTTTGCTCCAAGCAGAATGTAGAATTGGAATTAAATGCAAACCAAGTAACAGGCATGAAATTGGCAAACTTAGTTCCCTAGGCTGGAGTCTTCCATCTCAGGCACATGATAGCTTTACTTTACTTTGTTGCATAAATACACAGCCCCTGAGTGGCATGCATGATACAATCTCACCAACACACTCACACACATGTATACCACCCCCCACCTTCACCCCCACATGCACATGCCTACACTCTCACCCGCACAAGTATGCATTCTTGATTTATTTTGCAATGGATAAACTTAATGGGGTAATTCTTTGGAGCTCTGCAATGTCACTTGGAAGGCTAAAGAAGAAAGGGGCACATTGGAGTCTGGGAGGCACTGGCAGGAGGGACTATATAGCCCTTTCCCAGAATCATCATCACTCTGTGGCCACTTCCAAATGCCATGTAGAGATCTGCAGCTCTGATCTTGCTCTTTTCCTGCAACCACTCTGGCAAACCAGCTCTGCCCTCTGGATTCCCTGGCACCAGATTCCTGGATCCTAACCAGCCATTTTTACCCCTGGGGTCTTGGAGTGAAGGCCTTAGTAGGGTTGGGGACATCAGCTCGTGGGAGGGTCTAGGCAATGCCATGACATAAGGCTCTTGCACCTTTTCTGGTAACAGGGCCATCGGCTTCCTAAGCCACATGACCAGCTAAAATGGGAGCGCTGCGTACAAACTGTGGCAAACCTCCCAATCAAGTGCCAAGCTTTGAGCTGAGAACTGATTCCATCCCTATAGAGGTGGGAACAAATAATAGCCCCAAGGAATGGGAGAGCAGATTTACTGGGCCACATGGGGAAGCAATGAATCAAGGTGTTCTTTTTGTCCAGACTACTTTCCCTATCTCTGGACCAGTTTCAGAATGGGGCTGTGGGGCTTCCTACACAGTTGTTTGTACTAACCAACGATAATCTCACACTTTTCATTTTCCCATAGTACAACAGTGATTCTAAATCATTCACCTATGGGCTGGTCCTGGTTCCTAAGGGACTTTTCATCAGTAAATTGCAAATGGAAGGAAATGAGGATACTGGTATGTTTTCCAGTAAGCTAATTTAATTCAGCAGAAGGGACCATCCATTACTCCAAGATTAGGTCCTTCTTACCTTGTTCATGATCAAGGGACCTTTCTTTTATGAAACAACTGTGATAGTAAATTTTCATTAGATTTCATGTTTTGATATCCTCATTTGCCAAAGTTAAAGTTGGCAACCTTCTATCAGTTCACTTAATTTATTTTTTATCTTTTTTATTTTTTACTTCTGGAATATACTCTTTTCTCCAGCTTAAAAATGGGGCAACCTGGTCTTTGTAGTGTCATTTCATTCAGAAAACATTCTCATCTTCTTCCATAGAACTGCCACATTGGGGAATCACTATGAGGGGTACAGGGCAATACCTAGCATAGCAGGTTTTCAAGCCTGCATCAAAATCCCCTGGAGGGTCCATTAAAACACAGATGGATGGGTCTCCACCCCAGAGTTTCTGGGGTGGGACTTGAGAATTTGCTTTTTAAATACAGTTCTAGGTGATGCTGTTGTTGATTGTTTGGGGACTGTACTTTGAGAACCACTGGCTCTAAATGTTGGGATTTGGAAGCCTTTCTGAGATCTGAAGGGAGGGGTCCTCGTCCTCAGGCAAAAGCCTGGAACTGCCCACCCCGCTTGCTGGGCTCTCTCCCAGGTCCTCCGCCACTGTGAATTTCAGATTTCTTTTTCCCTCATTACAGTCCCAACAATGTGAGCTGGGGAGGCAGTTCTATGGAAGAAGATGAGAATGTTTTCTGAATGAAATGACACTACAAAGACCAGGTTGCCCCATTTTTAAGATGGAGAAAAGAGTATATTCCAGGCTACCTGCCTGTATGTCAGCATGGAGACTGAATGTGCCAGGAAGTTTCCCACTTGAGGGGCTTATTTTTGCCTACAATGGCTCTGAGCTGTAAGAAGCCGTCCAGATTTGACTCTGATGGGCCTGGGGTGACAGGATAAAAAGTGCTAAGACTTCAGGGTAGGGATCTTGTCTAGGACATGCTTACCTAACTCACTGCAGGGTCAATGTGACTTTTAACAGTTATTTTAAAGTGTTCTGATTTGTTTTCTCACTTTTTGATTTCTTTACCCGGGATGTCCTCTGAGGCTATGTTCACTTCATCTCTTCCCAATTAATTCATCCCCTTGCATATTTTAATGTCTCCATAATCCTTTGTTTAATTTGTACCTTAAACACTGTCAACAAACCTGGCACCTGGCTTGGTGTTGGGCTAAAAAAGTCCAGAACATTATTGGCTCCTCAAAAACAGACATGTTAGACAACACATGGAAAAGACAAATAAATACAAATAATATGCACTTCACATAATATTTAGCAAATGAGAAGGTGAAATTGATGATAAACTTTCAAATTATCTGAGTTGCTTCGTTGAAGTAAGTTAGCTGTATTTGGATCTGCCATTAGCTCTGTGTTGTAATTATGTGGTACCCTAAGCTATAATGAGTAAATGTGGTAGGAATCAAACATGCAATTCGTATGAAATTATTTTGGATCATCAGAAAGAAGACAACTGATAGACTCAAATTTCTATCCTTTTGCTTATTGAAAGCATCAGGGTAAGTAATGCCAAAAGGGGACATTTGAACTCCAAGTGCACATCTTTCAGGAAAGATTCTGTGAACATTGTGTATACACATTCCCCTGTTCAGGCCTAAACTCCAAATCCACCAAGATCTTGTGCTTGATGAGAATCCTCAGGCCAAGGCTTAACGCAACAAGATGAGCCATGTCTAAAGGTTTATTTGAGTTGATATTTTTCTGCATGATATTTTGTGGCCAAAAAACAATCACCCACCCCAAACCCAGGCCTCCCCTTTAGGACAGCCACTTACGTTTGTCCTGCAAGGAATCATGGGGCACTTCTCCCTGAGGGCTTTCTTCCAAGTCTCCATAATGTAGGACCTTGTGATTGGGTGAAAGTCGACAATACCAGAACTTGTCTGAGGGGAAAAAACAAACCAAATGCAAGCTTACAAGGTGAATGATTCTGGTTTCCAAAAATATCAACATCCTTATTTCTTATTACCCTTGCCTGGAGGATTAAGCCATTCATTCACTTTTAGGTCTGCTGGAAAGAATGAATTCTGATGCCATGGGCAGTAAGTTCCCCTATGATTTTGGTATTTTGTTAGCACCTGCCTTCCTTGGTATAAATTTGGTCTTTATGATAAAACTATTGGGAAAGTTATTAAATCCTTCAAGCTCAATGGCAATAGGTTTTCAGAGATGACGGTTTCCAGAGGTATTTTGACATTATCTATAATCACTATGGGATATTCCTTATGCATATAGGCCTGATGAAAAGGGGGAAATGTAGAAAGACCAGCTTTCTTGGAACTTTTCTGTTTCCACTTTCCTCTCTGAGATTTTAAGATTGTTGTAATGGTTGTGGGCAAGGCCATATCTCAGCCACCTTGACAAACCAAAACCCCATCTCTGAAGCAAATACACACAAGTCAATCAATGGACGAACTGTTTGGGTGCTGATGGCACTAGCAGGGGGCAGAATTCCGTAGGACATGATGCAAATAATTCAGGGATTTATCCACAGAATGAGGATATTCACCATCAATAACCTCTCTAATTCCTAGACTTTAGTTCTCTGAATAGGCATGATCAAGGTCTTATAAATAACTCCCCCAATTTTACCTTCTTGCTACCTCCCCCTACCCTGGTGAAACAAAATATTATGAACAAGCCTGTGATGTACGGAGAGGGAGGCAAAGACCACATTTTATAAATAAGGAACTTGAATGGTGACAGCAATCTTTGTGTAACTCTCAAAGCTCAGCTTACATGCTGCCTCCTCCAGGAAGCCCTTCTTGATTACTGTAACTGGAGGGATTCTCCCCAAATTCTGAGCTGCTCCAGCATGTTTGAACCACTCACATATTTTGGCCTGGGATAACTGGTGTCCACACAGTAACCACTGTAGTATTCCCCAATGCCTGCCACAGAACCTAGCTGAGCAACCTGCTCTGGTGACTTACAGTGATGACTCCAGGATAGTCATCAGTCCTGACATGGAGGAAAGCGGGGGCTCTCTGATGCTTCGTAATTGCACTGTCCCAGTCCCTTGGCACAGTGCCTGGCACACAGAAATTGCACAGTTGTGCTGGCTAAAGAGGGACTTGATCAAAATACCTTAGGCACAAAACACCTAGGACACATTAGGTATATTATCTGCAGGCCCCTTTGTACTGCCATGCACACTGTGGCTTTGGTCCAGTCACTTCATGATTACACTGAAAAACACAAATGGTTCAGAAACCACTCTGACTCAAAAGCTCTCCATAACATTTGAAAGAAAAGTGTTTTTTTTTCCCCTATCTACAACTGCTTTTACGGCAAAACCATGTTTAGCAACGATTCTTAGAATAGACAATTTTTTTTTTAATGAAAATAAAAGCCACACAATGAACAAACGTCCCAGCTTGATCTACATAAGGAGAGTGCCTCTGTGATTTCCATCTTCCTTGTCTAGAAATAGGGTTTGGGAATTCCCAACATGCACCTTTAAAATGTAGGCAATTCATATGTTTAAAAGAATCTGAACTCTGGTGGAAAAGTTTGAGAGAAAATAAAGTTATTTTTTGATGGTTAGGAAAACATCTGGAATTGCTACATTTTCCAAAGTATGTTGTACGTACACCAAACACAGGTCGATTTTTCTGGGAGAGTACTTCGAAGGTAGGGAACACAAATATTGCCTGAGAATTTCACAGCCATTTTAATTAGGCAAATGTGGAAGTATCCATTTTCCATGAGGAGAGCATGTCTCGGAATTTGACTTGTAATTGGCCATAACTGGTTCTAAAGGAGGAGGCTGCTATGGTGATGAGCGTCGACGGTGCTTCTAATGAAGCCTCTGTGTGCCCAATGTGGCAAGTTGTGGCGGCTCCAACTCCCCCAAACGACCCCTTGTCTCGTCTATACAGCCTGAGATGACCACAAAGGCAGCTGGTGAAATTTACTAAAAAGCTGTCCTTCCCCTGTTACCTTTGAGGCAGGATTTTTGGCTCTGAGAGCAACTGAAGGGTGACAGAAAGCCAGGAAGGGTGTCCATGAAATGTGATGCTGGGAAACTCAGGTCTTATTTGGAGAAAGGTCTTAGACTGAACTTTATAGGAATCCCTCATTTCTCAAGTTGGGATAAGCCCCACGGGTTAGCAGCGGTACTTGAAGCCAAAAGGTCATTATGGTGTAAAGAAAAATTACACTCAATACTTGGAGGGGCAGGCATTAAGAAACTTAATAGTAAATAGTTTAATCCAAACATTTATTATGGAGTAAAATGCACAATTTAGACTCATTGGTAAAGTAAAACCTCAAAGACATTTTGTGGCTCATACTTGCTGCATAAATTAAGTTTATTCATTCAGTGAGTATTAGTGGAGTGGATGTGACAAAAACATCATTAAAATGAAAGGCAGGCGTAAGAATCAAATCCAAGAAGTTCAAGAAAAATGAGTTTGCTCAGTTCTTAATGGCAACTGAGAGAAAGATGGCGAAAACATTTGTTTCCAGATCAAGGGGTTGGGGAAGTGGGCAGGAACAATTCAGCAACTGTGGCAACACTATGGGGAAAATGGGAAGGTGGAAGGTCTCTTGTGTAACATATTCTCACATCATAAACTACTGGAGAACAGTGGCTATTTATCAGGGGTCCACGAGGCAAAATAGCTACCTTCTTTGCAAGGCTATAGTCAACGTTTGTATAAAAGAAACACAGAAGGCCACATGGGACTCTGTCATAAAAATATTTGCTGTATCACTGACAGAATTCCCTCCTGCTGGAAGCTTAATTTCCCTTGGCTTTTACAAAACCACCTTCCCCTGATTTTCCTGCTACCTCTGGCTAATTCTTCTTTTATCCCATATGAGGTTCTCTTTCTCTGTCCATCACTAAAATGGTAGAGAACAAAAAAGGTAAATGCATCACTGATGTAAGTGATGTGGACAACTCCTCCCCATCAAATAGGAAGTCTTGGATGGATGACAAAAGGCTTGAGAAGGTTGCCTTGGCCTATTATCAAATGGGTGGATGCTCGGCTATCTTCCTTAGCTTTGGGAAGGCTTAGAGGCAATGATAACGTGCAGATTTCTGTCTTCAAAGTAGAGCTGCAATAAAAGTGAGCAGTGCCGCAAGCTACAGCCAGCACAGCCCATCCAGCATGTTGGGAGAGACAGTTTCAGAATCAGGCACCAGCAGCTGGATTTCCAGTTTTCTTTTCATGGTAAGAAAAATGTGTAGTTTGCTTTCAAAACCCAGCAGGGAGTCACTAGCTCCTCAATCCCTCTGGGCAATGAATAAGTGAACTGTGTCACTAGAAGCAATTAGCAGGAAGCACTGGGAACATTATCAAAGATTGTTTACTAGCCTTTAAAGACAAAATGGAGTTAAGGTGGAGGGCTTCTGGTTGTGTATGGAGGAGAGTCCATTAATGCCATCTCTTCACCCCCATACTCAGAAACTCAAAATACGGAGACAAATTTGTGCTTCACTTCCCTTTCTTTCTTTGTGTGTGTGTGCATGTGTGCACATGTGTTCATGTGTGCGTGTGCAGAGGATCAGAGGGTAAAGCTGGTTCCAAAGCTCACAAGCCTAGCAAGGTCTCCAGGGCTGATGAAAGCTAACCCTACTGTCACACAGCTAATAACCACTGACAACTATAGTTCTTGCTGTGCTGTCCAATTTATGCTGGATGGAGTGATGAAAACATTCTATACCTGCATTATTCAATACTAAGGAAACATTTCTGGGGGGCTGGGGGCCGGAATGGGGGGGGGTCCCAGCACTCAAGGGATTCACTCCAAGCCACCCTCTGATTGACTCCATTCAGGCTCAACACTGTACCTGGACCTCTTGAAAATCAGCAGACCCCGGGAAGAAGCACAGGCGGGGGGCTGGATTTGGGGTAGGGGGGTTCCTCTCTTCCACCTGGCTTCATGATCAGGAAATACATTTTTAATTTAATTTTAATTAATCTATAGAGCCACAGGTGGCTAGTGGCTCCTATGCTAGACAGTGCAGCCTAGAGCCTTTTGTCATCGTGGAGGCTGAAGGCAGGTTCCCCAGTCTTTAGGGAAGTCGGCAAGCTGAACGATGGCCACCACTGGTGAGCGTGAAATGCTGGTCAGTTAAGGGAGGCACAGGACACAGCAAAAACTGAGTCCTGATCAACTCTGGCATAGCCTCAGGGGGGCAGCCGTATCTTGGATGCAAAGTCCACAGTGGGCAGCTGGTGCTGAAGCAGAAGACCCTGAGATTTCTGTGTTTGGGAGGTTGTACGGTGTTTCCTAAGGTACTTCCTTAGGACACTTCCACTATGATTTCGTATTTTTCCCAAGTCGACCTAAAATGTGCGGTCTTCAGCGTGTTCAGGAGAAGGTCTGCATCCTGTTTCAGGTTGATACTTGCCAACTTACGAAACATGAGGGACCCCAGCAATGTTTCTAAAGGGAAATATCTTCCAGGTGATAAGACCCAAGATTTCTCTGTTGACCCAAGAAAGGGAAACTATAACCACAGATACAGATGAAGGTCATTCTGCCTTTCGACTCTTCTTCATTTTACTGGATGTTCTTCAAAATGAGAGAAGCATGGTTTGATTCAGAATTCTGCTTCCCTGGAGACTGCTTCCCAGAAGATGCCTCCAGAGGCAAACACTGTTTAAAGAGGATTTGGCTTAACCGCAGGCTTTGGCAGCTGACATAGCTGGGTTACAGACTCGGGCCTGTCATTTATCAGCTGTGGGGCTTTGGACAAATTATAAAACTTTAGGGATCCTTGTTCTTCATTATTCAGTAATGGTAATGATTATATGAATAAAACATGTGTAAAGGATTCATCAAGCACCTTTCACAGAGCTGGCTCTCAATAAAATTATTTCCTTCCATTCTTCCAATCAGTGGTAGCACCTCTTGTCCACACGACTGCTCTCTCCACCTTCTGGGGGCAATGATTACATTATTTTGAAAATAAACTGGCTGCTCTTCATTTGAAAATGTTTATTTATTTATTTATACCTGTTTCTTTGTAAACATTAGTTATTATTAGGTTTAATGAAACATTAAGACAGTCTCAATGAAGAATAGAGGAAGAAACAAACTGTTCCCCAAAAGGGTTTATCTGGTCCTTGTGCCTGAATCTCCCATTTGGCTCGGGGGTTTTCTGAGCCAAAAGAGAAATGTAAAGTACGTAGTCTTTGTTGGCAGAAATGCGGAAACATGCAGATCCTCAGCGAAGACAAGGTCTGCCAAGCATTGAATTCCAAAAGGAATTTGTCACGTTAGGGCTTAGAGAAGGGATGATGGTCATGGAACGGATAATGCCCTCAACAAGGAGAAAGTTCCACGCTAGCCTTTCTTGGAATGACTCTCCACTTTTAGCCCTGGGCTTCTGTCAAGGCAATTCAATGCAAGTGACTCTGAGAGATGCTCATCTCTGAAATATGAGAAAACCAGCAGGGAGCCCCTGAGCCTGCAGGTCCTCACAGTGAGCTCAACAACAGAAAACTTCTGGGATTTCATTTTAACTCTCTCCAGCCGAGTCGCAAGGAACAAGGAAGCAAGGCGAGTTCAATGGTGAGGGATTCTGCAAGTAGAACCATAGACCCCGTGAAGGGGGCAGAATGCAATGAAGCAAGTCTGTAGCATCCAAAGCCACTCTACTTCCTGCATCTAAAAATCTATGTTCTGAGGAACCACAAGCTAAAATTAATTATTATTAATGAATGTTTGATAATATGCCATTACTGGCCTAAGGGACATGCATGTATAATTCTATTTAATCTTTATAACTATGTGATGTAGGAACTAACATCACCCTCATTTTATAAATGAGGAAATAGAAACACAGAGATATTGGGTAGGTTGCCTGAGGCTACCCAGCTAGGGAATGGGGAGGAAGGGATCTGAACCCAGCTTGGTGAGTCTTACATGATTTACCGCTTCCCACTTCTAATGTGATCCAATTCCCAGAAGCCCAGGTTTGTAAATG
The DNA here is from genome assembly GCF_015220235.1 of Choloepus didactylus. Lineage (NCBI taxonomy): Eukaryota > Metazoa > Chordata > Mammalia > Pilosa > Megalonychidae > Choloepus > Choloepus didactylus. The sequence goes on from NC_051311.1 coordinate 146,939,678, forward strand.
CCTGCATCAGACTATCTAAGTAGCACAGTTGCAAATGAGACAGGTAGAATGAGGAGGCAAGTATCAACTTGGGGGCTTCTAGTCAGACGGTGCAGAAATGGACTCATTTGCCCCTCCACTTTCTACTTCTCTGGGACTGGCAGCTCCTTCGTGTCTCCCCCATAAAATTAATTACTTAAAGCCACACATCCATGTCCTACTGATTGACAAGCTTAAGGGGGGTGTGTATTGGCTCCCGGGTGGGGCACACCTGCTCCTGGCCTGTGATAGCACACGGCAGGCATCTGTCTGTTCCTGACTAGGATCGCAGGTAGAACTGCACCTTTCTCGAAGGGACTCAAAATGATTTATGTCACATTCTCATTAATCCGTGTAAGTCTAAATGAAATGTTTTTGATGGGGTGATAGGAAACTAATTTCAGCACAGTCTGTTTTGAATTCCTATTTTTAAGTACAGAGAGCCAGTCACCAGATTTAAAAATCCATTTACCAAACACCAAAAAGCCTTCCTTTCTGCACTCAGAAGGATGATTTTACATTAAACACAGATGGTCATGCTCCCGAGGGAGCTGAGCTAATACATTTATCATCTAGAAGCTAATATTTTTTTGTTCATTAGGTAATTCATTTTTAGAAAATTGGAAAGATTTATAGACAAGGACTAACACTTCTTTAATAAACAACTGAAATTATTACTTCTAGAAACAGCAATATTCTAGTAGAACCTTCCATGTTAACCTAACAAAGGTTAGTCTCCCAGTGAAATAAACTAGAAAGTTATATTTAGTTCTCTGAATTAAGCTCTGAAGGACTAATTGGACATCAATAGTGGCATTTGGTTGGTAGGTGACTTATTTGTCCACAACACCTTCTCCAACACTTTGGCCCTTTCCCAAAATGTCAAGTAAATACAAATATCTAAAGTCACCTTTATGGGGCAATATATCTTGAATATTTATTTTTCCACTGGTTCTGAAGAGATCGGGGCATACATTTGACTCTTTGGCTAAATGAGCAGAAATCATACAGATCATCTAAATCCCATTTTACAGATGGGAATCTGTGGCCTAGAGAAGTCAGATGTCCTGCCTAAAGATACCCAGTTGATCGATTATAGACTTGAGAAGCCCAGAGCTAACTCTACTGGTTACTAGCTCACTGCTTTTTTTCCTAGACTCTCTTTGGGAATAATAATAGCTATCTTTTGCTGTTGCTTTCTCTGAGCTGCATTCATGATTGCTTTTATTCCTCACAATAACCATAGGCCCCAGCATTATTACCCCCATTTCACATGGGGAAGCTGCCCAAAGTCTCACAGGTAGACGGACAGAGGCGGGATTCTACCCACATCATCTCACACCTGCATCACATCCTCACCGATGTGCCACACCGTCTTCTTGGAACACCATTCAGCCTGACAACGATGCCAAGTTCAAGGAATGCAGTGAAAAAGGAGGGGCCAACTCATCCTTCAATAACTGAACAGGAGGGATGAGTTACCTTTCCCACTGCTCTTCCCAGTGTGAGCCTTTCTCAGCCCAGCTGCCCTTTATTATTCCGCCACTGTTCTCTCCGGGGGCCCAGCTGGAAGCTCACTGTCATGGCTGCGTAGCCCTGGAATAACCCGTGTTTTCATTCATTGAGGAATGTCTGCATTTGGATGTCCCTCAACACAATTTTTAAGGGCTATATTTCAAATGCTTGGAATTTACTGAATATTCTACACAGTTAAATAAATGACCAGTGGGACAGGCTAGGCACAAACGTTGAATGTTTGTCATTAATGATGGGCTCTATGTCTGAGCCGAGTATCCATCATGTTTTGGAAATATCTAGCAAGGTTTCTCGTGAGTCATACAGATATTTGTTCTTAGTACAGCTGCTAATGCTATACTTACTACTACTTTTGTTATTAATTCCTAGCCCTTCCCCAATCTCTTCTGTCTCCACACCTTTATTTTTCAAGATTTTTTGGGGGAAGGGGGTTGTTTCTAGGACAGTATGATATGGGTACTTTGGCTTTGCAATCAGCAGCATGTCAAGAGGGCAAGAAAATAATCAAGGAGCTTTACTTTCCCAGTTAAGAAACAGCTGGAAATGCTTCCCACCTGTTGGAACTGGTCTAACAGCACCATTTTGATGTAACATTTTGGGGTCAGGATTTTCTAGGGCCAATTTAGAAATATGTCCTCGAAGATTATAAAAACAGCTTCTACCTCATCTTCGTTTATTGGATCTTGCCTTAAATAGAATAATTCTGAGAATCAGTGAGGGTGAGTTGAGATGAAGGATCATTTGTGCTGAAAGTCCCAAGATCAAATCCAACGAATGCCAGCTCATCTGGTATCACAGTGAGTTACTAAAAGTAAGGGCCATAGAGCTGCTTGGGTGTGAATCCTTGCACCTCTGTGACCTTGGGCAAGTTACTGTTCCTCCCAGTGCTTCAGTTTCCTCATTTATAATCTGGGGATAATCACAGTACTTACTTTATAGGTTATTATGAGGGTGAAATCCTTAACATCAGTACAATATTGAGAGAAGAGCCTGGAGAGATGGTAAGCTCCCAGTTCATGTCAGCTATTGTGGACACCACCAACCACCACTAGCAGTCTCAGTGCACTGAATAGTGAAGAATGGCTCTTTGGTTCTATGGGACTTTTGATAATTCTGGACTTGGATTCTCTTTGGGTATACATGTGGAATCCAGAACTTACCTGGATTCTTATTCCTGGTCCAAGAACCTTGCTGTGTGGCCACCCTTAGACCAACACCCACACCCTCTTGGTGCTCCATGGACAAGCCACTGCTCACCCTGCCACTGTTGGGAGTGTCTCTATATCATACCTTGTCTCCGCCGGCTGTTGAGTTTCCTAAAGCAGGTCCCTTCCACAAGGCGGTTCAGACGCTGTTGTTTGATCAGCTCTACGATTTCTGGCTGAATCTTCTCCTTTAGTTCCCTGTTAAAGGATAAACACATATTCCACTGCATGCCTTGAGAAACAGTGTTTGGTTGGACAAGCTCACGGGCAGAAAGGACAGGGAAGAGAGAGCTGAATCTTTTCATGAACATCTCAGTACCTTCCAAATCAGTGCTTTAGAGAACCATTAATTAGGTGTCATCAGTCAGGGTTATATGTTATGATAACAGTATAGATTCTCTGACATTTACAGAACATCCACAAAAGCACCAGCCCTTTCAGCAATGTCTTTCCAGACCAAAGATCCTGAGAGATTTCTTCTCTTCTTTTACAAAGTCACTGTCATAAATGATCTATGCAAAAATTCATTCAACTCTGCCAGGTCAGTAAATCCCTAATCACATTTTCTCTCCCAGATATTGCTTCTCTGCAATGAGTCAACTCCTAGGCTACGCTTGTGGTCTGAACAAACAGGAATGTTGGGCAGGAATGCAATGACTGGTCCAGGGCAAACACTGCATTTTGGGCAACCCTTAGGACCATATTTTGCTTTCGAGTCCATCACTCACAAATGGGACAACAACACTGTCCCAGATTCTAGCTCATAGAGATTGGGAAAATGATGGGATAAATTGAAGAATATCTGTATCTCACTTCAGGCTAATATGATGTAATTTAGTTTCAAATGTACTATGCTGCAAAGATACCATAATAGACTGCAATGGTTTTCAAAGTTTTGGTTTTTAGAGTAGAGATTTTTATAATATGAAATTTTACGTAGCCCTCTAGGGCTTGAATCCGGTAAAGCTGAGTTGTTCTAGTTGCAGCTGGACAGGGAGACCCAGAGCACGGCCCTCAAAGCAGGGTAGAAAGTGTTGCCCAAAACAGAAACCCAGAAGTCAGAAGGCTAGAGTTTCAGTCTAGGCAAGTAAGTACCATCTCACATAACTCATCTAAGTCTCAGTTTCCCCATCTATAAAATGGGGATAAGAACCTTTCCTGAGCAACTGCTGCAACTCCCAAGGAGACGTGTGAGCAGAAGTGCTCTGTAAGCACTGGGCAGGAATTCTTGGAATGACTGAACTTCCTTTGATAATATTCTCTCCTTTCTCCAGGCTCAACACTCCATATGTCAAATTACGCTGAAGTCAAGGCTCACATATTTGTCAGCCTCAGGATCTGCAGGCAGCCTGCTCTCACCGTGTTCCATTCTCAGGTGGGGAAAGCACTAGCAGCTGCTGTGATACCTGGGGAACAGGTATTTATCTCATCATTTCCGTCTTACAGATGGGGAAACACCTCACAGAGTTTAAGTGCAGAGCAGAAGTACAGACTAGGGTGTCCCTTGTGCAAGCTGCTTCCATTCACATCAAAAAAAAAAAAAAAATAGGACAAAAAAAGTTAAACAAAAGGATCTGGCCATCTAACAGTGTATTCTAGTATTCCATTAATGCATTACTTAGACTTGAATGGCCTAGAACCTCCTGTCATTTGATGCTGTTCCAGTTGAACATTTTATAAAGCATAATATGGAAATTTGGTCATAACGCAACTTGGTACATTTGGAGAGCCTTTTCTGTACAGGTCTCACAGAGTTTCACCTCAGGCTTTCAGATCACTAAAACTGTTTATCATCAGCATTCAGCTTTTATAAAACGGACTCAGTGGATTAAAGCTTTGATGAACCCTGCTCTGGAGAAGAAGGAGGGAATTGTCCATGAATCACACATGAGGAGGAGAGCGACAGACAGCACCTGAGGATGGAGAAATCACAGGAGAAAGGGTTTTGGAATTTCCTCAATTCTTTGATTATTGATGTCTCTTTTCTAAAATGAATTTTTATTTATAAACACTCTTAAAGCCACCAAGCAAATGAATTCTCTTTAATAATAGCTTTGCTAAGCTGGGGTTGAGTTAGTAAAATGGAGAGTAAGAGATATACAGAAGGACCAAAAAGGAGGAAACAATTTAAAGTTCTTCTGAGTAATTTTAATTGATGCTTTATGACTCTTTAGCATAAGTCTGGGTGTGCGTGGCCACGACCCATTCCATTACGGAACTGTCTTCAGGGGACAGACTATTGGAGTAAGTGACTCTGCTGCAGCAAGAGCTCCCCTTTTTTCTTTTAAACCCCAAAGGATTCTAGAAAAGGAATGGATAATGAAGGATATGGGACAGCTTTTCCTTTCTCTTTCCCTATGAATGGACTCAGTGGCTATAAAATTCACCCATATTACGAAAACATGAGTAATCCCTGCATTACTGTTTCTGTGGGCGAGATTTGACCTCTGGGGCAATCCATGTAATAACAACATGGACTTTAATTGGACTTTGAAATTCTCAGTTTGGGGTCAGTGAAGCCAAGGTCATGGGTTCACAGGCTTTGCTTTTACAAATATTCCTCTAATTTTATCTAGAAGGCTTGTAAATAAATAAAAATGAAGGGGATGAAAGGAGGGAGGATAAAAGAACATATGAAGGGCAATTCAAAATCTAGCACTATTTCCGGAAAACAATTCGAAGTCCGGGTCGCTGCTATAGACAGAAGACAGACAGCACCACTAGACTGATGTGTTTCCTTCCCTGACCTGGGGCTGCCTTACTGTGCTACCATTTGGTGTCCATCTTGAATGGTGTGCAGGGGGTGGGGTGGGGCAAACTTTTTCTGCAAAGGGTCAGATAGTAAATATTTTAGGCTTTGTGGGCCATACAGTGCCTGTCGCAACTACTTAACTCTGCCGTTGTTGTGTGAAAGTAACCATAGACATATGTAAAAAATGAGTGTGGCTGTGTTCCAATAGAATTTTATTTACAAAAACAGGCGGCTGGCTGGATTTGGTCTGTGAGCCATAGTTTGCCGACCCCTAATCTGGAACAGCTCACTGGAAACTTTGGGCTGACTGACACTGTCATTTTGATGGAAACTGATCTGTTTCTGTCTCAATGCTGGAGTGTCTCAGGGCTCAGTTCTTGGTCCTCTTTGATTCTTTATCATACAGACACATGGCTCTGAATATCAACTCTATGCTGACAACTCCCAAATTTCTACGTGCAGTCTAGACCCCTCTGGTGAACTCCAGACTCATTTGCCTTCTACACACCTCCACTTGGATGTCTCATAGACACCTCAAACTTGCCACGTCCAAAGCTGGACTCCTGCTCCCCTTGTCCACACAGCTCCACTCACAGTATTCCCCATCCCAACCCCATCCTTTAGTTCTGGAAAAAATCCTTGAGCTCACTCTTGACTCCTCTCTCTTATACTCAGCATCTAATCGAGCAGGAAATACCACTGCCGTGTATCATAAAACTATACCTTATCTAGATTAGAGAATCTAATGACTTCTCCTTACCTTTTGCCTGGATTATTGAACTAGCCTCCTAACCGACCTCCCTATTTCCAGCCTTGCTTCCTTAGAGTCTATTCCCAATACAGCAGCCAGAGGGATCATTTAAAAACCTAAGTCAGACCATGTCACTCTCTGCTCAAACCCATCCAGAGGGCCTATTATGGCCAATAAGGCCCCATGTAATCAGGGCCCTGCAACTTTCTGGCCTTACCCCTATGGCTCTCCACCTCACCTATTCCATTCCAGGCACACTGGCCTCCTTGCTAGTCATACAATGATAGTGAATGCTATCAGCACATTGTTCAGACCTCAGGGCCTCTAAATTTCTTCTCCCAAATGCCTACATGGCCTGCTCTCTGGAGCCCTCACATATGAGCTCTGTGCTCATATGTCACCACTGTAATTTGAGAGATCTCTTCTAATCTCTATTTAAAAGTGCAAACTCTCCATTTCCCTTATCCTGTTTAATGTTTTCATTGCATGCATTCCCTTTTAGCATGCTATGTAATCAACATATTTACCATGTTTACTTTCTGTGTCTCCCCACTAGAATATAATCACCCCAAGGGCAAGGATTGTGTCTGCTTTCTTCATCGTAAAATCGCCAAACTATAGCAAAGTGCCTGGCATGGTGCAGACCCTGGATAAATATTTGTCAAGTGTTCTGAAGATTGAAAATTATCTAAATGACCAGACTGTCCTTCTGGCTTTGGTTACAAGAAAGCTCTGAGCTAAGCTTGCAGCCCATCTTTAGTGAGGCTGCTGATGTCAGGGTAGGTATCATAGGCTTAAATCTCGCTCTAAGCAGCTAATAATAAGAGTGAGCCTTTCTTTGAGTAGATATTATGGGCCGGGCATGCACTATATACTTTTTATGCTCTAATTTGCTGAATCCTTATAACAACCCAATGGGGTGGACATTTTTAACCTCTTCACTTTTTAGAGATGAATTCTGGAAAAATTCCTCAACCTGATCATCTCACTCATGAATTAAAGTTTGGTTAAGTAAATTGCCTTACTCTGAACCCATTCTGTTGGCTCCCAGAGCTCAGGTTTTATACATTTTATTATTTTGCTTCACTAGTATTTATTCTTGCACCTTCCTTCACCCCTCATCAAGACAGCGTTAACTGACCTAATTTTGAAATATTCAAGCTTTATATATCCATTTACTTGGATAATTGTGTGGCTGGACTTATCTTCCCTGTTAAGTCACGCTAAGTAGAAAATAACAAATATCCCCCTCTGAAATAATTAATCAAGAGCTAAGAAACAAAACAGAGTTTCTTCCACCTGCTGAATGTACATTTTCCTCCCCAAATAATATTTGTTCACTCCGAGCTGACATCGTCCTTCTCAGGAAGCAAAAGGGTTTTAGAAAAATGATGTGTGTGCCTTGAGCTGTCTGCTGCTGAGTGGGGTCTGCTACCCTGCTGTGTGCAGAATGCAGAGATTCCAGGCAAGGTGGGGGGAGTTTCGTGGGGGTGCTGAGGGGCAGGAGAGATGGCCCATAGCCAACTGGGCACCTCACTAGTGGTGAGCCCCAGCCAAGTCGCTTGTTCTTGTCTGCAAAATGACAGCTTAAATCGGATGACCTTAAAGTTTCTTTTTAGCTGTAACATTCTAACATCTTAACTCCAAACCTGAGTTAGTGGCATCCCCCAAGTGCTCTTGGGAAAACATGCACTTCCTCTATCAAGCAGTCTGTGGTTAGTCTCTGCATCCCAACCCCTGCAGCTTTTAAAGCCTGGAACAGAAGAGACCCATTGTTTCTGGTTTATAACTGTCCCTAGCATCTAGGGATTTAAGAGTTGCTCAATCCATGTTACATGAATGCATGAATGAGTGAATTAATGAACTAACACAAACATACATGGTGTATCCCTTAATCTTTTCTTTGATTTGTCCCAGGAGCAATTTTGGCAGCATTTAGGCTCCCATCTGACCCCATAATGAGATCCTATCTAACAGATCATTCTAATAGGAAAAGAGGAGACAAAACGCATCACTGGAAAAGCTCAAGGCTGGCTCACGCCTGCCTCTTTCAAAGGGTGGGATGCTCATCAGACAGGTCCAGGACCTCTCCCTTTCACTGCTGTAGCCTCTGACAACTCTGTGACTTTACCGCAATCATATCAAGAACTCCACTGGGGCCAGGGTGCTTTTAAGTCCATGGCTGAGTGATGATGCAAAAGCTCTCATACTGGAGATTTCCTCTATGTTTATACTGCTTCTCCTTACATAACTGTACAGAGTATAGCTTCTTTTGGTAAAGGGAAATGAAACTTGAGACTGTCAACCATGCAGAACTTTGGGAAGTAAAGTTATAAAGCCAAAGCAGGAGCAAAATGTCCACACTTGACAAGCGGTTAATGTTCTTTCTTGGGACAGAGTCATGCTCAAACATTAATTTAGAATCACTTGGCCTTCAATGAAGTGGTTCCACAAATCTCCTTTTAGGTCTTAAGAATTGTTGCAAAAGCATAACAAAGTCTCCCTGTGTTTCTACATCTGCCAAAAACAGATGCTATGAAATCTAACATTTCACTAACTTGGGCCCTGGGATGAGGTGAGGCACCTCTGTCCCTCCTTGCAGGTGAGAAACTGCACCTCCAGGGAGCCCAGTCATGTATCCAGTGTGCTTTCTGCTCGGTATTTCTGGCTATTGCCTTCTTCTGGCTGAGGACCAATGCAAAATCCCAGCAGTGCCTTTCATAAGAGTTGGCTGGTGCTAGTGCAGTTACAACTTAGGTTTCACAATGATGTAAGCCAAAAACACTTAGGAAGCATTTTCTCTCCCCTGCTGACTAACTTCATCCTGACTAAAGTCTGCAGTCTCTAATGATGCTTTTTAAGATTTAAAAACAAACACACAGTAGATGTTATATCCTGGCTATTGTCTTTTCAGACTTGTGCATGTTTTAACCTCTTCCTGGGCCTGAGCATAGCAAAGGAGTTCTGTTGGGGTGGGATCGGTGGACTCAAGTTCAAGTCTCAGCTCCTCCACTTGCTAGCAAGTTCCTTCAACTCTCTAGATTCTATCCTCATCTTTAAAGGGATGTGAGGAAATGAAATACCATGAGGGGTTGAGGACTTTGCAAACTGCCAAATATTAAAAATGTCAAATATATGAGAGTGAGAAATAGAGAAATGGGCAGGAAAAGAAAGAACCAGAAGCAGAAACAGAGTCAGAGAGAGAGAGGCTTATGATGGGCTCCAGAGTCACACCTATGTTTTAAGTTTGCTTCATATAAATGCTCAATCTTCTGGGGGCAGAATGAGAACAGGGTCAAAATCTTGTACCTATCCCATCCCTATCTCCTCCCCTATAAAATACAAGGGTAACGAAACAGATCTAGCTTTTAGGAAAAAGACCTGGGGAGAGGAACGGGCCAATTGTAAGAGAAGACGGAAAAAATAAAACAAGTCCTCGTGATGGAGGTTCAGAACATTTTAAAGATGGAGATACCTGACATTACGCAACTGTGACAAGTGGCATTTGATGCAAAGTCCTATAAAAAGGAACTGCTGTCTCCCTACTGTAGATCTACTAAATGTTTATAGTCTCATGGGTGATATAAGATCCTTTGATGCCAACCAGAGCCAACTGGGCAGGGAGAAGGCTGCCCTCTCTCTTTTTCTCCAGTTCTCCTCCCTTCCTCCCACTCATTCCCATTCATGGTCCTTATTACAGTGAATCTTCATAGTGCTTTCATCATCAGTAGACCTCATTCTGGCTGGGTCAGAGCATCTGGCCACTCAAAGAACATCCACATAGAAAATAGTTTCACAGGCAAAATAAATTGTCCCAAGCATTGGAAAAGCTGCAATATTTTCTAGCTTCACATCTCTGGGAAATGGGCAGTAACTGGGCCACTTCCTGGTTTAGATGAACTCTGTCAGCACCTGTGCCTACCTCCCACTTAGCCTTGACCCCACTCCTGCTTGGCATCCACAAGTTGCTGCTGAGGCTTCATTAACTGAATTTAGATCTTTTGGAATGTTTTTTGTTGGCCTTCCCTAAAGAGTTTACAATCCAGCCCAGCTGTGTGACAGGTTTTCATTAGAAATGGTAGTCAGAGCCTCTGAGAAGACGGAGGACAGGGGTAACTTACAGAATCGGGCGAGACTGGAAATCTTCCTGGTTCATCCTCTCAGACTGGCGGATTTTCAGGATCTCGGTGTAGCTCAGGTTCTGCAGTTTGCTCTTGAACTGGTCCAGGGAACTAGGCTTGGTTGTAAGTGCTCTCATAACCTGCTCCTTCACCACCTGCATTACCTGTAGATGAAAGGAAGACCATAATTTTCCTGGGGGCTGATCTTTCCCATTCAGAAAACTCTTCCAGAGTTCATGGTTCTCTGCATCCCTAATCCCAATCCCCTATGCAGACACTCTGAGGCCAAACTCTGCACACACTTTTACAAAGAGTAAATTCCCATCACACCTTCTTTCCATTTTCTCTTGCACCACTGGAACAACAAGGAAGGAAATGGGTGGGGGGAGGAAAGCTTGGGGTGGGAGGAGTGTTCCATTTGCTGGATGTATTTTGTGACTGCTGCTAAAGCAACACTGTAAATAATGCAACTCAAGTGTCAGAAATGAAAGAAGGCCAAGTGATAGCTAGAAACCCACATACTAATTATTTTTTTTCCAGGAGAAAATCACTGAGACACAATTAACTGTGGAAGCTCGGTTGGCACCAGTTCAAAGGAATGTGAACGGATACCTACGCACAACCCTCCCAGGTTGTTTTCCCCATGTAGTTCGGCCCTGAGTGTTCGTACAAATTATGCACTTAGAAATGTTTATGTGGTATTGCCTTTTAGAGTGAGGCATTAAAAAAAGACGTTTATTAAATTAGAACAGACATATCCCATTGGGAGCCCCAAGAAAAAAGAAAAATATGGTAATTTGCTGCCACAGTACAAGTCTAGAGAAGAAGACAATTAACCATTGCCTCCACTAATGTGGCTTCATCTTTCTCAGAATATATAAAGCAAGAAACAGCCAGGAAACAAGCAGATGCATCCAAGGGACTCAAGGTAATCTTGCTGTTGCTTTTCTCAATCTCTGTTAGAGATGAGAACAACAATTGTTACCATTTATAAGGTGCCTTCACTGTGCCAGATACTATGGCAGGTGCTTAAATATGTTCTTTTCTCTGTATCTACTCAAATCTATGAAGTAGATATTACCATCATCACTACTCAGGTTTCAAAACATTAAATAACTGGTTCAAAATCATCCAACAGGTTGGCAGGTGGCTAAGTTGGGATTTGAACCCAGGATGTTAAACACTCTGCAATGCTACCACCCATGCCACCATTCTCGGTGTCTCCGGTAACCTAAAAACAGAACGAAACTACATACGCATCTCCGCTATATGCTAGATTTTGTGGCAGGCACTTTGCTATTAATCAACTCATTTAATCTTTCCTCCAGTACAGTAGAGTAGGTGTTATGACCACTATTTTAAAGATCAGGAAACTGAGATTGAGAAAGGATTAATGGCTTTCCCAGGTCACACATATCTAGGTGAATTTGACGATGCCACATTGTCCAGTGTGGTGGATACAGCATAGACTTGATGTGGAACAGTCCTGGGTACCTCTTACCCTTTATTACTATGAATGTGATTCTAGTATACTACTTATACTCGGCTTCTATTCAGTTGTCCATTCACTAACTCACACATAGTAAGTACTCAATAATCTCTCACCATCTAGTTCCACCAAGATACCATTTTCATGACATGTCATTTTCATAGTGGTAACAATTTTATAGCATGGAGAAGATCATAGCAAACCAGGACTTCCAAAGCTGCCTGACTGCCAGAAAATGGCAAAATCTCATGGCTGGAGTAAATATCAGTGAGTCCAAATGTCCTCTGAGCACTTGACATCTCCTTGTACTTGCTGAGCTCTGTTCAGTGGTGGTGCAGATTGCAACAAACCCCGCTCACGTTTCTTTCTCCTAGTATAGGTCTGTCCTCCCAACTGTCCTACCCATATCAGGTCCCACCCAATGATCTTCAGAGATCTAGAGGACACTGGGAAGCTGAAGAAGGAAGTGAATACTCCTTGCCAGTAAAACTGAACTGGCTTTTAGAAAAACCTGAGTGGGGCCATCAGGCCTCAAGGGAACCCATCGGTCCATGAACCCCCAACTCAGGATGCCAGGCACCCTCACTCTGTAGTCACTGGCAAACCATCCCTTGCAGTGCACCATAGTCTGCATCATCGGTGTCCACAGGGATCCCACATCAACCACGTCTTCCTTTAACCAACAGAAAACAGATGATCTGAGGGTAAGATGAGCCCCAGTTGACTGGAAGAAAAAGAAATCTATCTAGCTTCAACAGCTATCAACCCTTGTTTTTCCTTATATGCGTCCAACTTTTAGGAATCCAAGTCCACAGTAAGAATACCTTCTACTAAGTAACACATTTGCATTTTTACAGGGAATTCCTCGGAGGCAGTAGCTAATCAAGTGCACGCACACACAAACACACACACACACACAAAGTATAAAATAAACAAAAACCCAAGGCTAAAAGGAATCTTAAGAAGCTTCAGAAGAAAACGTGGGGGCAGACAGACCTATTCCACTCACACATAGATTTGCTTTATCTAACAGTAGGCACCACTGTTCTCAGAGGACCTGCCCATCACACCTGCCCTGAGAAGAAGTGGTTGCTTGGTATAGCAGTTGTGTAAAGGGAATAAAGGCAGATGGCCTTGGGACCTTGGTCTCATGGGAGAGCCCAAGGCTTGGCTGCTCCCTGTGGTCTAACTCATCCACTCGTTATTAGCTTACCGTAAGTCAGACTGTATTGATGGAATCTACTAACAAATATTTGCTAGTCACAGGGAATTCAAAGATGAGTAAGATATGGTCCTTCCCTTCTGTGAACTGATGGTATAAAAAGAAAGATAGACATGGGCAATGATCTTTATAACAGAAGTGTGGAAATGATGGAGAAGACAGACTGATGGATTTTGTTGGCCGATGGGAAGGCGTTTCAGAGAAGAAGACAATTCATATGGGTTTTGAAGAAAGAACAGGTTTTCACTGGTGTGGGAAGAGATGAATAACCTGGACACCATCACACATTAGTGCCTTTAAACCTGGGCTTCATCTGAATTGGTACCAGTTACGTAAGCATCTTTTCATGCTCCTAGCAAAATGGCATAAAGGAAAATTTCCAGTTGACCTTCTGTTTTTACTCAGGCAAATGGCTAAATTTGGGATGCTTGACAAATTTTGAAAATTGTGACCATCTTCTATCATGCATTATAAATGGTTCAATTTGGTCGAGGCTGAACTATAATGTTTGCTGTTTCATGTGAAAGGCACCGCAGAAACTGCTTTTTTCCCCATTTAGAGAGATCAGATTTGAACCAAGGAGATAATTACTGTCTCCCATGACTATTTGACCTTCTGGTGGGAGGTGGGACATGGGAGAAAGACAAAGATGCAGTGGTTAGAATACTAGATATGCAAGGAACAATTTTTAAATAGAATCAGATTAAAGCTTTGAGAGTTTTGGTGATATAGCCACTCCCTTTATTTTATAGATGAAGAAATAGAAGCTCAGGTGATTTCCCCCTGTGGGGCTACCACAGAGATGACAATCAGCAAACCACATCTTCCTAAACACAATGAATTGTCTAAGAGGTGGGCATGTGATCCAAACTGACCAACCCAGCATCCTTCCCCCAGACTTTGCACTTGAAGATGGAGCTGAAGCATGTTCTTTTTCCCTCAAATTGAGACGTATAAGTCTGTGACCTTTAATATAAGTGTAAGATAATGAGAACAATGCCAATGGAATCAGATAGAAGATAGAAATGTGAGAGAAAGTGTTGGTAAGGTGTAAAACTCTCCTCAACCATAAAGTCAACTCAACCATTACATTTAGTGGTTTGGTTATGCAAATCTTTTTTCTCCTTAAGGTGGCTTGAATGGAGTTCTTATCACTTGCAACCAAAGAGTCCTAGTAAATAAATACACTATAGTTTAAGAGGAGTACCAGCTGTGGGGCTGAGTTTTCCTGGGTGGGAGGAGAAGGAGAGGGAAGCTGGATAGAAAGACCAAAGTGACTTCTTTAAGAGATTACTTTTAAAAAAAAATCACCTTCACTTATATGCTCGTAGTTCCTTTGCATGGGAATAGCAATAATCCCTTATGAGTGTGGGAAGCTCTCCAAGTCCTACTACCTCATGCTTAAAATCCACTGTTAGAGCCTCATTCTTTTAGCTTAAGACTTGGATCCCCATTAGATGCAAGAATCTGTAAGTGGAACAATTCTTTAAATTCCCAATGATCACTTATACTTCAGTTTAAAGAATATATAGAGTCTTTCCTAAGAGCAGACTGCTAGGGAGAAGAGAGACAGATCATGAGCCCCTCCCTTTCCTCCAGTCCCTGGAGAAGGGGTGCAAGCAGTGGGTATAAAGCATAGAAGAAAAGCTGGTGGAGCAAAACACTGGCTTTGCGTACTTCACTTCACAATTCTGCTCGATACTGGCTCCGAAGTTCTGTGGTCTCTTTTCTTTTGTAGCTGTGTGCCAAGGAAATAACCCCCAGGAAATACGTCATTGATTTTTTTAGGAAGACAAACCAGTATATAAATCAAATATTCCTCTGTGCCTTTATAAAGTGGCCTCTACAAGGGTTACAATTAATGACTTTAAGTTTCAGCTAATGCTCCATGTGTGCAATTTAAATCAAGACAAACACAACCACCATCCTTAATTCTGTCCTTCTTGGCAAAGATCAGAAGACCTTTTGCCATTTGTTTGAAAAACCCACAGACGTGTTACAGAGACATCAGCAAATCGATGGAGTTATAACTTCTTAGTTACAGAATGTGCTTTGCTACAGACATCAAAGAAATCATGTTCTTAGAATCTGCATTCACTGTTGGTATTGATCAATTATTCAAGCGATGTCTGAAATGATGTGTTTTGGGAGTCCTCCCAAGTGCATCCTTCTCTGTGATAATGCCATGGTTTACAAACGAAATGGGAGCCATAGGTCTTGCCCCCACAAGATTCTTGTATTTCAACTGGACATAAACTTTTGGCTCCTTGGAAGACTGGGGTTAAAATTGTTACATGTTGATGATCCCTGCACGGAGTTAAGCAAGCTGTAAATCATTGTTGCTAAATTTAAATGTGCTCCTGTGTTTTATTCGAAGATCCACTGTTTCTCCTATTCTGTTCACTTCTCTGATTCTGGCTTTACACCACAATCTTTTATCCACCATCATTCATTCACTCCATTCAACAAATATTTACCAACCACTTACTTAGTACAAGGCACTGTGAAACATTCCACACACTGTGCTAAATGGGCTCATGATCTAAGAAAGTGCATGAGACACCTACGTAGGGGCCTCACCCAAGGTAGGAAGTAATAGCATTGTGGAGCCAGGGACAAGGCATTCATTCCAAAATATTTACTGAGCCCCTCTCAAGTGTTGGCAGCACCAGGAGGGCTTGGGGAGAGTCCAGAAGTGGGCCTGATGAAGCGTGGGGAGGGGGTCATTCTTGGTGGAGGAAACAATGTGAGCAAAGGCTCAGAAGGAGGATAGCACAGCCCTGGGTGGGGACGGGTATATCATGGCCTTGTTTAGTTGGAGAAACAAGGTAGGACGGGGAGGTTGTGGTTGAAAGGCAGGTTGGGGCCAGATGGCCGGCACCTTAGATGGTTAAGAATTTGGGATTTTTTTTCTTTCTGAAACTATTGAGAAGCCACCAGAGGCTTTTGGGGTGTGCGATGGAAATCAGTGTTATGGAGTCCACTGGGACACTATGAAGGAGTTATTATTTCTGCTCCGGTTGGAGTCAGGTGGGGACATCAGGGAAATCTGCATGGTTGAGGCAAAATGTGTGCTGGGACTTGAAGGAGGAACGGGAGTCCTCTGGCAAGGGGGATTCCTGGCAGAGGGATAAATAACAGCAAAGCAGGGGAGGTAGATCATGCATGCCTCAGGCATTTAGGAAAGCTTCTGGGATCTACGTTAGTAGCTCTCACTGGATGCATGAGTATTGGCTGCAGTGTGATTTCTCACCCTATAGCAACTGACACACCCAACTTTGAATCCAGGCTGTCCATTTCCTAGATCCGTGACCTCTCTTCAGGATATCTGACCTCTCTGAGATGGACTTTCATCCTCTGTAAGCTGGAAGTCCTAAGCCTTTATAATGTATCAGGCTGTTGTAAGTGGATAACACCCTTTATGGTACATGGTGGATACTTAAAAAATGTGAGTTCTCCTTCCTGAGCATTACTTTTCTCTTTGTAAAATGGAAATAATAACACTGAATTCACTGAGTTGTTGTGAAAATTTAACAAGGCATTACATGCAAAGTACCTGATATACTGACTGGAACACAGCTGCACTTAGCAAATGTGGATTCCCCTTCCCTCCCAGAAGGGAATTACTTGTGTTAGAGGTTTCTCCTTAAAAATATCCTTGATGGGTTATTGCAGACCACATCTGCATCTCCAGCTTGTTAGAAATGCAAACTCTTGGGGTCCCATCCCAGACCTACTGAATCAGAAATTCAGGCAGTCCCATTTTAACAGCCTTCCAGGTCTTTCTGAGGCACACTCAATTTGAGAACCACTGTTCTCAGCAACATGCAGCACCCTTTCTACAAGGCAGTGAAGGTAGTTATATGTGTATCTTTCTCCCTGGCTAGATTGTAAGCCCCTGGAGGACAGGGACTGTTTCTGATTTGTCTTATGGCCCATCGAGCTTGATGCAATATCTTCCACCCTGTAAGAATGACAGATACGTTCAACACCAAAGATTCGCAGGCTCTCATCTTTCCTCTGTAGAATTTAACAACAGCAAATAAGTCCTCAACAGAATTAACAGACTGCTGATATGGTTTCAAAGTGTACATTTACATAGTGTAAAGCCTTATGTATGTGGTTTTGAGATGGTGTCTTAAGGTTCTAGAGGCCTCTCCTGGCTTCCTTCCAAGGCTACAGGTGAGCAGAGGGCTCAGGAGAAGCTCAATAGCATACACTACAGGACACTGCCACTAAACATGGTCAGTACTCACAAAAAGGTACAATTTACCCCCGATTGGTGGTGCTTCCTTAAACTGATTTATTCTCATATTGAAGAGAAAGGGTTGTCTCAAGGAGGACAGATGCCAACACAGTCTACCTTAAAAATGACACCTGTGGGAGAGTTCTCAATCCTTGGCCTCAGCATGGGACCATTTTTCTTCCCAGGAATATTGCTTCCACAAAACAAAATGAACAAAGATTCACTGTGACCAAAAAACTGGAGGGATTCTGCTCCGGAAAGGGGTCTCGGGTAGGGAAGAGCCAAAAGGCTCATAAGTGGGTAGGATAAGTTCCCAGGGGCCTGAGATCACTTTGGGAGGGGCTGCACCCCAAGTTTAGAATGTGGAGAGAGTGGGATAAAAATCAGTGACTTATGTGGCAGGGATAATTATTGACCCAGAGGCAAGCCCCAGAATTTTTTCCCCCAAAAGTCTTTAAAATCAGGCTAGCTTCTGAAAACTCAAGATTCTTTCACTTTGTAATTTTGCCAGAGTTGGGGAGTGGACTCCATAGGCCAGTCTGTCCAAATGGGGGTTTGTGCTGAGAGGAGCCAAGAGTACGAAGAAAGAAAATAAAGGTGTTCCCTGGGCTCAAGGAACAGAATTTGTTTTCTGTACTTATTTTGGGGACAGCGTGGAATAGATCAGGGTCAACAAACTTCTGTTAAGGACCAGATAGTAAATATTTTCATCTTTGCAGGCCCTGTGGTCACTGCTGCATCTACTCAATCCTGCCGTGGCAGTGCCAAAGCAGCCATAGGGTACACATAAACGAATGGGCATGGCTGTGTTCCAATAAAACTTTATTTACAAAAACCAAGTGGTGGGCCGGATTTGGCCTGTGGGCTTAGTTTGCCAACCCCTGTCAGAGAGGGAAAACACCTGGCGCCTTCAGAGTTAGGCAGCCCTCATTTCCAAGTCCAGCTCCAGCACGCAGTAGCTTCCCTGAACTTCAGTTCCTTTATTGATAAAATGGCAGTAATAATCTTTAGCCAGGATAAGAACATGCAGAGTGTTTGGCCCACTACACTGAACCCATCATTACAATGTTTTCTCTGAACCACAGTTATAAAGACATCCCAAAAGAAAAAAAAATCTTCCTTGAAGCCTGCAAACAACCTGCACAAACCTCACATGTTGCCTTTGGGTGTTTATGGCATGTGCAGGTCAATTCAAGATTATATTTAGGTCACACTGAATAAAAGTGATTCTGACAGATTAAAAAGAATTGTGTTTTTTGTTTTTTTTTTAAAGCAGTATTCCACACTCTTGCTCCAAACGGTTTCAGAGGCTTTGGGAGATACTTTGGTCTGTCCTTGATCCCTTCTGCCGTGCTTCCTGCTGTGGTTTCACCAGTGGAAGCCCCTGGTGAGGTGCCCAGCCCTCCCATGGCCCAGTGGGGTCAGGATTAATGTAAATGAGAGAAAATTTTCTGAAATCACAGCAGGCCAGAAAAACCAGTGTGCAAGCTTTGGCATCTCTTGATTTCATTATGCATTCTAAATTGTACAAGACGTATTTGAAACATTTTGTTCATTAATAAGTACAAAAAAGCTCCTCTGCATTTCACAAAGGACATGGTCTAACATGGCATCAAGTAATAACGAGAATCAGCAAGTCACTTAACTTCTCCCAGTCTCTTTCTTCAGTGTGTTTCTAACTTCCCTCTCAGCTCTAAGCTCCTCTGGGCATCTTTCTGAAGTGGTGGTGATGACCTAATTCAGAACCAAAGCCAGGGCCATACTTGATATTGACAATGAAGTCACTGTAACTATTTCTCTTGGGAGATGGCATTTCAGAACCCAACACATGCTAGGCTTGCTGTACGTCGCATCCAAAGCTAAGATGTTTACCCATGAGCTCAAAGAACAGTTCACTGTACACTGAAATTTTCTATTGATTTCACTCCTCCCAAGTTAGATTTCTGGAATGCAAACTGATGACAACCGAAGACCTTTTCTCTAGGAGCTGTACTATATCTGTACTGTTGGCCACAATGCAACTCTGAGGGTGTTTTCAGTGGATGTTGGAAAATAATAGAACCACTGGGGTACCTGTGTGTTCATAAAAGTCAGGAATTTTGCTCTGGTGGTTGCAGTTTCGAGAAGTGATCCCATGTCGCCTCGACCTTTTGAATCTCCATTCCTTTTGTCCCTTCATGTCAGTCTCACTGTCTCTCCTGCCCCATCACCTTGCCTGGTTTCCCCAACAGCCTTCTGACTCTGATTCTGTCCCTGCATCCCTCTTTTCCACAGCTGGTTTATTTCCAAAATGCAAACCTGATCACATCTTTCACCTGCCTCAAACCTACCATGGCTCAGCCCTGCCTTAGGAAGGAAGACCTGCTTGTCTAAAGAGATGCACATGGGTCCTCGCCATTGGCTTCCACCCCCACTCTAGAACATACCTTCTTTCTTGTTCTTTCCTTATATCCCACCCCTCACATTTATCTAATCTAGCTACACTGAGGTTCTTTCAGGGCCTTGAACTTCACTCCTCTGCCTTCATTTGTGCCCTTCCCTCCATCCAGAGCCCTCTTCCTCCTGACACCTGTTGCTAATACCTGCTCCTTCTTCAAGTCTAGGCTTAAAAGCTACCACCTCTGGGAAGCCTTCCCTGGCCTGCCTTCCTTCCCCCAGAGTCTGGTTTAGTGCCCCCTTTTCTCCTCCATTGCCTCTGGCCACACCATCAAGTGACGAACTGTGTCCTGCTTGTTCACTATTTATGTCCAGAGCCTGCACAGTCCAATCATGTTGGACTTCTTGAGAAACTATTTAATTTGTGACTGGCTAACTCACTGAATAATTAAAAGAAAGGAACTGCTTGTAAAATCAGTAGTTCTCAACTGTTACTGAACAACAAAATTTAAAACGTACCTTTGCCTGGGCCTCACCCCTAGAGATACTGATTCATTTGGTCTGGGATGGGTTCTGGGCACTGGTTCATTTGGTCTGGGATGGGTTCTGGGCACTGGCCATGTTTTATAAAGCTCCGCAGGGGATGCTAATGTGCAGCTGAGGTTGAGGACCCCTGGTGTGATTGACAAGGCCTAGATAAGGTGGTCGGGACAGAAGCTACAATTCCAGGGGAAGGAGAGGAGGGACCTGCACCCCCCCCCCCCAAACTACCCAATTCAACTCACAGATGCCCCCTGGGGGAACTGAATCTTTAACCCATTACAGTCCGCACGTCCACTAAGGCTTGGTCTGCAGATAGTAGCTATGCTGGGGATAGGATTAGTGAGTTCACGGGGGACAGTCTTGGAGGTTGTCTGATTTCCATCAGGAGGGGACCGTACTGCTCTGAGCATGCTCCGCTGGGTCCCTCAGACACCAACGCCCACTTGCCCACTTTCCCTTGGCGGCCTCTCACTGAGGCAGCCACAGCCGCCTGCCGTGCTGGGGGGTCCCAGCTTCACCTGGATCAGGCATGGCTTCGGGATTGGCTTTGGCGAGGGCAGCTGACATCTTCCAAAACAGCCCGCGATTCCTTGGGTGCCCATCAAGGCCAGTGTTCCCAGGCAGTTCCGTGGGCAGGGAAGCAGCCTGTGTGCCAACCCAGAGCAGGCAAGCCTGGCAGCGCAGCATCCAGGTCGGGGCTGGGGAACCCCAGGGAGGGCTATGATGAGAGAGGGTATGAAAGGTGACTTTTCAGACTTACCCTGAGAACAAAACAGATGGCACTGAAGCAGTTGGAAAGGGAACCAGCTGCTCAGCACTGCCATTCCCTCGCTAGAGAACTTTCTCTCGTTTTTAGCTGCTAATGAAATAGGAATCCAAAGGCAGCAGGGAGCGAAGCTCAGAAACCTTCAGTCAGCCTGAGAGTCATAATCCAAACTGCGACCTTAGAGGGCTTCAGTGAGAGCCCCCAAAATAACTCATCGTACAGTGCCTGCCCTCAGAGTTCGGTGCAGGTGCTCACTGGGTGATTTCCTGTGTCAAAGACTTAGACCCACAGCCTGAACCCACAGCCCTGCTCCTCATGAGAAGACATTTTAATTTTAGGTGTAAGCCATCTTTAGAGCCAGGAAAAAATAAAGCTTTCAACCACCAATTCATCTTTAAAATCAATTAGTGCTGGGTTTGTTCAAGAACAACAGATCTGGACGAAACACCTTTCTCGCTTTCTTTGGCATCTGCAGGAAGCCAATTCAAAAGAGGAGACAGAAAAGGTGAGGTTTGGGATCACTGCTTTCTCTTTGCAGCCTGCCCTCAAGGGGAGAGAGATCAAAGAGCAAACAGCTGTGGGACAAATCTTCCTTTCCCTATTAAAACAGGGAGCCAAATTAATAAGGCAATCAGGCTGAATTTGTTGGTTAGCTAATTGAAGGCTCTGGTTGGACTAGAGGAAGCTATTTTTGCCAGTGTCTGACGGAGCCTGCCACAGGCAAAGCCAAGTCGATCCGAATCATATTAGTGGGTGGCATTTAATCCACGGCTTTGAATAAACAACATGTCTAGCAAGTCAGTCAAAACATGTGACCGGGTGTAGCCAAGAGGCGGAAGCAAAGGGGGCTGGTTTCCTTGCAAGGAAACTTTGAAATTTTTTTTTCTCCAATGAAACGGTTACAAAGTTTTAAAAATTAAGCTACTGTTGGTTTTTTGATGCCATTCACCAAACTTAGCCATACTTTGCCAAGCATGGGACTGAAACAAAGTCTTTTGCAAACATTCTTGAAGTTATGAAGAATGACCCAATGTCAGAAGGTGGGTCTCAGTTGTCTGCCAGACTTGTATAGCTACCAGGGGGCTAAGCTCGTGCAGATGTGGCTGCCTGATGGAGGAGACTGACTTTCCTGGGAACCCCCCAACAGCAGAGGAGGAATTTCAAAGAAGAAACTGAGCCTTAAAGGATTTTTCTTGAAGTTACACAATTATGATGCCAAAATATAAGGTGCTAAGAACAATGAAACCTGTTGTCTTTGTTGATGGATAAATGGCATCCACAAATATCCCTTTAAATGTTATGGGGTGTCTCCCAACAAATCTGAGATCTACTCACTGTCCTTTCTTTGCTCAGTCACTGGCAAAGTGTGAAAAAGGAACCTACGATAACTGTCTGCTCACATGCTGCTCAACCCTTGTATGCCTCAACCTCTTCAAATGGTGACATTTTACTAAGATATTTATCTCTGTTCCAGCATCCAATACCAGTTCCACAGATATTTGTGGAGTGAATGAATGAATGAGCTAAAAGAAAGATGGAGTGAGGGATATCAGTAAGCCTGAATAAATCAGCCTCAAACCACTCAAAAATTAGTCACTACTTATAAATAAATAAACTGTCTACTGATCTCACATCAAGGGTAAAATCTGAAGCCCTGCACGTTTGGATCTTATGCCATGTTTTGCATAAGCTGTTAAATGGTGAGAAATGAAACGGGACAATCTGCCCCTCTGGAAAGGAGATCTAATAAACTTTTAGACAGATTACTCAGGCCAGACTGTAAGAAAAACGGGGTGCAAAAAGCCAGGTCCAGCTCCCATGCCAGCTGTCATCAGTTAAGTCTGTCGAACTCAGAGAAGTCTGAATTACTGCTTCAGCACAGCACTGTGGAAGGAGAGTGCAACCAGATGGGAACGACTGATGGAGGCTCCTCAGCAGATTGACCTGGCAGGGGAGAAGGCCTCTGAAGTTTGACTTAAAATTAAGCAGAACCTACTGAGCTAAACTCTGTGTTATATACAGGAAAGGAATGTTCCTGCCTTCTTTCTCCAAATACTTTCACCTTTTTAGTACTCAACAGACTAACGGCATGGTATTTTAAGTGTACCATTCCTTGTTGAGGAATTTTAAACATGATGGTATGCATTTTAATTTCTAAATATATTTAGCTGAATCAGTAACAGAATATCTTAAGAGTAAGTATATTTTGCTTTACTAAATATTATTTAATATGTTGTTTTAGAAGCTTTAGAAGTATATGCATTCCTGTATTCACTCAGTTATGAAGCAGCTCATCTGTTCTAGTCATTGGGTTGGGTACTGACAAAACAAGAAAGAAAAGACCCAAGATCCCCCACGCACCAAACTCAGACAGTAGGGGGTGGGAGGTGTGTAAACAAATCGTAACAGTGGAATTCAGTAAGTACTTTTATGGGTACAGGCTCTCAGTATAATTTGGAGAGCAGGGAAAACAAAGTGACTACTGAGTACACCACTTTTTTTGTGTATATAAATTTATATATAGATAAGTAATATATAAATATATAAATGTATTTCTATTCTTACCCCATTGTTTCAACAATTGCACTTCTCATAGTGTATTAAAATTATTAATTCACTCCTCATCTCCCCAGTAGAAACCTGGGCCTTCTGAAGGTAGAGACTATGCCTCATTTGTCATTTTAACACTAATGGATTTTAAAAGCCATCATACCTGGAGAATTTCGCTTTTAGTCCAGTAAACCGAAGGTCAACTACATTGTATTTCTAAAGCTACATGTTTTATAGAAATGATTTCTGGCGAGCTTCTGTGAAGGCCGAGGACACATCCCTGTGATAGTTTTAAGCAGAGGGAGAGGGTTTATAACGGCAGCAATGATAGATTAACTCTGGTTAACACACTGCTATACCAATGTCCTGCTGTATTTCTCCAGGATGGCTGTAAATTGGGACACCTCATAAATCCCCAGCCTTTTTCTTTTTCATGGCTGGTTATTGCAGTGTCCCAGGGCAGAAGCATTTCCCAACGTAAAGTAATTGTAAGTCATTTATTATCCTTAAAGGGGAGCTTGTCAACCACCACATCCACAGAGCCCAGACAATTAAAATAACCCAGAATGCCCTGATTCTGCAAAATCCTGAGAGTTACTTGGTGGTTTAGAACCAATGAGCCCAAGGAAGGTCTGAAATTGTTCTCCACTCAATACTTCTTCCTTTCTGCTCATTTGGATGAAGCCAGCTGTTCCAACGGCTTTCCAATTCAGTGTGCAGGCAACTGTTAAAGATCAGTGTGGCTTTAGTGAACAGTAGTAGGAGAAAACAAGCATTGGAGTCAGACAGAACTAGGTGTGACTCTTGGCTCGCCTATTATTCATGTGTCCTTGGGCACATTTCTGAGCTTCTCTAGGCCTCAGATTTCCCATCTCTAAACTGGAGATTACAGTGTAGACCTTGCAGTATGGTGTAAGGATTAAAAGAAATAATGTTTGCAAAACAACTTTCTGAGTGCCGGACAGACATGATGGCTAGTTTATCATAATTCACTTAGCGAGAGGTATGTATGCACTTCAACCTGGTTGAGATCAAACTGTGGTCACCCTTACTGGCCAAGACTCTGACCTGTATCTTGCAGGAAGGGGTTGAATATCCAAGATCTCTGAGCAGAAGAATTAAGTGAAAAAGTCAAAGATGAATAAAAAGCCAGGGTAACTGGCAACTATAATGCATCTTTCTTCTGGCATTGCTTCTATGAGGCCAACATTTCCCTTACACCAAAGCCCCATAAAGATACTATAAAAAAAGAAAATTTCAGACCCAAATCCCTTAAGAATATAGAAGCAAAGGTTCCTCCAAATACTAGCAAACCAAATCCAACAGCACATTAAAATAATTATACTCCCTGCTCTAGTGGGATTTA
The DNA here is from genome assembly GCF_015220235.1 of Choloepus didactylus. Lineage (NCBI taxonomy): Eukaryota > Metazoa > Chordata > Mammalia > Pilosa > Megalonychidae > Choloepus > Choloepus didactylus. The sequence continues at coordinate 146,964,619 of NC_051311.1, forward strand.
TCTCAGGTATGCAAGGGTGGTAATGTAAGAAAATAAATAAATGTAATATACCACATAAATAGAATAAAGGAAAAAAAGGGACATGGCCACTCAATTGATGAAGAAAAAGCATTTGACAAAAACAGCACAAACAGCACCCGTTCCTGATAAAAACACTCAGAAAACCAGGAATAGAATGAAACATCCTTAACAGAATAAAAAGCATACAGGAAAAACCCACAGCTAATATATTAAATGGCAAGAGACTGACATCATCTTCTTAAGATCATGAACAAGACAGAATGCCCACTGTCATCACTGCTATTCAACATTGTACTGGAAGTTCTAGCCAGAGTAATTAGGCAAGAAAAAGAAATAAAAAGCATTTAAATTGGGAAGGAAGAAGTAAAACTTGCCCAATTTGCAGATGATATGACCTTATATAGAGAAAATCCTGAAAAATCCAAAACAAAGCCGTCAGAGCTAATAAACCAATTCAGCAAAATGGCAGGATATAAGACCAACATGCAAAAATCAGTAATGTTTCTATTCAGTATTAATGAACAATTTGAAGGTGAAATCAAGAAAATATTCCATTTACAATAGCAAGTAAAGAAATTAAATATTTAGGAATAAATTTAACCAAAGATATAAAGGACCTAAACATGAAAACTACAAAAGATTGCCAAAAAGAAATCAATGGTGAATTAAATAAATGGAAGGACATTCCATGTTCCTGGATTGGAAGACAAAATATTGTCAAGATATCAATTGTATCCAAATAATTTACAGATATAATGCAATCCCAATCAAAATTCCAATAGCGTTCTTTGCAGAAATGGAAAAGCCAAGCAACAAATTTATATTGAAGGGCAAGGGGTCCCAAACAGCCAAATCCGTCTTGAAAAAGAAGAAAGAATTTGGAGGATTTCACACTTCTCAATTTTAAAACTGACTACAAAGCTACAGTAATCAAAATGGCATGGCACTGGCACAAGGATAGACATATACACAAATAGAATAAAATTGAGACTTCAGAAACAAACCTTCATATCTATTGCTGTGCTGTTTTGAATCTATTACGTACCCCAGAAAATCCATGTTCTTTTAGTCTAGTCTTGTGGGGACAGACCTCTTGTTGGTGGAACCTTTTGATTAGATTGTTTCCCTGGAGATGTGACCCTACCCATTCAAGGTGGGTCTTAATCATCTTTATTGGCATCCTCCATGAGAGGATAAAAGGCAGAAACATTTTGAAGAGAGCTCAGAGATGCTTAGACAGAAACGTCCCAGGAGGAACAGCAGAGAAGCTGAGAGAAACATTTGGAAAGAAGCTAAGATATGTAATCCCAAGTTTGCCCCCAGGAGAAGCTAAGAGAGAAGTAAGCCAGAAGCTCAGAGTCATTTTGGAGAAAACCACTGAAACCAGAAACTAAATCTGGGAGAGAAGGACCAGCAGACATCACTGTGTGACTTCCCATGTAACAGAGGAACTCCAGATGCCATCAGCCTTTCCTCAGAGGGTGTCTACCTCTTGATGCCTTAATTTAGACATTTTTCTGGCCTTAAAATTGTAAATTTGCAACCTAATAAATCTTCATTGAAAAAGCCAATCTATTTCTGGTATATTGCATTTTGGCAGCTTTAGCAAACCAGAAAAGACCCCAGAAAAACAGGTTCTTAAATCTAATCCATTTCTGTGGATAGAAACCCATTGTAAGAAGGATGTTTTCATGAGTTTACTTCAGTTAAGGTGCACGTGGCCCAGCCAAATCAAGATGGATCCATTATAAACGGAATGGATTCAGACATGAAAGAAAGCCACAGGAGGCTAAGAAGCTGAAACCAGAAGGGAAGGGAGAGGCCTGGAGATACCACCATGTGCCTTGCCACATGACAAGCTAAGGACCCCAAGATCACCAGCAGCTAGTCCTAGAATGCTAGTCTTCAGAGAGAAAACATCACCTTGACGACACTTTGATTTGAACTTTCTTTTAGCCTCAAAACTGTTAGCTAATAAATTCCCATGGTTTAAGTTGACCCATTTCATGGTATTTGCTTGAGCCATCTAGGAAACTAAAACAATGTCCAGTTGATTTCTGACAAGAGTGCCAAGTTCTCTCAATGGGTAAAGAATAATCTCTTTGACAAATAGTCCTGGGAAAAAAGAATGAAGGTAACCATAGGCAAAAGAATGAAGGTATACCCCTACCTCATACCATATACAAAAATAAACACAGAATAGATCAAAGACCTAAATAGAAGAACCCAAACTATAAAACTCCTAGAAGAAAACATAGGGAAATATCTTTATTAATTTGTGTTAGGCTTTAGTTTCTTAGACTTTACACCAAAAGCAAGAAAAACAAAAGGAAAAACAGGTAAATGGGACTTCATCAAAATTTAAAAAATTTCTGTACATCAAAGGACTCATAATGAAAATAAAAAGACAATGTACAGAGTGGGAGAAAATATCTGGAAACCACATATCCAGTGTGGGTTTAATATCCAGAATATATTAGAAAATCCTGCAACTCAACAACAAAAAACAAACAACCCAATTAAAAAATGGGCAAAAGACTTGAATTGACGTTTCTCCAAAGAAAACATGCAAATGGCCAATAGGCACATGAAAAGATGCTCAATATCATTAGCCATTAGGGAAACATAAATCAAAACCACAATGAGATTCCATTTCATACCCATGACAATGGCTACTATCAAAAATGGAAAATAAGCATTGAGAGAGGGTATGGAGAAATAGGAACACTTGTTCATTGTTTTGGGGAATGTAAAGTGGTGCAGCTACTGTGGAAAACTGTTTGGCAGTTCCTTTGAAAGCTAACTATATGATTCCCATATTACCTGTCAATCCCACCTCTAGGTATATACCCAAAATAATGGAAAGCAGGGACTTGAATAGATATTTAACACCATGTTCATAGGGGCATTATTCACAATTGCCAAAAAATGGAAGCAACTCAAGTGTCCACCAACAGAGGAATGGATAAACAAAATGTAGTATATACATACAAGTGGAATATTAATCAGACATAAAGAAGAATGTAGTTCTGATATGTGACAATATGGATGAACCTTGAAGACATCATGTTGAGTGAAATAAGCCAGATAGAAAAGGGAAAATATTGTATGATCTCAGTGAGAAGAAATAATTAGAAGAAGCAATCATAGAGTCAGAAACTGGAATACAGGTTACCAGGCACCAAGATGGGAATAGGGAATGGGGGAGTTAATGCTTAAGTGGTACAGTTTCCCTTTGGGGTGATGGAAAAGTTTTGATAATGATTATAGCTCAACACTGCAAATGTAATCAATAGCATAGCATTATATATTTGAACATGGTTAAAATGGGAAATTTTAAGTTGCATCTATGTTACTAGAAGAAAAAAACTGAAATAACCATAGGACTGTACAACACAAACCATGAACCCTAATATAAGCTAAGAACTATAGTTAATAGTATAATTATAATAATAGTGTTTTATCAGTTGTATCAAAGCTACCATATTAACGCAAGGTGTTAATAGGGAAAAGTGTGTGTGTGAGTGGGGTATATAGGAACTCTGCATTATCTGCATTATTTTTCTGTAAACCTACAACTTCTCTAATAAAAAAAAGCAACACAGTGCAACAGGTGAATGAAATGAAAAGGAAAAATAAGAGATGGGAAATACGTCATACAAAATAGATATTATGCAAAGGCTATGTTAAAATTTTTTTCAGCGTAAAATTCATCTGGTAAAGAAAAAGTAAGATTGTAAATGCATGCTCTTTTGTCCTAACTTCCAAAGGAACATCTCAAGATATTTTACTAATACAAGTGTATTTTGTTTCCAGGAGTGACTGGAGAGCAGGTGGGCTCCATAACCAAGTTTATAAATGGTGAGAATGAAAGCACGAAGAAATGATGCAATTGTATAAATAGATCAGTAACATGCGTTAGATGGATCTCAAGGTGTCTACCAAGACCAAAGCATCCTCTACTGGTAGATGTGTCCCTTCCATAGTTAGGATATTCAAAAGTCATACCAGCATTTCTAAATGACTTGCCTTTCTAAGAGCTCACCTTCTGCACTCCAATCAGCCAACTTTCAGCTATTTGTCTTTGGCTAACTGGGTTTCTAAGGTGGCTTTGCAAACTGCTTGCTCCCTGCACCTCATTTATCAATGCCAAAATAAACAGGCTCTAGGCCCAGCTGAGAATACAGTGGCTTGGCTCATCACCTCAACACCTAATGAACCAACATGAGTGATGACTGTTGGGTAAATAGCATGCAGAGAATGCGAGTCAGCTAAATGAGTGTTGCTTTAGACTTTACACCTTGGAAGGCTGTATGACAAATACTGATATCCAAATTGTTTCAGACGTAGTAATTTTCCAATGTGGTGAAGACTGTTGGCATTTATTTAAAGTGTTAAATTGTGAGATGGATGATATTTGGGTCATTTAAGGAGTATATCCAGCAACTTCTGTGATAGTGAATAGGGGTATCAGAGCTGTAATGATCTCCATCCAGAAAAGGAAACCATAGGGAGGGTTTGTCAGCAGCTTTGTTGAAAAGGACATGAGAGGCTCTGAATTACAAGACAAGGTGCCTGCCATGTCCATGTCTTAGGAATCTCTCACGCTTTAGGAAAAAAACATGGCATGCCCACAGAAAATCATTCTGTAAAGGAAGCATATTTAATTATCTCTTACACTAAATGCTACCAGGGATTGGGTAGATCATAGAAGAAAGGTAGCAGAGAGTACCTGGGATCCATCCAAAGGGGTTAAGTTTTGAAATTATCAGACTAATCATATTAGAATTGCTAAGAGACAACCTCTTAGGATGTTCCAGGGTTTATACTGGCCTATAATGGGCAGGGAAAAGAGATAAATGATATTGAGAGAAAACTGGAACACCAGGTAGCAAGTAAATGGGTCACATTCTTTTTCACTCTTTTCTTTGGATATATTTCCTAAGGCATTTTAGCAACATAGAGGAGAAATAGTACGGGCTTTAGAAACAAGGAAATCCTGGACAAGTGAGCCTTACTTTCTTCCTCTGTATAATGCGGGTAATACCTACCTCAAAGCATAATTGGGAGTATTAAACGAGATAATGTAAATGAAAGTACCTAAAACAATCCCTGGCAGTGGTCGGTGCTCAAAAAACATTAGCAGCCCCTTAATGTTGCATCACATTTATGATATGGATCACCTTCACCTTCCATTATAGCTTATTTTGTGTATCTTTGTTAAAATGTGCAAGTTTCTCCAAGTCCAGATTTGTCTGAGGACCGCTCTGTCTCCGCAGCACTTAGCACACTGCTCAGGACGAGTGCAACACATGCTCAATGACGGACGACTCAGCCCATCCGGCAAGGGACTGCACCACCTGCACAATGTGACATCCTGGCACTGCACTGTGTGTAATTTATAAATGCACATTTGCTTTATTCATTAGACTGGTTTTCTCAAGGGAGACCTAGTACATGGCAAGTACTCAACAAATATTAAATGAAGAATACTTTAATAAACTTTTTTATCTCTTTGAGGGTCTCTGTTGATCTGAAGGACAATGTATTGTGTCAGAGGAGAGGAATGTGAACCACAACATTAGGAGGGTGAACCAAACATATGAAAAAGTTGAATTCAGGGACACTTGTACAGAACTTGTGGAAAGAAGTCAAAATAAGGAAGTAAAAAGTGCAGAATGTTTACATTCTTGTGGTAACAAAAGCGAGTTAAGCACACAGAGAAGAGTTCGAGCAACTTGAATGGGGTACAGTGGAGAATGAGGTGTGGTTTCTTGTAATTGCTCTTGCAATGGGATCCCTTACCTTCTGGGTAAGGACAAGAAAGACCACACACAAGCCAGTATCTGGTAACAGAGTCTGAAGGCTCAGGGGAAAGTCTAGGAGGATGTTTGTGGCAAAGAATGAGGTCATGAGGAAAAGATTTTGAGTGATGTGTAGAAGAGTTAAAATGAGCCTGTATGTTACACTTTCTGGGGACTGCAATTGTTTATTGGTCTCCTATTGATTTGTGTTGAAAAATAAATCACATGGTTGCAACTAGACTCCTCCAATCACAAAGTAGTACAGGATCCTCAGCAGTCTCTTAACATATGACTGTCCATCAAGATAGGTGTTTGGAGTTTTAAAATTCTGTGCCCCTTTTTAAAATCCATGTCCCATTCAAAGCAAGCATTATTGACTCGGAAGTCTTTGAACTACCTGAAATTGTGTGTCATGTTTTGTGAACATGGGATGTGTGTTTTTCCACCCCCAGGGAATCTGTTGCTTTCATCAGATTCTCAACATTGGTCATGACAAAGACCCTAAGAAGCACTGATTTAAAGGGCTAGCATGAGAAAAAGAACGATGCAAACTAGAGCAGGGCCAGTATTTCTAGTGTTTCTTTCTAGAAGTGCCCCATAAACACCTCTCACTCAAAAAAAACTGAACTTCACCTCCCCTTAAAGCTGCCCTTCCTAGAACACTCACTATGTGGCTTAATGGGATTATTCGGACCCAAAAGAAAAATGACGTTTTCTTTCTCTTTCTCACCCTCCACTTCTAATCAAGTTGTGTGCATTCCACATTCTAAGTATTTCTCAGCTTTACTCTTTCCTTTCCACCCCTAATTCCTCTGCCTTAAACTGAGCTAATCATCCCTTACCCTAAATTACTTCAATAGTGTCCTAGCTATCTTGCTACTTCTGGTCTCAACCCTCCCAGCCTTTCCCCACAGAGGGAACAGAGAGCCCAGCTCCACACAATTCTAACCCCGTTCCTTGTTGAAAACTCTCTCCTAGATCCAGCTGCTCAACTGCAGGAAGGACAAACTGTAATATGGCAAAAGATTTCTTGCGTCACTGAGCCCCTGCCTGTATCTTCTCGTCTCTGTGCCTGCCATTTTTCTCAGGTCCGATGCTACCTTCTAGAACAATCGGCTACAGGTAATTTCCTCCATTCTCTTGTTTTATAGTGCTGATACCTCTTCCTGAAATGCACTTTCTTTACCAAACTAACTGCTGCTCCTCTTGGCACCACAGCCCTGATATCACTGTATTAAAAGGTTTACTTTAAGTGAACATCTCTCCCAGAGTATTGTTAGATTCTTCAGGCTAAGATACTTCCTATTAATTGCATTTATTCCCAGTACCCGGAATGTTGCCTGGCCTATCAGGAATTTGTGGAGCACTCTTTTTTTTCTGGTTGGGAGATTCTGAAAGCATCATTGAACAGGCACTGAGCTGCCCAAGTCAAGGACTGCAAGGAATGGCTTGGATTAAGGGATGGCTGAAGCTGGCCAACAGTAGCTAACTGCAGGAAGCTGTCTTGAAAGGAAAGAGTGGCAAGAAAAACAGTTCACAAATAAAGGCCCTGACTCTTCAAGTGCAGTATACAAAACCTGGCTTAATTCCAAGACTCCTGCACCACTGACATGCCAGTGGAATGAAAATTTTTCTTACGGATTAGCTCCACAAAGTACAGCATTATTTCTTTGTCAACAGAGCATGTTAGTGGCAAAAAAAAAAAAAAAAAAAAAAAAAGCTAACTACTTGAATGTGCTAGATCTAAGTGATTCTGCTAAATCTTCATGCACACATTTGTTATTCAAAACCAAGGCTCTATCATAACATTTAAGGCTTTTGGCAAAGGGTTTTGTCTATGTGAAAAAAGGTAACGTACCCCATAGAGTAACTGAGGTAAAATCAGCTAATGCATTTGAAAGCACTTCATAAACTGCAAAGTGCTCTACAAATGTACATTTTTCCCCTCCATTGTCTTAGACTGATCAGAAGGATTTGAGTTGACTTATAATTGGTGTGAATTGCAAGATTCCATAAGTTCAGGCTGTGAAACGCACGCAGCTTTCATTTAACAAAGCACAGCTTCTTAAACAATTGATTATAGTGATAAAAGGGTAAATGTAAATATACCTATTTTTAGTAATTGTTCTAGCTTGCTCAGCACACTAGTCATAATACATGCATATCTGAAATTAAAATATTCAACAGGATCATTCATTAGGTTTATTCCTTTGTTTAAAAAATAGAAGGGAGTCTAGTTGGAAGAGTGAAAGCAGAAGGAAGAAGGAACAGAGCAGAAGCAGCCAAAGCTGACGTAACATTCAGTTCCCATTTGAGTCCCAGAGATGCATACACAATGAGGAGAGAAGAGCCTTTCCATCCTGTAAACCTCTTCAGCTTGATGCTTGGGTAGAATTCATGAATGAGGAGAGAAAGCCAAGTAGAAGCAAGAACTTAGAGAGCCAGAAAGCAGGGTTGCTGTCTTCCAATACCATCTGAGGAAAATCCAAAAATAGCATGGGTTTCTGTTGGCAACAGAGGGTATCAAAGCAAGAAAGATGCCAATGGCTGAGTCATGGCAAGTGACCTCATCAATAAGTAGGTTGAACTCAGCTATAAATGACACACAATGCGACTCAATTCAAAAGCAGGAGGTAAAGACTAGAGGGGGAAGGGAAAAGAACCGAAGCATCAGCATGATACCCAACATGAAAAAGAACTACTTACAAAAACTTCCTTCTAAAAATAATAACTGCTTAAATGAAGCTCTGGGAGGATAATTTTTAAATGGTGCAATGCTTATGTGGGGGCATGTGGATGTGGTGGCAAATGCATTGGTTTTTGGAGCTGGAGAGCTCTGAGATCTGAGCTAAGCTTTTCTACTGAAACTTTAGAAGGTACAATGTCCTCACCTTTAAAACGGATACAATAATCCCTCCCTCCCAATGTGGGTGTAGGGTTTAAATGAAATGAGGCACCTCGTATAGTGAGGAGACCATAACAGTTGTTCAATAAATGTGAGAATTCTCTCCTCCCTTCCCCCAACAGACAAGAGGCTTTGCTTAGGCAATTCTTTTGATTTCTCCTCTAATTATTTCAAATCATAACATCTTTGCATGAGCAGGGAGATTAGAGATCATGTAGTTCAGCCTTCTATCCAAGCCGGCAATAATCTCTGGTACACTTCTGGCAGTTGTTAGCTTTCCTGCTAAAACAGGTTCTGTGATACAGAGCTCTAATTGTGAGAAAATTTTACTGCAGCTGTTAAAATATGCCTACCTTACAAGGTTTTATAAACTCAAATAATGTAAAAGTGTTTCTCAAAATGTAAGGCACTATATAAATGTAACATAAGCAGAGAGATTAAAATATATCAGTTTATATTAAGTAGTCTAGTTCTGTAAAGCAGCGCTTCCTAGGCCTTTTTTTTTTTTTTTCCTAAAGCAGTGGAATCCCTTTCCAAATAGATCTGACATGTTACCCAATATATAAAACAAATACAGGCAGTGCTGGTCTGGTTTAAATTGGAGAAGGGTGATGTGCTCAGCCTCTCTAGTTTCTCAACTTCAGCCTCTCTAGTTTCTCAGCTTCTTCCCTGCACTTTTCTTATAGTGCCTATAAGACCCCTAAGCTGTATCCTAGGCTCTTTAGAAAAACACAGCTTGAAAGCCACTCCTCTAAGGAGAGATAGAACTCTGATATCAGCCTCCTACTCTCCGAGGATAAGGCAGAAAAATCACGGAGACAGTGAGCAAGTACTAATTTACAGTGTGTGTTTTTTTTTTTTTTTTTGAGCAAGATGGTTCAATTCGAGCACAAAGACCCTTTAGTTTAATGAATGGTCAAAGTTGTAATTTTACCAGCCTGGTTGTAGTGTAATCTGAGACACTTAGCAAGATTTTTTTTGCGGGGGCAGAAAAGAAAATTCAGTGAGTGGGGATATGCTCTAAAATATGACTGATAGAAAAGCTGTAGATTACAATTTTGGAGAGATTGTACTCAGAGAACATTTTTAGTGAAAATAATGCTTGATTACTTTAAGAAATTATTGCTGAATACCACAGATTTAATTTATGAAATCTACCTATTAATTTCTAATCCTGCCGCTGTTGTTGGGCAATAATACTGGAATCTTATTTCCCTATCCGTAAAAACAGGAACCATAATCCTTATTTTGGGTGGGACATTATTCCATTAAAAAGACCCTAAAATCACTGACCATATGATGAAAAATTGTTGAACTCACCCACATTAAAGAGCCAGGATATTTTTCTAAGAAAAACAAAATAACTGATGAGTTATCAGACAAATTACAAACCTGGAATTAATTTTCCCAGCATCGAAAACTGACAAGGGATTAATACCGAGAAGAAAAAAAAGAAATGGAAAAATGGACAAAGGACATGCAAAGGCAATTCACAGAAAGCAAAGTCCAAATGTGTAAAAAGCATGTAAAATGATGCTCAAACTCCCTAGTAATCCAAGGTATGGAAATTAAAGCAACAGCAAAATGCCACTCTCAGTCATAAGAATGACTGAAATTCAACAGGTGGGTCATACCAAAAGGTTGATGGGGTTGTGGGGATATGAGAACTCTCATGCACTGTTTCCATTCAGGAAAGCAATCTGAAATTAAATATTCCTATATCATATGACCCCAGGATCCAACTCCTGGGCACACATCCCAGAAATAATTCTCAAATACATCTCCAAGCATCACAAACGAGGACATTAGTTGCAGAACGTTTGTGGCAGTGGAGAGCTGGAGGATACATGGGTATCTTATCAACCAGGAAAGCTAAAAGTAAAACGTAGCGAATGCAGGCAATGGAATACTATGCAAATTCGGAAGTACATAAAGCAATGAGGGTAGGTCTGAAAGCATATATTTGAGTGAAAAAATAAGAAACATTCTTACTTTTATAGTATATTTTTACTTTAGAGATTTATCATTTATGTAAATAAAAACATACATACACAAATTAATAATATATACTTTATAAAGAGACGCATATTTAGGTTGTTATCTATGGGAGGTAAGGAATGGGTGTGGGGATCAGGGGTAAAGAGGAGTAATAATGAAATAAGGAGATGGCTTGGCATGGAGTTATAATCATAATAAGCTATGATCTGCGGAATGGGCGAAACTAAACTCTATAACTAAGGGATGATTAATTCTTAAGATATTTTTGAGGTGCTGTGATGTCAAAATGGGACCTATAAGCCAAATTTCCAGGCAATACCGGAGGTGCTCAGCACCTGTTCATTTGCCACATGACTCTCAGTAAATGTAAAAGGGGCAGAGTTTTCCTCCTTCCATTGTTTCTCTAATATTTTATAGATAAGAATAATGTGGGTCTCATGAAAATGAGGTACTAGGTGAAACACTCAAACATGGGTAAAGGTAAGTGGCTCTCAACCTGGCTGCACATCAGATTCACCCAAGAGGATGGCAAAAAATTACAGATAACCAGGCTCCATACTCCCAAGCCCCATGGCAAAGTGGACCATCATCTCTAGGGGTGAAAGGCAATAGGGAGCTGGGCCAGGGTCCTCAGGGCAGAATCGAGAAGAAGCACTGGCACTGTGCCAGAAGGTCCATCCACCACCCTCACAGCCTCTTATGACCTTTGGATCAGGGCTTTTAAAAGCATCAAACAGCTTGGCTAAATAAAGCAGCTCTGACTTGCTCAGAAAGAAATACATTTCAAAAATATAATGACTAGAATATACAGTATGCTACTCCATCTGCTCTTCCAAAATACTGAGTTTTAACAAATAATGTGTAGATAGGTCTATAATGGCTACCCCTCCCACAAAAGAAAGTAGACTTGCTTTAGGGGTAAGGAAAAATATTTTTTTCCTTTAGTTTTCCCTTAGTGAAAGAGCTAATCCATAAGAGCAAGCAAGCAAGCATGTCTTCATTCATGCATTCATTCAGTCTGATCCTGGGCTTAAATAAAGTGCTTTATTCTAAGGATGGCTTAGCTTGCTTACAGTAGCTTAGAGCCCATAACAAAAATAAGTTGTACAAACTCAGTGACTTTCCTACTCCCAGATGTAGATGTAAATGTAGACCTTGGATTAGATGATCTTGAGGGCAGAGAATGTAACTCTCTCTGTTGGATGTCAATACGTGCGCCATGGAATCCAGTATTTGGTTATACTGCCTAGAAAAATCATTCATTTCTATTATATTTGCCATAGCATTGAGCACCACATCAGTCTTTGCCTCTCTAGCACTGTTCTTGAGCCTTGAGTCTTCCTTGACAAATTCTGGAACCAATCTTTTTTGCTAGTGGATGAGACTTGGGCTTGCTCAACAGAAGCAATGCATGAAAAGAGGAAAAACGAGGGCTTTGGAGTCAGACAACCCTGTGTTTGAAACCTGGCTCTGTCACCTACTGGCTGAACCTTGCTCTCTTCATCTGCAAAGTGGGATAATCACATCAACCATGCTGGCTTATTGCGACAATCAGATAATGTACAGTGCCTAGAACAGAGTGGGCACAGAAAACATAGAAGGGTGCTGTTGCTGATACAAGTGTGTGGCTGCAAACCCTGATCTAATTCTCCCATGAGGAGCTCTAGCTCATCTCTCTATGCTCTGTCTATTATGGATGCTTGGCTCATCTACATGAGTGTTTGTAATCCAAAGCATTCATCAGAATGGGAGCTCTCTACAAGCCTCATTGCCAACTTGGCTGTGAGTGGAATTGCCTATCTCATCATTTCTAGCCCCTTCTCCCTGGAGATGTAGCCCCTGTCATCACCAAATTCCAGAAGATGCCTGCAATTAATGTCTTAAATTATGTGGACCATCTAGAACTACAGTGTGTCACTAATGGGAACACTCCACTGGGTGCCAAATGCCGCCACAACCTTTAGCCATCAACAGTGGTCTGCATCAGGGATGCTTTGGTTCTCCCTTTGGGCTTTCTAGACTGGACTTATGTCTAATAGCCTTCCCCTCCAGGGGACAGGAGTCTTCAGCCCAGTAGGCTGGCCTGCAAGGCCCAGCTCTTACCCCTTTCTACCTCAAATAATATACCCCCTTAGCCAAGCTACCTAAGGGCCAACATATAAGCTCTGGACCTACTCAAAAAATATTTGTTGAATAGGAGTCACTGAGTCCATGAAAATGGCTGAGTGAGTGAATGAAAGGAGTTGCTCCTCATTTCTGAATGAGATTTGGATGGATGGGAGGGTTGGACTGCTGCTCGGCAAGGCAACCATCACTTGGCGTTGCCTCTGGTTGGAGATGCTGACCTGATATAGCACTGAAGGATTTATGTTTTCCCATTCAGCTGATTTGTGGATATTAAAAACAAGTGCTACAATGTCCAAGACTATACAGTTCTTTAAAATTTAATCATAGCACGGTTCTCAGTTTTATATTCTAAAAATATAATAAAACTCTCACTCAATATATTAATTTACATATCTACATAATGAAATTCAAAATACAGAATATCAATAGCTCACTCTGGTTTTATGCATGAAAGCTTTTTTAAAAACCTGGCATAAAACATATCCATATGAAATCCCTCCAAAATGACAATTTAAGAATGGAATTTTCCATGCTGTTTTCTACTGCCAATTTAATTTTCTGCTGTTAAATTGACCACCTTGCTTCTCCCAAAACGTCATCTCATTTGAGAAGCCCTTTTTCACTCTATCATGAGCCACTCTATTATCTGTAGAACCAAAGTCTCTATGCTATTTAGAGATGAAGATGCTACTTCTATATAACGTGCGGTTCAGCTGAATGAGGGTGGACCTTAACTTGGTTTACTGGAGTCCTTAATAAGCATAAGAAATTTAGATACACAGAGAAGGCCTGGGGAGAAGCCAGAAGTCAGCAGGAACCCAGAAGAGAAAGGAGAGGACATTGCCATGTGACAGGAAAGCCAAGGAACCTTAAGATTTCCAACCAGCCAGAAAACTTCTGACCCCAGGAAGAAGCAAACCTTCTAGCCTCAGAAACCATGAGCCAGTAAATTCCTATTGTATAAACCAACTATTGTGTGATATTTGTCATAGCAGCCTGGCAGATTAAGACAATTCTCAATGAATCTATGACCTCTTTGACAGCTAAAAGAGGGCCTCTTTCTTATATCTGGCTCAAGTGTCAAGTATAATTATTGGTATTCCCACAGGCATTTAAGAATTGTTTAATGAATTCTCTAGAACCCCTTATTTTCTATACATAAATGTTTCCTAAATGTTCTTCAGTGGAGAAAGGGTTGGATGGATTCATTGCGAAGCCCCCACGATTATGGAAGTCATTTATCTTTTCAAGGTTGTTCCAAGAAAGTTTTCCGGGAAAGGATAATGTCTATTTCTGGGGCATTTGCTGGGCTTCAGGTGTGGGATGGTATCCTTGGGAATGTCAATCATGCCAAGGGATGACAGATTCTTCTGCACATGCCTAGTCAGCACTGCCTAGGTCACTTCCCTTTCTCATGGATATATTCCCAGTTACCTATCCCCACTTTGTCCAAATACCTGGAATGCAATGTATTTTTCTTTTCCAATTTTGGTGTTTCTGTTTCCTTATGGGAATGAGGCAAATTTCAGGCAAACAAAGTATTGTACCTATTTACAGTAAACCAGTTAAAAGCTCCAATAGCAATAAAACCAGTAACAGTAAAAAGGTGGTCAGGTATCCAGTTGTTCAGTTCAACCCAACCAACTTAACATAAATGAGACGAAGCATGTGTGGTGATGCCATTCTTGAAAGCAAACCTACAGATTCATTCTTTCAACCTCCAAACTCACAAAAGTTCATGAGCTTCTATTTATTCTTTTACTTTTTATCTTTTAAAATTTTACCATTTTCCCATTTAAAGTCAGATATCAAAGACTTTAAAAAAAAAAAAAACCCAAAACAACAGATAATTCAGTTTCTTTTATCAGCCTCCTCCACCAGGCACTTTAAGAGACATTTTATTTATTCCTGGCTTTTGGGAAATTTTCAGCCCACAGATTATTTGTCATTTTTCTCATTTGGGTCAATTTGTCATTATAATTAGTTTTATTCTTGGATTTGGGGATCTTTTCCCTCGGAAAGTTAAGAAACCTTTCCAGTCGTGACTTTCAGAGACGGGAAAGAGAAGGAAAACAAGTAAGATGAAAAAAAAAAATGAAACCCTCCATCTTCTAAATGAATTTGACTTAACAATTAACTTGCTGCCATCAGAAGGGTATCAAGGGGAAATGGTGGTCGAGTTCCAGGTAAAAGGAAGTGCTTCTGCTGTAGATGCTATTTGGCTGCCAGCATGAATCAAGGTCTGAAAATCTTCATTTCCTGTTCATCTTCCATGACAGCTTTTTAAAAATTGATGCATGTTAGCCTAAAGCCTCATTCAAATGACATATCTCCTATGCAGAGTGCCCAGAGCCTCTCATTGTACCTCACGACTTTTCCTAAAGGGAGTAGAAACAACCACGACTAAAAGAGGTGAGGAAGATGAATGACAGGAGACTGAGATCAAGAAGGCAACACCCACGGCACGCAGTGACTTCGCTTTCACAGCCCAGTCCCTCTTCTGTGCCCTCTGCCAGGACTTTCCTACAGCCTCCTCCTCCCTCTAATTCCCTGTCCATGACTCCAATACATGCCTGTATTGAGGGCATCTCAAACATCGGATGAGTTGGTTTATCTTCTCACTGAACTGTGAGCTCTTTGGTGGTGGAACTATCTTTTTTCTTTTTTATAGTCCTGAGATGCCAATTGATTAATTAATGAAAAGAAAGAGAGACTAGTCAAATTCATAGGACAAAACAAAACTTATAGAACCCATGAGTTCATTAACTAATGATGAACAAAATTTCTCCTGAAGTTGGACTCACATCTTGCAGGAATACCTTGTATGTCAATATTATGTCTTTATGTCTTTGGGTAAGAAAGTAAAGATAAACAGGAAATTCAATTGCACTTCAGGGAAAATAGTTCTAAGAATGCCATAATAATTGAAAAATATGCAAAGAGAGAAACCATGATAATATGCACAAGGTGGGTTGGCTCCGCAGCAGCAGAGAGCCTGGTATATAGCTTAGAATTGGCCAGGTCTTCCCCAGAAGAAGAGGTTGGGCGAGCACCTTGGAATTATCAAGGTATTTTTTGGAATTCAGAATGTCAGAGAATTGATTTTTTTGTCTTCTTAAAAATGGCAAATTTTAAATTAATTCATTCCTTAAATTCATTCAGCTGTATTTAAGGAATAACTATGTTGTACAAAGTATTGGAAAGTCAAAAAGAAATAAAAACGAATAATTCTAAAGAAAAATGATTTGGGATAATTTGGGTGTTCTTTTTACTTTTATTTTTTATTCTTATTCTTATTCTTTCTGGTGTAAGGAAAATGTTCAAAAATAGATTGGGATGATGAATGCACAACTCTATGAAGGTACTGTGAACAGTTGATTGTACACCATGGATGATAGTATGGTATGTGAATATATCTCAATAAAACTGAATTTAATTTAAAAAAATGAATAATTCAAATATATTGGAGAAAGCCTACAGTATACCATGCAGACAAGGCAGACTGGTAACATCAAAGAGCAGATGTCTGAGTTGGGCCAAGGATGATGGGTACGAATTTCCCAGGCAGAAGGGAAAAAGGGGGTGGAGATTCTAGGAAAGGTGTGAAATGGCGTGGCATGTTTGGGAACCAGAAAATAGTTCTGTATTTCTGGAACACAGATACTGAGGAAACCTGGTGAGGAGGGCAGATCGTAGGAGCCTTACGTGCCAGGCCGAGGAGCTGCAGGTTTAGTGGTAGGTTTAGGAACCTGCAGGAACCACGAAAGGGCTAGAAAGAAGGATTAGTGACATGGTCATGGAAGTTGTGTTTTAGAACAATCACTTTTTTAAATACTACTTGTTCCAGTCAGACTCCACTTCCACATTTAAAATTTAAATTTTAAGTTAAACATTTAGAGCTCAGACTGCTGTCCAGAGGCCCTGGCCTGGACTTCATCGTTTAGCGCGCCTTCCCTTGGAGAAACACGTCCCTGCCTTCTTTGGGAGTATGCTGGGTCCTGGGGTCAAGAGCTTGCAAGTCCTTTGACTGGAGTCTGTGCCCACTCAGTATTCATCACCACCACTTTAAATTATATGTAAGCCCTTTGTAATAAGGGTCCACCCACTGACAAAGCATGTCTTCCCGCTCTCTTCATTCTGTGGCTCCAAATATTGAAGAGGTGGTAAAAGAAAATGAATGCTGTACCAAAAATACAACAAAAAACAGAAGCATAGAGACCCCAGGACTCATATGTTCTTTTGGTGATGCACTAAAAAACACACAAAAACAAAGACAAATGGACACACTGAGTAGAAACATGTTCTCCTGTGGAAACAGCACATTTGGCAAACTTTTACTTAAAGAAAAAAATGCATTTGGTAAATCTAATGCCAACGTTTCACAACAAGAACAGAGCCTGCTACACACACTGTATGTTGTGGGGGTAGGACAAGCACGGAATGCCTTTCATCTGACGGAGGACTTCAGAGAGCTGTGTGGGAACAGCTCATGGGTGTGGGGGTGGCACTGGACAACTGGAGTAAAAGGTCCCAGGGAAGACCAGTGGTCTGAGGGAAGAGCCAACTGAAGAAAAACTGAGTGCAAGGACTGTAGGAAATGCTGCCTCATCTGCCTTCGCTTTGCATTCTGTTGAGGAAGGAAAGTCCATGACTCAATGGTTAGTTTAGCGGTTCTCACCCCAGGGTGATTTTTCGTCATTCTAATCAGAGGTGGGGGTGCTACTGACATCTAGTGAGCAGAGGCCAAGGATGCTGCTAAACATCTCACAGGGCCCAGGGCAGCCTCCCACAACAAAGAATTATCCCGCCCAAATGGCAGGCGAGCCGAGGCGGAGAAACCCTTAACACCTTAGAGAATTTGCCTCGGCCCAGACTTGTCTGCACTATTCTGCTTTCCCTGACTGCACTTGAAGATAACTGCCAGTAGATTAAAGAAAAACACAACACTGTAATGTCTAAAAATAAAACCATTTTGATACTTCAAGGAACAAACAGCACGACTGTTATTTCGTGACTCTCTGAGTGGTGGAACATTTTCAAAGTCTGGGCATAGCAGCCCTGCAGTCTTTGCGTAGCTCTCAGCCCCTCGGACCTCCACTGTGGTGTGCCTCGGCCTGGCCTCTCTGGGCTAAGCTACAGCAGCAAAAGATACGGCCTTCGTTTCTGGAAGGATGCTATTCCCAGCACAACATGGCCAGAAACTTCCAAGGGCCTGAGTGCATCCTGCCCCCTCCAACGATCCCTGGCATTTGGTCCATATGTTGCACCCCACGCAGATCCCCCCTGTTCAATTTTCCTGGACCCCAAATCAGGGCCCGAAAGCCCTGAAAGTGTTCACTTCTTTTCTTTTCACTTTGCCCCAACCCCTCCAACTCTGATTGCAAAGATAGCCCAGGAAATGGATTTTTGAAGGAGCAATTTTTTATAAAGGCAAAAGGTCTGAGGGCCATTAAGAAACCAGAGCCCAGCCCAGCTATTACCTCAGACAAATCACCTCCTCATAATTTTCTTCCAACAAATGTCTGTGAAGGCTGCCAGGCTGCAGCAGAAATTTATTTAATGATAGTCTCTGGAAATTAAACACTCTGAGCAATGGTGATGGATGCATCTCCCCTGCAGCCCTACCCCCCATGTCCTCTTTTTCAACCACAGGCCCAGCAGCTCCTGAAGGACAGAATACAGATGAAGGCCCCGGGGCCAGAGAAATCAATCTTGATTTTACATGTGCTCTGTTCCTTCCCATTTCCCTCTAAGTCTCCTTCATCTTCATTCTTCCATCCTGGAACCCAGTGAGGCACATCTTGGCTACAAACGCGGGGTAATATTTTTACCTTCCTGCCCTCTCCTTCCTGAACGTGTTGCACAAGGAAGATCCCAGCTGCCCAAGGCAAGGAGGGGGAGGGAGGCAAGAACTTCCAGACGGAATCCCCTTCTCACCTGACTCTGCTCTGTAACTCTCAGCACAGTTCCCTGTTGTTGTCAGGACCCCTGTGGACTTGTGGGGGGTAGGGCTGGGAAACGACCATGTCCCGCCCCTTGTTTACAGATGAGGAACAGGCTGGAGCCCTGGAGTGACTCACTCAAGGCCACACATTTAGTGAGTGGCTGGGTTAGGCTCATGACACTGCTCTCACTGGACTCCCATCTCTCTGAAGAGTGTGACTACGAATTTCTAAACCCAGGCAAGCAATTTTTCTTTCTTCTTATGTGGGGTACGGTTAGGGTTAGTGAGTTCTTTTGCATGGGCCCCCAGGGTCCTACAGTGGGGTGGGGGGATTACCCACCCAAGCTAAGGTTGGAGTCTCGGGTCTTTGCCATTTTCAGCTTTGGGCATCCTCAGAATCCTGTAGAACTTGTACCTCACATGGTGGTTTAGCCAGGGGAAGGAGGAAGAAGGGGATGGATGGTAAGGAAACCCAATTCCTCAGTGCC
Source organism: Choloepus didactylus (assembly GCF_015220235.1). Lineage (NCBI taxonomy): Eukaryota > Metazoa > Chordata > Mammalia > Pilosa > Megalonychidae > Choloepus > Choloepus didactylus. Next base: position 146,983,906 of record NC_051311.1, read on the forward strand.
TCAGGCTTGCACTAATGGAGGTTGTGTTCGCCTCTGCTATCGATACACACAAGGAGGTGCACACAGGGACAGTGTGAGCTGACACTGGGGTGTCTCTTCCACACACTAGAGGCCTATCTGTCAGTTCCTAAACTATTATGTTCAAATTCCTATTTGTACTATAATGAAAAAAAAAAAAAGAATTGTAAAGAAAAAAAAAGGTGAACTCGAATGTAAACAGCAGGCTGAAGTTAATACCATAATTGTAATAAAATTGTTTCATGAATTGTATCAAAAGTAACACACTAATGCAAACCGTTAATAATAGGGGAAAACCATATTGTGAGAGGGGAGTATATAGGGACTCTGTACTTTCTAAATGATTTTTTTTTTGGTAAACCTACTACTGCTGTAATAAAAAACAAAAACAAAACCACCACAGGAAAAAAAAATTATTGTTTGAATGAAACCTATGTTCATGAGCGTCCTTTGTTCCCCACCATAAGCGGGGAGGTGATAGGCTTCTCTGGTTGAAGTAGCAGAGTTGAAAGCTTATAGGGTACAAGGGAACCCAGAATTGAGAACTCCCTAGTGTAGGATAACATCCAAAAATGTGTTTTGTTTCTTTTGTAAAATATATCCCCTTCCTCCCGCCCCTTAGTCATTTACCATAACTCTAGGAATCAGATTTGAAGGTACTAGTTCACACTAGGGTATGAACGATTGATAGTGGTCCAAGGACTATCAGCATTCTTAAACAAATTGATTACTTCCAAAGTCATTTCAATTACTGTAACAGGCTCACAGGGAGAGATTTTGGGGTTTAAACTGCAGAAAATAGGTGGCTGTTTTCTCAACCATTCTGGGAAGCCAGACTTGCATTCAATCTTATTAACTCACGCCAGTCAGTCTTTGATTATTCAGAAACCCAAACTGCATCTCTCTGTGCTTTACCATGTTCCTTGGGTGTTGGCAAATCTCTGAAAATCTCAAAAGCTAAATTCAGGAAGAGATGATTGAAAAGTTCCATTTTTTTTTTTTTTTTTTTTTGTTACTTGTTAACCAAGATAAGCTCCTTTGATTCAAGGGAGGATTTAGGATTAACTCCAGGGTTCACAAATGCATTTTTCCACTGCCCCAGAAAATGGTAAGCTGGCTGTCTCTCACCACCTGTACTTCTATCCAAGAACAGGCTTCTTTTAAGACATTCTGAGGCTCCTGCTCCTCCTTTCCTTCAGACTCAACAGGGCTTTGACAGCAATTCTTACCCTTTCCCATCCAATCAATAGTACTTGAACTCATTTGGTGTAGTCAGTCAAAAAGAACCATTTGTAAATCAGGTGTGCAGACGGCAATTAAAGCAGCCTCAGTGACACACAAACCGCATTCTATATTCAAAACGTCGAGTCTCTGATAAGGAGAGTATATTATGTCATCGTTTTTTACCCCCTTCCAGGAAGCACTGATGAGAAAAGCAGCAGGGGCAGCGACACCCTGCAACAAAAAGATACTGTCGGCATCTATTTCAGGTCCTGCTCAGTTCCTACTGCCTAGTTAACAAAACCACCTCCAAAGGGTAGGTCAGGCAGTTTCCACTCCCATTCCCTGTCCAAACTCTAAAGGGCAACACTGGTTCTATCCAAAGAGGCCCTAGGGAATCAAACAACTCATGCCAAGGAGCGGGGGGCTATTCTGTGCTAGATTCAGCGTGGGAGATAGGTTTTCCGAATGGTGAGGGGGCAGCAAAGTGTGATGCCTATAGTGGTGCATACATGCCTGTGTGCATGTACGGTGTGGACAACGGACCACAAACAGCAGTGACCGAGATGGTGGCAGCCCGGCTGTGCAGGCCGTAACACCATCGCATATGGAATGTTCTCTGTGGTCTGCCCCTGAGCTAAGTGAGGGATCTGCCCTGACAGTGGAGATGCTGTTATCTCCACATGATGAAGACAGCGTGGCTGGGAGAAGTTAAGAGTTTTACTCAAGGTCACAGGGCTAGTAAGTAGCAGACCAAACCCAGGATGCACAAGACACCAAAGCATCCACACTCTTTACTCCTGTCCCAAAACTTAGCTCAGTCCAGGCAGCTGCAGACTGGGATGTGGAATCTGCCCAGCTCCCTTCCAGATTTTCCGAGGCTGGTCAGACCACCAGAGTACTGCACTGACTCTTCACCCACACGGACGAAAGAGTAGGTGCTGCCATTTCCTCGTAATTCCATAGGTTCACTCCCCCCCCCCTCCCCCCCCAAATCTAAGAGTTTTTTGTTGGAACACATCTTAAGGAAATAGAGAGAAAATGTCTCATTCTCCACTGGAATTAAAACTCTCATATAACTATCTCTTAATGGGCAAATATACCATGATCTTCAGCATCACCCCTCAAAACTTCATTAAGCACCCTTGATGGTTCTCTAGCCCTGTGCTCAGTGTGGTCCAGCTCCAGATGGCACGTTTCTGGCAGAGTCACTTAGTTTTTGTAGCCACAACTCAAATTTTAATTTCCAACCACACTGATGATGTACAGGCTATAAATTCTGGCTAAAGTATGAATGAAGAAATGTTTGCCACACTTATGATGAGGCCAAGGAGCTTGAATACCAGGCCCAAAGCACCAGGGCCACAACTTCCCACTCAACAAGGGCCTGCCCAAATGACAAGCCAAATCCTGGGGAGGACAAAAACTCTCCATCCTCCAATCTCAGCCTCCAAAATAGCTGGCACTGCCATGCTGCACAATCTTTCTGGGACTGATGATCCAACTGGAGCTTCTTGCTCAAACTTTCTTTCCTCCTGCCACCCAACGGGTCATCCATAACTCTGCTGATTTGATTCTCACCATCAAGCAAAATCAAATCAAATTGGGACACCTGGCTTTCTTCTTTTGCCTCGGATGATGGCGAATCCACCACAGTGGACCTGGGTGTTGGCTTTGATCCTTCCTTTCCTGGTTGCCAGTATTTCACACCACCCACTTTGTCAAGTCCCCCATGTGAGTGGTGCCCTATTTTCCATCAGGTAGTTTCTCCCTCTGTGTGAAACACCTTCTCCCAGTTATCCTCATGGTTTGGTCCCTCGGCTCTTTGAGAAACCCACTCAAATGTTCTTTACTCAGAGAGGAATTCCCTAGCCACCTCTCTACCTGATTCCCTGCTTCATCTTTCTTCCTATCACTTACCACCATCCAACATGCGATTCACGTCTCATTTCTTTATTTACTGTGTGTCCACCCCACTGGGAGGTAACACCATGAAGGCAGGAATGCTACAGTCTTCCAAACCCTAGAACAGTGCTTGGCATAGATGAGGCTCCAGTCAATACTTAACTGAATGAATAAACAATGGTTCAATCAATTGATGCATTTAAAAGATGGTGTACCCCTTTTTAACATGAACAACTTAGAGTGGTCACTACCTAGACATCCCTGGAGATCAGGAAAGTGATCAAACTAGACGAAGGGGTAGCAACAGATGAGAAGGAATTTACCAAGGATTATGAATACTGAATCTTTATATAATTTTCTTTTTTTTAGTTCCTGGGGTATTAGAATAGCTAGAAGGAAAGAATTGAAATGGTGGAACTGTAACCCATAGCATCCTTTGAAATTTGTTCTTTAGCTACTTGTTAAACTGTAATTTGAAAGCTATCACCTTTTTGTATATGTTATATCTCACAATAAGGAAATAACAAAAACTCTGGTACTATAAATCATAACAACTTTGGAAATTTCCAATATAATAACTTATTAAAGCATACTTTGAAAGCTATTACCTTTTTTGTATGTATGTGTGCTGGTTTGGATATATTATGTCCTCCAAAACGCCATTATCTTTGATGCAGTCTTGTGTGGGCAGGAAATGTATTGGTGTTGATTGGGTTGGAGATTTTTGATTGGATGTTTCTGTGGAGATGTGATCACTCAACTGTGGACGAGATCTTTCATTGGATAATTTCCATGGAGGTGTGGCCCTGCCCATTCAGCATGGGCCTTGATGAGTTTACTGGGGCACTATATAAGCTCAGACAGAAGGAGCAAGCTTGCTACAGCCAAGAGGGACACTTTGAAGAATGCACAGGAGCTGAGAGAGGAACTGCAGTTTATAGAGACATTTTGCAGATGGCCGTTGAAAGCAGACTTTTGCTCTGGAGAAGCTACGAGAGGACAAATGCCCCAAGAGCAACTGAGAGTGACATTTTTGAGGAATTGCAGCCTAGAGAGGAACGTCCTTGGATAAAGCTGTTTTGAAACCAGAACTCTGGAGCAGACGCCAGCCACGTGCCTTCCCAGCTAACAGAGGTTTTCCGGACACCATTGGCCATCCTCCAGTGAAGGTACCCGATTGTTGATGTGTTACCTTGGACACTTTATGGCTTAAGATTGTAACTTTGTAACCAAATAAACCCCCTTTATAAAAGTCAATCCATTTCTGGTATTTTGCAATCCAGTGAAGCATTAGCAAATTAGAACAATATATTTCACAATAAGGAAACAACTGAAACTGTGGGACTGTAACCTATAATATTCTTTGGAACTTGTTCTCTAACTACTTGTTAAATTTCATTTGGGAAGTTATCATGTCTATGTATATATGTTATATGCTACAATAAAAGAATAATTAAAAAAAAAGAAGGTGTATCTTAAAGTCATTGTGATGGAACAGTGAGAAAGTAGCTGGCAAGGTGTACTGAAATATTAAATATTAGGGTCTGTGAAGGCCACAGCCATTGTCCTGGCTTTCAAATGCACTTGAAAACACCACTCCTGAGTGAGTCCCCTGGATGTGGGCCAGAGCTTGTCTGGTCAATGAGTTACTCCTAAAGTGGCAACAAGGAGGTTCATCAGCCCGGCACACCCCTTTGGGAGCGATTGAGAAAATGAATAGTCTGCTACTCCATGAGATCTAAGTGGCCTAATGAAATAATGCATCCCCACAAGGGCCTCAATTATGCTTGGGGATTATGTTGCTCATTAGGTAGAACCCCTGCTAGGAGGAGAACTGGTCCACCAAAGCACAGAGAGGTGGGAAACATATCCAGTCACTGAGCAGTCACAGATTCTTACTTATAATTTCAACTCAACTGCTTACCCTGCTGCTTGATTCCTCAGCCACCAGGGGACTCACTCAGGAGTGGCGTTTTCAAGTGCATTTGAAAGCCAGGACAATGGCTGTGGCCTTCACAGGCCCTAATATTTAATATTTCAGTACACCTTGCCAGCTACTTTCTTACTGTTCCATCACAATGACTCTAAGATACACCATCTGGCGAGGGAAGGGCTGCATCTCCTGGGTGTGCCTAGAAATTCTAAGGAGGCTCTTTTGGACCCAAGGAAGTTAATGTTAATAATATCAACAGCAGGCCAATGTTAAGAAATTCAAAAGCTATACTTTGTTTCCAAATTACAGATTCAGTGAATTTTATTCCATAGGCATAAACTGTAATATTTGAGAATGTGTCTTTTTAGAATGAAAAGAGTTGAAAGCCTATCTCTGTGCAAGTCCCCCAAGTTAAAGCTAAAATTCTCTAACTTTTGAAGGTTCACTTCTCTTATGCTGTCATTAAAATTACTTATGCCTTTAATTTGCAGAGTTGCATTTAGTGGGAAGCCTTTCAAGCCGCACGCTGTGCTCTTATTCTCAATTCTGTGCTCTGGGGCATTGCTCCCCACCAGAGTAGCCATAAGTGAAAAACCCCCTAAGATAGGGTAAAATAATCTTCCAAAGAGCATGCTCAGGTACATCACTTTTTAATGATGTGTTTTTAGAAACACCTCGCTGAGTTTTTAAATACACTTGACTCTGCTTTCCTTCCTCAACGAGGAAGTCCATCATTCCCCATGTTATATTTGCAATTTCAGCTGTTTTCCAATCAGGCAAGCCCCCCAAAACAGATCAGAGCATGTTCTCCACGGTAGAAAAAGCATGTTTCCTTGCCTTCTGCACAATGTGGGCATGCTAAAAAATTCAATGGCTTCTTCAAACAGACTCATGTGTGAGGGAAGACTATGGGCACCTTTAGTCTCTTTCTACCTCCACCTCCATCATAGTATTAGTAATTGAAAGGAGTCAGAATGGAACTGAGTTTCTGGCTTTCCTATTGCATTTGATCCATTAGATTCCATTTGGCAGTTGAGGCATTCAGCCTTCAATGACTCAGACTTGAATAAGATGGACACTTTGGCCACTATAATGCTACTGAGCACCATCCTAGCATGGAAAAGATGGATGTAAATTAGGAAAGAAAAGTGCTTCCTTTAGAATATTTTAGGCAGCTTTTTGGGATTCATCCCAGAAGGCCAATGCCTTAGGACAAGTACTAGCTGCTTGAACTGTTATGGGGGTTACTGGAGAACAGGTCTGTCGTGAAGAACTCGTGGCCTTAAATAAAACTCATTTCTCTTCTCAAGGCCTCAGTTTCACAATCTCCCAAATCACAACATTATTATAGACTGTAGAATTCTTGTAGGGATAAATTACAAACATGGAAAACACCCAACAGAATAGGTCCTTAATACGTGTCACCTGAACACAACATCTTTGGCTGTGTAACCTTGGTCACACAGTTTCTTTCATGAAGAGGAAGATGGTGTTACTTATATCACAGAGATCTTTTATGGTCATCTGTATGTATCAAACATTGAGAAAATTTTATGTGCTAGGGACTTACGAGTACATGTGTCTCTTTAAGGGTGTTGTGCTGGTTTGAATGAATTATGTCCCCCAGAAAAGGCCATAATCTTTGATGTAACTTGTGTGGGCAGACATATCAGTGTTGATTAGATTGTAATTTGAGTGTTCCATGGAGATGTGACCCACCCAACTGTAGGTGATAACTTTGATGAGATAATTTCCATGGAGGTGTGGCCCCGCCCATTCAGCATGGATCTTGATTACTGGAGCACTATATAAGATCAGACAGAAGGAGCAAGCCTACTACAGCCAAGAGGGACACTATGAAGAAAGCACAGGAGCTGCAGATAAGAGACAGTTTGAAAACAGCCGTTGAAAGCAGATTCTTGCTCCGGAGAAGCTGAGAGAGGACAAATATCCCAAGTGCAACTAAGAGTGGCATTTTTGAGGAACTGCAGCCTAGAGAGGAACGTCCTTGGAGAAAGCCATTTTGAAACCAGAACTTGGAGCAGACACTGGCCACGTGCCTTCCCAGCTAACAGAGGTTTTCCGGATGCCATCAGCCATCCTCCAGTGAAGGCAGCCGATTGTTGATGCCTTACCTTGGACATTTTGTGGCCTTGGGACTGTGATTGTGTAACCAAATAAACTCCCTTTTATAAAAGCCAATCCATCTCTGGTGTTTTACATTCTGGCAGCATTAGCAAACTAGAACAGGTGTGTATGGGAATCAGAAAGTAGAAGTATTGTTTCAGATAACCAGATACTATATACATAAGAATTTGCTTGGGCCCATGTGTTGAGATGTAACATGACCTCTCTTTACAGGGTTCCCCCTCATTCATTCATTCATAAAGCATCTGTTGTGGGCTTGCTATGAGGCAGCCAAAGAACTACTAAACACAGTTTAATAAGACCTGGCTCCTGTTTGCACACCAGAGAGGGTTCCCACACAATACTTGGCCCATTTAACCTCCATAATCATGATAAGTATTAGTTACCTTCTTTTCCTCCCTCAAGGAACACCCTGATAATTGGGAGACAGAAATGACAATCAATGCAAGGACTAGCTGATAAGTGTTTCATGGATGGAAAAAAACATGTGTGTTAGTTTTGAGGGTGTCTATCTATTTCCAATTGATAAAACTTGAAATACACAGATAAAAATATTGAAAGTCTTTGTAATTTAGAAAAGGGTTGAGTGTAACTTGTTCTTGGCTTGAGGTGGAGGGGAGCAGGTGGAGAATAGTAAGTGAAACAAAGCTGGATGGTTCTAAGGGGTATATGTTTCTGTTCACTGCAGAAAGAGAAGCTGTCTCTCTCCAGTGGGGATAGAGACCCAGGGCCAACCCAAGAGCTGATTTCATTCTTCCTTCTGTGTCTCTAACATTCAATAGTCTCTGGGATGTTTCTAAGATGGGAGGACCTCATGATTCTTTAGCCTGCCAAGTCAGACACCAATAGCCTTTTGTGTACTCTGTTCACTGCTGAGTGCCCAGCACCAAGTTTGGTGCTGGGTATAGAAAGGGCTCAGTAAATGTTTATGGACACTATAGATGAGTGGGAAATGTCTGTACCCCACTCTGTGGGAGCCTCTGGTTGGAGGCAGTCGTTGGAGAAGAGCCTGCCCAAGAATGGTGCTCAAGCCAGGGCTGAGGGGCTTCAATTGGATTGTCCTTGAAAAAACAGAGGATCCATTTCTTCCCTGCTTCTAGAAACTCAGAGAGGTTGAGACTGACAGTGGGATACCAAGGCCCCTACTTCCAAGCAGCTTGGAGCATTTGGGGCTAGAAAATACTGTTTATGCCTCTCCCCCTTATTTGAGAAGACACTCTGACTCTAGGCTGCAGGCTCAGAATGACTGTATTCCAGGCTTATTTAGATATGACTATTCATAATGCCACAAACCTACAGCTAAAAGTTCCCAGGATCATAGAGCAACTATGGCACTTTCAAGAACACTTACCCATTTGGTCTAAGGCACTCCACACAGGAAAAGACCAGGTCATTTCCTAAGGTAGAGATCTGGGAGGGCTCTAGGTCTGAGCTCTTCTCTTGGACCTTGGGGATGGCAAGGTGAATCATAGCTCCTGTCAAACCTCCAAGGTGAGAAATGAGCTGTGCAATCACAATTGTAATAGAAGCAGTGATGCAAGTTTGTCTATTCACACACATTTTAAAAGCTCTGTGGGAAATACTCTCTTAGCTCGGGGTGTGCTGGAGCGAGTGGCATGACAAGATCTTGACAAATACAAGCCCTTGGTTGGGAGGAGAGCAACCCAGGGCCATGCGAATAAAATGAAAGCAAGTATCTTGTGCTTGCAGGGGGCTCCATCTCTGTGGGAAGAAAGCCATTCAATAGGACTCTTCAAGACATGTAAAAAACGGGAGGGTTTGGTGCCTCCAAGTGCTGGGCAGAGAGGGCAGGAGCTGGAGAGGAGAAGACAAGCCCAGGTGAGAGTCCCAGACAGATGGCAGTGGCCTTGTGGTTTCAGGTCTGTGGTTTAATGCACTGTGTTCAAAAGAAGTACAGCGATGCTGAAGAGATGGTGCAGGGCTCCCCACTAGAGCCAAGAAGCAGGACATCAAGCTCCCCACTCCCATATGAATGAGAAAACTCTGCTTTTATCTATATTGCTTACTGCGTTTCCTTGAAGTCTTTCTTCCTAAAGAAAGACTTTGACTGGAAAGATTTGAAATCTGTGGGGCTAGGTTCTTCTGGAAAGATCCCAGTGGCTTTGAGTGGCTACAGGAGTTAGAGCCCACCAGGAATTGATGCCAAGTGGTTGGCTTGAGAGCAAGGTTCTCAGTTCTGGAGAAAATTTGGAGCACCAGACAGGGTACGTTCTTATAGAGATTGGGCCAACATGATAAGGGCAGGAAGGTGGAGGACTGAGGACAACACAGATGAAATCCACATTTTTGGCATCCCCCAAACGAGGCTTATTGTCTGCAAATTTAATTCAGACCATCCCCCAACTAAGACAGTGGGACAAAGGCTGCTGAAGTACTTTCCCAATTGGGTCAGGAATGAGAATGGTCAGAGTACCTCTAGGAAAAGGAGATGAGGGCTGACAACATCTGTATTTGCTTTAGAAACTCTGCTGGGAGGGAAGGGCAAGGGCTTAAGAGCATCTACACTAAGCACGTGCAGGGAGAGTGGCAAACTCTGAAACCAAACCTGATGGGAGGCTCTTCCAAGGGAAACTGGAATCTTCAGGCATGGAGAGAAAAGGCTAAGAGCTATTTACTTATGGGCATTATAAAAATTAGTAATATTGAGATTGTTTCTGCTCTGGATGCCAAGTAATTGAAACGGAAATTAAAACGTGTTTTTGATGATTAGAATATGAAAAAAGAAACAATTAGCATGAAGGTTAGTAAAAGGCAAAACAATTTTTCTCCTTGACAAAATGTCAGATGTTCACAAGAGGAAATGTCCTTGAAAACCTTTTGGAGTTGGCACTCACCTCTGGTAGCACTAGATAAAGCTTCTAATGGCCAAGGGCCAGAGAAATTCTATAAAAAAGTAGTAGTTCAACCAAAGTTAGAGACAAAGACCAAGCCTGTCCCCAAGGGCTGCACATGAGGAAACTTGTTCCTTATTTCTCGTCATTTGAGTGAGATGCCAGGGAGCATGAGAGTTTAAGTTCCTCCACCTCAGAGATGTCCTGTTACTGGCCAACAAGAATTACTAACACCACGGTCTTCACCAATGCAAAATTTTCCTGAAACGTTATTTGGGTATTACTCCATCTTCTATAAGAAAGTAACCAACTGGGTTAAATGCAAAGTGTTGGGTGTGTGAATAGCTCTCTTATTTTGTTGATGTTCTCACTCTAAACTCAGCCTACCTGCTACCTTGGATCAAAGTGCATTAAAGTACAAAAGGGAAGCTAACAATTCCATGGTTTTATGGAGCCTGTCAATTCCAGTGGGAAAGCCTCCCAGCAGGGACACTCCCATAATTTTCTCTCAATAGTCCATGATACCTCAACAGCATTTTTCACTCAAAGAGGCACATCACACTACGAGGCTCCTGTAGCCATTATTAGAAGATATGCAGCCAAAGGTTTGAAGACCAATTTCCTAAGGAGCTGAGACTAGTTAACTACTCCAAAAAAAGCCTAGGAGATGGTTAGAGGAGAATTGGTGATGGCAAGCGACATAAGATAAAGCCAAAGACATTTGGCCTTCAATGTTAAACCGACTTATTAGCTGTGTGATTTTGGAAAATGATTAACTTCCCTAAATATTAGTTATTTCAGTGAACATGCTATGGTGGACATTGTTGGCTGCTGATCTAACAATTGCCTCCTTCTCCTTTCTAAGGGAACCCTAAATTTATTCAGGTATCCATCCATCTTCTGGTAGTCATGAGCCTGATGGTTGCTGAACCCATCCTTTTTCACTGGCAGTATTTGGTTTAGAAATGGGTGTATGCCTAAATTTAAGCCAAGGACACATGAGGAGGGTTGGCTGCTTGCTTCCATCAACGTTCTTGCTCCTTCAGGGCCCATGTCCTCGAGTGACCCCTGTCCCTTTCTTGGTACACTGCAATGTGCAAATGTTGGGTCCAGCACTGTTGCAGCCCCCTCACTGGGAGGAGACCAGGGAACTCATGGAGAAATGGAGCTGCTTTCTGGATTCAGCCAGTCCTGAAGCCTGCATTATTTCTAGCTTCTAGATAAATGAACCAATATATTTCTTTCCTGTTAAGACAAGTAAATTTGGGTTTTCTATTACTTACAAATGAAAGAATAAAAAGTGATAGACCTATTTATTAGTATTTGGGGGAGGATACATTTTTTAAAAAGAAAGAATGTCCTATGCTTAGCACAAGACTAAGTATAGAACAAACACTCAAAATATCATAGTTCCTTTTGCTGTAGCTTCCTTCCAGGCCAATGGCCTCAATCCAATTAGGTGGTTCTCTCAGGGGCTCTTTTTCCATTTTATTCAAGCACAGGATCACCACTGGCATTATAAATGGGAGACTTTGTTTTATCCATTGGCAGTTGCTGAGGATGGAGGGTGCTCGGGGAATTGAAAACAACAAGATTTTAAAAATTCTTAGCATTTATTCAGAAACAATCACTTAGTAGAAAGAAATGAAATGGAAAGCCAGATTTTTAAATCACTGTTTGTTTTTATTATTTAGTACTGTTATCACATGTCCTTCATCTATGGTAGTTTACGCCAGGTTGCCAAAGGACTAAAATTTCCTCTCTAAAATCACCCCAATGTCCCTTATTAAAAGATAAGAACTTTCCCTGCTTAGTTAAAAAAAGACATTAAAATGCAGATGTCATATATAAAAGCAGATAAAAGTGGAAATCCTATAGTTGAAGGAGCCGGGGAGATTCAGACCTACTGCCAATCTCTTTAGTGACTCCTGGCACTTCCCGTGGAACCCCTAGGGTTCCACAGCATTCAGCCTGAGAAACAGTGTCCTGGAAGATGCAATTAACAGGTGCGTTCAAGAGTGCAGTAGGAGGTCTCTTAACTGACAGCCCCATAACTTGAAAGGTTAAGAAACGTTCTCCATTCTTCCTGTACTGACACCCAAGCTAATGCCTCAAGCTGACAATCCAATGTCTAGCTTCCACCGTTTCTGCACCCTAATTTCTTCCACACTGCTTCCACCTTTGAGTTGTGAGATTTAGGAGTTTCTGTTTCCAAACCTGTTTTTGCCAGTTATATATGTATTGTAATTATGTAATTTGGTTGCATATTATGCAAACTGATGAAATGTGAGTATGAAAATAAAGCTCTAAGCTGAATGCTTTTAAAGACTGGGTAAAAGCAAGTTGTGCAAACAAAACCAAATCTCCTGGCAAACCTTGTATGGGTATATCGGCTGTAAAAGTCTGTACTTAGATTGCTTCCCAAGTGTCTTTAAGATCTTATTCTACTTTAAGGAAATAGAAACTGGAAATCATAGATGATAATAGATAAAACTCAATCCACAAACCTAAGAAAATATTTTGGTCCTATATTAAAAAAAAAACTGGTGAATGAATATGCATTTATGTTTTAAGTTAAAATAGTTAAGGTATGTATATATCAAGTTATGAATAACCATTTTCATAGACTTTTAAATTAATTTATCAGCTGTCAGGTCCATCTGTATGTGGTAAGAGGACTTTTTGTGTAGTTGCTTCTTTTCCCATGCTGTGTTCTTGGATGGGCAAATGCTATTTTTCTACCTCAGTTGTCATTGATGGCCACTAGAATGTAAACCACATGAGGAAGGCAGTGTTTGTCTGTTTCGTTCACTGACAGTCATTTTGAAATATTTTAGTGATGCAAAACATCATAGTCATTGCTAATTTAAATAAAATGAATATGTGTTTACCTGCATAATTTTTTAAGGCTATTAAAAAATAGAAAATGATCCATAGATCATCTTGTGGATCTTATTATGTATTTAGATACATCTCTGAAAGGACTTTGCTGATTTCCTGAATCCAGAGAAAGGAATATTTTACCTAATGACTTAGCGACACACCTGCCTGGTCACATCCTATCAAAGACAGAGGTCTGAAACCATCCCTGAGACCTAACCCAGTCAGGCCGAGGGTCTGCCGACACTCAGAAAGGTTCTGTCTGCAAGACATTCATGGTTTACCTTCTGCAAGTAAAACTACAATCCAACTCCACTTTCTGTTTGACTCTCTTCACTTTCCAAGAACTGCAATTTCTGAATATTCTCAGAGGTGACGTGATGAATAAGGCATGGGAGCAGCTCTGGACCGTCCAGAATGCATACAAGGGCCCCCATGCCATTCAGATCACAGATAAACCCTTTCCCTGGGCAGGAGTACCCAGTCTTGGAAAGTCAGATAGAGAAGGAGCGAGCAAGGTGGGCTGCAGCTCACGCCTCTGCTTTTTGCTGCGGAGACCGGGAGCCAGAGGGACCAACTGGCTGGCCCATGGCCCCTGAGAAGTGCCATTTGACTCAAAATGAGAACTCACATCTCCTGTTTCATGCATCTTGCCATGCTGTGTGTCTCTAGCAAAAGCAAACCAGGAAGACTCAAAACAAGTGTGAGTGAGTTCACAGTGTTGTCCCCTCCCCTTACATGTGATGCGTGCCCAGTAAATAGTGGTTGGATTTCCTGGCTCCACAGGTGGCAACAGGACGAATTTCCAGTGTGGAAATCATTAAGACTTTGTAAACGAGAAGAAGATGGAGTGGCATATGTTGCTGGCATCCTCTGAACCCCCATTAACAGCTGGGCAAGTGGGGAGCAAACACACAACCATCTCCCAGTTCTGAGGCTGTTCTCCCTGGAGGGACTTTGTAAATGAGAATCCTGCCTAAATTCACAATTAACCCAAGCCTAATGAGGACTAACAGTCACAGCAAGACAAATCTGGTGAAAGTCACCTCAGAAAGAATAGGCCAAGGAGAGCCTTCCAGGCTCAAACTGTATGAGAAAAAGCAACTGGCTACGGGCCTACAAGTTTTTCTCTTCTGGAGGTGACTGCCTCTTCAGTGGGCCTTAGAGAAGAGTGTACCCCTAGAAGGGTACTGTTTAGTGAGCTGGAGCACAGGCTTGGGGGAAAGACAGCCAGAGTTTGGAATTCTAGTTCCAACACTGGGCAAGTTACTTATAACATCTCAAAGCCTCAGATTCTTATTTGTAAATGGAGGAGGGGGAAGTATTTATCTCAGGGTTTTGCTGAGAATATTAAATAAAATAATGAATGCAAAGTGCCTACCACATAGTAGATGCTCAATAAATATGAGTTTATAATAACAACATGAATAAATAAATAATCTTAGGGAAATATGAGAAACTCTCTCTCCAAGACAACAACTCAAGTGTCTTGCACATGCAAGCTCTCTGCTAGGCATTGTGGGGGTCTAAGAAGCACTCCACAAAAGAGGGTCCTTCATCAGCAGTGGAGATAAGCTATGTACACAATTAGCCCTGTATGAGGTGGAAAATTATAAAAGCACAAGATAGGTACAGATAAAGTGTGATAGGGGTTGGAAGAAAGAAAAGACACTCCCAGCCGGGGCATCTGGAGCAGCTTCATGAGGGAGGTGGTATTGGCCTTTGCCCATGTGTTTTATGAAATATCCTTAACTGGTGAAAAATCAATTCCAAGTCAGTTTCCAATTATACAGCACATTCTTGGGTAACTTCCCTTACTTCTTATCCATATTGGTTCTAGAGAAAATAAATTGATTTCTTTTACATCATCTAAACATGAACATGTAGGAAAAAAGCCTACTGCTCCAATCACCTGCATTAATTATATAGTATATTCAGAAACCCTTTATTTGTGCTTTATATAGTATCTGGTATTTGGCATTTTCTATGACAGGATGTCTTTCTATTAGGCAGAAGGTCGGGATCTGAGGGCAGTCACTTTAGAATTCCTGAGAGCAGCATTTCTCAGAGCATGCTCTGGATTGTATTAGTTCCATGAGATGCTTGATGGGGTAGCGGGGAGAGGAGAAGTGGGAGAAGGAAAGGATTCCATGACGGAAAGTTTGGTGAAACTCCATTTACCTGGAGGCTCACTATGCACATTAAATAAATTCTATTCATCTGATTAAACCTAGGACATCACAAACATATTCGATCATACAAGACCTTACAGCCCTTAGCGTAACACCTATTAGCTTTCTGGTTCCCCTTAGAAATTGTTGCCTGAGTGATTGGCCTGGCATTGTCAAAAGGGTCGCTGGAACAGACCGCCAAACCTAAACCCCTTTAGGCAATGCGGAAACCTAGGAAAGAAGGTCTATGACTTCCAGACTTGTGACAACCTGAGCACATGATCAGAGCACACACTTCCAAAGGATTTAACTAATTTTGTCCATTCAGGAGATACTACATACACTCTACAAAGCACCCTCACATGTTATCTCACATCAATCCTGGGAGGTGGGCCTTATTCCTCTCCTTTTCACAGATGGGAAAACTGAAGCTCAGAGAAGTGAACCAACTGGCCTAAGATTACACCCCTGAGTTGTGGCAGGGCTTAAATTCTGTGTCTTAAGCCTTCCTGGCCACTCAACCTCTGTTTTCCTGGATTTACAACAGTGCTAGGAGCCTAGCAACACCTTAATCTAGTTAGTGTTGGGTGATTCCAGCGAGCAAGAGTTTTGGATGTAGAGGTAAATATTAATCAGTAATTTCCATAAAAACCAGTGGAGCTTACGGTCATCATCTCATCAATAGATACACAGGTATAGATTTTTTTTAAGGTTCAACGGTCCAAAGGGCTCCCTGTTAGGCTGGGTCCCACATCTCCACACCCTGGTTCACAGCCTGGTGGACAATGATCAAAGGGTAGAGATCACAAGTCCCACCTCACTAAGCAGCCCCCTTCCTCCTGCCACATCTAGAAAAACCTCTCCTCTTCTAGAAGGAAGTGCAGCTGTCTGTCACTTCTAAGGCCCTTCAGCTAGATCTCAAAGAAACAAAATGATTTTACTGGAGCATCAGTCAACAGCTCTCAAAATAGAAACATGAAATAATTACAAGTGACAACCCTCCAATTGTGCTTAGGCTCTAAAGCAGCGTTTTCTTTGTCTCAGGAGACAGGTGGGTGCCATCACACTCCGAGGAAGCTTGTGACACGGGAGATTTCAGGAGGGAGATGAAGGGGACATTTTCTTTGATGTAGACCCTGGGTTGTCCTGTTACATGAAACAATGGATTTACACCATGAGGAGCAAATCTGGATAAATGGAATATACCCTCTGCAGACGACTGCCTTCATTCAAAAGGAAGTGCTTTACTTTAATGGTGGGTTAGTTGTGTTTTAGCTTGATGGAATTATAGTATGAGCTCATACTTGGCAGTGCATGAACACTAGGAAATTTTGTAAGCTCTGTGAAAAAAAACACATATGATGAACTACCTTCCTGAGAAAAGAAATGCAGAGCACAGGAAGGCCAAGACTTGTTATTACAGTAACTGATAAGATGCTCCCAGGAAGGAGTAGAAAAGATGTCTGAGCAATCAGAAGGAAAAAAGGCAGCCTCATATTACAGCCTGCTACTAAGAGCTTCTGGAGTTCTCTTACAGGGAAAAATTGTCATGAGCAGCCACCTTCAGGTTATGGGGCGGTGGGCAGGTGTGGGGACAGTGCTCGGTGACACAGACGGCAGGTACCTGAGGAACCTGGATCCCAATCTTAGATGTACTCCCTACAGGTGATGTCCCCTTATTCTCTTCAAGACTCAGTTTCTTCATCTGTTCCAAGGGGGACACCACTGACTATCTGGAGTAGTCAGAAGAGGATTCACATACAAAGGAGAACGAAACAAATTTCCTAAAGTCACTTGGTCGTGCACAGTCATGACCACTTCTTTACTTTGGGTGTGGACTCAAGGATTCTCAACAGCATTTTTTGTTTACTTTTTTTTTTTAATAATTATTTCCAAGTTACGTAGGTGTTTGTAGAAAGTCAGTGTTCCCTTCCCACATTCTTGGTTCAGCTCTGCCCCAGCTAGAGTACTAACAGGTCCCAACACAAGGCTAATCATTGTCCCTTGTAATACGCTCTTCCTATCACTATTCTGGAGTTTCGTTTGAGAACAGATCTTTGTTCAATTATTCAGGTCATCAAATTTAACTCATTGAAACTGCCAATTTCATTGGAGTTTTGGAAGGGCAGGTACTGTTCTGTTCCTGTATCTGTCCCTGGAACCTGGCAAAGGAGCCAGTAGACAACAGCAAACTAAGAAAGTCTGAATGAATGAATGAATGGAGTATTTATCTAAAGTCTCAAATAACTGAAGTGTATTATATGCCTCCAAATATTTCAATTACTCTTATTCAATAAACATGTATATTGCTTTCTTTTTTCAGAATGCTTTGCACTTGTTTTTTCCCCAATAAAAGAATATGCTTTCATGATCACAAAAAAAGACACAAAACCTTAACTCCAACTCTGCACAACAACACTCACCCTTTTCTCTCCTGGGGCCTCAAGTGCTTCCTCCCTGGCTCTGTGTGGAAGCGGGCATGAGGTTCCCTCTTGGTGAGGCAACGTGTACTAGACAAGAGCTGCGCGATCTTTTCAGAAAATGAGCCGTCAAAATGACAGCAAGGTACCCGGTTTCCCAATTAACAAAATGATCAAGAAACTATTCAGAAAAGCATGGGGAGAACGTGAGAGTGAGATAGGGAGGACAAAAGTGCCCAAGGCAGTGGCTCCCTGTCCAGTACCACCCACTACTGCCATAAACACTTAGGGAGCACTTACACACGGTAGTCTGCAGAGCTTTGCACATATTAATGATTTCTTCCTCACAGTAACCTGGTATGCAGAGGTACCCTTCTTATCTCCACTTAAAAATGAGGAAACTTAGGCACAGCAAGGTTTAGTAATTCGTGAAAGATCACTCAGCTAGTAAATGCAGGAGCAGAGATACGAATCTGGACAACACGGCACCAGAGTTCCTGCTTTTCACAGCAACATAATACTGCCTCTTGGAGATGACAGGCCTGAGAGTTAGATTATTACTATCTATATTTTAAAAATGGAGAAACTGAGACTCAAAGATACTCAGTAACTTGACCGAGGTCCAACAGCTCACCTGGAGGAGTGCACGGTCCAACATGAAGTCTTTTTATGCTTTTTGAAGCCCACACTCTTTTTACTAAACCAAGGGGCTTCCCTGTATAATATTTTCTATCCTTCCTGTATGTCTAATGGAAGATGATTCATTATTTTTGATGTTTGACATCTTTCTTGGCTATGCTATTGAATATCAAGCTGTAATTTTACCTTCGAAGAATTTCTCTGTCTCCTGCCCCCCCATATGGAAATTGGATTCTCTGATAAACAGTGCTTGTTGACTCAACTCTACAAATATTAATCTACTTCCTGCTGTGTGCCAGGCACTATATAAAGTGCCTGGGAACACCATACACTGGATGTAGGTCTGCCCGTGAAGCATTCACTGCCCTTATTGCAGACATAGGCCCTTATATATGCAAGGCTTGGGAGGAAAAGCCCAGAGCTCTAACGCACCAGTATTTCTTCTGAACGTGGAATTATAACTGCAAGAGATTACCCCACCCGAAAAGCAAAGAAGGCTGTGGCAAAGGTGATTAATTGCCTTGGAGCAGGAATAAAGGGTCTGGAATACACTCTGTGATCACAGAGCTCAAGGAAATGTACGTGCTATACTTTACAATGATTGCTGACTCCTGTCAGCTTCATTCTACTCTCTTAAATAAGGCTAAAGGAAAAAGCAGACACTCTGCTTTGGATGTAACACTATTATGACTTCATTTTTCACATGCTATTTCTTCCTGCAGTTCTCCACATTTTTTCCCTCCTAATTTGCTATTATGAGTTGTCTAATTGCACAATGTCTATTATTATCATATGATTTCTCAAAGTCTTTGTAAAAGGAGTTGGAGAATAAATAATAAATTTCGATTACTATCGCTATCTTAGGCACTTTCTAGAATCCTTTGGCTCACCTTATATGACTTACACCTCCTCTCCTTCCGAAAGGGTTTGAAGGGGCTTACAATAAAATGCACCAATTAATGATACCACAGAAATAAACAGAAGTGGAAAATAACCATGAAGAAGGGAGGTATGGACATACCCTGAGAGACCCAGCCATAATAATGGGACTTTTAGTCTAGCACTAAGCTTTCTAGGCATCCCTCGAATGATCATTTAGAACTCCATCACTTCAATCAGCTTTATTCCATTTAGGGGCTTTCATGAAAAATAAGAAGGGAAGGCTCTATAATTTTCCAACAGTGGCTCACCACATTTCCTTTGAATCCCTGGATGGAGTGATAAGGCCGCTGGGCAAACGTTCCCAGCGAGCTGACATTGCTGCTGTGAACAGTCCCACCCCACACATATTCCTTTCAACATCAGTGCCCACAGCGTGCCTGAGTACAAAGCTCCATGTTCTGGCCCAGAGTCCCTGAAAGCAATATTTTTAGCAACATGACCACGTGGTTCATAGTCCAAAGTGCCTGTCTCCCTTCACCTGATTTTTCTTTTCACCAGGATCAACTTAAAAGGGGCCAACAACCCTCTCTCTCTAGCTTAGGCACCTTGGCAGGTGATCTCACTGCCCTCCCCCCCTATGTGGGACCTGACTCCCATGGGTGTAAATCTCCCTGGCAACGCAGGATGTGACTCCCGGGGATGAATCTGGAACTGGCATTGTGGGATTGAGAATATCTTCTTGACCAAAAGGGGATGCAAAATGAGACAAAATACTTTCAATGGCTGAGAGATTTCAAATGAATTTGAGAGGTCACTCTGGTGGACATTCTTACGCACTATATAGATATCCCTTTTTAGGTTTTAATGTATTGGAATAGCTAGTAGTAAATACTGGAAACTATCAAACTCCAACCCAGTAGCTTTGACTCTTGAAGACGACTGTATAACAATGTAGCTTACATGGTGTGACTGTGATTGTGAAAACCTTGTGGCTCACACTCCCTCTGTCCAGTGTATGGATGGAGGAGTAGAAAAACGGGGACAAAAATGAAAAGATAAATAGGGTGGGATGGGGGAATGATTTGGAGGTTCTATTTTACTTTTATTTCTTATTCTTACTCTGATTCTTTCTGGTGTAAGGAAAATGTTCAAAAATAGATTGGGGTGATGAATGCACAACTATAAGATGCTACTGTGAACAGTTGATTGTACACCATGGAAGATTAAATGGTATGTGAAAATATTTCAATAATACTGAATTTAATTAAAAAAAAAAAAGACAGGGGCCTGAATCTCTCAGGATCCAATAATTTGCTGTGATTTCCTTTTTCACTGTAAATAAATAATCATTTTCTTACCTAAAAAAAATTAATAAAGGGGGCCAACAAATCCCCATGTCAGACAAACTCCACTCCAACTATAAAACCTGAATAACAGGCAGTTTTAAGAAACCTCTTTGGAATCCTGGGCTGATTACTGACATGAATGATCTCCACCTGTCCCTGCCAAAGGAGGGGGGACATGACCCCCAGTCTGCCAGCACAGCAGAGGCGGCTGGAGCTCGGAACGAGAGCCCCAAAGCTGACAGCTGTGCTTTTTTGCACCAAGCACCCTGGGAAAATCAACGCTTGGGCAGCCCTGCTGCCATCTGTGGAGTTTCTACAGCAGACAGGTTATTTATAGAAACTTATTTGCGAAAAGCCAATATTTACCTGCCGGGGCTGTCAGAATTTACAATTCATCGGTGCTATTAGCCTGCTGTTTCCCTGTCAATAATGGAAATTTCTGTCACCAGGAAGGGAGGCTGGGGGTAGCTCTGAGGATTACATTCTCCTCCTCCCAGTGGATAGGAGAATGGCTGGTATTAACAGTTACAGGGAAAGTGCATCTGTCATCCGAGTGGCCACTGGACTCTCCTGCAATGCTGTGAAGATAAAGTGTTGTCAGGCTGAAAAACTGGAATACTCCCAGTTGCTTCTTTGTGGTTGTAGCTCCAAAATCACCTGTGGTAGCCTGAAGTTGTATGTATCCCAGAAAAGGTCATGTTCTCTTAATCCATTCCTGTGGGTGTAGACCTATTGTGCGTGAGACCTTTAGATTAGGTTCTTTCAATTGAGATGTGACCCACCTAATTCAAAGTGGGCCTTAATCCTCTTACTGGAGTCCTTTATATGAGGGTAATACACATACAGAAGCTAACACATGAAATTAAGAGAAGTTTATAGAAAAATTCCCAGAGAAGTTTAGAGAAAAAGCCAGACAGAGAAGCCAGAAGCTGAAGCAACTAGAGAGACGTCACCTTGTGCCTTGCTATCTGACAGAAGAGTCCAGGCTTGCTGGTAACGGGGTTTCACAGAAGGTATTGTCCTCTAGTTGCCTTAATTGGAACATTCTCATGGTCTTAGAAATGTAAATTTGTAAGCTAATAAATCCTCATTGGTAAAAGCCAGTCCATTTCTGGCAAATTGCATTTCCTCAGCTTTAGCAAACCAAAACATCACTCCTGGCTAAAACTGGAATGCCACTTTCTGCTACAACCTGTGTGTGTGTCTGCATGTATGTTACTCCCTGCCTTCTAAAGGAAGACTGATATATATAATGAGAATGGGGTAGGGGGTGGGGGGTGATTCTCCATGAAAACACACATCTTCCTTCTGAAGTCATCAGGGCCCTTCATTTTTCACTGAAAGCAGCCATCTCTTCTACCTCGCTGGTTATTCTCTTCAGTGTCTTTTGGGAGTTCATTGTCTTCTGCATGTCTCCTCAATGCAGATGCACAGCACCTGGCCCTCTTCATCTTCTCACTCTACAACTACTTCCCGGGTGATCTCATTTATTCAAATGACTCACAATTTTATTTAATGCTTATGACTCCAACTTTGGATCTCCAGCCCATCTCACTCACTTTTGCTCTCCAGAGTCTCTAGCTTTGCACAAGACATTATCTCCATTTGGATGTACCCAAGGCTCTTCACACATCCAGTTCATACACTGAACTCATTCTTTCTCCACCCCTCCTTCAAATGCTGGTCTGCTCTTACTCCTATATTCTTTATCTCAGTTGGAAGTACCAAAATCCACCAAAAATCATCCTCCATTTCTCATTCTCCAGCTCTCTCTTAATTATATCCAGCATGTCATCCAAACTTGTTGATTCTATATCCTAAATATCTAATGACCCTATTTTTGACAACTACCTTGATTCAGGCCCTTATCATCTCCTGCTTAGATCACGCAACAGCCTCCTAAAAACTGCTCTCTTCTCCAGTAATCTCAGTCTTTCCAATCCAAAGGGCCCTCTTTATAAAGCATGAATCTGATTAGGTCTTTCTTTGGCCTTCAATAACCTTGGGACAAAGCTGAAACTCCATAGCAGTTTATACAAGGCCTTCCCTGGGCTGATCCGGCTCACATCTGAAGCCGTGTTTCCTGCTTTTTGCCCTACTCACACTCTGGCCGGTGACCTGGAAGCTTCCTCCTCTCCTCTGGCCTCCACATGGCGGGCTACTCCCTCTGCCTGGTCCCCCTCCCAACCGACTCTTCTCCTGGCCAACTCTCTGTCCCCCTCTGGATATAGCCAAGATATATAAATTAAATAAGAAGGCAAAATTTACAATGGTAGTGGCTTAATGACAGAATATGAGCAAACACTTGTCCATAATAAATGCAGTCAAGTAGGCACGTTGTATTGACTTATTATCCCCAACTTCTATGACAGTTCCTGGCATACAGTAGATGCTTGATAAATGCTGTTTGAATATTTAAGTGGTGAAGAGCATAACTAGAATCAACAGGATCTTGATTTTATACGAAATTCTTACCTTAGAGCAGTTTATAAGCACTTTAGAGGACAAACACTACTTTGACCTCCAATTTGTTTGGTGAGATAGACATAGGGGGATTTGCTTCCTTGTACTGATGGAGAAGGTGAAGATTACTAAGGTGACATGCAGGACTCGAGTTCACATAATTGACTGTAGAAAAAGCCAGTCTAGAACCCAGGCCTCCCTTAAGCTAAGCTCTGGGGCAAGAAGAGTTAGCATTTGGTTAGCATGTCAGCCACGTACTAGGAATTTTACATACATTATCACTTTATCCTTACAAAGGCTCTAAACGAAATAAATAATTTTATTTCCCTTTAATAGATGAGGAAACCAAGGTTCAGAAAATTAAACTGATTGTATAAATTCCCACAGCTATTATCCCTCCTAATGACAATAACATCCTCCTTACCAAGACATACTCCACCACACACTGAGCACTATGGGCCAAGAGTTGTTTGAACCATTTTACATACATTACTTCATTTACTCCTCAACATAACCCTATGATTATTTCCTTCCTATAAATGAGGAAACTGAGACTAAGACTTACTTGCCCATTATCACAGAGACGGTGTAGGAGCTGGGACTTGCACCAGTTCTCACTGTTCCTAAATCCATGATCTTAACCACCAAGATGCAAATTAACATCTTTAGGTCTTCAAACATGTTTCCAACAAGCTTTAGAGCCCCTAGGACATGTTCCCTAAAGAGGGCACTGCTCATTCATTCCTCAAAATTCCCATAATGCTTTGTTTACCCTATTATAAAAGCATTTACATTAATCTACCTTGTATGATGGCGGACTCCACCACTGGACTCTAAACTTGATGAGACTCAGGCGAGAGCTAGAATTACAGGTGGAATTTCACTCTGAATTTCTTTGACATCTCATTCCTCTGATGACAAACTAGCTAACGAGTGCCCTTTCCCCACATGGATGCCCCTACCCACTTCTGGTGGCAGGCATCAGACCATGCTTTCTCAGTCGGTTCACCTCACTTGTTCTGGCCCCAGGCTTCTTAACCTCAGCACTGTTGACATTTTGGGCCAGATAATTCTTTCTTGTAAGGGGGCTGTCCTGTGCACTACAGGATGTTTAGCAGCATCCCTGGCCTCTATTCACTAGATGCCAGTAGTACTCCCCTCTTCCCGTGCCTGAGTGGTGACAATGAAAACTGGACATTGCCAAATGTCCCCTGGGGGCAAATTCCTTCCCCACCTGGTCCCATTTGAGATCCCCCGGCTTAGTCTCATGCCAGTCCAAGAGACAATGTAAACACCTTTCCAAAGCAAATACCCAAACCTCAGGGTTAAGCTGGCTCTGCTGGATCAACCTCTCAGATTCAGGCTATGGCTCTTTGGGTCAGAGTTTCCAAGCTCTCTGTTTTCCCCATACTACCTTACGTCTCTGGTTTTCAGGGTTTAAATCTAGGAGATTCATACACTGGTGGATCCCACTCAGACACTAAACAAGGGACAAAGTACTATGCAAGGTATAACACCAATAAGGTGCCCTGGACAATTAGAGGTGATTGCGTTCTGACTCATTACTCACAGGTGTGAGATATGGAGGTGACATGTCCTACAGTCTTGTGAGCAAGACTCAGGAATTGAGCGCCCACAAGCATCTGTTTATATAACCAGCTCACTTTCTCTGCAGAAGATGCAGAGAGTTTAAAATTCTGCTTTCCTTCCTAGTCCCTCTTAGAGTTCACTCTTCACAGTGGGTGACTGGACAAAGGGCCGCTCACCACTGAGCCACAGCTTTCTCCAATTTCCTCATTTGTTCCTGGCCACTCCTATCTTCTGCTTCCGCCTTTTGGTCCAATCCCCACTGGATTCTAGGACTGTCCGTGCTTCGTGGCTCCTGGCAATAATTTTTCTCCCTTCTTTCTACTCCTTTTCTCTTTCCTAAGGTGTGGATAAAAAGTATGCTCCTCAAAGCAAGGCTGGGAATGGACTCAACCCTTTTCTATCAGGGATGCTGCTCTACATGGGTACATATAGTCATTTAGGTAGTCCACAAACAAGATATGGTGTCCAGGGATATGGGGTTGGGGATCAGTCCAACGGTTCCCCTCTCAGGGGTCTGGGTTGAATACGAAGCATGAATCAAAGCTGAGAATGGGCTCCACACAGCTGTTTAGGGTGGGGATTCCTGCCCAAACAAGTTAGGGGGCTCTGAGTTAAAGGCCAAGGGGGCATGTCCATACCATCCCTGTTCTAGAGAGCATATGGCACCTCCATCCTATCCTCCCAGTTACTCAAGCCACACTGCCAGTCATGATTCTCCTTCTCCCTCCCCATCCACTACCCATATTCCATCCATCAACTGGTTTTTGAGAGCACCTTTCTGAAATTCTCTTGGAATTACTTTCTTGCCCCTATCTACAGTGGTATCACCTGGGTCCAGGCCACCATCAGCTATTCCACTCCAATCAATTCCGGACTTAACAACCAGATAATGTGAAAAAGTAACTCATGTAAATTGCTTACAATGCTTCAGAAGTTTCCCACTTCAATTAGACTAACCACCAAGTCCCTGACCCTGGTCAACAAGAGCCTGCATAATCTAACCTCTGCCCACATCACCAACATCTGCTGTAACTCTCCCCTCATCACTTTGCTCTAGCCAAAGTGGTCTTGATCTCAATTCCTTGAACAAGCCAAATTCTTTCCTGTCTTTGCTGTCCTGTGTCCCTCTGCCTGGAATGTACATCCCTATACACTTCACATGGCTACCTCCTTCCAATTTTGTTGTCACAGCCTAACTTAGTGGCTCTTAAACTTTAGCCTGCATCAGAATCACCTGGAAGGCTTGTCAGACACAGACTTTTCAGCCCAATCCCAGAGTCTCTGATACAGTGAATCTGGGGCAGGGTCTGAGAATTTTCATTTCAAACATGTTTCCAAGTGATGCTGATGGTGTTGGTTCAGGGACCACACTTTGGAACCACTGACTTTCATGCTATTTCTTCAAAGGAGCCTTCCCTGACCTCACTATTCAAAATAAGGTCCACTCACCCCCAAATAGATTTTGTCTGTACCTGCTCTGTGCTTACTTCAGAGAACTTCTTACAACTTGGGAATCATTTTGCCTTGTTTACTATTGTTTTGTTTTGCTTTTGAGTGCCTCCTCTACCAGAATGTAAACTCCATGAGGGAAGGCAGGGCCATGTTGGTTTTGCTTAGGTTATGTCCTCAGCGACCGGTGCAGGATCTGGCACATAGTAGGTGCTCAATAAATATTTGTTGACAGCGTAAGTAAATGAAGGGGGCATTGGAGATTGAACCATGTCCCCCACAAAAGGCATATTCAGGTCCAAACCCCTGGTCCTGGGGGTGTGAACCCATCTGTAAACAGGACCCGTGAAGATGTTATCAGTTAAGGTCACCCAAACTGAATGAGGATGGCCTTAATCCAATATGGCTGAAGTCCTTATAAGCAAAAGAGACTGGACACAGAAAGATAAGTCATGGGGAGCAGCCAGAAGCTGGAAGTCAATGGTACCCAAAAATGAAAGGAGAAGACGCCACCATGTGCATCGCCAGTGACAGAAAAGCTAAGGATTGCTGGCAGCCAGTCCCAGAATGTCACAGTCTTGTAGAGAAAGTGTTGCCTTGCTGATGCCTCGATTTTGGACTTCCCCTAGCTTAAAAATCATGAACCAATAAATTCTCATTGTTTAAGACAACCCATTGCATGATATTTGTTTTAGGAGCCGGGAAACTAAAACAGGGGGCTTAAAGGCCAGAACAAGAGATGCTAAATTCAAATACTGCTAGGGAAGCCTGGAAGTGGATGAGAGAAGCAGCTACTTAGGAACCTGGGAGGAGGGTCTGGGCATCACCAGGATGCCCCAGGGTGGGGCCCGGTGACTGGTGAATAGGTGTGCCACACTGTCTTAAAGATACTAGATGGATGCTAGCTCCCTCTCAGGCTGAGGCCATTCTCTCTGCCTAGGGGCTGCCATTTGGCTCAGTGTAGAACACACATCCTGAGAAGAAGCTCCCAGGGGATCCAAGTGCGTTTGAAAGGATATCAGTCAATGAGGCCATGGAGGCCATCGGAGGCTCCTTAATGAAATGTTCTGCTTGGTAACCTCTTAGTGATCTCTCCCTGTACCTGGGGGGCTAAACACAGCACCTGACCACGGGAGGTGAGAGAGGGATAGATGGAGCCAGTGGTTGAAGTGACGTGGCATTTTAATAAATGCCACGGAGAGCAAGGAGGGTGGGGGACAGATGCAGTGAGAGATGACATTAATAAATCTTATCCAGCTGTGAGGATTTATGTAATTAATGCCCAGTGCAGAGAAACTGTTTGATTAATAAGACAGCACCTCCATATCTCCACTCTGACCTTCCAAGGCTCCCAAATAAAAGGGCTCTTATAAAGGGGCCAGGACATTTTCAAGAAAAGTTCAAAGTAAAAGAAACCGGTCTATGAAAATGAATGGGGCAAGATGGCAGACTGGTGAGCTGTATGTTTTAGTTACTCCTCCAGGAAAGTAGGTAAAAAGCCAGGAACTGCGTGGACTGGACACCACAGAGCAATCTGTCTTTGGGCATACTTCATACAACACTCATGAAAACGTGGAACTGCTGAGATCAGCGAAATCTGTAAGTTTTTGCGGCCAGGGGACCCGCGCCCCTCCCTGCCAGGCTCAGTCCCGGGGGAGGAGGGGCTGTCAGCTCCAGGAAGGAGAAGGGAGAATTGCAGTGGCTGCTCTCATCGGAAACTCATTCTACTGATTCAAACTCCAACCATAGATAGACTGAGGCCAGACACCAGAGACTCTGAGAGCAGCCAGCCCAGCAGAGAGGAGACGGGCATAGAAGGAAAACAACACGAGAAGCTCCAAAGTAAAAGCAGAGGATTTTTGGAGTTCTGGTGAACACAGAAAGGGGAAGGGCGGAGATCAGGCCTTGAGGCGCATATGCAAATCCCGAAGCAAGGCTGATCTCTCTGCCCAGGGCACCTTTCCTTAATGGCCCTGGTTGCTTTGTCTATTAGCATTTCAATAACCCATTAGATCTCTGAGGAGGGCCGTTTGTTTTTTTTTTTTTTTTTTTTTTTTTTTTAAATCCTTTTTGCTTTTTCTAAAACAACTACTCTAAGAAGCTCAATACAGAAAGCTTCAAAGAATTGAAATTTGGGCACGTCAAGTCAAGAGCAGAACTAAGAGAGCTCTGAGACAAAAGGCAATAATCCAGTGGCTGAGAAAATTCACTAAACAACACAACTTCCCAAGAAAAGGGGGGTGTCCGCTCACAGCCACCATCCTGGTGGACAGGAAACACTCCTGCCCATCGCCAGCCCCATAGCCCAGAGCTGCCCCAGACAACCCAGTGTGACGGAAGTGCTTCAAATAACAGGCACACACCACAAAACTGGGCGTGGACATTAGCCTTCCCTGCAACCTCAGCTGAATGTCCCAGAGCTGGGAAGGGGGAGCAGTGTGAATTAACAGAGCCCCATTCAGCCATCATTTGAGCAGACTGGGAGCCTCCCAACACAGCCCAGCAGCCCAGAACTGCCCTGGGGGGACGGCACTCACCTGTGACATAGCACAGTCATCCCTCAACAGAGGACCCGGGGTGCACAGCCTGGAAGAGGGGCCCACTTGCAAGTCTCAGGAGCCATACGCCAATACCAAAGACTTGTGGGTCAGTGGCAGAGACAAACTGTGGCAGGACTGAACTGAAGGATTAGACTATTGCAGTAGCTTTAAAACTCTAGGATCATCAGGGAGATTTGATTGTTAGGGCCACCCCCCCTCCCCGACTGCCCAGAAACACGCCCCACATACAGGGCAGGCAACACCAACTACACACGCAAGCTTGGGACACCAATTGGGCCCCACAAGACTCACTCCCCCACTCACCAAAAAGGCTAAGCAGGGGAGATCTGGCTTGTGGAGAACAGGTGGCTCGTGGACGCCACCTGCTGGTTAGTTAGAGAAAGTGTACTCCACGAAGCTGTAGATCTGATAAATTAGAGATAAGGACTTCAACTGGTCTACAAACCCTAAAAGAACCCTATCAAGGACAGCAAATGCCATGAGGCCAAAAACAACAGAAAATTATAAAGCATATGAAAAAACCAGACGATATGGATAACCCAAGCCCAAGCACCCAAATCAAAAGACCAGAAGAGACACACCTAGAGCAGCTACTCAAAGAACTAAAGATGAACAATGAGACCCTAGTACGGGATATGAAGGAAATCAAGAAGACCCTAGAAGAGCATAAAGAAGACATTGCAAGACTAAATAAAAAAATGGATGATCTTATGGAAATTAAAGAAACTGTTGACCAAATTAAAAAGATTCTGGACACTCATAGTACAAGACTAGAGGAAGTTGAACAACGAATCAGTGACCTGGAAGATGACAGAATGGAAAATGAAAGCATAAAAGAAAGAATGGGGAAAAAAATTGAAAAACTCGAAATGGACCTCAGGGATATGATAGATAATATGAAACGTCCGAATATAAGACTCATTGGTGTCCCAGAAGGGGAAGAAAAGGGTAAAGGTCTAGGAAGAGTATTCAAAGAAATTGTTGGGGAAAACTTCCCAAATCTTCTAAACAACATAAATACACAAATCATAAATGCTCAGCGAACTCCAAATAGAATAAATCCAAAAAAACCCACTCCGAGACATATACTGATCACACTGTCAAACATAGAAGAGAAGGAGCAAGTTCTGAAAGCAGCAAGAGAAAAGCAATTCACCACATACAAAGGAAACAGCATAAGACTAAGTAGTGACTACTCAGCAGCCACCATGGAGGCGAGAAGGCAATGGCACGATATATTTAAAATTCTGAGAGAGAGGAATTTCCAGCCAAGAATACTTTATCCAGCAAAGCTCTCCTTCAAATTTGAGGGAGAGCTTAAATTTTTCACAGACAAAGAAATGCTGAGAGAATTTGCTAACAAGAGACCTGCCCTACTGGAGATACTAAAGGGAGCCCTACAGACAGAGAAACAAAGACAGGACAGAGAGACTTGGAGAAAGGTTCAGTACTAAAGAGATTCGGTATGGGTACAATAAAGGATATTAATAGAGAGAGGGAAAAATATGGCAAACATAATCCAAAGGATAAGATGGCCGATTCAAGAAATGCCTTCACGGTTTTAACGTTGAATGTAAATGGATTAAACTCCCCAATTAAAAGATATAGATTCACAGAATGGATCAAAAAAAATGAACCATCAATATGTTGCATACAAGAGACTCATCTTAGACACAGGGACACAAAGAAACTGAAAGTGAAAGGATGGAAAAAACTATTTCATGCAAGCTACAGCCAAAAGAAAGCAGGTGTAGCAATATTAATCTCAGATAAAATAGACTTCAAATGCAGGGATGTTTTGAGAGACAAAGAAGGCCACTACATACTAATAAAAGGGGCAATTCAGCAAGAAGAAATAACAATCGTAAATGTCTATGCACCCAATCAAGGTGCCACAAAATACATGAGAGAAACATTGGCAAAACTAAAGGAAGCAATTGATGTTTCCACAATAATTGTGGGAGACTTCAACACATCACTCTCTCCTATAGATAGATCAACCAGACAGAAGACCAATAAGGAAATTGAAAACCTAAACAATCTGATAAATGAATTAGATTTAACAGACATCTACAGGACATTACATCCCAAATCACCAGGATACACATACTTTTCTAGTGCTCACGGAACTTTCTCCAGAATAGATCATATGCTGGGACATAAAACAAGCCTCAATAAATTTAAAAAGATTGAAATCATTCAAAGCACATTCTCTGACCACAATGGAATACAATTAGAAGTCAATAACCATCAGAGACTTAGAAAATTCACAAATACCTGGAGGTTAAACAACACACTCCTAAACAATCAGTGGGTTAAAGAAGAAATAGCAAGAGAAATTGCTAAATATATAGAGACGAATGAAAATGAGAACACAACATACCAAAACCTATGGGATGCAGCAAAAGCAGTGCTAAGGGGGAAATTTATAGCACTAAACGCATATATTAAAAAGGAAGAAAGAGCCAAAATCAAAGAACTAATGGATCAACTGAAGAAGCTAGAAAATGAACAGCAAACCAATCCTAAACCAAGTAGAAGAAAAGAAATAACAAGGATTAAAGCAGAAATAAATGACATAGAGAACAAAAAAACAATAGAAAGGATAAATATCACCAAAAGTTGGTTCTTTGAGAAGATCAACAAGATTGACAAGCCCCTAGCTAGACTGACAAAATCAAAAAGAGAGAAGACCCATATAAACAAAATAATGAATGAAAAAGGTGACATAACTGCAGATCCTGAAGAAATTAAAAAAATTATAAGAGGATATTATGAACAACTGTATGGCAACAAACTGGATAATGTAGAAGAAATGGACAATTTCCTGGAAACATATGAATAACCTAGACTGACCAGAGAAGAAATAGAAGACCTCAACCAACCCATCACAAGCAAAGAGATCCAATCAGTCATCAAAAATCTTCCCACAAATAAATGCCCAGGGCCAGATGGCTTCACAGGGGAATTCTACCAAACTTTCCAGAAAGAACTGACACCAATCTTACTCAAACTCTTTCAAAACATTGAAAAAAATGGAACACTACCTAACTCATTTTATGAAGCTAACATCAATCTAATCCCAAAACCAGGCAAAGATGCTACAAAAAAGGAAAACTACCGGCCAATCTCCCTAATGAATATAGATGCAAAAATCCTCAACAAAATACTTGCAAATCGAATCCAAAGACACATTAAAAAAATCATACACCATGACCAAGTGGGGTTCATTCCAGGCATGCAAGGATGGTTCAACATCAGAAAAACAATCAATGTATTACAACACATTAAAAACTCGAAAGGGAAAAATCAATTGATCATCTCAATAGATGCTGAAAAAGCATTTGACAAAATCCAACATCCCTTTTTGATAAAAACACTTCAAAAGGTAGGAATTGAAGGAAACTTCCTCAACATGATAAAGAGCATATATGAAAAACCCACAGCCAGCATAGTACTCAATGGTGAGAGACTGAAAGCCTTCCCTCTAAGATCAGGAACAAGACAAGGATGCCCGCTGTCACCACTGTTATTCAACATTGTGCTGGAAGTGCTAGCCAGGGCAATCCGGCAAGACAAAGAAATAAAAGGCATCCAAATTGGAAAAGAAGAAGTAAAACTGTCATTGTTTGCAGATGATATGATCTTATATCTAGAAAACCCTGAGAAATCAACGATACACCTACTAGAGCTAATAAACAAATTTAGCAAAGTAGCGGGATACAAGATTAATGCACATAAGTCAGTAATGTTTCTATATGCTAGAAATGAACAAACTGAAGAGACACTCAAGAAAAAGATACCATTTTCAATAGCAACTAAAAAAATCAAGTACCTAGGAATCAACTTAACCAAAGATGTAAAAGACCTATACAAAGAAAACTACATAACTCTACTAAAAGAAATAGAAGGGGACCTTAAAAGATGGAAAAATATTCCATGTTCATGGATAGGAAGGCTAAATGTCATTAAGATGTCAATTCTACCCAAACTCATCTACAGATTCAATGCAATCCCAATCAAAATTCCAACAACCTACTTTGCAGACTTGGAAAAGCTAGTTATCAAATTTATTTGGAAAGGGAAGATGCCTCGAATTGCTAAAGACACTCTAAAAAAGAAAAACGAAGTGGGAGGACTTACACTCCCTGACTTTGAAGCTTATTATAAAGCCACAGTTGCCAAGACAGCATGGTACTGGCACAAAGATAGACATATAGATCAATGGAATCGAATTGAGAATTCAGAGATAGACCCTCAGATCTATGGCCGACTGATCTTTGATAAGGCCCCCAAAGTCACCGAACTGAGCCATAATGGTCTTTTCAACAAATGGGGCTGGGAGAGTTGGATATCCATATCCAAAAGAATGAAAGAGGACCCCTACCTCACCCCCTACACAAAAATTAACTCAAAATGGACCAAAGATCTCAATATAAAAGAAAGTACCATAAAACTCCTAGAAGATAATGTAGGAAAACATCTTCAAGACCTTGTATTAGGAGGCCACTTCCTAGACTTTACACCCAAAGCACAAGCAACAAAAGAGAAAATAGATAAATGGGAACTCCTCAAGCTTAGAAGTTTCTGCACCTCAAAGGAATTTCTCAAAAAGGTAAAGAGGCAGCCAACTCAATGGGAAAAAATTTTTGGAAACCATGTATCTGACAAAAGACTGATATCTTGCATATACAAAGAAATCCTACAACTCAATGACAATAGTACAGACAGCCCAATTATAAAATGGGCAAAAGATATGAAAAGACAGTTCTCTGAAGAGGAAATACAAATGACCAAGAAACACATGAAAAAATGTTCAGCTTCACTAGCTATTAGAGAGATGCAAATTAAGACCACAATGAGATACCATCTAACACCGGTTAGAATGGCTGCCATTAAACAAACAGGAAACTACAAATGCTGGAGGGGATGTGGAGAAATTGGAACTCTTATTCATTGTTGGTGGGACTGTATAATGGTTTCAGCCACTCTGGAAGTCAGTCTGGCAGTTCCTTAGAAAACTAGATATAGAGCTACCATTCGATCCAGCGATTGCACTCCTCGGTATATACCCGGAAGATCGGAAAGCAGTGACACGAACAGATATCTGCACGCCCATGTTCATAGCAGCATTATTCACAATTGCCAAGAGATGGAAACAACCCAAATGTCCTTCAACAGATGAGTGGATAAATAAAATGTGGTATATACACACGATGGAATACTACGCGGCAGTAAGAAGGAACGATCTGGTGAAACATATGACAACATGGATGAACCTTGAAGACATAATGCTGAGCGAAATAAGCCAGGCACAAAAAGAGAAATATTATATGCTACCACTAATGTGAACTTTGAAAAATGTAAAACAAATGGTTTATAATGTAGAATGTAGGGGAACTAGCAGTAGAGAGCAATTAAGGAAGGGGGAACAATAATCCAGGAAGAACAGATAAGCTATTTAACGTTCTGGGGATGCCCAGAAATGACTATGGTCTGTTAATTTCTGATGGCTGTAGTAGGAACAAGTTCACTGAAATGTTGCTATATTATGTAACTTTCTTGGGGTAAAGTAGGAACATGTTGGAAGTTAAGCAGTTATCTTAGGTTAGTTGTCTTTTTCTTACTCCCTTGCTATGGTCTCTTTGAAATGCTCTTTTATTGTATGTTTGTTTTCTTTTTAACTTTTTTTTTCATACAGGTGATTTGAAAAAAGAAGGGAAAGTTAAAAAAAAAAAAAAAAAAAAAAAAAAAAGAAAAAAGACAAACAAGGGAAAAAAAAAAAAAAAAAAAAGATGTAGTGCCCCCTTGAGGAGCCTGTGGAGAATGCAGGGGTATTCGCCTACCCCACCTCCATGGTTGCTAACATGACCACAGACATAGGGGACTGGTGGTTTGATGGGTTGAGCCCTCTACCATAAGTTTTACCCTTGGGAAGACGGTTGCTGCAAAGGAGAGGCTAGGCCTCCCTGTATTTGTGCCTAAGAGTCTCCTCCTGAATGCCTCTTTGTTGCTCAGATGTGGCCCTCTCTCTCTGGCTAAGCCAACTTGAAAGGTGAAATCACTGCCCTCCCCCCTACGTGGGATCAGACACCCAGGGAAGTGAATCTCCCTGGCAACGTGGAATATGACTCCCAGGGAGGAATGTAGACCTGGCACCGTGGGACGGAGAACATCTTCTTGACCAAAAGGGGGATGTGAAAGGAAATGAAATAAGCTTCAGTGGCAGAGAGATTCCAAAACGAGCCGAGAGGTCACTCTGGTGGGCACTCTTATGCACACTTTAGACAACCCTTTTTAGGTTCTAAAGAATTGGGGTAGCTGGTGGTGGATACCTGAAACTATCAAACTACAACCCAGAACCCATGAATCTCGAAGACAGTTGTATAAAAATGTAGCTTATGAGGGGTGACAATGGGATTGGGAAAGCCATAAGGACCAAACACCACTTTGTCTAGTTTATGGATGGATGTGTAGAAAAGTAGGGGAAGGAAACAAACAGACAAAGGTACCCAGTGTTCTTTTTTACTTCAATTGCTCTTTTTCACTCTAATTATTATTCTTGTTATTTTTGTGTGTGTGCTAATGAAGGTGTCAGGGATTGATTTAGGTGATGAATGTACAACTATGTAATGGTACTGTAAACAATCGAAAGTACAATTTGTTTTGTATGACTGCGTGGTATGTGAATATATCTCAATAAAATGATGATTAAAAAAAAAAAAAAAAAGAAACAAGTTTAGTCTTATCAACACAAAAAGAAATGTAGAATAAAAATTTTCTCTCTTGGAAAAAAAAAAAAAAAAAAAAAAAAAAAAAAAAAAAAAAAGAAAATGAATGGAGGGAAACTGGGGGTTGTAATGGTGCTTAAAAAAAGAAAAAAAGAAGAAGAAAAAAGCCCAATACTTTCTTTTCCATCACAGAGAGTCAACGGGAGACGTCTATTTACTAAGAGATATTCTACTGGTGTGTGCTCTTGGGGGATAAAGATCGCTTTGTTATCCCCAAAGCATTTATTAGGGAACCCAGAGAAGTGATAAGAATCTAACAACATTTCAATATGAAGGAAAAAACTGCTCTCTCAACATAAAGATGGACAGCACACAAAAGCTCCAAATTAGCCATGTACTATTTTTAAGTCTGCAGCTAAAGTCCAAAAGCCCTGATTATTACAGACTGTTAGACGTGTTTTTTTATGATAACAATATGTTAAATTTAATGTAATTTAATTAGAAATAACAGAGGAGCAAAATTTTAAAAATGAACTCTGATCTTACCATCCACTGAAGACCACTGTCAAAATTTTGGGACATATCTTTTCAGAAAACTTTCTTAGCATGGTTTTAGCATATTGTATACACTGTTTTATGTAACTCTTTTATGTAACAACCTAAATACTTTTATTTCCATATTGATAACTAGGCTTATACATCATCATTTTTAAGGGTCATATAGTTTTCAATTTATTTAATTACTCCCCTATTGTTAAGCATGTAAGTTATTTCCCATTTTAGCTTTTATAATATGGACCCATTGAGGGTCTGGCACAAAGCTTAAGAAGTACATATTTTGAATGTTGCTGAATAAATAACCAGATTGCACTCTTTCCTGCTCTGGTACAGTGTATGGGGTGTGTGTGTGTGTGTCTGTGTGTGTTTGTGCTTTGGTCATTTCACTGAGAATTTTGGAGGTAGGGGAATTAAATGTTTGAACTCAAAATTATCACCTTTACTCAGAAACTAATAGATTTTTTTAAAAAGGAAGCATGTATTCCATTTTTTTGAAATTTTTAAAATTTTATTATCTATTTTTTATTTACACATATCCCACACCCACCAAACGTACACCAATAGACTTTTAATAAAAGTCGAAATGCTTTTTGTTGCTCTTAACTCCATTCCTAGGCCAGTTTTCTGAAGACACGGCTATGGTTTAGCAAAGTACACACACACACACACACACACACACACACACACACACACACACACACACGACCCTGGGAGGAAGAGCTCACCATAGTCTGAATAGAGGACCCCAAGCAGCAGGCTCACCCAGGGCATCAAGCACCATTTCTGATCCAGCTTCACGGTGGTGCTGTGAGGTAGGGATGTTATCCTCAATTATAATGGAGGGAGAAGCTAGGAAAGGTAGGGACTTGTGGATGGTCGCAGAGCCATGAAATACAGAATCAGGGTTTAGGCTAAACACTTGGAGAACCTTCCACTGCATCAGGGATGCCCCTTGAAGCAGTCATGGGTGAGGCAGGGGAAGGAGGAGACTGCCAAATGGAGGGTCAATGTGATGGAAGGAGCAGCGGGGAGCCTGAGGGCCTGAGAAGAGGTTCAACAACAAGCACAGTAGTTGGTTCTTTGATCCTCCACCCCAAATACAACCACAGGACATCAAAAGGGCAAGCCCCCTCTTTATTTAGTGCAAGGTCATGAGGCAAACCTCAACTGCGGTTTTTGCAGGCTCTCAGAGAACCCTCAGAAGGTCAACAAGGGGCATCTGAGCTCTCTCTCAGAAGGTAAGAATCTAAGGTCTTATTAATAAGTCTGTGTGGGGGCGGGGGGTGGAGTACTTTCTGGCCTGGATTTTACCATATGCGTTATTTTTTAAGATGTTTTGGGTTGGTTTCTTTAAAAATGGTCTCCTTGGATCAACTTCTTCACAATCACATGAAATGTCTGTTAAAAATGCAGACCCCGAAACCCTATCACAGTCTCACCAAATTACAAGTTCTGGAGGTGGTTTTCAAGATTTGAGATTTTAGCAGGTGTACCAGCTGAGAAATATTT
Source organism: Choloepus didactylus (assembly GCF_015220235.1). Classification (NCBI taxonomy): domain Eukaryota; kingdom Metazoa; phylum Chordata; class Mammalia; order Pilosa; family Megalonychidae; genus Choloepus; species Choloepus didactylus. The sequence continues at coordinate 147,021,182 of NC_051311.1, forward strand.
CTGGACCCCAAAGACTGAGAACCATTCTTTAAGTTTGCCCCAAGACCCATGACCTTGGGGGTTGTAACAAAGCAAAACCAACAAAGTTCAATGAGAAATTAGAATGAAAGCTTTCTCTTATTTGTATAGTGCTTGAAGGCACATAAGGGGGATTGTAGCCCATCGTGTGTGTTATCTCGCAGGCCTCAGAACAACTCACCACACACACACACAGACACACACACACAGACACACACACGGGAAGGAATGAGGCTCCAGGAGATCATTTCACTTTAGTCCCAGGTCACATCGCTTCTAACAGGTCACACTAGGAAGCTAACCCTCTTCTTGACTCAGATGCTCTGATTCTTTTTCTATACCATCTTCTTTCTCTTAATTCTCTCCACCTGACCATATCCCCTGATGAAGCATTCCACTTTCAGGAACAAATTAAAAAATGCAGGTACTTAGAAAAGCAACATAATAAGCAGGTGTAAAGCCTTCATTTAAGAAAACATCCACCAGTTGAATTATGTAGACTCACCACAGGAAAATGGTTCAATTCCATTTTATTTTGGTACAAGAATCCAATTTCTGAATGTCTCTGAGTATATGTTGCAAATAAAAACTGGTGATCTCCATGACATCTTAGAAACACACCTACATATTTTTATTCTTCCTAAATCTGTCAAAAGTAGGATGACTTGAAATCATGCTGGGCTGAATTTAAATTGGGGCCTTTTACAGGTAAGGATCCAGCTCATCACAGGACTTCTTTCTGCCCCTTGCTGCCTCCTCAAGGTCCCAAGGCTACCTTTTTCACATCTCTTCCCTTGGCTCAGGTGCTTTGTCTCCACTTTGAATTCTCTCTTCCACCCTGTTTCTATCCAAAATGTGTGGTCAATTCGTAATCATCTCTCAAACTCCAGTTCCAACATCTTCTGTTCTTGGTAGGTTCCCAGCTCCCTTGCACTCATCTCCAGCCTTTCCCCTTTCCTCCTCCAAGAAGACAAACTGTTTCCAATGCTCTATTAAAGCTCCAATGCCAACTCATCAGGGCCACTGGTTTACAGGTCTACCTCCCCTGTTGGGCTATTCAGAGCTTGAGACAGATCCCTTTCTCACTGTTAAATCTCTATCTCTTAGCCCAGTGTCTAATGCATAATAGGTGCCTGATTCCAATTTATTTATCTCAATATCTGTTCCCTCTCTAAAATCATTCACTTGTCTAAGGTGTTCTTAAGACCATAAACATTTTTATCCGGGAACTGGCCAGAACAAAATCTATAACTCTCTTGAAACTCTGACTTTGCTTTCTCTTTTTTAAAAGAAAATAGTTAAGTCAGACACTTCCAAAACAAGGCCTTGCTCCCTTCTATCCAAGAAGTAATTTTAGACACAAATGCCATCTGATCAATTGATGCGTTACGCCTTTGTAAAGGACAATTCTGAAATTGGCTAGAGCGCATATGGAAAAAATTTTATTTTATTTTATTTTAAGACAATTTTATTTTAAGGCTCAAAAATGTACTGAGGCATACAGAAACACCAATTAGATCAAGCGAGGCCATCTTGTGACAGCCTATAGTGTCAAAGCTTTTAGCAAGTTGTTGGAAAGACTATCATCAAAAATCTGTTTTTTCCTATACAAAAATGATGAACTGGGAAATTTTTCAATGATGACTTTGAAATGGGAAAAAGCAAGAAACCCAAACTTATAATAGGTAAATAATGAGTGGTCTATGGGTTTGATTATAGTGTGGGAAAAAAGTGGCAGGAAATCGTTAGCTGAAGCAAGTATCCATTGCCCTCACACATAAATGAACTCATGGTCTGAGTTTCTGGAGTCCAAAATGTTTAGTGGCAAGAAAAGAAAAATATAATTTCTACCAACTGTGATCTGCCAAAGAGAGAGCCAAAGCTACTTAAGTGCTGTCAGCCTTATTTTTGTGGCAAGGATGGCACCAGCCCTTTTCTAATGTAAATTTGAAGTGTCCTCCAAGAAAACAGCATTTGTTGAAGTGTTCAATCAATCTAGTAATTCTGAAATACATTTGGGCAAAGAATCCAATCACTGGATGATGCTTTTCCAATTTAGAGAAGGTAATGGATGGTAGAAGGAGTACACATCCTGGAAACCTTGAGGTTGCCCTTGACAGGACTGAGGCGAAACCCACAGAGCTGGGCAGCCCCCTCCAGACCACCTGTCCCTGGGCTCCATGGATTCTCATAGTGCCGTGGGCTCCCGGTGCAATTTACACTCTTCTTCCTCCCATCCTTTCCACCTTATCACAAGAGCTGGCAGAGACCAGTCTCAAGAAGAGCTACATTGAGTGCTGAGTATGCCACTCTCTCCAAAAGCCTGTAAGAATCAACACCTCCATGCTTCTCATTCCCGCATACCTCAGTCATGAGCTGAAGCCCAAGACTCTAGCTCATCTCCCATCCCCTGGATTCTCATAGCTCTAGATGCCCACAAGCTCTGTGTACTCCCCAATCTGATTTAAGCTCTTGTCTGTCCCCATCTCCGAACCTTTCCAGGGTGTCCTCTAGAACTCAGGGACTGTCATTACTAAATTCTTCTGTATCTTCTCCAAGCATTTGCTTCTCTTTCTTGCCCTGATGGAAACCAGGCTGACTCCTAGGATCAATGGTAATTCTTTTTCCTCCCCACCTGGTACCATTCTCTTGAAGGTGGGCTAAGTGCCCTTCTTGTCCCTCCCTTACAATGTCCAGCCCACTGTCCTCTCCACTCCCTACCATCCAGCCCCCACCCCCTCCTCAGCTCCTTTGAGGTGCCTGCCATGAGGCTATACAGCCTACCACCCTTCCTTATGTTATTTATTCTCCTCCTGGTGATGTCCACTCTTCATGGAACATTTTCATACCTTTCTTTCTCTTTGCCACCATTCTGTTGTCACTCTTAGTAATTTTAATATCCTCATACACAATACATCCAACATTTAGCCTCTCAGTTCTGTGACTGCCTCAATCCAATAGTCCTGTCTTTTACACCTCCCTAAGTCACTCATGCCATGATCATATCCTAATCCTCATCACTGCCAATATAGAACCATCTCCAAAGTCTCAGGTTTACCACCAGCATTTCATGTTTTTCCAATATACTCTTTCTGGTATCCTTATTCCAATAATCCTTTGATCCCACTGTGGCCTTTGACAATACTGCCTTTTCACTGTCCATCAACCCCTGAAGAGCTTCAGTTTCCTTTTTACCTAGGTTACATTTCATTATAATTACTCCCTTGCATTTATTCTCGCATCTCCAGCACCTATGCCCTCCATCATATTTGCCTAGCAAAACACTAACCTTAGTTAAAGTCTATTTTCTGACTCCGTTGAGATTGCAACTGAACATCTGAGCATGGCTTGAGAAAAGCATGTAAGGGTGCTGTCTGGTCTCATGTTAAATTTATGATTTCCGTTGTTGTTTGGCAGTTCCTTTGTATTTCCCTAGCAGATTCCCTCTGTAGATGACTATGTCACAGCTTCTCCTCTATGCTCATGCTTCCAGTGTCCCTTCCCTCCTCCTCATTATTCAGCAGATAATTCTTCTCATTTTACTAAGAAACTAAAACCAATTACAAGAGAACTTTAATCAGGCAGTGAATTAGAGCCAAAACTGCTCTAATCATGGGCACCAATGACCTCCCTAAGGCCAAATCTGATAGACAATTTACAATCTTCATCTTATAAGAGCATGTGAAACAGGTGATTACTGTTTCTTCCTCAAGAATCTTTCTTCTTGGCATTTACAATACTATACTTTTCATTGCTGTTTGTGTTCTTCTACCTCCCAGCATCTCCTTCACAGTATCCTTTGCTGGATTCTTCTCATCTTTCTGACCCATAAATGATGGAACGACCTAGGTTTTGTTCTTGGATCCCTTCTCTATCTTCACTTCACTCTCTCGGTGACCTGACCTAGTACCACCTATATGTAGACAACTCCCAAATGGTATCTCCAATCCCAACCTCTTCCTTGGACCTCAGATGTTCTTTCCACATCTGTACTTAGTTGTCTATCAGGCATCTCTCATCCAAGTCCAAACTCAATTCTTTCTTCTACTCCCTTTACCTAAATCTGTTCCTCCCTCAGTGTCCCTCATCTCTGTAAATGCTGCCTTCAAAACCTGAAGTCATCCTTCACTCCACTCATTCTCTCTACCACCCCACATTTAATCTATTATATCCTGTCAGCTTTACCTATCATGCAAATTCAGAATTTGACCACTCCTTACTATTTCCAACTTTCCACCTTAGTCTAAGCCACCATCACCCGATGCCTGATCTGCAGCAATGCCTTCTACAACTCTCTCATCCTTTAAAAACATGCTCCTGCATTCAAAATCCACCAACGGTCCCTGTCTTGCTCGAAATAAAAGCCCAAGTCCTCATCATGGCCCACAAGTCCTGTAAGATCTGGCCCCTGGCTAGCTCTCTGAGCAGTCCCCTGTCACTGTCCCCCTTGTTCACTGCCCTTCACTGCCTTGCTGGTTTGAACACCAAACTTGCTCCCACCTCAAGGCTTTTGAGCTTGCCCTTCCTTCTTCCGGAAATGCTCTTCCTTCATAGATTGATAGCTCTCTTCATAGCTCAAGTGTAACCTCCTCAGAGAAACCATCATGAGCATTTTAACTAAAAAAAGCAGCCTCTACCTTTCTGTAGCCCCGTAAAGTAATTTACTTCAATTTTTTTCTATGATGTTACTTGCTGGCATAACATTACCTACCGATCTATGTGTATACAGAATTAACTGTACGAGAAATTTTAAGAAATGACCATTCAACAAACTGAAAATGATATCTTACGAAGGCAGTTTTGAGATTTAGCCAACTAGAAAATATGTTGCTGAAGATAAGTGCTACCTCAAAGTATGCTCACAGATTAGTGCTGGCCCATGGATTCTTTAAGTGTAAAATTAGATAAAGAGCTTGCATCAGAATGCTAATCAACATACTGCTTCCTTCATTGAGAAAGTCTTTACTCTGAAAAAGACATGATCTAAACAGTGTGCTTAGTGACAATTGATTTACATGCTCGTGCCAGCTCCTTATCTTATTGCAGACCAGTTACAAAGGGTTTACTGACCAGTATTCTGAGAAACACTGATTCTTATCTTCTAAGCCTCCTATTTCCCTAGTTCCTTCCCTGGGTTTTTAAAACTATTTTTTTTAAATCTCTCAACATACTTGGAGACAAATAGATGTGCTAAAGATGTGCTTTCCTGATCCCATCACACACATATACGTATGATGTGCACCTTAATGAAAAGTTTGGAATGTATGCATGAGTGATGTGCATCAAGGGTGATAAGAGAAGACAGACATAAAGAAGACAAGATAGATTTTCTATTGAGAATCACATGGCAAAAAACCATCATGCTGCAATGTACATGACATAATAATTTGACAAATCAGGTGGACTGGGAAAAAACAAAAGTGTTCTCTACTCTTATAAGCATCCTTAAGATCACAGATCAACTTTCTCCCTCTCATTATGTCTCCCCAGAGGGATGTGCTCTACAAAATCTTCATCTGTTGACACACATGGCATTTACCCTCTCCCTACAGAGGATACAATGCACACAAAACAGGCAGAAATTCTGCCTTCAAGGAAATTATATTCTAGTGGAGGAAACAAAGAAAAACAACCAGAATTGTTTTAAAATCTCAACTCTGTATCTTTGGGAGTGATATCAGTGACCACACTGGGTGTTCAGATTACATGGCATGAAAACAGGGTGGGTAAGCCCAGCAAACTACTTCAGGATTAATGAGAGATGAGATAAAATAAAACGCTTACTGCAGCATCCTCTTCAGAAACACAAACGTTCTTTTTTACTTAAAAAGTTTACCATTACTCCCAAGCAAACATACAACTGCTCAAAATTCATTTTTTTAATTATAAATACCTTTTCCTCCAAGAAATACAAAGACTTGAATGGCTTTTAAGTAGTTTCCTAAAGAAGCTAAAATTTAAATGTCTTAATTTTAAAAATGTTAAATAGAATTCTTTAATGAGATTTTAACAAGATACTCTCTTTGCCCTTCTGTCCCCAAAGAACACCACCTGTTCCTCTGACCTTTGACACAGGCAGGTAGCATTTGGACAAGCCAGTCACTAATTTAAACTATCTGCTTTGCATTAGCTGAAAGAAAAAAACTCTAGACTCGACAGGAAAATCTTTCAAACTTCAAAAACTGTGTCACTTAATTAAATTAGGCTTCCTAAATAGAATTGATCTTCTAATCCATACTTGTAAATATGCTGCTGCTGCTCTAGGGCAAAATGCTTTTTGAAATTCTTCCTGAAATAACCAGATTGTGCTGAACAATTTTTAAGCCGTGGCTGAGGTCCATTTCCAGCTGTCGCTGCCCTCCTGCTTTAAAGTGGGTTCCAAGGAGTCCCCCCCGGGCTTCCTAAGCGGCCACCTCGGGGCTGGTGAGGGCCCAGGCTGCTTGCACTGGAATCACTGGTTTTTAAAATGCAGATTTTCAGGTCTCAACCCTGGTGACATGATCCAGAAACCACCCTGGAGGCCAAACTGAGGAGTATGGATTTTATCCAGAAAACCCTGTAGAGCCACTGAAAATTTTGAAGCAGAAGCATTGCATCATCAGAATTATTGAAATGAAGTGTGGAAGGATGATCAGAGGGGAAGTCAAACCCAAGAAGAGGAGAGCATTTGGGAAATTCTGTAGGGATTCCAAGTCGGAGGGAGGGAAGCATAAAGATTTGGGATAATGTTTTAGGAGGCAGAACTTAGAGAACTTGGTGACTAATTGGATGTGATAGGTGCTGAGTAAACATAAATAGTCGGAGCTGAAAATGCCTTCTATGCTTTGGCTTGGGTTACTGAATTTAAGGGAATAAATGGGGGTGGAAGAGGGAAGAAAGGAAAACCAGATGAGAAACAACTCCATAAACTTATTATGTGCTTAGAGGTTTCCCCTTCTTCTAGAAAAAGGATAGCTGAGCAGTGTCTGCAGTCAAGACAATGAGAGTTCTCAAATAAAAGTTTTCGGGAATGGTCTGACTCGGTAAGAAACAGGATAGAAACCCCAATTCATTATTCTCTCTGCTCCTACAAACCTATTTTTAGAAAACTAGGAAAGTGAGAAAAGATGTATTTTAAAGGACGTTCATCCAGCATTGTTTGTAATAGTGAGAAATTGGGAACAAACTATGTGTCAACTCAAGAAGATTCATTAAACACATTGTGGGCACATTTATACACTGGAATGCTATGTTACATTTAATAATGAAATCAATGAACTACATGTTTTGATGTAAAAAGAGGTGAGAAAAGATCACAGAACAGTTTAGATGGTGTGGTACCACACACACACAGACACAGAAAAACATCTGAGGACATATAGACCAAAATGTTAACAGTGTTTTCCTTTGTGTGGATGGACTATAGACATTTTTCTTTGCTAATGCCTACACTTTCTAATCCCCACCCATAAACTTGGATTAGATCTATATAAGACATATATTTTTTAATTGGAAGAAAAAAAAACAAACTACCATCAAAGCTTTCATAACAAAATCTGTTTGTCACTTTACACATCTGGTGTCCAAAGCACCTATGTCTCTGATTTGCACTGCAGGAGACTTGCAGCCCAGGCTGCTGCTCCAGAGTCAACTCTGAACTGAGTAAGGGACAGTTCCTATGTCTGAGAGAAGTGACAGAGGAAGAGGGTCTAAGGGGCCCCTCTGCACGTCTGCTGAGTACTACGTGTTAAGTTCTCACATGATGCTGGATTGTGGGAAAGTTGTAATCTGACTGATTACCTTAACTCTTTCCCTTCACCCTAAAATGCAAACTAAAATGCTCCTAAAGTCACACCTTAATGCTACATCTGTGATTGACAGAAAGTTCTACGAAGACCCTTCCTAGATACTCTGAGCACTAATCTTATATTTGTATCTTCTGCCTTGTGTTACAGCTATTTTTGTATGTTTGCTATATACCCTATTAAACTGCAGGCTCCTAGAAGAAAGAATTTATGTCCAATTGAGGTTTGCATTCCTTAGAGTGGCAAAAGTTTGCATATATTAGGTATTCAATACTCAGGAGGAGAATTATTGATGTTCCTTGTATAAGGCCCAATGGAATATGTTCTATTTAGAATTTAGTACTAAAGTTTCTTCCTTTAAGAACTGATATCCTTTATAATTAATTGGATTATAAAATCCATCATTTTTCTTTTTTTTCTCTCCAGCTCTAAGGAAACACATTTTCAATTTTCAATCCCTTTAGCACACCCCACAGTTTTTAAATATATTTACTTCATTCTCCCTCTACATGGTCATGAGCTCTGAATGGACCAATTAATAAGCACCACAGATGTGTTATTAGATGGAACAAAAATGCAAAGATCTTAATCATAAGTAGTTTACTAATAAGTAATTAAGGCAAGATTTAAAACAAAATTTTCAAAAATGAGAAATACAGAATTTCCGATGCTTGGTCACCTGGCTTGCCTATTCCTGCCCTCTTTGCCAGCCACGAGCCCCAGCACATTCTCATCCCAGCTGGGCCCCAGCCACCGGCCCATGGGATGTGCCTCAAACACACCTCCTCAGGGCTTTCAGGAGCTTTCTTGGCCCGAAACACTCTTTCCCAAGCTCTTGGTGTGGCCACTTTTCTCAGCATTCAGCTTTCCTAGAGACATCTTACCAAAACATTAGCTAGAGACCCTATGTGGTGGCCTGGCCACCTCTGATTTCTTTATGGCTCCAGCCACTCCTGTACTCATGCATTGCTTGGTGCCTGGCTGCCTCCCTCTCGGGCTCCTGGAGAACCGGCGCCTTGTCTGTCTTATTCACTGATGTATCCCAGTGCCTAGAAGAGGGCCTGACCCAGTATAGACATTGAATAAATATTTGTTCCATCAAAGAAGGAATGAATAATGAAAGGCATCCCTCTCCCCCCAATCCCCCCCCACCCCCTTGGGTTGTAAAAAAGAAATGTTCTCTCCCCAGAAGACTGACTGTTTTTCAAACTCTTTCTGGAGCTGTCAGAGGTGGCTGCTTAGGGCAGAAGATGGGGTAGCACTGGGAAAAAAAGCTCCTTGGGGAATCTCCAAGATGTCCAACCTTGTTCCCACGAGAAAGTTCCACTTTCATGTGCTTTACATGTAGGGTTCTACTCTGTTTAAAATAAGGGTTCTGCAGCTGAAATACAACATAAAAAACAATGATCAACATAAATGATATGCCCACAAAAGAATCCTTTCTCTAGTTAGCACTGGAAAAGGAAACAAGTTTCTATTAAAAAAAAAAAAAAAAACTAATCCCAATCACTACATGTTGCAGTGCAAAGATGACAGTGAAAGAAGGTTCAGTCGCAACTGAAGCCCACTGAAGCCATCATTCCCTCTGCCTTACACAGCAGATCATTAACATTTCTCGGAAGCAGCACATTTGCCTGTCTGATAAACCATAACTGGAACCAGGCATATCTACCCACATGAGGATACTGGGCTAATAAACACATACTGCTGGATAGAATGCTTATATTTTGGTGACTTAATCCCCCCCCCCATACAGAATGCCTTCAAAGCAAACCTCTGAAGGGAAAAATGAATCCTCTTCATTTATTTTTAAACTCTGCCAAATCATCTCAGGCAGGCAAGAGAAAGGAATAGAGGAAAGTGCTCAGTGTAATAGAGCCATATTTTTCTGCAGCTCCCTCATTAATTTTCAGGACCTCTGACTGCCTTCCTTTCAGAAAGCAACTCCATTCAAATCTTACATTATCTTGCCTCTTTTCAGCCCTTCATTATTGCAGAAGTCATGCTTCGGTGGCATTCTGCCAACATGAGTCTTAATGTCACTTTTATGTGCCCTAACTGCATACCTTGGAAACCATTTGTAAAATGTGAATCAGAGCTGAATCTATGGGTCAGCTTGAAGGTTATTTATATTTGGAATCATTTGCATAGCACTGAATATTAGGACCACAGGTTTTAAAGCGAGGCCCCAGAAAACTCAATCCATACATACTGTTCCCCAGTTAATGCTGTTTCATATGATAAGGACACTCCTATCCAGGGCGGAAGCAGCAATGAAAACTACTGGTCTGTGGTTCCACAACAAGAGGGCTCTTTCCTCTCTCAATCAGTAATGCAGACAAATCTGTTCCCGACAACTTTACATGTAAATGACAAAATGATACATTATTTGGGTAATTTTTGATATTAATATGAAGTCTCCTCTCCCATGCATATTTGATTAATATCGAGTACCATCAACAAATCGAATTAATGTGTCATTTGACAGTCCAGAGGAAGCGGCAAAAAGAGTACAGAAGAAATAATGAAAGAAACTTTTACCATGAAACAAATTACTCTACAAAAGGGACCAGAATAGAATGGGGGCCAGTTTTATTTGTGACCCATTAACCATCCGGAAAACAAGAGAAGCAGCATGTTGATGAGATCAGCAGGCTGTTCCAAATGGAGTGGCTGTCTGGGAACTCTAGAGAGAAAATCTAAGGTATGGAGGATGTTAAGAAATATGAATGCAGAATAATAAAGCAACATTGCCCAAGTATAACTCGCTTGTTTGTAATTCATATTCCCATATATGGATAGGTAGGTAGCATTAGGAATAAAAGTAGCAGCTAGAGTTCTCACAGGTTTTCACTGCAGGAAATTAACACAAACACCTCTGGTCTTAGTTCTTCTTGTGAATTAATATTGAGTTTGTTTACAAGAGTTTCCTTCTTTTTCACATTGCTTCTCTTTTTCTAAAACATACAGGGATGTATAACCTAGGCCAGTAGATCTCAGAATTGTATGTTTTAATCATTGGAGCTGCTTGCTATAAAAGAATTTGTATTTCTTGGCCACACTCCCGAGGAAGAGACCAGCGGCATGTGTTATTAATGAGTGCCCCACTTAGCCTGGCATCAGTTTAGTCAAGGCTTTGGGGATAGGTCATTAGGAGATCTGTGAATTCGCCACTAGGGGGAGTGTTGGCCAAACTTCGTGCTTCTGGCGAAGGGTGGATGCTGATCGCTTCCAGAAGCTTAGACTCAGGAGAGGAGGGAGAGGAAAGAAGTCATTGTCCCTGAGTGGGGAATTCCAAAAGGTGTTATTGGTAGGGATTCAGGTATCTGGCAATGGAGAATGGACTTCTTAGGGATTAATGACAACAAACAAACAAAAAGCCAAAAAAAAAAAAACCCAACAAATAAGTAAATGGGGACACCAAAGACTCAGGTTTTGGAAAGGGAAAGTGTCCTGGCTAATATCCGCCCACTCCACCTCTCACCTACCCCTCTTTCAAAGAAATGGAAAGTATTTGAACCACCCAGTGAAAGTTGGGATTTTGTGGCATCCTCAGTATTGATATATTACATATGCTTTTGAATATGGTTTTCCTGTTAAATATTGTTCTATTCTTTTCATGTTAAAATTTCGCCTTTTATTTTAGTGATTTTATTGTCTAATTATAAAAAGATTACAACCTATTTGAAGAATATTTGGAAGACACCCAAAAAATACAAAGAAGATAAAAATCACTTGTTATTCCTACACTCAAACAACATTGTGGTGTCATCTTTCAGAATTATTTCAAAGTTTATAATTATAGATTTTTTCATAGATTAAATCATTCTACCTGTGTTAGAAACATTAATATCATCAGCACTCTCCCACAACATTAGACTTCCTAAACTCCATAACCCTCAAATACTAAATAGTATCTTCCTCATTTCTGATTTCCTTATGTTAGACTGCTTGATTTGGAATAACAGGATCAAAGGTCATAGATATTTAATATTCTTGATATATATTACCATTTTTTAAGAAGAGTGTTAATGTAAACCTCAATAAGCAAAGTATGAGAAATTGCTTTATTAGTGATTTATATAGTTTCATTCAAAATTTATTCACATGAAGCCTGCGTTTATTTTCTTTGTGCATGCACAAGTGTCTGTTTATGTATTGACAGAGCTTTATCAAGCATATTGGTAAAATGCCTTCAATCATATTCATTAATAATGAATCACCTCTATGCCTGTTTTCATATCATTATAATTTGATTAATTTGTGTTTTCTCTGTATTTTATTTGATAAATGTGTCAATGGTTTATCTGCATCGGTTTATTTACTAGATGTAGTTTTTGGATGTATTATTTATTCTATTATTTCTTTATTTTCTAGTTTATTGTTTTTTCATTAATCTTTCTTTTTGCAATCTTTAAGTTCCTTTGTTATTTTCTAAAGAGTTAAATCCCTGTTCCATTTATTTTCATTCTTTCTATAAAAATAATGATTTAAAAGAATGATTTTTGGGCTATAAATATACCATTTGAAGACAGCTTTGGCTGTGTCCGACAAGTTTGGGACACATGTTTTCATTGTCATCATTTTCTAAATAGCCTCAAATAGTAGTCTGATTTCCTTTTTGATTCAATAATTCTTTAGAATCCTGTTAGTTTTCAGGATTTAGTGAGGTTATTTTGGCAACGTAAGTGATACTTTTTTTATCTTGCACAAATAGTTGAAAAGAAGGCATACCAGTTCATTACATACCTATTAGTCAACACTTATTAATCATATTATTAATAAAGTACTCTATGTATTTGTTTTAAACATAATACAGTAATAATGCAATGATGTTTCATTATTGATGTGTTTTTGTCCATTTTTGCATTTTTAGCTTTTTCTTTATATTTTGATTATATTGATATGCTCTGCATAGAGATTCATGATTACTCTATTTTTATTATGGTTTGAACTTTTTAAGTCATAAAATGACTCTCTTTGCCCCATTTAAAGTTTTTTTTTGGCTCAATTTCTTCCTTGATGTACATATTGCCATTTCTATTTTATTTCCTTTTCTTTTCTTGTAGACTTTTTAAAAAAATAATTTATTTTTGCTTGTTTTGTGAGTACTCTGTGATTGCATATTATTTTTCAAGCCCATCTAAGAGCTTTACCTTTTCACAGGAAGTTTAACTCAGTATTATGGCCACAATGGGTAGTCCTTTTCCCCCTTTATCTCTTTTCTAATTCTATGCTTTCAGTGGTTGTTCTTGGTAGAGTGTGTTTGTTCTTTTTTATTATCATTAATTTTATCTACACACATTCCATATCCACCAAACATATACACCCCTTTCTCCCTACCCCTTCTCCCAGCAACCCTTAATCTACCTTCTGTCTATGGATTTGCTATATAAGTGACATCTATGATATTTGTCCTTACATGTCTTGCTTATTTTATCATGTGCTCTGTTTAAACACACTTGCATAAGCCACTTGTAATTCTGGTTTAGAACGTTTGGGGTGATATTGAGTCTGGGTCTCTTGATTTTTAAAACACTCAACAAGACTTACAATGTGCAACAAAGGATGAGGATCACTGCTTTAAATATTTCCAAAACAAACTCTAAGTTATATTTCTTTAACAATTAAAGTCAAGAGTAAAAATGTTCTCTTTGAGACCTCCTTTATTCGCTTTCCTGTCACTGATACTGTAAGGGGTTTTGTTTTTATTAATGCTTTTTCAAGATGAATACTTTTAAAGAATTCACTTTGATGATTAAATCAACATTATTACAAAAGTCAATGCAGAGTGGTAGTAAAAATATGTACAGAAGAATATCATATTAAAAATAAAACGTCCTCTTCTGGATTCCCTGTCTCATCTGCTAGCATTACTCACTCTTGACATCAGGGGTCGTATACCATACATCATCCTACAATCTTCTTTGTTCAATGACAAATATTTCTTGGCCATCTTTCCATGTCAAATACATATAAATGTACTTCACTTTGAATAATAAATTGACATTATCATAATTTACTTAGCCAGTTGCCACCAGATAGCAGATATGGTGACCTGATTTGGGTGGGAAGTGCAGTGCTAGCCAACGTGGAAATTTTTCCAAAGGTGTTACCTAAAGAACAGAGGCCTAGCCTGTATTCTCCTCGAGGGCTTACTAATCTGTTTTTAATAGCTAATATTTATTTAACGGAATAATATTTACAATATTCTGTTTTTAACTACCTTGTAAGCTTGTCACTGTTTTCTAAGATCCCTGAGAGCAAAAGCTGGACGTCTCCTCTTTGGATTCCTCTCATTTACTAGTAAGTGTCACTTGATAAACACTTTGTTGAATCAATGCATATCAATGACGAGGCAAAAAGACCACACTTCTACTACTCTTCTGACACAATTGCTAAATAGACATTTTCCTGTTTTCTGTTTTCCTGAACACAAGAACAAAGGCAAACAAAACATCGAGCTATTCAAGTACGTGGTTAAAGAAATGTCAGAGCTAGTCCCTCGATCTGGAATTACTCTTCCAGAACTCTGCCCGTGGGAGCAGAAGCAGCAGCTGCCACTCAGAAGGCTGTGGATGCCCAGAGTAAGGCTGCCCGTGTGAGGAGACCCCCAGGATGAGGCCACCTGGCCATCCCTGCCCCCTTCTGCCCAGTGGAGCTGGATGCCAGGACGAGGTCACCATTCCTTCCAGCTGTCACTGCCTGGAGAGGCATTTTCAACTTGAAAGGAGCTTGAAAAGGTGCACGGAGAGGTCTTCTCCGGCAAAGAATGAAAGACCTAAAAATACTGTTTTACCAGATGCTGTCTAAGAGGATATGATAATTATCTAGGAGCACTTAACAGGCCTTAGCACAAAGGTGAGGCACAAACTGTTGAAGGTGCTTTCTGGAAGTGTGAGAAAGTCTTGGCAGGTAGTGGTAATTAAATTAAATTGAGAAAAATTACATTTCAGCTGGGGATCTAGGGAAAACTCCCTTCCAGAGAGGTCTTTTAAACAAGCCAGAAGAATCCCAAGGGATACGCTTAAGTTGTTTAGAGTCGAACTGGGCCAGTTATTTGAGATTCCAGTGGTTCAGAAAAGCAATATTACCAAGAGATCCAAGCCGGCCATTATTTACCCACCGAATTCACTCTTTGAAATGTGTTTGATCAGCTGTGCCTGGCCCTTTGTGACTAGTTGTATTTGTCCAAAGGCTAATTAGCTCGAAGGGTAAAAAGATCAATGAGTTAATCCATAATCTTGAGTGACTGAGGTAATCGAACTGCCAACTGGTGCCAGAGCAGGTCTTTTTTTCCTTTTTTTTTAAGGATTAATAAGGCATGCTAGCTGTTCTTAAATATTAACTTTTCCAAGAACAAGACGGAGTAAAACATGAGAAAAGACAATAAGAGTTTTCTTTTAAAGCCCCCTTCAAACATCTATATGGTAATTTCACAAATAAAACTTCTAGAATTCCAGAGTAGACTGCAGGGGTGTAGTTGCTGGGTGATTCCTGGGTCTGGGGTGGTTTTAGGCAGAGGGTGCTCTTTATGGTTCTCCCTCAAAATGGCCTGATGGACCATACCAGGCAGTGATTTTTTTTTTTTAATTAGCTATAATAAATGTAAAAATCACTGAGCTTTGGAAAGTCCACTAACAGAACCTATATTTTTGAGTGCTTTTAGATTACACCAGGTCAACGCAGCTGGAGCAGGGGACAGGCTCTTGGCAGTTGCCAGTTCAACCTAATAAACCCCAACCTTCCGCCTCCCAGGAAGGCTCTGCTGTTATTGTCTTTTCCCCCTAGTTGGCTGAGAGACCAGTCAAAGTAGGGAGCCCTGAAGAATTTTTCTAACGGTATGACTGAGCCCACACACTGACCATGTCCTCTTAGGGTCCCAAGTTCGCATCAGCTACCCCTTCCTTCTCTGAGAACAGCCCGAGTGAGGTATTCTCAAGGTACCTGACTTGCTCCAGAAGCAACAGGCTCCCTGCCTAACATTAGGATGGTTTGGAACTTTGTAAAACCACATCTGTGATCCTGTCTTCTATGGCAGGGGTCTTCTGACTTCCTATTTTTTCTTTTTTTTAAATCCATGTAGTCCCTCATACATTTTAAGCTGACAGTTGAAATTTTTCATCAAAGTTGAAATAGTTGCGAAATGTATAGTTTTCCACGTATTATAATATGGACATTAAATAAAGCTATTATTTACTTCTTTTAAATGTATCCTTGGAGGTACATACGATCATGATGTGATACTCCAAGTTACTCATTTAAAAATAAATGAATGATCTCTTATATAGCTGGAAATTACACAGTATCATTCTTCTTTTGAATGGGGTTGGCAAACTTATCAGGCAAAAGGCCAAATCTTAAGTATTTTAGGCTTTGCAGGCCATGGAGTTGCTGTTACAACCACTCAACTCTGCTGTTGTAGCACCAAAATAGCCATTGAAAATTGTAACAAATGGGCATGGGTGTGTTTCAATAAAATTTTACTGACAAGAACAAGCAGTGGGCTGGATTTTACTCATGGGCCATTGTTTGCCAAGAACTCAAATTTCCATTCTACTTCCCATTTTTCCTATTCTACTCATACAGAATTGTATTGTAATAGACTTGTGCTTGTGAGTCAACTATTATCCTGTCATCCTTCTCTGAAACAAAAACATATATATACTAAAATCTAATTTAAAAAAACATTTCCTGTGAACAGAAGGCTCTAAATATTAAAACGTTTCTTCTAGATTGTGTTTCACTTTACAATTCTTAGTAGCATAATTGTTAAACTGATTAAAACATAACTATATTACAAATTTTGAAAATATTTAACACACAGAATTATTAAACACGAGAAAATTTCACTGAGACTGCATTTCTAAACGGGATGGAAACCCATTTGTGGCTCCTTGATTAAAGGATTTATCATCTGGACCTTTGGCTGTCAGTGAAGGTTTTTGCACTTGGGGGCAGTGGACCATACTAAGATTTGACAGAAGTGAGAAGAAGTCTTTCTTTTGTCAAGAGGGAAAAGGGTGGTGAGGAAAGGGGAGGTGGGAAAACCACAGGCACCTTCTCAAGCGGATCAATTTGAGTGGATATGTGGAAACTGAGCACCTGAAAATGGACTGCCTTGAAACTAACCATGCCTTCAGGGGAATGAACACCCTGGGGTGAAGCTTACTTTTCTAGAATGTCAGCTGTAAGTCAACATACAGGTGGTGAAGCTGAAATGCAAGCACTAGGCTTGAGTACAGAGAACTTGGGCCCTGGAATCAGACAGACCTGGATGTGAATTTCAGTTCTGTCACTCACCAATCGGCTAATAAGCTAACTCTCTCTGTCTCTGCTTCCTGATCTGTAAATATGAAGTGCCTGGCACACAGAGGGCACCATTCCTATAGCCACCAGTTAAGGGTTTCTGTAACTGACACTGCTTCCATCCTGAAGCAAGGGCAAATGATACCAGGGACAGGAGAGAGACAGATGGGAACCCACAGTTGGTGTGATTAATGTATAGTTCCCTACTGGGCTCATATTTTGGGCTAGGAGATCATTTTTTTTTTTTTTTCAATCAACTGTCATTTATTTGTACCTTTAGGAATACCTCTCCCAGGTTCCATGTAACTGCAACAGGGCTAGATTATCCTAGTTGCAAAGTCATTCTCCCTTGACAATTCTCACAATTTAGAAAACTTTGATAAAGCAGAATCATTTGTTTCACACAGATTTCATCTTACAGATTGCTTTGCAAAACCAGGATCATACCCAGCTCTTGAGTTTGCTTTTAGGGTTCAGTTTTTTCTTAGGTGTTCCATTTTCAACTCTGTGTTAGTGAAACCAAGTAAAGAAGTGGGCTGAGGGGAAGGAATACAGAAGACAAGGGCAGTCATTGGCTAACTTCTCACTAATTACTTGAAAACAACTCTTATGACAGCCCAGTTTTGGAAAGTGGATATTTCTTCTTTGTGTGAAGGGGTATGCAAATGAATTCATTGGTGAAGGCATGAATGAATTAGTGAATATATAAACATGTGTGGTGAGTTGGATGTTTTCCTTTCCACTGCGTCCATATTCTGGGAAATTCCAACTTTGAGGTTAACGATTGCCTGAGAAATAAATCAGTCTTCATACAGGTTAATCCACAGACGTTCATAACTTGTACTCCCAGGGTCTAGAATGGTACCAGATATACGCTAGACATTCAGTAAATATTGGTGTTGAATAAAAAAGAGAGCCAAGGGAAAGTGAACTTTGTCATTAACTGTGGCATATTAGCAACTTAATTAACTTCCCTGAGCCTCACAATCTTCCCCTCTAATACCTGGTGTGGCTAGCTCAGAGTTGGCAAGCATCTGACCTGCATGCTGCTCCTCTACGCTCCCTGCCAGTAGCCCACCGAGCTCAGATGGAAAGCCCCAGGCAGCCACAACCAAAGGATCTTAGTTGTCATGAGATTGAATCTCTTTGACACCCCAAGACTTAGGTTTCTTGAAGATCTAGACTGCTATGGATGGGTTCATTGTAAATGGAAAGCCAGGAATAACAAAGGAATAAGTTACCCTGTTTTAGTCTCCTTCCTTGGCTGCTCAAGCAAATACCGTGCAATGGTTTGGCTTAAACAATAGGAATTTATTTGCTGATGGTTGTTAGGCTAACAGAAAGTTCAAATCAAGCCATCATCAAAGTGATGCTTTCTTCCCAAAGACTGTGGCGTTCTGGCGTTGGCTGCTGGTGATCCTTGGTCCTTAGCTTGTCACAAGGCAAGGCACATGGTGGTGTCTTCTGGTCTCTCCCTTCTCTTCCGGGTTCTGCTGATGTTCAGTTTCTGGCTGCTCCCTTTGTGGCTTTCTCTCTCCCTCTGTCTGAATTTCAATTTGCTTTTAAAGGACTCCAATAATAGGATTAAGATCCATCCTGATTGAGGTGGGTCACACCTTAACTGAAGTAAATCTCATCGAAAGGTCCTACTTACAATGTGTTTATGCCCACAGGAATGGGGTAAGTTGAAGAACATGTTTTTCTGGGGTACACATAGCTCCAAACCACCATACACCCCTTCTCCTCTCGACAGTATTCATGATTCAGGGATCTGATGTTTATGGTGGGGGAAGAGAGCTACTGAGAAGCAGTTGGGTGCCTATATCTAGAAGAGCCAAAAATTTACACATTTTTCAAAGCTGACACTATTCCTTCAAGAAGAAGAGAGACAAAGTTGGAGTCGGATGGCTAAGGTTCAGCTATCCAGAAAGATTCATGGGCCATCTGCAGAGACCACTAATTTCTTAACTTACCAATGTAAAAGTCACCAATTATTTATGGCAGGTCACAGCCTTCCCAAAAGCTGCAAAGCATCTGCCTAGAAGTACAATACATTTGATCTTGACTGGCTTCCAAAATCAAGAAGTACACATCATAGTCCTGGAGAGTCTGGGACTCTGGCACCGGAAAAGTGTTTCCAATTATTCCTCCTCAATAAACAAGGGTGTGCTATTAGGGGATATTTAGATTTGACGTCATAATAGTAATGCCTTATGAAAGGTTCAATCTACAAAGCACTTGGGATATATTAATTCAGTTGATCTTTGAACATTTCTATGAGTCAGGCTGAGCGGATATTATCTACGTTTTATCCATGAGAAAAAAATAGTGACGCTAGAGAGGTAATGTGGAGAGACCTGCATCTCACTTGGAAGCTGAGCTGGGACTCAACTTCAGGCTGTGGGCTCTGCTTGCAATACTCCTTTCTCTTTCGTGGGGCTTCAGCACTGGGAGAGCCATGTGGTTTCTGAGGACTTAGGAGAGGGATCCGGGAAGGGTTCTAGTGCGCCTTGGCCTGGCGCTCTGATGGCCAGTCCAGTTAGAGAACCTTCCATAGCAAAAGAGCTGAACAAGACATTCTACAAGATATGAAAAATGAATGGCTTCTCACTCCTAGGTATAAACCCAAGAGAATTGAAAACAGGGACTCAAACAGATATTTGTACACCAGTGTTCATAACAGTGTTATTCACAATAGCCAAAAGGTGGAAGCAACCCAAGGGCCCATCATAGGTGAATAAACAAAACGTGGTATATCCATACAATGGAATACTGTTCCGCCATACAATGGAATACTGTTCCGCCATAAAAAAGGAATGGCGTGCTGATGCATGCAACAACATGGACGAACCTAGAAAGCATTATGCTAAGTGAAAGAAGCCAGTGGAATCACTGCACGATTCTACTTACATGCACTTGTATGAATGATCAAGAATAACAAATTCATAGAGACAGACAGTAGGTCAGAGGTTACCAGGGGCCGGGAAGAAGGGATTGGGTTATTACTTAACAGGTACAGAGTTTCTATTTGGGGTGGTGAAAAAGTTTTGGTATGGATGGTGGTGATGGCAGCACAGCATTGTAAATGTAATTTACATCACTGAATTGTGCACTTAAAATTGTTAAAATGGCAATTTTTATGTTAACATATAAGTTACTACAATATATATTTTTTATCATTCTACCCCAGGATAATACTACTTTCCCCTTGCATAGCACATTACAGTTTACCACACACTTACACTCACATCATTTATTTCATTTTCATTCTTCAACAGCCCTGCGAGGAATGTATTTTTACTTCCACTTTTACAGATGAGGAAACTAAGGTTTGCAGAGGCTAAGTGGTCCATCACTCATTTTTCTGGAAAATTTAGAGAGAACGGAGGATTCTACAAAGTGGTTCTGCAGAGACATTTAAGCCTGGCTCATAGAATCTAGACTGGGGCTTTTTGCACCTTGAACCCTACCACTCTCTAAAGCTGGAAGGGTGTGGCCCTGCTACCACGATCGTGGACATTAGGAAAGAGTGTTAATGAATTGTACCAACATACTCCCAAAATCTGAGGTTCATATTGAATCTTCAACATTAAGTAGTCTAGAGCAAGGTGGCAGAATCAGTGTTGGTGGCTTTCAAACCAGTTACTGCTTTGATAACACTCTTGTTATACAATAAAGCTGAAATGCAGACTTCATGGTGTTGTGGCCGTTAGACCACCAAGAGTGGGCTCCAGCTTGCCTGTTGGGACTTGGGACCTGGCTGGCCTTGGCTAGAGATGATTTACCCCAAGGGCCCTGACTTTGGCTGCCAGTAGGAAGGCCTGGGTTCCAACAGCTGATGGGTGCTTCTTTCCAGCAAGGCAAATGGATGTTAGAACCACCCCAGATGCTATCTTAAATGTTCAGCTGTAAGCATTCCAAGAGAGTTGGAATGAAACTTTATTTCATTATGCTTCCAGGTCTGGGAATGATGCCAGAGAACTGCTCTCCTTGACAGGTTTCTTGTCACTTAGCTCAAAGGAAAAGAAAAGTGAGCTCCCGAAGTGCCAGGCTGCAGGCCTCCTTGTTGGATTTCAACACTTCTGTGGAACAGCTGAGCAAGAAGATCAGCAGAGAACTGTCACTCCCTTATCACTAGAACCCTGCAAAACTGACTGGTAAGTCCCTGTATGTTTCTTTACAAAGTCTGACACAAGGTACAGAGCTGAGAAAAGGACATAGGAGAGAGATAAGAAATCAGTTTCAGCCATAAACCAATTCTGATGGCTTGGTAGTGGCTAACAGTGCTATGTTAAGAAGGATTCTGAGGCTTTACATGGGTATAGTGGGAAATATTGTTTTGATCACAGAACATGGGCCCTAGATGGTAGATTGCTAGAAGGCTTGAAGTGTATATGGCCTAGGAAATCCTCAAGTACAAACACCTCTTGAACCATGTGGAGATGCTGAGGGGCACCAAGGTTATATAACTTGCAAAATTTAGTTGCTAAACTAGAGACAAACATCCAAGGTCTTAATTTCTAGATTACTTCTTTGGCATCCATACAAATACTTTTCTTGTGCAGGATTTAGAACTTCACAGGTTGCTTGAAATAAGATAGCAAATTAGAGGACTTCAGAATTCTGTGATAATTCAAAGATATGTATTACAATGATATTTCACTTCTCTAAGGCACAGCTATTTCAAGGTATCTTTACACCAATTGGAATCTCAAACCACTTCTTTCCATTCGTGAATGAGAACATCAGTCCTTGGCATGGCCAAATATCAGATATGCAAAGAAAGTCATCTTGTTCTTAAGTTCAACCCCTGCATATGGTTTAATCTACTTGGTCTGTTAGTACTGCATCAATGAAGAAGGGTAAGTCATGCTATGAAAAGAAAGAAGTTGCAAAGAATCTACATAATTTAATCTAACAAGCAGTTGTTGAGTGCTTATGTGTATAAGGCATTCTCCTTGGGAATTCTGTCCAACATGCAGGAAATGGGAATGGTTGGACCCAAAGACATCCCTGTCATTAGAGATGCTATTCAACTATTAGATGCTTGTGCATGGAATTTTTAAAAATTCTCCATCCTTTGTGGAATTTCTAGAAGAACTCTTTGTTAAAGGAAGGTTTAAGGAGACAAAGCTAAGAGTGAGCTTTCTCCTTCTACTTGCCACTTGGGGAGGGGATAAATAGGAAAATATCCGATGTAGAAGGTAAGGATTTTTTGGTTTGTTTTTTGATGTTATTCCTTTCTTCTTTTATTTTTTATTAGAGAATTTGTAGGTTTACAGAAGGATCATGCAGAAAATACAGAATTCCCATACACCAGCCCCTATTTTTAACATTTTGCATTAGTGTGGTTGAAGATAAGGATTTTAAGACCAAATTAATTGAAAGAACTACTCAGTCGATGTTTTCCACATTGCACAGAATTGTATAAGATCACGGTGATTAAATCATTCATTAGCCTTAATTTATAGGTGTTTTCATAAAGAATTTTCTCTTTGCAGCAGAGTTAGCTTCTTCAACTACAATTTCCTTAACTTATGATGAAAATTAAGCCTGTGTTCCCTGAACATCTGAGAAGTGAGGGAGGTGGTCCCATTACACAGTGAGTGACAGGGCCAAAATATTTGGGGACTGAAAAGTGCCACAGATGGAGGAGGGGTGCCTTCCTGCAGGAAATGGCACACCTTGTAATTCCCCCAGGAAAACAGGGTAGTGAAGAACCTGAGAGTTACCTATGCATTGAGTTTGCTCTGAGTGACAGGTAATGGCAAAGTTTGGAAAAGACTAATGTTCTTTTTCTCCATTTGCTACAAGGCTGAGTCCTCCAGGTATGTCACAGAGGTAAAAGAGATAAAGCTCTCAGGGCACGAGGGATGTAGCTGGGGAGTAACGGCATCTGTGTTAGTCAAGTTCTTTGGGCCCCTAGTGCTGCGAGGTCCACGAATGGCCTCTAACCACACATGGCTATCGAACCCCTGTAACAAGTGACCTGTGTGATTTTGCAATTGAATTTTAAATTTTATTAATTTAAATTTAAAAACAGATGCTCAATTCAGCTATTGGAAAACTTTTAAGTACACCTGGAAGAGTTTGGGTATGGAATCTACTTTTTCAACTGTAGATTTTTATGAACTCTAGATACAGATTTTCTATGAAATTTTAGCATTCAAATTGAGATGGGCTGGTAAGTGTGAAATACACATCAGATTTCAAAGACTTAACATGAAAAACAGAATGTAAAGTATCTCAATTTCATAATGTGAAAACAATAAGAACTTGCCATTTCTTGCTGGGTAAACATGGACAAGTTCCTTAAATATTTTGGCAACTTGATTTCCTCATTTATAAAACACAGTACTTAATACTTTTATATATGTTACATAGCATACATTTCATATATTTTATATTATATACTATATATACACTGTAATATGCCAAATTACACATATGGCATATATATTTAAATATACTATAATATATATTATACCATAATATTGTATAAAAATAGTCCTTGTATCGTTATTATGAGAATTAAATGAGTTATTACATATACATAAAAGTGTATGAGTAGTGCTTGGCATGTAATAAATGCTCAAGAAATATTAACTTATTTTGTGATTGATTTTTTTTTCCATCTCCTGGGAGAATGTAGGAATTTTATCACTCAAACTCAATTTATCATTCAAATATTTAATTTCAGTGATTGGGATTCAACATGCTTATGTTCCATTGGACCTATATCCCTGCAACTCTGATATGAACTTGAACATGGAAGGGAATTAATTTTACTTTATCTTTACATTTATCTTTCAACTAGGCTCTGCCTCCTACAAATGCCAGGAGGAGGCAGTGGGGAAGAGGCTTCTCTTTCAGGAATGAACAGAACATTAATTAATCAAGGGCACAATTAATTCGGAGATCTGAAACGGCACTTTCATTTCAATTCTCATAACTCTAGTTTCAACAATCCTCCAAGCTCAGGAGTGAGAAAATCACCATGTTTTTTAGAATCATTTCCAAGATTTCTTCTTTTGAGCCTGAAGTGGGAATGCCCAGGACCTCAGGAATAGGGCAAGCATTGAAGCCATTTGAATAAAGGAGCAGATGATGGACTTCAGGCATAATAAATGCTCGGCTATTCCTCTAGGACAGGGAGCCTCCTTTGCCCTGCAATGATTTGTCATCAAAGTGTTATGTGGTTATGCATAAATGTATTTTCTTGGAGGCGAGGGGGAGGCTCTTTCAAATTCTTAAAGAGCACCATGATCCAAAAATAGGTTAAGAATGACTGTTTTAGATTTTTAAAAATATATTTTAACTGCTTCCATAAAAGGCTGGTTTCTTAGCTCATTCTTGCCAACAGGTGCCAGCACTTCACTCATGTAAACTGACACCAGTGGGGGAGAGAAAGGACCAAGAGAGGATGAAGGGTGGTTCTACTGGGATGACTATCACTTAGTGCACATCTACTAGACACTAGACTGCCTCTAAATTGTGGAGGCCTCCAGGAGCAAGAGGCAGCAGCGAGATGGAACGTGCACACATGTGCCTCCGATCAGGGAACGCCTCAATATATCAGACCATCCTGCACCGCTTGAGATCAGAGGCCAGCCAACCTCTCTAGAAAGACCTTCAGCTAAGGAACAGGTCACTGACCTGGTCTAACAATCAGATTTTCCTCATGCACTGTAACCTAGGCTGTGAAAACTCTGTCCTACTGCAGCACCAGCTCACTTCTTCTGTGGACACAGAATACGGTCTCTCTTGAGAGACAGTCGTCCTGGGGAGTCTTCTACTGGTGAACCCTTCCTAGCTCTTTTGTTGCATCACAGATGCCATTTAGGCCACAACAAATTCTATTCTAGGGCCTTATGAAGACCCCCAACACTCTTCTCTGTCAAAAGAACATTTCCTTTATAAGCGCAAGCCCTAGATGTCTTCTGTAAGACTATTACAAGTGCATTTTTTTCATGAACCAGATGATAATACTTTTTTTTCTCTTTTCCTCTCACTTATTTGAACCCAAGTGGATGGTAAAATAGAAGACACCGAGTCTGCTTATCTCTGTTCCCTGCACAGAATATTGGAAATCACATTTTTTAAAAGCAACATCAAAATAAACAGAGATTCTGGAGAGAGGCTCTTAGCAGAGATGGAAGCCACAAGTTCAGCTCCCACTCTTGATGCCCAAGCTGAAGGCAATACCCTCCTCTCCACGTAAGGACAGGCTGTAACTCTTCTGGAATCCTACACTGTGCTTGGGGTCTGTCTTGCCACATATATTTTTAAGTTGTGGCTAGAAGGGTGCTCAAAAGCAGAGTTTCCCCTTCTCTGTGGTGCCCCTCCATTGCCGGCTTACAGCACTGCCGTCTTATTCTTCCTGATTCTGCCCGATGAAATTGAAAATTTCATCATCAGTGTCAGCAAATTAAACCACAGGGAGCAGAGTAATAGCTCAGAACATCCTTTCCTTGGCAAAGAGCCAATTCTTAAATATAACTTTGTAAACCCTCTCATGTTTTCAGAGACTCAAAAGGATGCCAGAGTCATTTCCTGGCATGGTTTTGACTGCTAAAATCTTTCTGACTGCACTTTAACTCTTCTTTGCAATTAATTCAAAACAGAAGAACATATTTCAATTTGGAGACTGGTTTCATAAAGAAGGAAGGGACACAACCTAGCTCAGATGCACATTTCCCAAGCAGAGAGCAGCAGCGCATGGTAAAGAGATGCTTCTTTCCATGGCTGGGGGTCTGAAGAAGTGTTTGACAGACCATTGTAATAAATTTCTCTCTTCACAATGCAAATACTAGCTCACGGCTCCAAGTCTGCACCTTTCTCTCCCTTCCCAGCAATGCAGAGGGTTGACTCTTGTTAATTTGGTTTTAAAAGCACCTTCTTTTGAAACAGAGCCACATCCAGGGAGATAAAGCAAAACCCCACTCCTCACACTAATCTAGACAAACCAATATTCCAGTATAATAGACAACTATAAATCCAATCATGGCCAAGCCATGCACTCAGCCTTTGAATACAGCCTCCCACACCCACGAGAACCCTGGAATGCACGCTCATGTGCCCGTTCCAATTCATAGTTTTCTCGGCAGACAATAGGACAAAGCTACATTTTAGCTCGGGCTGCTAATACTGGCAGACAGATGTGTAAGACTGAGGTTTACTCACCAAGCTCTTGTAAGTCCATCTTTCCCAACTACAGCTGCTGCTCCTAAGCTGCTGCCTCCACAAAAGGACTTAGCGTTGTCCCCCAGAAGAACAATGTGCTGTAATACCAGTCGATTCCTGAGAAAGCTTGTTCATGAAAAAGGTTTCCAGTTGAGCCATGTGAACAGAGACCCGCCGCACACCTTTGAATGGTATACGCTTCCAGCCCAGGAGAATAAGCATGTAGCTTTGCTTATGTTTATGGAGCCAGAGCCCAGGGGTGCTCCGATTGGCAGGAATAGGGGAAAGCACAGCCAATCAAAGGAAGCCTCCATTCCAGGGAAACTCCTGCTCATTTATTTAGCATCTTCAGAGATCACCAGCTTTTCTAGGAAGAGCTTTTCTCTTTTTGTATCACAAGGGAAAAATATCTTCATTTATAATGTCCTATGTCCTTTCACCACGTATAGCTCCCTCCTTGGCACTCCTCAATACCCCCATATTTTCCTATTAAGAACTTAAAAAAAAAAAAAAAGGCAGGAGAAAAAGAAAACCGGGGATGGGCTGGAGATAGTTCATATGCATTAGCCTCCACCTTGTTGGGAGAAAGGAGGAGAGAGCGCCTGGGCTCAATAATTACTGATTCTGTTGCCATGGAAACAGACTGGCTGCAGCGAGTTGGATTCGTGTAGAACATCTGCTGCCAGAACCATAATCAACTGCAATCTCATCTCTTCCCCTCTCCTTACTTTTATTTGATCGTGAGTTTGTTTTCGCCCTCCTTCTCTTCACATGCAGTGTTTTGTCCAGAAATGTCATGGAACTGCCTCACTTTTCACACACAGCACAGGCACGCCAGGGATGCTCGCAGATGCAGAAATGCATGCCTGCCAGAGTGTATCCCAGCAGGACTGGCACGGGCAGGACCGATACTCTAATTCCTCCTCGCGATGTAAACAAACACAAACAGCCCCTCCCGCGCCTGCACCTGCGGTACAATCTACCATACCTTTTAACCTAAAGAATTAGAAGGGTGTCTTTGAAAATATTTGTTGTCTAACAGCCTTGAAGGCACCCCCCCCCCCAAAAAAAAAAGTTTGCAGCGGCATTGCTCAGAGAACATTGAGGTGGTCCCAAGCAAACATTTAGAATGAAGCGATTAAACCAGGAGACTTGGGGAAGACTTTACAAACATAAGATCTTTAGACATGGCTCCTTCCCTGCATTAGCACCTCAGCAAGGCACCCCGAGCACAGTGGAATCTCCCTGGATTTCCTCATCCGATTTTCATTCTCTCCTAATCCTCCTCCTGTTTGCCTGACCAGATGTAATGCCTGTCCTGGATGTGCTGCCATCTTCCTCCTTACCAGCAGGGGCCGCCACTGAGCAATGAATGGCTTTATGGGCTAGGCAGGCGCTGGATTGGGTGGGCAAGGGAGGGGAGCTGGGAGCGTTGCGGTAATCTCCCACGTGGGTATGGGGAAGTCCTCAATTCTACAGAGAGCAACTGAAAATGATGTGTCAAAGAAGAATATAATTTTCGCTTAAGTTAGAGAGAAAGGAATAATTCTCCACCCCATCATCATCAGTCTTCGCATCATCACAACCTCAAGGGGAAGCTTCTCTTTCCTAAAGGTCCCTGCAAGCCTGGTACCCTCAGCCCACTGACAACACAGACCAGGCTCTGCAGGGGGCTGAGCCTGCCCTTTGCACGTCTCTGGCTCTTGAAACCAAGGTGAAGTATCCAATTACCACACACCTACTCTCTCCAATAAGCAACAGTGACCCTGGACACCCCTTATTCCTGAATGACTCAGTCCATATCTCATTTCCATCCATCTCCAAATGCTCAGCTCCGGGGCATTGTGGTTTGATGTTGGATTTACTCTTTGAGGAATTTGAAACCTGGCTTCCTATTTTGTCTCTTTGTGTCACTGGGACCTTGGGAGGGGCTTCTCACCCAAGTTCTGCCTCCCAGGCACTCAACCTGCTTATTTTCCTGAGCTCTGTGGAGATCACCTTCACCCTCCAGGGACATGGATATTTCACCTTTTCTCTACCACCTTTCTGGAACAACTCCTCTAACTTCTCCTGCCTGTTGTCCTCTGCCATAGGGACGCCTACTCTTTGCCCTCTCATCCCCTTGAGGCTGTTCAAAGCGCCTCACTGTATTATGTAAGAATATGTCATCACAACCAGGACGTCCATCAACCATAATTTAACAATTTATTCAACAAATATTTAATGAGCATCTATATACTACACACTGCACTGTTGATAAAACAAACTAACATGGTTTCTGCTTTACAGTAGATAGACTGTTGTAGGGGAAGCAAAAACTAGTAAAGTATAACTGTGATAAGAGGTTTGAAGGAGCAGCACATGGTTCTGTGAGCACAAAGACAGAGAGACTTGAATCAGCAAGGTCAGGAAAAGTTCTTGGAGGAAGTGATATTTGAACCAAGATACAACAGAATAGTAACAGTTAATGAAGAAAGGTGAGGGTTAGAGTGTTCCAGACATGAGGAATAGCACGTGCAAAGGCCTGAGCTAGCATGGAGCATGGCATCCTTTAAAACTTGTAAGAAGCCAAATGTGGCTTGATTCCAATTAGAGCAACTGGAGATCTAGTGTGCGGTGAGCTTGGAGACACACAGAGGCCAAACCAGCAGGATCATAAAGACCATGTTAAAGATTTTGTTGTTTATCCCACGAGCAATGGCATTCCATTGAAGTATTCTATTAAATGATTCCCATCTCCCGGCACACCAACATAACTCAATATTAACTCAGTATATTGATCTCAACTAGATAATAACAAGATGACAATCTGATTGAGACAGCCTATACCAGGGTATCCATAACTGGTTGGACTGATCTAGCTAGCATTTACTGAGCATTTAATATAATCCATGTACTGTTCTAATCACTTCATCTGGATTAACCAATTTAATCTTCACCATAAACCTATAAAGTAGGTATTATTATTATTATTATCATCCCTATTGGACAGATAAGGAGACTGAGGCAAAAGGAGGTTAAGGAACTTGACCAAGGTTATAAAGATAGTAAGTGGCAGAGCTGGGATCTGAACCAGGTGTTTCTAGCTCCCGTTTCTCTAAGTGTGACCCATTCACTTGTATTAGGAATCATTTGGAGTTCTCATTAAAATGCAGATTCCTGGGGCCCTACCACATCCCTCCTAACTCGGAATCTCGGAGGTGGCATCTAAGAACATATTTCCAAGTGCTCCAGGGGATTCTTAAACACACTGAAGTATGAGAATCGCTGCAAAGAGGTGTTTACATAAAGGAAGAAATGACTGTGTAATAACCCTAAATTAATCTTTAACATATAAAATGGAAAAGGGCATAGCTTTGAGAATGGAGGGTGTCACTACTCCAGACTATCACAAAGGACACCTCTACACCACAACAAACTCGCCTTCCTTTGAAGGACCGTGAACCCCCATTGTATGATGTGACCCACAGTCTAAGCTGACGGTGGGTGTAGAGCTTGGTGTGGGGCTCAGCAGCTACCCTAGTGAGCAGATTTATGAAGAAAGAACACGGATGTCTGTAGAGACCAAATTCACTGGGCAGTTCAAGATGTCATCAGACCTGCCAGCAGTTCACGTATTGCCACGGACACTGTGTGAATTGTCCTCAGATTTTTTCATCAGGTTAATTGTTTCCTAGAAAATTCGTTTTTAAGCAAAATTGCAAAGTAGAAAGAGAATACCTTTTTAGCCTTCAGTCTGATACATGCCCACCCCCACCCCACCCTCTTCTCTTGCCTATTGAAAAGCCAACAAGCAAACTCGGGCTCACCTAGCTAACCATGGTTTTCATTCTGAGAAATAAGCAGCTCCATCTACATTTCCAGAAGAGTCAGTTCACGCAGAGCCTCTGAATAAACCTCCAGACAATTTTTCTATGGAATTCTGTCTAGGAGGTATCGTTACTAAGATCGAAGACTATTTAGCGCTATTAGCTCTATTTAGCTAATTTGGCCATCATTATTGACTATTTCACCCTGTTTGGACTGTACTGATGAAAAGAGTACACTCAGGCTTACAGAACCTCCAAAATATATAAATAAATAAGGAAACCTAGCTTCTTTCAGCTTGTTATTTGAACTACTGCCTGTCACACTCCCAGGAATTAGTACAAAGCTGCTTTGCATACATCTAATGGACTTGTACTCCAGAGGCTCCAAATGTATTTTATGTAGCGTATCATCAAGCTTCTGAACACATTCAGATTTATTTATTACCTACACATAGAAGAAGGGATTCATAGCAGTAAATTTCTGGAAAATTCAGGTTACAAAATTATACTTGGGCATCTGAATAAAAATCAGAAGAAACCTCTCTTCTCATTTCATCCCCACACTGCCGCCTGTGTCCTCTGCTTTGCTTCAGTCTGCTCTGCTGGTACCATTTATTCTGCATTTTCTTGGGGCACAGTCAATCTAATGAAATTTTATTCTTTTCCATAAACACGGTTTATTACAGGTATTATTCCTAAATCTGATGTACTTCATGTACTTTTCAAATATTTTAAAAATAAATTAACAAATCCAAAAAGAATTCTGGTTATATGTCATGTATTTTTGGATCAGAAAATGGAGTGATGGTTGTAGAATAATTGCTAGACTAGCTATCCAAATTTTTTTAATCCTCCTTAGTTTTAACTGAAATGAGCATCATTTATATTAAGCACTTACAAGGGGGCTGGGGGATTCCATTTACTGGGGTATAGAAAGGTGGCATTAAGAGCCAATGAACAGCAATCTGTGTATCCATTTCAACAAGGCATGTATGTCCACTGAGAATGAATGTGATGGTAATGATTCCTTGAGATCATAGCTACACTGCTCCCCAATTTTGTTTGTTTGGTTCATTCTTACGTGTGAGGCCATTAGAGTCAAGTTGAGTTTTCAAGGAAATTCTGAGCGAGTAGCGTGTGTGCTGCAGCAGGTTCACCTCCAACTACAGCTTAGTCCTCTTAAGGCACCCTCCCCTCACTCCCACACGCTGACCTCACCCCCACCCCTGTCTCACAGAACAGCTCCAGGACAGACCAGACCAGGCCATGTCTCCTGATATGGGTTGAACTGTCTTTCCCAAAAGAGACATGTTGAAATCCTAATCTCCACTACCTTAGCATGTGACCTGATTTGGAAATAGTCATTACTGATGGAATTAGGCAAGTTAAAATGAGGTCACAATGGAGTAGGGTGGGAATCCAACATAACTGGTGTCCTTACAAGGAGTGGAGAGGAGACAGAGAGAGAAATGACCATGAGATGACTGAGGCAGAGATTGAGTTATGACACAAGCCAAGGAATGCCAAGGATTGCAGCCATTGCCAGAAGGCAAGAGAGAGGCATAGCACATTTCTTCCCTGTAGACTACAGAGGGAACATGGCCCTTCTAATGCCTTGATTTCAGACTTATAGCCTCCAGAACTGTAAGACAATAAATTTCTATTTTAAGCCATCCAGCGTGTGGTACGTTGTTTGAGAGCCCTCAGACGCTATGCCATCTCTCAAGGCTGTGAGGTCAGAAGGTGGGGCTCACCTCAAATTGGTCAGAGGTATAAAGCTAAGTTGAAATGCTTTATTTCATTTGAGATAGATTGATTTCTCTTAAAGAGATATTTCTCTAGTCATTTGGGCTGCCCAGGATATAGTTATCTCTCTGATGTTTTCACATGGTGCATTTAAGAAAAAATTATCTTGGTAAAACCATAACATAAAATTTTCATTTTAACCATTTTTAAGTGTACAATTCAGTAGCAGTAACTACATTCACAATGTTGCACAACCATCAGAATCAGACACGGTACATTTTAAAACCTGACCAAACTCAATATCTCAAAGAAACATTGCTAGGATAACTTTTATATTTCCTTGGCCCCCACAAGGGAAGATAACCACAATAATATTCCATAGAAAACCCTCCATACACAGACAACTGCTTCTCCTTTCCCCACCATTATTGTGAGATGCTCCTAAATTGAAGGTATAAAATCTGATATTCGGTCATTTATCATTAGGTCCCAGGATGCAGAGCTCTACATACACACCCTCACCGTCTGTGGACGATAAAGCAATGATGGCAGTAAAGGCACACGCAGGGCCTACAGTGTGCCAGACACCCTGGGACAGAGATACCACAAGAGCTCCCATTTTCCAAATGGAGAAACGAAGGCCCAAGGCACTTAAGTGATTTGCCTGTGGTCAATATCTAGTAAATGAAGGAATCAGGATTCAAACTCAGGACTCCGTGGAGCATTATAATCAGTGCACCACACCCTCCTCAGAGCGCTCAGCAGAGAATGGGCTACAGCAGGCGGGAGTTGCTCTGACAGCATCCTAATGCTGAGTTATGGAATACAAGCAGGAACACAAGGAAGTTTATTCCCCTGAATTTGCTAGTTTTGTTTTCCCCATAAAAATGCCTAAAAATACACAAAACCTCAAACATTGATCAAACCAGATCAACAAAATGACAAACTGTCTATAAACTGATTTCTGAACCACAAGTTTTTGTCCTCCTTCCTCCAGAACACCAACCTCTGACCCATGACTGGCATTCACAGTGTTGGAGGGTCAAGGTCTGGAAGTCTATGGGAGTGATGGACTTGACCAAGTGGAATGCACCCACCTGAGAAGAACACAGAGCCTGGGAGCAAGGGCCAATATGATGTATCTCTTATGACTCTGAGTCCCTTCAAAGGGAGTGATGGTGAAGTTCTGAAAGCTTATCATCTTTCCAGCTTAGATTTGCCAAATATATCACGGAAATGCATTCCAGAATCGCAGGCTGATGAAAAACCATGCCAAATTGAAAATGAAAATGCCAAAATTTTCAGCTTAGCCTTGCCAAGTGTGTCCACTGGCAACATGGTGGCAAAATGCAGCTGGGCCAGTGGTAGGATATCCTTTAGAAGGAACTAAATGAGAAACAGCTTCTTCACTATCAGAAAAAGGGAAGCTTCTGGACCATCATCACATCTTTCTTGGTTTACAGATCTAATGAATGATGAAACGTCTCTCAATTCTGAAACACATCAAATTCACATGTAGATAATTCTACCTTTGGAGGAAAAAAAAATAGTTTCTGATATTCTCAATCAGAGGACCAATTTCAGAGCCATTTGGGAGGTTAAATCTGTGGCTCACCATGTTTTATAAATACACCATGTTGGATGCATTTATGTTCTCTGCTCTTTCTGCTTGCAGTCACAGATTCACAGTACTTTGACAGATCATTCTGGTCTCCTGGAACAACAGGAGTTACACAGTGACAGAACAGAGTAAGCCAGGGACAAGGGGAAGAGTGTGTGTGGTGAGTCTTCTGAGCAAGAGGGAAACCAAGAAGATCAATGAAGACGAGTAAGTCTAGTTTTCCAATGTAAGCAGGAAAAAAAGGAAGATGCTAGAGATTTAGGCAGTCAGTTCCAGAGACGTCATGCATTAGTCAAAACCTGAGCTTAGGCAAGGACTGGCACAAAGGAAGCAAATTATTAGTAACCGATGCCTGAACATCTGGGCAGCAAGAATCAGAATCTGGACAAATGGATAGCTAACTATGTGTATTTGTACAGCCAGACTGGTATCTCTACGAAATCAAGGGCTTTGTGAGCAAAGGCTTTGTGTTACCCTTGTAGAGTGTGGGCAGTTCTGAGTCCACATTCTGAGGCTAGTTCCTGGGGGAGAAACATCCATCTCAGAGCCTTTATACATGATGTTCCTTCTGTAGGGCAAACATCCCCGATAGTTACATGGCTCATCCCACACTTCAGTTAAAGCTTGCTCAACAGAGGACTACTCTGACAGCCCTTTCTGAAATAACAGCCCTGTTGTTCTCTATTCCCTTAAGTTTTCTATCACTTGCAACTATCTGACATTATAATCTCACTCCCTCCCTCTCTCTCTCTCTCTCTCTCTCTCTCTCTCTCTCTCTCTTACACGTACGCACACACACAAATCTATCCTCCACAATTGCAAGAATTTTGTTTCGTTCACTGTTGTATCCCCAATGACCAGAACAATGCCTAGAACACAGCTGTTCTCAACAGATAGTTGCTGAAAGACTGAATTGATGATTCTCTAGATCAGTATCTTCAAAGGATATTCTGTATGTTAGAGGGTAGAGGGTGAGGAACCAAGAAGGCAGAACTCTGGGCTTCCACCAGAGCAAGTTCAGCTTTATATGTTGCACTTATTAATACAGACATAGAAGGTTTTATTTAAACATATGGCTTTGTGGTATTGAGGAGAAAAAACACTACTCAAGTTCAAACCTTCATTTTACAAATGAGGAAATAGAACTCAAGAGATGACAACAACATCAGGGCTGAAAGCCAGAGCAAGTGATCCCTGCCCATTCTCAATTCCACTGTGACCTACTGTCTCTGAAATGAGATCCACCCTTGTAGCAACCTTTTATGTTCCTAATATCACATGCTATTGAACAATCTGGATGTAAATGAGAATGTTCTGAGATGTGGAAGGGAGTTTGGGGGGCTTGGAAGGGAGTCCGAGGTTTGCACAGGGCCATACATGGAAACACAAGGTGAGAGCATCCACGGGGTCAGGGAACCACCTTATGGAATTTTAGGGTGAGTCCTATTTAAACCCAGGTGTTTTTACTTTGCCCTGTGGGTAAAGAAGTTGGCTTTATCAGACTCCAGTCAGGTAACAACTGTATGCCCACAGTATCAATGAAGGTCAACAAAAACCCATTACCTTTTTTGGAAAACCAACTCATTGTGTCCCTACTCATGGCAAATCAGCATTGCAGTCCCAAGGACAGGCTCATTGTTCTTAAACCCAGTCCTTCAATATCAGCAGCTTGAAAGCCTGATAACTTCAAGTTATTTTCTGCTATATGTTCAACTAAAAGTGCTTTGACAATTTCCAGGTAAGATGGTGGAGTAGGGAGTTTCAAGACTCAGTTTGCCCTCCAGGGAAGCTGGTAAACAGCCAAAAACTGCCTGAAACAACTATTTGCGGGCTCTGGAGACCAGAAGAACAGTACACCATTCAGGGAAGAGTGGAAGGAAGGGACTGATGACCTGCGGTGAAGAGCTGTGAGTACACTTCTCCACGCTGAGGAGGCTGGTGCCTATCCTCCACTCTTGTGGCAGGCTGCCTTGGGATCCAGTCCCTGACTGGAAATAAAAGTCCTCTTCCCCCAAAACGGGATGGGGGGGAGTGACAGGGGGACATGGCTGAGCACTGATCGTGGCTTTTGATTAGCAAATTTGAAATGCCGGGTCCTGGCTATGAGGGCAGCCACAGTTTCAATCAGCCCAGGACAAAAAGCAGCCAGCGGCCTCTGTTTCAACCCTGCCCTCAAAAGGGGTGGAATTGGGAGTAATTTGGAGACACAGTGCCTTCTTGTGGCTGTAGGGAACAGTTTGCTAAAGGGTGGTTCTTCCCCAAGAAAAGGGAGGGTGCATGGCCCAGCATTGTTCATGGCTTTTGATTAGCGAATTCAGATCACTGGGTCCCAGCTCTGAGCTACAGTTTCTAATCACCCGGACAAAAGTGGCTGGCACTGTTTCAATTCCATCCCTGACAGGGGCAGAGGCGGTTGATACCTAAAGTCACCACCTTAGGACTGTGGGAACAGTTGACTGAAGAGTGCCATCTGCTGGGCAGGCCAGGAGACCACAGATTTGGAGAGCCGTCAAGAAGAAGTTTGGTGTCCTTCTGGATCTCCTTCCCAGGGCACTTTGGAACAGATCTACACCCCCTTTGAGGGTCTCTGGCCCTGTTTTGAATAGCAAATACTGACTTGAGAAAGTCTTTTCTGGGGTGACCCACCTCCAAATCACTGCCTTCCAGGCAAAAGCAGCTAGAGACAATGAAAGAATTGTTAACAAAACTATAGAAGCAAATTAAAAACAAATAAAATAGATCAACATTCCTGGAGAAGGAACAAGGGGAAGGAAGTTTTCTCTTGGGGGTGAAACAATTGCACAACTAGTGCAAACTCAAAAACTGCACTGTATATCCAGAGCAAGAATGAGATGCATAACAGCCAAAAAAAACCTGATCATTCGAACATGAGATATTTTAAAGGCTATAATAAGTTGAACCAAGTGTCAAAGAAGTGCCTTATCACAAAGACAATCAATAAGAAAACCCTAGGCAAGAGAAAGAAAGAACCTCCAGAATAAACTCATCAAGATAATCAGATGCCTATACATCAGCAAAAAAAAAAAAAACACACAAAAAACAAAAAAAACAAAAATTATAAGCCTTACTAAGAAACAGGAAGATATGGTCCAGTCACAAGAATAAATTAAAACTTCACAGGAGTCACTGAATTTGGAACAATTAATTGAAGATGTTAAAAAAAATCCCCTAAATCAATTCAAGGACATGAAGGAAAATATGGCTAAAGAGATAAAGAAGACACTGTGTGAGCCCAAAGAAGAATTTGAAAAGATAAAAAGAAACATAACAGAAATAATGGGAATGAAAGACACAATAGAAG
Source organism: Choloepus didactylus (assembly GCF_015220235.1). Classification (NCBI taxonomy): domain Eukaryota; kingdom Metazoa; phylum Chordata; class Mammalia; order Pilosa; family Megalonychidae; genus Choloepus; species Choloepus didactylus. Next base: position 147,057,974 of record NC_051311.1, read on the forward strand.
ATATTAAAAATACATTAGAAGCATACAACTGCAGATTTGAACAGGCAGAAGAAAACAATCAGTGAGCTAGAAGACAGGACAGTTGAAATCTTACAGGCAGAAGGTCAGATAGAGAAAAGAATGGGAAAATTGAGCAGGGCCTCAGGGATTTGAATGACAGCATGAAGTGCACAAAAATATGCATCATGGATGTCCCAGAAGGAGAAGAGAGGGAAAAGAGGTAGAAAGAATATCAGAGGAAATAATGGCTGAAAATTTCCCAATGTTTACGAAATGTATAAATATACATGTTCAAGAAGCACAACATATTCCAAGCAGAATAAATCCTATAGGCCTACTCAGAGACACATACCGATCAGAATGTCAAATGCCAAAGATAAGGAGAGAATCCTGAAAGCAGCAAGAGAAAAGCAATTTGTCACATACAAAGCAAACACAATAAGGCTAGGCACCAATTTCTTATTTTCCATGGAGGCAAAAAGGGAGTGGTATGACAGTTAAGATATGGAAAGAGAAAAACTGCCAGCAAAAAAAATTCTTTATCAGGCAAAACTGTCCTTCAAAAATGAGGGTGAGTTTGTAATATTCACAGGTAAACAAAAACTAAGAGAGATCGTCAACAAGAGACTTGCCCTACAAGAAATACTAAAGGGACTTCTGGAGGCTGAAATGAAAAGACAGGAGAGAAAGGTTTGGAGGAGAAGGTAGAAAGATTTTCAGTAAGGGTAACTAAAAGGGTAAAAAGAGAAACAAAAATAAGATATGACATATAAAAACCTAAGGATAAAATGATTGAAGTAAGTATTCTGTATACAGTAATATCATTGTGTGTTAATGGATTAAACTCCATTAACGATCAAAAGCACAGACTGGTTGAATGGATTAAAAAAAATATAATTCATCTATATGCTCACTACAAGAAACTGACTTTAGATCCGAGGACACAAATAGGTTGCAAGTGAAAGGTTGGAAAAAGATATTCCACACAAACAGTAGCCAGAAAAGAGTGGGCATAGCTATACTAATATTGGACAAAATAGACTTTAAATGCAAAACTGTTACAATCAACAAAGAAAGACACTATATATTAATAAAAGGGGAATCCATAAAAAAGACATAACAATCATAAATATCTATGCACCTAACCAGGGTACTCCAAAATGTATGAGGCAAACACTGGCAAAACTGAAGGAAGAAACGTCCTGACCATAATCATTGTAGATTTCCCATCACTCTCATCAGTAGCTAGAAAATATAGACAGAGGATCAGTAAAGAAACAGAAAACATGAATAATTTGATAAATGAACTAGACTTAATAGACATATACAGAACATTGTACCCCAAAACAGAAGGATATAAATACTTCTCAAGTGCTCAGGGATCATTTTCCAGGATAGAACACATGTAGGGTCACAAAACAAGCCTCAATAAATTTAAAAAGATAGGAATGATGCAAGGCACTCTCTCTGATCCTAATGGAATGAAGATGGAAAGCCAAGAAATTCACAATTACATGGAGGTTAAACAACACACTCTTAAACAATTGGTGGGTCAAAGAAGAAATTGCAAGAGAAATTAGTAAATATCTGGAGATGAAGAATGAAAATGACAACACAACAAATCAAAACTTATGGGATCCAGTGAAGGCAGTACTGAGTGGGAAATTTATAACCCTAAATACCTACATTAAAAAAAAGAAGAAAGAGCTAAAATCAAAGACCTAACCACATACCTGCAGGAACTAGAAAAAGAACAGTAAACTAATCCCAAAGCAAGCAGAAGGAAATAAATAATAAAAAATTAGAGCAGGAATAAATGAAATTGAGAATGAAAAATCAATAGAGAATCAACAAAACCAAAAGTTGGTTCTTTGATAAGATCAAAAAATCAACAAACTCTTAGCTAGACTGACTAAGAATAAAAGAGAGAAGATGCAAATAAATAAAATCAGAAATGAAAAGGGGGACATTACTACAGACTCCACAAAAATAAAAAGGAACATAAGAGGATACCATGAAAACTGTATGCCAAAACATTAGACAACTTTGATGAAATGGGCAAATTCCTAGAAATACACAAACAATGCACACTGACTTTAGAAGAAATAAAAGACCTCAACAGGCCAATTAAAAGTAAAGAGATTGACTCAGTCACCAAAAACTTCCCAACAAAGGAAAGCCCAGGGCCACATGGCTTCACAGGTGAATTCTACCAATCATTCCAAGAAGAATTACTACCAATCCTGCTCAAACTCTCCCAAAAAATTGAAGAGGAGGGGACACTACCTAACTTATTTTATGATGCAAACATCACCATAATACCAAAGTCGTTAAAGATACTACAAGTAAAGAAAGTTACAGACCAACTTCTCTTATGAATACAGATGCCAAAATACTTGCAAATCAAATTCAACAGCACATTAAAAGAATTATAAACCATAATCAAGTGGGTTTTATCCCAGGTATGCAATGATGGTTCAACACAAGAAAATCAATTATAATAATACAGCACATGAACAAATCGAAGGGGAAAAACCACAATCATCTTAATTGATGCAGAAAAGGCATTTAACAAAATCCAGCATCCTTTCTTGATAAAAACACTTCAAAAGATAGGAACAGAAGGAAGCTTCCTCAACATGATAAAGAGCATATATGAAAAACCTGCAGCTAACATTGCTCAATGGTGGAAGACTGAAAACTTTTCCTCGAACATTGGGAACAAGACACTGTCACCACTATAATTCAATATTGTGCTAGAAGTTCTAGCTAGGCTAGAAAAAGATATAATAGGCATCTAAATTGGAAAGGAAGAAGTAAAACTTTCACTATTTGCAAATGACATGATCCTACATATAGAAAGTCCTGAAAAATCCACACAACAGTCTCTTCAACAAATGGTAGGGGGAATACTGGATATCCATATCCAAAAGAATGAAAGAGGACCCCTACGTCACACCCTATACAAAAATTAACTGAATAGGGATCAAAGACCTAAACACGAGCTAGGATCATAAAACTTCTAGAAGATAACGTAGGGAAGCATCTTCAAGACTTTGTGTTAGGCAATGGTTTCTTAGACTTTATACCCAAAGCACAAGCAATAAAAGAAAAAATAATAAATGGGACCTCCTCAAAATAAAAAAAACTGCTTCAAAGGGCAGCCTATTCAATGGGAGAAAATATTTGGAAACCACATAAGGGTTTAATACCTAGTATATATGAAGAAATCCTACAACTCAACAACAAAAAGACAAACAGCCCAGTTAAAAAAAATGGGCAAAATATTTGAATAGAGATTTTTCTAAAGAGGAAATACAAAAGGCTAAAAAGCACATGAAAAGATGCCCAATATTACTAGCTATTAGGGAAATGCAAATCAAAACCACAATGAGATATCTTTTTACACCTTCTAGAATAGCACTATTGAAAAAACAGAAAATTATAAGAGTTGGAGAGGATGTGGAAAAATAGGAGCCTCATTCACTGTGGGTGGGAATGTAAAATGGTGCAGCTGGTGTGGAAGATAGTTTGGAGGTTCCTCAGGAAGCTAAGGATAGAACTGCCACATGAACTGCCAATCCTGCTACTAGGTATATACCCAGAAGAACTGAAAGCAGGGACGTGAACACGTTTTCACACCGATGTTCATAGTGACATTATTCACAGTTGCCAAAAGATGGAAGCAATGCAAGTGTCCATCAACCAATGGATAAACAAAATGTGGTATATACATATTATGGAATATTATTCAACAGTAAGGATTGAAGTCCTGATGCATGCGACAGGATGGATGAACTTGGAGGACACTATGTTGAGTGAAATAAGCCAGACACAAAAAGACAAATGTTGTATAATCTCACTAATATGATGTAATTATAATAAGCAAACTCATAGATTAAAAATCTAGAATATAGGTTACCAGGAGATAGAATGAGGGTAGAGAATGGGGATCTGATGCTTAATTTGTGCAGAATTTTTAATTAATTGAATGTAAACGTGTGGAGATGCATAGAGGTGATGGTAGTACATTATTCTGAGTGTAATTAACAGTGCTGAATTGTGTGTGTGATTGTGGTTGAAAGGGGAAGTTTACGTTGTATATGTCACCAGAAGGAAAGCGAGAGGATAAAAAACATGGAATTGTAGAACACAGCAAACCTTGATGTGGATGATGACTGGGGTTAGTACAAATATAAGAATGTTCTTTCATGAACTAGAACAAATGTACATCACTATTACAGGGTGTTAACAATAGAGTGGTATAAGAGAAAACATACAAAATGCAAACTATGGACTTTAGTTAACAGTAATATTTTAATATTCTTTCATCGGTTGTATAAAAGGTACCACCCCAGTGTAAAGTGTTATTAACAAGGGGACAAAAGGGGGTATGGGGTTTTGTTTTTGGAGTAATGAAAATGTTCTAAAATTGACTGTGGTGATGAATACACAACTCTGTGAATATACTCCAAGGTATGGATTGTACACGCTGAATGGATTGTATAGTGTGTGAATATATCTCAATAAAACTGCTTTTAAAAAAAGGGAGCTTTGAAATATGAACCATGACCCCTGGGCAAATGATACTCCCACTTTTCACAAAGAAAGAGCTCTGCAACCTAATTTGGGCCAAAATTAAATTTAGGCAAAAATATAATTTTATTTTATTGCTCAGTACTTGCCTGCATCTTTCAGCTAGTAATTGCAGGAGTTAATTTGACAAGATGAATAAAAATTGCCCCCAAGAGGCAATAACCAACCAATTTGCAAGTAAAAATGAACCCCACCCCCCATAGGTCATCCCAAGGCAAATATGAAACGTGGGATCTAAAATGCATTGCCTACAATTCTCTCAACATAGACAAGCATGAGAATCGTGAAGCAAATACTTCAAATAATCACATATGTTCAGCAACGAATAAGTGGTTCTTGCTTATATATTTTTGGAGTCTACTAGATGTTAGTCATCTCAGCTGTTCTGCATATACACTGAAAAATCTATTTCACCAGATAAAGTCCAGTTTAGAAGAAGGGATTGGTCTCCCTTTATTCCACTAATATTCAGGGGTTGCTATATTGTGCTTTCACATATCACCTCACGTTTCTTTCAAGTCCTTGGAACCCATGAATACAGGCTTAGTAACTTGAAAGTAAGCTCTGTTGATTCCATTTTATCTTCACGTATTTCATTATATTTCATGTCTTTTCCCAGCAGTTTCTGCTCTGCTTGAGAACAGAGTATCTGTGTTCTTCTACGTCTGGTGCGCATCTATCTATACGTGAAAACTCTCCATGTTAGAGACCCTCCTCTGTGGAATGACTTCCATATAATGCCTTTACTTTTGCTACTGCATACATCATACTGTTCCATAATTAGCTCTTCCCAGAGCTATCCTCAGTATTGTGAACCCATTAGGGCCAGATTTATCAACACAATGCCAGGGATACCACCTCTAGATGTCTCTGACATTATAGCCAAGAGTACAAAATCTTATTGTAAACCTTTACGTTAAGAGAAGTCAGAAAGCTTTCCGAGTACTTCTCCAACATTCTACCCAACTATCATGGACAAGTTATGAGGAGGCTATCTCTGTAAACATCTCAAGTGATTCATTCCTCCTCCCACCCTATGCTCCCTGGCCTTTGAGGGAAGACGGTGTGCTGGAAAATGCTCCAGAAACCTCCTCCTCCTCCAGAAACCCATATTATAAGTAGTCCAGGTGCTGGGCCCAGCTCCATCCACAGTCTGGCTCATTGTTTTCAAAGATGTCACATCTGCCCAGAACTCACTTCCAGTTAATGAGTCTTCCTCGAATCAAACCTCAGAGGGCTTTGACCTTAGTCCCAATCACCCACAGGCTAAAGATGCTGGGCATTGGTGGAGCTAGCGCAGCTGGCTGAAACCTACATTTTATTGCAAGGAAGAATCAACAAACAGCCCGAATGTATTATAACGTGGGGTGATCGGGATCAAGGAATTCCCTCTGGACCAGCACCACTGATCAGACCACACCTGGAGCGTGGTGTCAGTTCTGTACCCCCATGTTTAATGACTGTAAGAGGATACATGTTCAGTGCAGAAAATATGGACCATTAAAAACAATTTAAAACATCGTAATCATACTATGCGGATGAAACCATTGTTAAAATCATTCAAACCTTCTTAGTTTGTATTTTCAATTAGTTAAGAGATAATTTTGCATCCTGGCTCTCCCTATGCTTGACATACTATAAAGTGTTTTCATGTATTTAAATACTATTCAAAAAAATCATCTGGAATGATCGAAAAATACTCAAACCTATAAATGTCACCATAAATCAATTTATCACATTCATATTGCTGAACAGTTGGGTTCTTTTCTTTTTTTTTTTTTTTTTTTTTGCTGTTATAAATAACAATGAAATGAACATCTCTATTCATCCTATTCTTTTTTCCCCTGAATACAGAGGTCTCAGTGTCTATGATTCTAGATAGCTGCATGGTATTGCATGGCTTTACAAATGGGGTAATCAACTATTGGGGAATTTCCCAACAAGAGTTTTATGCCAAAAGAGTTCTTAAAATTCTACTAAAATGTCAAGATTTCTGCTAGCAGAGAGGTACAAAGCAGCCTATTAGTGTCACCACAGGCACCAGTTCTTCCTTTCCTTTTTGTAGAAGGAGCTATGGACCTTTTACCCCTTAGAAACAGGGGAGGGGAGGGGAGGTAATCAACTTCCCAGCTCAGCCACAGACTGGCTTCGGGTGCAAATGTATTTGCAAGTGGACGTGCTGCCACCACCCCTGGAAAATTCAATTTGCTTTTGTCATCCAGTAGATACCACCTAAACAAAAGCTAAAGGCCTTAAGCAGAAAGAGTAGTCCTTTTCCTTTTCTCCTAGAAATACCTGCAATTTTTTTTTCTGGTATTAAAATAAATTGCCACTGTGAAGAATTACTCCTCTTTCTGTCATGTATTAGCCTCAGAAGGCCCTTCCCTTGTGGACACAATTTATTTTATGGGTTTCAAAGTTTGTTCTAGAATGTGCTTTTTTCTTTGAGAACATCACCAGCTTAGTAAGAAAATTATCAGCTACTTTTTTTTCTCCCTATCAATGGTTGGGTAAAAATTCAATTCAGGTAACACTTGCTGTGAGCTGGGGTTAAAAGCTGGGGTGAATGAGGATTAGCCCAGTGCCCAGGAGTGGAGACTAGGAGAGGGAGTAGATGATCTCAGACCCTGTTTGCAACGAGTGCTTCCAGGCTTCTGCAGCATTGCCTGAAGGCAACTATGAGGGACTGGTATGGTCAGGGTCCTGCTTATTGCAAAGGAAACTGGAAAAAAGAAGTTTCAAACTCAATGTATGACTGAGTGTATTACATGCTACAAGAAAGGCACAAAGAAAGTTTACTTCAGAGGAAGCAATTAATTCTGCTTCCATGGAAGGGCTCCTGGAAGGGCTCAAGCAGGGCCCATGGGCTGGGTCCTTTGAAAGACAGGCAGAATTTCAACAGAAAGGGTGAAGGGTCCTCCCTGCTGAGGGAACAGAGACAAGGACAGAGACTTGGAAGAGCATGACGACCATGGCATGCTCAGGGCGGGACCAATATAGCCAATTATTAATTAGTAGGGGGTAAGCTGAAGGTGTAATAGTTAAAATCGGAAAAGTGGCTTGGGACGGAGTGTGGAGTTTTGTTCTGCTGCAAGGAGAGCCAAAGGTCTCTGAGTAGGAATGTGTTATGAGAAGATCTGTGTTCTAGAGAGACATTTCTGGCAGCTAGGGGAAATAGGAAACGAGGGCAGGCCAAGCCCAGATTCAGAGAGCCCAGTTAGAGGGAGATTACTTAGCACAAGAGACGATGAGAGCAGGAAGCAGGGCATTGTGGAAGGCAGAAGAGTCCTCAGAGAGGGTGGGTCGGTAGGATTTGGGGACCCATTAGGGAGGAGAGGTGAGGAAGCTGGGGTCACAACAAGATTCCAAGTCTCGGAAACAGGGTGGGTTATAACACCACTCCTAGAGTTAGAGAGCACAGCAGCCAGGGTGGGGAGCCATGTACATAACAAATGCAGTTCCGGGCATACTGAGTTGGAGGTGTCTGCGGACCGACCATGAGGATGTGGTTTGGGAGTGCAGGAGATGGCGTGGGGTGGCATCTGTCTGCAACAGGTGATGTCTGAAGATGTGAGACTGTGTGTTTGGGGAGGGTGAGGTAGAGGGAGAGAAAAAAAAAGAAAAGGGCTTTGGGGACAGCCTATGCTTAAGGGGTCAGCGAGAGGTGGCAGTACCGGGATCTGGGAAGCAGATGGGGATGCGAGGCAGAGTTTCAAGGCGGGGAACAGAAGGAGCACTGGGGAGAGGCCTTCAGACTTGACAATCAGGAGGTTACTGTGGACCTAAATAAAGCAATTTCAGTAGGTGGACGTGGGTGAGCATCAGACCACAGCGAGTGGAGGAGGTGGGGAAGTGGAGATGGCATTCTCTCCTGGAAAATTTGGCAGTGCAGGGAAGGACAGAGATTGGATAATAACTTGAAAGATGAACAGGGATGCAAAAATATTTTTTTAAGGAGAGAAGAGATTGTGGTATATTTTTAGGCTGAAAAGAAGAGATTGAGGGGAAAGAGGGAGAATGCAAATAAGCATGAAGGTGTTAGGGATAAAAGATTCATTTTTATAAATTTTTAAATGTCTATCTTCTTCATCAGCACAGAGATTCATAACAATGTGATTTCTTTCCAGTCTTAAATTAGAACAACTCAACAACTCCTTTCCAACCCCACTTGCCTCTTGGAAATCATGTCTTTTGCGGCTAAAGAGGTTTTCAAGTAATCAAAAAACATATAATTGCATTTTAGAGTCATATTTCTCCTCAGCTTAGTTATATTTTTAGTAACCCGTTTTCTGATTAAAAAAGTGTATTGCTAGAAGTGGAACTCTGCCAGTGATAATTATTTAATTTTTTTCCTTAATGTATATAGATGTAAATAGCTATAAATAGCACATCATGTACATGTCTCGTGTGTGTATGTGTGCATGTGTGTGTGAGAGAGTGTACGTGTGGGTATGAATGTATTTCCAAAGCTACAGTAAGACTGTTTGAAGGAGAGAGTGGCCAACAGGGTCAAGTGTTGGAGAGAAAACAAATAGGACATGGATTTTAAAATGCCCATCAGAGATCATTCTTGATTTTGTCAGAACTAGCGGCTTTTGTGGCTAAGAAGGTTTTCAAGTATTAACCATAAATATTAGTGCTTTTTAGAGTCATGTTTCTCTTCTTTTGCTTAGTTATATTTTGGTGTAACAGATAATAAGTGAATGGGAAGTGAGATGAGGTGGTAAATAGAGGCAACTGTTTCAAGAAACCTGGCTTGGGAGGATATGGGGTTGAGAAAGAGTTGTTTACTTGTTCTTTAAAATGTGAGCGATTTGAGTCTGTTTCTTTGCTGGGGAGAAGGTGTCACCGAGAAGAAGAGATTGATGCTATAAAGCCAGAAAGGATAACTGAAAGGACTGAGTATCAGGACAGGTGGAAGGGATGGAATCCAAAGCACAGAACGAGGAAGCTGCTTTAGACACCAAGAGGGCACAGCTTTCACCTGGGAAGGAGGGTGGGGAGAGCAGATGGGAAAGTGCTAGAGTCGTACAGTGACGGAGGCAGAGAGGAGGGGAGCCCGCGTCTCCCTACGCCTCATCTGGAGCAGTGTCTAATGCTTCCTGTCGCTTTCCTCACCACTACTAATAACCAGCCCGTATGCTGTGATTATTCTGTGCCAGGCACAGACTAACCACTTTGCATATACTAGGTTGGACCATACACAATTTCTAATTTTGCAATTCAAAAACGGTTGCCTATTGACCATTTCATATGGTCCAGCCTAATATTGGCCCCTTTACCTTCCACAACAACTATATTAAGATCCATATGTCACAGATGAAGAAATTGAGGCACAGGGGAGTGTAATTAACCTGCCCAAGATCACCCAGCAAGGAAATGATGGATCCAGGGTTTGAACCCCACTCCTTGGGTCCAGAGTCAATGTTCTTACTATTGTATTTTATTGTGACTTGCTGACTTCGAATGATGGCAGGACAATGGTATGTGAAAAAGAAATAGTTGCTGTGAATAACAATCAAATTGACTGCATCAGAAATCAGCAGTAAATGTTTTTAGATAACTACATCAGATTTCACAGAATGCATAATTTTGAAGTCAAACATTTGAAATTGCTGTCTTTGTGGGTCAAAAACAAGTATCAGCAATTTCACATGATTCCTTCTAATACTGTCTTCATGAAATTCATAACTACCCTCCTGATTCCTCCACCATGGAAGGGTGGGGTAGGGGGGTAAAAGACTGAGGCTTCATTTGTGACAGCTTCATATGACCACTGTTTGCCAAATCTGTCTTAAAGTATATGATAATGTGAACATTTATACAAACTACTGGTACCCCACATTCAAAAAATATTGCTGTCTTTTACTCACGGTCTTAATTAACTTGGCACACACCAAGCTAATTCTCATCAATCTGGAAAAATTTTAAAAGAACTGTATATTCCAGACTGACCAGTGTCTGCTTAGCCAAGGACAAAGCTTGGGGGCAAACATCCAGGCTTGCCTGGTGCCCTGACCACAATAAAAACAAACCAAGCAGCTTTTTCTAGCACACTTTAGGGCAACAGCACCTCCAGATATACTCTTTATCACAATGAACTCTGTTAAATAGAACCAGCATCTCCTGGGCATGGTTCCTACCCTTTTCTATTTCTCCTTTAAGAACATGTAGCGGCCAAGAAGCTTTCGGACCGAACTCCATGCTTTGTGATTCACGAAATGGAAATCTGGCATTATATACCAGTGACATTTACTTCTGTGGCAGCTCAAGCGGCAAAAAGCCATATGCCACACACCTCAGCTCCAGCCAAGCCAAGCAAACAGATATGTGAAAGGGAAATAAGAAATCAGGACCAGAAGAGTTCTACGGAGGTGACTGCCTCCAGCATTTAAAACAAGCCATCACTGTAGCAAAAACCAAGTCTTTCTACTCTTAAGATACTTTGGGGGAACGCAATTTTTTCTAATTTGAGAGAACTTTGGGAACGAAAGGTAAAATACAAGAACTTAATGGTGTGTTCACGTTTGCCATTGAATAAGCCTACCAGTCAGGCACAAGTTTCTTAAATGTGCGTCCGTAAGTACCAGTCACCTAAATAGGATGGATGGCTGGAAGCCACATTTGTCTCCTGCATTGGAAGGTCTCTTGGCAGTCATCCCATGAAAGGATATGAGTGGCTATTGACATTATTTTCCCCAATGGCCTGGAAACAAGATTAGATGGGAAATGTAGCACTCCCCAACTGTCCAGGTAGGTGGATTACGCAGGCCTTATAGTGATATATTAAACAAGTGAAGGTGAAAAAGTAAAAATGAAACAGAAGGGTATTTTTTAATTAGAGGCTCCCTGGAAAAGAGAAATTCAATCCTGCAATTATTCAATGTCTTTGAGCCTTTCCACTCACCTTATGTGAAGCTACAGATGTGGGAAAACAATTACTACTGCCACTTTATTAAGAAAATAATGACAAAATCATTTTATAACTCTCTCAAAGTGTTGATATCGAGGAGAGAACTTATAAATGTTTCTCAATAAGGCCTACCTATTGGCATTTTGGGCAAGAAAATTCTTTATTCTGTCCCCCACACTGCAGAACACTTAGGATCTCTGGCCCCCCGGGAACTGAAGAAGAGTGACCACCCCCTATCAAAATGGTGTAAATTAATTACCCTTATTGGACAGGTAGACCAATACCTGTCATTTTAAATGAGTGAATTAAAAATTTCTGGCAATTCACTGATTCAGCAGTCAATCAAAAGTAATTGAGCAGATACTACTTCAAAAAGCATCTGGATATTAAGAAATGAAAGCTATGGTTCTTGCTTCCAGTGATATATTGACTTCATTTAGAAAGACAGATTTGGAGGTAAACTACTCCACAAATGGAGGATATTTGCCAAATGAAATTGTGAATCCCATGCTGCGGGGGCAGAGGCACAGGAACAATTCATTCTCACTGAAAGGGAGATGGTAACTATTTCACTGAAGTGACACTTGTGCAAAATCTTAAAGGATAAGTAGAATTTCAACAAGCAGAAGGTGGGAGACATTCCTGGCAGAGGGAATGGGCGTGAGCAAAAGCCTGAGATAGGAAAGTATTGTGGCACATACAAGGAGTGGTGGGTAGTTCAGGATGCATAAAGCCTACAGCAGGTACAGAGTGAAGATATTGGGACAAAGCAGGGAAAGTCCCTTAGGCTAATTAAAGAGAAATCTGAATTCCATGCTAAGGTGATGAAACTTTATTAGGCAGGCAATGGACAGCCACAGAAGGCTTAAGAACAAGAACTATACGGTGAGATCTATGTTGAAGGAGATGTGGGAAGTGGGAAGGTTTTAAATCGGGTAGATAAATTACTGCAACAGTTGGTGCAACAGCTATCAACAGACTAATGCTGTGTAACAAACTAGCCCGACAATTAAGAAGTTATTCTCATATTCCCAGGTCTGTAGGTGAGTTGAGATGCTCTGTTTCAACCTATTATTCTATTATTATGTGGGCTGACTGAGGCAGCTCTGCTCTTTGTGTTGCACTCGGGACCTGTACTAAAAGGGCAGTGGCTACCCAGTGATTACTTGCCATAATGACAGCAGATGTGCAAGAGCCCAACTCAACCACATAAGCAATAGTTGAGCTTCTGCTCACATCACATCCAATACACTTCACCCACCATGAGGCCACAGCAAGGATGTGGGTATTACTACTACTGCTAAAGGTTGGTGAAGAACTGGGACCAGATTTTGTGTGAGAGAAGATGAAGAACTGAACTAAGGTGATGATGAGAAAGCAAAGGACATGGTAGTGATTGAAAAGACAGGACTTTGGCCACTAATTGGTTTTCACAAGAGGGATGTGTTCTTAAGCTTCAAAACAGAAACTCACTTGCCGTGTAGGCAAGAACCTTCCTATTTTGATCACCTCTGTATTCCCAGTGCCTAGAACAGGGCCCCCCATATTGTAGAGACAGAATAAATATCTGTTGAAAGAATGGACAGGATTTAAAAGAGGTGACTGGTTGGACAGTGACACTCTTAAGATGTGGAACACAGGCAGAAAACTGGGCTGGCCACCTCAAAGAGCCAGTATTGATGAGGCTGTGTTGGGTCTATGATGGAATGAGGCAGTAACACTGAGGGTCTTCTAAAACCCGGCCACTGAGCTATAGATGAAGAAAATAAAAAGGGAGGGTCTGCTCTGAAGAAGTTGACCACTAAGTGGACAATTGCAGGTCTCTGGCATACTTCTAGGGCATGGGTGTTCACAAGGGACAGAGCCAGGGAAGCACAGAAGGGGCACCCAAGTGAGTTGTTGCCAAAGTGATAGCTGCAGGCTTGAGAAGTTTCCTAAGGGGGGTGTTGGCCTGGTTGCAAATGATATTTAAGATGACAGACTGCCTGAATGCCTTCCTCCTGCGGTGTTCCACTGAGGAACTATTATTTTTAATTTTACCAAAACTGCATGGAAAAATATGTACAAACAGCAAAAGAAGGGGGAGAGGCAGAAGAGAGAGAAGAAGAAACTAGCAATTTTGAATTCTCATCTCTCATTTTCAATTTTTAATGTAAATTTTTATCTCTAAAACAATTGCCACAAAAGAAGCAGGAGAAACCATGGTCAAATCTAGCCTTACGTTGGTACCCCCTTCTTGCCTCTCAGCCTACATCCCTTCTTCTGACAGGTCTCACCCAGCAGCTTAGGTCTATTAGGTGGTGACTGAGCGAGACAGACCAATATCTGGTGTTGAAACAGAGAGTTTAGTGTCTGTTTGATAAATTTGATAAAATGCATGTGGATAATCTTGACCCATTGTTGCTCAGAAATAAAAGCACAGTTTTAAAAAATCTGAACAGTCATATACCAAGTAAATTACCAGTTGAAATATGCAACTGAATATATATTTTAACCCCTGACCTCCTAGATCTGGTATTTTTGCAGAGGATTCTTGGGAATCACACTTGGGATCTGTTACTTTCTCTCTGCTAATGGCTTCTGATCCTACCCTCTCACTCTAATACCTTATCTCATCTTATCTAGGGCCCCTCTTTGCCCTCCATCCTCCAACCCACCCCTACACCTGGCACCCCCAGGAGGCGAATGGGAACACCTAAATGACAGCACCCATGTGCCCCTCTGTTCCACATTGGAAGATGCATCCCTTTCTAGAAGTGTGTTCTCAGCCTCCTATTTGACATAATTTACCTTGCCGTAAGAGCATGAAAATGTTCTTTTAAATATAAGAGGACTTGTATTTCATGAGAGATCCCCACCTAATGGTACCCTTCTTGGCTGTCCAACTCTGATTCTCTCTGCCCTTTAATTTAAAATGTCTAAATCTCATTAAGCCTTACTTAAAATGAAGGTAATTCCCTTTTAATTGGACGTACACTAATAAAATGGTTTCTGCGCCATGATGAAATCCCTCACGTAATCCACAATGGAATATACAATTCAGGTCATAGGAACCAGTTAACAACTCATACAGATCCCCCAAAGCGTAGTTAATAAAACGGAAAGAAGTTTCAGAAGTTACTGCATAGAGTTATGTGGAGCAATTAACTTACAGAGTCACCACTACTCTGTAGCTCAGGGACGGTCTGAAATTGAATCACGGGACCGACATATCTCACAGCTGTCTGGTGGAACATATCAATTCTTTTCTTCTCATAATTGGCAAGTCTCAATTTAGCATATGTCACACATGCAAAGAAAGATGCACTGGCTCCAGAAAACTTCAGAAATGAGAACACTATGCCTGACCTTGAACACAGAGGACCCCCCAGATGTCTATTTACTATTGTCAGATTTATTCAAAATTATTCCTGAGAATCCCTCATGGTAAATAAAATTTTTATAAATACTCCTGGTACAGAGAATGTTCAGAAAGCAAAGCATATTGGATTTTTTAGTCAACTAAATGTTAATTTTTAAGCAGTTAACCTTTAAACAAACTTTAAACAGTTTAACCAGTTCTTATGGAAATTTCCTAAACAAGGTCAATCAGTTGCAATTCTTTCTCGATGATACAGGATCCTCATATGGTAGGCTCTGCATTATGATGGCAGGTGCTTGCTCCAGGCCAGCACCGAGCCAAGGCAGTTTCTATGGTTGACACCGTGCAGAGTTCAGTCATCCTAGCGGCGGGTCCTTTTCCTATCATCTCACAGAGGAGGAATCTGTGCACGGCTGAATTGCTTGCACAAGGTCACCTAGCTGGGGGTTGAGGGGTGGGGATCTGGGCTGTTTAATCACCTTTCTGTGCCTCTGGAGATTCCCTCCAGACCCCTGCCTCACCTGCAGTGCATGGTGGGTGGGTGGGAAGGAGTGTCCACTGCCTTCGGGAACCCTTCCTACAGCTTCCTCTCACTTAGGAACTTGTCCCCACCGTGGTCAAAACCCCCTTCTGCAACCAAATTAAAGTTCAATGGATCCTTGCGCAGAAGTGCGAGAAACCTGGATTTATAGATATTTGAACAACTGTCTTGGGAAATCAAAGCAGCTCAATTATACTGCGCAACCAAGTGCAAATTGCTGCCAATTTAGGTTCTGTCTGTTGAGATTAGCACCTCACATTTGTATAGGGCAATTTACAAAGCAAACCTTTGAGAGCCTGAGCCTCGTAGTGACTCTGGGAAATTCTACTATTTTTATTATCATGGCTACTTCCAGTTTACAGATGAGACTGGACTTGGGGCAGAGGTTGAAGGACAAGTTCAAGATTACATTGTTGACAGCTGGGGCTGCACCAGACTCTTGCTGGCTGTCAGCCTTGATTCCTTCTTCCGTGCTACGCATTCTTAAGGGAAATTGGGGAGATGGGGGTGGATATTGGGTCTTGGGGACAAAAAAAAATCTTACTATTTTATGTGTAAAGCACAGATATGCATACATTACACTAACAGATACACAGCATATCTGTGATATTAAAATTTCAAGGGGAGGGTGATTGGGGGAAATAAAAATAGGAAGGTTCCCTATGGGGGTTATAATGAAAAAGAGGTCAAGAAATACTGTTCTTTACCAGGTCCTCCCTGCCTTGGCCAGGCACATGTGACATGTAATTAATACTTTTCTTTCCCCAAAATATACATGCTGGGGTCTATTTAAAAACAAGTGCCCTTTTGCAAAAGTAAGTGTGCAAAGCCGTTCTATTTCTCAGTCTTTTTATGGTCTCCAGATAGCATAATTGATACTGACAAGGAAGGACCACAGGAGACTTTGACTTCTGTCAAACAGAAAGTGTCAAATTCCATGAAAAAGAGTAACACTATCTTAAATGAAGAGCTGCAAAGCAATAATTTAAACACACACACACTAAACCATTTACTACCTATCCAATGGGAAACATCAGTGGAAAAAACAGATCTATTCATATAATGCATTTGCTTCTAGAGGAGGTTCAGTTCGCCACATGCCAAACCTAAAGACTTTTGTGAAGCCTGAGACGCCTTTTGAATAAATACTTATTAACGGCCCAGACAGCTGAAAAATGGATAACCCCGTTGTACGACATTAGGGTCCTTTAAAAGACGTCTCCTCTGCTTAAATATTCACGTTTTGATTAAAACGTACACCTCCTTTATTAGCCACACCAGGCTCAGTTCAGATCAATCACAGCAGCCCGAGATAGAATTCAAATGAAGATAAACAAGGCCGAGTCCTCCCAGGCTTCCCCTGGGCTCCGTGCACAAAGCTTCCTTTCACAACTTGCTCCGAGATATTTTACAGTCACCTGCCTCATGCAGATGAGGAGATTCATGTTTATTCATGGTGAGGGTTACAGACCACCTTTCATTCCCGAGGCCAGCTCCACGAACCAGCAGAGACAGCGTGCCGCCTGCACCGCTCAAGCTGAGCTGACCCAGCGAGGGGGCTCCTGAATATATAATTGCCCCCTGAAAAGGATGCACAGAAAGTCAGTAAGCTGGGAGCAGGGTGAGGAGAGAACGTGTTTCACTTTTTTATTTGTGTGTTTGCAGCCTGGAAGCTTTCGAACCACCCCTTTTCTGTGCCATCCCATAATAATCCATTAAATGTGACTAGCTGGTGGTTATTTTCTGTGGGTGATCTTCTGGGGTGGTGCTTCTCAGAATGTTTCTTTATGCCCTGCCCTCTAGGTCTTCCCAATTGAGACTTTTCTTTCCATTGTGAATGAGGCTCACAGCCTAGCGGGGGCAGCTGCAGCATAGTTGAAAGGGCCTGGGTTCTCCCCGTGCACAGCCGCTGCTATTTTAAGGGCTGGTTCCTGTGATTCCAACACCTCTCATGTGTGCTTTCCTTATTAAGCTGCTGGGGAGAGTTTTAAATTAGTATTTTTACTCAAAGGTGACTCTATTTTTCAACTCATGAGTTTCTTCCATATTGGTGATTTGAAAATGTGGCAATCAATTTGATCTTGGTTTTTAATGCCGATTCTGATAGCGTCTAAGGTAACACTATTGCTATAGATCTGTATTTTTACTACTGTATACTGACAAGGGCTTAGTGGTCACCGCAGATGTATGGGCAAATAGGTATAGCTCACTTGTTGGGGAGGCCTTTATTCTCGCCAGCTGTTAAGTACATGAGACTTGTGGGGCCTGCTGGTTTTTAGTCACATGGAAAAGTAAGGTACTTAATCACCTTGTTCAGAGCGATACTGCCGACATCCACAAAAATTTCAGGTTAGAGCCTATTTCTGCCAAAGTTAAATGGGTTATTAATTCAGTTCAGGACTTAATTTGGGGTTTATAGACAGCTTCACTTTTCTCTTTTAACACAATGGCCAAAAAATTTCTTTTGAAAGAAGCAATTTATTCTTTTTCATAGGCAGGATTTATCTTATTAAATACAAAGGCAAGAAACAAAACACCCCGCTTTACAACTGCATACCACATTTTACTTCCTAAAGCAGTTTTACATTTATTACTTCAACTTAATATCACACCCCCATAGGAGAGCATGATGGGATTCTGATATTCTTGGTATTTGGGTTTTTTTGTTGTTTTTGTTTGTTTGTTTTGAATTTTTAGGCAGGGAGCTCGTGAGTGGCAAAACCAGGATTAGAGCCAGGGCCACTTGACTTACAGACGAGTGGATGTACTACTCCATCAATACATGCAATTCATACTAGGTGGTGGTATTGGTTATGTCTGCCAACTAATGGTCACAGTTCACCTTTAGTGATCAACTCTACCTTTACGAAAATATTCACTGACAGCTTTTGCAGTATATTGGAATTACCTGGGGAGCTTTATAAAACACCAATCCTGGCTCCCGCCCCAAAAGATTCTGCTTTGATTGATCTGTGGTGCAACTGGGCACTGGGAGAGCAGGGTTTCCAAACCTGCCCAAGTGATCCTAATATGCAGCCAGGTGAAAAGCAGTGCTACACACAGACAGACATTTTGATTTGCATCTTTTGTAAGAATTTTTAAAAGTGGAACAGTCAGCCATGCAAGCTTTAAAATGAGATCCCCATACCTAAAATATCCAATCACTTGCATCCTCTTTCCTATCCTGCTCAAAAATGAAGGCTTCAAAGAAATGATTATGGGCCCACTTGCGTGCCGAGGTATCCAGCTGCCATTTAGCTATTCTATAATGCCGATGAAAATGAATAATGCATGCTCTAATATATTGGTAATAAAAGGCAAAAACATAGAATACAAACTCAATGGCCTGAATCAATGGATTATTCTGCTGAGATTGCTATATTGAGAAACTGAAAGAAGGTACTTTTCAGAGCATAAATATTTTAATCACTCACTAATTCTACTTCTTTTATATAAATAAAAAGAAAACATTCCATCTGCTGCTTTTTTAAGTCTGGAGGAGCAGGAAGACAGCTGCTTTTCCTAATACTTGAAGCAGTGGCATTAACTACTGAGAGCTAGAAATCTACAAACTGGGGTCCCTAAGCCAGACAGATTGTAGAAGCCATTCTTGCCTCTGCTGGAATCTAGTTTACTTTGTTGGACAAATCAAAATTTCAAATTGAGAGAAACACTGCTTCTCCAATGATAAGGCAACCAAGGCAGGGGGCTGAGCTCTTCTTACAGACCCTGGGTCTCAGGGTTCACAATTAAACCCTTCTTTTCTGCTTCCATTTAGGTGAGAGCTTGAGATGGTATCCAAGAAAGTTCAGGCAGTATGTTCAGAAGAAATTCTTTCTTGTGTTGGGCTCTTTTAAGATATTTCTGAATTCAAGTTTGGACAATATTAGAGAACAAGAAAAACATGAAATCTACCAGTAACTCCAAACTCGCATTTGTTCCTAAATCCAATCTCTTCAGCTACCAAGTGAATAACAAGAAGAAAAGCAGACTGATTTAAATTTCAGCTCTTCTGTCTTCTCTGGTTTATCATCAGGAAAGCAGAGCAGTGGCTAAAGGGCAGGCAGCAGGAAAACATCAAACAGAGTAATCTTTAAATTGAACTAGTGGGCCCTTCTCTGTTACAGACTGTTAGGCGGAACAGGGGAAAAATAAAGGGACATAATTACATCTGTACTCAAGTAACCACCAACACAACACTGTAAAGTGCTATTATGTCCACCAGCAAAAAGCAAAAACAAAAGAAGCTAATCTTTCCATGCTTCATTATATTTTAAATGACGAATCAAATACACATTGTGATAGGCAGCGTAATGGTCCCCCAATGATGCCCATTTCCTAATCCCCAGAACCCCCAAATATGTTACCTTACCTGGCAAAGAGGAATTTAAGTTGTATTAAGGAATTAAGGAATTAATCAAATGAAATTAAACTAGGGCAATTATCCTGCATTATCCAGGTAGGCCCAGTGTACATACAACAAGCCTTCAAATTGGAAGACTGAGGCAGAAGAGGAGACCGGAGTGATGAGATGTGATCTGAGAAGAACTGGGCCTGCAGGTGCTGGTTTTGAAGATGGAAGAAAAAGAAAAAGAGCCAAAGAATGCAGGTGGCCTCTAGAAGCTGGAAAAGGCAAGGAAACGCATTCTCCCCTGCAATCTCCAGAAAGGAACACAGTCCTGCTGACACGTTGATTGTAGCCTAGTGAGACCCATTTTGGACTTCTGAATTACAGAACTGTGCGATGATAAACTTGTATTATCTAGGCTGCTAAGTTTGTGGCAATTTGTTATAGCAGCAATAAAAAAACTAATACCAACACATGATTTTATACATACATATATATATGTGTGTGCTGGTTTGGATGTATTATGTCCCCCAAAACTCTATGTTCTTTGATGCAATCTTGGTGGGCAGATGTATTAGTGTTGATTAAGTTGGAACCTTTGGATTAGGTTGTTTCCATGGAGATATGACCCACCCAACTGTAGGTGATAACTCGGATTACATAATTTCCATGGAGGTGTGCCCCACCCACCCCCCTATTCAGCATGGGCCTTGATTAGTTTACTAGAGCCCTATATAAGAGCTTAGACAGAAGGAGCTTGGAGAAGCTGTAGGTCGGAGACATTTTGAAGATGGCCATTGAAAGCTGAAATTTTGGAGAATGCCATTTTGAAACGCAACCTGGGAGCCAACAGATGCCAGCCTCGTGCTTTCTGACCTAACAGAGGCTTTCTGGATGCCAATGGCTTTTCTCCAGTGACGGCACCCTACTGTTGATGCCTTACTTTGGACACTTTATCACCTTCAGACTGTAACTTTGTAACCAACTAAATCCCCTTTATAAAGCCAATCCATTTCTGGTATTTTGCAAAATGGCAGCATTAGCAAACCAGAACTATGTATGTATGTGTGTGTGTGTGCTTGTGTGTGTGTGTGTGTGTGTGTGTGTGTATACATAATGACTTTCTAGTTACAAAAATAAGGTATGCATATTACCAAAGAAAGCAAACAGAGAAAAAATATTTAATGCAGAAAATTAAAGTTCCTTATCATTCCCATCCTCCACCCCCCTCTGATATCCAATCCACTCTTGCCAATGGGTATCTGCGCTCGGGGTGGAACTCTCCACTGCTCAGGCCTCCAGCTGCCTGCCCACAGCCATAGACCACTGTCACTACTAAGCAGCACCCACATGACCCCAGGTTTTAGTTTATGATCTGTAGATAATGCAGAAATTGGATACTGGTGTCACAGAAAGAAAGCATACCTGAAAGCTGGCTCTTAGATCTTGCTAAAGAGAGTTTTGTAGACATGTATGTTAATGATAACAAAAAGTTTCAGAATGATCCTTTGTGGGGCTTACTGTCACCTGGCAGCACGTACCTTTGGGCAGGCAGAAAATCATCACTACCAACCTGAGCACACTGCCAAGATGAACCACAGGAACCGGGCCGACAGCCATGCCCACCTCCTGCAGCCTGTTGCCTGAGGCTTCCTTTGCTAACAATGCACTCTCGGGATTTAACTGCAGTGAACTGTAACTTCTATAGGATTTGAGTATTTGAGGGCTCATCCCCTTGAACCAGTCCCCTGCAGGACTTAGGGAATATTCTTCCATGCACCGTACCTGTGCATATGTCAACAGCACTAATAGTTGCATTATTATTATTTACAAGCATGCAGATTTCCCTAATTCAGGAGAGGCAGGCTGAATGAAAGCCTCTCAGAAAGTAGATGGACACCTGATGCCAGAACACATGGCCCAGTGGGGTCTCCTTCTCCTAAAAGAATAGGTGTCCCGAGTATAGCAGAGCCGAAGCCAATGGCTTTTATGCTGCAGGCCATGAAGAGCTGAATCCATCCAGGGGCAAAATACTTATAGCCATCTCATAGATTCTTGATTTAATTCTCCTCCTTTTGGCTTCCTCATCACATGGGCCTCCCTGCTCCTTCCTCCCTCTCTCCCAGAGATGACTTGTCCCTGACATGCAAAGTATCTCATAATCAAGTGACATAGACTTAGGAGGCTGCAGTTATAATCACAAGGATTATACCACCCGGTGATCAATGGGCTGCTTTCCTCTACTTCTGTTCTTGAATCCCATTGCTCCTCAGGCACCACTGCTTGGGCACTGGCAGCTCTAGATTGTAGCTTCAAGATAGGTTCTCTTTGTGGAGGACATTTGTGGGAGCCTATTTCAATGAATTAAATCGACGACCCAAGATGTAAAGTCAAGATCATCAGCATGACTGCGATGGAGCGGCGTCCGGCTGCTATCACTGCAGTCAGACCATTATGGAGACAGTCGGATAACAACCTGACTGAGGCTTGGGGAGGAGCAACATTGCCCTTTCTTAGTTTTCTTTCTTTTCAACCAGTACCGGCTTCAGACACTACAAACCAGAACAGCATGGAAAAGAAGGCTGGGACGTAAATTCCGAGAAAAGGTGACAGGGAGGCAAAGACCAACAAGAACATTAAAGAACTCAGATGTTGTGTTAGGTACCAGGCACCAACCCGTGATGTCCCCGCAGGATGACTGTGAGGCAGACTCTGGGACCCGACACTGTCATCTGCTGAGGTGAGAGTTTAGAAACAGTTACATCCCTCAGCACCAGGTGGTAGGTGTGGATGATGGGGCTGGCCATACACAGAGCCATATTGTAGCAGAAAATTACAGGCAGTAAAGACTGAAATACAGCAGTCCCAATCAGCAATTATTACCAGCCACGCCATTACTGTTAACCAGGCCATGTCTTGTTATTACGATGAAGGTTTTGTATATCTCTAAAAAAGCATGCATGATGTTTCTTCTTGTTTTGAGTTGGTTAACACTCTTCCCTCCACCCATAGAAACATGAAATTCACACATAGAAACGTGAAATTCACACTCCGGTGAGAAATTACAATATAAAAACCAAAGGACACCTCAGTTTAACAAATCAAATGATTACCGTACGCCAAAAAATGCTATATATATACATAATTATTCAATTCCCTGAATGACCTCTTTCATTTTGATAAAAATTCCTTTCGACCCAGGCAAAAGACTATCTCAACACATCCAAAATCCACAAAGAAACAAACCGACCTAGATATAGCACTCTTCCTGATCTCAATCTCTCCTTGTCAGTCATCCAGACATGTGGAGGCAAGGCACATTTCCCAATATACCTTGCAATAATAACAAGGCCTCCCAAACTAATGCCAGTAAAAAAAAAAAGTTCATCCAGACAAGGTTCCCCTAGAAATGGTCTCTGCGGGTGGCTTGGGTTTGGTTAGTGCAAAGGAACAAAGCTGCTCCAGGCACGTCCCTCAAAAAAGAAGAGCATCATGGACACACAGCTTCATTTCTTTATACTTATGTCTGCCTTTCTCCATTCTCAAAACAACCAAAAGATCAGTCTGTCTCATTCTCCCACCTTGTCAACTAACCTCCCACACACAGCCCTCCCTGGATGACACGGGAAGCCCTTTCCTGTCCCTCAGATCTTCCTTACCTTGTTGAAGTCTTCAGAAGTTGCCCTCATTTCCTTCCAGGTCTTGTTCAGGAGCTGGATACAGATGCAGAAAAACTCCTCAAAGGATCTGTCGTGGGTGAAGAACATCGGGTGGAAGTCGTTGCAGGTCTCACTAGCTGGAGGGAAGAGAAGGGAAGTAAAGGAGGATGTTTCTAAAACAATGAAGTGAGAGGACACAGCCAAATGGAGGGCCCCAAAGAGAGCCAATGGGAGGCATCTTTGCTTTCAGTGACAGTGGAGAAAAGGCATTTTGAAAAAAACAGCCAAAGGATAGCCTCCACACAACTTAAGATCAGATGGTCACACCTACTGTTAGGCACATATTTCAACTAAAGGATGTCAGCTCCTAACCCAGCCCAAGATGTGACCCTTACCTCATTGTTCCACGATCCCTGGTGTTGAACACTAGCCCTGCATCTGACTTCTTGACTTTTTAGAGACTATGCCCTCTTAGGCATAGCTCCATCACCCTGAATTTCCCCATTCTTAACCAAATAACTGGCAGAAGATGGACTTTCCTAAATATACAATTAATTGCCAGAGTCTTCTTGACCATTTCTCCAGGGGGTTCTCCCCCCTCTTGTGGCAGTGGTCAGGGGACACCTGAAATCATTAACCATGTGATGCGTTTAACCCTTTGTTCTACATTCCCAGGCACGGTTGGCTGGAGGTCAAAGCAACCAAATGGCTTTGAAGGCCACGACTCATCCCATCCTGGACAAAACCACAAAGTCAGTCAAGGCTGCCTTTGAGCCTCCCCATCCCAGAGCTTCCTTGGGTCAGATCCTGTGCTCGGAACTCGAGGTGTGGCGCCTCTCTCCTCCTTCCAAGACCGGCACCCCAACCCTTCCAGTATTCCCAGCTCTCTGTCAAGCTTACATTTGAATAGTCATTTTACAGACATTATACCTCACTGATCTTTACAATGACTCTGGAAGGGACCCAGAGCTGTCTTATGGGTGAGGACACAGTGGAGCCCAAGGAACCAGGTTTTGTGATTCCCCAAAGCCAGAGCTCTGAGGTTTTTAAAACAAATAATAAGCTGCTACATGCAGCAGAAGTATTTCTATTTTAATTGGAAATTCTTTAAAGACCAGTTAGTCTTCAAGCCCAGAATGGGGGAATTTCAGGATAGAATGAAGGTAAAGGATGGGAGGGAGGTTTATAGTAGAGGCCTCTGTATGTGGGGAGAGCCGGGTGCCTGGCCTGTGGATTCTACATAAAGAAAATCCTCTGATGCAGCCCCACAGCAAGGCGAACTCTGATCAAACCCAAGGGGAACAGGCCACAAGACTGGGCATGACACAAATACTATGCTGACCTCTTCTATCTTCAACCTTTATGAGTACAGTGAATTCCAGACCTGGAATAATTTAAAACAACAACAAAGTGGTGCATGTTTATATAGCTCACCCCTTCTGATGGGTGCAACCCAATCAGAAGATATGTGAATGTTGTTTTCTTCCAGACAATGCAAGGGCCTGGGCTAGCAGCAACGCACAGTCATGTGGAAAGGGTGCAGGACCAGAAAGCAGAAGTTTTGGGTTCAAGTCCAGTCAGACCAATTATGAGCAAGATACTTCACCTTTCTGAGCCCCAACTTTCATAATAAAAAAGAGTAACAGAATCTTCTCGGCCTTCTCCAGAGGCTGAGAGGGTCAGGTGACATGATTGACAGGGAGGTGCTTTGGAAGGTTAAAACTGACACAAATACGAACAGAGGTGGTGGTGGTGATAAGGAATGTTGAACCAGCTTACCCTTTCCAGGAACATGGGCTGTTCTTTCATTTTCCCTCAATCCCTACTCAGTCCTGGTCACATTTCAGAAATTAGGGCAAGAGCTTATAAGCCACCCCAACTCCCAGTGTGTGTTTCTGGAAGAAAGATGACAAATCTGAAGTTCTGACCTGAGACACCAAGCTATTTAAGGAACTTGGAGCATAAACACAGGTGGGTTGTGCTGTTTGCTGCCCTGGGCGATGAGCTGTCAGCTGCACTTTCATAAGCACTGAAGCCAGTGGAATTTACACATCTACAGAAGCACCTTCAAACACCGTTGCCATCTAAGAACTCGTTATTAATCACATTATCACAGTATCTTTTTCTGGCCTAGTGTGATTATATGTGTACTTTATGCCCTAGTTAAAGCCTTGATGGGCCTACTGGAGCTGAGATAGCCAAACAAAACTGAGACCCTCCAGGTCGGCTCTTGCTTGGCTGGAGAGGGAGGGAAGCAAGTGCAATCATAACGGGTGGTATTTATTAGATGCATATTGAGTACACAGTGGTCCACAGGCCTTATCCTCATATTTTGGCTCTTCTCATTTTATATATGATGAAGGTGAAACATGGAGAAACTACACCTTCCACCACAAACTTAAGTGGCTCCAAATGACCATTTGAAACCCACAGTTCAGTTGATCCAGCAAGCAAGTGTCCTACCTTAGTTGACATCAAGAACTTGGGCCATTTCCTTGTGGCTGCTGCTCTGACAATTAATTTCTCCACCCACCCTCCTATATCTCATGCATCCCTCCTTCAACACAAACCATGGTGGTGACCTCCAGGCCAATGGAGTCCACAGAAGTGTCCAGGAAGTACCTGGCGACTGGACCTGGCCATGCGGCAGCAGGGCCAAATCTGGCACCACCACAGCTTCCAGCAACGGGCCAGGCACTGACAGGGGACTCCATCGACATTTTGTTACTTATTTCAACAAGCACACGGGGTGTGTTATTAATTTCTTTCTTTTTTTAAGATAAGAAATGGGAGATTTACAAAGGTTGGGGACTTGCCCTAGGACCCCTGGCTAATAAGTGGTGGAGCTGGGATTCAATCATAGGTTGGCTTGGCTCCAAAGCCCACTGTTTCCCTATGATACTCTATTTCCTTGTCTTATTTTCCAATTACCCCTGAATCCCTCATGCCCCCTCCCCCATCCCAATATACATACAAACCTGAAGTAACTGCTTTTCCACCCATCAGAGATATTTATGAAGGAAAATCCTACAAGTGGCATAATCTTAACTATTAATACTTAAGGTATATTTGGAGCTCCTCTGCTTCTCTTACTACTTGTGGTTCAGGTGGAGTTATACTCAAGTCAACAGGGTTATACCACTCTTCCGAATTGTATTCAGATTCTTTCTGGGTCTGGGAAAAGCTGCACTCTTGACTCAACTCTTCTGGGTCCCCAAGAAACAGTTCCACCAGGGTCCTAGCTTCTACCAAACCTACACTTTCATCTTCTCAAGACAGTCTCTGTGACACATCAAGTTCCTCCAAGTAGTCAGTCATTGTGTAGGAATCACAGTGGGTGATTATATTTGATCTATTTTAAAAAAACCCACAAGTTGAGTTCCATGTTAAGAGAACCTCACTTTTGTTCACGGCAATAATGTGCCACTAAAAACTCTACTTTCTAATCTCCCTTGCAACTAAAAGTGGTCATTTGGCCTAATACCAACCAAGGTACATAAGCAGAAATTGCTGGAGAGTTTCCAGAAAAGGCCTTTAACAGGGGGTGGACTTGGTGAGATTGCCCCTTTTGCTTCTTGCCTTCACCCTTCAATTTCTTCATATTTGTAACACCAGAGTGATGGCCAGAGCACTGGCAGCTATTTTGTCAGCATAAAAATGAGGGCTACACCCTAAAGATGGTAGAGTAGACAGGCAGAAGGAGCCTACATTCCTGATGACACTGTAGAACCACCACACCAACCCCGAACTGTGTACCTATGAACTTCTCTGTACATGCTTTGTTTAACTCACTGTTGTCAGGTTTTCTACTACTCTTAGCCAAATGCAATTATGATTGCTATGCAAACTTAAATACACAGAGCTACACCAGCATTAGCATTAGATAATACATGCTCAAGGTTACAAAAGGTGATAGAACAAGTGAGAATGAGGACACAGGACAGCATAATGCCTATAATTACACTGATCTGCATCAAATATCTAACGCTCCCTAGCATGCCATGTAATGTTGGACAATTAAATTCCCTGAACCTGTTTCCTTATCTGAAAAATACAACTACATAAGGTTTATATGCATTGAATTAGACTGTATGTGAAGTGTGTGGTAAGATGCCTATCATATAGTACAGACTTAGTAAACGGTAGTTATTTTTACCATTATCATAATTAGTAGTTATTTTAACCATCATTGTCAGTACAAATAAGCTTCTTAAAGATGTCACAATTCTACCAGATGAGGAAAGAAGGAGGAATCAGATGAGTGGCCTCTGAGGTCCTATAGCTAACCCATCTCTCTTGTTGGTTAAGTCAAAGACCTATGGAAGTATTCAGAGCCCAAAGCTGAAATTTTACATGCTAACGGCACATGCACCCATTATTGGCAATGGCAAATAGACACTGCCTCCAGCAAAACCAGCATCCAACTCTTTCCACTGCACTGTTATGAAAATAATGTAAATTTTAGAATCAGATGAGCCTTGATCCAAGTTCTCACTAGCTTTGTGATGTTGAGCATCTCTCTCCCTTGGCTCCCTCATCGGCAAGAAGGAAACACTACGAGTTAGTTGCAATGAAGTAAAGTGCCTGACAGAGGCTGGCCCATAATACAGAGAACATCCGTTTAAATTCCCATCATCTCCTTCAAACCTAAAAACAATAACTGACTCTCATAGGCCTTTTGAAGCTGGTGGTGAAACAATTCTTGCTAATGGGCCATTAAAAAAATACTAGAAACAAGGAGACAGTCAACTGGGTTGAGGCCTGCCGCCTGAATTAATGCGTTAGCCTGCAGGCACTCCCCATTTCAACCAGGGAGCAGAAAAGGGAACGTGGTGGAGAGTGGAAGAACAGGAGTCACAAAGCAAGGATAATGGAGAAAGTACTCAATTTTCCCTGTTTTTGGTGTTTTGAATCCACAGGCCTAACTGACTAAAAAAAAAAAACAAACAAAAAAAAACTGTCAAGATAGGCGCTACTCATGATAAGACCACGTTAGCGTCATGACACATTCACTGCAGGAGTGATCTCCAAGATGGACTAACAGTCATGTCTGTGTTCTGTAGTTGCAAGTGGCCAGCATTGGGAAAAACTTCCTTAGAGATATCATGGCGAAGAGAGGTGATGAGCGGAGCTATAATATAAAAATTCTAATCACCAGCATTTGCTGAAAACCATGTGCTGGGCCCTTTTCTAAGAGTTTTCCCTGTTTAACTCTCCTAATCCTCAATAACAATGAAGGTACTATTATATCCCCATTTTACAGATGAGTAAACAGAGGAATAGTGAAGTTAAGCAACTTGGAGTGGAAGGTCCAGGAATCAATCCCAGCATTCGGTCACCAGAATCAGTGTCTTCAGTCACCATGTGAAGGGAATGTCTTTCCTGTCATCCTAAACTTCTTTAAAAGACTTGTCCTTTTACATTGGGGAATGGGCGAAGAGCAAATCAAGAACAACTTGGTCTTCAACATGTTATGCAAGAGACAAGGAAAAGGCTTTTCATGTACTGTGGGATTTATCTCTCCTTGTTTGAAGGATGTTCCTGTGTTAGAGGCAAGGATAAAATACAAAGTATCAATGCGTTATTCCCCTAAAACTTTCAAAATGAAGATATTCAGGATTGAGGATTATCAAGTAGCAAGGACCCATCAGATTATCTGATGATTTTATCCCTTCTTATTTTGTAGATAAGAGTAGCAAGACAGACATAATGGCTCAGCCCAAGACACATGGGGGCAGGGACACTGAAGTCAGACTGCCTGGGTTCAAATCCTGGCCCTGTCACTTACTGGCTGCGTGCCCTGAGGCAAGTCATTGCACCTGTCCATGCCTCAGTTTTCTCATCTGTAAAGTGGGGGCAACAATAGTACAAACTTCACCTGGTTGCTGTGAGGGCGAATAGAACAGTGACTGGAACAGCGTGAGGATAATGCAAGGATGAGCCAACATGCATCAAGCAGATCATGCCCCAGGCCAGCTCACTCATTAGCATGGGCTTCCATTGGCTTGCAGGCATGGCTGAGGTCCTGAGAATGCAGTCCTTCATTCAGAGTTTAAGCAAACAAACAAAAACAGCAAGGACAAGGTTCATCATTGCGTTTTTAAGGAAAACAAAGAGACTAATTGAGAAAAAAGTATTGAATTAGCAGGCAGTGATTTTATAAATGAAATTTAGAAAAAAACTTTCAGTGAGATAAAAATAGGGAGACTTTTTTTAAACACAATTGTTTTTAAGCCCACTATTTTTAACACAATGAGATTCTGCTGTATAAAAAGGAATCAGATAAATTGTCTCTTAAATCTGGAATATTAAGATATTTTCAGGGCTTAGGGTACAAAAATTATATCAATTTGCTGAGAGCTAACTTATTTATAAACAGGCTGGCTTTGAAAGCAACTATAACCTACAGACATATGTGTTAAAAATAAAAATAAGAATGCTCTACACTTAGGTAGCACTTTGTTTTTCAAAGCAGTTTTATTTCAGTTTTGTAGTGGATAATGTGAGGGGAGGGAGGAATTATTATGAGTCTTGGAGAGCAAGGACTGTAGCAGCAGTGGAGTGAACAGGCAATGAAAAAGGGGTCTGGGGAACTGGGTTCCAGCACTGGCCCCGTAGCCTTAGAAAGGACATCTCAGCCCTTTGGGCTCCAGTCTTCTTACCTGCAATTTCTTATCTATAAATGATTTCGAAAGTTCTTGCCAAGTCTAAAATTTTAAGGCTTTGGATTCACACACACACACACACACACACACACACACACACACACACACAGACACAGACACCAGATAATATATCCTTAACACGCTCTTTGTCTCCCAGTAATTACAGAATTTGGAGACCATGCCTGCAATGAACTTTAGTTGTAAACTAACATTTCCTTTATTGATGGTTACACATTTCATGTAGGGGGTTAAGGCATCAAAGTGCCATTTGATAGACAGTAGTATTTACTCTTTTCTTCCATAAGAAAATTGTTAGTTGTTTCACATCCTTTCAACCTATTACTACCATCTAATGCAGGCCATTACATAAGAAAATTACCTGACTAAAGCGAGAATGACAAGATGACACAGGAAAATGTACATAATTTTGGCTCTTTCTTGGGAATTTTCCAGAACATAAATTTTGAGATGCTGAGAAGTTTGTTCCAGGCTTTCTATAAACCTGGTGATGCTAAGAGAAATTCTGAACCCATTTGCAAATGACTACATGAACACAGATTTGTGAGGCACTGGACAAATTCTGAATATTTAATTTCACCAGCAACGGACTATGGGAATGGCGCACTCTGAAAGGGAGGTAAGCTCTGGCCTAACAAAAAGGGCATTTTGCCTTAAAATTAGGAATTACAGGAAAAAAGGGGGAAAATCATTTAAACACAAAATCATTTATTACATGAAAACTTATCCAGAGCAGTTCTAAATCTTACTAATTACCCCAGCATGGAAACTCAAATTAGAGTTATTTATGGTTCAATGGGGTCAGTTTAGATAATATAGTCATGAACTCTCAGACACAATGTGTACTTACACCTCTGCAGAAAATCTTTCCCTTGTGACCTTTGAGTTTTCTATTTTTAGATCTGGTATTCTTTAACAGTTTGATTTGGGAGGGTGGTACTGTGTGGGAAGATGCTAAAAGTTCAGAACCTATTGTAGGTGGGATAGGTGAAAAGAGAGCGAGGGCACAGAATTTCAAGCCCCCCCCCACCCCTCTGCCAATTTTATATATATACATAAATGTATGTACATACATTCAACATATATAAATGTATATATCATCTAATATAGAAGCTACCACCCCTGCTATTTTAGGACAGGGGATCAGAGGCTTTGAACCTTCTCAGCTCTTCCCAGCTCCCGAAGTCTTGTTTAACAGAACTCTGCATATTCTTTTTTATCCTTTATGATGCCTAAAAATAGTATGGAATCTACACAGTAGCTAATCCGATGTTTCATTGTTCACCTTCCTTATGGACCTTTTTAAAAGACATGGAGAGAGAGAGAGAAAAAAAAAAACCAACTAGCATTAGGGCTGAAAGTCACACTTATAGCACCAAAAGCCAGCCAATTCAGCGAGAAGGATCTGAGGCCACATCCCAGGCAAGCAGTGTGTGTTCATAAAAGAGCAGACGTTCAGCAAGCAGTCAGGCTGGCTCGGGTGCAAATCTTGACGTTGCTTTTTAATAGCAATGTGACCTTGCCTGACTTACAATTCCTCTGGATCCCATTTCATCATCATCATTAAAGAAGGAAATTAAAAAAGAAGACAATCTCATCAGGATGCTGTTAGGATTAAATGTAAAGCAATTAATATATTAACTGAGCTAAAATATGCACTCAATAAATGTCCGTTATCAGTTTTAACAGCAAAATGATTATTGCACTTAGCGAAAATGATGTTTGTGAGAACAAAATAAAAACGCATGTGAAGTGCTTAAGCTGCAGACAGCCAATAAATGGCAGCATTTATTAAGAATACTGGGTACTCATTAAACACAGTAAATTTCATAACAGAGGAGCCTTGTCAATTTCACCTTTATATTCCACTGGAATTTGGATGAGTGAGAACTTCTACTTAAAGGTAGTGATTCAATTTCGGGAGTGTATATCCTTTATTTTCCAATTCCCTCAAGAATGATAACAATGATTTAAAAATAGGAATATGTTTGTATCCTCCCTAGCAACCAAAAAAGGGAATCTCCACACTTCAGAATTTCTATATGACGCAGGCAAGACTACATCATTGTCTTGTAGATCATAGTCTTCTACATCACAGTTTTGTATCTCAGCTCCACTGTGAGATAAAAGGGATGAGTTCCCAGCAGACCCCCACTTATATCACCAAAGACAGACCCAAGAGCTGGAGGGAAACGCAACCCTGGTTCAGCTGGCAAGAGGGCAAATTGTGCATATTGCTGAAAAGTGAACCAAATAGCAGATTCTGCACCATCTGGGAATCCTGCAGCAGTCTCCCCTCCAGTACATAGAACAAAAGGACACCAAGGCTGGATGGAAAAGAAAAGAGACTTGGAAGGAAAAAAAAAAACAAAAAACAGATAACAGTATATAAAAATAAAAGGAATTCCAGAGGGCAAACATAATGTCGACAAAGAAGTGACAACCTTGGAAATAAAATAAGAAAACTTCTCCAAGCACAACTAGTAATTGAATCTTGAGAGCCAAACAAATCACAGAGTATCAGGCAAAATAATTTATACTACACAGAGAATAAAATATTTTCCAGAGCCATTGGAAAATCTGTTCATATAATAGGTCAAAGAGGTCAGAAGGCAATTTCAACAAATTAAAAAAACCAGACATTATACATGCCTCTTTATTTGGCCATAAAGTAATGGACCTGGTAATTTCTAATCATTCTTAAAATATAAAAAGCCAACCTTGTAAAATTTTTAAAAATATACTTCTAAGTAAGTTTTCTTTCAGAACGCTATAAGAACTACAAAATGCAAATGCATTAACAAATAGCAACTCATGAAAATTACTGGATGGGGCAAATGCTTTATTCAGAGGAAAATGGGCATCATACTTTTATTAGAGAAAAGAAAGAAAAATCATTGAACTAGCAGCAGAGAGGTTAGAGAACAAAAAATTAAGATAGCAGCAAAAAAAATGGATTAAATGACAAAGTAGTAAGATATTCAAAATATTTCGTATGTACTAAGTATTGAAGATACCTTGATAACATTTTATTTTATGTGGAGTTTTTGAAAATAAAGATGAAGTCGACAATAAAGATAAAGTGGACAAACTGTCTGGGAAAACACAAAATCTTCCCATGAGAAAGAATACTGAACAGATCAATAACCAGGAATACATAAAGATCTCTCAAAACTCAGTAAGGAAACAAAACTCAATAAGAAAACAAAAAACCCAATAAAAATGGGCAAAAGAGCTGAATAGACACTTAACCAAAAAAGATACATAGATGGCAAGTAAGCACCTGAAAAGACGCTTAACATAATCAGGCATTAGGAAAATGCAAATTAAACCCACAATGAACTAACACTACACACATATTAGAATGGCTAAAGTTTTAAACACCAACAATATAAAATATTCGCTAAGACAGAGAGCCACTGGTCCATTCATATGTTAAGCACATTTGTTCCTTTAAGAAGATTCCTGAACCAAGGAGCAGCAGGTACCAGTATCTTAGATGGACATAAACGAGCAGATATAGCAGTCCCTGAGGGTCCTGCTCAAAGTGTGATAAGCCAAAAAAAAAATAATAATAATAATAATAATAATAATAATAAGTGACAATGTTGACCCTACTTGCAAACTCAAAATTCGCCCATTAATAGCAAGTAAGCCGAATGACTTTTGCCAAAGAGTCTTTCTTGAATTTCTGTGTAGATGTCCTCCAGAGTTCTCTGGAGCCACCCAGTAAAGGAAAAGCTAGTCCTGTGTTCAACACAGTGGGGAAATGCCTCCTGGAATCCAGAAGTTCCCCTTTGCTTTTTCCTTCCTACCATTTTTTTCTAGCCTTACAAATTTAACGTGAGTTGAATGACAAGATAAGTTGCATCAATTTGTACCGTAATTAGTACGTTTGATTAATCAGGCTTCTGCTAAAAAGTAGTGTCACTTTCATCTGGAGGGAATGTTGGGGATTTTTGCTACACTAGTACAGAGAGGCTTAAAAGGATTTGGAGATATAAAAGAAAGTAAATTGAGAAAATGTGAGGGATTATCAGCTGCAACTCAGTATATGACAGTTGCATCACCCAAGGACTCTCTCTGTTCTAGGATCTCCAAATACATTTTATGCATCAGTCCTGGAAGATCCAGAGTACACAGGAATTTTTTATCACTGAAAGCCACGGAAAGTGTTTAAAAATTAATTTTATTTACAAACACTCCTTACCTACCAAACATAAATGATATAAAAGTGATACAGTATGTTATTAATAGTGCTGCCTGAGGTTCCAAATTGACTAACTTGTTAGAGGACATTAGGAACAGCTTTCCAAAGGAGAATGCATTGTAGTTAAATTTTACAGGGAATTTCTGCTTCTGGACATGATATATCAAAACTTGTAGAATGCAGTTAAAGCAGTAGAGGGGAATTTCCAACTTTAAAATTCTTATAAAAATGCACATGCAAAAGAAGAAAGGCTGGAAATCAATTCCCTAATTATTCATCTCGAATAAGGAAGAAAAAGACAAGCAAATTAAATCTACCAAATGGAAGGAAAAAAGGAACAGAACTTAAAGAAATTTGAAAACAAACATATAACAGAGGCAATTAACAGAGCTAAAAGTTCTTTGAAAAGACCAATAAAATTGACAATTAGGCAAGACAGATAAAGAAAAAAGGGAAAAGATGCTAATTACCAAGAGCAGAAATAAAACCCAAAATATCACTTCAAGTTCTACAAATGTTAAAAGAGAGAGAGAGAAAAAAAACACAATAAGATATCACTACAATGTATCAGAATATCAAAAATAAAAAGTAGTTCCAATACCAAATACAGGCAAGGATGGGGAGAAAGCAGATACATTGCAGGTGTGAATATAAAATAGTTGTCACTCTGGAAAATAATTTGGCAGTTCCTTATAAAACGAAACATGCACTTGCCATATAATCCAGCAATTGCACTCTTGGGCATTTATCCAAAAGAACAGAAACCAACCTGCATACAAATGTTCACAGCTGCTTTATTCATAATAGCCCTGTGGTAGTTAGGAGCTGTGATGTACCCCAGAAAAGGCCATGTTCTTTTAATCCATTCTTGCAGGTGCAGACCTATTGTGGGTGGGACCTTTTAGTTAGGTTGTTTCAACTGAGATGTGGCCTACCCAATTCAAGATGGGATTTAATACTTCACTGGAGTCCTTTGTGAAAGGATAAAAGGTAGAGACATTTGCAGAGAGCTCAGAGAGAGAGAAATGCCCCAGAGATACTAAGAGAGATCCCATAGATGCCCAGAGAGAAAGCCACTGGAATCAGAAGTTGAAAGCAAGGAAACCTAGGAGCGAAGGACCAGCAGACACTGGTCATGTGCCTTGCTCACTGACATAGGAACCCTGCAAGGCAGCAGCGTTTCTTCAGAGAAGGTATCCTCTTATTGATGCCATAATCTGGACATTTTCACGGCCTTAGAATTATAATTTGTAATTTAATAAATCCCCGTTGTTAAAAGCCAGCCCATTTCTGGTATATTCCATTCCGGCAGCTTTAGCAAACAGAAACAAGCCCCAAACTCAAAACATCCCAATTCTCTTTCAATGGATGAATAGTTTACATGGCTTATGATGAAATTCCAGTAAATTAAGATTTCTGAGAAGATCCAAAGGAGCTGAGCTAAGTGACTCCTGGGAGTTTGGCTGCAATTGAAAAATGGTCTTACTCAGTATTTGTAGTTTTCCTTTGTCCACTGGATAAAACAATGAAGATGTGCAGGAAAAAGGAACCTGGGTCCCTAACACTTCATCTATTGGAAAAATAATCATTTCTGGATCCATTTGCATATCTAAGAAAAGGCTCTTTATTGAATTAAACAGAAAAAAATACGATGAGCAGGAGAAGAATGAATTCTTTGGAAAGAAAAGAGCAAGCCTGTGGTGTTAGCAATGCAAAACTGAATGCAAAACACATTTATCTTGCTAAATATATTTTAGCTGCCTTTTGAGGGTAGTGTTGCTGGAGCCCAGGGAAGGGTACAGTGGAAGATTAGGATAGAGGAAACTTCTAGTTACATGGTTAATAGTCTAAGGCCGGGCAAATGAGATTATATTCAAAAAGAGGTTTCTGCATGCCCTTGTTAAAACTTTCTTTATGAGAAAAAATTATTCTGAGAAGTGGTACATTAAGAGACTGTCACACCGCAAATTTAGCATGGATATAAATAATTGCCTGTCCAACCATGTGAGATGGGCACTGGAGGGTTATGTTGGGATACAGACAGATTAAGAGCAACTGAGATGGGTCTCACTGAAGACCCAGCAAGCACTATGTGCTCATGCAGAGCTGTCAAGCAGCCACAGATTACAGTGTCCCCTCTAAGTAAAAGACACCTTGAACTGGGGCTTGGAGCATTAGCCAGGTCTATGGAGCTGGCAAAAATGGGCCAAAAATAACTCATCCTGAACTGGATTAATGTAAAAGAGGTAAGAAGAAATGACAAGCCAAGGCTTGCTCATTCATATTCTTGTCTTCAATTCTCAGTAAATGACTCCCCTTAAAAACTCAGTGATGACCTATCACCCTTAGGACAAAACACAAACGCTTTAGCAAGTCATTCAGCACTTCTCAACCTGATTCTACTACATCTAACTTTTCTCTACACTGTGACTGAACCCTAAATTCTATAATTGCTACCTCTTTATCAAACAAACCACACAGGATTGTATGTCCACATGGTTAGCTCTTGATTTCCCCTCTGCATGGAGCCTGTTGAGTCATCTTCCAAAGCCCAAAGCCATCACTAAAGTCTTGTGTAACTTCTTCCCTTGACCTTCTCCAATTTTCCCACTGTTGAAATTCATTTCCTTTCCTGGTCATAAGCCTAGGGAAGGCAGGGTTCCTGGTATAGTCATTTCTGCCTTCCTTATGGTTGTCCTATTGCCAGCCCTCCATAGTTCCATGCCTGCACCCCCTCCCTTGGCTTCTTTCCTCTTCATGCCTCCAGCTACATGCTTTCCTTCTAGGTAGTTTTTTTTTTTTTTTTTAATTATGCTTCACTGAACATACTGCTTAGAGAACATACACAACATGGTGCTCCTGCAGTGTCCACTTTGGAAGGCTTTGTGCATATTTTATCCACTGCCTTAAAAGAGTTTACCCTTCAAAATGGCCCCGTACAGTCCTCTTTCTCCCCTTTCTGAAATAGGAGTGTAGGTGTTCTCTTAAAAGAGAACAATGAAGAGCATTAGAAAGGAAGTGAATTTATTATGTACAACAGAAATGAAAAACAAATTTGATTATGTTCCTAAAATGCAGATATGACACTGTCCTTTGTAGATCACCTGCCAGCACTCTGTCCATGGCAAGAGGATTCCCTTTCCCATCCATCCCGCTATCCCTCATTTATCAAGCTCTTGCTCTGGCAGGAGCAACAGGCTTCATGGGGAATAGAGCAGAGAACAAGATAGAGTTGCTTCTTGCCAAGAGCTTTTACTCTAGTGGAAAAGACAGAGAAGTAGATGATCAAATGCTAGGCTGTGTAGGAAGAGCTATGCATGGGGTGCTAAAGAAGCATGTGGGATTTTGGAACTTCTGTTCCAAAGTTGAGTTCTTAGAAACAAGAGGAATGAGCCAAGTGTGGAGGGCAGACTCTAAGATGGCCCCATCATCCCCACCTCCTGGTATTCAAACCCTTGTGTGAGCCCCTCCCTATGAGTATGGGCATGACCTGTGCTCGCTTCTAACCAACAGAAGATGGCAGAGGTGATGGGATGTCACTTCTGTGAGTAGGTTACATAAGTTAGTGACTTGCCCCTTGCTAGCAGAACCTCCCTCTTGCCGACTTTGATGGAGTAAACTTCCCTATGGAGGGGCCTGCATGGCAAGGAACTGAGATAACCTCAGGCCAACAGTCAGCAAGGAACTGAATCCTGCTAACAACCACATGAGCCTGGAAGCAGACCCTTCCCCTTTTAAGTCTTCAGATGAAAATGCCAGTCCTGGATGATACCTTGACTGCAGTCCGTGAGAGACCATGAAGTAGAGGACCCAGAAAACCCATGTCCAGATTCCTGATATACAGAAACTGTGTGATAAGAAATGCATGTTTTTCTAAGCCCCTGGTTATGGTAATTTGTCGAGTAGCAATAGATAGCCAATATACCAGGTGGAGGGCAGTGGAAAGATGGAGGTTGAAAAGTGGAATTAAAGCAAGAGAAGGAGCTTATTAGAAGGCCTCAAAGAGTTTAAGAACATGAACCAAGGATTTAGGGAATAAAAAAGGCAAATCATGCTGGGATAAAAAGCAGAGCATTGTAGGCATTTTATGAGAAATCAGATAACAGACAAGACTAAAGAGGCAAACAAGAACAGAATTATAAACAACGGAACTTTATGCTAAAGGCAAAGAATAACCATTGATGAGAGCACAGCAAGGGAATGATATCAAACCTGAATTTTTAGGAAAAGGAATCTGGGTGTAATAAGGACAGTGGACTGGAAGGAGAAATGGAGTGAGCTCAGAGCTGAGGGAGCCTAGAAGGCTGTTTGGGATACCCGAGAGGAGATGACAGGATCCTGAATAAACCAGCAAGAATAGAAAGCAGGGACTGGCTTCCAGTGACAAGTGACAGGCCTTGGTGAACTACTGGATGACAAATGGAGAAGAGAAATGAGGAAACAAAACAAAGACAGTGAGGAAAGTCAGAAGTTTCTAGTTTGGGATTCTATTGCTAAAATACATCTCCAACTCTACTGTGCTTATTCTAGATTAGACCACAATCTCCTTTGGCCCAGATCCCTGCAACAAATCGCCTTTTACCTGATTTCCCACTAATGCTTCTTTGCCCTCTAAGCCATTGTTC
This sequence comes from Choloepus didactylus, assembly GCF_015220235.1. Lineage (NCBI taxonomy): Eukaryota > Metazoa > Chordata > Mammalia > Pilosa > Megalonychidae > Choloepus > Choloepus didactylus. The sequence continues at coordinate 147,096,910 of NC_051311.1, forward strand.
TAGTTTGCTAATGCTGCAGAATGCAAAACACCAGAGATGGACTGGCTTTTATAAAAAGGGGGTTTATTTGGCTACACAGTTACAGTCTTAAGGCCATAAAGTGTCCAAGGTAACACATCAGTAATCGGGTACCTTCACTGGAGGATGGCCAATGGCGTCCGGAAAACCTCTGTTAGCTGGGAAGGCACGTGGCTGGTGTCTGCTCCAGAGTTCTGGTTTCAAAATGGCTTTCTCCCAGGACAGTCCTCTCTAGCAAGCTTGCTCCTCTTCAAAACGTCACTCACAGCTGCACTGAGTTGCCTTTGCCCAACAGCTCATTTATATGGTTCCACTAATCAAGGCCCACCCTAAATGGGTGAGGCCACACCTCCATGGAAATTATCTCATCAGAGTTAACACCTACAGTTGGGTGGGTCACAGCTCCAATGAGACACTCAGAGAAATCTAATCAAAACTGATAACGTCTGCCCACACAAGATTAAATCAAAGATAATGGCATTTGGGGGACATAATACATTCAAACTGGCACAGCCATCCCTGACATAGAATGCAGGGTACTCTTTTGCTAAAACAAACCAGATCACATCACTCCCCTGGTTAAAAATTTTCTTTGGCTGCCCACGCCCTTGGAATAGACTCCAAGCATCCTAACAAGGTCGCAAGGCCGTGCATGACTTGGGCCTTGCCTACCCCTCTACTCTCATTTTGGGTCCTGTTCTGTGTCTGTCACAATGAACATATGGCCTCAAGAATTGCATAATGGTATTCTTGGTTCGTTAACCCTGGGTGATGGAATTAAGGCAGATAACGGGCTATTATGAAAATAATCCACTGATAATCTTGCTTTTATCACCTTCGATTTCTATCAGTAAACCAAAAAGAGGTAAGTCCCTAATATGTGTATCTATCTACAGTTCAGTTCAGCCCCCTTAAAGGATGGAGCATGACAAGGACCACATGGGCAGGTTTGAAAAGAAGCCCATTTCCCCCAAAGCAAACCCTCAAGCATCCTGATAATAATTTAGGAAAAGGTCAAGTTTTACACAGTCACTTGATGGAGAGTTATCAAAAAAAAAAAGGAGAACGAAGGGTAAGACACTAAATATTAGTCCAGTAACAGCTGGCTGGAAAGCTTAAATTATCATCTGAATAAGCCCTTGGGGAATCTGCTTCAGCAAATTACAAGTGGCACTCCTTCCTCAGGCAGGTTACTTATTTAGAATATTGCGATGACCATGTACCAAGAACTGATCAAAGCTCTTTACAAATATTAACTCAGTTAATCTTCATATCAACCCCATGAGGCAGGTACAGATGAGCGAACCAAGGCCCATAGAAGTGAAGCAGCTTTTGCAGGCTCACAGAGCTAAGTAAGGGTAGGCAGAGCCAGGGTTTAAAATCAGTTTGGGTCATGCATCTCTGCTCTTAACTAACCTGTTATTCTGCTGCTCATCAGAGAGGGGCTTCCTTCCATGGAAGATTTTTAAAGCAGAAAGTTAATGCTTTCTACAATTTTTTTTCTGTGATTTGAAAATTCACATTTAATTGAGCTTCTTTCTTCTCTGACCCACTATTCTAACGAAGCTTTGATCTTCCCAATTGAGGTAAGTTGTGGATACAAATTTTTACAGTTGGTAAAATAGCATTGCACTTTCCAGTTTATCTACACCCCACATGTACTACCATAGAAATGTTAACTTTTTAAATGCCTGGGTAAAAAAAGATCGACAATTCATAGTCTCTTAATTTCTGGGAACTTCTAGTTGTTCACTGGCTTAATAGATCCTTATCTTAATAAAGAAATCTTTAATGCAAGCTTAAGATCCTCAAAATTAAGAAAAGCAAACTAATCAGATGAATTTATTTTTTGTCAATTACATAGTGCTTACTGTATACCATCCACTGTCAGTGATTTACAATTATTAAATCATTTAATTCTCATATGAACCTCATGAGACAGGTTCTATTCTTATGCTATTTCACAAGCAAGGAAAGGGAGGCACAGAGAGGCTAAGTGACTTCCCCATGGTCACACAGCCAGAGAGCAGGAGGCAAGGAGCTTGCAGAGTCTGCTGTTAATCAAACACATAGGTAACTAGTGTTACCCCTCTTGCCACAGCCACTATAGAGTAGGAGACCACAGTTTGGCCAGAGTTCACATATTAAAGCTGCTGGGCATCTTTAATCCTGATCGATTGTTTCCATATCTATGTCTGCCCCAAGTGTCTCAGGTTTTAGAATCTCAAATCAACAAACAGCCAATTTTTTTCAGTCCCTTTCATTTAAAACAATTCTGAATTCTTTTTTTAAAAAAAGATTACATAAGGAACTGGATCTCTTTATCTCACAGAACCAAGCTCAAAAAATAGGTTTGAGTGTTTTGGTCATCCCCTCAAAATAAATTTGAGGAGAATGTGGCATATTCACTAGAGTCTGCTCCCAGCATGCAGCACGTTGTCAAGCGTGCATAGCTATCCTGTAAGTGAACCTCGTTTTGCAGTTGATAGAAATTATTTGTATTGTAAAAAAAGCAAATAGGTTTAAACTTTGGCTATTGCTTTAATGAGACTGTTTTTTCATCTTACACAACACGGTAGGCTAATTGGTGCGCAATGGACAAAACACTGGTTCCTTGTTCCTGGGCCATTAGGACTGACGTGTGAATAGATTCTGCCTTAGAAATGTGTGTTTGTGAAGAACCCAGAGTCTTAAATGATGAGTAAAGTTTTTTTTTTACCCTTAATTATCTCCTAAGTTGTTCTTACTGAATGTTTGCAACGTTTTTTTTTCCTTTGGTCTTGCTGACTTCTAGTGATAATTAACCCCTGAAGTCTCTATAAGATCCCTGTAAGAATTTTTGGGTGGTTGTTACCTAATCGCAGAACTTGCCTCCAGATGAATCTGCCCTAAGTCAAATTTCGCAAGGATTACTTAGTCTGCCGGCTTATTGGCTGTTATGCATCTCTTTTCCTTTTTAAACCTTCACCAAGAAGAGGTCATTTTAGATAAGAATCCATCTCAACGTCCACCTTAATAAAAATTTTGACTAAGAATGAGATTAAAAATAAGATGCTTTTAACCTCAGGAGGAAGATGCTGATGAAAATTCTCAAATCTTCCTTCCATATGAAATAAAAGTTAATTGTCTTAGACAATTCTTTCCCATTCCTTGCAGACAGTTTTGCCTTTTTCCTTCCCTTCCCTTCTCTTTTCGTTCAATTTTGTTTTCAATATTTTGAAATTGTTTTCTCCCTCTCCCCTGAAAAGTGCATTCGGGAAGCTGCGTTTTTAACAATTTCCCAATTCTCTAAACGACAGAGAATAATTGTTTTATTACTACCATTCTTTTACATATATAAATGACCCAGGGCATTGTAAATATTCATTGGAAGGCACCATAAGATACCCAATACTATGCCATGTTTCCTGGTGAGAAAGGCATAATATCTAGGAATTCCTTATGAATCCTTCAAAATTATTTGACATTCATTAAGACCTCAGGGGAAAAAAAAATGACAACAGCCCACTGATGCTTGAGAAGAGATACATGGATAACTTTTTCTCTTCCTGATCTCACCAATCTTCCTTATTCTCCTTCATAGACTCTTCATAATTTCTTACTTACTTACTTTTTTTTAACTTGCCCAAAGTTCTGGTTCTCACCCTGCTTTTCTCTCACTCCTAACTCTTGCCCCAGAAGAATACCTCTGGTCCTGCAGCTTCAATGACTGTGCTCACAGCTGGCAAAGCTCTATTTTGAGCCTGGATCTTTCCCCTGAGCCTCAGACAGCCAAATCTTTCCTGGGCATGTCCACCTGGGTGCCCCATAGTCACCCCCAACTCAGAATGGCCAACACTAAACTCCTTATCTCTGTGGAATGTGGTTCCCCATTCCACTCTCTCCTTTGCTCAATCAGCCTTGACTCCTCCCTCAGTAACGCTAATACTTGAATACATCAACTCCTTTCCTTTCCCACTGCCATTGGCCTTGGTTCAGGTGCTCACCATGACTCTCCCAGATTGTGAAATAAGGCTCCAAAAGGTCTCCCAGCCTCACAAGGGATCCATTTTCCTCACAGCTCTCATCATGACCTAACTATAACCATATTTCTCCTCTGCTTAAAATCCTTCAGAAAGTTCCCATAGCCTTACAGATGAAGTCCAAACTCCTTAATATTATTTCAAAACGTGGACCCTGTTTGACCTTGAATGAGTCAGTTTTGTGGTCAGTTTTTGAAGAAGAAAGTTCTAGAATGCATTTGCCAGGGGTAGAGGGAAGAAAACAATTCAAAATATCGACAACAAAATCAAATGGCCAAAAATGAATTAATCTGTGAGCCTTCTAAAGGTTAACATATGTTTTCCCTCTGCCTTCAGTGCCCTTCGTCATCTCACTGCACTTCCTCAGTGGTAACCCCACAGGGCCTTCAAGATCCCAGGTGGTTGCTACCACCTGTAAGGAACCCTTTTGCCCCATGACCTCTAGGCTGACCACTCTGGGTCCCCAGCCAACTCTGGGCCAATTTTCCAATTCTCCGTCTTCATCTGTGTCTCTCTAGAGGAACTCTGAGACCACTGAGGCCTCGGACTATGCTGTCCCTGTTTTGTATGCTCAGTCCTTAACACCAAGCCTTCTGAACAGTGGTCCTCATCCAGTGGGGCGGTTGAAACTTCTTCCTCTCATTACATTGACATATTGCACCTAAACAGTATATTCTTGCCAGTGCCAGTTAATCCCTGAATACCCTTCCCCAATGGGAAAACAAAACACGGCCACAGGAGAGGGCTCCGTGGAGACCACACCCACACATTTTAATGCCTGGGCTAAAATAAGCATGTAAGTGTGTAGGACTCATCATCATCCTGCACCAGGAAATGCGCCCTCCCCTATTTAAAAATATATTTGTTTGGCTGGATTCAGGCTGCTCCTCATTCCAGGCCTGCGTGAGTCCCTGGAGAAGCATCCTATTAGAGGGCACCCCACGGGTGGCTTCCTTTGTATGTTCATGATGACTCAGGGGGTGTGACTCACTCTCATGACAGAAAGAACTAGCTCTCCCTTCCTTTTCATCACCAATGTTTTGCAGGCTTTATTGGCACCTTTTAGAAACATCTGAGGGAGCAAAGGAGAGGAAAACGCAGGGGGCAGCTTGAGAACGGACATGACTTATTTTTAACGAGCAATTCTCTTTACTTAAAGTGCTTTTCATCAGAGCAGCACAGATCCTTTGGAGGCCTGATGTAGAAAATGCTCGTGATACCACTGCTCTGCCCTGTCAATCATTGGGAAATAAGGAAGTCTTGAAGAAGATAAGGACCCTGCTCAATGTCCCTCTGCAGGCTTGACACTTAAGGCTGGTCTCTCAGAGCTGCTGTTGATAGAATGTCTGCTTGATTGACCTTTTCAGTCATGGTGGTGGATTGACTCATGTATCCCTGTTTAGACAGGTTCTTTGTCTTGGTCCATATTCTGATGAGTGTGGACCTGTTGTAAGTAAGATCTCTTCAAGACGCTACTTCAGTTAAGATATGGCCCACCTGAATCAGGTTGGGCTTTAATTCAGATTACCGGAGTCCTTTATAAGCAGAGTGAAAGTCAGACAGAAAAAAAGCCACTGAGAGCAGCCAGAAACTGGAAGTCAACAAACTCCAGAACCCTGGAGAGGTCGCCATGTGCATTCTCATGTGACAGAAAAGGCAAGGACCAAGGATCGCCAGCAGCCAGCCCCAGAGCGCTACAGTCTTTGGGAAGAAAGTATTGCCTTGTGGATGCCTGGATTTTGGACTTCTCTTAGCCTCAAAACTGTAAGCCAAAAAATTCCCATTGTTTAAACCAACCCATTTGTTCTAGCAACTGGGAAATTAAAACAGTTATCATACCCACAGGCTTGGCCAAGGAGAGATACTCCCAGCACCCTAGGAGGTCAATGGTGGACATGAAGCAAAGTGAGAGACAAACCATCACAATCTTCCATATGCCATGCAAGGCAGGTGTGACTTCCCAATGGAAGGAATTTTTAGGCTCCATGATAGTTATAAACAATAAAGGTTAATTCCTTTTTTTCCACCCCAGGAAACAATTATTGAGCACTTACTATATGCACGACATCATGGGAGGTGCCAGAGGGGTGAAGCTGTACCGAAGAGTAACAATGTAAAGTAGAACAAGGTACATATCACCACAGAAGACAGATAATGGGTTATGAAAGGCCAGGGGAAAGGTAGATTTATTTTCTTAGAAGAATTGGCATTTGAATTGGACCTAAAAGGATGGGAAGGATCTAATTCATTGTTCTGAATGTGTTTCTCTTTCAGAATGATTTCCCAGTCAGGCTCATTTCAAATTCCATTTCTATTCAGGCTCCAAATTCCATAATCAATGTCTCCGGGAAGCTAGCTGAATACACGCATAGGAGATACTTCCGTGCACGATTTCATCAGGAATGGGTTTATGATGGCCAACAAAGGAGGCAGAACAGAGATTTGCTAACTCCAGATTGCTCCAATTTCCAGGGGATCCTTGTGCAGTGAGTTCTGCCTCCAGTTTAATAAAAGGTGGATAAAAATACTTGCCACCCACTTACCTCAGAGGCATATTGCAGGGATGGATAATGTTCAGAGTACTTTGAAAATTTAGGAGAAAATACTCCATGAAAACAAAGCTTTGTTATCATGAAGGGTGGGTGAAAATGAAGCAAAAGTAATGTTTAGAACATTTGTTTAGAGGGGAAAACACCAAACAGATACTGAATTGTAGCTTTCAAGAGAGTAGGCATTCCATTTTCAGGGCCCTGGATGTCCCTTTTCAGGAGGTAGGAAGATAACAGTGCAGGGTATATTGAATATGTGATTAAATAAGGCAAATGGCGCGTCTTTGACCACCAGGATTGTTTGACACAAATGCAAAATATAGGAATGGAATTTCAAGGGAGTTTGTCCCATGATCACTGTGGTATCAGGGGCATGGATATCAGAGCTCAAGATAACTGGAGTTGATTTTTAAACAGTGGAGAAGAGCCACATGGGGGACAGTAAGATGAAGACTGTTCAATGCCCAAGCTATTAAAGAGGAAAGGGTGAGAAGCCAAGAGTCTTCAGTGGCCCAGAATAAAAACAATAGAAGATAAAGGAAATGTGTGAACAGTTAGTGAGTAACTCTTTGAATTGTGTTTGGAATGAGAGACAGAACACTGGGTAGAGGAAAGAAATTAGACTGTTAGGTGGCTTAAGTTTTAGTCTCTTCTCTGGTACCCAATAGCTGAATGTTTTGAAGGTGAATTACTTAATTTCTTGCAACCTCAAACAGTTGAGAGAATCAAAGGAGAAAATGTATAAAAAGTACTCTTAAAGATGTCTGGTATCATCTAGATGTCAGGGATTGTCATAATTGACTTAATCCCAGGGGAATGAAGGAAAATTAGTAGAAAGTCCACAAAGGATAGCAATGCACTTTGGTTGCAGAATTTTCTCTTCTTCATAAAGTAGCTGCAAGATCCTGGGGTTGGAAGAAAGCCGGGAGAAAGGATCTAACAACCAAACAGTGATTTAACCAGGGCTTGGAGCCCATGTATTCTGGTTTGCTAATGCTACTGTTATGCAAAATACCAGAAATGGATTGGCTTTTATAAAGGGGGTTTATTATGTTACAAATTTACAGTTCTGTGACCATAAAAGTGTCGAAACTAAGGCATCAACAAGAGGATACCTTCACTGAAGAAAGGCCGATGGTGTCCGGAGCACCTCTGTCAGCTGGGAAGGCACATGGCTGGTGTCTCCTGATCCTGGATTGTGTTTCAGTTCCTCTCTCAGCTCCTGTGTCTGCTGATCCCAGGTTGTGTTTCAGTTCCTCTCTCAGCTCCTGTGTCTGCTGATCCCAGGTTGTGTTTCAGCTCCTCTCTCAGCTCCTGTGGGTCCTTAGCTTATCATCTCCAAATGTCCTTCTATCTGAGACTCCAAGCATCTCTGAGCATCTCTGTCAGCTCCCAGGCATCTCTCCAAAAGGCTCTCTCAGCTGCTCTGAGCTCCTTCAATCTGTGAGCTCTTCTAGGACTCCAGTGATTTAATTAAGACCCATCCTGAATGGGCAGGGTCCACATCTCCATGGAAATAATGTAATCAAAGTCTCGCACATGGTTAATTGAGTCCCATCTCCACGGAAACACTCAAGCGAAGATTAAAGTCTGCTCTCACAAGATTGTATTCAAGAACATGGCTTTTGGAGGCCATAATATATCCAAACTGGCACACTACGTTAGGGAAATATTGCAAAACAAGTGTTTCATCAACCAAACATGGATGAGAAGACAAAAGAGATGCAGATCACTTTGAGAACCTGAGTTTGCAGAAATAACAGGAGAATAAAATGGCCAACATAGATGTGAAGTCAGGCAGAGGAAAAACACTGGAAAAATGCAGAGGAGAATGGACTCAACCAAGTAAGGCTGGAGGTGCCAGTGAGAAATACCAATGGGGTTATTATGGAAGAAAAGGTATATGTCTAATAAAATAACAAAGTGAGTGCTTGAAAGCTAATTGGTGGAATTTTCTGCATCCACTAGTGAAATTCATAGCCAAAGAAGAAGAATAAAGGACAGAACAGAACAGAACAGAACATTCCCTTTTTTTTTAATAAAAAGAAAGAAAATCTGTGATGAAGAAGTTTTAAACTTTCTCAAGGGAATATGTTTGATGTCAATAGCTCCTGTGCATATGTGGGAGAGACACGCATGTTTTTCTGTTATTTTCAAAACACTTTAAAGCTTTTGTTTACTCCAGGTTTACATTTATGTTTGCACTGGCTTCCCCAATTCAGCCAAAACACTCATCAGCCATTCTTTGATTGGGTTCTAGCCAATTCTGTCTACTAACCCTGTGGCACAGGAACCTGTAAAACAAATGAGCTGCTACCTGGGAAGGCACTGCCATTTCCTATTATGAGACATCAGCAAACAGTGCCAGGAACCAGGCCATCAGAACCAGGGCCGAATGGACACAGGCTTGCCTTGCCTCCCTTGGTCAGAGACATGGGGACAGACACAAGTGAGGCAAACTCAATTCTCCAGCAAATTCAGACAGCACAGAAGAGATGGAGGGACTAATGCGAAGTGAGCTGGGGAATAAATAATCTGAAACAACCTATAATACCCTTCACCAGCCTGGCTCCCTCACCCACCCAGAACATAAGTCCTGGCAATCAGCAGAAGCCAAAGTGGGCTGTTTCCTAAGTATATGAAACTAGACAAATGACAATGGGTCATTGGGAACAGCATTCTAGATCTATATCTATATGTATTTATATGTTTCTCTTTGCTTTCGCTTCTTCCTCCCTCCTTTCTCCTTCCTGTTCCCCTCTTCTGCCTCTTCCTCCTCCTTCTCTTCTCTCTCTCCCTCTCCCTCTCTCCTCCTCTTCATTCCTGCTATGTTTTGAGTTTCTCCCGGAGTATTTGTCATATAGAAGATGTTAATTCTTACTAACATGACATGAGACATTTTCCAACAGGGCTTTTTGTTTGGGTGTTTCAAGGTATCCTCTTGTTTTGTGTGAGTTAATGGTACTGAGATGCATTCACACATATACATCAACCTGTGCCTTCAGGATATGGTTAATCTGGGCATTTGATACCCCTAAGAATAATATTAAATAAAAGAATGGTGAGAAATATGGAAAAGTCATCCCAATAAAGACCAACTTCTTTCATTCAACAGAGACTGCCTAAGGATGGCAGTCGAGGGTACAATGACAAATGTTTCCAGAGCTCACGAGCCAGATTTTACCCAGACATGATGTGTGAGAGAACCACCTGCTCTGCTCTGCTCATCTTCCCCCATATCTCTCCAAAATATCATCCTGAGCAATTAAACTATCCTCCATGGCCCTGCATTTTTTTCAACCCAGGGAACCGAGCACAGACTGTCTCCTTGGAAGCCGAACATAAGAACATTGGGCGAGAAGCCCCTTGGCACCAACTGCCGTGGCACCTCCAGCTTTAGGGATATCCCGTGCTTCCTTCACGCATCACTTCCAGCATCTCCCTTGCTCAAGATGATCTTCACTTTTCTGGCTCCAACCTCATGGTGCACAATCAGTGCTCAGCCCCAGCTGCCTCCTGCCCTGGATTCTTGAGGTCATTGACCTGCCTGGGAGGTCATGTCCCCTGGAGCTCCACTTGGTTCCCAAGTCCCCCAGGAACTATTTCTCTTCTTTCAGCAGAAGCCTGGTGGGAACAATGAAGTAAGTATGTGCTTATGACCCAAAGGATGCTCATGGTATTTGGGGATGAACTTTCTGGTTTCCCTTATTTCTTACTATGAGATTTGATGCCTTTTCCTGAATAGTCCAAGGATTATCTACACTTAGATTCTTAGCAGCACTGGCTGGAAATTTAAAAAGTATGGCAAGCCTCTTCATTGCTTAGAGATTTTACCTCTAATATCACTTTTCCAAACTTCTTTTTCTTTAATGGATGAGAAAATGCTCTGTGTGAGGCTTAGTAGAAGTCACTTCCACTATAATTAAATGGTTTAGTCTGCAAGGGCACAGCATGTGTACACACATGCTCACAAAATGGGTGGCCCTTTACATCTTATATTTCTCAAGGTGGAAGACATACAAATCATGACATGCCATGGTCCTAGATAAAATGCGCTGATGTTTTTTCTATAACAGGAGCCACATTTCCTTCATCCTCCTAGAAGCCTCCATGGCATGCTGGCTTTAGTTCACGGCAAAGAGGTGCCACAATTACAGTTTCTACTCTAGGCGGCAGTAAACTTGCAGTGAACTCTTTTCTGCATCCAGCTAGCTTGGGTGGGTGAGGCACTTAGTAAATGGTGTCTTGGTCCCTTCCCCATAAAACTGGGGAAAAAATTGTATCATTCTAGCTTTGAGTAATACTGCCCTAGCTTTGAGGGAAACCAAAACACTGTGAGAGCAGTTTTGACTTTCAAAGTTAAAAAAGTAGCATCAGGAACAAACACTGCATGAGCACAAAGCATCACTCAACATCATCATTAAGGAAATACAAAAGCAGAAACATCCTAACAGTTATTGCACATTCTCTTTACAGGAAAGCTCCTCCTTTCTAGCTTTATTCCAGTTGACTCTGATTCAACCTGTACCTAATTCTTCTTCTCGACTACTGACAATCAGTACTTAGAAGCCACATAGTTTATTTGAATAAATGAACTTTGTGCTTTTACTTGTTTCCTGACATGTATTTATCTCCTCTCTAAATATGATCAACATAATGTTGACTGGAGATAAAATACAGACTCCAATCTAGAATAGTTAGGAAGCGCAAAGACAAAATTTTCATTTTACTTGGAAAAGATGTCAGATTACAGTGTTGTCCAATAGAACTGGCTGTGATATTGGGCCTGTTCTGTATTATAAATATGACTTTAGGGCATTTGAAATATGGCTAGTGTGACTAAGGAACTGAATTTCAAAATTTTATTTTTACTTAAATTTAAATAGCCACACATGGCTCATGGCTAATATATTAGACAGCACAATCATAGAAAGACAGACATTCAGCTTAGATACCTACTACTGGACAAAACCACTCCCAAAGCCCAAAACTAAAGCCAAACAGAAACAATTTGGTATCATCTTCCTCCTCATTACCACCTTTTGTTCAGCACAAAATGGGCAGTGACGCTGCAGAAATGGGTCTTGCATAGCAGGTCTTCCTAAGACCTGTAAAGGATTTTTGTATCATATCATTCGATCACACCATGGACCGAAACAGAAATAAAGACAGCAAGCACGTCAGCCCAAGATCACTTGGGTCTTATTAATATGTGACTGTCATGACATGCAGCTCTCTAAGACTTGCAAATCCCTACTACACCCCATCCCTGTTGCCCAAGATGTGACTCCGTATACAGTCATTCCTAGAACAAAAAAGTCATTCACCAAGGGGAAGTAGTGCATGCTTGTCACACCACATAACCACCTGCGAGCAAATTTCTCCACTAGTGAGAGACGAATAGGACATTGTAGAGCCCGAAGCATCAGCTGAACACATGTGGGTATAAGAAACAGATGCTGTGGCTCTCTCATTCTTGTATCATTAGGGTTATGTATCTCTAAAAACTACTTGGGATTAGGAAGGGGGGGAAATCATAGCAGAGAGTAGAATATAAAATAGGTGATGTCCACATTCCATAGAAGGAAGGAAATAAGGATAAACACTCAGATTACACTGTTGCACTGATTGGCTGTCCCTATAATGTCCTTAGGGGAAAAGAATGATACAAAGATTAATGTTCCTATTTGTCATTTTATAGCCATAAGGCTGAACAGCATGAAGGATGTGTTCATTGTGGGCAGACGATGAGACCCTGAAATCAACAAGGTATATTCTAACAGGAAGGTCTCTGATACGGTGCTGATCTACTGTGGGCTCTGAGCTAGGACGGGAATAGTCGTCTGTATGTTCTTACAGGAAGGCAGAGGGGAAGGTTCCTATTTCAGGGCTAGAGAAGACACACACATTTATAAGCTTTGTCTTTTTTGGTGATATTTTTTTTTTTTAACTCAATTTCTCCCAGAAATTTTCAGCCAGAGAAGGGTGGGGTGACACTGTGTGAAAAGCACTACCAAAGAGACAAAAAGGACAAGCTTTTGACATGTTTAAAATGGATGCAGGTAACGAAAATGAAATCCCAACCCCTGAAATACGGACCAAAAAAAGGAAAGTAAAAAATGTGCATCAAGCCAAGCACAGTGGCAGCCCCGCAGACCCGAACAAACGAGTGAATGCAGCCAAGCCCCATGTTACAACTGGACTGTCTTCCACTCATTTACACCAAAGTGGTCATAGGTTTTCCTGATTTCATTTTCTATCCTGATGTAGCACTTGTAGTTAACTACACTTTTGAAAATAAAGATGCATGACTGATGTTTCACAAGATATGTAATTGTTCTCATGCATTCCTGACGGCTCTATTTTGTTCAAGAGACTTACCCATTCACTGGGGCTTATGGTTTCATATTTCACCTTAGGTTTCATGTAAAGATATATTCAGACCCACTTCGTTTTTAAACATCTTGTTTGTTTTTATGCAGTATTAGAGTAATTACTCAAATATTTCCATATCAGCCCTGATTCTTACTGCTTGGTGCTTATTTCTCTTAGTCACAGTCTGATTTCTTTCTTTCCTGAGTTCATCTGCTGGAGTTGTCAGCCCAGAACAGAGCTATGTGGTCAGCAAGCTGGTGATATCACAGTGGGGGTTTATGTCTTTGGGACGTGTAAGCTGTAATTCCAGGTATTGATTGGAGATATATATGTGAAAAAGATGAAGTTTAAATGCAGAGAGGTCAGTGGAAATCTACTGGAAGAGATACCAAGTGCAGTCTCCAAATCTGAGACATCGGGCCCAGTCTTTGCCCCATGCTTCATACCCAGCCCACCGGCAAGCCCAGAGGAGCTTCTCTGAGAACCTGTCTCTTAAGAGTCTACCTGAATAGGTCCACTCTTCTCCATCCCCAGCAAGACCAGGCTTGATGCAGCCACCGTCATTTCAACCGCCCTCCATCACTAACCTCACCAGCCTCTTAACTAGTTTTCCTGATTCCACCTTTGTCCCAGACCACCTTCTACAATCCATTCTCTCCACATCAGGCAAAGCGACATTTTGAAATAACTTAGAAAATGTTACTTTCCAGCTTCAAGCCACACGCCTATCACACTTAACAATGAAATCTACCTAGATTTTGTCCTGTAAGTCCTAGAAGATCTGACCCCTGCCCATCTCCTCATCTCCATCGTTCTCCCCTTGCCCACTACATCCAGGCCCACTGCCCTTCTTTCTGTCCTAACACACACGAATCTCATTGGCAGCTTTAAAGCCTTTGCACTGGCTCTTGCCTGGGCCTGGAATATTCCTGAACTCCACAGGCTGCTTTCCTCGAGACTTCAGGTCTCAGCTTAAGTGTGACCTCTTCAGAGAGACCCTCCTGGATGACTAACTCTAACACATCCACACACTGTCTATCACTCTGATTCAATTCTATGAACAGCATTTTATATGATATTTTCTCCTTTATATATGTTTTCATTTGTTCATGGTCTATCTCCACCCAATAGACGGAAAGCCCCATAGGAGTGGGGACACTGTGTGTTTATTTCACTGCTGTGCCCACGGTGTTGAGAAGAGTGCCAACTTCTGGAAAGGGCTGAGTCTATAAACCCAGTGACCCCACACTGCCCACCACAGCAGACACCACAAGGCATCTCCTGGGCAATCCTCAGATCCTTCCCACTCACTCCATTGCCTTTCTCGCTTCAAACCACTGCTGAAATGAAGAAGCAACAACAGCAAACAGGAAACAACCAACCAAAGGCCCTGCCTTCTTCTCTCAGCTGATATCCATAAAGGGAGCACAAGTATGAGACTAACTGATCACTTCCCTGCAATGTATTAATAGAACACAGCAGCTTTCTTTCCCCTGCGTCCTGGCATTTTATAAAAGGCTGCCTAGGTAGCTATACTCACCACGGTTCTCAACTCTGGCTGCATATTAGAACCACCTACCTATTAAAAATATCCATGCCACAGAAAACAGAGCAGTGCTTGCTTGCGCCAGGGGGAGGGGCTGGCTGCAAAGGGAGCAAATGGAGTCTTCAGGGGTGATGGAAATGCTCTATATCTTGATTGTGGGGTGGTGGTTACCTGACTGTGCATGTCAAAGCTCATACAACTGTACATGTACAACGGCAAATTCTACTGCATGCAAATGATATCTCACTAACCTGACTACAAAAAAATACTGATGTCTGGGACTGCCCCAGGTGAATGAGGGGAGCCAGAACTTAGATATGACTTAAAAGTTCCCCAGTGATCCTATCAGGATTGAGACAAAGTGTGAGTCTAGAATGCGGGGCCCTAGGGCAATCACTTAAAGGTGGAGGAGACCAGCAAGAAGGAACCAGGCTTAAGGCCAGCTTCTCTGCCAGCTCCAGATAGAGAATTCAGGGGTCCTCGCTTTTCAGGTTTGTGACACACCTTCCTGTCTCTTCAATACAACAATGCTGTCTCCATTACCCAAAGAGTGGCTGATAAAAATGAGAAGTCTTTTCTATGCATTACACAGACTCCAGGTGAGGAGCGGGGGAAATATGGGATGTGCATTTACAAGGAAAAAGTTCCACAACTCACTCATTGTTTAAACAAAGAATTACAGTAAGCAGGTGTTACAATCATTATGGTTTTGTCCCCCCCCCCAATAGGCTATCTTTGGGCCAAGGTGCAAATATTCAGTGAGGCACAGATTGGGAAGAACTCTGGTCCCAGAGACCTCAGTACCTACATCTAACCTCTCTGAGGGTTAAGTGTCCCCAGCAAGGACAGAGTGACTGCCTGCCCTCCTTCTCAGGTCACTGGGAAGGCTCACCACAGCCAACCTACCTGACAGTGAGCTGCAAACTGTACCCCATAAAACAGCGAACATGAACTGCACATACAATGCTAAGCACTTCACATGTGTTACTTATATTAACCATCATGACACTAGGAGGTGCACAATATTATTATCTTCAGTTAAAAATGAGGAAGCTGTGGCTTTCTAATCATCTCCACCTTACAAAATCCAGTAGGACACAGAAGTCCTCATTTTACTCAGCCCATCAGTTGGGTTGGGTGTGGTGGTCACTCTGTTCACCCTGCAGGCAGGACATCATTTCCTCTTGGTTCTCCTCCCACTCTATCCACTCCCTGCTTCACTGGTTGCTCCTCATAGTCTTGGACTCTAAATCTGGAGCTTAGCTTTTGTACCTCTTCGCTTCTCCACCTGTACTCACTTCCTACGTTCTGACATCTCATCCAGTCCTGTGGCTCATCTGAGTCCGCTCTCTGCAGCCAGCTGTGTCTTTTCAAATACCTACCCACCATCTCCATTCAAAGTGTCACAGGCATCTCAACTAAACATCCAAACCTGAATTCTTCATTTCCATCCTCAAACCTTCCCCTCCCCTAGGCTTCCCTACATTAGTAAATGGCCCCAAACCTTAAAACATCTTTACCTTCTCTTTCTCTCAAATCCCACATCCAATCCATCAGCAAATTCTGCTGGCTTTACCTTGAAAATATATTCAGAATCGGATCCCTGGTCTCCACCTCCACTGCTACCCCCTGGTCCAAGCTACATCATCTTATATGGCCTCCTATCTGTTCATCCTTCTCCCAACTGTGCCCACCCCACAGTTCTCTCTGCAAAGAATCCAGAATGATCCTCTTATGATCTAAGTTAAGATTTTGTCACTGCCCTTCACAAATGCCCCAGCTTCACTCAGGGTAAAATCCAAACTCCTTATCTTGGCTTCTCCTAAGTCTCTAATCCCATCAGCTACAGCCCTTGGAGCCCCTAGTCACAGCAGTCTCTTGGCTCTTCCTCCAGCTTGCCATTAAGGTGGTTCCTGGCTCAGGGTCTTGGATTCTACCGTTTCCCAGAGAAATGCACTGCTCACTCCCCAGATATCATCCTATCTCAAAGGCCTCCTCTGGCCACCCAGGCAGTCAAATATGCACCTCACCCTTTGCTGATTTTTCTTAACTTGTATTGCCACATGATATTATGCATTTTCACAAATAGAGAATACACTGGAGAGCAGAATACATGCTATGCTCCATGAGAATGGGCCTTTGTCTCTTCTACCCATTTTGTAACCATTAGCATCTAAATGGGCTGCACTTAGGTGCTCTGTGAATATTTGTTGGGTGAATGGATGAGGCACCCAGTGGTTACATATTCTGCACTAGGTCACACAGCTGACACTAGAGCCTGTGGCCTCACACCCTAGGCTCTACTGCCCTTCAGGTGGATTAGCAAGCAGTAATTATTTGAGTTGTTTGAATATACATCTTTTAAAAAGATGATTTCATAGTTATCTGCATACCTGTCTCCAGGTTCTAAGCTTTCCTTGAGATAAGCAGAGCCTAAATTTAGACACTGATCTTTACTAGCTACATCCTTGAACACTTATACAGGATTACCATTATCATATAATAACCATTTTAATACTCTTATCCACACTATATTCTGGGTCCTTCAACTCTGAAATTTATCCTAGAATTTCAAGTAAAACTCAGCAGTTTATGGTATGGACTTATTCTGGAAAGCTGAGGCTTCAAAATATTCTATGGTACCAAAATGGTTAGAAACGTGTGCAAAAATAAAACCACAAGAATGGAATTAGAGAAATAAGAGTAATATGCATGGATATGGTAACACTGCGGCATTCAATGTACTGTTCTGGGTGAC
This sequence comes from Choloepus didactylus, assembly GCF_015220235.1. Classification (NCBI taxonomy): domain Eukaryota; kingdom Metazoa; phylum Chordata; class Mammalia; order Pilosa; family Megalonychidae; genus Choloepus; species Choloepus didactylus. The sequence continues at coordinate 147,114,178 of NC_051311.1, forward strand.
TTTTCAAATTTCCATATTAGGTTTTGCCTATGTTTTGCTTAAAATGACCAGACAGCTGAGCTCTGGGATGGAGGTACTGTTATTCTCCCAGTGTGAGGTTATAAATGCTATTAGCATTATCAATAGAGACTCTTACAAAGAGTAACTTTTAACACAGAGATATGCATAAAGAGACACACGCCACGTCTAGGCCTGAACCATGATGCATCAGGAGTATAAATCAACATATAGCATGATTAAGCATCACTCAGTTCTTCATAGAATCTAGATTTTATCAAACAATCAAAGATGATGGCATTAAAGGATAAAGGTTGAAACTGATTGTGTTTTAAAACTTCAACTTTCATATGAGACCAAGGGAATAGATATCTATTTGGTACAGGATCTAAATTTTCTAAACGGTACAACTCTACAGTCGATTTGTTCAAACACCACAATTGCATGGAACTTTGAATAGGAAGTGGGATACAGTAGGTTAGTATAGGCTGGAGTGAAATAGTGACACATTCTAGAGTAATTTGGGCAGATAATAAAAAATACATTTACAGCCTCCCCCTCCCCAGCCCCGAGGATCTGGGGGAAGGTGCGGATGTGTTGGACATCCTCACCTGGACTGGTGTTGATGTCACAAACATTGGGACTGGCGGTTTGATGTGCTGAGCCCTCGAGCATGGGACTTGCCCTTATGAAGCTCATTACCACAAAGGAGAGTCTAAAGTTGTATATAATGGTGCCTGAGAGTCTCCCCCTGAGTACCTCTTTGTTGCTCAGATGTGGCCCTCTCTCTCTCTAACTGAGCCATCTCGACAGGTGAACTCGCTGCCCTCCCCCCTACGTGGGACCCGACCCCCAGGGGTGTAAATCTCCCTGGCAACGCAGAGTATGACTCCCGGGGATGAATGTGGACCCGGCATCGTGGGACTGAGAGTATCTTCTTGACCAAAAGGGGGATGCAAAATGAGACGAAATAGTTTCAGTGGCTGAGAGATTCCAAATGGAGTCAAGAGGTCACTCTGGTGGACATTCTTATGCACTATATAGATAACACCTCTTAGGCTTTAATGTATTGGAATAGCTAGAAGTAAATACCTGAAACTACGAAACTCCAACCCAGCAGTCTGGACTCCTGAAGACAATTATATAATAGTGTAGATTACAAGGGGTGACAGTGTGATTGTGAAGACCTTGTGAATCACACCCCCTTTATCTAGTGTATGGATGAGTGGAGGAATGGGGATAAAAACTAAAGGACAAACGGGGCGGGATGGGGGGATGATTTGGGTGTTCTTTTTTCGCTTTTATTTTTTATTCTTGTTCTGGTTCTTTCTGATGTAAGGAAAATGTTCAGAGATAGATTGTGGTGATGAACGCATAACTATGTTATCATACTGTGGACAGTGGATTGTATATCATGGATGATTGTATGGTGTGTGAATGTATTTCAATAAAACTGAATTTAATAAAAAAAAAAAGATGATGGCATTAAAATTTAGTGTTCAGGGGTGGGAGTTTATAGCTAAGCTAGGAGAGAGGGCTAGAATGAGCCATGTGGCAATGATTAGAGTTGGAGACATCATTATGAATTCATGTTTAGCTTAATAATAAATACAGATTATTACATACAGAAATATCTATAGTTATGTATACATAAGTAGGTTAGTATACACACATGTACTCCCTGGCTCTGTCAGCTGAGAGGGCTTAGAAGCAATGGCACCTCACTGCAATGAGCACAGCTTATGCCCATATCTTGGTTTCTAACACCATTTTCCAACAAAAGAAACCAGGGCTCCTTGGAGAAATGACCAATTCTAAGGCTGGGCAGGAAGTATACAGATGAACCTGGAGCATTTTGTAGTGCTAGACAGAAAGGAATTATTAAAAAAGCAAAACAACAACAACAAATTATCAATGATTGAAATACGTTAAAGGGACACAGGAGCAAACTGAAAAAGTGTCCCATGGTGAAAATGAGCAATTTAAGCAATAAAATAGAGTAGCATTGGATTATAACCAAAGTTTACAATAAGTATCCGTGAGTCCATGCTGATACAAATAAATGATTGAATAAATAAGCAAATAGAGAAAAAGAGACAAGTCTCATGCAGAAAAATTCTACATCATTTATGTAAATTTTCTGCCCTTAAGGAGGTGGAGCACAAATCTCCCCTCCTTAAGTATGGGCTGTGCATAGTGACTTCCTTCCAAATGGTAAAGTATGCAAAGGGGAGAGAGAATAACTTATACAGTGGAGAAACCTGACACACAACAACTACCTCATCCAGATGATCAAAGTCAACAGTGGTAAGTCATGTTGACAGCAGATAGCCATGATACGCTGTGATGAGAATGGCACTTTACCTCTGTGCTCTTCCTCCCAGAAACCTGTTACCCCAGTCTAATCATGAGAAAAACATCAAACAAATCCCAGTGGAGGGATAGCCCACAAAATCCCTGACCAGTACACTCCTCAAAACCGTGCAGTTCATTTTCATCATGAACAAAGTGAGTCTGAGAAACTGTAACAGCCAAGAGGAGCCTAAGAAGACATGATGACTAAATGTACTATAGAGTCCTGGATGAGATTCTGGGGCAGGAAAAGGACATCAGGTAAAAAGCTAAGAAAAAAGGAATAAAGTATTGACTTTAGTTAATAATTATGGATCCGTATTGGTTCTATAATTGTAACAAATGTACCACACTAATATTAGATTTTAGTAGGGGAGATTGGCTACAGAGTATATGGGAACATGCTGTGCTATCTTTGCAATTTTTTCTGTAAATCTAAAATGATTCTAAAAATAAGGTTTATTAAAAAAATTTTAGTGGTACAAGAAGCTAAGGATTTGCATTGTCTACCTGCTGCCCCAAACTTAGGACATAAGTCTAGTTCAATATAAATACATCTTTCTTTTGACAAAACAGCCCACATTTTTTTCACAAATCGTATCTCAAAAGCTTTTTAAAAAAAGCTTTTTTTTCCCTCACTGCTTTTGCTCAGTAGTGACTTCCCTTTCTTTATCCTATTTTAAATTTTAAAAATACCACTTATTTGAACTTGGGAGGGAGGAAGAGTTATTTATTTATATATGCAAGCCATGCCTCATTCCACAAAGCAATTAAGATAAAAGGAAAATAGTTAAAATAAAATCTTCCTTATCCTAGATTCCCTAAAATAGTCTAGGTTTATGAAATAGTTTCTAACTTATTATAAAAAGCATCTTTTTGTTCAGTACTTCGGAATGAACAGAGCATTTCCCCATATATTATCACACATTATCTTGATGAAAACTACTGTGAGGTTTAGAATGATCCCCATTTATAGATAAGGCAGCAGTGGCTTTAAGAGACAAAATGAACCCTGCAAATTCTCCAGGAAGTCTGTGGCCTTGCCACCACAGTGCTAGTCCCCACACGCACGGCTCTCACAGAGCGCAGCCTTGAGTTAATTAAACCTACAAAAGGATCTTGTCAAATCCTAAACCAATCCTAAATTTATAACCACGCATCCACCTCTACCTACACACACAGCTTCCAGGCTTCCTGAATATAAATAAGCTGAGAGCCAGGTGATCATTTGCTGTTGCCTAAAATATGTATTTTGCTTGTCTCCCTTTAAAATTTTAGAGAATATATATAACTGTCCAGCAATTATGCACGATCCCCACAGACTAATCCAGGGCCAGCCTTCTGTAGAAACTGTTTTCTATATGTATAAATTAATATTTGCTAGAAGTCAGAATCCTCTCACATGACTCTGCCAGACACAACACACATTCTCTGTAAGTATTTTTCCCACAAGGAATCCCAAGATATTAGCACTTTCTAAAGTGAGAGAAAGTGGAGGGGCCCTCTGCTCAGTGACGTGCTTGTTGGGAAATGATGGTGTGTGAGCATCCCTCCCATACGATCCCTCTGGGTTTCGGGCCAGACGAGGAAAGGAAGGTTCCAGTGTGATTGTTCTCACTACAGCAGGATTTGAGGTTTTATGTTTTGTATTATATAATCATCAATGAATCAAATGGGGGAACACGAATGACAAAAACAAAACAAAAGAATCAAGATATGAAGCAAACCAAAGTACAAGGCTAATGCCTACAGTTAACCCCATCAATCTGAAACTCGGGGAGGGATCAAGGGGAAGGAAACATTAAGTACAGCTGAGTCATAATTTGCAGTAGTTCTGTTCTATAAAGTCTCCATGAACCCTGAATTAAAGAATACTGAACCATTGCCCCTAAGGGAAATAGAAGGTTAGGTTCCTAGGAGCCTCTGGTCACAATATTTTTGTTAACTGATCAATCTATGACCTTGTTTTATGTGTGTTTCTGTTTAAAGACACCTTGTTTAATATACACTGTTGACTTACTAACATTGAGAGAAATTCATCACTCACTTTATTCTTAGAAAATAAACAAACAAAAATAAATAAAATAAAAGTACACATATTTGGAAGTTGTCAGGAACAGACGTATTTTGAGCACTCATTCAAAGTCACCATATGATCATCAGAGTGATCCCTACAACAGCCTGGTAATGTTGTCAATGTGCCTTCCCATGCATTAGCTCACTCTGTAATCATGGAGCCACAGTCTTCTGTAAGATTTATAAAAAACAGAGCCTAAACGGTAAGCTTTTGGGTAAAGGTCAGTTGATCCTAAATAACTTGCATTCACTTAAAGGGCTGGGATTGCATTTCAGGATGTGGGCAGCTCTCTCTCTTTCAGAGACAGTGAAAATGGGATGGGAATGGCTATTCTCAAAGAGCCTAATGAATGGGATGTGGTCGGACAGACCCTTTGGGAAAGAAAGAACCTGCTAGCTATTCTTCTTTTTAGCCCTTTAATTTTTTGTAAGTTTGCACAATTTGCTATGATTGAATTTCTCTTATTAGCTTGTTTCTCTGTCCTCCATCTGAATGTCATTTTATAAAATAGGGACCACCATGTTTGTCTTGTTAACATATTAATGCTAAGCACCTACTATATCTATGCCAAGCACCTTGGACACAGAAGGCACTACATACATAGTTACTGAATAACCTGGATAAATAAACGGTGGGGTGGTGAATGGGCATGCTTTCTACTCTCAAGCTCGGCCTGTGTCCTTCTGGGACTCTTGGGCAGAGGGCGCCTTGTTCTGCTCTGTGCTAAGGACTTTCCTCTAACTGCAGCTCCCCCTCCGCCAGCCCACCAGAGAGGATGAGCATCTCCTACCATCCAAAGACCATTCTTTTGCAGAAAGGATTCTGCTGGGGCCCTTCTGTACCAATACAGGCAGTATTTCACACCTTCCTCATCCACGCAATTCAACTTTCCCACTCCAAAGGAAACCAGGAACATATATTAAAAATGCAGAACTGCCCTGCTTTCCTTGAAGAGTTTACAAATTTAATCTGATTTCCAACAATATCTTCGCATAACTAACGTTGCTGAATTTTGTCTCTAGATCAGTCAGAGAAACAGTGAAGAAAGAATGAAAGGCATATTAAAGGAACACAGTAAAATCAAGTGTTTTCTTTAATATAAGTTGGGGGGAGGAAATATATCCTGACATGGGGTGGTCAAATTTTCCCTCACCAGGGCTTCATCTGGGCTCTGAACTTTCTTACTACTACTTTCTGCTCCCACCATCTGTGCCAACCCTTCCCCATTATTGAGAGTTTTCTCAAAGTTAAGCATTCTGGAAGGTGTTTTACATGTATTATGCCACTTACTCTTACAACAACCTTATCTGGATGTGTTCCCATCTCCATTTCAGACTGGAGGACGCTGGAGAGGTATTAGGTAGTTTGCCCAGGGCAACCCAATTATTAACTTCAGAGCAAGGTTGACCCAAACCCAAGTATTGTTTTCAGTCCATGTGCAGTGGAGAATGCCACTTTTTCCTCCTTTTAAAAAAATTAGATTTTCTTTAGAGAGATAACTTCCATACCATAAATCCGCACACTTAAGTGTGCAATTCAATGGTTTTTAGTGTATTTACCGAGTTATGCAAACATCACCATTTAATCTTAGAACATTTCATCACCACAAAAGCAATTCTTACATCCATTAGCAGCCACTCCTCCTTCACTTTTTGTTTTTAAATCTTATTTCCCCAACTTCCATCACTCTAGCCATTAGAAAGTTTTTTTTATTGTCTTTAATACATTTTAAATTTAGAATTACACCAATCAGTTTACACTTGCCTTTCCAAGTGTGGTATTCTCTTGGGAGAATGCCTTATTCCTTTCTATAAGATAACTTGATAGACCAAGAGCTTAGGCCAACAGCCTCATCTGTCACATCCAATCAAGGAATCCAATGAAAGCCACCTTCTGAAGGTTTCCCTCAGGAGAAGATGAATCCATCACAGATTTGGGTAATACGGAGTCTTAAGACTTTCAGGGGCAAATGATATCCTAAGTGTTTAAGAGTCGTCACACTCACTGGCAGAAATAAAAATGTAATTCCCAGTTCTCTTTTTCAGTAGTTCTTTATGTAGCCTTGAAAGAGAAGGTGGAAAAGGAGCCAACAGTTACTGTGTCTGTACTGTAGCCCAAGTACATTACAGCAACTCTATGATTCCTGTTTGATAGAAGAAGTCAAAATCACAGGCTGACTAACTTGAAATGTTTTCATCATGGCCTCATCTGTGTTTTGGTGGAAGAAAGTCAAACATTTGTTGCTGATTTTTAGTTTTCTCCAGCTGCAGAACTACTGGTCACAGAGATGATTCAACCACAGAAGACAGCACATATGAAGGGCTTAGTTTACTCTGTGGAATTCAGGGAAGATGCCCGGCCTTAAATGTGAAATTTCCCATGGGAATACTTTCTTTGACAAGTTTATCTTCCTTCCTCCTTTGGCTAATATATAGTGTTGGTCTGAGCTCTCATGAAACAAAGAATGTGATTATGGTTTTCTTTCAGAGTGGATATAAGTAGCACCAAAACTTTTGGAAGAACTTCAATGCTAAAGAAAGGGAAGATAATGAGAAATAAACCTTTTCTACTTGAGCACACTTGCTTGCGATCTGATAATAAGAGCTTTCAAATGGACACTAGGACACCTTAGCTCTGGGAAACATTTTTCTCAAGAAAGAAAAAGCTTTCAAAGAGAATTAGTCAATAAATAGGCTACTTCTTTACTGACTCATCCCAATTTGGATAATTTTTCTAAGACTAATAGATCTGACCTTGAATTTGACCAGATGTTAAAAGACTGGTTGAAATTATGAAAGGGTATAAATTATTTCACTCTCAAAGTTCCTTCTATAAAATATTATTCATTTGGATGAATTCCAAGGATGAAGGCATCACTTTTTTTATATTTCCTGAATACTTGTTTTTTATTGTTTTTTTATTTTAAAGTGTTTTTTTTCTGTTTCTATCAAATTCACATGTATAATGAAAAATATGTACTAAATGCATAATTGTTCTCTAAATTATTACTAGTGACTACTTTGAATGAATCCTTTCCTCAAGGAATTTTACCTTTAAAATCTGGCTATAAAATTTATGAACCTTAAATGGTTTGTCATCCATGCAGGTTTTTATATATGTTAATTATAATTAAATACCAGAGTTTCTCAGACCTTTCCATCCATGGTGCTTCATGATATTATTTTCTTTCAGAAGCTCTTTTTCCTCTTATTAATTCTGAGGCCTCTGAGATCCTCTCATTTGAGCTCAATCCCAGTGACAATGCTCAAATCATCAGTCAATTTTTCTATGACTGTTGACACTCCATAGTAGAACAGATATATCCTTCCCTGCTAGTCCAGGGACTAGGATCTGCAGAATATCATCTGTAGCATATCACTGCCCACTCTGCACAGCCCAAGTTTATCAAATCTCTGCTTCTGATGTCAAGACTTCTGTCAGTGGGTACTTCTAGTTGGTATGTGGTGCCCTTTACTTGATATTTTCCCATTGCATGCAAAGCCATGGTTAGTTTTGAGAAATTGATATCTCCAACCAACAAGAGCTATGCTTTGTATATAGGAGATAAATCAGAAGAGGAAAGAATAAAATTCCAATTTTTATGTCTGGTCTATCAATGGTCTCATAAAACCCTTAAAACCATCTTCCTCTCCCAAAAAACCCACCTTACCCAATATTTGTTTCATGTCTAAGTCTACTGAGAATCAATGAATATACATCTGAGATGGCTTTAAAAGTGATTAGAAATGTAATTGTTTTATATGTCCAGATAGATCTATGAATGTGTTAATTCACCTACTTTAGCTCCTCATCTGAATCAGGACTCTCTTCCATAACTCATCTTTCTTGAGAGACAAGAGGGAACACTGGGGGTCAAGGCAGGCTGGTACCAGTTGCATTTAAACAAAGACAGGCAGAATCAAAGGAATGTTTGATGTAAGGATGTGATCTATATGGTCTGGCATCATAATATAGAGGCAGATCAGTAAATGAGAAGTGCAATCTGAATTGCTGCAGAGCACAGAGGGGGAAAAGCAAACCTTAGCCTGGGACAAAGCCCGAGAGACTTTGCCCTAATTCAGCACCACGGAGAGCACCAAGCACAGCCAGTATTTGCCCTAGGCTCCCCCAAACCACGGCTATCCAGTCTCCTTCATAAAGAATGCCTGGCAGTAGCATCTGTGGGTTTGTGCAATGCTTGATGTCTTGAGTGTAGGTGTGGCTGAGAGTATGAGAGTGTTAGGCTGACAGATCCAGCTCTCTGTTTTTCTATCCTGGGTCCTTGAAGGCACTATTGTCAGAATATTTTTCTAAGAATCCATATTTTCAGACACAAGAGAGAACTCTTTTTGTTGTTGTTGTTGTTGTTTACGTTGATTAATTTTTTTAAGGTAGTGCATGCACATGATGGAAAGTCAAAAGATGGAAAGGCAACTCTAGCCTGGTCTTGGAAATATCCATGAAAGATTGTCATGTAATTTTGGTCTGAAAAGGAATGGTGCCTCACAACTATGCAGGACACTTTCATATATATATGTCTATATATTTTAATAACTGTTGTCTGATTTCCTAAAACATCCATACCTGCTGCTTTTACTTTACCCTCTAGAGTGATGTACAGTCAGTGAAATATCTTTCCTCTTGACCATCCTTGAAATACTTGAAGGAAGGTAATGTGTCTTTTCTTAACCATCTTTACTCAAGGCTAATCATACGTCATTTCTTCTGCCATTGTTTAAAGATATCATGGCCGCCTTCTGTGTGAGTTCTTATTTGCCAAAGACCTTCTAAATTATGTTTCCCAGAATGACTCACAATATTTCAGGCATGGTTTGAGTCAGGTACATTTATCATGGGACTATTAACTCCCTCCTTGGATCCAGAAATTATATTTCTGTGAGTACAGTCTGAGATTGCACTGGTTTTACTAAACAACCATTTACATCAGGTTTAGATTGATGGTGTAGTCAACTCAAATACTCAGGTCCTTTATCTAGAGTTACTGGGCAAGATCTCATTGTTTTTAACTTCTGCAACTGATTCTTTAAACCTACATGCAGAATTTTATAAAGTTAAATTTAATCTTGATTTTTGTCCTATAGAACATTTAAAATCTTTAATTGTGAAGTACTTCTCTTGGTTTGGGGGTATTTTGAATCTCCTGAGTAGAGTTTGTATACCTTTATTCAGATTATGGATTCAAATCCTGTAAAAGATACAGATAAGGACAGACTCATGCTCCCTCCAAGGAAATGATTTTAAAAAATTCTCAAAATGTGCTTTTGCACAAGAACCTAGATATATTATATTTAGGGTACCTCTCTAATTTATTGTGCTAATACTTATGACAGAAAAGGAAGTGATATTTTGGAAGAAATTTAATTTAGTGAACTCAAAGTGGGTGCTAGGGCTTTTTACTTTGTCCTGTAAACACCAAAAGTTATTACTTTGTCAATAATCCTTTTAAAAATTTTTTCAGAGATATTTTTCAGAATGTACCTTTAAAGATTTGTGAAAATAATAACATTCACTCTTCAGTATCTGCATACACTGATTAGTGGCCTATCATGAAAATGCACCAGAGACTGCCCCTATTTTCAAGGATCTGGGGAGAGTGGGGGATTGGCTATAGGCATAAGCACAGCACTGCAAGGAGGAAAGGGATATGTGCTAGAGCAAGGTCACATGTAAAGTTACAAGGGGAAACTATGCATTGGGTAAAATGTGGTGATACTTGATTAAATTCTTCAAGGAACTCTTATGAGATAATTTGAAACGAAACAACATTTTAGCACTTTGTATAATCCCAGTTCAAGGTAAAGTTATGAATTTGTGTTTATTCAGTTCATGTTCAATGTACCTGGGAATCTGTATAATATGTGTGTATATATATATATATATATATATATATATATATATATATATACACACACACACATATATATAATATTATATTATATTTTAAAAGCTATATAGGATTTTATCCAAGCCCTTGCAAATAGCATGCATGTTTACAGTAATTGTGAGAGAGGCAATGCTAGGTAGCTATCTTCAATTTCTGGCACCTATTCTGTCTTCACTGAAAACCTGCTGAAAAAATTCCAACTTCCATTGGCTGTAAATATGAAACAGACAAGCTTCTTTGATTCAAACACCCTTCCAACCATTCATGAACATATTAGCATATGTATTGCACTTCTTGTCCTAGAGGTAACGCTACAGCTTACAAACAATAGAGCTGAGCACATTCCATCACCCGGGGAACAGATTTCTAAGGGGCTTATCATTTAGGTTCCCCATGATACCCACGTCTCCCCGTCAGCCATGTCAAAAACCAGTTGTGACTCATCCCACAATACAAATACTGAACATTAAAATGAACACGAGAAACTGGCTCCTGTGATCAGTGCATGTATACACAAAGAAAATAAACAGAAACAAAGAGCTGAAACATCTATAGAAAAAACAAACAAACAACAACAACAAAAAACTTGCCCAAACTAGAAGCAACAAAGTGTACTATGAAGAACACAGGTTTAAAGATTTGGGAGAACTCCATCTCTACTACTTATTAGCTGTGTGAATTTGGGTAAGCTGAGTGAGCACCCTCTCTGAACCTCAGTTTCTTCGTCTCTTTGGCAACTGATACCATCAGGAGCCAAACAAAGACTAGTAGGTCCATAATTATGCAGATTTAAGAATTTCAGGTGTGAGTGTAAATCTGCTTAAGCAGTTAAGATGCCTATGACCCAAAGCCCTGCACACTTACTGCCCAGATATTCTCTCAAGGACCAACAAGACATGGTCACTAACTATCCATTTGTGGGATCTGCCTCAATTAGAGCTTATGAGCAGGTATTTAATACGGTGTGTCATTAGCTCCAGCCATCCAGCAGGTGGTATGGCTCATTGATTCTGGCTCCTGTGATTTTGGGGGTGAGAAGCTGTCAGGAGGATCCACATGCTCAGCACATCTGAATTAAGTCTTGTCAGTAATAGGTCCTGGTGTGCTCACAACTGCACATGGTGTCCCACTCTAGGGGGCATCATTATCATTGTAGTCAATGTAAACAGCCCATTCCAGAGTTAGGCAGTGCCCAGACATTCACAGTGGGTTTCCAAAATCTTTCTAAGGGGGCAGTCCTGCTCATAGCCTAGGCTGAATGGACAGCTCTAGATTTTCATGTTACATTCCATGTAACCCATATAGCCCATGGCAGTAACATTTAGCATTGCTCTAATCTTAATTAGGATTCAATTAATCAAAAAAATATTTAGTAAGTATTGGTGCTTGCAGAGCAAAGAAAGAAATGTAAAGCATCATCCTACCTAGAAATAATTTACAATAGCCCTCTCTCCTTTGATAAATTTTCAGGAAGATTTTATTTTTAGTAAATTTTGTTGACTAGTTCTCACACACTGAGAGAAAGGTAATTTATAAACACAAGCTACTTTTATTGACTATAGATCCCTAACCAGTTCTTTGAAAGGTCAGTGTACCCAAGAGGAAAGAAATGCAGTGATTAAAAAGCAACAATAGTTGCAGTTTCTTCTAGGTGACTTTCTTGACAGGGATACCAGGTGGGTTCAGCTTTTCATGCATCACTTCATATAAGATAAATAATTCTGGGAGCATCAACCTTCAGAATTCCTACAACCCCCTCCCACCCCCACACCAACCAAGCAGATCCCCTATGGAACAAGCTTAAACAGATCTATACTCCATTAAAATGTAATGTCTGTGCCTGTCCGAAAAATGAAACCAGGAATTCCTTACCACAAGCTCGGTCTATTTAATCTTGCAATTTTTTAAAAGGAAAGGGATGATGTGGAAAAGGAGAGAAGCATGGCCTGCCCATGTTCGTTCCAAGCAAGCAGATTTGACTGTCCCAGCCTCACCACAGGTTACAGCACCAACGGAGGGACCCCTTCGGACACTTAGAGGAAAGGTGTCCTGGAACTAGCAGAAGGAATCGCCCCCCATCAAAACAGGTGATTCTGTCTTCATGTGGATGTGTATATATGGTTGTGGCAAGGGAGGAGGAGAAACACAATGAGGCACTTAGAGCAAGAACTGAGTTCATTAAGACAGTGAAGCTCAGGGGAGAGCATGGGGGCTTGGGAGTCAGTGTCACACACACATGCACACACACAAACACATTCAATGAGCCTATCTCTCTGTCGATTAGGGAGAACAAGCCTCTTCACCTTTCTGAGTTTCAGGTAAAAAGCTGAGATGGAGGGGAGTGGGTGCCGGCAATTCACCTAGCTTACTGATCTCTGTTTTTGGCCTTTTCAGACCAGAAAGTATTTTCTTTTAAATTGGGGAATTGACATAATACTACCAACTTTGTAATGTGTCAGATGAAAGCATTTTGAAAATCCTCTTAACGTTACCACCAGCACTTAATAAAAGGCAAGGCATATTTAAACCTAAGGAGGGTGGCAGGAGGTAGTTACAGAAAATGTTTGTTCCTCAGTCCCATGAAAGAAAAGATGGATGGCAGCTTCACACTGACACATGAACATGCACAAACAATTACAGGTTATATTATGTCCCTGGCTGCACAGGCCAGCAGGGTCCTCAGTCCAGAGTCCCTTGGATTCCTTTAGCTTTAAGATCCTTTGTCATGCTGACTTGCTTTGGTTCTGTGAGGCTGTTTGCATATAAATGCTAAGTTCTCCTATCTGGGATATATCACTCAAGTCAAAGAAACAGAGGTGCAAACTTTAGAATAGCTCCCACTGGCTCATCACATTTTCATTGTTTATATACAAACATTGTATATATACATTGTTTATATACAAACATTTCATTGTTTATATACAAATTCATTTAAAAATCTGAGAGGTGAGGAGCCATATGCCAGCTGCTTTCTATTTCTACCCTCGAAGGCACTCCCATGCCGTCCCTTTGCTATCCTGCCACCACTGGAGGCTCCTTCATCCCAGCAGAGCATGGATGAAAGCAAAAAAAAGAGCTCCCACCCCCCGCCCCCACAAGCTTTCCTCATTTTGACTGAAGGAACTGATGCAGAATGACATTGTGCATGCAACAAGGGCAAAGAAACAACTTCTGAAGGGTCAGTGAAGGGTTAACTCCTTCAGTCAGAGTGTGAGGGGACTTCTCCTCCAGGTCACCTCAATGTAGGACCTTCTGGGGCTGTAGCCTTGGGGTGTTGAGTATGGTCTGAGGACACCTCTGGAAAACCATCAAAAAGCCTGCATTCACCTGGGGCAGTATCCCTCATCTAGGGCTACTTGGTTTAAGAATTACTCAAAGATTGTGAAATAGTTGGGAAGTCTAGAGTTGGGGGTTCGATTCCACCCATACTCAAAGAAAGATTTTTTTCAGAGATTTCTGGAACCTATGGTGGGGATCTCCAAGTAAGGACAAATGGTGCCTGTGGGGAGGGCTCTGTGCCCCTTGGGCATGTCACCATCCGTGAGGCATTTACTAGCCATGATTTCCCACCAGAGCTTCTCCCCATTGTCAAAGTCTCAGATGAGTGCCTGAAGCTGGAATCTTTTGTGGCTACTTAGATGCTCAATGAACCACCCCGAAACAGCTCCTTTACCTTCTCTCCATTTCATTCTCCATTTTGATGGATTTCCTTAGTGAACCCAGGGCTGGCTAATTCAGATCTGCCCAGGATCCGAATTATATCTGTGGGGGGCTTTCCAGACAGATGCTGTAACCCAACAAGTCCCGATCTCTGTCACAAGTGGTAGATTAAAATTATTTCAACACAGAAGCACAAATTAGCTCTTTGCATATGGAGCACCATAAAAATCAGAAACCTTATCCTTGTTGAAAACTAATATTATGTGTGTCAAACTTTAGTAAATAGCAGCAGAAAATATTTTATGGCCTACTCATTAGCTATTATATTTTCCTCTTTTGTCGTATGACAGAAGCCACTTCTGTGTGTTCACTACTTTTCATTACTAACTGCCATCAATAGCATCTCCAAAATTGACACACTATTATGTTAATCATTGGGAATTATTTCTAACTGGCAAGGAGATTAATCCTTGAACTCCCACTTAAGGAAATGCAGCTTTGAAGTCATGTGAAGGAGGCCCTAGGCAGCACAGTTTAATTCTTCTAGGCAGGTTTCTTTTTTTATTATTGTCCTTTTCCTCTCTCGAGTCTTCCCACATGAGACCCCATGGGACCTGAGCAATAACTGCAACAACGGCTTTCATTTTCTCATCTGTTCCCGATGGCTTCAAATTACCAATCTGAGCTGCAGACGGAGGAAAGGCAAATGAATGGTGAATAAATGACTTGCCCAAGGGAAGGTACAGACCCACACATCCTGCCACCTGTTGACATTTTAGTTTTGACAATAATTGCTTTTAGATGCTTCTGTGATATCATCACAGGATGGGGCTGGAAGCAAGGATAGATACTTTCAAGGAAAGACATGTGTTGAGCACCTCCTATGGATTAGTTCCTCTTTTAAAGGCTTTCATATCTACCATCTCTTAACCTTCACAACAGTCCTGTGAGATAAGCATCACTACCCGCCTTTAAATTTTGATGAAGCCAGCAAGAGGCAAAGTGGGGATTGAACCATCTAATTCTAAATTCTGATGCTGTGAAAGCAACAGAATTGTCTTAGAATGAAGCATAGCTCCTTTTCCTTTGGTTTTAAATGGGCTGACAAAATTCTAGGACACAGAACCAAAATGTAAAATAAACTTCAGATGACAATTCTTTTGAGTTTTCTGCCTATTAATATTAGATCACTGGCTTTACTTATTTATTTTATTTTATTAACAGTATAACTAAGCTGAGCAACTAAAATTTGTCAAAAATTTGTGCCAAAGTTCCAAAGTCATCTGACTCTGGCCCAATTCAGTTGGGAAGGAGGGAAGCATGACTCAGACATAGAAGGATTTTGACCACACGGCCTGCTCAGGTGCAAAGATTCAGATTTCCAAGCACACATCTCAATGACTCCTTTAGTCAATGATTGCCTTTGACTTCCCAAATTTGACCAGTGTTTATATTTTGTTTTTGAAAAGGGGATGCGTGCCATAATAATAGGTTTGTTTTAGCATAAACTGTTTCACCTGCAGTTTTCATTCACTAGCAGAACAGAATATTCAGAGGAACCAGAGAGTTAGAGTTATGGTATTGGGAGTCATGTTATATGGAAATCAAGTAGGATGGAAAAGGGAGTATTTTTGAAAGGCATAAGGGATTAGAAAGGAACAACTTAAATGGTGGTAGAAACTGGTTGGCCTGGGTTCTGGTTTGCTAATGCTGCCATTATGCAAAATATCGGAAATGGATTGGCTTTTATAAAGGGATTTATGCTAGAAATCTACAGTCCTAAGGCCACAAAAGTGTCTAAACTAAGGCATCAACAAGACGATACTTTCATTGAAGAATGGCTGATGGCATTCGGAACACCTCTGTTAGCTGGGAAGGCACGTGCCTGGCATCTGTTGATTCTTTGCTCCTGGGTTCTGGTTTCAAAATGGCTTTCTCCAAAATGTCTCTGGGCTTGTCTCTCTTAGCTTAGCATCTCCTGTACATCTAAGCATCTGGGTTCGTCTCTTAGCTTCTCTAAAGCAAACTCTGATCTAGCATCTCCAAATGTCTCCAAGCATCTCTCAGCATCTCTGTCTGCTCCCAAGTGTCTGGGGCATTTTTTTTCCTTTCTGCTCTCTGTATGAGCTCTCTTTAAAGGACTCCAGTGATCTAATTAAGACCCACCCTAAATGGGTGGGGTCCACACCATGGAAATATCTACAGTTGGGTGAGTCCTATCTCCATGGAAACAACCTAATCAAAAGATGAATGTCTGCCCTCACAAGACTGCATTAAAGAACATGGCTTTGGGGATACATAACATATCCAAACCAGCACAGCCTGTCATCTGCTGTTAAATACCAGGACATAACTGCAGAGAGGTGGCATCCATTCAAAGCACTGGATAGCGCCAAAATATGGATCTCCTTTACAGAAAGGGCATGTTCTAAAGAGAAACTTAATTTCTTTCCCAGTACAGGAATACTAAAAAATGGCAGAAGAAAATGACTAGAGTTGCCCAGAATTCAGTTCCATGGTGGTAGCACTTTTTAACCTAATAGAAAAGGATCACACATCCTTCCTTCCACCCTTCTTTCCTTCCACAATGCTTTCTTGGCCACAGAATATAGAATAAACACTGAGTGAGACTCATGGAGAACAGAGTGATAAATCAGACACTGGTCTTCAAGGAGAGCACGTGAAGATGGTCAATAAATGAACGAGGTCAGTTAGCACTGGGGTTAAGGAATAAACACCAAGCAGTGCCAAAGAGTATGAAATAAGAGGTCAAAATACATTTGTATCACACAACCATTAAGAAGAATGATGCCTTCAGTAGCCGGGCACTGACATGGAATGAACCTAAAAGATGCTGGTTAACTTTCAAGCACTGGGATAGGAAAGGGGTATTTGGTGAGAATGTACTGTCTGATGTATCTCACAACAAGCATGGACTATTCAGACATTTTTTTTTTAAAAGGAGAAAAAGAAACAGAGCACGTGAGATTAAGTCTACATCTTTTGAAAGACCTAATATACTCATGGGATTTTGTGACTCAGACTTTTCAATTCAGTCTCACTCTAAGCAGTTTCCACATTTTAATATTTTTCAATCAGGATTTTATTTTTTAATCCCGAATATTCTGTGACTAATTTCATCCCAAGGGTGCTTAATCTAACAAAATGAAGAGTCACACTGAAAGGAAACTGGTGACACTGGAGGGGAATAAACCCTGGCTGGTGTATATTTCATTCTACGGGGAATGTTCAGCATTCAATCGGCAGCTTCCTCGATGACACAGCAGCATCCTGTAATTACCCCTGAAGGCCATCTGATTTGAAAATAGATTCACCACCATGGGTAATTTACATAATGTTGTACAATTATCCATTAATATGCAAATGTTAGGCTAAAGATTATATGGCCTAGAAATGCAATGCAAGTACTTTTCTGGCAAGCCTATTCTATGTGCATATTGATATCTAACCCAAAGGCCTTTCAGTTTTAGAAAGAAATGACTCATGGTGATTGAGATGAAATGTGAATGAGCCCCAAATTATAAACTTAATGGCAAGTACAGTAAACATTATTCAATTTGGGGCACTAAGCTAGGCACCTGCAGTATGGGGATGAACAACATTTTTCTCTCTTCCTGCGAGGACCTCCATGAGAGTGCCCTGCCAAAACTAGCACCAAAGGTGGGAAGTAATGTTTAGACACAAGCACCCTCTGGACCTGCAATTACCCACTCACCAGGTGAGTATCACAATGCACTAATTGGATAAGTCTGTCTGTGAAATTAAATCCTCCTTCTCTTTTTCCCAACAATAGTCCTTCTAAAAAGGAAAAAAATAAAAGGAAGGAAAGTGGGAAAGAGAAGAAATACCTGTGTCATGGTAATATCACTGTTGATATGTTAATGTACAAAAGCCAGGAAATTAGTTACCATTCCCATAGCAACTGCAACTTGCCTCCTGGACTTGGTGAATTAAGTTATGAAAATTAATCCCACTTAGAGCAGAAGGAAACACTGCCCCTAAGCAAGGGAGATCATAGTTAGATTGAGCTTTGCATTAACTGAGTAGCAAACTCTCCTCAACACAAAGTCCAGGGGGACACAACACTTGTAGGAGCAAGTCACTACAGACTATTTTTTAAGAAGAGAAATGTTGTCTTTGGCACCAACTGACCAGGTGATGGTCCAGTGAGTGAAAGCCCAGGAATTCCAGAAGGATCAAAGAGAGAATAAACAGACATTTTTTCCCTTCATCCCAAGGCATAAGACGCACTTTTAATTCACCCGGTAAAAAAAATGAGGCACGATAAATACAGTGCAACTTACCATTACCCATGATTGGGAATTTTCTTCAAGAGGTTTCATTGGAAGCCCAAGAGGGAAAGGGGGCAGGGATCTGATACTTGCATGATGGTCAAAGTTTCAAGTCTTATGTGATTGTCATTCAAACTGATGATATTCACATCTGGATGAGTCTGATTGAATTACCTGAGGAGGCCTGCAGCTTTTGTTTTAAATCAATAAGCAGCTTTTGGTGAATAACTAAAACTTGACTACCATTAACCCAATTAGGGTTTCTTTATTATGCCATCACTCATTTTCAGATTCAGAAAGGAATCTAAATCTTTAAAAGAGATACTGATAAAAGATACTAAACTCAGCACTAAAACAAAATGTTAAAAAATTATATAAGCCGTGCATATGCCTTCCCTCTCTAATGAATGCAACAAACTTACAAGTCTGGTACAGTAACTTAACAGCAAATGTTGTCTGCTAATATCAGTCAAATCCAAAGGTCATTCATAAAAAGATGTTAAATGACACATTATTTAATAACAAACATTCCAGAACCAGGATCAGAGTCTTTCTCTCCACCACCCTGGACTACTTTTAGGTCCATATGTATGACCCTTGAGCTCATTTCAAGTTCCCCTGCTCCTCTTCCACCCCAGATATCCCTTCCCACAGTCACACCCTGGAAATCAGAATAGCAAGAAAATGCAGAATCACCAGAATCAATAATGCCAACACTTAAGTTTCCAAAGACAACACTGCATCCTGTCTCCTTAACTAGTTCAAGTATTCCTACTGCAGTAGCTCTTCAACCTAGTCAAAACCTTACATCCAATCAGCCCCCTCCACAATCTATTGTTACAATCATGCCTCTTTTCCCCAAATTCCCTGAATTCCTTTGTTCTTCTGATCTTCAACCCCATCCCTCCCCTGCCCTAAGGCTAACCATGGAGGAACCAGCTGATTTCTCTGGTCCTCAACAGAAGCAGATGAAGTATTGGAAGGAATAGGACCTCCCAGAATGATCTCACTACACATTCGTGGTCAAAACCATCAACGGAGCCCTCCGCACTGCCTGGGTATCTTCTCATGTTTTCCTCTAGTCAGTCTGCCCTTCCACCCTCCACAGCAGTTATTCCACACATTCCTAGTTTCCTTAAGTGCCTCCTTCACTCTGTGTGGGTGTTGCTGCATTCTTCATACAGAAAACAAAAGCCACGAGCAGGAACCTGTGTCAGTGACCGGCCCTGCAATCTACAGGGATGCAGTGCAGAGCACAGGGGCCAGGAAGGAGGGTTTGAGCATCAGATCATTGTCTCAAATCCTGACTCCATGGTTTAATAGCTATTGGGCCTTGGGTAAACTACTTCACCTGTCTGTGCTTTGAAACTCTTACCTGTGAAGAGATAACAATGACGCCTGCTCAGCGTTGTGAGTGTTATAGGAGATAAAACAGGTAAAGTGCAGAGAACAGTGTCTGGCACACAAAAGACACTTGGTCATGTCACCTTTAGTCTTGGTTTCTCCTCTCCCATCCTCTTCTCCTTGCAACTTTTTGAAGTGGAGGCTGTACCTTTCCTCCTTTTAAAAGCCAGTCTTCCTCAGACCCCATCTCCTTCCCCATCCTCAGAGACCAGGCTCCATCAGCATCTCCTCTTTCCCCTCTTTTCTGAGTCTCTCCTGTCTCTGCTGGAAGTTGTTTACCTGCATTCAGTGGTGTGCCATTAATGCTTAACAACCAGCTCTTGGTGATGATGCCAGAGGGCTGTGTCTGTTGGTTTCCGTGGTGCAAATACTCCCTGTATGACCCATTTTAAGCTGCCAACTGGCTACTGGCTACCAAACCTTCTTCAAAATTTAACAATTAGCTTTAGCACATCATTGATACATGCTGTACTCCCTCTCATTCTTAAATGAACAAAAGAACCAAAACAACAACAAAAAGAAAAGAGCAAAACAAAACACCTGCCAGGACCCCAGTTTCCTTGCCCCATCCCCCCACCAAGCTTCCACTCTCTCTCTTCACAACCCCTCTTGTCGGCGCCCTGGAAGGAGCCATCTCTCCACCCATGGTGAGCTAATTCTGAGTCTCTCACCCACTCCTCACGCATTCTGCTCCAGCTTCCAGCCTTCCATCTCTGCCTTCCATGGACATCGCTCTTGCTAAGGTTTCCAAAGTCCTCAAGGGCACATTTCGGACCTCTGCTAGCCTGGCTGTTAGCAGCGTTCCCAGGGCATTTGCGGGCTTTCGGTTCTGCCCTTTCTCCTCCAGCCACTCCATGGCCACTGAAACCACCTCCTCCTCCTTCCCCTTCTTCCCCTACTCCAATCCCCGCCTCCTCCCTCAAACGGTGTCCACATTTCTGCATCCTGGGTTCCCAATCTTCCCATTCCAATTTCTCTGGAGACAGTCTTAACCTATCCCATGGCTTCAACACCAACTTATGTGACAAGGACTCCCAACTTATTTCCTATAGCATATAGCTTTCCTCTGTGTTCTCAGATCAGAATACATATCTATTTTGAAAGTGAACACATTCCTATCCTAGGAGACAGGATGAGCAAAACAAGCATAGGAAAATCTCCTGCCTTGAATATCCATAACATTCAGTCTGTTTGGGAAGAGACAACCTGAAAAGGCAGGCTGCCATGCAAGCCAGGAAGAAAGAGTTGGTGCTAAACCTGAGCAAAAGCTCTCGGGAGAAGGCAGAGCTTCTGCCAGGTCTGGGAGGTCCAGTCTTGTTCATGCAAACGTTAATGACTGCATGCAGGGCCCACATCATCTGAATCTAGCATTTAGCAATTTGAGGGCAATGCCACAAACTAGGCCAATTGGAATCTCCCTTGACACCAAGCGCATCTCCAGGAGCAAACGCAAGGTCTTCTGGGTGCCGGGTCCCAGGCTGCAGCAGCTGGGGTAGTACCCAGCACCCAGCACTGATGCCCAAGCCTTCTAGGGTCATTCTCTGAAAAGACATGTGGCTTTGGGTCATCGGCCCTTGGTGCCTCCCAGAGATACTGATACTGAGAAAACTGCTCCCAACCAGTCACGTCAATTTTAGGGAAGAGCAAAATTTATTTTAAAAAATACAGGAACTGGAGGGCAATGTGATTTGCCTTTTACTTGGAGATCCTACATGCACTACCCAGTTAGGGAAAAGTAGTAGATTATAATAACCTGCAAGAAGACTTGTGGCTGATTGGCTACAGATGCCAATAAAAAGGAATAAATTTTCTCTCTGGACAATTTTTAAGGGCAGAAACAATTTTGCACAGGCTGCATTTATGAGACAAACTTTGTCAGAATGTTAAAAGGATCCTATAAAAATCAGCACCTGGGGTATTCTATAGAGACTCATCTATTCATTTTCAGATAAAATTCTTAAATTCACGATACCACTGATTAATGATGGTGGCAGGCAGCCCAAACATTCATCTATAGATATGAGGCTTTAGAATTAAATATTTGGATCATATATGGTACTCAGGTGCCTCATGAATGGAAAACAAAGTTAAAAATCAACATGGCAAAGAACACTTGGTTAACACATATGTACTGAGCTACTACTAGTGAGAAGGTGTGCTGGAGGCTGAAGGTAAGTGATGAGCAAGATGTCTAGACACATACGCATAGAAGTGCAAAGTGCATTAATGCCTATTGGGGTGATACTTATTTTCTTTTATATACTTCATTTTCTATTGTGAATAGGTATTGTTTTCACTATCAAGGGTAAAAAAAAAACCAGAAAGTCTTGTTTAAAGAAAAATAGTCAAAAGAGAATTTCAGAAATGGCTTCAATCTGTTAAAATATTAAAACATTTTTGCTTCTTTCTCTCTAAACTATCTTTATCAACTTTAGAGTCAAAAAATTAACAAACCAGAAATAGGAACTGTTAGAACAGCTTAAAAACCCTTATTAAAACAAAACAAAAAACCCAACAAACAAAAAAAAGGAAGACATTTCCTCTGTTATTAACACTGTGAAGGTTGAGTGTCCTAGAAATGATGGTTACTTGGCTGACAAATATGATCTTGAACATTCTCTGTGGACTGGATTCATTCACATATCTTAGAAGGCTGAGTTTGAAACATGGATTCTAGGCAGGTTATTCTCACTCATAAACAGGAGTCCTAACCTCTGCCTCATGTTATAAGAGTCCCAAATTCAGTATTACAGACGTGCCCAGAACATTTGCATTTGAACCTCAGAAGCAAAATACTGGGCTAAGAGAATGGAGAAGACCAACAGGCCACAGTTTTCCGTGGCCCATGTGCACTGCTCTGGAGCAGAACTGAGTATGGGGCATCTATTCCACTTTGTCATAAATGAAAGTTCATCTCTTCCCCAGGCATGCTTGGAATTAAGGGTGTGGCCAATGTAAGATGGGCTGTGGCATTATGCAGTTCCCTGATGTCTCAGTGAAATGCTGTCCTGTTCCCTCCCTCTCAGGGAAAGTATGTTAGCAGTAAGATGTTAAAGAAACATTCTTGAACGTGCTCTAGGAAAATCATTCACAAGCTCTGGTATTTGACCTATTATTAGTTACAGATTATTTGTGACAATTCCACAGCTGATAGCCTATGTATGTGCCACTCATTGCCAACATTAATTCCCCAGACGCTCCCATGCTTTCTTCCTACTGCAGCTGCCAGTATAACTAGGAGGCCCGCTCCATTCAGGTGGGCAAATTTCCACAGTTATCTGAGTAAAACATAAGCAAGAAAATCAATCTCACAAAAGAACAAAACAGTTAAAATAGAGGTAACTCAAAAAGCAACACAATATTTCAAACTTACAGGAGTGATGGAGTAGGACACTATTTTTGGTATATTTCCTAATGTAATGACACTAAGGAGCATTCAGGCTGGTTTACAGAATGGTGGATGGTGGCACTTACTAAAGAATGGATATATTGAGGGGTTCCTAGAGAAATCCCCTTCAGGAGGTCTGGGCCCCTCAAGCAAATCTTACTTAGTAATGATTTCGCTCCTTGGGTTATCAAACTGTCTCCCAAATTATTTGAAGTTTGGAGATATTAAATATAAAGGCAGCTGATGCAAATTAACTATAAAATAGCAATTTGCACTTAGGTAACAATTCTACATGTAAAATATCAGAGTATGAGAGTGCTAATGATCTCATTTTAAAATGATCAATGGATTACTTGTCCCCAAATACCTGATCTCTCCAGATAGGAGTTGGGACTGTACCCTAACAGTCCCATAAATGCCCCTGTCTCCGCAGCAGCCAGAGACAACAGGACACCTCATCCATATCTCTACTGTCACAGCTACTGGTTCCTTGTTATAGGAACAACCCAGAGTTGTGAGATTCTGTTACCCTTAACTCTTCTCTTTGGCCAAGGGATCCCTCCCCACTCCCCACTCCCTACTGGGTTTAGCTAGGGGAGACAGGAAAGCATACAAAAGCTTCTTTACCCATATCCAACATATCTGCTCTCTGTGGAAAGACTAGCTAACACAGAGGGAAAAGAACCTGTTTCCAGATCCAAATAACTGGAATCAAAAAGTTAATTGTCGATCGGACCTATATAGTAAAATCAACTATCACCCCATCAATTCCCACCTCTCCAACTATGAGATATCATTAAACTCCAGAACCAAAGGAACCCAAAGCAGAAAAGTTCTAGGAGCTGCAAGCATGAAATAAAGAATTTTCTTGGAATAGAAATCCCCCAATTATGCATAAGTGCAGCAAAGAAAAGTGAACTGCTAATAGGGGCTCGATTTTCTATTGCTTCACATATCACATTTCCTAAAATTTTAAATTATTTCATAACAAGCATTTTTAGTTCAATCTCTGAGAATTTTTTTCAAATGAACCCATCTCCAATTTTATACTAAAAGTTAATGAGAAAGTGGGTCTCAGATTTATTAACCAACTTTGCTGGACTGTTCCTACTCTGTTAAAAATTGTGACTTGGAAGAATTATGAAATTTAATTGTGGGTTATATTCCATTTTGCAGCATTTCATCAGCACAGGTTGAATTTTTTCTTTTGTAAAATTAGTCTCATTTCATCCTTTGTAACTTTGAGAATATGAGTTGAGTGCTCATTCTGCACATCTATATCTAAATTCTAGATTGGCTTTTAAATGTGAATTTTATCAATTGTCAGAAGCAACTCTACATGGGATGGTGAGATGGGGAAAAATAAAATTATATTCAGATGAAAATTAAGCTGGCTCCTATCTGGCTAAAATTCAAGCTTAAAATAAATACTATTTCTTTTCTTCCCTTCATTCAATTATACATGGGCACTATTCCTCTAGGGGGCGAGGGGATAGCAACTGAGGTAAAAAAGAGGAGACCACATCCTTTTAAATACTCATTACTTTGTCTTCCCAGCAACATTTTACTGCAGAAGAAGGCATGCTGCTTAAATCCCTTCATTCTGCAGCATCTGATGAACCCATTTAAAGAGGATATGGCAGTCTGAGAAATATTAATATGAAAGTGCAATCTTCTTTAATTCTTTTTCAGCTGTAGGAGAAGGCTAAGACCTAAAAACGTACTTATTTATCCACTCTGTCCATTCACTAAGGAACCACACCCCCTCCTTGACTTCTATGGAAATCTACAACCGCTGTGTGGGCAAGTTTGAGCATACATGTGTGTGCATATGTGACGTTCCAAACATGTGTTTAACGTATCAATTGTGGGTAAATTAGAAATAATGATTAGCAAATGAGATGGGCTTGCCCTCATGCAGTTATTGATGATCCCTTATTTTCTTGAGCAAGTATTTTTCATTTGGTTCCGGCCTTTACTGACTTCCAGCCAGGGATGACGTGATGAATTTCAGCATGGTGGCCATCCCCTTTGCTCTGTCATCAGGGAAGGGGCCCTGGCCCACCCTGTGGAACTACTGTACCTGGACTAAACAAACTGGGATAATCTAGTTGAAAGGAACACTTAAATTCTGCTTTTTCTACTATGACATTCTTTTACATAAGGTTCACTAGTGGGGCACACTCTCATCGAGGAATAGTTGTGTAATCCTAAAAGCTGACTAGATAAGATTACTGGAGGCTTATGGCAATCAGCTTATGTTTAGCTTCACCACTTTTCCCTCATGGTCTTCTGCTGCCTGAGAACTACTGGCCAGGAGTGGCAAAGCAAACTGCCAAGAAGAGATGTTTTGGGGAAATGGAAGTAGTCAATATCTATACAGATAAAGTCTATATCTTTGGGGAGATGGTGGTTAACAGACTGTATACCTTTATATAAACTAAAAAACGGTCACCTGAAATTGTAAATTTTACTGTATTAAATTATACCACAATGAATCTCAAAAACATTATATCGAATAAAAGGTGGCATACTGTGTGATTTCATTTATATGTGCTGAAGGTAGAAGAGAATGACTCACTCATAATCCCCTACCACCTACACACATTACAACCCTCACCCTCCTCACCCTACCCCCAATCTCAGGAAAAAAAAAAAAATTTCTATATTTCCCAAAGCTGGCCTCATGCTACCAACAAGGGAATTCCTAGCAAGGGATTCCGCTCTGCATTTCAGAGTCTTGAGTAGGATTATTATTCAAGAACAAAATCAATTTTGGATGAGTTGTTCTAAATCTCCTAAAGAGAACTCCAGAGAAACCTCTATGATAGCATATATTCAGTTTACAAAAAAAAAAAAGAAAAAGAAAAAGAAAAAAAAGTTATTAAGTCCCCAAATTTAGAAAATTCAGCAACATCAAATTTGGTAACATCTTTTATTTGGCATAATCAAAAAGAAAACCTCATTCTACCATATCTTCTCTACTAATATTAGTCAAAAAGACCTTCAGTCTCCTCAACAGACTAAATGAAACAAGATTCCCTACAGGTATGCCAAGCTTTGTTTGCATTCACAGTTCAAGCATTAAGTTAGACATTACTCTGGAATATAATCCAGCCATTAAAAATAATGAGTTGTGTAATATCACACACACACACACACACATATCATATCTAGGAAGATGTAATGAAAAACATCTAGGAAAACCCAGCAAACAAGGTTACTGCTAGGGCTGAGATTAGAAAAGAAACAAGGTGAAGATAGGAAAGAGCCTTCTCCTTTTCCTTAAAATTTCCACATAATTCGAAGTGCTTTATAAAAAGTATTCTTTTAATAAAATTATTAAATAAAATATTTAAAAATATTAAATATCTCAGATCTTTAAAAATTAAATACCACCCAAACAACCACACAGGTTATGGGCAGCTCAATAAAGGGAAGTGTTCTCCAAGTGGTTGAAATGCCTAAAGAAGGTCACCTCTAAAATTAGGGCTTGGGCCTCCACAGCCTAATTTGCCATTACCCCTGAATGCAAATCTGTGTGTGTGGGTGGGTGCGTGCGTGCATGTGTGTGTGTGTGTGTGTGTATATATATTCTATTTTCTTATTTTTAGAGCAGTCTGAAATATCTAAAACCACCATCCCCAATATGTTCCAAGCTAGAATAGACTCATACTGCTACTATTTTAAAGAATCTACTTTCCTGGTCCCCTATACCTATTTATCACCTGATAAGCAAAAAAAGCCAGGGAGTGAGGAAAGGTCATAGGTTTCACTTATTTAAAAAATATAAGGCATGTGTAATTCTTGTGGGATTAAAATGGAGCCAACCATTTTGATATGCAAAATATAAAAGGCCAATACAAATGGCAAAAATGTTTACCATTATACCAATATTCAAAGCCTAATTATTCACAATAGTCAAAAGGTGCAAGCAACCCAAGCATCCATCAAGGGAAGAACAGAAAAACAAAATGTGGTATATACATACAATGGAGTACTGTTCAGGACTATGAATCTTGAACACATCATGTTATGTGAAAGAGGTGAGACACAGGAGGACAAATACAGTATGACCTCACTGATATGAAGTAACTAAAACAAGCAAAAAGTTTTGGTATAGGATGGAGGTAATGATAGCACGTATTGTGAATGTAATTGATATTACTGAATTGTACACATATAAGTGGTTGAAATGGGGAACTGTGTGTTGTATTTATAATACCAGAATAATTTTTTTAAAGTTTTAATATTTCTAGTAAGACAGCCAAAAATTAGATAACATTTTGCACTTTCAGGTTTTCAAAGAGGTTTCTTAGTTTTGCTTTGTTGTTTTTTGACTACTTAATGTGGTGAAACAGATACTCTCTTATATATGTGAGGTGAACATAAAAATTGAAATAACCTTTCCAGAGGGTACTTTGGCAGTACGTATCCATTAATTTAAACATGTCCAGGCCCAATGACTAGTAACTACACTTACAGGAATTCATCCTAAGTGGAGGAAACAAATGAATGCAAAATTTATCTTCAAGGATAATCATCCCAGAAGTGTTTATAAAAGTAGTAAAAATTTGGAAACAACTTCAATGTACAAAAATAGACATCTGTTACATAAATCATCATATAGTTATATAACGGAATGCTCTCTGGTCATTAAAGAGTATATCCTTGTAGAATATTTTAAGATGTTATTGACATGTGAATTTTGAGGGGAGGCAAAAAAAAGGATTCTGAGCTGTGGAGGCAGTATGATCCCACAGTTTTTACACATGCAAGTATATGCAAACATATGTATATAGGCAGAAAATATGAGGGTAAAAATATAGACGTAGTAGAGGCTAGAAGGAAAAACACCACTATGTCAGTAACAGTTATCTCAGGGTGGCAGACAGTGATTGGCTTTTAATTTTCTTCTTTAAATACTGTTCCCATTTTCTAAAATTTCTAAGTGTTCAACAATGAACATGCACTTAGTTTTCTAAATTTTATTTTTAACGTATTAATTTTATAATCTAAAAATATATTTCAATATGTATGTTATATGGTGCCTGTGCTGGTTTCCTGAGTGTGTGTGTGTGTGTGTGTGTGCGTGTGTGCGCGCGCGCTTTGGTAGACGGTGGCAGAGAAAATCAAGGGCAATTATTAAATAATACCAAACTTCTCCAAAACGTATAATGTAATAAAATAAATTTGGAAATAAAATACATGCTATAAGATATCACTTGTCTAAACGTGGAAAACATCAAAGAATTACTGTGGGAAAATAACCTTATTACTCTTTATTAATTTCATTTCTATAGAAGTCCTCTTTGCAGAAGAGCTTAAAATGATATATGGAGATTTTGTTATATATCTCCAAATAGTTTTATTCTTATGGCTATTGGCTCATAACAGGAAACACAAACAAAAAACTGATGTTAGAATCTAGGTTAAGAAGGAGCATGAAGAAAATTTCAGAATTCACTTTTAGACTACTTTTACCATAACAGTAAAGTTCCAGGCCCTAGAAAAAGGTCTGGGGCATAGTAGATGCTCAATAAATGTGTGTCTAATAATTTTATAAGTTAGGTTCTTGGGAGGGAGAGACAATGATGACAAAAATTACGTCTTCTTTGTCATCACATCTGAGCATTATGGTGGGTATTCAACAGAAGTGCAATGAATGAAAATTAGTCCAGAGGTGTCCGCAAAGGTTTCGTGGAGTGGGGGGCAATAATCTGCAGAAGCTGGACCCAAACATTAGAACAAAAGCAGGAGAGAAAATGCCAAGAAGCAAAGGCACAAACCAGATAGTTGGACTTGTTTCAGGAGCTGCAAGTGGGCTATCTCTACACAAGGTGTGAGTTGGTTTTGGTAGTTAGCTTAGTTTTATTGTATTGTGTGTGTGTGTGTGTGTGTGTGTGTGTGTGTGTGTTTGAGATGTTATTACAAAATAAGGTCAGAAAAGCAGACAGAGGCCAGATTATGGAGACTTTAACGACCTGAAGCAAGAGGGGAGTTTCCACAGATCTCTGCCTGAGTGGGAGTGAATGAATATTCTATGATTTTCTCATTAGTTGGAACCTCCAAATTGCTTTCTTATGGTCCACTTATTCCCATTCCCAATCCCTAGATTGTGTGTGAAGGGAGCTCAGAAGGAAAGAAGGTCGTTTATCATTTAACTACATTTCTGCTAGTTTTAGATACAGGGCTTTTACATTAATGGTGGCTGACAGCTCTTCATTTAGCTATATTTTAAACAGAACATTCTCTTTCAAATAAAACGCTAGTGACATGCTGAAATAAATCAGACATTCAAAAGTTGTTTTAAGGGTCAAGCTTCAGGAACGTGACTCCAAGGTCCTATTGGGCAGCTAACAAAGGACTGGCACCATCCTTTTCTTTAAAGACATGTCTTATAGCTCCCTCTTATGTACACATATGAAACGTCACAGATACAGTTCTCATTTTCTAATATACAGAAGCCCATCCAAGAGAAACAAGCCTGGGAGTTCAGGGCTATCACTAAGAGCCAGAAGCATGACGATGGAGAAGGTAAGAGCAGGAGAAGTTAGTCACACAGGAGATGTCAGTGGGTACAGACATCCTCGCTTGCATCACTGCAAGGCAGACAACTCATCCTTTACGATAAACCCTGACAGGAAATAACACATTTGAATCCAAAAAATGGTAATGCATAACCAGTGTGAAAACAAAACTCTATTGAGTAAGTATCTTCAAGGTGAATTGCCTTATGAACTTTTACAACTGCAACCCATAGTAAGAAATACATTTGGAATTGAACTCAGTACACATGAAGAATGTAAAATCGACATAAAACTTAATAAAACATTTGCCTTAGCTACTTGTGACGCACTCAAACATTTATTTTATTCTACTTTTAAAAACACTATTCAGAAATTCACTGAAGTGATTTCATTACCCCCCTGATGAGTCACTATTTGCAATTACTTCAAGAGAGTAATCCATTTGACTGCCTCCTTACCAGCTTACTTTTTTCCTTATTTCTTGAGATAAAATGCCTATAACCACATTTCATGAGCCATTTAAAATTAGAAATCAAATGAATCGAGGTCACAACTCAAGAGGAATATTCAAAAACAGCAGAAATTAAGGTATTATCTTAACATTGTTGCCTATGATTCTGACTTTTCCTTAGGCCAGGAGCAGCAAAAAAACTTGGGTTCCACTCTCACATAAAGAGAATAAAGATCATGAATCTATTGGTGAGAATCTAGCGGTATGAGGACTCACCTTCTGGTCTCTGATCTCCATTGTGTGCCAGTGACACCTGTGGGCCTGGGGCTACCCCACCAGCCAACAGACCTGCTCACAGCAGGACACAAGGCAAGCCCTCGGCCAGCCAGATTCCCAATGCTGCTACATCAAGATGAGAGTGATAAACAATATCTGCCGAGGACTTACTGTGTGTCAGATACAGGGCTAAGACCCATCCCATTGCCTTCCGTCATCCCACAAGACATTCCTTGTCCTGACTGGGAGTTCAATATGGCCAGCTCAATATGGTAACCACTAGCTGCCCTCAGTGCAGCTTCTCCCAGCTTCTTATTCATGCTGGATTGATAGACAACCTTATGCCAGAATTCTGATGGAACTGATGCTAATTATGAAACAGATGGAGCTGGATGGAGAAAACTTGCAAAGACAAGTATATCTGTAACTTCAATATGGTGTAAGATATGCCTCAATAGGGTGAGTAGAGGGATCAATGGAAGCTGGAGGAAGGATATCCTAGGATGTGTGGAGGCCAGTATGCACGAGAGCCCAGGGTAAAGAGAGAGCACGTTATATTGGGATTTCTGGAGGGTGGAGATGGTGAAAAGAAGTTTGGACCTTGTCCTGAGAGGACTCAGAAGCCAAGAAGTATTAAACAGATCTGATCTTTGTTTTTAAAAAGACCAGGGATTAGACGGATTAGCTATGTGGACCATAAGGTGGTGATCTGAATTAGGGTACAGTGGTGGAGAAAATGCAAGGAAATCAAGAGACATAAGAAATATTTAGGTGCTGCAGTTGACAGGACATGGCTGTTGTCGGGCTGTGGATGTGAGGCTGTGACAAAAGGTGACATCAGTTTCAAAGGGCAGATAATTGGGTGAAGGGTGATGCCAGGGATCAGGGAGTAGCAGCAAGTTTGGGAGGGAAACTGGTGAGTTGCCTTCTGGTTTCTTTTACCTTTTCTATAAAGAAGGAGCCAGGTCTTCTGTTAGAGGCCACTGCTAGGGAGCAAATGGGGTGGGATGTACGAGAAAAGAAGAATGCATCTCTACTCTTTGAGGATAAAGGCAGAGAAATATTTTTTAGGGGCCATGAATACATATAAATATCCTTTGATGCTTTTCTCTTTTATTTTTTGTTTTCTAAGTAATACCTCTTCATTATAGAAAATATTAAAAGTATAAATACGCAAAAGCAGGGCCGACTTACCCATGAAGCAAAGTAGGCACGGTGCCAAGGGCTCACAAAAAGATTTTAATTTCTTTTAAAATTGGAAGGAAAAAAATGGATATATAATTAATATATAACAATGAATCCAGCCTGGATTATATTCATCTTTATACCAGTAGGGTTGTAAAATAAAAATTTTAATATTGTTTTATGGAGGAAGGGGCCTGCAAAGGCAAAAGTGGGGTCTACGAAAATCAAAATGTGGTCCTGGCACAGAAGAATATATCTTGCATCCATATCTGTAAGCCTTAATCATATCTATAATTACCTAGCTACCCAGTATCAAACTTAATCTCTCTCTATATATTTATCTGAAGTCCCACCATCTCAATTAGATTTCTTACCCCATGTCCAATTTCTTGACAGTTCAAAAGCCTCTGTGTTAAACCTTAAATCTAAATTCACATGGACTGCTCAGCAGAGCTCAAATGTTTCAGCCTTTCTAAAGAGAAATTTGCCAAAGGAATAAAAACTTTCAAATTTGAGAACATTTGACACAAAACGTCTACTTCTAAGAATTAATTCTCAGGAGATAATTAGATGGGATTCCGAGGAAGTTCCTCACAGTGCTATTTCTAGCCCTAAAAATGGAAACATCCTAAATATCCAAAAATTAGTCTGGTCAAATTAATTATAGCAGAACCACACAATGAAATACTAAGCAGCCATTAAATAATGATGTCTTTATATTGCTGTGGAAAGACAGTCACAATATGTTAAATGTAAAGAATGGAATATAAAATTGTATCGCTTAATCCAATTTTAATACAATGAAGTGTAGAAAGATACATACCAATCTATTTTGATGATGATAACGGACAATTGTTTATCCATTTATTATTCATCCATTTTATTGTTTTAAAATTTTCTCTACAATGAGCATATATTACTTTGGGATTTAAAAGGAAAACACTGCAAGCACGTACGTTTAATCAAGGATCTATCAGAAGACAGTTAGCTAAGAAAAGTTGTGTACAAAGATGTAGCCACAGACATATATCTTTCTCCTTCATCATTGATTTTTTCCCTCTCTACTGAATCATTTCCATCAGTGTATAAACAGGCTATAATGTCTCCCACCATTAAAAAGTTCTCTCTTGACTGGAACTTCCTGTCCAGTTCCCACATTTCTTTTCTGTTCCTCTGCATAGCAGAACCCTTGTATAGAGTTGACTATACCAGTGTGCCTCAAACTAGCTTGTTTTTAATTTCTAATCTGTTTCATTATAGACAGGACCAGCTTGTTTTTAATTTCTAATCTGTTTCATTATAGACAGACACTCTTGTAACATAAAATAAAAATTAATTACTAGAAAAATGATTATGTGCTTGCCTACATGGCAATGTCACACTGCTACTGAAGTTTCTAAAAGTTTACTCTGTACTATCCCCTTGCAGACCAGTAACAAAGAGTTCCTGGACAGGAAGCAGTCCACAAAGCAAACAGAAGTAGTGCTCATCTATATTTGCTGTCCCAGTGCCTATCCCTTTGCTCTAGCTTGCTCTTAAACCAGCCCATCAGGCCTTCTTCCCCACCACCCCACTGAAACCACTCCAATTCAGGTCACCCCAAATCCTTATGTACCTTGACAATTTGCAGCATTTGATACAGGTGAATCTCCTTCACCTTGGAGTGAAGCTTCTCTTTCTGCCTCCATCATGCTTGGCTCAAAACCTTTCCTAGTTCTTCCTCTTTCCTCCAAGCCCTAAATTTAGGGATGCTTCAGGGCTCAATCCTGCACTCTTCATTGAGAGCATCGTCTCATAGCTTTAAATATCATCTACATGCTGGTGATGCCCAAAGTTACATCTCCATCCTGGAACCATCCCCTGAACTCCAGACTCATATCCAACTAGGAAATCAACATCTCCATTTGGATGTCCCAAAGGCACCTCAAACTTAACATGAATGAAACAGAGCTGCTGATCTTCCATGCCCCTCCATCAGTCTCAATGACAACTCCATGATTCTAGTTGTCTATCCTTGACTCCTCTTTTCCACATGCAATCTATCGGGAAAATAATATTGGCCGTGCCTTTAAAATATATCCAGAATCCAACTACCTTTCAATATATCCAGACAAACATCCTGGTTCAGAATACTGTTATCTCTCAACATACTTATTTAGAAGCCTTCTGTCAAATCCCAACAGAACAGCCAAATAATTCTTTTAAATTATAAGTCACATAATATCACATGTCTGCTCCAACCTTTTAATGGCTTCTCATCTCACTCAGAGTAAAAGCCAAAGTTGTTACAATGGCCTACAAGGTCCTGTAGCATCTGCCCCTGCTCTTTTGCTGCTTGACCTCACCTCCTGTCCCATCCCCACCCCACTCCCGAGGTCCTGCAGAATCTGTCCTTGCCCCCTTAGCTGCTTGATCTCTTTTCCTGCTGCCCACTCCCTGCCCTCTACCCTTCTCTCAGCTCCAGCCACAGTGGCCTCTTTACTCTTCCTTTCTCATGTCGGACTCTCTTGCCGCAGGGCCTTTACCCTGCTGTTCCTTCTTTCTGGAAAACTCTCATCTAGATACTACCTTAGTCCAGTCCCTCACTTCATTCATGTCATTGTTCAATGTCACCTTCCTTCCCAGTTTGATTTCCATTCCATTCCATTTCTCCCCATCTGACCTACTTCTTTACTTGTTTATTGTGTTTTCCTCCAACTTAAATGTAAGCTCCTTAAGGACAGGGATGGTGTCTTTTATTTCCCTGCCACAGTGCCAGTGCTAAAATGCTAAGGGTATTTACTGAGTGAATGTTCCTCCTGGTGCCAACTAGAAAAACAAAAATTTGTAAACAAAGTAAACATCTGTCAGAAGAAGACCTACACTTTCATTAAGTGGAATACTATTTAGACTCATGAAAAAACGGAATGCTATTTGTCTTCTACAAGCTTGAATAAGCTGTAAATGAATTCATTTACTGAAAGGAAAGTGGTTTATAACATATTAAGTGCAAAGACTCAGGTTATAAAATAACATGCATGACATTAGCTCATTTTTGTAATAAAACTGAATAGAAAATGTTGTTGAAGTATATGCATTAAGGTATAAACTACATTAAGTGGCAAACTACTAATCTAAAAAAAAAAATCAAAACAATAAACCCTGTGAGGTCATAAATTTGAGTCTCCTCTGTTGACTTTAACAGATACAGAAAAGCAGCCAGACTAGTTTTGATCTGGGCAGGTCAGGATGGGGAAAATCATATCTTCAGTAGGATTCTCCTGGACTCTAGGAAAAAGCAATTCCTCAAATTGAACAGACATTAAAAGCCGAGGAACCCATGGGAGATGTGTTTCTTGGGGTGGGGAATGAGTATGACTTGCAGAAATTTTAAGGAATCATTTGGATTTAGGCTTATTTCTTCAACTCTCAGGTTTATTTAAACACTCCTGTCTCCAAGTAAAGATGGACCAGCCAGCTGCCTCAGCTCCCAGCCGCATGCTGCCATCACGGAGACACAAGACGCACAGACCCACCCAGAGGAGATGTGGAGGTGAGAAAAGACAGGTAGTGAAATCAGCGAGGCAGGGAACAGTGAAGTGAGAGGAATATTTTTTGCCACTGTCTGTTCTGGCAAAATTAAGGCTTAATTCCTCTCAAAGGATTCTCTCCTGGCAATAAAAGCTGATATTTCAAAGGAGGAAAAATCTCAGAGTGGGAAAAACACATTCAACTCAATTATATGTTCAAATGGTGAGGGGAGTGATGTCTGCGAGGGAGGAAAACAATCCTTCAGGTCCAGGTTGGGAGATTGCCTCGTAATGAGGTCTTTGGGGCATTTGTGTAATTACCTTGCACAGAGCCCAATAACCAATCTGGGTTATATAGCTGTTCTTAATCAAGAACAGATTATGGCAAAGCTCTTGTATAACTAATTTGCTGGTTAGAGTAACCAAATTGGTTATATAAAAATGACTCCACTTAACATAGTAGTGTTGGATTGGTGGCGACCTGGGTAATTGCAGTATTTTACACCAGGGGACACTGATGACCACACGGGAGTAGGGGCTTGTCTAAGGCTGGCTGGTAGTAGAGCCAGAGCCAGAATCCAGATCTTCCAATGCCCACGCCGGAGCTCACCACCCCACAAAGATACCAGTTTAAAATCATGATCCAAATTACCATGGTGGGACGGGTGGGGTGGGGTGGGGTGGGATGGAGCGCAGAGTTTGGGAAGAGATTCCCAAACTTGGAAGGGGTCAGCTGGGCTGTCTATGAATCAACTTGAGAGTTTATATAAACATACTGATTTTGGGATTCCATTGCAGGGATTTATATTTCATAAATACATCCCCAAGTGAATCTGATTCATAGCATCAGCACAATCACTGGTCTAGGTTATACGGTTAGAATACCAAAGAACCAGCAGATTTCTATTTTAAAAAGCAAAATGCAAGTCATTCTCCTTACTCATTCTATGCAAAAAAACAACATGGAAATATGCAATTATAAAGCTCAAAATAGCTCCTTCAGGGGACCAAAAAAAAAGAAAGAAAGAAAAAAGATTCACATGTCTAAAGATGCTTAGGCCACAGCTGCAACCTGTCCTTGTGGCCAAACCCTGGGAAAGCCAAATTTAGGGGAAGACATGTTGTGTCGATTGTTTGCTGGGATCCACGACCGGGCAGGCTTCTCCAGGAGGCACACAGCCAGCTGGCACTGCCTGGAGGGAGCTGCATTTGCTAGCCTGACTTCCTAGCTGGCAGCAGCCACCCCAGAGGAGTGGGATGGGTGCATTTGCTGGGGAAGGAGGAATCTTTTGAGAACCACTGCAGACTGGCCTCTCTGAGTCCTTACTGGAGGCCTGCCCAGACCAGGGCCCTGGCTCTGTGCTAGTCAAACATCTAGCCCTTTCCCGGTAGTGAGAGTGTGGGTAGGAAAGAAAACACAAGCCACAGAGAGCTCTCAGGAGGCAGTTGGGGATATAATAAATTAGGAAGTCACACGGCTGTGTGTTCTGAAACACAAGATTGAAAATAGATAATTTTTTTCCTCTTTGGGGAACATACTGCAGTGTTGATATTTTCTAATGCAAATTTGGACGCAGCGGGCCTTCTCAACCAAATTACCCTGAGGAGGAAGGGGAGGGGAGCTCTTTAACATAAATCATTCTCACTTACTTTAGAAGTAAAAAGGATGCTGTTGACAGGTTTGAGGGTAAAACACAAAGTTCATAAAAATTCAGTGATGCCTGAAGAATATTTTTGGAATTGAACCTGAAGCAAATAGTCATGCAACAAATATTTATTAAATGCAGACTGTATAAAGCAGAATAGTATGGAAGATAAATTCACTATGGGTCTAGTCCTCAAGGAGCTTACACTCTGTAAGGAGGACAGGAGAGTGAAAGAAAAAGAAAGCCATGGTTGATAGGATTGCACAATAGTTAAGTGCAAACAACACAATATTATCCCATAGCAGTTACCAGCATCCAGTGCTTGTGTGACTTTGGGTTCCTTAGCCTTTCCAGGAGTCTCCAATTCTCCATTTATTAGTGGAGATGTTGTAAGTGTGAACTAAGATAATGTGTGCAACCTGTTGGCCTCGGAGAATTGCCAGCTACATAGAAAGCAACTAATAAAGGACAGTAGTCATATTATTTTTTCACCAATTCTTTCCTCTCTTCAAATCAGCAAGTGGTTTCTGATTAAAGCACCAGTGCTCAGGGCTGGGAGACCTGACTGGCATCCACTTCCTAATCTACTCCAGTAACCAGGTTGGCTTTTAGTGTATATCCAAAGGCCCCAGGTTAAAGATGAGAAGTAAAATGCATCTCAGAGCTTTCTGTTGTCTCCACTGCTCCCCCAGACACTGGGGTCTCTGAGGAGGAGCTGTGGCAAGAAGCCACAGTATTTCTGGGAAGTGGGTGAAAGACTTTAGCTGTAGGCACACTTCCCACTTCTTTTTCATTTGTTTGTTATACACACATAACTATAGGTTTGTACTTCAGTGCCATTCAGTGCACGCTAGCATCCTGATTTCTATTGTTTTAATTCCTTTCCTTTAGTGATCTTATGTCATTTTATAATCTATTTGAATCTTCAAGAACTCTGCTTATATTTTCCTTCCAATTTCACGCCACCCTTCCATAGTGATATTCTACCTTGACAACTTAATAGGACTTTTTAGCTTATTGCCTGGTGCACTGGAACCCTTCAACAAAGACAGCTAATTGTTGTTACCACTCTGGAAAACATTAGCTTGTGAGTCCAAGACCCACATTTAGAAGAGATTGGCATCTCCAAGATTAAGGGAATGTTGGGGTTTGAATCATGTTCCCCACAAGATATATTCAGCTCCCCACGCCTGATCCTATGGGTGTGAACCATTTGTAAACAGGACTTTTGAAGATGTTATTAGTTAAGGTGTGCCCAAGCTGAACGAGGATGGATCTTAACCAAAATGGCTGAAGTCCTTAGATGCAAAGGAAATTAGACACGGAAACAGGAGCCTTGGTAGCAGCCAGAAGCTGGAAGTCAACGGAACCAGAAAAGAAAGGAAAAGAACCACCATGTGTATTGCCATGTGACAGAAAAGCCAATGAACCCCAAAGATTGCTGGCCAGAAGATCCCTACCTCAGGAGGAAGCAAGCCTCTAGCCTCTGAAACCATGAACCAATAAATTCCCATTGTTAAGCCAACCCATTGCATGGTATTTAGGAAACTAAAAAGGAAAGAAGGTGGTTGTCTTTTTGTAAAATAGAAAGGAGGTTTCTACATTTCACATTTTTAGAGTGAGACCAGTAACCATAATTCTAGGTTAATTTACAGATGAAGAATGAACACCCATGCCTACTTGGTTGACTAGGACCACGTTACATCTTCTATGTTTTTCTCTTTCATTAATGATGCTTCTCTTTATATAAGGAGCTATGTGTCCTGAAATCCATAGTTCCTCATGTAAGTAATCACTGGGTTTTAGGGAAACCACACTCACCTTCCAGAGAGGAAGGTGGGGTAAGTTTCATCCAAGGAAGGGCCCAGTGAACAACATGCTACCCTGATTTGGGGAGAAATCAGTGAGTAGTGAACCTCTTTTAGACCTCCACCAGCACGCAGAGATTGTGAGCCCAGCTTCAGACACTGCTTCCCCAGTGCTGACCAGATTACCAGTACTTTCCCCCACAGTACTACTGGGGGAACTCCCTGCCAGGCAGGTCTCCCAGCACCTTTTGCTGATATAAAATATTTTATATCAGAGTTGAAGCAGATATAAAATATTTATTTACTTACTTACTTATTTATAGTTTTTATTCAAATTATATTTAAAAAATAATTTACTTTCTCTGGCCATAAAAGCTAACATATGTTTCATATTTTCATAACAATACGTGTATGTGTGTGTGGAGACAGAGAGAGAATAATGAAGCAATTATGGCAAAATGTTAACAACAGATGAACCTGGGCAAAGATATATATGAGTTCTTTGGACATTCTTGCAAAATAAAAGACAGATTTTAAAAAAAAAAAAGTATGTTCATTTACATTTTTTTTCCTTGGTCTTCTTCATCAATTCTTCTTTTCAGCGTCTCAACTCTTTATTCTTCCAAATTAACTCTGGAATCATTCTGTGAAGTTTCCACCCCAAATCCCACTGGTACTTCTGGATGAGATATGAGCCTGTGCACTGATTTGGATTAATTTACATCTTGTTTTAATGTGATTGCTTTTCAACTAAGAAAAAAAAGCAAAGCATTCACTTATTTATTCATTTGAAACTTCTATTGTATATTTCATTAAAGTCTTACAGTTTTCTTCATGTACGAATAAGATGTTTCCTGTTAGAACTATTCTGAAGCAGTTTACATTTTTGTTGCCATTGCTAATGAAATCCCATTTTTTGTTTTTAATTAAGTAATTACTGCTGACATATAGAAAACCTACTGATTTTTGTTGATCAGGTATCTAGCTATTCTCCTAAATTACATCAATTTTAATGGTTTTTCATTTGCTTGCTTCTTTGGAGATATCCAGATAAATAGTCATATTGGCTTCAATTTAAAATATGTTGTTTCTGTTCATGAACTGTACCTCCATTTGTCTGTGTCTTGCAATTTTAGCATCGTATTTTAGTTCTAGGTTTTAGAAGGAAAGCTGCTTGGGTGTCACCATTTTAAGTATGACGCTGGCTTATTTCACAGTCGCTTTTTTAAAAAAAAATCATACTAAGAATGTGTACTATTGCACAGTCTTTCACAAATGGTATTAAAAGTCATCAAGTGCCATTCTAGCATCAACTGAAATTAGCATTTGGGTTTTCCCATTGAGCATAATTGTGTGAGATGGCACACTGATGGGTTTTCTATTGTTGACCTCCTCTTGCTTCCCTGGGACAAATGAACCTTTGAGCCAAATTCAGTGTCCTCCAATAGGAAATACAACAATTTTTACAATATGCATTGAGCATACATTCATAGTCCATTTTTTTCATTTTACTTTTTTTTGTTGT
Organism: Choloepus didactylus; assembly: GCF_015220235.1. Taxonomy (NCBI): domain Eukaryota; kingdom Metazoa; phylum Chordata; class Mammalia; order Pilosa; family Megalonychidae; genus Choloepus; species Choloepus didactylus. The sequence goes on from NC_051311.1 coordinate 147,154,204, forward strand.
CCTTGTTTTGGGGGAATGGACAAGGAATTAAAGAAAAGAGAATAATTTTTAATAAGTAGAAAGTTTAAAAAAAGAGGCACAGATAAAGTGCTACAGGAGTTCAGAGGAGGGTATGATGTCCTAAAACAGCAGGGTCAGGGGAACAGCCTCCCAAACCTGACATTTGAGGTGAAACCTGAAGGAAAAGAATTTCTTTAAGACAGAAAGAGAAGGCAATGGGAGTGTGTCTCTGTAAACGTCTCTCTCTGTCTTCATTAGAAGGGTGGGTAAATCCATCAGACCCACCTCTCAATCTACAACCGATTTTACAGATGGGGACTAAGGAGAAACGTGGCTAACCATCTTGGCAAAAGCCCTTACTTCAGCCATGCCTATTGCCCAGGGCTTCTGACTCCAAATCTAAGAATTTTACATGATGTCCTGCTGTCTTGTGATAATAATATTATAAAAACTGCTGTCAATTTTATAATTATTCTAAACAACCATCCCCAAATGACTTTTATATACTCTATTCAATGACAATTGTAAGTTTGGTCAAAAGTGAACTTAACTTTCTAAAGCCAGGCTCAGGCCTTGAACATTTATTTTTTTATTTTTCTTTTACACTGAAGGTGGAAGTGGCATATGAAAGTAGAAGTAGAATATGAAAATGCAGGTCATCGCCAAGATCTGAGAGTCATCAGCTTTCCAGTGGGCCTGGGTACAGTTTGTATTAAGGAGGAAAAAGGTCCAGAAGAGATTAATGGTTAAAAGCTGATTTTCTTAGCTTTCTTTAGCCAGAATGTTCTAAGAATGAAAGTGATGGATGGTCCTCTTCAATGTCTGAAAACACCAACGTCCCTGAGTTAAGTGTCTATTTTAATTGCTGCTGCACTGCAAGAGTCCTTTAGAGTGTGCATCTGTGTTATTTTTACTTGCTAAATCAGAAGTGTCTGGGTGATGAATTATACAAGGTACTCTGCTCAGCACCACTGTTGTATTATAATAAATATTGCCACTAAAAAACAAAGGAAAGAAATGGTGAACATTTTTATAGTGTGTGCAGGTTTCTTTCTGTTTTTTAAAAAAAACAGAGAAATAGTTTTTACATTTTAACCTAATTATACATGGTCAAACAGGTGAAGATGGCAAAATTGTTCCAGGGAAATACGAAGGTTTCAATCACAGATGTATGTGCATTCTGCCCTTCAATATACACCTGAGAATAACCCACACAAGAAAGCATAATTGAAGAAGTGAAATATCCATTTTGCTAAGAGGAAAGTAAGGTGGTGGAGCCCTGACATCTTAGTGTTGAAAAAAGAAATACATTATAATCTAACTTCAATGTCCATTTTTCTGCAACCTTTGATATTGTTACATTAGGGAAAAAACAAAAACAAAAAAAAACTAGTGCATTTCCCCAATTCCCAATACAGACAAAATGACAGAGTGCTGTGATCTAACTTCAGTTTGGTATAGTTTTCTGTATCAGAAAGGAAAATGCAGAAAAGACTTTTAAAAGTAAAGGGATGGAATTAAGGGCTTCAACTAACTATTTTTCAACTAACTATTTTTCACATCTTAACAGAACCCTAATTTTCTTCGAACTACCCACCATTCTATAGTCATATACTTCATGGGAGGTTGGCCCCACCTCAGCCCAGGGACATGTAATGGTTTGTCTAACGTCTGGATAGGCTTGTCAATATGATTTGAGTACAGGCACATACCGCAATGCTAGCCAACGAGACATGAGGAAAAGTTTGCTGAAAGGCTTTTGGAATCCTTTCCACATAACTAAAAGAGATCCCCCCCCCACCCCGGAAGAAATGGTCTCTTTGTTCCTGGACTGTGGGATAATAGCAGCCATTGTACTACCAGTCTGAAGACAAATTTGATACACCAAGGACAACAGGAGAGAAAGAAGAAAGAGCCTGAGTCCTTGATATCATCATCAAACAGGCGGGTTAACCAATCATAGGAACAACTAGATTCTGGATCTTTGACATTCAATAAATGTCCTCCTTGAATATGCTATTTTGAGTTGGGATTTTTATTATTTGCAGCTGAAAGCATCCAAAATGAAATGCTGCCAGGGCTAGGGGAATGTTAGTTTGCCTTCCCAAGTCCTGGCCTTGTACATAATCATGTTCACAAGTTCTTATCACTTCCGGAAAACATAATTCAATTCTAGAATTTTATGCCCATGACTGGAACATTTCTAATTGTTATTTAAAATCCTTCTGTTGGTTTCTGCTTCCTGTAAGGTAAATCCCGGACTCCTCTGCATGGCCAATATTTATCATTGGATCCATTCATCCTCTGCCGGCATCGCCTCCATTTGCTTGCTCTCTCAAACCCTATGCTTTTAGCCACATAAAACTAGAATTCCCAGATCTTCATGCTTTTTCATCTGTAGCTCCCACTGCCTGGAATTTTCCACAACCTCCCCCACACCAGCCCCCTCCATGGTTATTCCTCTCCTCATCTTTGTAATTCCGCACATTCAAGTATCTCATCTTCTCGGTCACACCTCCCCAGACTCCCCCTTCATCAGCCCTGCCCAGCTCCTCCTGAACAGAAAGAACCAACCATTACCTCCAAGTGCTGTTCATATGACTTCAATGTAATGTTACAAATGGCAAGATGCTTTATAAATCATTTCTTTATGTGAAGAACTCTCCATCTCCTGCTTGAGGATGGAAGATGTGTTTTAACTCTGTTTCCTCAGTTATTAGCACAGATCCTGACACATAAAGAAGGAACCCTAGAGTTACTGAATGACTGAATGAAAAGACAGAAAAATAAATATTCTAGCTCTATCTGATACTATACTATAACTGGGTAAGGTGCTACATACTCAAAAGATAAGTAACTAACCTAGTTGGACCAGGAGTCAAGTTCTCCTTGCATTCCTCAACAATTTAGTATTTGCTTTGGACATCAGTACTATAATAACAAAAACTACAGCTATTATTTTCTTTCTTTTGTAAAGGTGCTCCCACTACATGGCACTTCCACCCCCCACACGAATGTACCTCTTTTTTGAAGACTTGCTCTTTCCTGTCCCTCAATCTTGTTCTTTTAGCTGGAGATGCCAATCATACAACATAGCCTATAGGGATATGTGACTAAAGCCAGGTCCATATGCATTCTTCCTTGGAATTTTTAACATTGAAAGGAAGGTAAAACAATACCTTGCTCTCAAGAGAACCTCATGGAGAAAGCAGGATCAAAAGAATAATTTTAGTCAACATGTAGAAATTAGAAAAAACAAGAACTGTTTCAAGTCCTTTCCAGCTGTCACTTAAGTGAGTGCAGCAGAGATTATCTTTATTTTATAGAGAAGGAACCAGAAGCTCAGAATAGGGAAGAAACATGCCAAAGGCAGCCAATTAGTAGCTGAGCTATAATTCAAAGCTGAGTCATTCAGAAGCCAGAACCCAGCCATTTCACTTCCCTACCTCTTTCTACACTGTCTTTCTACAGTTAGGCATCCCAAACACCAGTCTGAGTTCAGGGACCCTGGGCCATAAGCAGTAAGTTCAAGTCTGTCTTTCATTCATAAACATGGATGGTATTGATTTTGATTAACTCCTGGCAGTGTCATAGCCTTCAACTAAATAGCCATGATAAAGTGCTCTGGGAATACAAATAGACATTATTTTAGACCATACTATTAGAGATAACATTTGTCTCCTGCAACATCAATTATTGGGAAGCAGAAAAATAATGCTGTTTCAAAAGAAAAAGCAACCCAAAAAACTGTGCATAAATATTTAGTATTGGTAATTTAATTAAACATTAACATGCTTCCTTTAGACACCAAAACATAGTTGGTGTTTCGGAAGTTGGTTTCCTCAAGAAGCCTTAAGTTAAAATCAAAAGATAAATCATTTCTGGAAAATAGAATCTTTCCATTTTTGCATATATCCCCTTTTTCAACTACTGATACTGTTAATTGGTTATTTCTTTGGTCTTAGCACCACTTTAGAGAACTAAAGTGACCATGGTTTCCTAGGTTAATTATAAACACAAATCTGAGAAGTGCTCAGAATCATGAACTTCAGTAATGGAGAAAAGCAGACACCTACAACCCAAAGGAAGATGGATTTGTGTGTGAAACTAATTTTCTTCAGAATAAAACAGATATCTCCTTCAACATAAGGGTGCGTTCAGATTTGTTTTTCATATTAGTAACTTATTTAATATTGCAATATGCAACAGGCAATCCATTAAAAAGCAATTTTCCTCTTACCACAGGGTGTTTTATCATCTGATGTCTAGCATTCAATCACAATGTAGCAGCCCTTTAATATTTTATAAGCAGAAAACAACTCATTTGGGCATGTAGACTTCAGAGACATGAAAATCTTTTGTGAACAATGCAAAATGCCCAGAAAGGCCTTTGTGGATGATGGTGAGCAATAGTTAAAATTTTAAACTTAAAACTACCAAGGCACTGGAAAAACTATGCTTTAGAACAGACAGAAGGCACATTTTAAAAAATATAACAACCAGGAAAACAAGGCCCCATTATCAAACTCAACTTGTTTTTGCACTGGCTGACGTGGAAGATCCTGGGGGCAGGGGCATGTCTGGTTCATCATTGGATCTACCCTGTCCATCAGAAACCCTGGCACATACTGAGTACTCAGGAGACTTTCACTCAACAAATGAATAAATGCATTCATCATCTTAGATGTAGGGAAATGGCATTGTCAGGCCTCAGTTGTCTGAGCCCAGCCCAGCTGCAGAGACAGGACTTGACCAGTTGCTGAGCCAGTATGGCAGATATTACGAGCCTTCTGTCCACCAGCAGGTGGAATCTGGAACAGTCTGCAACCCAAGGATAGCATCTGGGGTACTCCCAGGAAGCCCCAAGGTATTTGCCTTCATCCCTACACTGTGATCTCAGTTCATAAAATGGGGTTCTGTCCCAGGTCCTGGCTTGACTATGAGTTCCTCAAAAGGCCAGAAGGGCTGCTTTATAACAGCCAGAAGCCTGGCCCACCTTTGACTGACATCATGATGACTGACCACTCAGAGCTTGCCCCCTCCATTCCTCTCCACCCAACAGACGTGGCCCTGTTGACACTAAGGCCAGCTCAAGTCAGACCCCAGCCTACCCTGCTTACACACCCTGGAAGTTGTCCTTCTGGACCCTCTCTGGAGGCCAACTTTTCCACCAAGTTAGTCCCCTTGGGTTGAATCTTATCTGTTCCCAGGGGTCTTCTCTCACCCCTAATGCTACATTTTCAACTACTGAGGTCACCTGAGATGAAGCCAAAATGAACACAGCTACAGAAATCATCACTCAAAATACTATCCACCCATCTATTTCTAGATATTCTACTTTGGAAAAAATGGGGGATGTAAGAGCACAGTAAAGTTTCCGAGTCATTTACCTGAGGACATAAAGGTCATGTTTTAGTTTTCCAGGGCTGCTGTGACAAACATTCACTGGATGGCTTAAGACAACAGAAATTTATTGTCTCACAATTCTGGCATCCAGAAGTCCAAAATCGAATTGTCGGCAGGGCTATGTTCCCTCTGAAGTCTGGAGGGTTCTCGCAGCAGCTTGCCAGCATTCTTTAACATCATTTGGCTCATGACTTAACTCAATCTCTGCCTCCATCACATGGCTGTCTTCTTTCTCTCTGTCTGTGTCCAAATATCCTCCCCTTATAAAGACACTTGTCATATTGGATTAGGGCCCACGCCAATCTGGTTTGGATTCAACTAAGAACATCTCCAAAGATTCTGTTTCCATATAGGATCACTTCACATGATCAGAGATTAGGACTTGAACCTAACTTTTAATCCATAATAGGTTGTAGGTGGCAGAGACAGAACCTAGCTCTCTTATTCCCTTACTCCTTTTCTCCTATGCCATATCACTGCTATGTGTTAACTTTTAGCAGCACAGACATAAGGAGAAGAACTGAGAGCCAGGTGTGGTGGTTTAAGTTGTATATAACCTGGAAAACATGTTCTTTAATCTATTCCTGTGGTTGTAAACCTGTTGTAAGTAGAATCTTCTGATGAGACTACTTCAGTTAAGGTGTGACCCACCTCAATCAGGATGGGTCTTAATCCTATTACTGGAGTCCTTTAAAAACCAAAGAATTCAGACATGAGAGAGAGAAAGCCACAGACAGAGTAGCCAGAAGCTAAACATCGGTGAAACCCAGAGATGCTGCCAGGCGCACTGCCATGTGACAGAGGAGCCAAGGATCACCGGCAACCTGCTCCAGAATGCCACAGAGGAGGTGTTGCCTTGATATGGACATTTCTCTGGCCTCAAAAACATGAACAAATAAATTCCCATTGTTTAAGCCGAACCATTTCATGGTATTTGCTTGAGCAGCCTAGGCAACAAAAATACTGGGCGTAGTGTGTCATTGCATAAACGAGTACACCTTCTGCTGCCCTCAAGATGAGGCCCATAGCCAAAGGGAGCTGTCGGAGGAGATGAAAACGGAGGTAGCAAGGAAAGGCAATGCAGGGCAAGAACTCAGACACAAGAAATACCAAGAAATACATGAAATGACTATTCTCTAGTTTCTCCAACTCTGAGACAGTCCTGCAATGCTTCTCAGCAAGTGGTTTTCTGCAATTTCCCCCCATAAATTGAGATAAGCAAGAAGTAGTCATGGTTATCTGACTGAGGAATTCAGTAGGATCTGTTGGCTTCAGGACTTTCACCCTTAAGCTACACAAACAGTAAGCAATAAGGCAGTCAGAAATCTCACCTGTCAGGCTAATGAGGGGGCAGGAAGGAGAACTCACATCTAAATCCAAGTTAAACTGAAATCTTAAAGTTTAGTAATCACTAAACCAGCGTCAAATGATGCAGAAATCTCTCAGATTAGACAACTATTGTTCTAGTATAAAAATGCCCTAATTTAGGCTCCCATCCCCACTGCAAGATGAAAAGGTCTGCTGTGCTTGGTCAACAGACTAAAATTCTTTCATTTTTTCCTTTCTAAGTTCAACATTTTCTAGTTTGTCTCAATAGCACCTGCGGTCACTTTTACGCTGTAAATAAAACATAACCCTCTTTCCAATTTAATCACAGAATTCCTTCCCATTAATCATTTCAGACCATTATTTGAAGCTCTCAAACAGGTGACTGAATATTTATGCTTTCACAATAAAACCAAGGACCCCAATATTTTTCTGGTACAAGCAGTCTTCTCTAGTGCTCATGTTATTAAGCCTATAAGGGAAGATTTACATGTGTTCCTATTCTATAGATATTGGAGAAAGTGGAAGTTGGCAGGCTCCACATTGACTTGATATTGGAGTCTGGATAAATCAGATTTATTTTAGCAGGTTAAAGCCAAATTATGCAAATGAGGAAAAGGCAAGAAGATCATCTTTCCCTTCTTTTTCTGGGTGTCCTCTCCTAAATTCTGCAATACAACTAAGGAAAAGAGAAATACACATATTGCTGAAGTCATTTTTCATCATCAGCTACCCATTTTCTTTAATAATTCTTTCTTAGAGTTAGGATTCCAAACAACTAAAACAGTGGGAACAAAAGCATTCTGTTAAGGTTATTCAATTTTTTTTTTTAATAGAAAAAATTTGTTCTGAAAGGAAGGAAGATGATCTACTGGAAGATTATAAACTGGAATTTTAAAAAAGAAATCCCTAAACAGGATATTAAAATGCAAGCCTGTTTTAATATACATTCATTTTCATAATATTTAAATTTCAGCTACAATACCTTCTAATTTTTCCATTGCCATAGATTTTAATAATGCTTACTCCCACAGCAGTCATGCAGAAATGCATGCACTGGAAACCCGAGCCAAGGAGTGTTCAAACCACTGTGATGGCTACGCGATGCTGGCAGCACCTTGGGGATTCTTTGTGTAGGTCGAGGCACAACCTTGGAAGTTGGATCTCTGGGGAAGCAAGTGTACTTACGCAGCTCGCCCACTTTCAAGATCTCGCACAGCATCTTGGTCAGCTCTATACTGCTGCGGCCAAAAGGACATTCGTGCTTGTCTTCTCGGCTACTGTTCTCAAGCACAATCTGCAGTGGGAAAGGGAACAGGTCAGAAAGGGAATTCAGTTGGCTGAAAATGTCAAGAATGTTGGCTCCACTGTAATAGAGAAATCTACTCCAGATCCCCACACTTAGGCTCTTGGGACGAGGAAAAAAAAAACTGTACTAAAAGTACATGGAACCCTAAAATCCGCATGTTTTCTAAATCTCCAACAACCCTTTTTAACCCTGTAAGAAACTATTTTGCTTGTGTGTTTCCATTTTCAGAGAGATACCTATGGAATGTTTTTTAAAACTGTTCGATAAAGATTTCTCACTTAAATGACAAGACTGTCTTGCACAGCCATCTTCCCTCTTTTGGGAGTAACATCTCTTTTCTGTGCTCCTGCTCCTGCATTTCCCCCATACGTTTCCCTGTTCTTACAAAATCTCGCCCCTGCTGTTGGCTGATTGGCTCACACCAGAGAAGCACATGATAAGCACTGGACCAATCAGAGTCCTTCCCTGAGACGGATCATACCCAGGGGGAAAACCAGCCCAGCTACACTGATGGTACCTGTGGGCTGTGCGTTCAGGAACTGCTTGGACATTGGGCTGCAAAAAAAAAAAAAAAAAAAAAAAAAAAAAAATGGAGCCAACATGAAAAGGAAACCAGAGAATAGAGACAGTGAAAGCCCTGCGAGCATTGGAGTCACTGTTTCCACTAGTTCCTGAAGCACACTTAACTTCTTTGTCCTGCAGCTTAGTCGTTCAGGGATTTCTTTGGAAATCCTTCTGTCTAATAAATGCCCCTCTGTCCCCAAGCTGGTCTGAGATGTTCCTATCACCTACAACTAAGGGAGCTATATTCTACACAAAAGCAAAACCTATTTTAAAGTTACTCAGATTCAAATTCATTTGTCAACAATGGGAAGCCTTGTATCTGAGGAGGCTGCTTGTCTTATACAGGAAGCAGTCTATCCATCTCAGAAGCTGTTTCTGACTTATCCAGTCAGCAGTGTCCATCTCCTCCTCAATAACCCAGAGCACTGTGAATATGTGTCTCCCAACAGCATCTACAACAATGCTGTGCAGTGACTTATTGTTCTGTTTTCCTCCTAGACTATGAATTCCGCAGGGTCAGGGACTGTGTTTTATTCACATAATCAGCAATATTAATTGGGCACCAATTATGTATCAGGAAGAAAGTGAGGCCCTGGTGGTCCAGTGGAGGACAAGACAGACAGGGAACCTGACCTCATGGAGCCTTGCTTCTAATAAAGGGAGACGGACAAAAACATAAGAGATGGTCACAGTTTATGACAAGTGCTGTGAAAAAAAAATTGATTTGCTGAATGATAAAGAATAAGAGGGAGAGCCCGGGGGGCATGGGGCAGTTGAGATAATTCTGTGATCAAGCAAGGTTTTTAGAGAATTGAGAGTTAAAGGATGAGAAAAGGTGTGCCACGACAAGGTCTGGGGTGAAAGGATATTACAGGGAAAGAGACCAAGGGCAGAGCCCCTGAGGAGGGTGAGTTTGGGGGCAGCTGCTGGTCTACAATGTGGCAGGACCTGGTGGTGTGCAGGGCAGCAGCTGGGGTTCCAGGAGCCTGAGGGGGGGACAGACCTGGGCAGAGGGAGCCAGAGGTGGGAGCCTCTGGCCTGAAGGGAGCCAGAGTGCTGTGGATGGATGCCTTTCCAAGACCCTGAGAGGCTAACCAGGAGGGTGAAGCAGGCGAAGGACATGACCAGATTAGTTCTGAAAAGATCTCTGGGCCCAGAGACTGGTTAGTAAGGGGTACGAGAGAAAATGCAGAGAGAATCCAGCTAGGAAGCTTGCATAGCTTTCCTGGGAGAGATGAAGGTAGCTCTGGCTGGGGCCCTATACAGGGAGCTCTTAGCACCTGGTAAGTGCTTTAAAAAGGCAACATAGAGAAGCAGGCAAGGAATGAAGAGGGCAAGGAGCAGAAGACTTTCAGGAAAGAGAGATAAAGGGGAGGCAACCTGGAAGCAGAGAAGAAGAAAGAAGGAGGGAAATATAAAAGGGAATAAGGAAAAAATAACAAATTTTAAAAATTAATTAATTAATTAATTAATTAATGAGACAGGGTTCAAACAGTGAAGTCATGTAAGGGCAGCTCAAATAGAGCAAGATGTTAAAAACTGAAGGAACAGGATTTTAATAAAAACGTGTTCCTACTATTTTCTGCACAAACACCATAGCAATAACACACACACACCTTAGTATATGTAACCATACTGTCTCAAAAGCAGATCAGATATTTCCATACGGAGATGTTCCCTCCAGCATTACCTATTACCTCGCTATAATCAGAACATAAATAGTTTGCATAGTCAATCTCTTCCTCCATTTGATGGAATCACAGGCACTTTTCACATCTTTCATCCTTATCACTTTATCTTCCTCATGATCATCCAAGAAACCCATGAGTCCTCCATCCCCTTTTATAGGACTTTTCAACCGTTTGTGACATATATGCACATAAATAATTATGCGCTGAACATCATGATGTCCTTGAGATATTCAACAAAAATTCTTCCTTATGATCTCTGGGTTGGTTGTTTTCTTCTCTGAGAAAGCTGAACATATAAACTCCTAAGAAACGTCTTCCCCTGCCAGGAAGGCCAAGGCCATTGCTGGGAGAACTTGAAAGGCCCAATCCCTTCTCCTGGTCGCTTCTCGACAATCTGCCTGAACAAGAAGAGTCTCATTAGACTCAAGGAACAAATCCCCCTCTTCCTTTCAAGGGAACCCATTCTGGTTCTAACAGGGACTAGATAGAAAACCAGGAGAGGTGAACAACTAAAGTCCCATCAATCAGTGCACCTTTATTTCTCTTTTAACAATTATGTATCTGAGAAAGCTGTATCAGAGAATAAATCTGAATTTCCTGACGGTGAGAAAAGGAATGGAAAAAACATAGCAAGAAAAAGACAGAACTTAAAGACAAGATAGGAGATAGGTAGTTTTCAGCCAGCCCCCAGCTCCCAGGGAGCACATCTCCTTGCATTTCACATTAACATTTCATTAACATTTCATGAGCGCATCAATATTTAATGATGATGTGATCTGCATACACTGTAGGTAGAATTACTGCAGCCAACAAATGTTCTGGAAACATTTCCAAGGCACAGTTTATTAGCAGGCACTAAATTAAATAGTAATTTAAGTAATCAATATGTAAATAAACTTGCAGAAGCCTTTCAATTTATTATTTAATGCACCATCCATCTTATCCTATTTACCTACATATAGAAAAATAAAACCTCCTTCTTGATGGATTTCTTTCATCAAAGCAGACATCAATGTTTAAAGTTACTTATATAAGTTTTAAGATCAACATTCCTATAGAAATATTTTAGAAAAGACCATGGATATGAATGTCATTAATCAGATGTTACTACAGTGAGAGATAATTGTTTAAATGGACAAGAGCTTTTTTTAAAAAAATTAATAAACTGATAGATCTATGTGCATCTTCAATGTCCTGGTATTGACGATATCCATCTGAGACATTTTGAAAAGCTCCATTTGGAAATAATTTAGTCATATTTTTCTTATTCATTCCCTCCTTACCCTTCACAGTGTAACAGCAAACATACCGGAAGAAACACCAAAATGGATGGGCTACGAAAACCTGCTATTATCACTCATCTTAGAGTATGTTATACACCAAAAGAAGTCGTAACTGTCTGCATGTTTTATTAAATAAAAACAATGTACATTTGTACAATATTAAGTATAAAACACTTTAAAAATACTTTACAGTTTACAAATATATTACATATGCTCTATCACCTCATCCCCAACAAGTCCATAAGGTTGAAGAGGTGACTATTATTATTTTTAGAATACTGGAACAATAGGCAGCAGTAATTTGCTTAGGTCAATACAACTAGCATATATCAATTATTGAATATTGAATTAGGAATTCAATTTTTAAGGTCTTCAATTCCTAAATCTCTTCATAGTTTACAAATTCCCTTCCTACACATATTGTCATGTAAGTCAACAGATTTCATCTAATGAGGCTGAATTTTATCCATTTCCTTGACCTCACTGAAGTGAGTCTCTCAAATCTGGCCCCTCTTAGACAGTGGTATAAGATTCTCTCTCATCTCATTTACCTCCTGAAGGTCATTATGGATTCCTCAAGGTGAGTGACCAGAGCTGCTGAAGTATCCCACAGGTTTTATCTCCTGTGCTTATTCTAGCTCTTCTCCCCCCGTGCAGATCAGGAACACATTTGGCTTGGGTACGATCAATGAGCCCTGAGTACAAAGCCACTCACCTAAGTCCTGCCCCTTCTCTGACTCTCAGGACCATCCCTGCCCTCTTAGGCTCATGGTTGTCCTTGGACACCTTGACACCTGCCTCCACTTTCAGCGGAAGCCCTCCCCACCTGGTACACGTCCAGTCCATTCTGCATCCCCCGGAGCCCAGCCCCGGGTCACAGCTTGAGGCTTCTCCCATCACCTCTCATCTGTGAAAGCTTCTTTTTCACTCTGAACCTTTGTCATGTTGCTCGGCTCTAACCTAGGGTCAGATGAGGCATACCGATCTCACAGGCCACTGAGGAAAATCCCGGGTTCTCTCCAAACAGAAGAGATTGGCTGTTTCCGCCTCAATTCTGACACAAAGCTGTTGTGGGAAGCATTGATAATGTAGATGCCAACCAAAGCTGCCAGTAACTAGAATAAGCTTTCACAAGTTATTCCTCTCTTTGGGAGATGGAGAGAAGGTTTATAAAACCCACTTCAGAGGACCATTGTACACATTAAGTCACATAGCTAAGACAGAGTGCCTAAAAGAGACTCCACAAGGCCAGTGTATATTATCTCTATATTTCCTCCCCCTCTCCCTACTCCTGTGTGGCCTTTAGGCAACATTTCAAGCAACACTTTTATCAGTGGCTAAACCAAAATCATACTGGCAGTGAGACTGGTTCTCCGATGGCAAGTGAAAGGATGCCAGAGGCCTGCCCATTGACTCAACATGAGAGGCACATAGATAAAATGGTGCTGTCACCTCGTCACACCAGAAAGGCAAGAGAGGAAGTCCCAGGGGCCGTATTCAAGAGGGCTCTTTTCCAAGAGTATAAAATTGTGCAAGCCTAAGAATGAGCAAGGACCTGAAGAACATCACTTCATGGCAAATAAAGTCCCCAGACAGTTCTGGCCACCAGAAGACCCCTGTCCTCCGAGCACTTGTGGCCCTCCCAAACCCTGCAAAATCTATCTCCTGGCCCTTTGAAAGGAAATGCCCATCCACTCCTATGTTAAACCGGCAAATAAACAAACAAAGAACCTCATTAGTATCACTGAGGCCTCCCATTCCCCAACACAGGGGTAGTTTCACATCCGGAACAGAACATGGGGCACCCAGAATGAAGCCCCTGCCCTTGACATCACCAAGGTCAGGCTTCTTCCAAGTTCAAAAAGTAAACCCAATTTTCTTTCCTTTCAAAGAGACTTGGGAGCCACAAACGAGTCATTTCTCCTATGCTCACCCCTGGTGCCAGTGATATTGACTGGTCCCAAGAAAGCCAGAGAAAAACATTGGTGGGAACCCTGAGCTGCCCCAGGGGGCTACATAAGGGGTTAAATGTGATCACAAATTCTGGGCAAGTTCATAAAATTAAACAAACATGTCAAAGCCCTACTATGATAATTTTAAATGGACAGAGAAAGAAGAAAGTTAAAATTATAGCAAGTATGCCAAGTAGGAATTAAAAAACAACAAATCAGAATCACAGGGAGTTTGCAATGGAAGGTTGCCAGTCCACCTGATCCAACTCCCCCATTTTACATTATGGGAAGCTAGGCCTCAAAGCAAATAAACCCAAAGGAGAATAGCTTTAAAAAAGCAGGCAAGAGGGCAGAGAAAGAGAAACAGCAGCTTACATTTATCGGATGTGTTTATTTTCCAGGCCCCCTTACAGGTGCTTTGTACTGGTCTGTCTCATTCAATGCCCAAGTATGAAAACACAGGACAGAAGTATACCACGATCCCACTTTACAGGTGGGGAAACTGAGGCCAAGAAATGTTGTGCAATTTGCCCAAGGCTGCATGGTGCAGAAATAAACCCAGCACTGGTTCTTAGGTAGCTCAACCCCAAACTACACACTCTTACCTACTACATTATATCAATTCCTTTAGAAAAAGGAGAAGGTGAGAGAGTAATAAATCTTTGATGGGGAAAGGCTGTGAATGGTAACAGATGAGTGGATAACACTCTTCTTGACTCTACTTCTAACAGGTCTGGTGACATTCTGCTCATTCCCCAACCACAGTTTTTCCTCCTGTAAAAACGGAGGCAGGAACACCTATCTACAAAGGGATGTAAAGATTAAATGGGAAAAATGGAGGTAAAGATATTCTTAGTGTGGGAAACGCTGTAAACACTATGATGGAGATGACTAATGCTACTAATGCTGTAATGATCACATGAGCTCTTGTGCTAGGGTGTGCTTTTCTGAAATATTCTTATAGCTACAGGGCAAGGCTGTTGAAAACAAAACAAAACAAAACAAAAAAACAACAGAAAACAAAACACAATTGCTGTAGAGATTATTAATCTTGTTCTTTGGCCAAGTAATGACTCAGGTAGAATAAATATTATTTCTGACTTAGACGGTTTTCCTGAGGTTTTTTTTAGCATCTCCTTGAACGGTGGTTCTTCCAACTTCAGTGTACATGAGAATCACTTGGAGGGTTTATAAATAGAGATTGCTGGGCTGCTACCCCAGAGTGTGATTCAGTAGGTTTGGGGTAGAACCCAAGAAAAAAAAAGCAAGTAAACCAAACCCTAAGATCTTCTGAGTCAATTGGGGTATCAAAGGAGGGAATGTTAGAGACGGAAAACACACTGTTAAAAAACAGAATAAAAGCACCACACGCTCACCTTCCCTGATCATACCTGGCCACTTAGAAAGCTCCATGGTATGTCCAGAGTTATAGAAGCAGCCCTTAAGGGTATTTGGACAGGGCGAAGGAGTCCAAGCCAAGGTGCTGAGATGGGTTTTCAGCAACCTGGAAGCTTCCAAGCAAAGCATGTGAGCCTAACAGATCGCCAGGGAAAAGAAAATCCAGAGCAGAGTATGCAAAAGCTTAAAGAGCTGTTTCAAAGGGCAAAAGAACAACGCATCACAGGAAAAAGAGAAAAAGAGTGCAGAAGGGGTCAGATGGGTGAAAAAACAAAGGCGAAAAGGCACACAGGGAGTCAATATAAATAACAATCTTGACAAGTGAAAGGAATGGTGTAAAACCCAACTAATGAGGTAAAATTTTTCCAGAATAAAATTAGGCAATTGCACATACAGAGGCATAATAAAGGCCATAAATATAAAATGGCAAGGAATTGACTGGGTAATGGTGTAGTAATTAAAGCCTGGAGGTTCATAATAGACCTCGAATTGAACATTAATCAACCAAAAAGAAACACTCCCTGCACTTTGATACAGTGCAACAAAAGCAGGATCTGTGAAGCACATGTTAGCAAGCACATTCACAGGGCTCTGTTGAAAAGCCTTCCCTCTGGGTATGAGGTCGCTGTGCGGGTAACACACACACACACACACACACACACACACACACACACACACACACAGAGGGAAGGATTGAGCAGCAGCAGTTCATGTGCTAGCGGGCCCAGGGTGGTGGGCACCACTACAGGTCTGGCAACATCTTTCTTGAAAGCAGTGGCTCTCAAACTTGAGCCTGCATTAGAATTCCCTGGAGGACTTGTTAAAACACGCATCGCATTGCATCGCTGCTTCCCCCAACCCCCCGAGTTATGATTAAGTTGTTATCAGGTGGGCCCAATAATTTACATTTCTAGCAAGTTACGGGGTAATGAAAATGCTTCTAGTTCAGGGAGCACACTTTTGAGAACCACTGATTTAAAGTTATGCTACTGGTATACCCCCCATTTCCACTGTTAGTAAACCACCTGTTTTTAAAGACAGGCAAAGTGATAGAGTAGGTGGAAAAAGAAATAAATCTGGTTGTTCTGGGTTTGTTTTATCTGTGACTAACAAAGAATATTAGCAATAAGAGTTAAAGTCTATTGACTGATGACCATGCTCAAACTCTCAAGTGCTTAACTCAGTTCTCATGAGCCATCAAAGGAGGACTACATTATATAGAAGAGGAAATCAAGCCTTGGAAGAGCTTACATACCTTGGCTACTGTCTAGCAGATAAATGTGATGAATCCAGTCATTCAGAATCCACCCACAGACAAGGCTCAAATTTTCTGTTTCCCAGCCTGGGCTTAGGATTGGGACACTCTCAGTGTTGGGTCAGAAATGGCTCGGGATGGCTCAGGATGACAGTTCTAAGGACCTCAAGGACAGCCTGTGAGGGGAGTAAAGGGTAAAGGCCTTCCAAAGAAAGCCCTGTGGCACCCACTCATGGAGAAACCCTTCTCCACTGCATACTGTTTAAATGCAAATCTCATAAGTTTCCTGGCATTTGATTTTGAAAGCTTCTATTTTTTTAGGATTTAACAGATATTTACTCTCCCACTCCTTTTCAGACTTTATTCACAGATAACCCGGAGCTCTTGTTAAAATGCAGATTCTGATTCAGCAGGGATGGGGTTGGGTCGGAGGTCCTGAATTTCCATCAAGAGCCCAAGTGATGCTGATACTCCATATCCAAGAACAATGCTTTGAAGAGTAAGGTACCACCCTTCCCTAAGTCTACCATCTGAATTTTAGCCCCAACCCACATATCCCTTTAATGTATCATTGTTCATTCATTCAACAAATATCTCTCAAACACTTATTATTGTTAAGCAATGTGCTAGATGCTAAGAACACACATATGAACAAAATACCATTTTAGGGCTTAGAATTTATTTGGAAGACACAGGATGGAATTTGTAGGGTGGAGAGATTTTCACTGGATACATACCTCTTTTATGTACTTCTATATGATTAGAATTTCTTTACAAGGAAGCCTTATTTTTAAAATAAGAAAAAAACAACTAAAATAAGAAAAAAAAGCACACCATACAAAGAAAATGCAGTAATAAAGGTGTTTGAGATGCAAAGGGCAGACAGAGAAAGAGTCATCAAGAGGGTGAGCCTTGAGTTCAGTCTGGACGGAAAAGAAATTGATTCCAGACCCTCGGCTGAGGCATCTTTTTAACGTTCCAAACCAGAAGTGAACTATGGAATGTAATAAAGATTAATTACAACCGGGAAAAGGATGCTGAATGAAGGCAGAGAAGCCCCATTGCATCTTGGGCAATCTCAGCAATAAATCACAAGATCATAGGGCAGAATTTTGACTCATTCAGTATCACATTACTGAATACAAATGCCTTTCGTCTCCTTCACAGGAATGCCAAGACACCAAGATGTTTGGCTCCGTCTGACAGTCACTGTTGGATGAAAAAGTAGGCTTGGCATTTCTCAAGCCTGATTTCTTAGTGAGAAATTGTCACTACTGTCTCACCAGTTATTGCTGTCTTAGAGCTACGTTACTCTCCACAGAGAGTGTCTGAAATATATTTGGATATAACTCACTTTACTAAACAAACACATTCCAGGACAGCGAGCGGTAAAATGGATTCCTATAAGTCGGATCACACCTTTTCTTGCTTAGCTCATAGATTTATAAATTCACTCTGGTTTGCGAGAATGGATTGTAGGAGACAGAAAAAATGAGAAGAGAGAGAAATTTTTCATCGTCCACATCTGAACAAGCAATAAATCAGCTGTTTAGAGGTATTTTTCGAATACACATACTAAATTAGCTACAGTGGGAAATCATTTATTGAAACCTTATTAAGAAATTAGGCGATGGGTTGTTTTACTTGAAGTTAAAGGAGGTGAAAGGGAAATCTGTCCTCTATTAAGTCTAGTTCATTAAATGGAATTCATCTCATTATTACTTTTTCAGTGTAAGAATCCCAAATTTTGGCAACTTCTGCTAAAGGAGAGATCTCTCCTCAGACTGGTTCTCCCATAGGGGATGTGGTTTCCTCAGATAGAAATTTCTTCCCGGACTCCTTCCCCCACACTCTCCCCACATTCATGTACCCTCCTCCACCCCCACGTGAACTTTTCTTTCCCTTCAGACCCAATCCAAGTGTCTGTATTTTTCTGCCCCAATTGTGGTGAAGCCCCCAGCTTTATGCCTTACTCACCTATCACTGTCTCACTCAGTAGTTAGTTCCTAAACAAATGAATGGGACGTCCCAGAAACACCACCTCTGGCCTCTGGCTGGGCTGGCAGTGCCCATGAAGGTTTTAATTAGCATCTCTGTCCTTCGTGAGGAATACCAACTTGCCTTGTTTTAGCACCAAAATTTCCATAATTCATTATTTCTATAAATTCACAATCATCTTAAGTAATATATTTCACCTGCAGCTTTTATGAGAAACAATGGCTTATGTGATGCTTCCAGCAACCTTAGTCTCACTATCAGGAGGGGTTCAGGACCCAGAAGTTACTCAGTAGTCTGGGCACATATCCACACAGCATCCAGGCTGCGGAGGGAAACTCCCATAGGAACTATCTGCATCCACTGCACGTGCCTGGAGTGCCCCCAGGGAAGCTGCGGCCACACTGGAGGCCCAACATACAAGCAAATTCTCACTGGGCCAAAGCCCACATTTCAAAAGCTTGTTTAGGGAAACTGCACACTTACCTTCTTTGTGCATTTTGAAAATAAACATTTACAGAGCATTGGAATGTGTGAGAAATGTCCTAAGTTGTATGTTTATGGAAAACACTTGGCAAGTATTTGCTATAAATGCTTCCTGTAAATGCTGTGAGTGAGAACCAGCAGGGAAAATGTATGAGATGAGAGGGAGCCAACTTTGACTGCCAACTTTGCCCCTCATGTCGGCGCCACTCCTCAGCCCCTGGTGACCCATAAACGAGATGCTGGTAATCCATGGTGGG
The DNA here is from genome assembly GCF_015220235.1 of Choloepus didactylus. NCBI lineage: Eukaryota > Metazoa > Chordata > Mammalia > Pilosa > Megalonychidae > Choloepus > Choloepus didactylus. The sequence goes on from NC_051311.1 coordinate 147,173,126, forward strand.
GTGGGGTGTGGGGTGGGGTGTGCTGTCAGAAAAGGGGCCTTCCCTGCTTGGCATCCCATGTTGGAGTACTGAAATAGAGCCCACTCCTGTTTCCTAGGTGACAATTCCCCGACAGGGTTTCCTGCCCCCTTGGCGGTTGGCAGTTCTCATTCCAAGTCCCCTGTTTTGGCCATTAACACTCACCTGCTCTCCTTGGCCTGTCCCTGGCTTGTGTCTCAGTTAACTCAACGGTGCTCTCAGGTGGAAAGTGAAAAATGGGCAACAAGAGACTCAAAAGTGCTCCTTCGGCAATGAGCACCACATTAGAGCAAGAGTAAGGAGGACATTTACTTACTCTATAACTTGAAAAGATCTCTGAAGATATGGATGGAAAGGGGGACAGCGTGTTCCAGGCTAAAGCAATGAATGGTGGTGTTTTTCCCAGGAAGTAACCTTGACCTTTGGAATGAACCATATGATATACGCCTGGGTACCACAGAGCGGCTGGCTCCTCTTGGGTCCCAATCAGCCTACACATTAAATATAAACAGCACAAGTGCTTAAATATTAGGGAGATCAATGATCTTACTGTCTACCAAAAAGACTTTACTTTTTCCTTCTTTAAGAATAAAAGCAGTCACAAATCCCAGTGTGCCTAAGGCTGCCCAGGTGAGGTACCGGCCCACCTGCCCAGGTGAGGTGCCTGGCTGTGTTTGCATGGGTGCCTGGGAGCTATGTCCTATCACTCACATCCTCGACTCCAGGGCCACCACCCTGGTGTCTGCACATTACCCAAGTCTAATGATCCACATCCTCACACAAATAATTTAATCCTTTTATAAAAACTTATTTCCTTAAGGTGCATGTCTAGAAATGGAAATAGGTGAAAAGATCTCAGCATTTTTGCCACTTGAAATGTGCTGTTAAACCATGATCTAAGAAGCTGGTCTCATTTCATACCCCCCAAATTGATGTGGGAAGAGTCCCCTTTAAGACCATTTCACTGGCCCATCTGGGCCTAAGATGAAAAAGGAAAATAGATGAACCCTTGGCCTTCTCCTCAATGGGGAAAGGAAGTGGCCAATGGGGCACTGACCCTCTCGATTAACCCCAAGGCGGAAGGCTTCTCCCAGACCATGAACCACCTGCAGCTGCTTCCCAACCCTCCAGGGCCTCAGGATTCCCTGGCCTGGAGTCAGGCACATGCTTCCATGGCTGGTGGGGAGGCGACGATGGGGGTTGAACTGTAGGCTCCATGGGGAAGAATCCCTAAGTCGAGTGCCTATTGATGGGTTCACAGAAGCTGGCCAGGTACTTTGCTTCTGCCTCCCACTACCACCATACTCCTCTACAAACAGGGGCCCCTCTTCCTGCCCAGAATTGCCTTGCATTGATTCTTCAGCCCTTCCCATGGCAGGTTCCTGGAACTCTTGGGCCAGCTCTGTGTCCTTTCCAGGCTCCTACTAGACAGTCCATCAGCCAACTCCATCACTCATTGGCACTCTGCACTGGCTACACTACTCACCCATCAGGTTAACACCATGTATTCTACATATCTCATACTGCTAGAAGAGCGGATGAGATAATGCATGAGAAAGTAGAAGCACTGAGAGAGGTCAAATAAGTGGTGAGTGTGCTGGAGCAGACTCAACAGTCAATCATTTACCTTTTGGAAATGTTGCAAGCCATAAACCATCGATAGCTTGAAATCAGCCATGGTGGGAGTACTTACACCACAGAAATTGGCAAACAATATGCACTACAAATCAGAATTTGTTTTTCTTTTGAGCTCATTCATTAGCACATCAATGAATTAAGGGTAAAATATTAAAAAGTCAACACTCAGAACTGCCTGAGTCCAATTACAAGTTTGCATTCAGTATGTATTGTAACAATGGACATGTGCTTTAACCTCTCTGAGCCTCAGTGTTCTTATCTGGAAAATGGACACCATTATAGTGTCTCCCTACAGAGTTGTGAGTATTCAATGAGACAATATATGTAAGGTGTTAAGAATAGTGCCTGGCACACTAATTACTCAACACATTTTAGCTTTTCCTTACCATACACAAAGTGAAGCCCCAAGTTCCCAGCTGTCAGTAGAACTGACCCCTCTGCCCAAATAACTAACTAAACTTTGCTCTTTCTAGTCACTTGCTCATATAGAATCCATGTCTGCCCAGGTAGCATACACATATCCTCATGGCTTTAAAACTGAGAATTTACATGAGGTTAACACCATGCAGCTCAGCAGTCAACACACTGTGACCATTTCAGTAGCTCCACCAGCAACTTGACAGGTAGATTCCTTTTGAGGTCAGCTTCAGTTCTGATTCTCTGAGGCATATCATTGATAGTCATAAAGGACTTCAGAGGGGAAAAGAGGAGAAGCTACACTGGTCAGGGATTCAACATAGCAATTCCTTCATCATTCATTTAATGACTAATTTAAATGGCCCAGTGTTAGAGAGTGAGGACACAGGGCCAAATGGACATGGTCCCTGCCAAAATTCATGTTTGAGAGAGAACGATCAAATAATCAGACATATGATCTTATAATTCCAACTGACTAAGTGCTATGAAGGCAGTAACAGGAAAACAAAGCCAATAAAGGAGGCGCCTGACCTACCGTGAGGCCCTGTAGGATGAATGGGAGTCAAGTGGGCCAGGGGGGAGATGAGGAGAAAGGAGGGGTTGGTTGGGTCAGAGGGAACAGCATGTGCAAAGGCCCTGTGGTGCAGGAACAGCACCTTTTGAGAACTGAAAGGTCAGCCAGCCTTGCTTCCCTGATCTTCATAATCACAAGTTTGTAGACAGGAATCTGTGATGTATAGCAGGGTCTCAGATTCTAAAAGCCTGCAGGTATCAGGACCCCTGCTAAAGAACAGCATTCGATAAACCAGCCAGAGGGAATTTAGTTGTTAAGGTTATTTTATCTGTTACTAGAATTCTTTCCATTGCTTTACGAAGTACAAGAAAAATAGTATCTATTACTTATGACTTACACTAAATTTTGGAATCTTGGGTTTTGCCAATGCAGAGGAAAAGTTGATAAAAATGAAGGTCAAAATAAAAATAAAATTACCTGACAATGTCAAACTCTGCTGCTTACACCAGGTGTATTGCACAGTTCCTGAGAGGGAAGCTATTTTTACTGAATACAATGGGACATTTGGGAACATTACCACCTACATTTTATTATACCAACACAAAATGCCTTCTGATTTGGCAGGCAGGTTGTTTAAATACTGGCTGGGCTATGGTCACTTGAATACTTTTTTTTTGTTTTTAAGTCAGCAGTGATTCACTGAAGCATCAGCATATCTGGGGCAAGGCCATTTTAGGGCATACCAATATATCTGCCAATTTGGTTTCCATTCCAGGATGGACCCAGGCCAGATGGACTGATTAAGCCGGGTAGGTTACAGCCTGTTCCAGATGGACACCTATTTCCCCAGCTCGACTGGCAATCCAGTCAGAAGACAGATCACTAGAACTTTCTTGCAACTCACTAGATTCACGCAGTCAGTTAACAAATATGTACTGAGTATTGTGCCCACCACTCCTGTGGGCACTTGGATACAACAGCGACACAACAGACAGTCCCTGCCTCTCATGGAGCTTACACTCTAGTGCAGGGAACCAGGAAATAAACTGAAAAGTGAATATAGCATGTGAAAAAAAGCATGAATACTTCCATATATATTTCCTAAGAACAAGGATGTTCATTTATGCACAAGTATAGTTATCAGCTTCAAGAAATTTAGCATTGATATAAAGCATACAGTCTATGTTCCAATTTTTAAATTTGCCCCATTCATGTCCTTTTGGACATTTTCTCCCCCATTAATAGATCCCAGTCAGGATCATATATGGCATTTAATAGCCATTATCTGTATGCTACTATTTTTAAATGTTTAGAAAACAGACATATAGAAAGATAAGAGAGAGAGCGCAAGCCAACTCGGCAGGTGAACTCACTGCCCTCCCCACTAAGTGGGACCTGACTCCCAGGGGTGTAAATCTCCCTGGCAACACAGGATATGCTCCTGGGGATGAATCTGGACCTGGCATTGTGGGATTGGGAATATCTTCTTGACCAAAAGGGGGACGTGAAATGAAACAAAATAAAGTTTCAGTGACTGAGAGATTCCGAATGGAGTCGAGAGGTCACTCTGGTGGACATTCTTACGCACTATACAGACAACCCTTTTTGGGTTTAATGCATTGGAATAGCTAGAAGTAAACACCTGAAACTATCAAACTGCAACCCAGTAGCCTTGACTCTTGAAGACGATTGTCTAACAATGTAGTTTACAAAGGGTGACAGTGTGATTGTGAAAACCTTGTGGATTGCACTCCCTTTATCCAGTGTATGGATGGATGAGTAGATAAATGGGGACAAAAACTAAATGAAAAATAGGGTGGGATGGGGGGGGATGATTTGGGTGTTTCTTTTTACTTTTATTTTTCATTCTTTTTTTTACTTTTTCTGGTACAAGGAAAATTTTCAAAAAATAGATTGGGGTGATGAATGCACAACTATAAGAACTGTGAACAGTTGATTGTGCACCATGGATGACTATATGATATGTGAATATATCTCAATAAAACTGAATTTAAAAAAAGAGAGAGTGTGCGTGGTTGTGAGAGAGAGGGAGAGAATAAAACGATAGGGCAAATGTGGGAAAATGTTGAAGTCGGTGGATCTGGGTATGTGGATGGGGGTTATTTTGGAGTTCTCTGTACGGGTTTTGTATTATTTTTGCAACTATCCTTTAAGTTTGAAATTATTTCAAAATAAAAAGTGAAAAGAAAAATAGCATTAGGTTTGAAGAAAAACAAAAGAGGTAAGGTGGACAAGGAGCAAGAAAGAAAATTGCTATTTTATATTTATTTGGTGTTGAGGAATGCCTGCTCAGATGGGGATATGTGAGCCTACAGGAAGTGAGGGATCACACCACGTGGCCAACTGGGGAAAGGGATCCAGGGGGAGGAAGCAGCAAGAGAAACATCCGAGGCTGGACTGCAGCTGGTATGATCAAAAATCAACAGGGCAGTCTCTGTGGCTGGAGTGAAGGAGGGCTGGAGGAGAAGGAGGTGATGGTACAGGCAGGCTACTGCAGAGCTCTGTGGGCCACAGAACGACCTCTGGATTCCACTCTCCGTAAGATAGGGAACCACTGCAGAGCAGAGGAGGGGCAGGATCTGACCACATTTTAGAAGGATCACTCTGGTTTCCTGACATTCTGGCTGCTTCAGTGTTGAGAACAGGCAAGGGGAGCAAGGGTATAAGTGCTAAGGAAGCAGGAGGCTATCCCAATACTACAAGAGAGAGACGTTGATGGACTGGATAACCAAAACGGTGGGTAGACAGGGGGAAAGGCTGGGAATATATCTGGAAGACAGACTCAACAGGATTTGCTGATGGAGGTTTGCTGGTGGTAGACTGAGTCCTAACACGATGAACAGGAATACACTGAGCAGAGCTTGTCAGAGTCACTGGGAGGGAGTATCCAGGCAACCCAAATTCAGGGCTGTGACACTTTTAAACAGCAAAGCTCTGAGTAGGTTAAGCCAAGCTTAACCCCTGTGGCAGGTGGATCCTTTCCTAGAATATTTGTGGCAAAATAACAATTGAGTAGAGGAATTTTAAGCTATGGTACAAAACTGCCAGGCACTTTGTAGTTCCGATATTATTTTTATTTATTTATTTTCTCACTAAAAAGCCAAGGAGGCCTTTAACACCTTTCAACTTTATAGCCACACAGAGAGAGGGAATTCCCAGAAACCATTTCCTCTCAAAGGATCAAGCAGAAGTGATCCTAGAACTCCTGCACTGTGATGCGGTATAGCAATTGGGCAGAAAGGAGAAGCAATGGCCTGACCTCAGCCCAGCAGCTACTGAGCTCTGCCCAGCCAAGGCAAGAAATGTATAAAGGGGGATGCTCAATTGAAGTAGGTGACACTCTGAGTGCAGCCTGCCTCCTTTCTCTGGGACCCACAAGTCAGTCCTGTGTTGGGGACCAGGTGTGTTGGTCTAGCACCTAAGACAATGGTGAATGTGGGCCAACTACCTTCTTGGGGCACCTGGAGGCAAAACTCACCCCCCAGCAGACAGCGGCCACCCAGCACACTCCTTCCCCTTATGCTCTGAGCATGTTTACATGCACTGGAGACTGTCTGTCTTTTTATGCATGTTTTATGACACCCAGCTTACCCCCACTGCTGTATCTGTTCCGGGTAGGAAGGGAGTGGAGTCTCTTGCCTATAGCGCACAAAAGGGGGAGCATGTAGACCAAATCCCTGCAGCAGCCAGTGGATTGAGACCCCCTGGCCATGGGGGACTGATGCCCACCATGGAAGCTGACCTTGCTCTCTTCTCTATGTGAGTAAGCATTGTTCCACCCAGTGCCCGTGTGAGCATGTTTTTGTTGGTGACCCCAATACCTGCAAACAATGAAGTGAGTTCAGACCCTAGGACTGCTGTTCAGGTGTCAGGCCTTGCTATGCTCTTTGCTACCCTCCATGCAGGGAGATGTCTCCGGGGAGGTGGTAACAGGTGTCTCTCTCTCTGACCTACAGTTTGGGACAGCGTGCAAGGTGCTGAGTGAGCAATTACAGCAGAAAGGAAGAGAGCTTGTCATGGAACAGGGACTTATTAAATATTTATTGAATAAATATTGATCTTATTTATTCAAGAAGTATTTATTTAACCAATATATTGAGACAAAGCAATGGACAACACAGACTGCTTTTAGAGAACTAGGACTAAGAAAGAATAGAAAGATTCTAACTGGATCTCAGACAGAGATGGCATGTCATTTAGTGTTGGCCAAGGGCTTTGCTGGCACCCCAGTGAGGGTGTCATCAACATGCCCCACAGAGAGGGACCGTCATTCTCAAACTTCCAATTCACTGGCATAAGTTTACAATGCATTCACTGCACAGAGTTCATTATATAGCTTGGTTTCATGTTTTCCCAACCAGTCCATCACTACTTTGAAATACCACTATGGTTTAAAGTAAAAAAGGAAGAGGAAAGAAGGGAGGGAGGGAAAAAGAAAGAAAAAATGGAGGTACTTCTTATATAGGTAAGATAAAAGTCTGAACCTAATACTTAGCTTGGGCTAGTATCAAGATAGAATGGAATAGTTGACTATCAATCAGGTTTTAGAGCTGTTTTGGATTTCGGATACTGCATCCAGTACCAAAAGTACACGGTGGGTTGAATGTGGAGAGCAGAAGGAAGCACACACTGCTCCATCCCCTAGTGCATTAATTTATGTCTAACCTCCCATACCCTCTCTCGGATAATGGGTCTTGGAGATCACGCCCATGCTTAACAATGATCTCATCCAGCAGCTTGAAGCATTCCATTCAAATCCTTGGCTTTGGAAGTCAGAAATTCTGCCTTCTAGCCCAATTAGTAAATCTAATCACACATATTTACATTCTCAAGTGGTCCTAATTGTTTGGCAGTAACAGCTTGGTTATTCACGATCAATGAAATTGATGCCACTATTTTTAAAACATGAAAAACTGTACATAAAAACAAGTCTCCAAGCTGTGGACCTTGGTCAAAGAAAGAATAAAAAGAAAAGTGATGAATAAAGGGTTTCAATGAATTATTGGGCAAAGAATCATTTTTAAAGTCCCAGAAAGGCTGTGCCTTGGGGTCCTTGTTATTTTAAGTTGAACTCGGGCTCCAGATCACCTAGAAGGAAAATGTCACTCAAGTAAAAATGTTCCTTTACGTGAAACTGTGTGTTTAACTGGCAACATATAATTTCATTTAAAAAAATTAGGAGCAATTGCTGCTGAAGCTGTTTCGGGGACAAGGGGAGGGGAGGATCTTTCAGCACTACAGGAACAAAAAAAAAAAAAAAAAAAATGATGTGCCACCAAGCTTTATTCCAATCATTTGCTCCGTAGTTAAGTTTAATTACACATTATACACTGTCCTGTAATTATGTCGCTTGGGAAACTGCCAATTTCCTCCTTGAAATGTTAAAAGTTCTTTAATTTATTTTAAAGACTCAGCATCTCCTCCATCAGCACCCCACCTATTGCATAAGGGGTATTTGAAGCCTGTACCCTTTAAACGCATGCTGAGTGGACAGCGAGGGGTTGATTGCATGGGCTGACCCATACTGCAGAGAGCTGACTGTGTTGGGAGCCCCAGGGCACTGGTCCAGTCTATTTTTTACTTTTATTAGAGAAGTTGTAGGTTTACAGAAAAATAATGCAGAAAATACAGAGCTCCCATATACCACCCTATTTTAGCACCTTGCATTAATGTGGTACATTTGTTACACCAGGTGAAAGAGCATCTTTATAATTGTATTGTTAACTGTAGTCCATGGTTTACAACAGGGTTCACTGCTTGTGTTGCACAGTCCTATGTTCTGTTTTTTATTTTTTTTATTTTTATTCTAGTAACATATATACAACCTAAAATTTTCCGTCTATTTTTAATAAGCTCTGATAACCTTTCTTTCCTTTCAAATCCATAAGAGGAGAAATTGAGAAACATGCCCTTCCCTTTCCCTCTTTCCCCCATTCCTTTGTCTAGTCCCTTTCCCCCAGTCCTAAGAGACCAAAATCCAAGTTCCTCATTCTCAGCAAGCGAATACACACCCCACACAAGATGAGGCACTAGCCCTCCGGAAGTTTACAATCAGAGGCGAAAGACAACGAACCCTGAGCAAATAACTATGAAGCTCCCAGAAGACTGTGCATTAATGAAATATCAATTCATGGGCTGGAAAAAAGAAAAGCAAATAAACTTGTGTGGGCCCCTACTATGTGTTGGCAATGCACTCAGAATTTTCCATATGTCACTGCAGACCATCACTGTCAGTCACCACTAACTCAAGTACCTTCAAGTACAGAGCAGGTAACTAGAATGAGTGAAGCCGCCAGACTAATTACTAAGGAGTGGTGGGGCTTGTGGCTTCTCAGAGAGTGAGGGCATGCTCTGCCAGAAGCAGTCCAAATTCTCTTTCTTTTAAAAGTACTGTGCCAGTTAAACAAAACATATCTGGAAGACTCATTTGAACAGTGGCTGCAATCTCTATAAGAAGCTAGAAACCCTCGAAAGGCACAGAATATGGGCACTGGAAACAGTCTACATGGACTTACATTGAGCTCTGGTGCTTACTTAGCTGTGTGTCCTTGGGCAAGTCACCTAGCCTCTCTGTGTCTAGGTTTCCTCATCTGCGAAATGGAGACAATAACAGTGCTTATCTTATAGACATGTTGTGAAAACTTAATGGTTAGCATAGTTCTTATCTCATAGCAAGCTCCAAATAAGGGTCTGCTATTATAATTAGGTTCAAGTCCTCCGACACAGGAGACAGAAACTGAAAAGAGCCTGACACAGCCCCTGTGTGTCCTTGCTTCTTTCTCCCAGGGCATTTCTCTTCAAGTGTCTGGGAGTCCTCTCTTAGCTTCTCTGGGGCAAACTCTTGGCTTCATCTCTTATTTTAGCATCTCCAAACGTCCTTCTGTTCACATCTCCAAGCATCTCTGTTGGATCTCGAGCTGTCTTACATACTCCAGTGAACTAATCAAGACCCACCCTGAATGGGTGGGGCCACACCTCCATGGAAATAATAATTTAATCAAAAGGTCCTCGCCCACAGTTGGGTGAGTCACATTTCCATGGAAACAATCAAAAGTTTACATCCTAATCAACAGACTAATCAGTCTGCTCTCACAAGACTGCGTTACAGAATATGGCTTTTCTGAGGGACATAATATGTCCAAACCGGCACAGTCATGCCCCAAAATCCAGAAGGAAAAAAGCAATCTTATCAACCCCTCTCACTACACCCCCCAAAGAAACTACTCTCTTCACTTGCTTGCTTTTCTCTTTTTCTTGCATTTAAGAAATAGACCCTGCCTGGTATTATTCTCCACCATGTGGATCATGCAGGGCACTGGCTCGGCACACAGTATGTGCCTGATGATATTTCCTGAATGAATCAGAGAATGAATGATCGTGAACGTTGAAAGAGCATTTTCTTCCTTTAGTTAGATGCTGTTCAGCATCTACGAGGATAGGCTATTTTCATTTTCTGTATTTCTAATCAACATTTTTTTCTCTAAAAAGGTGCAAGTAATAATGGAAACACCTCATTTTGTATGCATGGTTTTTATTTTTGCAAATAAAATAGCTTATCTGATTTCTTTAGGGTCTGAGATTAATTCACAGTACACTTCTGTCTGGCTGTAATAAGAAGAGGGGGGCAGATGACTGACAAGTAGGTTCCACATGCCCCCTTCCCTCCCTCTGCAGATTTCTGAAATACTTCTGAGGATCACTTCTCACATCACCAGTTTTGAAACTAAAGACCACAGCCTTGTAGTGTGATACCTTCACCAGGCTCATTCATTCCTTCAAATGGCATTATTTTAGTATCAATCAAATACTGGTAACATGGTAATATATAGAAAAGAGACAACCTTGGTATTCAGAGGATTTATAACCTAATAAAGATAATGGGATATTGCAAATAAAATTGAATAATAAAATGGGGAGGGCAGGTATAGTCTCTCTCACTTTTAGGGAAAGCTTGCTGACATAAATTCTAGGAATCTTTCTAGACTTAGGAAGCATCTTACTGAAGACAGACACTCGTTCAAGGGTTCTCTGGACTTCTCATGCCCTCACGTCCTTCTTTCTTTGACCCTGTCTCCTTTCCCTCCACGTCAAGAAGGACAGCACTGGTCTGTCCATCCCACTCCAAGCCCAGAGACAGGAGGCTGCAGAACTGGAAAGTGCCTAAGATTTGGAGTTCAAAGTCCTGAGTTCAAATTCCAGTTTTCTCACTCCTGGCTGTTTGACCCAGTGGAACTTTCTGCACCTAAGTCCCAGTTCCTACAGCTATAAAGTGGTGATAACACCAATGCCATAAGGTTTTCCTGAAGACTGAGCTAATCTAGGCAGTCTGTCTTACACAGTGCCTAACCCACACTAGGTATTTATTTTCTCTGATCAAATAGGAGGAAGCTGAAGACAACTATGAAGAATTAATGCATCCTGAAACCGCCCCTCTTTCATTATAGCATTTTTCTTAAGATTCTTTAGTTTTTTTTTTTTTTTTTTTTTTAATCTCCCATTTCCAACTCAGATCTGACCTCATGTATTAGGGAAACCTTTAGTTTTTAGGGGTATTACTTCCTACCTGCGGCTGAATCTTGGCTCTCATGATCACCAGCACAGCTCTTGTACCAAATGAAAACCAAGTCATTTGGGTTTCTCAGTAGCTCCCACTGAATAATTAAAAGCACTGAGAGTTTATGATCTAAGTACAAAGGTCTTATTTCTAATGGAGTCGTTGAGCCTCTTTCTTCCAAGGCAATGAGAACTGCCATTCCAGGGAGGAAAAAGAAAAAAAAAGCAAAACAAACACTAAGCATGCTCACACTGAGCTCTGTACTATTATCCTGTCTCTGAAATGATGACAGCAGGATGGTAGGAATGAGCCAAGCAACTGCCCTGCACCTATCTCCTCCTAGAGAACCTGTCCTGCTCCCGAGCTGGGGAGAATTTGGGGATAGAGCGTCTCCAGAAAAAGTAAAAGCAATTATGCCCAGAGTAAATAAGGCTTAGATGCTGGAAATCAGATTTTACTACATGCACAGTGGGATGCTCAAATTTGCAATTCTCCTCATGCTCTGTGCCCATCCAAGTGTGGGGTAACTCAATTACATCCACTGCTTTCATTAGTACTCAGTTTAAAAAGTTCATTCAAATATTATATGAGAAACCAGGCCGCTCATCAATAAATTTGTGTTGTAAAAATATACCTTTATAACTGTTAAAGGAAAGAAAAAAGGCCATGGTTCTCAGATGATAAAAAAAGAATTGCTCACTAGCAAGAGGCCATCTGAATAAAAACAAAAGAACTGTTTATTCATTTCATTAACAAGAGCTTATTAATATCCACTATGTGCCAGTTATTGCACCAGGGGTTAGGAAGAGAAATGAACCTTGGTGCTTGCTCACAAGGAGTTCACAACCAGTGAGGGGAGACAGCCATAGAACGTTACAGAAATTAGATGATAAATGTGTACAGGTTGTGAAGGGGTCCAGGGAGTTGCCCAGGTAGGAGGCGGGGAAGTCTTCAGAGAGAATATGACCTTTCTCATGAGTGGAGTTCAGACCAGGGAAGGTACGAGAAGGGCATTCAAGCAAAAGGAACAGCGTGAGCTGAGACCCAGCAGTGGGGAGGTGCCGGGCTGGTTGGGGTCTGCCATGGTTTGGATGGATGGAGGCAACGGTGGCAATGGGCAGGATGGAGAAGGGAGAAAGGGAGATGGGTAAATCGAGAGAGAAAGCTATAGAGGTGGGCTGGTAGGCCTGGAGTGGTCCCTGAAGCCTTCTGAACTATACTTTATTTCATAAAGCTCATCCTAGCATTTGGCGTAAGGGTAGGTTCTAAAGGACCAGATTCTAGCAGAGAGACCATTAAGATAAAATTTCAACAATCCAGTTAAACAGATTGGAGGGGATCCATATGAGGAATTTTAAGGAGGTAGACTATAGAGAACTTGATGTCTACATGGGATTGAGCTCTGCTGACCCACCTGGGTGGATGTCTCTAGATGGTGACCCCATTGCAGATTTTTACTTCGTAGTCCATTAACGACCCTGCCATCCACCCAACCGTTCGAGTCAGAAATCTCCCACTTTCTCAGAGAGAGTCCACTTTATTTTAGCTCTCAAATAACTCTCGAATCAAACTGTTTCTCTCCATAGCCCTGCCACTACTCTACTGCGTCTACCATCCTTTCTCTTGTATTTTTGCCTCTCATCTGGATTCCTCACATCAGTTTCCTTGCTTGGGAGTGATCTTTCTAAAATTAACTCTCATCATCTTTGCTTAAAATACTACAGGAGTTCTTCACTGCCTTTAGGATACAATCCAGACAGACACCTGAATATGGTTAACAGGTCCCTAATGAATTGGCTCCCATCTGTCCGTCGGGTCGTGATCATTATTTTGCCATGTTTTAGACATACTAGACTATTTTTGGTTCCCTGATCAAAGCACACACCTTTGGGCCTTTCCTACTTGGTGTGCTCTCCCCCTGTCCTTCTCCTTCCCTTCCTCCCCTGGCTAACTTCCACTATCCAGCAGGTCTTAGTCTAGATGCACTTCCTCCAGGAAGCTGTCAGCAGCCAAGCACGCATCTGTGTTGGTGACTTTCCCCTTCCCCAATCTAAATACATTCCAAGTGACTTGGAAAGTGTCTGCATATTTGTCTCTTCACCCCCTTTCCTCCTTTTCATCTCTAGAGGGTGAACTCCTTGATTCCAGGACCCATGACCAACTTCCTTCTTGTGGAACCCCCATCACCTGGCTCCGTGTGGGGCACTTGAGAGGTACTCAGCAAACATGTGCTGACTGAGTGAGACCAGAAAAGGTCCACAGAGCCCTGGAGCTCATCTGTGTCTGACGGACAGGCAGGGGAAGAGAACCGCGCCCATCACCACCCCCACCCCCCAGGGACTGACAGTAACTGTCAAGGAGGAAAAAACCAAGACAGGCAGTGCTGGCTTCAGGGCAAGAAGGAAGAACTGGTAAATGGCACTGTCTAGTGTCAACAGGAGGTCAAATGAGATGAAGGATGGGGAGAGTTCTCTGGATTTGGCAGGAGAGCAGCTTCTGGGAAATGATGGGCTGGAAGCACTGGTGCTGGAGGTTGAAAGCGAGTGGCAGATGGGTTGGAACACAAGCAAGAAAAATACGGAAAAATATGGCTACGACATGGTTGAAGGAGCATGACAGCTGTGGGCGGAGAGGTGGTTTGCCAGGGGCTCAGAGGAAACATGTATGTGTGTGTTGCAATTCCTTTTAAAAATCTCAACAAAAAATCTGCCTGGCAAAGAAAGTGAATAGTGAGGCTATATTCAGGTACAGAATAAGCATTTACCGGGTGACAGATAAAAACAGAAAATGAACAACTGCATTCAGATAGGAGACTAATCTAGTCAAAAAAGCACACAAATTTTATCAAAATGTGAATTTACAAAAAAAAATTTTTATGTTTCAGAAGAGACCATTCAGCTCACTATCAGAGGTTCATTGGCTGCCTGGGATCATATCACCCTGTCTTCAGTAGACAGGTATTTTCATAGTCACCTCAAAGGTTCCTAGCAGAAAGCTCCAGAATTTACATATTACCCACTAACCCCATCTATTCTTGCAAATAGCTTTAGCTTTCCATCCAATAGTTAATTCCCCAAAGTCACATGGGATGCAGAAAACATCAGGAAAGGGATGCTTTTGAAGAAATAATAATGACATCTGAATTATGGGACTGTTTAACCAATAAAGAAAAGTACATGTAGACAAAGGGCTACACTCTTCTTTTAAGCCCCTATCAGGTATAAAGTTCTGTCAGGTTGCCATGGTATTAATTTCACTTATAGCATTTAGAGAACTCATTGAGATAAATGGGCTTAAAACATTAAATTTCTTTTCATGAGACACATGTTTCTTAGGCAATTAACAATACATTCAGCATCAATAAGCTCTAATCTTAGAAACACTCATCCACAAATGTTAATCATTTAGTGCTACATTCAGTTTCTCCTTGGCTTCTACTTTCTACGCTGAATGCTCCAAGGTTTATAACACAGTGTCTCAAAAATATTAATTTACTTACTATGAGAGCAGATTGCATTCCTAGAAAATATACCATGCAATAAATATTCACACATATAAGCCAAGTCAAACTTTTATGGAAAAACAATTTTCATACGGAAGACCACGTTTCTGCCCAAGGACCTGATCCCAAATCTTTCACATCAATCAACCCTTCATGTAATCAGATCACAAACACAGTACTCAACTCATGATATCTGAAAGGGGCTCCTGTGCTTACCCGGATGTACGCATCCTGATGGTGCTTAGCGAAGTACAGCATGTTGTCCAGGGCTAACATTCCAGGAGGAGTCTGTGTGAAGTCCATTGCTGGGTTGACATGATTCTGTGGTTAAAACAAAAGGTTCGAAAAGGTTCATTCTTCAGCAGATTTCACCAGTCACCAGGGGGCTGGTTTTCCTCCCCAAGGCGGAAGTACCACAAAGTGAGCTCCAAATCATCAGATAAGGATGACATGGGTTCAGCAAAACCAGCTTTTATACCTGGGATTAGAAAACTCTGTTGGAGATTAAAAAATAAATAGAATTATTTGTAGACATGTGACACTGTGGGAAAAAGAAAATGACATAAAAAATTATTTCTGGGGGCTGTGCTGAAGTGGAACCAATAGCATTTGGGGAGAAAGACCTGGGATGAAACCACCTCTGCCATTTAACTTATAGGTTGAAGAAGCCATTTACCTTAACTTTCTCACCTCATTGCGAGGGTTAAATAGGTCACCTATCAACAGGCTTTATGAACTGTCACGGGTTCCACAGTTGGCAGGCCTCTCCAGCACAGATAGGAGATAAAATTCAGATGTCCGCAGGGTCCTGACAGTGGCCTGCTAAGGTCACCACACAGAGCCAGGAAACTCAAGCCGACAGGGAGCATGGGCAGGTCTGACTAGATTCTCCAACCTGCCCGAGACCACTCAGTAAATACCACTGTCTCTTGAAGCTGAGATGCAAATAGCTCTCCACCTTTATCACTGAAAAGCACTGAGAGCCATCCTGAAACTTCAGATCTTAATTGTGAATGAGTTATGTGAAGGCATGTATTTTTTTTTTTCATGTTAACGAGATGAAAAGAAATGTAAAATAGATGTAAAAAAAAAGAGAAAAAGATGTAAATGAAAACTGCTTTTACCTCTTGATCAAGATAATTTGCAGGAAACTAAGTATTTTTGTTTAATAATCATCTAGAATCTCTGTTTTTACAGGGAAATTTTCTTTAACTGCAGTTCTTTCTGATTCAAGTACAAGAAGTTCTTGTTTACATGTTAACATTCAAACGACCTACACTTTCCTGCATTATTCAAGAACCCATCTAAACTCTCTTTCCCATGGTGATTGGAAATTTCATCTACTGGCTAATAAACAATATCTAAAATAATGGGAAAGCAGTGTGGCCTGCTTCTCTCAGTTCTGTTTCAGGAGCACCCCTGTCTATCTCTATAGAGCAGGTTAATCTGTGCAGTGATTTGACTATTTTATTTTAGCATATTATCCTGACTCATTTACTAAAATGTTGGAAAGTTTGAAAAATATTGAAGTACTACTATTAATGATGAGAAACACAGGTCTCATAAAATAAATACAATCATAACAAAAATGAAAATCATTTGGCATGTTAAATGCAGTGCTTAACCTTAATCTGATGTTCACTGGAGTAGGAGGATCAGACTTGTGTTCAATAATTAGTTGGGGGAAAAGAATAAATCATAATGCTGGAAATAAATTTTCAGAGATTTAGTCTAAAAAGTAACTTGTAATTTAAGATTTCATAATGCTTTTAGTTCTTTAGAAATGGATAATGGAACTTCCCCATTACACTTAAGTTTATTATTTTGACTTTGACACATCAGATTTTCATAAACACAAGTAATATGAAAACAGTTAATATTCACCGAGTATTCTGGGGGTGCTTGCACTATTTTGCGATTAACAGGTATTAACCATCCAAGTATCACAGCACCCCTGTGTAGCAGTCACTGTTCTTATTCCCATTTTACTGATGAGGAAGCTGCAGCTGAGACATGTTAAGAAGATTGCTGAGTGTTGGGACAACTGGAAATCAACACTCAAGGGAATGAAGTTGGACTCCTCCCTCATGCCACATGCAAAACTAAACTGGACCAAAGACCCAAATTTAAGAGCTACAATCATAAAACTCTTAAAAGAAATCATAAGGAGAAATATTCATTATCTTGGCTTCGACAGCAAAAGCACAAGCAACAAATTTAAAAACAGATAAACTGGATTTCACCCAAGTATAAAACTTTGTGCATGTCCTTTTGTGCATCAAAGGACATTATCAAGAAAGTAAGTAGACAACCTACAGAATGGGAGAAAACATTTGCAAATTATTTATCTGTTAAGGGTATAGTATCCAGCATATCTATAAAATGCCTACAACTCAACAACCAAAAGACAACTCAATTTAAAATCGGCAAAAGACCAGAATGGACAGTTCTCCAAGGAAGATATACAAATGGCCAATAAGCATTTGAAAAGATGCTCAACATCATTAGTCATCAGGAAAATGCAAATCAAAACCACAGTGAAATACTTCAAATCCACTAGAATGACTATTATTAAAAGAAGAAAATAACAAGTGTTGGTGAGGTTTCGAGGAATTGAAAACCATTCTACACTGCTGGTGGGAATGAAAGATGTTGCAGCTGTATGGAAAGCAGTTTGGTGGTTCCTCAAAAAGTAAAATGTAGAATTACCAAAAGAACTAGCAATTCTACTTCTAGACATGTACCAAAACAGAATCAAAAACAGGTATTTAAACAAGACCTTGTGCATGAATATTCGTTCATGGCAGCACTATTCACAGTAGCCAAAAGATGGAAACAGTCCAAGTGTCCATCATCAACTGATGCATGGATAAACAAAACATAGTAAGGCATACAATGGAATATTATTCAGCTATAGAAAGGAATGAAGTACTGCAGATCCTACAATGTGGCTGAACCTTGGAAACAATATGTTAAGTAAAAGAAACCAGGCACAAAAGGTCACACATAGTATGATTTCATTTATATGAAATACCCAGAATAGGTAAATTCTTAAAGACAGAAAGCTAGAGATGGCAGGAAGCGAAGAAATGGGGAGTGGCTGCTAATGGGTATGGGGTTTTCTTTGGGGGTGATGAAGGTATTTCGGAAGTAGATAGAGGTGATGGCTGCATAACATTGTGAATGTACTAAATACCACTGAATTATACATTTTAACAGAGTAAATTTTATGTTATGTGAATTTTACCTCAATTTAAACATTAAAAATGAATTAAAAATAAAATTAAAAAAGAAGCTTGCCCAGTGCCTCACAACTTAGATCAGGGAACTTCTTGCTTGTATATACGTCTCAAGCTTGAAACCAGAACATGTTTTTAGTCCTACTTTTGCCATTACCCCCATCTCATAAGTCAAATACATTTATTTTGGTACTATTAGCATTTTGACTTTAAATAGCTTGAGAAAAGTTTATTCAAGAAAAATGCAGCCTAATCAACATTCGTAGCTATGCAGCATGGATCAGCCAACAAAGGAGGGTGTGCCAAGGGCAAAAGAGAAAAACATGACATTTATCTCAGACCTATTTCTAGGGTTGGTCTATGAGTCTATTCCAAAAATAAACATACAAAAAGGAAATCAGATGGAAAAAAAAAAATAGTTTCTCTGAATCTGTTCCAACGACTCCCCAGAGCGAACTATAGTGAAGTTAATCAGAAAGAAGGTCCCTGCAGCTCTCCCGTGGTCAGTCTTGTTTGAATTGCTCTCCCAGAATTTCCTAGAAGCATCATCCTTCTACCCATTAGGCCCCTTCTCAGGCACACACTGGGTGCATCAGATAGGGAACTGCTATTTTCAAAAGATCCTTGCAGTTAAGAAATAGCATAATTTATTTGTAGGGACCTTTTAAAGCACCATACAGCTAATTAGCAAATAGTCCCTGAGCTTTTATTTAACAATAAAATAATGACTACTATGTGCCAGGCATTGTGCAAAAACACATCACATATGAAAACTGTTAATTCTCCTAAAAACCTCATGAGGTAGGTACATTACTGTATAACTCTCCTTTGACAGAGAGGGAGACTGAGGCACCGAGAGACTGGTCACTTGCCCAAAGTTTCAGAGTGAGGATGCGGTAAAGGCAGGATTCAAACCCAGAGCACATGGTTTTAACCACGATTTTATCATGTTGATCAACCTGACATTGCTGGGGATTTCACAAAGATGTACAAAGCAAGTCCTCAGTTTTTGAGGTTCTCCTCAGTCAACATTATTCCCTCAGGCAGAGTGGGGTTGTGATCCATCCTTTCTAATAAAAGCTAAAATTTCTTTACCCCTCCCAGACATGATAATAGGCAAAAATCTCTCTCATGTTCAATAAACCATGCCCACTAATTGTCTCCGACAATTAGGCTCTTCCTAAACAAAAGCCAATTAGAAAATTGCCTTTGATTTTCAATGACTTCACCTAAATTGTGAAGCATCACAGCATTCTAGATGGAAATAAATATTTTGTAGTTGTGGGTGATCAATGCTCTTAAGTTGTTTTTCTTTTTTCCTCTTAGAGTCCAGCTATCATTTTCCCAGCCTTTCTCCCTGAAATGATTTCTTTTTCTACGTTGGTTTTAATAACCAGTGAAATACTTTTCAGCCACAGATGCTGATAATGGGAAAAAGTATAAGAACTAAATACTCAAAGACTGTAAAATTTTCTCCACCATGCCAAAAAAAACACTTTGAGAACCCCACAAGGCCAACAGCCCTCCCCCCTTCTTTCTTATTTATGACATGCTCTGGATAAGGATTTATTTTATTTTCTTGTTTTGTATTATTTTTTTCCACCTGTCTTGAAATGGAAGAGGCAAGAGCTTTGATAAATGGCTTGAGATTCCGCTCGTTTACTGCCAAAGCCTGTGTACCCTCTGTGCATCCTTCTGAAATGCCATTGTTAGTTCCTGTAGAAATGTTGCTCAGTGAATCAAATCAGACAGCTCTCAGCCCATTGAAAGAGAGAGGGGCAGCTTCCCTTTTCAAAGCACCAGCGTTTCTCACTTTGGGAAACT
Organism: Choloepus didactylus; assembly: GCF_015220235.1. Taxonomy (NCBI): domain Eukaryota; kingdom Metazoa; phylum Chordata; class Mammalia; order Pilosa; family Megalonychidae; genus Choloepus; species Choloepus didactylus. The sequence goes on from NC_051311.1 coordinate 147,192,853, forward strand.
GATGATGCCCTAAGTCATTCCATTGCCCAACGTCGACTCAAATCTAGCTTGGGTATGTTAGTTCCTGGGGACATCAGTTTCTCTCTCTGTATCCACATGCCAGTTTTGAGTTGAATTATTTCAATTGCACAGCCAACGGAAGGTTATAAGCTCTAAGAGAGAAGCTCTTTATACCTGTTCTGGGTATATTAAGGTGATTTGAGTGCTGGCGTGGACCTTAAACATAATCCAGGCTTGTTCCCTTAATTTATATATAAGATAACTGAGCCCTGGGTGGAGGGCAGTGGTGCTCAAAACTGCACATGCATTGGAATCATCTGGAGGTTTATTAAATCACCAACTGCCAGGCCCATGCATGTCATAGAATCAGCATCTCTAACAAGTCTCCCAGTAATGCAGATGCTGCTGGTTGGGGACCACACTTTGAGAACCACTGATAGATGGAATGGCTCATCTCAAATAAGGCAGCTAATATCAGAATAAGATGCAGAATCTGTATCCACCCATTCCCACACGCCCACACAGCTTCTACTGCACAAAGCTTCGAAACCACTGGTTCCAAGATACAAACAACATTTTAAATAATACTTGCTGTTTATCTGCTTTGGGCTTAAGCATCCCATCGATAAAACAGACTCCTTTGTTCAGAAGAAGGAATTATAACTTAGAAGCCTCTCACTTCTCCTCCTATTGCTCACATTTCTGACTAAAATAATATTTATTAGCACCTCCACAGGGAAGGCAGGGAGCTCTAATCAGTCAATATTTTCTACTCTTAAACCTTCCTGGATTGAGGAAGCAGTTGCCGACACTAGCCTGAATGATTTTTAAATGATCTGTGTTTTTCAATTACTAATGCCATGCTAGTCCTTCATTAGCGTGGATAATAAAGAGATGATTACAATAATACCTGCCAGATGGCAGACCGTGGGGAAAGCCTTTGAGGGTTTAGGAGTTAATATTTGTGCTCTATGAGTGCTTACATTTGCTGAACAAATACAGCATTAAAAGCAACCTTTAAAACAAATCACATCGAGTAAATACTCATTTAGTCTGCAATACCCTGTTCAAGGATATTTCTCGATGCTGATGGTTTAAAATCATGTTCTTCCCAGGGAGAAGGGGTTTGATGATGACTAGAGAGCTCTGTCAAACTACACATGCCTCCTACCCCTCCCTGCCTCATCCAGGAGAAATGAGTGCGTGGAGTTTCCACAAGCTCCAAGAGCAATGCTTCTCAATCTTGGATGCACCTTAGAATACCCTGGGGAGCTTTGAAAAATCCTCATGTCCAGGTTAAACCCCAAGTCAAGTAAATGAGAGACTCTGTCTAGTTGGGAACCAAGCATCCTGATTTTTAAAGCTCTCCATGTGATTCCAATGTGCAGCCAAGGTTGAGAACCACTTTTCTAAATCAGTGGTTCTCAGACTTGAACATGCATCCGAATCCTTTGGAGGCCTGTTAAAACACAGATTGCTGGGTCCCATCCCCAGAGTTTCTAATTCTGCAGATTTAAGGTGGGTCCCAAGAATTTACATTCATATAAGTTCTCAGGTGATGCTAATGGTCCCTGGACCAGACTCTGTGTCGTAGTTTGCCAGGCCAGCTAGAACAAGGTACCACAAACTGGAAGGCTTAAAACAACAGAAGTTTACCACCTCAGTTCCAGAGGCAAAAAGTCTGAAATCTTTACAGGAGAATCCTTCCTTGCCTCTTCCTTACCTCTGGTGGTTTGTAGGCAAAACTGGGGCTTCAATCTCTGCTTCAGCCATCACATGACCTTATCCCGTGTCCTGCTCCCGTTCTTAGAAGGACATTAGTCATTTTGGATTAAGGGCCTTCCCTACTCCAGTGTGACCTCATTTTAACACGCAAATTCCAGATGTAAAGACCCTATTTACAAATAAAGTCATCATATTCTGAGAAACTGGGGGTTAGGACTTCAGCACATTTTTGCAGGGGACATAATTCAATCCATAACACTTTGAGAACTACTGCTCTAAAGCAACAGTAACTGAAACCAAGAGTATGTTAGGGACCTATACCTACCAGCTGATAGAGCTGGAACCCTTTATTTCCCATACTGGGTGTTTGGTTAGGCAATGACTTTTATTTCAATTGAATATGAGAGCCTTAGGCAGGACATGAAGTCTTGGAGTTGGCATAGGCTCACCACTCTACTGTCTCACTCCTGGCTGCTTCATTCATTCATATAAAGTGGTCCTTGAAAGCACCTGTTCTAGTTTGCTAATGCTGCCTGGATGCAAAACACCAGAAATGGATCGGCTTTTATAAAGGGGGTTTATTTGGTTACAAAGCTTCAGTCTTAAGGCCATAAAGTGCCCAAGGTAAGTCATCAACAATTGGGTACCTTCACTGGAGGATGGCCAATGGTATCTGGAAAACCTCTGTTAGCTGGGAAGACACATGGCTGGCATCTGCTCCAAAGTTCTGGCTTCAAAATGGCTTTCTCCAAGGATGTTCCTTTCTAGGCTGCAGTTCCTCAAAAATGTCACTATTAGTTGCTCTTGGGGTGTTTGTCCTCCCTCAGCTTCTCCAGAGCACAAGTCTGCTTTCAATGGTTGTCTTCAAACTGTCTCTCATCTGCAGTTCCTCTCTCAGCTTCTGTGTATTCTTCAAAGTGTCCCTCTTGGCTGCAACAAGCTTGCTCCTTCTGTCTGAGCTTATATAGTGTTACAGTAAACTAATCAAGGCCCATGCTGAATGGGTGGGACCACACCTCCATGGAAATTATCCAGTAAAAGATCTCACCCACAGTTGAGTGGTCACATCTCCATGGAAATATCCAATCAGAAGTCTCTATCCCAGTCAACACCAATATGTTTCCTGCCCACACAAGACTGCATCAAAGATAATGGCATTTTGGGGAACATAATGCATTCAAACTGGCACAACACCCAACATTGTGATCCCCAATATAGATCAGTGTCTCAAGAGGGAATTCCTAGCAGTGGCCTCTGGCCTTAGTCCCTCTTTGTTAAATCATAATCAATAGTCTGGATAACGACAGATAAGACATTCTGTCAAATCTGACCTAAGACCGAGAGAGAAGGTAAATCCATAGAGGAGCAGAGAAAGAACTGTGGCCAGGTATTGGGTACTGGGGTGCAACATGCCAGGCACTCCAAATGCATGCATTGAGTCCTCCCAACTACCCAATGAGGTGAGTATTATTAAGATGGGAAAAGTTATTCTCTCACCTTACAAAGGTCAGAGAACTTGTGACTTCTGCAAAATCACAGCTAGTAATGTGGCAGAGCTGCCACTCAGTTCTCAATTCTGTAGGTTTTTTTTTTTCCTATTTAGGTTCAAAAGGTCTTGGAGAATAGGAGAATGGGCCTCATTAGCAAGAAGGAATTTAATGGAGAAAAGTAGAGTCCTATTAAAAAGATATAAAAATTCAAGCACAAATCTACAGAATAAGGGAAATCTGGCTTCCAAATAATTCATGAGAGCACAGCTCCTCATCATTAAAATTTGATCCATTTAGATAAAGGACAAAGGATCTGCATGAAAGGAACATTCAGGAAGACACTTAGGGTTCAGGCCAATAGATTGTAAACCGTTTCACCTCCACTCTTTACCTCCCTTGACGGCACATTTTCTTCTCTTAGCCTGGCCTCTTCCAACTCCTCTGCTAGTCCCCTAATTCTATTCACCCACCTCCTACCTCCTGCCTTTAATACTAGCTCTGATTTTTTTTGGCTTAACAATTCCACAACTATTCTTTTGCATAATGCCTCTGGTTCAGTTTAGGTCTGGGACCATCTCCAACTACACACTGTCACTAAAGGGAACTTTCTCTTTAGGGCTGTTCTGCAACCTAGGAGAGTTCATGACTGTTCATAGTAATAAAAAAGAGTTAGAGTCAACATTATGTCCAATATGAGTCCATTTCATGTGGCACCCAGAAAGCTCTGACATATTGGGTTTCATCAACAGGAGTACGATAAACAGAATAGAGGAGGTTGTACTGGAAGGGGCCCTAGTCAGGCTACATCCAGACACAGCACACAGTTCTGGAGGCCACACTCAAGAACAACCTTGACACCCAGGAAATCATGCACAAAGGATGGCCAGGAAGCAGAAATGCCAGAACAGAAAGCCATGTCAGAAAAGTTGGAAGACAAATGCAAGTATTTAGTTCAGGGAAAAACCTGCGTGTGGTGTGGTGGTGGAGATGGGATGGGTCATGGGGATAACCTCTGCTGTCTTCAAGCAGCTGAAGGAGTTTTAATATTATCCTGTGCAGCTTCTGAAAACAGGATTAGCAGAGAAGTTCCTGTCCTTAGAAATACTGAACCAAGGCTGGATGCACATCTCTCAGGTACACTGTAGACATGACTAAAGGAGAGAAGATTGGAGCAAATGATGGCTAGATGCCTTTCACTTCCTGGCACATTCTTTCAACAGATATTGTTGAATGTTTGTTAACGTGCAAAGCACTGTGGGAGACAAAAATGATAAATTACATCTGATGTTGAATTTAAAACAAAAATAGTATCCACCTTCTGGAAGCTTCTATTTCAGAAGTAAGTTAATAGAAGTCTGAACAATGCCTCTTTGAAGAACACAGACACACTCATAAATAACCTCACATGTGCACACAATGGAAGAATCCACATCAAACATTCCAGACTGAAGCACTTCTTCCTTAGTTAAAAAATAATGTGCTTTTAAAAATTACTCTCAAAAAGTCAGAAAAGGCCATCCACTGCTGGGCATACAACTCACGAAAATCTGGGTTGACTCTCATTTCATTATCTTGAAAGCGCAGGGTTGAGACTCAATGAATAAAAGGTTAAACTCGAACATGGCTTATTGGGTATGTTAATTCAACAGTCAATATAAAGAGTTACCCTAAAAACTCAATTAAAAATGCCTTGGGAATAAGTTCCTTTAAAATGAAGCTGGTTATGGTTACAAAAAAGCTTTATGAATAATGAACTAGGGCTGTCAAGGTTTATAAAGATATCTGCAATGTTTCTACTAAGCTGAGCACACACAGGATTCTGAACAATACAAGCATCATGGTTCACACAAGCAACATCTTATTCTTTCTTCCCTTAATTTTTGTACCTCTCCTTGAGAAATTCTTTTTGCTCATGCCCCTTGTTCTCTTTAAAACAGAACATGAACTAGGATCAGTCATGTCCAGGAGTTTTCTCGACTGCCTTTTCCACCCAGGCCCCAGAAAGAGCGCAAGTTTAAGGACCAGCAAAGGATAAGGGGTTGTGTTACCATCACTATGGGGCAGGCCTGGCTAATCAATCACGAAACTGGGTCCCTCTGAGCCCAGCAGGGGCAATCTCAGGTGAGGGACCAGCAAGGCGAGAGAAAGAGGTGAAAGCTCTTTGCTACAGTGGAGCTAGGAGCTGCCCAAGCTGCAGTTGCTAAGCTGGGCTCTCAGGATGCAGATGCATACGTGCTGCACGCCCTGCTTCCTCCAGAACCCAGCACCAACCGGCCCTCACATAGGGCTGCAGCACAGTTGGATATTCCAAAATATAGGGGAAAAGAGCTTTCCATGCAAAGATGTTCTTCAGGGCTTTATTTACCACAGCATAACAGCTTAGAGGTTGATGACAGTGATAGCAACAGCTCTAATCGTGGTAGTAGCAGCTAACACTTACGTAGCGTTTCTTGGGTGCCACGAACTGTTCTAAGCTGGGGGTTAGCAAACTACAGCCTCACTGGGCAAATCTGGCCCACTGCCTGTATTTATATGACTTGCAAGCTAAAAGTGATTTTAATAGTTCAAAGAAAATCAAAAGAAGAAAAATAATTCATGAAGTGAAAAATATACAAAATTCAAATTTCAATGGCCATAAATAAAGTTTTATTTGAACACAGCCACACGCATCACTTTGCTTACTGTCTGTGATTGCTTTGCGTTCAACAGCAGAGTTGAGAAGCTGTGACGGAGACCATACAGCCAGCTAAAATCTTACTGCCTTTGCCAAGCCCTGTTTTAAGCATTTTCCATACAGACATGTATTTAGTTCTCATAACATTATTCATTGAAAAGAAAATCAGCCCTTCCTTAGTCAATTAAAAATATTACTTTAGTAAAAATACTAACAAAGAACTCCTTAATATTTTACTCCCTGCACAATACCAAGACTCCTTTTTAGATGTTCAATGCTTTATTCCCCTGGATAAATATGATTGAATACATCTCGAATGTTTAACAGGGCAAACACTGTACCCTTCAAATGTTATGTTGAAAAGCATGTTATCAGGAGTCACTGTGGCTAGTGACCACAAGGTGCACCTACCCCAGCTAGCTGAGGGCCACTCAGTTTCCCACCTCAGTGTCTGGGGCCCTCTCTCCCCTGCTGCCTGAAGGCAAACCCCAGAGGGGACCCTTTGACACATTCAGATATAAAAGATTGCCTGTAATTTGATGCTTTAGGGATCTGGGTTGTGGCTGGTAAGTATTCTCCTCCTTCTTTTCTTCAGTGCAGCTCTTATAAACGGCAAAGTCTGGCTTTTACATTTGGAGACTGGTTTTCCATGACAGAATAAACACAATTCTTATCCTTCTTTTAAACTTGAAGAAACTGAGGCAGACAGAGTTAAGTATCTTATCACATTCACACAACCAATAAGTAGGGATTGGAACCTAGTAGCAGAGAGTCCATATGCTTTACTACATTAAAAGGGAAATTGGTTAAAATGGAAAATCTACTTGATAGGATACTATGCAGACTTTAAAACTTATGTTCATAGAGTACTAAGTGAGAAGGAGAGGGATATAACATGCATGTTAATTGTATTTTGTATACAGTATAAATACAGTAGACTATATTCTTCATCTATGTGTATTTTTTACAGGGTATTCTCTAGATATTCTGATTACATAAAGTATTCATGTATTATCAATATCAAGACATAGACTTATCACACTTAGGTATCTTTTTAAAAACACATCATTAAACTGGAAGGAAATTTTCCAAAATACTAAAAGCAAATATTTGTGGGGATGAGAAGGTGGACATTTTTTTTCTACCTGTCTATATTTTTCTAAGTTTCTCTAATGAAGATGCATGGATTTTTACTTATCTTTGAACAGGGGTCTGCCCACCATTCTCTAACAAGGAAATAGACTAAGCTTGCAGGAGAACAGGAGAAAGAGTTTGGATTCCTCTCCTGGAGCTCACTCAGGTCCTTGCTGAAGCCCATCCTATACGTGCACGCCCAGCTATGTCTCTCTGTTCCAGAAGCCCTCTCAGCAGATCTCTACCTGCTCAAGTGTGACCGCTGCAGGCAGAGCAGACGTCCCAGATCCTGGGGTTTTTCAGACCATGTGGGGTGAGAAGGATCCATTCAGATGGCAGAGGCCAAGAAGAGGACCTGTCTGGTCCAAATCCCCCAAATCTGGGGCAATCTCAGGTCCTGAGGCCTTTTGGGTTTGGGCAGACCCAGGGTGTTTTTTCAACACCACCCTCCCCCGCCCCGCCAGGGTACAAACCCCTGGGCTTTAAAGCACCCCCAACCTTTTATCCTGATAATTTAAGTAATTACCTCCAGGAGGCTGACAGTTCACACTATACTTCACAGTCTGTCAGGCGATGGTGTGATCATAGCTTCAGGTAAGCAAGTCACCTCACCACCAACAGGACAATCCTGAGCCAACCCCAGGGTGACTGCCCGTAAAAGTCAGGCAAAAGTCAGGCACTTGGACAATACGATCTTGATGGGACTGTTCAGCTCCAAAGTCCACTCACCTGTCAATATTCAAGATTCAACAACCATATTGGATTGAACCATTGAAACTGCCAAAATCTGACCAGTTTCACATTGTTCAGTCTAACAGCAGTTGAGCTAAATAGATTCAGTCACTCCCTATAATTGCAAAAGTTCCTGAAACAAGATAGCCTTCTAGAGAAGCAATGAAAGCAATTCCAGGGAGAATCAGCTGGCGCTAAGGATAAAATGGCCAAAGGGATCACCATAGTTTTGGTTTGAAAATTAATATTGAAATTAACATTCTTAATTAACATTTTAAAATGCATCTAGTGATACCCTCCCTGCTCCCCACCTGGCCCCCAACCCCATAAAAACAGCAAATACTGAAGAAGAATTATCCACTGTCTTGCAGGATCTTGTGAAGATCAGCATAAATGCAGGCAACCTCTGCTTTGTTTTTGTCTGGCCCATACAGATCTGTCCATCTGCAGACAGAGTGACTGCACATTTCTCAGCCCTACGAACAAAGAGCTATTTGAGACCATTACCAACCAAAGAAGCAATAAACCTTGGACGAGAACAAGAATCAGTGTTAGGTGAATAGCATGGAAATGCCAAGTTGTCCCTAACCTTAGAAAATAGATTAAACTGAATAAAAAACTTTCGTTTTTAAAAAATACAAACCCTTGGCCACCCCCATGAACCATACGTGTGCTAAGAAATTTGTCCTGAAGGCCCTCCACGCAGAGGCGGACTGTGATGGTGATGTGATTGGGCCCAGCCACGGAGAGTCTAGTGTGGCCCCAAGCTATCAAGCAAACTACACCTGAATCCTTGTGGAAGGGGTGGGCTTCCTCCCGGAGCCTGTGGTAGAGTCATGCAAGTTCTCACAGCTCATGAACGCTAACAATGATCCCGACTTATTAAGGGGCGAACTTCGTGTGAACCTGAGATACAGGCAAAAGAGCCTCATGTGAGAAGAACTGGGTGAGATGAACAGGCTCTTTTATAAAGCATTTCTTTTTCTGATGTTTGTGAATCTTAACAGTAATAGCCACTTATTCCTAAGTATAGTAGGAAGTGACACAATGTCCCTGATCCCATTTTTGTACACCAATGACCAAAATACATGTATATTACCTACATTTGTATATAGATGTGTGTGTGTGCATGTGTAGATGTGTGTGCTTGTGTATGCCCATGTTTGTGCTTATACAATAGTAAGAACACACCCCAGGTAGTTAACACAGGTTACTGGAAAGAACACGGGGTGTAAAGAAGAGGGGACGCTTCATCTGATGGGGTGAGAGAGGGAGGAATATGTTAAAAGAAAATGAAGAAGAAAGAGAATGATGGAATTTGTGATGTGAGCTTTCACGTAAATATATTACAGTGATCAAATCTCAATCTATTTACAGGAGAGCATGTTCATGATGAATTGAGAAGTACAAAAGCAACTTCTTGTGTAATATATATAAAATGGTTGTATTTGGGTAAAACCACGGTGAAAAAAACAACGGTTCTGTAAGTATCCATCTGAGTTCTATGTGCCAGCACGAACACGAACGTGGAAGGATCCACCAGGCTGGTCAGAAGGTGAGAACAGGGCTGTAGCCAGCAGGGAAACTGGAGCTAACCTCTTAAAGTCTAACATATTCTCTGGTCACTAGTTTACTAACCTCAACCTCTTGTAACTTGATTAATTATAGCTCAGAGAAAAATAACTTTAAAAACACATCTAGGGCTTTAAACTGATAATGTTACTATAAAATATATTTCTAAAGAAAATTTCACTGAAAAGTGCCACAAAAGTTTTTTTGTTTTTTTTTTAAGTATAACAACCTGAAGGGAAGGTTATAGACTGGCTTCCCGATAGGAGAAAGGAGGGAGAGAAAGGGGAGGAGGCTGACATCCCCTGCATCTGTAAAGTCCTATCTCCTTAATAATCACCCCTCCCCAAATACAGATGTTTGAAGAAAATACAGACAAATGTTACTATCTCTTAAATCTGAATGGTAGATACATGAATGTCTTTTATATTCTGTACTTTTTTCTAAGTTTGAAATACTTCCTAATTAGAATTTTAATTGAAAATGGCTACATTTTATGAATTAAAAGCATAATTATGCTTGTATCTGACCAGAGTGAACTCAAATCGATTTAATAACTTCAGGACTTTGCATCTTAAATGTTATGAATAACACAGTGTAAGATCAAAGGTAGTTGTTGCCAAGAATACAAATGGACACCTACACTTGATACTACTTTCATGCTGATTATCTTTTCCCTCGGCTGTGTGCTGGTGTTATAAAGGAGAAGTGAAATATGTTTTCAACGACGAACGAGGTAGCAAAATATTAAAGAGGACCTCGAAGATCAGTTTTCATATTATATTACTTGAAATTCAGTCAACGCCTCGGTTTCTCTTAGATAAGGAATATTAATAGGAACATTTCAATCCTCCACAAATGAAACTTTCTTGAACAGACTCTGTGCATTTACAGGCAGTGTTGTAAAACCATTCTGAACATATTTACATAAAATCCTTCCTCATCTACAGAAGCACATTCTTTCCTCTCCCAGCCACCATTTTCTGGTCAAGGATGTGTTTTTTCCCTTTGGCACCCTGAGGTGAGAGACCTTTTGCTTCTCACACTGTCAGAACGCCCCTGGGGCAGGATGCTCACAAAGTGCCCGGGCTTCATCTGCAAAGCTGGTCCATGCCGCACCTCCCTCCAAGGGACCAATCAAGCAGCAAGTCAGAGGAAGCCCAGAAGGGACCACCCTCAGGAGTTACAGGTGCCCGAGAGAAGGCCTCACCTGAGTCGTGCACCCACCACGTTCCTGTAGTCTCTCCAGAGACTCTACTTCACCCGGAACAGCGGGGCTCATCTCAGAGGGCGAGAAAAGCACTTAGGAGGCAACACGCTGTACTCATGAGCTGTGCAGATTTAGGAGAGAGACCAACTGTGGCTCCAAGGCAATCTCCAAATATTAGCTGATTCTTGGAAAAAAGTGATTTCGCCTCCCTCAACCCGCTTCTTCATTCGTAACACTGAATAGGTGGTACCTTTTCACTGGCCTGCGGTGACGATTAAATGAGGTGATGTATGAAAAGGACTTTGAATAAATCCTAGCACCAGTTAAGTCCCCGGATAAACAGTAGCTGTTAGTTATTAACATCAACGTCTTCGGTCCTTATTCTAGGCCTGGATCCCCTCAGGTTATCAAATGGTCTAAAGTTATTAGACCTCAGATGTCATTAATTTGAAGTTTGGCTTTCTCACTGGCCCCATAGTTCTAATTCCCTAAACCACTTGTAGACCACCCTTATTCCTGCATCTCACACACACTGCACTGAGGGGACCTCGTTCCTGACACTGGAACCTTGTCTCCATCCCCGGGGTTCTGCCAACAGAATCAGACAGCAACTAATTAAACGATCAAAAGTCTACCAAGGTTCTGGGGGATATTCTGGCTTTTCCATCCCCTTGCATTCAAGCACTGAAAATTTTCACTCTCCAACCCAGGTGGTAACTTGTTCTATTTATAAGGATTTCTGGCAAAGAAGATTCAATAGCATTTCTCATTTTTCACTCATTTTTTACATTTAGCAACATTATACCTGACTTCCAGGTGCCAGACTACATACATTAATGTAGTGCTGTACCCTTGACTTTCCTGTCAATTCAAAATTAGTGACCCTAAACCACTAGAAATATGAAATACTTTAATTACTACCTTAGACTCATGGCTGGGTACAACAGGTAAGATGATCAATGCACCAGCAATGTTCAATCAAATACACAGGAAATTTCTCTTCACTGATTTGTGTATTTCACTAATTGTTATTTACCATAGAGCCTTCCATTAAGGCACCTCAAGGTCCTGAAGTAATCGAATACATATTTATCTCAGTTAAAAATGATGTCATCTTCCCCACCAAGTAAGGAAACATTTGTGAATGGATACGTTTGTAGACAGAAGAAGGGGAGGCGGGGCACGGATAAAATGGGATTCAAGAGGAAGCGGGATAGAGAAAGAATAAGTGGGACTGGAGGATAATCTGAACTAAGTAAGTTTAATATATGACATACCCAGTCCTTTCCTTACGAGGTTATTCTAAAGACCCAGACGTGTTTCTAGAGCCTCTAAAAACTGAGGAGCCACCTCAGATTCACTGAAGGGCAAGGGCAGTAATTCTGTAGAACACACATGATTGACAGCTTCAAAAACCCCACTTCTGGTGCTAAAGGGGCCCACACAAACACCTGCCTGGTGGGGTATCCTCCCACCCCAAGGGGGTTCTTCTGAAATGAGTCTCACAATTTTGTACACAAGCCCAGCTCTGGGTCCTGAAGATCTGTCTTCCACCCAAGAAGAATCATTTGTTCATCGAAGTCATCATATGAAGTCTAACTTATGCATAATGACAGCAATCTACTTCTGAATCTAGTAAAGGTGCACTATCATGCTTTCAGGTCACTATGATATGACCAAGCACACTCGGCAATTCACTTACATATATATATGTGTGTGTACACATATATATACACACACACACATAGGACTTGTAGAACTCCATTTCACTGGAGATGTTTAAGTCTTGACAAAGTAAAACTTTCAAAAAGTTTAAAACATGACTCATAAAAATATAAACACATGCCAAAGAGCTATTCAACTCAATAATGAAGGAATGAGCAGAGTTGTAAATCTAGTTCAAAGAACATGTGGGAGAGGAGGTATTTACAGTATTTGGAAAAAAATAATGTGTGTACAAGATTGCTAGGTTAGATATAAAACTGGTTAATGTCCTAAGGAGCATTACATATGTAGGTTAGCTTTTCTCCTGGAGAGCCCTACCATCTAGCTTCCCAGTGTCTGGACTCTTATTAACAGCAAAGTCAAATGAGGGTATGTTCTCCCAGAGAATGAAATAATCCTTGGTCAGGGTTACAACAAAATGCTCCATATGACATTGAAGAGACATACTGCCCAACCTTGGCCTTATTTCCAAGTTTTAAACAATTTTTCTTAACAATGAGGAAGAAACAGCTACAACTTGAGCCAAGTTGGACTGCAAATATAGATATTTTTGTGTTGCTTTCTCCTTTTTCAGTTAGATCATCCTTAAATCAGATTTCTGGATTTCTTATAGTAAAACAAATAGTTGACTCATTAATTTTTTTTAAATTGCCACTTAAATATGCAAACTGAGTCACTTCAGATTTTCTGAAAAAGAAATTTGTTGTCAAATTTGTGACCATGTTAAGGAAGTAGAGGTTCACACTTAAGAATTGAAGCCATTTCAAAATTTCAAAGCTCAGTGCATTTGACTTCCACGTAATGAGCACCAGCAAAGTTCACAAGTTAGAGAGAATTCTCGTTGGAATAATTCTAGAAATTCCAGAAATTCTATTTTAAGTTAACAAGACTCATAGGATTATTGTTACCATATTTCATTGATTCTTAGCTGCACATTTTCTTTATTATTTTAACAGTTCTGAATTTGGGGAGCATTTTACAATCAATGGCATCTTCCAATTACTGTCAGCCAGTTATAAAATAATTTTCACTGCCTGGACATGTGTGATATCAAAACTGTCAACACTACTAAGTGAAATAAGCCAGACCCAGAAGGACAAATATTGTATTATTCCTTTTATATTAAATATCTAGAATAGGCTTATTCATAGAGACAGAAAATAGATTACAGCAGGTGCTTGGGGGAAAGGGAAACAGGCAGTTACTGCTTAATGGGTGCAGAGTTTCTGCTTTGGGTGATGAAAAAAAGTCTTGGATGGTAGTGAGAGATGCCCGACACTGAGAATACAATTAATGCCATTGAATTTATGCACTTAAAACTGGTAAAAATGGGAAATTTTATGTTACTTTTGTGCATGTTACACAATAATTTTTTTAATGCTGGCATCAAATTTACAGAATGGATATGGAATAAAAACCCTAGGACAATCCTGGAGCATCTTTTAACCCACAAGCACCAAATGGTGGTGGGGAGAGGGAAGCAGCATTGGTAAATCAAGAGCTGTTCAGCTATATTCCCTAACCAGCAGAAGTTAAAAGTAAGGCACCAAAGATTTTTAATTCCTTTTTTGGGAGATTATTTCTAAACTGTATCACTGATGTTCTTAATGACACAGAGGGCAAATTGCTTGGAAAAATACAGACACTGATGAGTTGAGTTGAAAGTGATTCAGATGAGCTGGACCCCACTAGATAGAAATATCAGGCGTGCCTTACCTAATTTATTTCACCGATATGTTCTTTTCATGTGTGTGCAGTGTGAAATGACAAACATCTATGTATCATCTAACAGACCTTTTTTTGACCAGTATAGAATTTTAAAAATACCTAAGTAATAGGAAATATTGGGTCACAGTTTAATCAGCAAGATTTTTCTTTGTTAGGCTTACATAAAATGTGGGCTACCAACTGATGGCATCTTAAAGACAATGAAATCCGGGCATACAAACGTGGACAGAGCAGTAAGGAGGTATACGAGACTTCTAGGTAAATGTATGGCAATCTCTTAGTTTATTATTATAACCAGGTCTTCCTTTTTTCTTCCAATACATTTTTAGATGTACAGAAACCAACAAAGCCTATCTGGCCAAAATAGCTACTTACACCCCATCAGTTCCTAAGCACAATCAGATCAAAACCAATGGTTAAAATGAAATAAGCCAAACACAAAAAGGACAAACATTATGTGATCTCACTGATAGGAAATCACTAGAATAGGCAAATTCATAGGGTCAGTAACTAAAATACAGGTTACCAGGGCTGTGATGGGGGTAGGGAATAGGGCATTAATGTTTAATGATGGAAATGTTTTGGTAATAGATGTGGTGATGGTAGCACAACATTGTGGATGTAATTAACAGCACTGAATTGTACATTTGAATGTGGTTAAAAGGGCAAAGTTTAGGTTGTATATATATATGTTACTGCAATAAAAATTTAAAAATCAAACAAACATAGGTCTGTACAACACAAACAGTGAATTCTAATGTAAACCATGGACTCTAGTTAATAGTACATTTATGATAATATTCTTTCGTCAATTGTAACAAATGTACCACACCAATGCAAGTGTTAATAATAGGAGGGTATATGGGAACTTTGTGTTTCCTGCATGACTTTTCTGTAAACCTACTACTACTCGGAAGGAAGGAAGGGAGGAAGAGAAAGAAATTAATTGGTACCAGTATCGACCTCTGGGAAGGGAAAAGAAAAGGTGAATGAAAGGGCTGGGAGGAACACTTCCCTGTATGCCTTTTGTACCTTCTGAATTTTATACTATCATCTGTTCAACATATAAGTAAAGACAAATATTTTAAAAATCAAACTTTGGAAAAAGATGTATTTTCACTGGTTATAAGATACAAACTGTTGGAAAATGATAGAAGCCAGGGGTTAAAGAGCCTCCAGTAGCCATCCCATAAGAAAATTCTCAAAGACAAGGCAAGTTTCTAGGACTTAGAGAGAGTACAATATCTAGAGGAAAAGAAAACTCCCTGTGCGGAGTTTTAATTTTAGATCGCTTCTCCTTCTCTTGTCAACTTCCTTTCTGTTCCTCCTCTCCTTTCAAATTCAACCCTCAGAAAGTCTGTAAAGAGGTTGAGGGTGGAGAGAGAACATCTGTACTTTCATTCAAAAAAAAAAAAAGTCATCTAATACTGAAGTTCTCTTCTGAGCCACTTAATATATTTCAGAAAGGAGATTCACTCTCAATATCTAGGAAATGTTCTCTGAATATTTCATTTAACACAAGAACAGCTAAGTGAGACATTTCAATGTATCCCTCATGTCAGTTCCTCTCTGCACCCTTAACCAAACATTGCAATACCCAAACCAGCTTATAATATTATGCTTCCTCTCCTTCTAGACTTCATCAGTTAAATGTAGAAAAGGTAAGAGTCTGTGTGATACTTCTGGAAACTGAGGCGCTAATCCTCTATCAGGACGTTAGAGTCTACAGCAAATGGTCAAAGGACTTATCCTTGGGCACACCACGGACAAAACCAGAAACAGAACTAAGGTCAAGGCCTCCTAAACGACTCAATCACCACTCAGTTAGTGCATTCACATGCTATACTAGAAGGAAAACTGCCATTGTAGTTACAATGCTGGAACTAAATAAATAGATTCTATGGATGCAAATAACTCATTATTATCATAAATGTACTACCACAAGCTTAATATAGAAAACAGAGGTTTCCATTGGCAATTTTCATTGAATCCAAATTTCCCACCAGTGGTGAAGGGCCCTTACTCATCTCAGCTAGCTCCCAGCAGGCTGGATTTTCTACTTTACAAAGAGTAGAGGGCAGCAGGAAACAGATCCTGAAACAATGGGAAAATGGAGTTGAAACAGAAGCGCAACAGCCTTCTGTTGCAGTAAACAGCTTTCACAAGACTTGGCTTTCCTCTCCAACGAAATGTGAAATAGCATTTCCTGTTATCTTAATTTAATCTGCCTAATAAAATGTCTCAAAGCATTACATGATCTGTAACTTTACAGAATTTAAGGCAAACTCATTTAACTCTTTGAAATTTAGATACACTCTTTGAAATTAGACTTAGTGACTATAATACTCCCACCCCACCTCCAATTCTAAGACCTGGCTGTATGGGCACGTGGGCTGCAGCCCCCCACTTCTTGTACATGGCCCATCACTTGTGAGCCCTGTGTCACCATCTGAAGTTGCAAGAGAAAGGATCACTGAGGAAATTCGGGTCAACTGACAATGGTCCCAATAAGGGAAGGAACTCATGATTTGCCTTCGATCTGTTATTTCAAATCTTCCTTTGATTACAGGAGGCACTAGTTACTAGGGAATTCATTTCGAGTAGTGATGCTAAATTGCAAAAGCTCCAATAGCTCATAGTCCACGCTGATAATGTTGAGTGAACAGTTAAGTAATGAATCCCAAGGGGGTTCTGGATAGCCCAGATTTCCCACCCTAACCACCCCGATCTCCTCCATCTTCATGGTGGCATCTTTCCTCAGAGCGACTCTACGCATAAACCCAAAGTAAAATCCTTCTTTCATCTCAGCCTGCTGAGCTTGAAATTTAGAGGCAAAAGAGGAATGTTTTGCTTGTAAAGGCCTCTTCCATTGGGCTCCTCTTACAACCATCACCCCAAAGCAAAAGCATGCTCCAGATGGGTGTGTTCTGCTGGTCTTCACAAGGTTGAAAAAGACAACCACAAGTGCCCCTACCCCCCAGCAATTCCCGTAATTTCTAATTGACTACATGGCCGTATCCGCTCATCTTCCAGTTACACTAAAGTGATTCTGTTTTGTGTTCTAGATTTAATTCTGAATAATACATCAGTGATCATTGGAAAATTGCTTACCCTTAGCCCTGCTTTCCTCTGCTGCCCTGAAGCTGTCTAAACCACCTCAATAAATGTCTTAATTTATAAATGGAACCTTTATTGGGGTTTCAAACTTCTGCCTTGTACCTTATTCTATCCCAAATTATTCTATGCATCTCAAGCAACTGAGATTGATCCATCTGTGCTTTTTTTTCCTTCTGTGAATGTGCCTGGCAGTCAACTCATTTTTCTGTTAGTCAACATACAGCACAAAACCATGAAAAGGAAAAATTCACCGTGCCACTCTTCAAGGGAAGTAAATTGTATGAACTCTGTATGAATCTCTGTTCAAGGCATGTGGGGTTTGGGGAAATCTATTTAGAAGTCTAGTTTGATCACCAAAATCTGAGCCCCAGAAGCTTTAGCTGGGAAATAAATTAAAGGGTTTTATGATCATTTCTAAACAGCTAACACAGACGTTGTACCTAAAGAGAAAAGGGTCATTTTGCCCCTGGGCTCCTGGACACGCCAGCCTGTAGCTTCAGAACTCATCAGCCATCTGTACTCAGCAGCTGTCTGGGGGATGCATGTCATAATCCAGCTTCAGGCAATTGAGCTTAAATGTCGCTCCTGGCTAGACGTACGGGCACACCCCACACCCGCTAGCTACCTGGGGTGGGACGAACTGCAGGCACCAGGACGTGACAGTGCTCAGTGAACTGCACTCACTTTATGATCTGCGGCCGGCATACTGTTAATTACATGTCAAGGAGAGGTCAAGATCAGGCTCAAATGGAATTCAACTGTCCCACAAAATAAAGTCCAACAGCGACATTTCAGCCTTCACCCTTAAATCACAGCCTAAGATCTAGTTCCTGCAACCTCTCTTTTATCAATAAATCACAAATGCAGTCCCTGAGTCCTGTGGGTTTTCTTACCACACTCCAAATTTAGAACCTATTTTCCCAAAGGACAAGGGGAGGGATTAAAAGTGGCAGAAGCCAACGGGGAAGAGGGTGTCTACAGATGAAGTGGGGCCAGGGGGAGGGGAGAAAAGTAATGTAGAAAAAAAGAGAAGGAATGAAGGGGAAAAAAGAATTGAAAGAAAGGAGAAGAAAACAGCATTTGTAAACACCAGAAAAAAGACAAAGGTAGATTGGGAAAAAAAAAAAAAAGGAAAAAAGAACAAAAGAAAGACGTAGTGAAAGCACAACAAAGGTGAGATGGGCTTTGGATATAAAGTTTGTATCAATTCCAAATGCTGAATATGGGCTTCAGAGCAAGATGTCACCTACTGTCATCATCTCACACAATACAAATTAGTCACTAACCACTGCTCTTTAAATTTGCTCAGCAAATTTTCAAAGAATGCGCTTGGAATGGGGTAACCATGGTAACTCATCACACACAGCCTCACTAGGCTATTGAGCAAATCTCCCACTAAGGATAACTGAAATCAAACAATATTTGAGATGGAAATGTCCCACCCTGGAGTCACACCGAGGATCAGCTTCAAACACTTCTTTATCCCTGCAGGGCCACTTTGCCTTCACCCTTTCCCATGCACAACTCAAAGCGCAATGAATAGCCCATGACGATATTAGAAGGGACAGTGCCTCGATCCCCTATGCTAAAGAATGCAGCCACTTTATTTGCAAGTTAGACTGTAATACAAGAAAACAATTTTAGACAGGAGCAAGAGATTCAGGTTAGAAATAAAAGAAAAACTTTCAAATGATGCTTGGAATGATGTAAAAGATAGCAGGGCAGATTTCTGAAATATTCTTTGGGTATTGTTAATAATATATTGTTATTTACTAGAAATAATTTCAGTATAGAGTACAGGGGACTAGACAAATAAATTTCAAAATGGCCTTTTACAACCCAACAATTTGACAAGCTTGCCAAAGACTTACTGATTGCTATGCTTTCACTGTCATTTCCCAAAAGAACTTCCTCAGAACACCTACAATAATTTCATATAAGAAGCCTGCTTCCACAATAGGCCTCTTTTATCATCAACTCATCCCAGGGCCTTGACAAAGCACCTTCTTATAAGTAACACTGCATTGAAAATAAACACAAAAGGAAAAACAACATACAGCCTAAGAACCAGGACAATCTTCAAACACTTTGATTACCACGCTATCCCAAAGAAATAATTCCAAAGGAAAGAGCAAGCTGTAAGAACAAAGATGCACAATAGAATACTTGTTTATAAACAGCAAAATGCAAAAACCTTCAGTGTTCCACAATTACAAATATGAAAATATATGACAACATATAATTCAATGAAATAAACAGCCACTAAGATGATCATAATGAACAATATGAAACAGTGCTTGTGACATAAGGCTTCAAGTCAAATGTAGAATAATCTCTACTTTAGTATTATCATTATGTAAACATTAGTATTATGGTAAAAAAAAAAAAAAACTAGAAAGAAGTAGCAAAAGAAAAATGGCTGATCCATTGTAACGGGAACATAGAGCAGATTTTTTTTTTATTTCCTTATTACTCTTATGCTGGTGTTTGTGCAATAAACAAAAATTGGAAGAAAACTTAAAAAAAGGAAAAGTGAAAAAAGTTCACAGCTTTAAGAAGAGTATACAACTATGTCAGATAATACTAACATAGACCAATACTGGGTGTACAGCTCAATGTGAAAGCACTGAGATGGTAAGGCAATTAAAAATGTTAAGGAAGAAGTGTAAATGTATATTCCAATGAGGAAAGAGACCTACATAGAAACGGACATTGCTTGTTAAAAAGTAGGTAAATTAGTGGAGGAAAAGTTCTCAATGGAATTGAAATTAAGAGTATCAAGGCATTAGAAAAGACTTCTTTTCAATTAGAAATCCCCAATAATCAGCATGTTCTAGCAGAAGATTGTGGATGAGACAAATCTGAGCTTTCTTTTCTCTGCCCTGTTGGAAAACCCACAAATACGTAGCTTATGAAAGTTCATGACACTCAACTTTGTGGCAATAGCTGCGATACATTCACATATCAAGCAAGAAATATTAGCAGCTAAAAACCTCATATGCACAAGAATGTGCAGAGAAGTGGCATGGGAATAATGCATGTTTCAATAGTTCTCACACTCCAAAGCTAATTAAATTTATTTCCTTTTTTTTTTTTTTCTAATTGGAAGCCTAAATAATTAGTGATATTCAAGTTACAACACAATAGTTTAGAATGCGACTGGGAGCCATAATTAGAATTAAATCTTAGGAAATAAACAAAGGTGACCTTCCTTCTAAAGATTAGCTTTGTAAAACTACTTAAGTATTTGTTTTCCTTTGTTTCATGCTTTATTTCATTTCTCCATTCTATATTCAAGGGGACCATGTTTCTACAAAGTTTTCTAGGTGTGCTATAATTTGAGAAAGCTAGAGGGTGGGAGTTCAGCTTACTGAGTGGTCATGGATTGACTGTGGTGTCATAGAATGATTATAGTATCTGGATGACTCAGGCTCCTTCCTCTTTTTGATTCCCTGTTTAATGCTCATTATGTACTAGACATAGCATACTACACACACACACACACTTTAGAAAGTTCATGAATGAAGGGAAATGAGACAAAATCCACCTCCATGTTACTCCTTGTACTGAGAGGGAGGTTTCTATATTGATTAAAATTAGTTTTCTGAAATAGCCACAGATTCTTTGAACCACACAAATCCCCCTCTCTAAAACTCAAGGGAGTCATTGCTTAGCCTCAGTGGGGATTTAGGTGCTGGGAAACTGACTCAATCACTCCCTTTTCTCTTGAATTATTTGATCCAATGTATAAGTTGCAGATGACTAAAGTAACCCTAAAGGAAATTTCATGGTTTGGCATGTTTCTCCAAGAATCTCTAGGCATTTTACAAAGTGGTACTATCCAAGTTTTTCAGGTAGAATTGAAAAGTTGAAAGTATTTGAGAAAAAGGAAGAAATATTCTGATTTGATATTCTTCCATGAAGATCTCTATGGTATAGAGAAAAGTTAAGGGAGGTCTGAAGACTTTGCTTGAAAAGCCAAGTAATGAATCCAAAATATTCTACTTTTAAAAATATTGTTATCACCATAAAGAGGTATTTAAAATTGCAAAACAGAGGAAGAAAATTAGAAAATTTTAAGTCAACAGAGACATTATGTACTCCCTGATGTGAGTCCATGAATAAAGTACTTCACCTTTATGATATTCTTCCCCTAAAACTATGACCTGAGCCTAATCATGAGAAAACGTCAGATGAACACAAACTGAGGAACATTCTACAAAGTACCTACCCAGAACTTGTTAAAAAGTCTCAAGGTCATTAAAATTAAATAAAGACTGAAAAACTGTCATGGATTAGAGGCAACTAAGGAGCACAACAACAAAGTCCCATGTGGAATCCTGGAAAAGGAAAAGGACATCAATGGAAAAACTGGTGAAATCCCAACAAAAAATTCTGTAGTTTTGTTAATAACAGCACAGCAATATTTAATTCTTAGTTTTGATAAATATAAAATTAAGTAAGATGTTAACATTAGCAGAAACTGGGTAAAGCATATATGGTAATTCTTTGTACTATCTCTGTGACACTTCCGTAAATCTAAAATCATTTCAAAACAAAAAGTTGAAAAGCTAAAGGTAACAGAGAAATGTCTCTTAGTGGGAATAGACTGGGGAGAGGAATTTGTCCATATGGCTTAAAAATAATCTAAGCGAAACCGCATATTTTTTTTTATTTCAACTTAAAAACAAAACAAAAACAAAAACACTTTTAGGAAAAGTTGAGCTATCAAATACATCAGGATAGGGAATGGAGAAGAAAGGATTTGGATAAAGGAGGAGAAAAAGAGTTGAAAAGGCAGAATCATTTCCCTGAGTCTGCTCCTAATATTAGCTGTAAATAATAATAAAATAGTCCTAAGAAATTAGCCATATATCAACACTGATATATTGACATCGTCAATTTGCCTTTTATTCTCAAGGTAATAACACATTTTTCCTTGGTACAGGGAAATTACATTACAGAGGAAATGAAATGATCCATCCTCCCTGGGAAAGGGTGCAGGAGCCCAGGCAGGCAGCCTCAGGGGTTCTGAACCACAGTGGAAGACTGACCTAAGTATCTCAACAATTTACATCTCAAATTGTCACTTTCTCATCCAACAACTGACAAGCGTATGAACATCAGTAAATTCCATTTGGCTCCACAATATCCAAGAACAATGATTTTAACACAGAGCGCTGCACAGCATGATTTTCACTCACTGACATCACGTCGTGGGACCATAAACCTTCCATTAGACGATTCCTGAATCCAAAGTAGTAGCTGCAGATTTTCAGTGATCCCAGGAAAACTAAACCTAGTATTAGTATATCCCACAGGGTTAGGGCATGTTTACAATGTAAAGCTTAAAAAATGCCATCTTTTCACAATTGATGATTTTTGAAGGGTAGCATGAGAAACATTGTTCATATATCTAGCATTTAGAAATCAGGAATCATTTTTCCACAGGAGAAAGAAAGATATAAAATACAATGATAATTTGTATCTAATCATGAAAACCATCAGCCAAACTCAAATTGAGACAATGTACCTAACAACTGGTTCATACTCTTCAAAAATGTCAAGGTCAAATAACACAAAGAAAGGCAGAAGCTGGAGTTTAAAGGACAACAAAGTGGATGGCAATGCAATGTGTGTTGGATACAGGGCTTGAGGGAAAAAAGCTGTAAAGGGCAATTGAAAAAATTTGAATAAGTATGTAGATTAAATAATAGATTGCATCCAAGTTAAATTTTCAAATTTTTATATTGTATGCTTGTAAGAGAATGCCCGTATTAGGAAATAAATGCATACTAAAGTATTTACTGGTACAAAGACACAGTGTTTCCAACATGCTCTCAAAGGGTTCAGGAAAAATGAGAGAGAGAGAGAGAGAGAGAGAGAATCAGCACAAGTTAATGCAAATGAGACAAACCATAAACAGTGAAACTGGCTGAAGGATATGCGGGAGTTCCTTTTACTAGTCTTGTAACTTGTCCCTAAATTTAAAATTATATAAAAATAAAAAAGTTCAAAAATATAATGAGAATCCTAGCAGAGGCTCCTGGATCCATAATTCCCCAGGCCACAGTGGCTCAAACTCAAAATTGGAACAAGCAGGCAGACTTAGACTGTTGGATGGTGAACTATGGACACGGCTCTGCCTTAACAAGGGTCCACTCCTCGCCCTAAGAACACGCCCGGGAGGAACCCTGAGAATGAGGACCCCCACCTTCACCCCTTCCAGGTGGTGCACCCCTGAGGCTACTGGTCCTAGAAGCACAAGTTTTACCACTTTTCTGGCTTACTCCTGATTAACTCTTTGTGTTGTAAGTAATCTGGCTCTACCTGAGTAGCCCCAGGACACCCAGATTATGTCATATTTTAATCTTGCATCAGCCAGAGTTTTGGAGAAAAAGACAAATCTAGTTATGGAAACAAGAGGTCAATTTATACAAAACTGAATTAGAAGGAATATAAAAAGACTGTTATACCCAGGGCATAACACCAAAATCCACACATTCAAATGTATTCAATAAACATTTGTTGAATGAAAGAAAGAAGAAATATATTATAATCTTCAAGTCACAGATGAGAAAATGATGCTCAGAGAGGTTAAATAGTTTGCCTAAAGTCACACAGCCAATAAGTGCCCAGTTAGGGGTTTAAACACAGATCTGCTCACTTGAGAACCTGTTCTTTAATAGTGGGTCTTCAGGAAAATGTTATCTCATGGACGATGGCCCCCAATTACTGCAATGTTTCTTTAAGAAAATAAGGTTTAATTTGTGGTTTAGAAAAACACTGAGCACTAAAGCCCTGACTAGAGGAATGGGTACTCTCAATAGAGGAAAGAACTCTAAACACATGCACCAAATGTTTCAAATGAGTAGACCAACATGTAAGGCAAATTTCCTCCTGCCCATCCCCTCCTCCCCCCCAAAAAAAGCATTAAAAATTCCTTGCATTCACTCTGCCCAAATTAATACTGGATTGTTAGGCTCGGTAGATAAAAGGTCAAAAGTTAAGGGATTTGGGGTGAACTTCAATGACAGCATCACCACTCATTATGATCAAGAACAAAACTATTATGCGATGACACTTCCCCCTGGTGGCGACATGGGGCAATCAGATCAACCCAGGAAAGAAGCGAGTTTCACACCCTCTTGGCAGTTTTGTAAAGTTGGTAAATGCATCGTATACACTGGTGTGCTTTATACACTGGCAAATACGGCAAATGTTCCAAGCGATCATTATAACAATCCCGTATCTATTCACTTGCATTCTGAGGTGCTCCTGAAAGTGAGAGAGAAAAGGGGAAGCCTAGCAGCAATCAGGCCAGAAGGAGGCAGTAAATATAAATGACAATTGCCACACATGTTCATAGTAGGGAAAGGTTGAAAATTGCTACACAGGAAGGTAAACAGACCACTCTCACTCTACAACCAGTTTTTCATTTGCATTCTTTAGTTTTCATAACCTTTTTATTTCAGAGAGATGTAGCATGGTTTAGTGGAAAGAAGGAAAAACCGCAGCAACTTGGGGGTGAGAGTTGGGCAGGTTATTTAATTTCAAAGTATTTTCAGATATAAAATAAGGGGCAAACCATCTATTTCACAAACCAGCTGCAAAGATTAAATGAGGAAAGCATGTCAAACACCCAGAAAAGGACCTCGGATATGATAATATGTATACCAAAAAAAAAAAAAAAAATTAGCTCCTCTTGTCCCCAAAGGCTGGTGAGCTGTAATAAAGGCTCATACCTCTGCTACTCTTACTTTTTCTTTCTTCTAATCCCTAACATATGGAAGTCAGGTTTAAAATGCAATGTCCAAGATGCTTGTGGTAAAAGTGACCTGTGTGTAGGAAAACTATTACGGAATAGTTTTAAAGGGAGACATTTTAGGGAATGGACACCACTAAAACTTCCCAGAAGGACTAAGGAATTGAAGCCACCAAAGAAGAAGAAAATAAAACACGGAAGTGGGGGAGGAGGAGAAGGAGCAGGTCAATTTATAGTGGTCAGTACTTTCCTACTGGCAGTGACTAAATATGTTACACAAAAATAAAACCTGATTAGAAAGAAAAATGGTAAACATTCTGCCAGTGTACTCAGTAAATAATCTTGTTTTAAAAATATGCAATTTCTTGTAAATCACCCTGAAAGCATTTGTAAGAAAGACATGACTCTTACGAGAAAAAGGCAGGAGGGTAACAAGAGGGATTGAGGGAAACCAAAGCTTTATTTATTTACACAGATCACATTCATTGGACTACTATTAAGAAAAGAGATAAGAAAGACCTAGAACTTGACCTCCAATTATTCACACCGCAGCAGAGAGATGAGTCAGGAGATGAATTGGAATTTGCTCTAGTAAAGAGTAACAGTAGAGATCAAGAGACATCCCCCAATTCTCTCCACTTTCTCACTTTATTCCTTATATTCCAGAACTTAATTTTTTCTTCCTCATGGATAAAGAGAAAAAAGTTTAAAAGATGAAAAGATGAATGAAATTGCCCCATCTGCATGTATTCAATTAGCAAAAGTGTAATAAATAAGGGCAAAATATACTTAACATGATGTATAACATTAGCTTACATTTACAGAATATTTACTATGTATCGGGAATTTCATAAATGGCATTTTCAGTTCTAGAACTTTGGTTCTAGAACATTTCTTTCTTATTGTTTCTATTTCTATATTAAATCTTACATCTATTTCTCTATTAAATCTTCTTAAATCTTTGCAGCCTCTGCTAGGATTTTCATTCATTGAAAACCTTTTTGCTTTTTGCTCCCCTCCATTTGAGGAGCATTATCATAGTCATTTAATGCTCCTTTAGAGTTATTTAATATTCCTTATCTGCTAGTTTTGACATCTGCTTCATCTTGGAATTGGATTTGATTGCTTTTCTATTGCCTTAATTCTTCATATATCAAGGAATTTTGGTTATATCCCAAACATTGTGAACGGTAAGTTCCAGAGAGTCAGGATTCTGTTCTTTTTCTTCAAAAAGTGTTGATTCCTTTGTTTTAGCAGATAATTTTTTGGGCTATGATTGAACTGCAAACTCTTTCTTGAGTTGTAGGTCTAGTCTCAATTCAGACTTTTTGTCCATAGCTGAGTTGCTTTGAGCCAGTTCCACGCATGCATGGTTCAGAGGTCAAAGACGTGGATAGACAATTTGGGGACACACTTCTTGTGTCCCTAGGCACCCGTGGTGCAATTCAGACACCTGTCTATATGGGTCCCTATGAATTGCTCTGCACAGTCAAGGCAAAAAAATAAAATAAAATATAGCCTGGGAAATCATCCTTATAGGATAAAAATATGGTGAACCAAGGCTAAAAACATCAGCATGGACTTATTCTGAATCAAATTTAATTCTCTAAAGGCTTTGGTACCAGGCGTGCTTCTTGAGAAACAGAGTCTTAAAAATGGGTTTTTGCAATTGGTTTTCTTCTCTGATTAAATTCAAAGGCATTAATGACTCTATTTCCAGTAATCAAGATGGCATTGACAGTCCATGGCATGAGCTGGCAATAGAGTTACACAAAATGTCACCATTTGATTCTGCTAATCACACACTTATATGAGGTAGGGACCTGGGTGAAAGTGTTTTTGACATCTTAACAGAGTTTTGTGGAGTTAAAAGGTTTAATGATGTTGGCTGGTAGTTCCTAGATATGCTGGATACAGTTACAAAAGAAAGGGGTGAGCTGAAGGCTTCAAATTTGCAACTTAAGCACTGTATGAAAGATGTATAAGTTTCTATGCATGCCCTGAAAGAAAATCTTATTTCCTGTAGCTGCAGATTTGAAATCTCTGAAAACCAGACCCAGAGTTTCCTTGTGCAAGTAGCAGATTTACAACACAAACTAAATTCTCAATTTTGCATATAATCTGCTGTTAAAGGTACTGATTGGAAAGGAATGGGATCCTGGAAATTGGGATGAGGACATATGAGTTGCTAATGATGGCAGTGGGGACAACCCTAGATTCTGCTGAGCCTTTAGTAGATAAACCCGCAATGATTTGCCCTGAGGAAACATCGCCCCACCTCCAGCCTGCCCTGAGGAAACAGCCACCCAATCTCTAGCCTACCCTAAGGAGACAGCTACCTGACCTCCAGTCTGCCCTGAGGAGTCTGCCATCCAACCTCCACCTGAAGAGGTGCCTGCTAAACCCGTAACCACCTCCCTTAAGGAAACAGCCTTCACTCCTCTGCCTGTAGAGATTAATCCAGTTTCACCAGATGAAACTGCAATTGAATGCTCTGAGGCAACTGGCTTGAAAAACACTTCTAATTCTTTTCATGACCCACCTCCACTACCCTTCTTTTTTTCCAGACCTATAACTAAAGTCCCAACAGGCCCCGAAGGGTGAGGTACAAAGTGTGACCCACGAGGAAGTACGTTACACTCCAAAGAACTACATGAGTTTTCCAATTTATATAGACAGAAATCAGGGGAATATGTGTGGAAATGGATATTAAGGGTGAGGAACAACGACAGAAGGAATATAAAGTTGGATCAGGCTGAATTTATTGATATAGGCCCACTAAGCAAAGATTCCAGATTTGGTGTTGTAGCTCCAGGGGCTAGAAAGGGCATTGTTCTAGTTTGCTAATGCTGCTGGAATACAAAACACCAGAAATGGACTGGCTTTTATAAAAGGGGGCTTATTTGGTTACATAGTTACCGTCTTAAGGCCAGAAAGTGTCCAACGTAAGGCATCAACAATGGGTACCGTCACTGGAGGATGGCCAATGGCGTCCGGAAAACCTCTGTTAGCTGGGAAGGCACGTGGCTGGCGTCTGCTCCAAAGTTCTGGTTTCAAAATGGCTTTCTCCCAGGACATTCCTCTCTAGGCTTCAGCTCCTCAAAAATGTCACTCTTAATTGCTCTTGGGGCATTTGTCCTCTCTTAGCTTCTCCAGAGCAAAAGTCTGCTTTCAAAGGCTGTCTCCAAATGTCTCTGTAAGTTGAAGCTCCTCTCTCAGTTCTAGTGCGTTCTTCAAAGTGTCCCTCTTGGTTGTAGCAAGCTCACTTCTTCTGTCTGAGCTTATATAGTGCACCAGTAATTTAATTCAGACCCACTCTGAATGGGTGGGGCAACACCTCCGTGGAAATTAATCCAGCCAAAGGTCTTGTCCATAGTCGATGAGTCACATCTCCATGGAAACACAAAAAGGATTCCAAAATCTAATCAACACTAATATGTCTGCCCACACAAGATTACATCAAAGATAATGACATTTTGGGGGACATAATATCAAACTGGCACAGGCATTAACAGTTTGTTTGGGTGGTTGGCTGAAACGTGGATCTAAAGGTGGGTGACATTACCGGAGATTGAAATGCCAGAACTGCCCTGGTAAAATGTAGAGGAAGGAATTCAAAGGCTTAGAGAGATTGGAATGTTAGAGTGACTTTATCATGGAAGAGTTGCTCACACACCCCATGCCTGGTACCAAAGCTGTGTTAGTCAGGGTTCTCTAGGGAAAACAGAGCAACAGGAGATATCTGTAAATATGAGATTTTATAAAAGTGTCTCATACAACTGTGGGGATGCACAAGTCCAAATTCCGTAGGGAAGGCTGATGAAGGTTTTCGATGAATTCCCCAGAGAACCTGGCTGGCTGAAGTAAAGATTAAAATTCTCTCTTCTGACTGCTGAAGTCATCACTTCTCCTTTTAATGTCCATCATTGTGGAAGACACTCCCCTTAGTTTATTGTAGATATAATCAGCTATAGATGCAATCAACTTACTGACGATTTAAGTCCACAAAATGTTCTCACAGTAGCAGTTAGGCCAGTGCTTGCCTGACTAGACAACTGGGCACCATCACCTGGCCAAGTTGACACATGAACCTAACCATCACAGCAATCAAACTACACCTTATGCTAAATTTGTGGTTAATTTTCCTTTTTAACACAGCAGCAGTCTACCAAAGTTTTAAAATGAAAAGTACCATTTGCATATATTCTAAGAGAGTACCATGGAATTTGGCATTGGACCAAGTATATTTACTAGGGAGGTCTAACTAATATTTATTTAGATGAGAATTTAATATTACTTATTCTTTCCATTTATTACTTGTTAAAACAAAACTGTTTTTGAATGATCCCAAAGTAAATGAATGCTCTTGAATAAATAATAGGTATTGATGTGATATACAAGCTGCAGACAAAGGTCGACTTGTCCACAGGGAGTTGTGGGCACACCAGTCATTTATTCTGCACGTACAGTCTCTTGTTGGAGGAACAGTACTGAGTGTGACCAGAAGGATTACGTAACCCTGGGCACACCTGATTGGGCCAAAGTGGTCATGTGGCTCACGCCGGATGAGAGTTTCCATTTTGAAGTACATTTCTTAGAGACCATCAGTCATCACTGGTTGCAGGATTTGGTACATTACGTGAAGCCAAAGATGAGGCAGTCATTTTATGCCATGTTCATGCTGAAAGAAAGAGAAGAATCTGCAGGAAGGAAGAGTGAAGCAGATGTGCCGAGATGCAAAGCTGCTACTTACACAGTTGGAGGAAGAGGGAGAGACAAGGTGCCCTGGGGCCTGACTGATGGTTTCCGGTCCAGCCTTCATGAGGCCCAGCTGTTCCTCTGCCTCTGGATTTCACTAGGTTCTCCTGCATCCCTTCAGGATTAGTCCTTTTGCTTACCAGCTTAAGGGGGTTTATGAGTTTTTTGTTCGGTTTGATTTGGTTTTTAATTTACTAATCCTTGGTTAAGTAAACTCATGCAGGTGGTTCAAGTTTCAACACTAAATGACAGATGGAAAAAAAAAAACCTCAACGCTGAGGGCTCATGAAGGCTTCCTCACATCAAACCACTCGGGCCAAGAGAGCAGGCCCACCACGTGTGGGGAAAGGGTGAACCTGTGCTTGGAGAGAGCTGGCCTTCCACTCTGTGGTTCCACTCTGTGCTGCCACCCCAGTGTTCTCAGAGGTTGGTACCTATTCCCCAGGGATTGTGGACACTGGCTGCCATCTCAGTTTTCTCAGAGGGTGGAGCCTTAACCCCTGTGTTTGGGGAAAGCATGGCTGCTGCACAAGCATTTGGAAGGATTGGGGCCACCACTCCATCAGGCCCAGAGAACAACACATTGTTCCACAGATGACTCTCAGACCTTGAAATCTAATGGAGTATGCCCTGCAGGGTTTGTGAATTGTTTGGGACCCATGACTCCTGTTTTCCTTCCAACTGGAATGGAAGGGTTTATTCTATGCCTGTCCCTCCTTTGTACACTGGAAGCAGATAACTTGTTCTCCGAGTTTTGCAGGTCAGCAGATGGAGGGGAATTGTGCTCCAAGACAGACCACACCTACAACTGATTTTGATGAGACTCTGTACTTAGCATTGTATCTGCATGACTTAAGGCTTAGGAGATATTGTGATGGAATGAATGTATTTTGTATGTGGAAAGAACATGTCTCATTGGGGTCCAGAGGGTGGGGTGTGGTTGACTGATGCTGTATGTACCCTGAAAAAACATGTCCTTAAATTCAATCCATTCCTGTGGATGTAAACACATTATAAGCAGGACCCTTTGATAGGGCTACTTCAGTTAACGTGTGACCCACTGCAATCAGAATGGGTATTAATCCTCTTACTGGAGTCCCTTGTAAGAGAATGAAATTCAGGCCAAGAGAGAGAAAGCCACAGAAGCAAGAAGCTGAAAGCAACAAAACCCAGAAGGGAAGGGAGAGACCAACACACTCTGCCATGTGCCTTGTCATGTGGCATCTGCCAAGGATTGCCAGCAGTCAGTCTTTGGGAAGAAAGTATAGGCTTGATGACGCCTTGATTTGGACATTTTTCTGGTCTCAAACTGTAAGCTAATACACTCCCACTATTTAAGCCAATCCATTTCATGGTATCTGCTTTCAGCAGCCTAGGAAACTAAAATACTATTCCTCAATGATGCTGATAATTTTTTATGGTACAAATGAATGCTTATTCCATTATCCATTTGGGAGTTCATTAAAAATTAAAGAATTAACAACAGAAAATCCACAACCATATGGATCACTGGTGAATTCTAGCAAACATTTAAAGAAGAATTAATATCAATCAGTCATTCACAAACCCTTCCAAAAGTCAGAAAAGGAAGGGAAAATTTTCCAACTCATTTTTATAAGGCCAAAATTACCCTGATACCCAAACCAGACAGATATCACAAGAAAACCACAGAACAATAGCTCTTATGAATATAGATACAAAATCCTCAACAGAATATTAGCAAATCAAACTCAGCAAAATATAAAATGGATTTTCCACAATGACCAAGAGGGATTTATCCCAGGGCTGCAATCATTGTAATATAACACATCAATAAAATACAGCACAGAACCACATGATCATCTCGATAGATGTAGAAAAGGTATTTGTTAAAATCCAGCACCATTTCATGATGAAAACAGTCAACAAACTTGGAATAGAAGGGAACTTCCTAAACCGGTAAAGGGCATATACAAAAACCCACAGCAAATAACATAATTGATGGTAAAAGACTGAATGCTTTCCCTTTAAGATTAGGGTCAAGACAGGGATGCCTGGTCTAATTACTTCTATTTAACAATGTAATGGAGGTCCTAAACAGGATAATTAAATGAAATAAAAGTCATCTAAATTGGAAAGGAAGAAATAAAACTATCTATTTGCAGAAGACATGATCTTGTATATATAAAATGCTAATGAATCCCCTAAAATACTACTAGAACTAATAAACAAGTTTGGTAATACTTCAGGATACAAGATTTGTATACAAAAATCAACTGTATATCTATATAATAGCAAAGCACTAACCAAAAATGAACTTAAGAAAACAATTCCATTTATAATAGTATCCAAAAATATTACATACTTATTGGTAAATTTGACAAAAGAAGTGAAAAATTTATACTCCAAAAACTACAAAATAACGTTGGAAGAAATTTAAAAAGAACTAAGTACCGGCAATCCCACTTCTCGGTATATACCCAGAAGGTTTGAAAGCAGTGACATGAACAGACATTTGTACACCGATGCTCATAGCAGCATTGTTTACAATCGCCAAGAGATGGAAACAACCCAAGTGTCCTTCAACAGACGAGTGGCTAAACAAAATGTGGTGGATAAAAAAAATGTGGTATATACATACGATGGACTACTAAGCAGCAGTAAGAAGCAACAAGGTCTTGAAACATATGCAACATGGATGAACCCTGAAGATACAATTCTGAGTGAAATAACTCAGACACAAACGGAGAGATACTATATGACACCACTTCTACAAACTCTCTGAACAACGTAAAATCAATGTCTTATAATGTAGAATATTGGGAACCTAGTGATAGACAGTAGCTAGAGAGGGGGAATCATGGTCTAATACGTTCAGATATGTTAATGATGGTGAATTCAAAGGTGTGGTAAGGGATAGGGGTGACAATTGTTTGTTAAAGGGATATTAAGTATCAAAGCTGATTTAAAGGGGACTAGGAATGAAAGGGGTTGTTTAAAGGCATGCTACCCACAGATCAGCACCACAGACAGAGACAGGTGCTTGCATGATATACTTCCAAGGTTTGACACTGGCACAGAGACTTGACAACAGAAGGGTACATGGGAAAAATCTACACATTGCGTACTAAGGACTATAATTAATAGGAATACCATACTCTATAAAAGTTTCACCCACTAAGTTTATTCATCAGAAACTTAAATCCTTCAGAGTGCCCCTATGTCAGCTAAGTCCCAAAACCCAGAGGCAACAGCCTCTTCAAGAACATCAACTAGATATGTCCCCTTTGCTCACAAAGTTGACACCGCTTTTCAATAGGAACAGGTTAGGGTGGTCACTGCCTAGACATCCCTGAAGATCAGGAAAGTGATTAAACTAGAGGAAGGGGTAGCAACAGACAAGATGGAATTTAACAAAGGATTATGAACACTGAATCTTTATATAATTTTCTTTTCCTTAGTTGTTAGGTTATTAGAATAATTAGAAGGAAAAAACTGAAATGGTGGAACTGTAACCCATGGCAGCCCTTGAAATTTGTTATATAGTTACTCGTTAAATTGTAATTTGAAAGCTATACCTTTTTGCATTTATGTTAGATTCCACCATAAGGAAATGACTGAAACTATGGTGCTATAACTCATAATAACTTCAGAAATTTCCTATATATCTACTAGTTAAATCATACTTTGACAGATATTACCTTTTTCTATATATATTATATATCATAATAAGGAAATAACTGAAACTGTGGAATTGTAACCTATAATATTCTTTGAAATTTGCTCTCCAACTACTTGTTAAATTGCACACGGAAAGTTATCAATTTTATGTATATATGTTATATTCTACAATTAAAAATATGATTTAAAAAATACCTAAATAAATGGAATGACATCCTATGAAAATGTATCAGAAACTTAATATTGTTAAGATAGCGATACTCCCCAAACTGATCTGCAGATTCAATGCAATCCCTATCAGAATCCCAGGTGACTTCTCCATAGAAATTAACAAGCTGATTCTAAAATCCATATGGAATTGCAAGGAACCCAGAATAGCCAGACAATCTTGAAAAAGAAAAACAAAGTTATAGGACCCACATGTCACAATTTCAAAACATACTACAAAGCTAAAGTAACCAGGACATAAGGACAGACATATAGACTAATGGAACAGATTTGAGAGTCAAGAAATAAACCCTCACATTTATGTTAAATTGATTTCCAAGAAGGGTGCTAAGGCATTTCAATCGGGAAGGAATAGTCTTTATAACAAATATTTCTCTTACAACTGGATAGCCACATGTAAAAGAATGAAATTGGATCCCTACCTCACACCCTTTACAAAAAATAAATCAAAATAGAGCAAAGACCTAAATGTAAGGATTAAAACTATAGAACTCTTGGAGGGAAATACAGGTGTACATCTTCATGACCTTGCATTAGGTAATGGATTCTTAGTTATGACACCAAAAGCCCAAGAAACAAAAGAAAAAATAGATAAACTGGACATCATCAAAATTAGCAAATTTTTTTTTTTTTTACTTCAAAGGACACTATCAAGAAAGTGAAAAAACAGCCTACAGAATGGGAGAAAAAATGTTGCTAAGGGACGTGTATCTAAAATATATAAAGAATTACTACAACTCAATAATTTAAAAAGACAACCCAATAAAAAATGGGCAAAGGATCTGAATAAATGGTTCTCCAAAGAAGATATTCAAATTACTAATAAATACAGAAAAAGATGCTTAACATCAGTAGCTTCCAGGAAAATTTGAATCAAAACCACACTGAGATGCCACTTCACACCCACTAGGATGGCTATCATCAAAAAGACAGACATTAATTGTCAGCAAGTATGTGGAGAAATTGAAACCTTTATACACTACTCTGCAGCCACTCTGGAAAATTCTGGCAGGGATGATCTAGCAATTCTACTCATGGATAGAAGCCCAAGGGAAATGAAAACATATCGTCATCCAAAAACTTCTATATGAATATTCTTAACATTATTCATAATAGCCAAAAGTGGAAATAATCCAAATGCCTATTAACTGATGAACGGATAAATAAAATGTAGTATATCCATATGACAGAGCATTGTTTGGCAATAAAATGAAATGAAATGCCAACACATGCTACAATATGGATAAATCTTGAAAATATTGTGCTAAGTGAAAGACATCAGACACAAAGAACCATGTATTGTATGATTCCATTTATATATAAGGCTCATCTGATCCCTAACATTTCATTTATATTAAATGTTCTCAATAGACAAGTCCATAGAAACAAGCAAATTAGCGGCTGCCCAGGACTGAGTGGGAGGGTGGTGGAGGGGGGTGGGAGAGACTGTGGGGTGACATCTAAGGGATGTGGAGTTTCTTTATGGAATAATGAAAATATTCTAAAATTAACTGAGGTGATGGTTGCACAACTCTGTAAATATACTAAAAATATTGAACTGTGCACTTTAAATGGGTGTTATGTGAACTATATCTCAACAAAAAAATTAAAGAACTTTCATTTTTGCAAACTTGATAATATTGATGAAATAAAAGTGCCCAAATCACACCATTGTCCTAATAACATATGTGTTTAGTACACTGTATTCAGTAATTTCACTTACTATAAATATTATTATAATCACTATTCTTATATTGGTCACGGACTCAAAAGAAATTCTGGAGGTTTAAAAAATTGTCAGTGTAGGTAAACCATGTTACTCTAAAATACGAGGTTTTCAGTGCAGTGAAACAGGATACTTTGACTATTTCAATTAAAAGAGAGAATACTTTGGCTAATTTTTCTGCAGAACAGGAACTATTAAGCACTTGAACTCACAGTATGTGGAGAGCATATTAAGAAAGCATACATCCATTCCTCAAGGGAACTCCCCAAATATTAAGTTGCTGGAAGTTTCTATCTGTCCTAGTTTTCCTAATCTTCTGTGACAAATATCACATAATAGTTGGCTTAAATAACGGGAATTTATGAGCTCATGGTTTTGAGGTTAGAAGAAATCCAAAACTGAAGCAACAGCAAGGCGATGTTTTCTTCCCAAAGTCTGTAACATTCTGAGGCTGGCTGCCGGTGGTCCTTGGGGTTCCCCAGCTTGGATCTCTGTCTCCTGTCATCACATGGTAATGTCCTTTCCTTTCTTTTCTGGGTTCCTGCTGACTTTTGGCTTTCTCCCCATGATTTTCTCTATATCTGAATTTCTTCTTCTTATAAAGGATTTGGTAATCCAGTTTAAGACCCAATCTCATACAGTTGGGCCATACTTTAACTAAAATAGCATCCTCAACAGGTCCTCTTTACAGTGGATTCATACTCACAGGAACAGGGATTAAGAATAAGAATATGCCTAAATTGGGGTACACAGCTCAGTCTACCACGTTATCTGAGCCAAAAGCGAGGATCTGAGTGACTCAGGTTAGTTAAGGTCAAATGGACTTGCTCAGTCGAATTGTTTCTATTGCTTGGGACAAGTTCAATTCACAGAATTTTGAAATAATAAAGTCATCAAAATATTGTTTCCAATGCAACAATTGTAGCCGTCATTTGCAGGGTGCTTCAGAAATTATAAACTATGTGGACATACACTACCTCATTTGATCTCTAATA
Source organism: Choloepus didactylus (assembly GCF_015220235.1). NCBI lineage: Eukaryota > Metazoa > Chordata > Mammalia > Pilosa > Megalonychidae > Choloepus > Choloepus didactylus. The sequence goes on from NC_051311.1 coordinate 147,229,089, forward strand.
ATCTTGTAAGAGAGGGGAGTAGAAAATCACCATCATCTCTTAGCAAATAAATTAGCTGAGTCTGAAAACTTAAGGAATTTGACTAAAGCCATTGAGGAAGTGCTAGACACACTAGTTCCCTGAGCCTATGATTCCATGCCTTGACAGGATGTTTTCCCAGAGGGTGAGAACTAGATTACTAGATTAGGGCACTATCCTTAGTTAAATGAGTTTCTACCTCATAATCATTCATATAAATCGGCAAAAATGCCTAACATATACATGGGCCTCTTGATAGGAAGACAGGTTCACAGATCAGGGCAGGAAAATTTTCAAAAATGAATAAATAAGAGCAAGAGAAGACTCTTTGACTCAAGAGTCCACAACCTCTCCTAAGAAAATAATCATAACTGTGGACAAATAGCTACATGCAATATATATTCATTGAATCATTTCCTTAAATATACAAAAAAATATACAGGAAATAAATAATGGTTCAACCACTGGATGAAATGCTACCCAGCCATTGCACATGATGTTGATCAAAGTTTACTGATGACATAGGAAAATGCTTATGGCTCAATGTTAGGCACAAAAATCATGAAAGGAAATCAACCATAGAGTTCAGTATCAACAATGTAAAGAACAGAGTTCACAGAAAACAAAACAGAGGAAACATGCTAAATGGTGGCAGTGTTTGCCTCTGGAAGGTGTGATTATGGGACTTTCACTGTAATTTCTTGTGTGTTTGTTTTGCTTTTTCATAATTTCCCATACTCCCCAAAGTTTCCACAATGGGCATTACTACAATGATTAGGGAAAAAAAAATTGTTAAAAAGTGGAAAGAAAAAGTTAATGATGTAAAAGGTTAAAAAAAAAAAAATCAAACAAAACACAACATTGTAGGTGCTGGTGCAGATCTGGAGATGGAACCTGAAAGGGGGATTTGAAGAATTCAGCCTTTCAATTACCCATCCAGTAGGACTGCCCCGCTTTGTACAACATGCTGAGGATCTCATGAGTGCTTTGCCACTGTCTTCTTGGTTTCTCCAGGAGGAAGGTAAAGCATGCAGGTGAAAAGTAAGGCTCGGGAGGCTAAACGAGCTGAAAGCCCCCTGGGTCAGCCAGAGGGTTACAGTGCACAACCCACAAACCGATGGTTATCCAACCAAGGCCCCTTGCCTCTCTGGGCTTGCGCCAGGGCAAACTTTTTGCTGAAATCTCTTTTAGGATGGAGTGAGTTTTTCTGACATGTGAATAGAATGAAAACACAAACCTGTTACATAAGGAGCAGTGTGTGTGGGGGGGAGGACAGAGCCGCCTACACTCGCCGGTTCAGGGCTGTTCTCTGCAGGCTCCAAGGGCCGTCAGAGAATGAGGAAGAGCCTCGGGTCACTGCTCAGGATGGCTGCCTGGAGGCCCAGGCTGCTCAGAGGGGTGGCCCTGCTTTGCAAGCAGCAGCCTCATGCAGTATAGTCATATCCAGCACTGAGAAGGATGCAGTACTATAAATACAGTGCTGAGTCACAGGGAAACACTAAAAATAGGATGACGAGAATGGCTTTTTATAGCCAGAGTATCAATTTTGTTTCCTAGCGCTTACAAACAATTCACAGTCCCTGTGTACCATCATTTTCTCTCCTGCTGAGAGATGGGCACAAGCATGTACACACATGAACATGCATAAACATATACATCCATCTATTGCACACACTCTGCTCAGAAGAACCCGTCTGGCCTATTCAGCATCGTTCTATAGCAGTTCTATAACTGCTGCGAGGAGTCCTATAGTGTTCCCATGTGTGCACAGAAGAGAAGTCTGAAAGGATATACATCGAAACGTCAATATTTATCTTTATTGGAGGTGGTGGATTTATAAGTAATTTTATTCTTTTTCCTTATTGGCACTTTTTATTTTTCCTAATGAAAATATATGACCTCTATAATAAGAAAAAAGGTATACAATTTATTTTAAGAGAAAACTGCTTAGCAATTCAGAAATCCCTCAGTTTTTTGGTTGATTCACAGTAGATGGCCACTAGGATTTGGCCCCTGCCTCATCTACTCTCCTGATTCTATTTTCTCAAAGATCGCCAAAGTTCTTCCTTCTTTGCTCTTCCTCAACTCTTGAGTTCTTTCCTTAGTCTTCATCTTCTTGTTCCTTCCTGCTATGCCAACTTTGCCTTGTTTTTGTTATAATATTCTCCTTGTTCACCTAATTCCCTTTCCATTTTCTTCACTGGGTTTTTTTTTTTTTTCTCCTACTATTACCTGAAAGCAGGTGTTTTCCAATCTCCACTGCAGGTGACTTCTACCTCCCTTTCTTTGTACACCCTCTCAGCTTTAGAAAACAACTCACCCAAAGTAGCCTCATCAACTCACCCTTCTGTGTCAATAACATCACATTGGTAGCGATCTCACAGAAGGCTCTCTTAAGCCCTGTCCTGAGTTGGAAGTGCTCTAACATAAGGGCTCGAAGTGTGCAGGGGTCCCCGGTCTCCCATATATTGAACGTGAGCCCATATTGAATGCAGGCAATTCATTTATTTCCTATCAGTCACAGTTTTCCAGTTCCTTTTCTTTCAAATAGGACATCAAAAAACTTGCTAGGTTATTTTAAGTCTCAAGCAAATGTTATGTTAGTTATCACTTGTATTTCCAGTGGACTTCTGGAGATCTCCAACTGAAAGTCCCATCAGTAATTCAAACACCCTACATCCAAAAAGGAATTTATCATCTTCTACACAAAGCTGCGTTTTCTATATCCAGAAATGACAATGCTAGCTTCCTGGTCACTCAAACTCTCCAACACTTCCCATATCCAATAGGTTCCCAAAGCCAACTTCCACACCTCTTTCACATTGTTTTCTCCTTTCTATTCCCAAAGTCACTATTTTGAGTTAGGGCCAAGATCACCTCCAGCCTCTTCCAACTTCTGTCACCTTCTTTTTACTACCACCGAAATGAAACACTCAGCTTAAACCACATAATTTCCTAATTTAAAAATGATCAAACATCACCCAAACACCCCTGGGCATGACCATCCATGATCTGGCCTCAAAGGGCCATTTCTCTCACATTCTCTGACTTTCACCTCTCTGCTCAGAACTCAGCTCTTCCTCCTACACAGCTCATTCCTTCCGTTCTCCTTGTCTCTTCTCCAATTCCTGTGTGTCCGGATGTTACCAAAGGCCCATCTCCAATGTCCCCTCCACTATAAAATTTCCTGGATTCCTCAAATGGAGATTCTCTTTATTTGTTTTTGGAATTTCAATGGCACTTTATTCTCCATTTGCATTTTTCTCAAAGTATATATCAACCTCTGTCTGACATTATATAGAAGCAGGAAGGTATGCTTTATAGGTATGAATCATTAATTGATCCATTCATTCAACATACATTTGACAGGCACTTAAAATATGCACATCAAATGCTAGGAATTGTCCTAGGTACCAGGGAAGCAATGGTAAGCAAAACAGACAAGGCCCCATCCCTCTGGGAGGTCATCAGTATAGTATGCAAGTAATAGCAATGTAGGGTGACATGTGCTCAACCAGGGGAAAGATTTGGAGCTGAGGGAGGTTCACTTCCTCTAATTCCTCTAGCCTAAGAAGCATGGTACAATGCATCCACCAGGAAGCATAAACTGAAATGAGAACTGTTGCTCAGAGTAGGAAAAGAGTTCAAGACGAGGGAGCAGCAGACAAGGAGATCCAGAGGGAAGGGAGTTCACAAAACACTAAGCTCCATGAAGGGCTTCACTTTTGCCAGATTCATCTTTGAGAGTAGAGATTTATTTGCATGCTGCTTTAATTACATTAAGTGCTCACAAATATTTGTTGCAAGAAAAAAGTGATCCATTTATTAGTCTCTGTTTTTATTCTAGAAATTGAAAAGGAAATAGGAAACAGTAGAGTATTGATTCTTTTGTCAGATTAAACTTCAACATGTCACTCCACTGCTTCATGATCCATGAATGTCAAGGTCTTCTACAGGTGATCCATGGGGATGCCATCGCTCAGTCATCCACTCAGACCAGACAGCTGAACTCCAGTGTCGCCCTCTTCCATGCCCAGGATAACTATTTTGGACGCTTGCCAGTGCTCCATCCTTTCAATGCACAGTAGTTGCATGATTTTGCAGCACTATACCAAATAAGGGAGAGGTAACCCTTCTCCAACAGCTTTCCTATCTGCAAGGCCTGCTGTGGGTCTTCTCCTAACAGACCTCCCTGTGGTGGCTCCCACCAGACCAGTAGCCAAACTGTCAGGACCTACCCTTCCCATTCGCCATTCCCCAGTGCTCCCAGGGGACAGGGAACGGCTGCAGTGGGGATGTGGGGAGAGTCCCTGCAGGGAGCTGAGAAGGAAAGGTTTTAGGATATGACATCTCAGGCAAACATTTAGAAGGACTGGGGAGTCAAGAGAACCAAAATCAAAATTCCTAACATGAACAATGGGAGGCAGACAATTTAGGCAAATTTCTAGATTTCCTGAAAGAGGGAAAATGGGCATTCAGGGCCCCAATCATCAAAACGCTTGCTTTAGTCTTTATTTTGGCTCTGGAGCAAGGTTCATGAAAGTGCAGTAAAGAGAAAGCAAAACTGTTTGGGAGAAAGGTTGCAAATTAGGAGGAGGTAGTGGGGAGGGGAAAAGAAAACGCAGCAACGAAATGAATGAAATTCAAATAAATGAAAAACACTGAGAGAACAGGCAGAGGTTAAACAAACAGACAATGGGAAACAAGGGCCTCCCTGTTTTACCTGCATTGAATCTACAGGGAATGAGACCTTCCATCTCGCAGCTTTATTTTTCCTTAAATAGCAGGACAGCCCAACCTGGAGGCCGAGATGGAGCTCTGCAGGCAAACAGAAATGATGCCAAACCCTGGTGTTGCTGCTTGCTGGCCCTGAGCATGTGGGGAAATTGTCTAGGATCCTGGAAAACTGGAAGCAGAAGCTGAGCTCTTCAGCTTTCCACTCCCAGACAAGGATGTGTGCCTTGATCAGGTTGGGATTAGTTTGAGAACCAGCAAAGTCAAAGGTCTATAGGGCTGCCTTAAAGAGGAGCAGGTGCAGGGCTGGAGTGGGGACTTCACAAATGGTCCCGTGAACAGGCTGAGTATGAGCAGGCACTGGTGTGGAAAGAATGCAATTATGTTCCCCATCTTGGCAGGTCTCTCTACGGGAGTGGAGAGAGTTCCGGGCATTGTACCTCTTCCTAGGAAGCCTTAGGAGGCCAGAAAAAAGAGTCATGTCAAGATACGCTATGTGAGTTCGCTTCCACTGCATTCTGCACCTCTGCACGTGTGTCCTTGTCCTGCCAAAACACAATAGCTCCTTGGGCAGATTTTTAACTGCTTGAAGCTGAGAAGGCTCACTTTTTAAATCTCTAAAAGAGGAACAATAGTACCTGTGCCTTGAGTCTTGTGGAAATGAGATGAGATCCTGCATGGGAACCATCTGACACGGGGTCGGGAAAGCACTCAAAATGTCACTGCCTCTACGGCCGCTGCAGCTGCTGCTGGCGCTGCTAGTGGGGCTGGCATAAAACCAATGGAAACTCCAAGGGAAACTGTATATCCTCAACATTCTAATTGGTTTGGTAATGTAAATATTTCAAGAGGAGGAGCAAGAATAATAAAACGACAAAGGATTAATAAAGATCCATTATCCTTTCAAGTAAGTTGTCCTGAGCACCTTCTCTGGAGTGGGCTTCACTTCTCATTTGAAAGTTTATAGTGTTTACAGGAGTTCACGGAGAAGATCTACTGCCCCCACTTCTTCCTTCTTCAGAAGCATGCCGAGATGCCTGCACTGGGGCAATTTTTATATAAGCAAGTTATTCTCAAATTGGTTCTCATCCCTTCCCATTGGAAAGGTTTTGACAGTCTTCCTACACATACAAAATGCCATCCACAGAATTAGAATCCCACGCCATTAAGCCGCCTCCTGGTATATAAATTACTTCCTCCCAGACATGAAACAGACATGTCCAGGTCTGGATGTCTGGCTCCCACCTCCTCTCCTGAGGTCACTCGGCACTGAATTCAGAGCACAGTGACAATGGTGAACACTTGGAAAAAGGAAAAGGAAAGAGTATATCAATCACACAATGTCTTGAGAAAAGGTGTAATAATAGAAGGCACTGTAACTTCACAGCCTGTCAAAAGCAGGGTGAACAAAGAGCAGGGTGTCTGTCTAATGGGTCTCTGACTGGACTGTTCCTTCACCCTCCTGCCTGCAACCCAGAACAGCTGGCACAGTTCTCAAGAGTGGCTTTCATGTCATCCTACCAAGGACAAAACCACTTGTCCAGGTAACTGCATCAAAGCATAACAGGAAGAGGTGCTGGATGTTTACAATAATCCATCACAGCTCCCAGAACCCCATAACTGCCCGTCCTAGTCTATACTCTGATCACACATCCTGGACCTAATGCAGTCCAGCCCAAGCCCAAGGAACTCTCAAAGGGTCATCGCTGATGAAGCATTCCAATTAAAACATGCTTCCTGCTGTGGACAGAAAACTTTGATTTATACTGTGGTTTTGAGCCTTCTCCCCATTTGAAAATCTCCACGAGAAAAGAGGCCTATGACAGATTAGACTCATAAGAACGTCACCAGCAGTATGCCTAAATGCTAGCTCCTGAGTAGCAAAAATTTAGAGAGAAAAAAAAAAATCACCTCTTCATTAAAGAGTCTCTCTGAGTGTGTAAAAGTCCTTCCTTGCTAAGTACTCTTTTGAAAATTCTCTGGAATGCACAGATGTTGGGACATATTACCCCACTGGATTTGCTCTGTTTTCAAAGCCACATATTTCTACTCTCTGACCCAAGTAGTTATGGACAAATAGGGCACTGTCCAAGCCATCCACGGTGGCAAAAGCAGACACCAGACTCATTTGGGTCCATTAGATCCAAATGGCAACAGCAATAGTTAGAATTTATTAAAATTTGCTCAATGCCAGGCTTGGTTCTAAGAACCATTAACTCACTAAACTCCAGAACAATCCTAGGTAGGAAGGATCACTATACCCATTTTACAAAAGAAGATACTGAAGCACAGCAAGGCTAGGTAACTTATCCAAGGTCACACAGCTAAGGAACATTGGAGACAGATGCAAAACCAGGCAGTCTGGCTCTGGAGGCTGTGCTCATCAACACTGTGCTATGACTTCTCAGAAAAAACAAACAGTTGCCCTGCTGATATGTCATCATGTCTCCCGCTGGGCAGCGCCTACCCTAGACACACTATGAACAGGGTCCCTTTGTGTTCTGGTCCTCATCCCCTGTGCCTTATCTTTGCGCCTTCTGGATTGTGGCCCTTTGCTCCAAAACCCTATTGTGCAAAGAAAGGATGCCAAGAAAGTGCGTCTGAAACACTAAGAGGTAAGTGACTGATATTGTTTGACTAAGGTGCCACAGCCATGCTTTACAGTGGACCAACTTCTTGGGTTTTAAGCTAAAAAAGGGCAGGAGGAAGTCTTTGGCTGCGATGTGCTGCTTCTAAAGCTGTTCAAATTACCCCCAGAAAAGAAGGCTAAGCGACCCTTTGTCCTGTCAAGCACATCCCAGCTCTCTCTGTCGTTTTAGTTTCTAATACACATACCTTTGTTAGGAGCGCCCCCTAGTGATCAGAAAACAGTCAACTCCTGCAGGAGAATCTGTTTCTACTCATCAATATCCCTCCTCGGGGGCAACCACCAATGGGAGAGATAAGTAGGAAAAGGAGTGGAAAACCAGGGAGAGGGAGAAGCCTGGTTCCTAGTCCAGCTTTCAATAACCATCCCTGAGAAACTTTTCCTAGAGTTAAATTTAATTACATGGAAAAAAACCATGAGAGAACAAAGTCAAGTATTGCTGCAATGATGACGAATCAGTTTTTAAAGATTTTCCTTTAAAATATTTCCTTTAAAATTTTAAAAACATTTTAAAAGTGTAATTATTCACGTGCCTCCCTACTCCCAGAGGAGTAAGGACTGATGTGCTTTTCGCCGTGTTCAGATAGCATCCACAGTAGGTCTGCGTTGGATCTTGGCAGGTTGGTCCTGAAATGCAATTTACTCCCCATCGCCCAGGATTCCTCGCTGCTCCCTCTTCCAGTTACGGTAGGAAGGAGGCTAATAACAAGAACATGTCACATATGTAAAGTCATCAATCAGATGGACATGGCAGCGACAAGACAGGCCCTGCTGCAGAGGACAGGCAGTGCCTGATGGGCAGCTCTTGGCCTCTGAGTGACAAACAGCACCTTCCAGGGCTGCCCCTGCAGGGCACACGACCCAGTTTAGACTGTCCTTCCTCAATCCAGTTTGATGGCAAAATAAAAGGAAGGAGACTAGGAACAGGGGCAGGGGAGGGAGAGCCAGGAGACGTGCACATATTCTAAGTGGAAGCAGGCCTCGGGTATCGATGGGAAGAGCCCAGCATGCAGCGGCCCTGTCCCAATGATCCGCTCTGCTCAGTATCTCAGGCACTTGGGTTCCACGAGAGATCTTTCCGAAGCTAATTTTCCTCATCTGCTGTGCAGCTACAACTTCAAAACAGCTATGGTTTCTATACTTAAAACCAAACGTGAAGACGGTGCATATTGTGTTCTGTATCATTTAGCCCCAAACATCCGAGAAAGATACTGCAGAACCAACCCTCCTGACATGTGAGAACAGGTTATTGGGGGACTTCTCTTCACCTGTAACAAACGAGTCATCTGAGAGGCATCACTCTCACCCACCAAGCAATAAAGTGAGGGGAAAAAAAAAAAAAACTGCCTAGAAGCTTTTGCATAGCTTCATAGACTGCCTGACTTTGACTTTTTCGCCTGTCAAAATCCCCTTGATATTTGTGGGAAGGAGGAAGGGAAAGGCAGAGACAAAAGAAAAAAGTACTCAAGAGACTCCAGTGTTCCCCACTATTAAAACAGAATTCTTTACGCCACTGCGTACCCGGCTGCAGAAGTAGCTGCTTCTCCAAAGTTCCCCAAACAGCTTTGTCTCACTTCCCAATGCGGCTGGTTCACCTTGACTCCAGTTATTACTTCCCTCCATGTTATTATTGCCACACATTTTAATTACGTATATTTTTAACCCCAGAATAAGGCATACCTCGGAGATATTGTGCGCTCTGTTGCAAACCACCGCCACAAAGCGAATATCTGAATAAAGCAAATCACATGAATTTTTTGGTTTCCCAGTGCATATAAAATTATGTTTATAATATCCTGTAGTCTATTAAGTATGAAAAAGCATTATATCTAAGAGAAACAATGTACACACCTTAATTAAAATGTGACACAGAGACACAAAGCGAGCACGTGCTGTTGGAAAAATGACACCAATAGACTTGCTAGCCACAGGGTTGCCACAAACCTTCAATTTGTAAAAAAAAAAAAAAAAAAAAAAGGCAGTATCTGTGAAGCTCAATAAAACAAGGTTTGCCTGTATGTTATTATTACTGTTTTTCAATCCATATTCATTTAGATTTACCATATATTTACTCTTCATAATGTATTCTTTCCATCATTTCCATGTTCACACAAAACATGGGTTATGGGCTTTTATGACCCATTGAAAAGACTTATGGCAGCATAAGGAAAAGACAAATGGGAATGAGAATCAGGAGATGTGGGTACTGCATAAAAGCTCATCTGACACAAATAGAGGGCAAATATTAACTTTCTCAAGACTTAATACAGGGTTGCTAGCGGGGCATCTGAGATTGCTCCTAGTTCCTGGAGGGTCCCGAATGAAGGCTTTGGACACCTCAAAGGAGACCCTGAGGCCCCATCTCTTGGTCTTTCCATCTTCAGACCCTCCAAGGCTGACAAACAGAGCAGTAGGGTAACTGGGACCTAAAGGCTGGTCGCCAGAATTCCCCGGGGCTCCCAGTGAGCCAACAGCTGGGCTTTGGCACCACCTGGTGGCTGTTTCTGCCCAGGCTTCCAGGATGACTGGACTGTCCCGGCTGGCTTAGCCCCGGCTGGAGGTGTCTGTGCCTGGAAATGATTAGGAAAGGGGCCTTACCATCTTATGATGGGAAAGGGGGGTCTGATCAAACTGGACCAGAGCACCATTTCAGGGAGGCAGAGAACGTCAAGTTCCAGTGCCCCTGAGGAATGGGCAACGGGCGGTACACAGAGTGATCTGCCGCGTGTTCACCCAGCTTGAACCAGGACGGTCTCAGCCACTGGTCCCTCCTCACCCACATGGCCCGAGGGGCGTCAGGAGCATGGGATGGCCGCGGTGGGGGGGTGGGACTGGCCAGGGCTTCCCCAAGGGGCACCCGGGCTCAGCTGGAGCCCAAGGTCCCTCCTGAATTCTACATCTAAAATATACAGAATTTCAGTAAATGAGGGTTTTAAGAAACATTTATTTTCCTTTTGCTTCTATAAGCTATTGTACATGGGTCAGGTCTGTAATTTATTTGAAAGAAAAGCCTGTAGTTAGGTCTACTGTCCCAATTATGAAACCATTCATATAGGGAAAAGTGATTCACTTTAAAAAATTCTGCTTTATCCTGTCATTTCCAGAGATGCCTTGCTGCAAAAAGGAGAATATACACCACAAAAATTCGGTAAGTCAAAATTTAGATTCTTTGTTCCCCACAAATGCCTTCTAGATTCTTACTAATGTTGTCTTCATACTCTGAGGGACTGAATCACATTCTCAGTGACACCGTCTTACGATCAAGTTCCACTGGGAAAGGGGTGGAAATGCAAGTCCACTGCAGACTGAGTTCTCCTTTACATAGAACTATTTCAGTGAAAATCTACCAGATTTCAGGGACGTGATGTTTAGGCATAGCCGCAAATTCAAAACAGTTTCTGGTTTTAAAATAAGTGAACCAAATTGCAGTAAGTCATAATACTCTCCACGTGAATTTTTACACTTTCCTGAGCAGTGCTGAATAATTTGCAGATATCTGTTAAGAGTGGGCTTTGTCTTCCCCACTTTATCATAGGGAGGACCTGTGGCTAGGAAGGGGCACGCAGCCTGGGACTCTCCTCTCCAAGGCTCACCTCTGCTTGAAAGCCCCCCACTGACTTCAAACTATATTCCAAATCCCTTGAAATTTTAAATTCTCTATAACTTGTCCTACATTCACAAAGTCAACTTGCCGTCTCTCTCCCCATGCAACATAAGCTTCAGCCAAATTCTCGGGCACACCTCGTGCCTTCGTCTTTAAACTCTGCACTAAGCATTTCCTCATTATCCTCTGGCCAACCTACTCTCACACTCCCCGTGAGTGTCTGTCACAGTGTCAGAGTGACATGTGTCATGTGTCATGTGTCATGTGACAATGTCAGCAGTCATCATTGCATCATACTACCAGCTTCTAAATGCATAGGCGGCTCCCTGTGTCTACTCATTTCATCACACAACACATCTACTGAGAGTGATAACTATTATGCCCATCTAAAGATAAGAAAATGGAGACAAGAAAATGTCCAGTTACTTGCCCCAGTCACGTAGCTTATAAACGGGAAAGTCAGGAATCAACCCTGACAGCCTGAATCTGGAGCCCAAGCTCCGAATCCCAGCAGCATTTGACTAGGAGCCTTCCTTTTGTGGTAGAGGGAGGGGGACAGAGATGAAGAAAGAGACATATGGACATGCAGGTCAGTTCATTTCCTGCCATATGTATTTCAGAAAAAAATAGATATATTAAAAGGACACTACAAACTGCGTATCTAATTATGTATAATTATACATGTGTAACCATGCATAGTCATCTTCTACACCCAAGAAGGTAGGGCGTCCTCTTAAAATCTGAACATGAATCTTAATTCTGAAAAAACATTTTTCCCATTACCCATTACCTTTTTTCAGCCTTCAAATCTTAGTGCTTTTAGTTTTCTTTCAGGACAATCTGAAAATGTTAAGGAAAATGTTTATCAAAACTTTTCATATTAAAGCACATTATATTGTTCAGAAGAGTTTCTTTTAAAAAAATTTATTTTGGCACCAGTTGACTAAAGGAAAAGGAAAAACAAAAAAGGAAAATGCCTTGTCCAATTTTAATATCTGCCTTGATTCAGGAAGGATCAGATAAATGAACCAGAGACATCTCCTTTTTAAATCCTTGTCCAATAGACTGGACAAAGAAAATAAAATTCACAAAGAAAGAAGCTATAAATCAGAGATCAGTGCAGAGACAAGGCATTCTGAAGGGGCTCTGGCTAGTAACACACTTCATAAAGAATGGAAATCATTTGCACAGTTTTGGGGTGTAGTTTGCATACAGGCATCTCCCCTATTTTCAAAATAAGATCATTCTAAAAGCAAGAATTTGCCTTTCTATCGTCTTGACAGATCCATCCACCCTTCCTTAGGAGTTCCAAGAATATTAACTATCATCTCAAACTATCCTGACCCCTCCTACCTCCAGCAGAACTACAAAGGAAGGCCCTTTTTGAAACTAGATCATCCTTAACTCAGAGATTTTAGACGATAAAGCAGCTTTGCTTTGAAATCAGGTGCTTTTCTGTGTTATGACCCCTCATACAAGCCATTTAACTACTTTCTATTGAGACTTTAGGATTACTTTAACAGAAAAATCTGCTCTGTTGCAATGCTGTGCTGAGAACAACTGAGGCCCATCTGCTTTCTCAAAGGTGTGGTGGTTTATTATTCTTTAACAAACTGTTCTACTTGTCTTTTGGAGCAACTGCCCCTTTTATTTGGGAAAACTTAAAAAGTTACCTCGGAGTTCTGTGACGTGTTCTCTCCAAAAAGGAAGGGAAGGAACTAGAAGGAAGCAACATTACATCCTCCCTTGCAGAACCTGTGCTGGTCCCTAAGATAGCATCTCACAAGGCCCTCATGACACCTTGAAATAGAAGTATAGCTGCCCGGTTCCATAGCTGAAGACACTGACACCCAAATGGGTGAAATAACTGGCTCACTGCCCCATGGCTGCAAGGAGGAAAGCTGAGATTGAAACGTAGGCTTGCTTAATTCCCACAACTTGTCATTTAACATCCCCTGGGCATGGAAGTGAAATGAGAAATAACAGTCTTCATCGCATAAACCGAACTTTTCTTCAACGAGATCCCAAAGATCATCCATACCTCAAACTGCCCCACGAAGTTCAGTAAGGGGTTAAGAATCAGGACTATTTCCCTTTTAGAAGCACAGAGAGAATTCTGCTTCAGGCCTGCTTACAGCATCTAGAGCTTTTGCAGCCAGACTCTTCTTAGCCTCTGCCAGCTTTCAGCATTTTTGCAAGATGATCTCTAGATGGGGCAATGAGCATGTGATTCAGTTGACTGAGGCTTGTCTATTTCTGGCTGGCTGGATAGCCAAAAGTGAAAGTATCTCCTTGTCAAAGTTGTTGGATCGTTTCCAGCATTTGACATCACTACTAAACAGCCTTCCCAATTTCTCAATTCTCTGATGCAAGAACGTGGCTTGGAAGAAGTTGCAGGGGAAGGACTAAAATTTTAAACTTAAAAAAGAACCATGGAAAAAATGAAGGAAACCAACACTCCCATTTGGTTATTCTCTGTTTGGGGATTTTGCTTTTTCTAAAATGACTTTTCAAGTCCACGGGGAGGTGAGCCAAAGGCCTTAAAGACACTTAACTTCCAGTTAAAAAATATATATACACCGTTCTTCATAATAAAATACTCATGAAGCAAAACACTCACAAGACTGAGATATAACTAATACCAATTGTGGAAGGAATTATCAGTAGTCTAACTCAGATGGAGATAGATTGAAAAAAATTACCCAGGCTTTGGCACATGGAATATCCTGCTGATTTCACACAAGAACAGAGCCTGAAATATAAAGAGAAGTGCTTCTTAGCTCCCTCTTCCCCATGATACGTACCCTTCCTAGAGACCCAGAGACTATAATAGAATGCCACTCTGAGTCCCACCGAGTGTTCATTTTCCTCTCTCCTCCATCCCTCACACAGCATGGCAGAAAGAAGAAATGACACCTGATGTTCTGGGATTTGACTGCCCCCACTGAAAACCGCTTCAATCTGGGGCAGAAACATATATATGCAAAGAATATATACATTTACTTGTAAAGACATGTAAAGAGACATGCACATATAAGGAACTCTAGTTCTGCATTTTCTAAATAGTTCAAAAGTGCCAGAAATCCAGGTAGTGACAGAGGGACGAAGATGAAATTTCAGGAACACAGGGGTCTTCTAGAACCAGGTTCTCGACCAGGACAGGGTCAGATTCAGTTGGAAGGTTTTTCAAAAGGCACATGCCTTGATGTCTTGGCTGGCATAGAGTGGGAGAGCCTGGGTGATCCTGCAAGCTTCCCAGGTAATTTGGATATGCCTTGCTCACCACACAAAAGTAAAATCTGGAAGGAACTATGGGTAAGGTAGAAAGTAGATTCCATCCATCCTCCCTAAAGCTATATCTGGTGAAGGGACTCTGTTGACACTCAACTAGGTGAGGACAGGGCGTGGCCAACCACGAGGGACCCCTCACCTCATCCATCAGTCACGAAACTTTTGCCAAAATATTTAAAAGGAGATTCAACCAAAAGGTAAGAATGGAATGTCAAAATCAAAAAAGGGATGTCATGGCATAAAAGTAATACATGTGTAAAACAAGTTGCAAAACTGAATACAAATGGGGTGGGATGGGGGGATGATTTGGGTGTTTTTTTTTCACTTTTATTTTTTATTCTTGTTCTGGTTCTTTCTGATGTAAGGAAAATGTTCAGAGACAGATTGTGGTGATGAACACATAACTATGTTATCATACTGTGGACAGTGGATTATATATCATGGATGATTGTATGGTGTGTGAATGTATTTCAATAAAACTGAATTTAATAAAAAAAAAGAAATTAACAAAAAAACAAAACAAAACAAAAAAACAACAACAACAAAAAAACTGAATACAGTGATCAACCATTATTCTTATTAAAAAAGACATTAAAACTAACATTATAAAAACAATAACTTACCAGATTGTTAGATATTTTTTAAGTGGTTAAAAAAAATGATTACTTGGATCCGCTGTTGGTCGAAGTAGTAATTAATCAATGTTTGTGTAAAGCAATTTGGCAA
Organism: Choloepus didactylus; assembly: GCF_015220235.1. NCBI lineage: Eukaryota > Metazoa > Chordata > Mammalia > Pilosa > Megalonychidae > Choloepus > Choloepus didactylus. The sequence continues at coordinate 147,244,109 of NC_051311.1, forward strand.
TATCAAAAGCCTTAAAAATGCATACCGTAGAAATCAGAGTTTCATGAATTTGCCCTAGGTACGTGGTCATATATGTGTGTGAATTCTGGGCTGCAATAAAAAGGCTTGGTTAAATAAACTGCAGTACTTCCAAATAATGAAAAAACTCCTCTGAAATGAAAAACAATACATGCTTACTCATAGGGAAATATTTTCCAAAAAAATTCCCATGAAAGATAAGGTTCCCAAATAACACATAAAGCATGATATAATTTTTAGCAAAATATGTGTTAATACTAATATTAATATTTTTTCAAGAAAAGAATATTTGAAATTATAAACTAATGCCTGGTGAGTTTCTAATTACTGAAGCCAAAATTGCATTCATGCCAATTATCGTGCAGGTTAAAATGGAAATCCAATTTTACACCTGCAGAATTGAAGATTAGCCCAAGGCCACTCAAAAACGTGGTAGTGATAAAGGCAAGAAAAGAATGCAAGAAGAAACAAAAATGACAGATTATTTTTAGGGCAGTCCAGGTTCTGATTTGCAAACTGAACAAAAAAGCCAAACTAGGAGATGTCTTGTTAGTATTGCTAGCAAGACATAGGTTTTAGGAATATATGAAGTGCATATATCTCAAAGTGATCAAAATTCAGGTTTCTCAAACAGATTTTGATATAAAAATCAACATATGGAAGTGATCCAATCACTAACCCTATAAGATCCATCCCCACCATTGCCATCACACCTTCGATTCAAATAGAACCTTAAGCATCCTGTGAAGTAGATTTAAAGAATTCTAGATGCATTCTGGATTAACCGCCCTTGGTTACACTTAATCAGAACTGCATAAACAAACAGCATTAGTCACCCTTGTGCAAGTTATTCCATTTCACTGCAGCCAGAAGGGATTTTCATGTGATCCTGTGTAAACCAGCTAAACATCTGGAAAATGTGGAAACTATTCTGTGAGGTGCAAGAAGACCACACGCTCAGAGGAGACATCGGTTACGAGCCTGAGGTCAGGCCCGGGGATACTGGAAGGAGAGAGCTTCCTGGGGATGGCTCACTTACAATAAAGCCAAGTTTCTTATAATCCCGTGTGTACATGGACTTGCGCTTCTCCATGCTGCCGCTACTGTTATTAGGCTCCGACTCTGCATCAAAAGCAATTCTTCGAAGTTCAAATATGATGTCCCTCTGAGCCTGAAGCAGTTAGGAAACAAAACAAAAGGGAGGTCTGCTTTTACTGCATGACATTACATACACTCCCTCTTTTCCCCAGTCTAAATGAATCATTGCATTCAGGCAAACGAAAAACAGATAAAAGACAACCAGTGTTCTAAGTTAGCGCTCTGGACACTTCACCGCCTCCTGCCTCTCTCCCTGCTGATCAGCCCTGGATTCCTTCCACAATTAACCTCACAGCCAAGTCATTTGGAGTGCTAATTCCACTTGCCCCATGCAGTTCTAAATGAGAGCCACAAATAAGCTGGAAGGGGTAGGGTTGCAGAAGGCCAAGCTAGAGAATCTAGGAGAAATAACATGGGTTGGAAGCTAAGTGAGAGGTATATATATATATGTATATATATATATATAACCTATATTCAAGTAACAAAGGGATCCCTAGCTCCACTGAGAAGCAACTTCCCAAACACAAAGTGAGTAAAAAATAAGAGGAAGGGTTTTCCTTCAGGGCAGGTTGGTCCATGTTAAGTTGCACTGCTCTCCACACTGGAAGTAGCAAGATGGCAGAATCTCATCTCTGAGACAGCTACCCTTGGCTTTGCCAAAAATGAAGATGCACGTTTCACAGCCTCTCAAAGCCTCCCATGGTTCTTAACCTCATGGCCTCAGGCCATTCATGAAGTGCGTGGCAGTTACACATTTCACATGTGCAGTGCACATCTGCAATCGATCAAGCGCTCACGTGCCAATAATGAGTGCTTTCCTTGTGCCAAAGCTGCGGCGCTGTTTAAGTTGAAAATGTGCTACAGCAAGGCTCCCAGCTGTTTCCTTTCACTCTACTCTTACACAGTAAAGTTCCCCAAAAGCTGTGTGGCTGGAGGTATAACCCTCCACGCACAACAACCCAAATCCTAGCAGAGGACACCAGCAAATAGATGAGCAACACAACACTTAACCCAGAAATCAGGTTCACCTAGGACCCCATCCTTAGCACCGATCACCGGAGAATGGAAAGGACTTTCTCAGGCTATAGAATTACTACCACACAGACACACCAAGTGGCCCCAGATGTCTGGGAACTTGACCCAAAGCCTCTACCATTCAAGGTACCTGGGTCAAGGGCCAAAGTTGTGGCCGAGTGATGTCTTATCCAATAAAGGGAGAGCATGCATGTGTTTGGGGCCTAATGAAAGAATCAATTATTTTATTCTATAATCCTAGATTCACCTAAATTTTATATTCATGTCACCAAGTGCTGAGATGATAACAAAACAATATTATGAGTGGAACAGTCCTGGTTTCAGGACTCTCTCCCTCTAAGCTTTCACTGCCAACTCACGGGCACGCACCTGATCCTGGGGATCCATCTTGGTCATCATTCTGTCCTCCAGGAGGTTAAAGGTGAGCACTTGCAGTACATAGAGCTGGTGCGCCATTTCATTATTGATGGCCCGCTGAGCTCGGATGACATGCTGGGGAGACAAATGACATTGGAAAAAACAAACAGACAACTAAAGTTAACCTCCATCATCAAGCCAAGTAGAACTTCAGAAGTCTTCATGTGGAGGCACAGAAGATGTAGGTTGGGGGAACCACCCTTCAGGGGAAATGTGGGGGCACAGGTAACATAAGAGCTTCCCTTCACATTCCAGGGCCCAAGCAGGTTCCCAATCTATAAGACAGAAACCAGATAATGGAGCTCTACTGTGTGCAGGAGGCAGCAGACTAGGGGAAGGCACTGGAAAGGCACTGGTGATTGCAGCCATCTAAATTAAGATGTCTGGAATGAGAGGGTCTCGGGAAGAACCGTGGAGTTCTAGAATGGAAGCACTCCACACAGCTGTGGAAAAAATGGTGTGTTATATACCATAATCAATTTTGCCATCATCTTACCCTAGGACTGTCTCTGAAAAGGGATCCCACTTCTAAATGGGGAAAAGTCGCAGGAACAACACACAAAAGCCAAGTGTATATCAAATTTGCAGTTAATTCCAAATGGAAACAAGACAGGGCCACCGTCATTACAACGCAGTGAGCGGGTTCAGGTGTTAACGATTAAATGAAAAATAAAATGGCCCTTCCCCATAGAAACAGAACTGAAAAAAAAAGAATAAATATAAAAGGACTGTCAGGAAGACTGGATTCAGAACCTTTGCTCCCACCAGAGCTGGGATCGCTGCCACTAATTCACACCTGGGCCTAACATACATCCTCCTTGGCACAGAGCACAGTTGTGCCTAAATAACGTCAAACAACAAGGTCATGTGGTGAGACAGCAATTCAAACCAGTTATTTCGAATATTGCTGGGCCCAATAATGTCTTGCTGTCTGAAAGAACTTTGCTTTGGCCCTCCGTTGCTATATTCTTTCAAGTGCTTAAACTGGATTCTAAGTGACAGTTCAGTGAATGACGGAGCTGCCCATGATAGGTGTCTGTGCAGGCTTCAAGAAGGAAACAGGCTTACAGTCAGGACTGGAGGAAGGCCCCCTTAGGGTGCTGCCTGGGTGCCCCCCGACCCGGCACACACCTGGACTCCAAACCATTGCCGTGAGCACCTGGCTGCAATAGCTAACAGAAGGAAAGGTGGGGAGAAGAGGGGAGAGTAGACGAAGAGGATGGGGAGGGTAACATATTACAAAGTTGCTGAACCAACACAATGAGGTCTAGGGGGTGGTGCATGGGAAGCGAGGCTATGGGATGAGGTAGGAAAATCAAACTAGAACATTCTGTCCTTCAGTCATCAGAACAGGCTGTTAACCCATAGTCCATACTTAACATCCACAGTGTATGGCTATCTATTTAATTAGCAACCCCAAATATCCACACTCCAAGTTCCTGCCAAAGAGTACCAACCTTGAACTGCCAGGCAGCCAGTTCTCATTTTACAAAGTCCCAGTGACCTTTGAGACAGGATGCCTATCATCAATCCATGCACTGGTTTTTCTGGGCATCCTGATGCTGACTGCCATACCAAGTTAGTATCCAGAATAAGCTACGACCCTATTAATTCAGTATTTCTGACCCTTCATCTCTCCACTCTCCTCCCCTTACACAAATACCTTCACTGAACTACACTTTGACATTGTGGTTTCCACTGTTCTTTGAGAGCCGATATAAAGAATATCCATATTATGAATTATCCTGCATTTCCTACAAAACCATAACTGAACCTAGAATCTGTTAGGATGCTGTACCAAGACCCATTTCAGGTTCCAGTTCCAGGGGGTAAAGTTTGCCATCACTGAACTGGAGCACCTACTTTTACCAAACAAAAAATTACATGTTTCTCTTTATCCTTGACAATTGGGCAGCTTAAAATCAAACTTGATGACAAATTGTAGTCATTCTTATTGGTCTTGGGATCTACAATATTTATTTCCTTTGCCATCATAAGGTTTTTAATTTTTAATGGCCTCATTACATTGGAAAATTTGCAGTGTGTGTCTGTGTGCTTCATTGTAAGCTTGCCACATTCCTCTTTGGAATGAACATGAAGAAATTAATAATTTTTTTTTTTATTTTAAAGCAAGGGAATCAGTCATGCTTGCTTCTTTCAGCCCTTGGTTAAAAATCAAGTAGCAGAAAAGACCTTGGACATCTTGATTTATTTCTGAACATTCAAAAGTTAACACTAAGGGATTCTTCATTTAGGTTTAAGGTTATTTTTGCATTGCTATTCATAAATGGGTGCCACTTATGATTTTCCTTCCTTTCTCTTGCAAAAGGCCAAGGAAAATGATGGCCAAATTTTCAGTTTTATTAAGAGCCAATATAAAGACTGACCATATAATGCAAACACTCCCAGGACCTGCTATTTTTTCAGCTATTTTCCTCATACCGGTGAATTTTTTTTAAGTCATGGAGCACCTGATATCCTTAGATGAGCTTTAAATGCAAATGTTTTTAAACGTTTTTTTTTTTGCAAAGCTAAAACTATGGTGAGTATAATAAACCTGTCCCACTGAGAAAGATTTCCAACTTGTCCTGCCAGAAGGTGTTTCCCTTTACTTTTCCTCTAAAGCAGTTCCAGGGACTTCCGCCACTTACCAGATGAGGCAATTCCTCGTGGGAAAGCCTTATTTATCGCAATTCCAAAAGCACACTTTCTGCTCCTTTATGGTTCCTACTGCTTCACCACAGAAGCAAGTTACAGAACAAATCAAAAACTACAGTCAAAAGAAGGGATAAATAAATACCCCAGGCCATTCCTCTCCAACCCAAAACAGGCACAGCACATTGGTACTCACCGTTAAAATTATGGAGCGCAGTTGCTTCTGGGCCAATATATTCGCCATCTCCTATGGAAGAAAAACACCCACACACAGGCTGAGGTTAGAAAGATACATTTCAGCACAGCCAGCCATGACTTTATCCGGGGGTGTGCCTCTCATCTGTACGTGGGCAGTATTTCTTATGAAATAATGAACTCAAGCAGGGAGTAGTATTCTATTTATTTTTTTGAATGTTCCATTTAGATAACAAAGCCACATTCAAAAGCAAAGGAAGGAATTTGGGCATCTAAACTTCTTTGTTATTTATTTATATTCGTGAAGGAATTTCCTCCTTCCAAAAAAAGGTGAGTGCTGAATACAAAGCCAACACTCCAAATGAAAGCACTAGTTCTCCATCAGAAACGTATAGCAGCTTTTATTAGATGCTATAAGTGCAGAAAGCATTTATGAGGCAACATCTGCCTGCACCAAAGAGAACCCAGTATTAAAGAACCATCACTTTAAAGAGCTACATCATCCGGAAGCAATTTCATCTTAATCTATGGAGAACCAAAATGCTAGCAGTGCATGCCCCAGGATAGGAAAATAGGCTACGAAAGTGGATGAAGTGGGATTTTAGCAAAGGACAACGATATGGGCAGACAGCTAGGCTACAGAGCCCACACTCAGCATTATTAGGCCTCATTTCTGCAAGCTATGCTTTGTACTCTGGCCTGCCTGACTGGCACAGAGGATTTGGGGGGGGATTTTATCAAATGCAATGATCCGCAAACTTCCTTTCTAAGTATTGACAAATAGAGACCAAGGAAAATTCAACATTGAGCACAGTCTTGGTGAAAACATTCAAAAGTAAAAATACTGCTCATATTCAGGAATACATTTGAATTTTGTTGGTTTTTTTTTTTCTTTTTTTCTTTTTTGGCAGGGGGCCTTTTGGTAGTTACTAGCTACTCGTACTGAGCAGAGAAGAAACTAAGCTAAAATTAAGGAACTCAACTATGAGTTCTATTAAAGTTAAAATAAACTTGCAGAAAGCAAGGAGAACCAAAAACACCAGGGGAGGGACACATGGGAGGGACACACAAGCAGGGCTTGGCAGAAGAGGGGAGAGCAGGCAGTGGGGAGAATGGGCTGACTGGATGCTGACAAAGAAAACACAGTGGACTTACAGTCAGAGGACAATCAAGGATGTCCACATTGTTCTCTACATCAACCTAATGGCGTCATGGCCACCACAGAAAGGAAAGGCAAGCAGGAGAGAAGAGGGATGGAAATTCAGAGGAGCTCTATTAGAGGCTGACAGCTCTATTTTAATGCCCTTGCAGACCCACTCAGTTGAAGAGAAGAGTGCGTTCATACTGTAAGGTGGTTCAAAAAGGCCAGATGGCATTAAAGTCGAAATCCAATACGAGGTCTTCTTCCAAGCTCTTGAAAATAAGAAAGCAAGGGCAGTGACACATTCGACACAGATCAAATAGTGATCCAGAAGGAACTCGCCCTTCTTCTGCTTAGATCTTCCTGATCAAAATAGAAAGGTCCACTATTTTTTTTTTTTTTAACTCAACCAATGACAAAAAAAGGCTCCTAAGAATATGCAGTTCTTTTAATTTCTTTTCTTTTCTAAGATGAAGTTGCTACCCAATTGAAACAAACAAAAAAAAAAGAATTAAGAAAAGAAAGGGAAAAAATCCCTGTGCCTGTTTTTGCCTGTTGATTTATGAGATTTTAAAATAAGTTAGAAGGGGAGAAAATTATTTCTAACCTTTATCAGACTGACTGTAATTATTTTCTTACAATATTTATCTTCTTAATAAGACTGTGGGCACCTCAAAGACACAGAGAATGTGTTATTCACCTTTGTATTCCCAGCCCAGAGCACAATGTCTGACACAGAGCAGACAATAAGTGGTTGATAATGGAATGAATGAATATTTTATAACAGCCTCTTAAAGAACAAGAGCTTGATCAGAAAGAAAATAGGAGTCCACATTCACATCATGGAATTTTTTTTGTCCAAAATGAAGGAATTGTTTGAGTATCCACAGGGAATATTTATAACATTAAAATGATATAAAAGTATAAAAAGACATAAATATCAATATACATATAGATATACTGACTTGGAAAGATATCCACAAAATATTGTTTAGTCTAAAAAGCAGTTTGTAAAAAAGTATATATTATAGTATCCTCACATTTGGGGGAAAAAAATGACAAATGTAGGAGAGTATTTTCAGAGAACAAAGCGGGAAGTAGCAACATGAAAGACACTAATTAGTGAGTGACTGCCATGTTCTCTCTGGGAATGCAATTGTAGGAGTCTTTAAATAAAACTTCTTCCTTTCAAAGCTGCATTTTCTGATTTTTCTACTAAATCTTTTAACTAAAAAGTTGTTTGTGAAGAATGCTTATCAAAACCAACAAAACCATAAATATCTGTAGAGAAATTTGGGGGAAAAGGAAATTACACTCCAGCTCCTAGCACGCTGCCGGGCCCAAATTCTCTTGAATGCAAGAGAAAAAAAAAAAAAATTGCTGACTCTCCCTGCCAAGTGAAAAGAGCTGAATGGGATAGTAATTTCCTTCAGTAAAAGCAGAAATAAAGCATAGGTGTTTAAATTCATTCCAAATTCAATTTCTCTTTTGAAAAATGAAGAATTTTGAGAAATTTTTGAAAAATAAAGGAAACCCAGATAATGGAATTCTACAAGTGAGTTTGGCCCCAAAACAGAAAGAGAAAGTGACATAAATAAAAGCTTTTGACTGGAGTGAAATGTATCCAGTGCCCTAAAGTTTAAAAAAAAAACAACTAAGGCTTTAAATCCAATAAAATAAATTTTTAGATTACATTTTCATCTAATTGGAGTAAGAAAATGGGCTTGGTGTCTTTCAGGCTTCAGGGAGTCCTTTACTTGGCAAATAAAAAGAGTGCTGTGGGAGGAGCCTCCTTGTTTGGTGTTTAAAGGAAGAGTATGGATGAGGTCAGATTCTAGTTCTTTACTCCCTTTGAGTCTCAATTTCCTTATTTGTACAATGGAAAGAAAAAGGTCCCCTCCTGATATAAGAATTAAATGAAAATAAATGTAAAACCCAGAACACTGTGCTTGGCTGGTGTAAGGCAGACTCTCCATACGATCATCAGTGGCAGATGGGTAAATTTCCCTATTTCCCAAAAAAATTCAGAACTTCTAATTTTTCCAGAACATATGCACTAACAATGGCAATGTCAAATTTGGGCCAGCTAATGCTTCACTCTTCTAAAAGAGTCCAGACTAAAGTGCAAACTAGCAGCTGTTAATGTAACACACAGCAACCCAGGTGAGATCACCAATTAACTTAATCTTCTACTTTACAGGCCCCCATTCACCTTCAGAAAATAATATCACACACACTTTCCCTCATCATGAACTTGAAATCATTTTTAGGGCTTACTCTCTCAACTCACTGAAAATTAAAACATACACACATTTTCAAAACACTCATTTTGTCTTGAAAAACGACATTCTTTGGTTCATCTTAAATTCAGCACAATTTTAAAAGTCTAAGTTAATGGGCAAGTAACTACCTTCACAATTTTATTTCAAAGACTCAGTTAGCTATACACTTTGTAGATTTTCTGCCAGATTATATACACTCTTTCTTAAGCTGGATTTTTCTTTTAAATGGTAAAATGTTATTAAATGACTCTGTGGGTTTATTATCATTATTATAGCAATATATCAGCAAATTCAGTCATGTCAGTCTCATAATACATAATTAAAATATTTGATCACAGAATCCAAACCTAATGTGATACCGGTATTTCATTACATTTTCATTTTTATCAGTGTCCAGGAGTCAGTACAGATTGTCACCTGTCCCTTGAGGTCACCACTGTCCATGCCAGGTTTGCACATGTCCACAGTGAGAACAGACAGGACCTTTGTTGGTTAGGAGTTATCAAAGGGGCACCCACCCATGATCCTACCTAAAATCTTAAAGGCACCCTTATAAAAAATTACATACATACATACACACATAAGTACATAAATAAAACCAGCCTGGGTGAGACTCCAGGAGGACAGGCAACTCCTGGCTACAGCCAATGCCAAAGTGAACTCACAGGAAACCATAAGGTGACTCCACTTGTTGAGCAAATACAGCTCTTTCCCCACCCCCAGGAATGAGCTAATAATTTTAAATAATTCAAAAACCCTCACATTTAGTCACTGAGGTTTAAAATCCTTGGCAACAAAAAATAAAATAAACTTCTGGACAACATTCAGTGGCGCTCTCCAGAACACTTTCTGACGGTTGAATGAGTTCATATGTCCAACAAGTTTTAAATGAAGTGACCTGTGACCATGGTAACCCAGTTCATGTTATGCTGATGGGAAAACATGAATGAATTTGGGAGGTGTGAGTTCAATGCCAAGACCCTGTGAAATTCTACAACTTCTACAATGGTCTTACTCCTAGTTGAAGAAGAACCAAAAGACCTACTATTGAAGGGTATACAACGTTAGGTTTAATATATGTTTACAATGAATGGGCTCTCTCCTCTGACCACATCCACACAAGAACAGAAGAAATATCGTAAAGCAAAGAGCACCTCTGATACATGAACCGTTACCTCAACCAGGGGCAGCAATCTGCATGTTTTTCCTCCTGTTCTCTCACCTTTCCATTTCACACTGCCCTCGCCAAATCATACACCTCCTGGGTCTCAGTTTTCCTCACCAGGAAGATGTGGACAACATTGCCCTCCCCCAGACAAGATCCAGTAAAATGACAGAAAATCACAGGGGCTTCCAAATGGGCTTCCACAAAGCAGCAACACTTTCATCTTTGTATGTGCACAAAAAACCCAGACAAAAGAAATGCAACGTACCTGCCTCCTCTCATCAGGGGCCTTCAGGAAAAGTGCATTTATCACTGCAATGGTATACGTTTGGATTTCTTGATCGGTCCTGTAAGGACACAGAATAATACAGAAAGTCAGAAAGGGCTACCCGACTCAGACTCAAAATCATCACCACCCCTAAAAACAGGTGACAAAGAAGGGCAGGACCTAGAAAAATGTCATCAGCATGAGAATGTATTTCACCAGGCACGAGTTGACAAACACGATGTCTTATTAATGCTAGTTCAACAGTATATTGCTCACTGAGGGCATCCAGAAAGTACAGACAACCAGCTGAGTCGTCCCCCTTTTTCTTTTATTAGAATTAAGAATGTGAATTCGGGGGATGTACTAATTTACATATGTGTGTGTGTAATTTTCTGTCTGCTGCATAAAGTACATCAGAGAGTTGTCTTGGGTGTACCCACATTTCTGAGCTTATTATAAAGCGAATGGCTTTATCTCCATGGCAATGCTATTACATATTTAAAAAATCTATTTCCAAATAGAAAACATTTTTATAATAAGAGAAACAGGCATTTATATGTATAAGTTTACTCTGCACCAGAAAGAAACCAGAAATTCCAAATGAATTAAATGAACCTCATGAGCTAATTTTCACTGAGGCCATTACCCACAGTGTCTGTAACTTAAATTTTAAATTCTGGTCACCCTCCTGCCTCCACATGAAGGAAATGTCTCATGCACTTTAAGTAGTTATATTATGAACACAACAGTTACCATTTTCAGTATTTTGAGAACTACTGAATGTTCCCTCACACCCCCCAGCTTGCACCACCAACACAAATGGACCAGTCCTGTTTCCTCCTAGGAATGTCAAATTGTGCACTGGGAGACAAGTGGAGGAGCCGTTGGGAGCCAAGAAGTCACGTTAAGTGCCTACGTGCTGGAGAAAAGAAGTGTTCACAAGGCACAGCTACGGAGGGCACTCCTGGTTTCTACAGCATACCCAGTGTCATCCCAATAAGCTCCCTTTCCTATGCAAGCTAGCTCGTGATGTTTGTGGCCACCTGCAACCCAAAATGCTTTAATTCAATAACTGCATTGTACAATAGAGCCCTTCTTAGTTCAATATCTCAGAGGCAATCTCACTAGTTACCTAAGGGTGGAGAGAAGGGAAAAATCCCCAGAGACTGCAGGCTACTGGGGCAGTTATCTTATTCCACCTAATAGCTCAAGCCTGAAGGAAAAAAAAAATCCATATATTACATTATAAAATACAAAAGAAGGTCTCTGTAATCACCTTGAGCCTAGTTAAGAAAGAGTCCAGTGTTTAAAAATGCCTAATTGACCCATGTAAATATTCATTATATCAGAGAAAACACTGTCCTTACATGGTCAATAATCCTATTGAGAACTTAAGAGAATAAACTGTCCTATCATGTCTTTTTAAGAGTAAACACACCAATGCTTACCAACATTCATCAAAACTAAGAGTCTACTAAGGGCCAGGCATGGAGACAATAGTGCCAAGAAGAGACAGGGAACTCATCAAGTGGTGGGGACAAGGGAGAAGAAACTGCTATTTCAGGGTGATGGGGAGTGTGCCAGTTTGAATGTATTATGTCCCCCCAAACGCCATTATCTTTGATGTAATCTTGTGTGGGCAGACCTATTAGTGTTAATTAGATCATAATTCTTGGAGTGTTTCCATGGAGATGTGACCCACCCAACTGTGGGTGATGACTCTGATTGGATAATTTCCATGGAGGGGTTGGCCCGCCCATTGGGTGGGTCTGAATTAAATTACTGGAGCACTATATAAGATCAGACAGAAGGAGCAAGCTGCTACAGCCAAGAGGGACACTTGGAAGAAAGCACAGGAGCTGCACATGAGACAGTTTGAAGATGGCCGTTGAAAGCAGTCTCTTGCTCTGGAGAAGCTGAGAGAGGACAAATATCCCAAGTGCAACTAAGAGTGACATTTTTGAGGAACTACATCCTAGAGAAGAACATCCTGGGAGAAAGCCATTTTGAAACCAGAACTTTGGAGCAGATGCCAGCCATGTGCCTTCCCAGCTAACAGAGGTTTTCCGGACACCATTGGCCATCCTCCAGTGAAGGTACCCGATTACTGATGTGTTACCTAGGACACTTTATGGCCTTAAGACTGTAACTGTGTAACCAAATAAACCCCCTTTATAAAAGCCAATCCATTCCTGGTGTTTTGCCTTCTGGCATCATTAGCAAACTAGAACAGGGGGTTATATGCCATATCAAGATGCTTTCCTGCACATTTCATCAAACCTACACAAAATGTTTCCTGGGGCATATCGTGGCTGTGTCTCTCCCCGCTGGAGGTTAGTGTGCCCACTTACCCTTGAAGATGGGGGATTAGTTGGCCAATAGTGATCTCTTGAGCCACCTTCTGGTAGAGGTCATGGCTATTGAGCACCATCGACTCCAAAATGGCCAAGGACCGCTGCAGGATGGAGATGTCCATGGCTGATTTGTTCACAAAACTTGCTATCTGAAAATCCAAGCGAGACACAATTGACTGCTCGTGGTAAGCAGAGCAGAGACACAGGGAAGGTAGCAAAGAAAGTAAATAGGGAACCAGACACAGAGGATGAAAAGTCTCTGGAATCACAAAAATGGGCCAAAAACGGAGCCCACCATGACTGTTCCTGATCATTACAAAACACTATTTACACCTTAGTTCTATAACTCGATGACAAGCAACTAAAAAAATAGAGAGAGAGACACCCTCAAAGAATTATTCCTTCTGGTTTTCCAGGATTATTCTTCTGAGTTTCAGTTTTCAGGGGCAAATGATTTCAACACATGTATCGTAAGGGTTCCTGGGTTTCTTTGAGACAGTAATTTCAACATACACTAATAGCCATTCCATCTCCATTTATCCACACAATCAATGGCTTTTATGTTCTTATTATATTCCTTACACAAATCATACTTGTCAACACAATTCAACCAGCGACTTTTCAATCACTGGCTACTCTCCTTCTTATTCCTTAGCTAAAAACTTTTTCCCCCATTTTTCCAATTCCTCATGGTAAAATAAATTCTCATCTATCTCTCTCAAATTTAGCAAAGAGGAAAGCATTGAAATTTGCAGTGCTGAAAGTTAAAATAATAGTTTAAGCTCTAAAATAGATCCCCTAAAGAATTAATCACTAAGGCCCAAACATAATAGATCATAAAGTAAGAGGGAAGTTAAAAAAAAAAAAAGAAAGGCCAGAATACTGGATCACAGGAACTTGAACACATGGGTACCATAAAGCTTTTCTTTTAGGGGCCTCATTAAAAGTTATTACCATCTGTTGACAACACACACTAAAAGGCTGTTATTATATCAACATAATGGTTCCTTTTTTAAAAGCTAAATAATTTGGTTCCATCACAAATAGACACTTGCTCTTTTCCTCATTCCCTCTCCATTCATGATAATAAACCAAGTGCACCCATGGCAACTTCCAGTTACCATCCCAATTGCCTCTAGCCCAGTGACTCTCCGGTGGAAGTTGTGGTGGGGATGCAAATACAAATACCCCTCCCTGCTAACTCTGCTTGCCCTCAGGTATGCTGAGACCTCAAGTGATAGGAAAGAAATGAGCTGAAGAAGTAGAGTAACATTATGATTTTACCTTCCAAAAAGCTATTGTTTTACAACTACAGTGCGGTCGCGGTTACTGCTTCTAGGGGGAGGGGCGGCCGGTAGCTGAGCCCTCAGCTCTCGGGGCTGCTTAAAGGGTACCGGCGGCGGGGGCTCTTTCCCGGAGGCGAGGGCGAGGCGGAGGACTTGGCCGGGTCCTCGGCGGGAGGCGTGCAAGGTGAGGAGGGCGGCGATAAGGACAAGACACTCTTCATCCAGTAGGAGTATGCGCCAAAGAGATTTATTCAGGGGTGATTACAGGTTATATAGGCTGGTAAGAAGGGCAGGGCTGGAAAGGAGGTGAAGTAGCCTTAAATGGCAATATTGAAGGGAGAGGGGCTAGGATTGGTTCTGAGAGGACGCAGGAACCGTTGCAGCGGGGCGGGGGTTGTTCTGGCCACGGTGCATGCGCGCTGGCGGTGGCAGGAGTGGCCTTGGCACCAGGGAGTGAGTGGGTAAGATAAGGAAGTGGGGAAAGGGCAGTTGGGAGAAAGGCGGTTTCCTCCGGCAAGCCTCCCCTGCCAGTGGCATTTTGGGTGAGGAGAAGGGAGCTGCCTTGACCTCGCTCCCCAGGCTCGGGGGGGCTGCAGAGGGCACTAACGCCCGTACCTACTACCCTCCCCAGGGGGTGATATCAGGTCCCCTGGCCCAGGCCTGGTAAGCCGAGGTACAAGCTCAGTCACCCGCAATTCCCCTTTCTTTTCTAATTAGAGGAAGAGGCTTTACCGGAGAGGCCCGCTAAGGGTGAGGGAAGGGGGAGGTTAGGGAAAGGAAAAAGGGGTTGACGGTGGCTCAGCGAGGCTGGAGCTCAGTGTTGGTGTGGTGCCCGGGCGCTTGACAATGGCTTCGCTGCAGCGGGCTGGGCGAAGGTGAGGGGTTTAAAGTTCAGGGGTTTAGAGAAGCTGGAACTCGAGGCGAGAGCGATGTTCAGGTGATTGAGAAGGGCCTCGCGGTTGGCGAGTTGACCGGTGGCATTGAGGTCGTGGAGGGTTGGCTGTCATCTTGGAGTGGGGGGCGTCAGAGGTGGCGAGTCGCTGATACTGGATTTGCACGAACGAGGAAAAAATGGCATCCGTTTGTTTCTTTACAAGCTGGACAATTTTGCGGATGAGGCAGGGTCCTAAGATGAGAGCTAGAATAATTATTAATAAGGGACCAAGAAAAGGAAGGATGTATGGGAGAATGGGAGTGAAAAAACTGGACCAATAACTGGTGGCTTCACGATCTCTTTTACGCTTTTCTAGTCCCTCTCGGACTCTTTTCAGGCTGTCCTCGACGAGACCTGTGGAATTGGCATATACACAGCACTCTTCTTCTAGGGCGGCGCAGAGGCCTCCTTCTTTGAGGAGGAGAAGGTCAAGACCTCGGCGGTTTTGGAGCACTACCTCAGAGAGGGAATTGACAGAATTTTTTAGATGGTAAATAGCGTTTTGTAAGTGATGAATGTCTTCGTCAACAGCCGCCCGGAGGTGAGTTAGGGCGGAGCCTTGACTGGCTAGTGCAGCGATTCCGGTGCCAGTGCCGGCAAGACCTAGGAGGGAGGCAATTGTGAGGGCGGTGATGGGCTCTCGCTTTTGCAGAAGGGCAGGAGCTGCAGTTCTTTCCAGACGGAGGAAGAAGTCTTCTTCGCTGTGGTATAAGACCCTAGGGATAAGGACAATTAGGAGGCAAGTTTCTTTATATTCACTGATGATATTCGTGCTGAGACAAGGGGTAAGTCCTGTAGAGGAGCAGAGCCATTGGGAGGAGTTATGAGGAATGAGAAATTTTGCCGAGCTGCTGGGAGATGAGTAGCTGGCACAGGCAGTGAGGTCGGGAGAGTTACTGGAGCGAGGGCGGACGCACTTTCCCGTATAGGAGACTGAATGAAAGGTCAGGGGGACGGCAGAGGTATTCCAATTGCATTCCAAGGGGCTGTTTTCTGTGCTTTCTGAAAAGGAGAGGTTGGAGGCAACGGGCTCGTACAGTGAGGAAGAGGTGGAGAGGCAGAGCCAGCAGGATGAGGTAAAATTGGGGTTGGAGGAGTTTACTGAGGTAAAGGCGGCTTGGATGAGGCTGAGGAGGGGAGAGGAATAACGAGAAGGGGGTAGAGGAAACTGGGGTGGTGGGGTTGGCGATGCGTTGTTTGTAGCTGAGGTGCGGCTGGTTGGAGTTGAGGTGAGGCTGGAGAGCTGTGGAAAAAGGGGGTTAATGACTTTATTGGGACCAATGTTAAAGGGCTTTTTTATAACAGTATTTTTCTTTGGTTGGTTTAAAGCCTCCTTTCTTATTAGAATAAGTGATCCTCGGTCGGTTCCTTTCTCATAGATTCTGAAGCCCCAAGTTTGACCGAGTAACCAGGAGGGATTAGTGGGGAGCTGCACTGTAAGATTAAGATGTGTGCAGGATCCCTTACTTTCTTGGCCGAGCCAGTTAACAGTAGGGAGTTTGCACCCTGTAGGGGCCCACTTTAGGGTAAGGTAATGATTAGGAACTGGAGGCTTCCAATTAGTGGCTAATGTTTCACACCCCCAGTATGCACAGTAGTACTCGTTGGGGGAATTACAGCACGATTTTCCAGGATTTGAGGATGGGCACATGTAATATTGGGCCTGGGGATTACTTACCTTTCAAGCGCAGGTTTCTTCGACTCTGGAGACAAAGGTGGTGAAAGGTTTACTCGGCTCCTGGAAGAGCTTGGTGAATTTATTAGGCCGACAGGCAGAGCAGTTGGCAAATGCTCGTAAGGCGATTCCCCAAAGGATAGGCCAAAAGGTGGCAGGTGCATTAATATAAGCAGACGCATTTAGAAACGCTCCAGTGCCCATATAGGCTTCGGGGGGATGATAGACTCCAAGGGCTGCGTCTTGCTCACTTTGCTTAGCTGCTTCTGCCTGGAAGTGAGCATGCCAGTCAACAAACTGACCGGGGTTAAGAATGGAACGGGCAAGCGAGGCCCAGTCTTGGGGGATGCAATAGTCCATGGCGAGATCCTGCAGTATTTGGGAAGCGTATGGGCTACCTAACCCATCCCCTTTGACGGCCCTGCGAAGCTGCTTGATAGTATCTGAGTCAATGGGATACCAGTCATACGGTTTCTGTGGGGTGGGGGCAAGGTTAAGAGGAAAGCAGCGAAAAGCACGAGAGAAAGGAGGACGCGCTTGCAGAGAGCTTGGCGCGGGAGTGGGGGTAGGGGGAGCATTGCCCCAGGGGTTGCCTTGAGGTGTAGAAGGCAGCCAGGGGTTGTTAGTCGGCAGGGTGGAAGGAGCGGCGGCAGCTGCCGGTAGCGGCTCCGAGGGGGAGCTCGCCGAAGGGGGAGGCGGGAGTGGGAGGCCCCAAGCGTCGCAAGATGGCGGCGCAGTGGGCGTGGCTAAGACACAAGATGGTGGATCAGCCCCGCCCTGTGAAAGGGCGGGGTTCAAGGCATAAGATGACGGACTAGCTCCGCCCTGTGGAAGGGCGGGGTAAAGCGTATGCGGTTTCCGGCCCAGCTTAGGGCTGATGTCATCGCCGGAGCATTTCCTCCCCTCGATGGAAAAAGAAGGAGGAAGTTCGCCATCTTGGCGTGGCACAGTGTTATTTTGCTTTTTGGGAGTCACCTCGAGCGCGTTGTTAATCTGCTCGAGTAAGGACTCCGTGTCCGAGTCATGATTTGAATTAGTATCGCTATCTGAATCTGTTGGCTGGGTCGATAGGGCCTCCTTGGATTTAACGGGGCCTCGATCAGGGGGGAGGGAGCCCTGAAGGCAGGAGCGGATGGTTATCAAAGTGGGGAGCAAGCCGGGAGGGAAGCGCTTGCTCTCATGTTCCATGGCGTTGGTGACTCGATCAATAAGACGATCATAAGTAACAGGGTCCCAAAGATGGCAAGTGGTGAGCCATGGGTTAAAGGGCAGCAGGAGGTCCCAGTATACTTGCAGCTGCCGAACAGACACTTTGTAGCGATGAGTGTCTAGGAGACCCGCTAGAGCACGAACTTGAGGTGCCTGGCACGTAGACAGACGATTACCCATAGCTGAGGGGGGAGGAGGGGGGGTTGTTTACCGAGCAGAGAGAATGAGATAAACCGTGGCCGCAAGGCCGAAGGAGACGGCGAGAGCGGAAAGCAGTGCCCTTTGGCAACGGGAGTAGTCGGGGGGGGGGCGGTTGCAAAGAGGCACACGGCGCCAAATGAGGAAACAAAGATACAAAGAACCACAGCAAAGTAATGGAGGGGAAGAGGGAGAGCGTTAGGAGGAACGGGGGTCATAGAAGTGCGCATACAAAAGGACGAAGAGAGCGTGGGGGAAGGGAGGAGTTCCTACTGGATAAAGAGAGCGTGGGGGAAGGGAGGAGCGGCTTCGGAGCGGTGAACCTCCCACGGCTCCGGAAGCGGCGAAGGAGAGGCGGCCCTTACCTTGCAGGCGAGGAGACGGGAAGCTGGAGAGGCGTCCGGGCGAGCGGGCGACCTGCCGAACTGTTGTGTGGAGACACCTTCCTCACACGGGGCACCAGTTGCGGTCGCGGTTACTGCTTCTAGGGGGAGGGGCGGCCGGTAGCTGAGCCCTCAGCTCTCGGGGCTGCTTAAAGGGTACCGGCGGCGGGGGCTCTTTCCCGGAGGCGAGGGCGAGGCGGAGGACTTGGCCGGGTCCTCGGCGGGAGGCGTGCAAGGTGAGGAGGGCGGCGATAAGGACAAGACACTCTTCATCCAGTAGGAGTATGCGCCAAAGAGATTTATTCAGGGGTGATTACAGGTTATATAGGCTGGTAAGAAGGGCAGGGCTGGAAAGGAGGTGAAGTAGCCTTAAATGGCAATATTGAAGGGAGAGGGGCTAGGATTGGTTCTGAGAGGACGCAGGAACCGTTGCAGCGGGGCGGGGGTTGTTCTGGCCACGGTGCATGCGCGCTGGCGGTGGCAGGAGTGGCCTTGGCACCAGGGAGTGAGTGGGTAAGATAAGGAAGTGGGGAAAGGGCAGTTGGGAGAAAGGCGGTTTCCTCCGGCAAGCCTCCCCTGCCAGTGGCATTTTGGGTGAGGAGAAGGGAGCTGCCTTGACCTCGCTCCCCAGGCTCGGGGGGGCTGCAGAGGGCACTAACGCCCGTACCTACTACCCTCCCCAGGGGGTGATATCAGGTCCCCTGGCCCAGGCCTGGTAAGCCGAGGTACAAGCTCAGTCACCCGCACTACAGGAAAAGCATGAGAATTTTAAGATTCTCGAAAGACCGCTTTAGCTCCTTTCGCAGCTAATAAACTCCTCCAGTGTGTTTACTGTCCCTGCAGAGCTCTTGCCTCACTCACCGCAGCTTGCTCCACTCTCCCAAATCTACTACGCTAAGACCACCGATGAGCTTCTCTGACAAAAAGCCAGTTATCCTCACACCATGTTTATGGTTTAAAATTTTAAGTTATGCCTTTTAAAAATAGAAGATAAATTTCTTCATTTCCCCCTTCCCCTAAACATTTTTTGTTGTCTCAGCACAATTCTTGATGTGGATTAGGAAACTGAAGAATTCATGAGAAAGTTCATTGACAATACTTCTGATTTTCTGTCCATTAATTCCTTCCTCCTGCCAGGTTCCCCTTCTTGACACCATTTATTAAATTTGGATGTGCCTTAAGTCTTAAAACACCAAGTAGTCTCCTACCTGAGAGCCTATCGCTGACATTGTCAAACTCCCTCGGCCCCCAAGTCTGCATCCCTTTTTTTTCACTCATTTGATATTTACTCATTCATTCATTCATTCATTTGAGCAATACATAGCGACTGGGTGCCATACAGCAGGCTGTTGTCTTAGGATCTGGAAATACAAGGATGAGCTAACTTCAAACAGCTTATAGTCTAGCACAGAAAGATAGATGAAAAGGCAATTACTATGAAGTATATTAGGTGCTTATTTTTGGCATACAAAAGGACACCTCCCTGTGGATAAGACAACAAAGCCTAAAATTAAATGGATTGAAAATCAAACTCATTGTCTCCTTACTCTTCCCTGCCCAATGGGCACCCTTTTCCAAGAGGGATGTAATGATTAGTGATTCATATTCTCAGTTTCCTAGTTATTATCCTTGTGGACACATTTGAGGTGTCCCCTCTTAGTACATATTCGGTTACATATGGACACTT
Source organism: Choloepus didactylus (assembly GCF_015220235.1). Taxonomy (NCBI): domain Eukaryota; kingdom Metazoa; phylum Chordata; class Mammalia; order Pilosa; family Megalonychidae; genus Choloepus; species Choloepus didactylus. Next base: position 147,264,109 of record NC_051311.1, read on the forward strand.
GCTCACTGATTCAGTTCATACCTAGGCTTATAAAACAGCATCTTCTTCAGTTTCTTCCTCTAAATTCAAGTTTCCCCTCTAATGGAAATTACCCTATAATTCCATATGATATCCTTTTGACATCTCCCTTCTCAAAAATTTCAATCACAATTCTCAATGCTTGTGATAGGAAGTGTACCTTCTTATAATGGATTTTAAATTTCTCTAGAAATTATTACCTCTCACCTGCCCCCAGTGGGCCTGCTCTATAATGGTAAAAGTTTGTGGTCTTTGCTTAATTCAGACACCTTTATATCCCATATCCATATTCTATTTCCACAGGCTATTATAACATGGTTTCTTTCCCACATAATGATTCTCTTACTTTCATCAAGTATTTCTTAAAACTCATCTCTTCTTATTAATTCACCTCTTCCATGGCATACAGAACCAGTGATTTTAGCAATCCTAAAGTGTGTTACGTATTGAGTGTTCTGTAATAACACACCTGGCTGAGTCCCTGCCTGGCGGAGAACTCACACTCACCTCATCAGAGTTCCAGCTACACTTTGGGAGTAGATACTAGTTGTTGATAAAGCAACTATTTTTCTTGCCTTTATCTGTCAGCGGTTTTAACCAGACATTTAAATGACCCAATATTTTTACTTAAGGAGTAATAATAACCAAGGTATCAGGCCTCATTTAAGCTAACTTAACAACTGTCTTTCTCAAAAAACACTAGAAACGGACTTCTTTTCAGCAGATGTACAAACTGTTATTCCCCATGTCCAGTTTGAAAACTATAGACTTAGTATTGCGATAGAAAGTTACAGATTATCTGGCTAAATTTTAATTTCCCTTTAGCCTTCAAAAGATTAACTGAGACTTCCTTTGCCTTTAAATTTCTCCCAAATCCACTACTGCAGTTTTGGCTGATCCAGGCAAGCCAGCCTAAGTCAATTGACAGTACAGATTTTTGAAAGTAGGGCTGTATCATAAGGAAAAGAGGAGGTAGAAATAATTGTGTATACCACCTCCACAATCTCCTCAGTCATTTAAAAATGTTATCTTAGAGAAAAGAGGGATGTTTGGGTGACCTTTAAGAAGCTAAGGGACATCACAATGGCTGAATCAATGGTACAAACTTTTAAAATCATATAAACTCTTCTAAGAATCACTTAGAATGAGATATTTAAATTCTTCTATATAATCTAAACTGAAAAGAACCATGGACAGCATGCAACTCCACTCCAGGATTTTAAACTATGTGAGTAGAAGCCCATAAATCTCTCAAGATTTTAAGAGGCAAAAATTACCCAGGTCTCTGAACTAAAACTGGCTTAGAACATGGCTTGGTGTTTGTCTACGGCCTGAAAACACTTGTAGAGTGAGCCAGGCCCTCCTGCAGAGATAATGTTTCAAGAGTGTTTGTATGTCATTTTCCTTCCAAGAGAAGGCACTGATGTTATACTTGGCTAGAGGAAAACCAGCTCATAACAGAAAGTTCTTTTTTATTTCCCTCTCTTTCTTCTCCATGTTTTCCTACCCTTTCCCTAAGAAGCCAAGTCTTTTGATAAACAACATTATATACTGGCATTGAAGGGTCCAAATTTCCGGGTATTTATGATAATGTTATTATTAGTTTTTCTAAAATTTGAAAACTAGCATCTAGATCCACACATAACAAAATAGATAAAGTAGCACAGAAGGAGATTGGGGCTGGCAGGGAAAAATATTTCTCCAAAGTGGTATGAATTTGGCATTAATAGGAAGCCAAGTCTAGACCACAGAAACAGGCATCTTTTGTGCACTTCCTAGTTGATTTTTGTTGAGATAAAGCTCCTTTTAAAGACAGTTGCCTGCATACAATTCCAGGGTTGTCAAAGTACTGAATTTGGTCCAGCTAATGAATAAAAAAAGTTAACCTTACAAAAAATATCAATGATCAAGTCATTTTTTGATGATCATTTTTCAAACTCATATAAGGGATTTCTAAGTAGCGAGGCAAAGCAGATATAATGACTGGGAATGAGGAAAGGGAACATATAAAATATACTGCCTTTTAAAGAATATTTAATTTTTTATTTAAACTGCCAAGACTGGTTGTCTTTGTTTCCTTATATTTAATACAATGTTTGTTTTAATTCCAGTAAATGAAAACCATCTCCTTAAGCAGCTAGAAAATTAAGTTACTGTCACTCTCTCTGATCATCTTTCACATCTTGTAAAGAAAGCAAGCTTTGTAATTTCTTTTCCACTCTTCTAGCTATAATTTTACTTGAAATATAATTAAATAAAGTGCCACTTATTCCTTTCCTTCTCTTACTCAGGTTCTACAGTTTTAAAAAAGGCTTCCAAAGCAAATTTCATTCATTCATTTGCAGAAATGCATCAAGGCCTGAGGATGAAATCATTAGGAAAGCGTGCTTCCACCCTCATAGGGCTCATAGTCTAGTGGGAGGGAACGTCAAAGGAACAAAAAAAAATTTACAGAAATGTGATCATTTCTGAACAGGGGCATCTACAAGATGCCTGGAGAACACAGAACAGTAGAAATCACTTAACTTGGCCAGTGAGGTCAAGGAGTGCTTCAAAGGGCAACGAGGCTCCTGTAAATATTCTTTCCACCACTTGAAAGCACAAGTGCATGGCCATGGGGGAAAGAGCCCTGAACCAAGTGGCTGATGATGCCCCCCCCCCACCCCCAGCACGCACTATGTCCTCCTTTCACCCCCTGGAGCTGCTGCACACTGGCCTCCTGCATAGCACTAAGCAGGCTATCTCTTCTGTTCTAGACAGGTCTGCTGTGGGATCAAAAGATATAATGTGGAGAAAAGTAAATATAACGTAAAAGAACGGACTTAGGGCGCTATATTGTTGCTTTTTTATGAAAAGAAAAGGTTTAATAACAGACAAGCAAGGCACGCTGGAAAGTAGGAAAGGTCTGCCATAAATTCAGAATTAAAATTTCTGTAAGTGTAAAAGAAAAAAACGCATAAAACCCAGATATCTTCAACATGGACCTGCCTTTCTAGAACATTCCTTAGAAAGACACAATACAGCAATTTGTCTTCTGCTCTCATAATCTACTGCTTCCATCTCCTACCACTGGCAGAGAAAGGTATTCCATAATGTGCCAGAATTGCCTCAGTTTTCTTGCTTACAATCATTTATTTCCTGTTAGCAATTCATACCTTGTACATGGTTTGTATATGGTGTGTACATGGTTCCCTTTAGTCTTCTCCTTTGGCTTTATGGATTTATGTAAAAAGAGGATTCAAAGGTGTGTCCAGAAGGCCCTGGGTTCCCATTCCACTCTGACCTTACCTAAATACACAACATTGAATGGGACATTTAAGCTGTGGGGCTTCCATCTCCCAACACCCTTGTTTACAGAGTAGGGGATCTCCTTAGGCCCTTCAGTTAAAAAAAAAAAAATCACATAGCAGTATCTCCCCTGAGATACTGATTAACTACAAAGGCAAAAGGAGTAAATTCAGAGTAGAGAAATCCAGCAAACTCCACATCAACCAAGAGATCAAGGTTAACATCACCAGTAATATGGCATATCAACATCACGTGCCCCTGACGTGAAGCACTGAGAAGGGCTGTGCAAAAGTTAACCTTACCCAAAGAAAGGTCTGGCCTTTGCCGTTGGCTCCTGGGAAACAATCTCTAAGCCCTTTGGAATGCCCTGCCTGAGAAGAGTATCCTTATTTCCTTGGAGCCTTGGGTCATGCCAGATAGTCTATGCTAGTATTTTTGGGTCACATGGTATCAGCTCAACCTCCAGAGTCTGGAGATTAAGGTCAGCCACAGGTGTGGCCCACCATGTCCATGTGGCCAAGTCTAAATAAAAACTGTGGACAACAAAGCTTGGGGGGACTTCCCTGGTTGGCAATACTCCATGCGTATTGTCACACATGGTTGTCGAGAGAAGAGAAGTTAACGCTGTCCACTACTCCACTGGGAGAGGACAACTGGAAGCTCCATGTATAGAACTCTACTAGGCTCTGTTTCATGTGCCTCTTCCTTTGGATGATTTTAATCTGTATCATTTCACTGTAACAAACCAAAACTGAGTATATAACAACTTTCAGTGAGTTCTGTGAGTCTGTCTATTAAAGTATCAAACCTGAGGGTGGTTTTGGGGACTTCTGAACTTTGCAGGGCATGTCACTTCTGCAGTATTGGTTAATGCATAACCTTAATTTAATCACAAGGAAATACAGACAAACCCAAATTGAAGGGTATTCTACAAAATAACTGGCCAGTATCTTCAAAAGTGACAAGGTCAGGAAAATCTGAGAAACTGTGACAGATTGGAGATGGCTAAGGAGACTGGACAACTAAATGCAATGCAGGACCCTGGATTGGATACTTAACCAAATAAAAATAGAAATTAGTAGAAAAACTGGTGAAATCAAATAAAGATAACAGTGTTGTACCAATGTTAATTTCTCAGCTTTGATAATTCAACTATCATTTTACAAAATGGTAACACTGGGGGATGCTGAACGATGGATATATGGGAATTCTCTATTATGTTTTGCAACTTTTCCTTAAAGCTACCATTATTTAAAAAAAAAAATGCTCAAAAACCTCATGTGGCTTATTGGATTTTGCTGTGATTTTCCTGCTTCCACACAGAATCACAGGAATTCTATATTTTAGATAACCCTTCCCAAGAAACGGTACTTAAAAATTTATGAATTCCACATACCCCATCATTCCTAACCTAACAGAGAGAAAAAGGCCAATACATTTATAAACCAAAACATGTGTAAAAAGAGAGAAAATAAGTTGAAAAACATAATAAACGGTAGTAATCCATCATTTCAATACTATGTGTAATACAGTCACAAGACCAGGGCTATTTATTTTTTGTGTCTGAAAAATGGAAACAGAATTGTGTGTTTACCGACTTCTCTTTATTGCAACTCAATTCTCTCCTCCTCTCCCCACACCAAGAACGGCTTTGCCCACCACTCCTTTATTAGTTTCCTTCCAAAAGAGCAGCTAATCCTACTGGTTGACACCCATATACTTATTGTGCCACGATTACAAGTAAGCAGGGTCACTCTGCGTTACTAGGCAGGGACCCAGGCACCCCTCCTTCTCTCACATTCCTACTCCAAATCCAGGCATGCAGGACATCAGTATACTTTGCTTCTTTCCCTTTCCCTGAAGAGCAGGTTAGGGGTGGAAGGTTCTGGAAGAAGAGCAGGAACTCTATGTAGGTCTCCAGACCAATCGAGTCCCGTGTAGGGAATCAGCAGAAGCTTGTTTGGTTACTCACAATGTGGCCATTTGAGTCACCTTTGACTATGGGTTTTCATGAGTTCCCTGAGGAGCCCTGTGGGGGCAAAATATGTCATTTTCCCACGGAATCTGAACACTCTGTTCCCCACATATGCAATACTATCAAAACCACACCCACCTTTTAACATAATGAACTAAAGGAAAGAATTAAAAAATATCGCAAAATCAGAGAAAAAAAGTCTATGGCAGAAGGAAGTAATTTAAGCCTGGGAAATCACAATCTGCAGTACCTTCTTAATGAACGCCACCGAAAATGTATCCCACGACACTATGCCATGATCCATCAATTCCACAAACGCTGTCAGGGTGAAGGACAGCATGTCTCCAAAGCTGGAAAACATGGAAGGCACAACAGTTAGGGGCCCAAAAGCTAGGAACAGGAAGGATACAAGTGTGAGAAAACTTTGGAACAACAAATTTAAGCAGAATTCAGAAAGGGTCCTGGGGCAGGGAGCTGGACCACAGACAACATCCTTGCAAACATCCATCAATGGGAAGAAGGCAGGACGGCATCACTGAGTGAGCCAGAGATTCAACGTAAGGCAACCTGGGTTCACATCAACTCTTTTGGGCAATTCACTTAAACTGTCTGAGCTGACAAATGGGGTTTAATATCTATCTAACCACAAGGCTCTTTGTAGAGCACTTAAAATGTGTAGCATAAAAGTACGAAAAGCTTTCCAGCAAATGAAAGTTAGAGCAACTAAGAGAGGGCAATGTACTTCTTTTATTATCCAAAGGTATCCAAGAAGGAAGACTGAAAATCATTTTATTAAGAGCATTAGCATTTTGGAAAGGATCCATGTGGTCTATATAGACCTTTGTCTGTAGACGCACACACACTCCACACAGATACAAATATAGAGATAAGGAAACATATTCATTACACTGGCCGGCATTGTTTCTCTAGCTAATTGGCTTTATGGAATATATATGGAAACAGTCCCTATTTGCTGACCATAGACTTGTTGAGATTCTGAAGGCTGCAGGGTAGGTCCAATGTGTGCTTTAGAAATCCAAATAGATCAGGGGAGGTCAAATAAAAGAACTCTCTTTCTGAAATAGTTCCACCCAGTGGAACAGACAATATCCTGAGTTCTAGTGCTCTCAGAACAACACTATAATACTTAATATCTCTAATAACAGAAACTCCCCTTTATAAGTATTAATAATATTATCGTAATAAATATTAACCTAAATCTCACAAGCTAAGTATACTGAATTTTGCCAATCAAGATTTCTGCTCCGTATGCAAAAAAACATTGATTTATATGCTCAATTTTTAAAAACTAATGTTGTTGAATAGGAAGTGAGATCTGATAAGTTTGACTAGGTTAGCATGAAATAGCGACACATCCCAAAGTAACTTGAGCAGAGAATAAAAATACATATGCAGGGTCCCCCTGAGGAGCTGGGGGAAAATGCAGAGGTGTCGGGCTTCCTCACCTGGATTGTTGCTGATGTTGTCACAAACACTGAGGACTGGTGGTTTGGTGTGCCAAACCCTCTATCTCAGGGCTTGCCCTTATGAAGCTTGTTACTGCCAAGGAGAGGCTTGACCTGCTTGTAACTGTGCCTAAGAGTCTCCCCGAGTAACTCTTGGTTGCTCAGATGTGGCCCTCTCTCTCTAGCTAAGCCAACTCAACAGATGAACTCACTGCACTCCCCCCTACATGGGACCTGACTCCCAGGGGTGTAAATCTCCCTGGCAACGCAAGATATGACTCTGGGGGATGAATCTGGATCCAGCAACGTGGGATTGAGAACATCTTCTTGACCAAAAGGGGGATGCAAAATGAAACGAAATAAAGTTTCACTCACTGTGAGATTTCAAATGGAATCGAGAAGTCACTCTGGTGGGCATTCTTACATACTATACAGATAACCCTTTTTAGGTTTTAATGTAATGGAATAGCTACAAGTAAATACCTGAAACTATCAAACTGCAACCCAGTAGCCTTGACTCTTGAAGACAATTGTATAGCCATGTAGCTTACAAGAGGTGACAGTGTGATTGTGAAAACCTTGTGGATCTCACTCCCTTTATCCAGTGTATGGATGGATGAGCAGAAAAATGGGGAGAAAACCTAAACGAAAAATAGGGTGGGATGTGGGGGATGATTTGGGTGTTCTTTTTTACTTCTATTTTTTTATTCTTATTTTTATTCTTTCTGGTATAAGGAAAATGTTCAAAAAAGAGACTGGGGTGATGAATGCACAACTATATGATGGTACTGTGAACAGTTGATTGTACACCATGGATGACTGAATAGTATGTGAATATATCTCAAAAAAACTGAATTTCAAATTAAAAAACAAAAAATCAATGCTGGCAGTTCAGATTTTTAATCAATAGGCTCACATATGCCAGGATTGCCACTGTACAACCAAAATCTCCTAGCATGTTTAGATTGAATCTTCCCATATCTTTTCAATTAAGAGAATAGAAAACAGGTTCTTTTAAAACAGCTTTGTGACTTCTCTTCTTCCTACAGTTATACTCAGCCCAGCCTCAGAAACGAGCTTTGGAATTCTGCATCACCTCACATCTTGAGATGCTGGAAGGAAGCCCATCCAGGGGAAGCACCTTTGAGGAAAGGTCAGTTATCTAATGCTGCCATTGTCAGAGGGGATGATATGCAATACTGGAAATAAGGTTAAGTGGGAGGGCTGCTGGCATCTGACAGCGAGGGACCCCTCCAGTTCTAACCAGGCAAGTTACTTAAGCACTGCATGCCTCAGTTTCCTCATTTACCAGAAATAGGGATGACAACGCTGATGATGGAGGTGGTAGTCCCTCACTCAGCGGGTTGCTGGGGAGTGAACCGCGCTAACCCGCCTGAAGTCCTCAAGAAGGTAAGTGGCATCCCACAAGCACCATGTGAGTGTTCGCCCTCATCATTAGGCAAAAATGAGGTTTTAAAAAGGGAAACTAAGCTCATGATTTGCAAATGCTTTTGCTTTTATTGTATCAAGGATTCTCTGCTCTTGAGCCAAAAAAAAAAAAAAGAAAAAAAAAATAGTAAGGAAAGCTAAACCCTTCAGCACCAGATAGAAAAACAGCCAGGGACTTATCAAGGCCATATATGGGCAACCCCAATCTTGCAGGTGCCCCCTAGGTGGCATCAGAGCATCAGACCTCGGAAAAACATTTCAAATCGGAAAATTCAAACTTATTCTAAGGTGAAAAAAAAATTAGTTAAAAAGACTGGCAAGAAAAATTCCAGAATGACTCTTTTCTACAGACAATGAGTCATGAGAAAATCAGAACACAGCAAAAGAAAACTGCCCCAGGCAAATAAGAGAGTCAGGTAATAAAAATAATTAGTAAGATTTATTAATTGACTAGCTGGGCATCAGTATTATGCTATTATAGAATAATGTATAATATTAGTAGCAAACATTATTAGCTCATTTTTGTTTCACTTAAAAAGAGGAAGAACAACGACTCATCTAATAACTAACCCAGTTGCGTTTTGCTTATACCTAGCGCGCTAAAAGGCCTCAAATGCTAAAAGGTGCACTACACACAACATTGGAGGACAGCGTCTATGGCTTCCATATAGTGCAAAAACCCATCTCAATGACATAACAGAACAAGCAATGAGAAGGCAGTTGCAAAGGAATATACACACTATTCAAATGCTTCTTTACCTTCCCTGTCGGCTGTTGGAGACTGAGAATGCAGATGGCATCAGTCTTCATTGGCTGCTCTAGAAGCAAAAGATAAATGATATCTATGCTCTCTAACTCTCGAATTACCTGAAGGCAAATTGACTCGGCCCTCTAGCTGTCTGCTCAATGGAATCATAACCTAAATGGCCTTCGTAGAATCTGGGAAAATGTCCCAGCACTACTATGTCTGCAGACTCCTCAGAGGGATTACAAGGACCAGGGAAAAAAGATGGAGGGAAAGAGAAAATATCATTCGGCTTCCAAATCTCTAAGCTGGACTGGGGTCAGGATTTCAATCTCCACGGTTGCTAAGGAGGTGGTGCACCATTTCTGAGGTTGCAGATAGAGCCTTCTGTGCTTTTCGATTATCCGTTGGTCTGAATGATTGATAAATGAGATGAAAGCTTCCATATATCACAGAACACAGAATTGTGTTCTTGGTTCATCTGATAATACACACACACAATTCCTGACAACTGGTTGCTGGGTGGAACAGTAGGTTTCCATGAGGGAGAGTTTTTTCAAAAACTCTTAACAAACCCTGACATCAGTGTTTATTTCCACTCCTAGAGGAGTGATTCTGTTTCCAAATAGGGAAGGCAGAAGGCAAGGTTCTATCTCTGAAATCAATGCTGGGTGCAGAGGATCGAGGCTAGAATTACAAATATAAAGCAACCACATGGCACATGCAGGAGCGTTTTTATTTGTTTGGTCTGTCTGTTTTTCATAAAGTGCTAAGCTAAAGACTACAGTACTGGCTGCCACAAATTAAGCAGACTGCACACTTTACATGCTCGTGGAGAGCCACTGTCAAAGCCAACATTCCATGTGTTCTGCAATGACTCAAATAAATGTGTCTCACCAACTCACTAGAGACCATCTTCCTTCTAACAAAATTCAGCCAATCCCAAAAGAAGCATTTACATTGATGATGCTAATTTTATAAAAGAATAGTGTTTCCGAACATTTTCTTGGGGAAATATTTATTGGCATGCCCAATACAGAGATGGAGGAAAGATGTAAATAAATGCCACTTTTAAAGCATTTGTATTGAATATATCCTTAATAATGAAAGTTAATGGATATAGTTTTGCCCTCCCTTTTGAGTTTTTCCATGTATTTTATATATATATAATTTATATGCACTGCAGTGTATGGATTTCTAAATCACTCGTTAGGCATTCCCCTTTAGCCTTCAGAATCATAGCATGACTTTTTGTCAACAAGCATTCTTTCAGCTCTTTTGTTGAAAACTCAAGCGGGGGTTAATTTCTGGACTCTATCTTCAGTTGCACTGATCTATTTGTCTATCCTCATACCAATACCATACTGTCTTTATAACCAACTTTACAGTAAGTATTTAAAAAACCAGTGAAACCTTCCAACTATGTTGTTTTTTTTCAGGGCTGTTTAGGCTACTCTAGTTGCTATGCACTTCATTTAAATTTCAGGATCAGCTTGTAATTTCTAAAAATCATACAAAAACTGGTTTGGTATTGCACTGAACCTATAGATTAACTTGGGGAGAAATGATAACATAACAATATTGAGTATTCTAACCAATAAAATGGTATATCTCTCCGATTATTTAGGTCTTCCTTAATTTTTCTCAACAATATATGATAATTTTCAGAGATCAGATATTGTACATCTCTTAAATTTATTCATAAGAATATTATGCTCTTTCGATACTTTGTAAATTGAAATTTAAGATTTCATTTTCCAACTTGCTTCTTGTATGTAAAAATACATTGATTTTTATAAATTGACAATGTATCCTGATATTTTCCTAAATTTGATTTTTAGATCCACCTGCTTCTTTGTAGATTCCTCAGGATTTTCTACAGAGACAGTCATGTCTTCTATGAACAGAGATGGCTTTATTTCTTTTCTGATCATTATGCCTTTGATTTCACTCTTGACTTACTGGAATGGCTAAGAACTCAGTACAATGTTGAACAGAAGTGGAGACAGAAAACATATTTGCCTTGTTCCCAATATTTAGGGAAAAATAATTCAGTCTTCTATCATTAAGTATAATAGGTTTATCACAAATGGCCTTTATCAGGTTGAGGAAGTTCCCTTCTATTACTAGGTTGCTGAAAAAAAAATTTATGAATGGATGCTAGATTTTATAAAATGCTTTTTCTGCCTTTATTAAGATTGGTCTGCCAGCTTTTCTTCTTTATTTGCCATATGCTGAATCACATGGATTTTTAAATGTTGAACCATTTCTGGGGCAAATCCTTGATGGTTACAGTGTATTATCCCTTTTTATAAATTGCTGGATACTATTTGTAAATACATTGTTGAAAATTTTCATGCCCTGTTCATTGGGACACTGGTCTCTAATTTTTACTTCTTTTATTGTCAGGTTTTGCTATCAGATATTCTCATAAAATAAGTTGGAAAGTGTTCCCTCCTTCTCTATTTTCTGAAAGCATCTGTGTGTTATTTGTTCTATAAATACACAATAGAATTCACCAGTGAAATAAATTTTCTTTGCATGAAAAATTTTTATAATGAAGTCAATTTCTTTAACAGATATGGGCTATATGGATTTTCTGTTTCATCCTGAGTCAGTTTTAACATATCCGTTTTTAGTCTGTGCCATGGATGCATGGAGTTAGGAAGGCAAGAGTTTTATTAGAGGGGAGAGAGGCAATGCCTGTGAAACATAAAGGGGGCAGAAAGCAGGATAAAGCAAGGAAAGCCTTCAGACTATGAGGCAAACCTGATGTCTGTGAAAGGAAAAGGGGAGAGGAAGCAAATGTAAATCTGACAAAGTCTCAGCCAACCCAGTGAGAAGCTCCAGAGCAAACACTGCACGATAGAGGAGTCCCCATTCAGGCCAAAATGGTCAGGCCTCAATAGCTCTGAAATACCTGACTGGGGCTGCCTTGGCTTGAAATCTGTCATGGATCCTAAAGGCATTGTAGCTGGAAGCTGGCAGCTAACGGCACTCGTCATGGCTGATTAGCAAGTTCTTTCTTGAATGGAGATCAAGGTGCAGTACATTTTCACAGCTAATACATTTGGTAAATTTTGTTTTTCAAGGCTTTCATAAATTTCATCTAGGGTGAATAAAACTGCTCACAACATTCCTTCCTGTTCCTTTTAATGTCAGTATAATCTGCAGTGATATCCCCACTTTTATTTCTGGTATCGATATTTGAGTCTATTTTCTTCTTTTTTACGTAACAAATATTTTCAAATAATTAATTTTGGCTTTAATTTTTTCTATGGTTTGTCTTTTCTATTTTATTGATTGCTATTCACTTCTTTCTACTTACTTAATTTGCATTTCTTTGTGTAGATGCTTAAGGTGGAAATTTAGATCACTGATTTTTGTTAATCGTTCTTCCTTTCTAATATAAGCATTTCAAGCTATAAATTTCCCTGTAAGCAATATTTTAGCTACATCCAAATTTTTGTCTTTTGTATTTTCACTATCATTAAGTTCAAAATGTTCTGTAATTTCAGTTGGGTTTATTCCTTGGTTCCTGGCTAATTTAGAAACACGGGGTTTTTGTTTGGTTTGGTTTTTTTGTTTTGTTTTGTTTTTTAATTTCTAAACACCTGGGGCTTTTCAGTCATTTTATTGATATTGATTTCCAATCGAATTTCCTGTGTTCAAAGAATATGATCTATATCATCATATGATCATTTGAAAATTCTTGAGATTTGTTATGTTCTATTGTGGTGAACATTACACATGCACTTGAAAACAACATGTATTCTGTGGTTGTTGGGTGGGATGCTTTATAAATGTCAATTAAGTCAAGATAATTGATAGTGTTGATCAGATCTTCTATATCCTTAATGATTCTTTGCCCAGTTTTTGTATCAGTTATGAGAAAGTGGTATTAAAAGCTCCAAATGTGTTTATGGATTTGTCTAGTTTTCCCTTTAGCTGGCAGTTTTTGCTTCACGTATTTTGAAGCCTTGTTTGGAGGTGCATACTCAGTCAACAATCTTAGGTCTTCCTGATGAGTTGATCATTTCTCATTATGAATTGTTCCTCTTTATCTCTAATAATAGCTTGTCCTGAAGTTTTATTTTGTCTGAAATTAATATGAGTATTTGCTTTATTAGTAGCAGTATTTGCATGTTATATGTGTTTCCATCTTTTTATTTTTAAACTAAATGTGCCTTTGTATTTAAAGTGGGTTTCCTGTAAAGAGCATATATTTGGGTCATGATTTTCAATTTGGTCTAGTGATCTTTTAATTGGAACGCTTAGTCCCTTTACATTTATTGTAATTATTGATATATTTAGATTTAAATCAACCACTTTGTTATTTGTTTTTTATTCGTCCCAACTCTGTTTTGTTCTCTGTTTACCTTTTCTAACCTTATTTTGGATTACTCAAATGTTTTTAGTAACCTACTTAAATTCCTCTGTTGGCTTTTTAAAATTTTTTAATTACAGAAGTTGTAGATTTACAGAAAAATCATGTAAAAAATAGTATTGCCATATCCCCCCACCACTAGCTTTTCAGTTATGCTTTTTTGCATTAACCTTTTAGTAGTGACTCTATGAACTGTAATATACTTCTTTTAACATATTACTGTTCTCTTGAAGGGAAGATTATAAAATAGGAGCCTTGCAAAAATATAGCTCCTTTTACATCCCCATCCTTTGTGTTCATATTGTCATATATAGCATATCTACATATATTAAAAATCCCATAATACAGTTATAATGTTAGCTTTATATAGTCATATGTCTTTTAAAGCAGTTAGAGAAGCTATAAAATAACTATATCTTATCTTCTATATTTACCAATACATTTACAATTTACACTGCTCTTCTTTCCTGATAGATTACAATTTCTATCTAGTGTCCCTTCAGTCTAAAGAATTTACTTCATATTTCTTGCAATGTATGTCTGCTGACAATTAACAGTCTTAGTTTTCTTTATCTAAAAGTATCTTTCCTTCAGCTTCATTTTCAAAGAAGAGCTTTGCTGAATATAGAATTCTGGGTTGATGTGTGTGTGTGTGTGTGTGTGTGTGTGTATGTGTGTGTGTGTGTGTGTGTGTGTGTTCCTCAGCACTTTTAAGATGTTTTCTACTAGCCTCCACTGTTTCAAATGAGAAGTCAGCTCTCATTTTTATTGTTGTTCCTCTGTACGTTTTAAGTTATTTTTCTCTGGCTGCCTTCAAGGCATTCAATTTATCTTCTGATTTCAGAAGTTTGATTATGATGTGTCAAGGCATGATTTTTTTTTAAATGTATCTTGCTTGTGTTTCACTGAGTTTCTTGGATCTCTAAGTTTATATTTTTCACCAAATTTGGGAACCTTCCTATAATTATTTCCTCAAATATTTTTTTGCTCTATTCTCTCTTTCCTCTCCTTCTGTGTCCCCAGTTACTGTACTTTAGACCACTTGTTATCACCTCATCGGCCAATTACTTGCTATTCATTTTTCTTCAAAATTTTTTCTTCAGATGGGATCATTTATATTGGTATATCTTTAATTTTACTATCTCTTCTACCATCTTCTACTCCATTCAGTGAACTTTTCATTTTATATATTGCATTTTTTAGTCTTATAATTTCCATTTGGTTGTTTTTTTTAGTTTCCATTTTTCTGCTGGGATTTCCCACTTGTGTGTTCACTATGTTGATATTTTTTTCTTTAGTCTTATAACATATTTATAAAAGCTGCTTACAGTCTTTATCTGCAATTAAGTTATTAAGACTGAAACTAGATTGAGGCTTTCTGCCATCTCGTGCTACCTGGATGATGGGGTGCGCTCATGCAAAAAGCAGCAAACACGCAAATTTCATCCAATGCCCATCTGGTCTTTCAAGGACTGCCTTCCCTCTATTTTCCGCCTGCTTTGGATCCCTACCCAGTGCCTTCAAATATTTGTTTTGGGGAGTTTCTGATTTTTTAAACTACTTTATCAAGATTTTATAATTGCTTCCTGTAGGAGACTTAGTCTGATCAGGATACTCTGATATTTGCAGAACCAGACCCTGATCATCGATTTTTGACTATGATTGATAAACGGAAATCATGGCCAGCAGTCAAACTGCCCAGCATCCCTTCATACAGAAAGAACAAAGATTTTGCATGCAAAGCAAATCGATAATTTTTAATAAATTATTTTGGATTCTGAGCCCCAAATTCCCACCCATTAGCAAGTTGTATAAGGTTGATGGAGAAAAAATAGGTTTGATTCCCAGTCCCACCATCTGATTTCAACTTCTGCATCAAGGACGTGATGTTAATTATATTAATCTTGCAGGGTGGATATAAGTGTGGATTAGAGATATTGAAAGTAAACTTTAAGACAGTGCCCAGAACAGATATTATTCTCATAAAATATGGCCTCTACTGTCATTAACAGTTTCTACTGCATTAAAAATACATATCAATAAATTCACGTCAGTGAGATCATTAAACAACTTCATAGAATCAGAAGTTAGAATACAAGTTACCAGGGGCAGGGATGGAATAGGGAATGGGCAGTTAATGCTTAAATTGTATAGAATTTCTATTTGAGGTGATGAAAGAGCTTTGGTAATGGATGGTCAAGACGGTAGCACAGCATTGTGAATGTAATTAACAGCATTGAATTATATATTTGAACAAAGTTAAAACAGGACATTTTAGGTTGCATATATGTTGCTAGAATAAAAATTTAAAAAAAAAATCATAGGACTGTACAACACAAACTGTGAACCCTAGTATAAATTATGGACTACAGTTAACAGTACACTTATAAGAGCATTCTGTCATCATTTGTAATGAATATAAATTAAGAAGCTTTACTCCAGAAACAAATTGCTTTCTACTTTATTAGAATTTAATAAACAGATGAGCTTTTGCAACTAATACTTTTTCTTGGTGTGAGGCGTAGGGAAAGAGGAAATGATTGCGACTAGTATTGTAATGCAGTACCCCACAGGTGATTAGGATTTTCTCTGAGGATCTGACAAGTAAGGTGCACATTTTCAGATGCTGTTCAGTCTTCCTTCTCAAACTAAAATCATCTGCTTAATAGCCTGGCACCTTAGGAATTTGTTCAGCCTACTGTAGAGAGTTGGTTAGAGCCTACAGACTTGTCCTGTGTAGTGGATAAGAAAGGCACTGAGGATGGAAAACTCTAAGAAGGAAGTTCTGAAATCTCCAGGCACAATTACCATGAGATTAATTCACTTAATAGATAGGTGGTTGAGCATTTTCTCAGACTCAAGTAAATACATTTCATTCCATACTTCAATCCTGAATTTTTTTTTTTTAATGCAGATCTCTCTCTTAATGAGCCATTCAAGAAAATCAAAGGCTTTTGACTTTGAACATCACATCAGTCACAAAAAAGAAAGTTTTTATTTAAAGTAATCCATAAAATTATGCCTAGCCTTACTCCAGAAGAAGACAGCAATTTTGATGTGATCATTTAAGTGGTTGCAAATATAAAATACCCTTTCAACCACAAAGCAATTAGAAAGGGAAAATACTTTTTTAAAAGAACCTGTTTTTAAGAACATCAAATAACAGAAAGCAACAATAAAAGGATTCACTTGCTCAAAATATCTAGATGTACAGTTATAGTACAGTTATACCTAAATATACAATTGGCCAGAGGACAGAGTTTAATTATACAGAGAAGAAAGCAGTGTTAAATTATCAATATCGATGGATCACATATTCTTACCAAGGCTTCATGATCTTCTGTAATTTCTGGTATCGTCTGCAAAATTTAAAAACAAGCACGTGAGGAACAAGTTTGAAAGCAATGATATTTACACAGAGAAAATTACCTGAAGGAAACATAGGATTAAACAGAGGACAAATTTAACTGCCAGGAAGTAAGAGAACTTTACCCATTTCAACGCATAATTCAGAGCAGTAAATTGGTGCTCTTTAATGATAAATAATCTAAAGACAAAGATTAACCCACTGTCACCAACCTATAGCATTTAGTTTTGAGTAAAGATAAAAGAACATTCCATTTGGATCAGAATGTGTATATGTTCAAAGGGGGGAATTCCTTTGAAATATTATAAAAATAGGTATAATTTCAATGAAAAAAAAAAAAAAAAAAGAGCCAAAAAGCACCAGAGCAGTTGTTCTTAAGTATATGTTCAACTATGAAGAAATACGTGATTATCTTTCTTTGGTAAAATGTCCACTAATTATATTTTCTCTTTTCCTCAAGTACACCCTTCTCTCTGGAGTGAATTCCTTCTCCTCCTTGTCCAACTGGTTAAGTCCAACTCAAAACTCCCTCATTCTCGGCTCCTCCAAGACGCCTCCTGACCTCTGGCTTCCTGTCCTCAACCAGTCTGAGGGTGGTCCCATGTCTGCACACCACAGGCCCTGTGGGCCATAGTCGCTATAGGACTGAGGGCATCCCATTGTCCTCCTGCTCGTTGAAGGCAGGGGCTTTCTGTATCGCGAGTCACTAGTGCAATGGCAGGCACGTACAAAGTAGATACTCAATAAATGGTTGAGGTATGAGTTCGCTCTTCAGAAGAAGTTTCACATTCTCAACCACAAAAACATAACCACTTATGAAACACAAATGACCACAGGAAGACCAGATCTAGTCCTTGGTAAAAGTAGGGGGCTAAAATGTATATTAAAAAGCTCTTCTTCTTCCCCTCGTCCTCCTTTACTTTCCCTTCTTAAAAAATATTTATTAGCTTCTTTTCTTCCTTCATCAAAAGCCATTGACTAGAGGAAAGAGGTAGGTGGCCTGAGGGAGGGGGCCTGAGCAGAGGTTGGGCCCACTAGCAAGAGCCAAACACTAATCTCCACTAAAGGGAATCAAGAATCCTTGAGAAAATGGCTCATGCTAGGGCTGGGACAAGCAACTAAAAAAGCCTGGGGCAATTTGTTGAGCCAGAAAGTAAGGAAATTCTCAAAGAATGATGGTAGACCTGTCAAAAGGACACAGAAGACAGCTTGAAGGAGGTCCCACTGGCCAATCCAGGACAAAGTGATGCATCAAAAGAAGTAATGATAGTGATAGATTATAACCCACAGAATAAAACAGGAACTTATGAGTCCACACTGCTGTCAAGAGTGGTGCGTTGGTGATAATAAACAACCAAATATCTGGGGAAAAATAAACAAGCCTGGTTTGCACCATTTACCAATTTCTACAGCGTAACCTTACAAATTATCAATTAATTACAAAGGAGGAAAAAAACTACAGTAGAGACACCTGAAAGGGCTATCTCAGTCAAGGAATCAAAGTCAACATCACCAGTTAGCCGACAAAGAGACATGCCACCAATAGGATGCCATGAAAAGAATACAGCCTCTGTGGTATTCCAGCCAAGGACATAACTTGCCCTCATCATGAGAAAACATTGGACAAGCCTATAGAAAAAATGTTTGTGCTTCAAGGGAAAATCAGTTAGTGTCTACAGCACACCCTTCTGGGTTATCAGATTCCCAGTTCACTGTCTTTGAACTATTTTACAACTCTTTGTAAATAACTGATAGGTATGCAAATTCTGTCCTGTCAGGTAGCAAATGAATTAACTTCCTCCCCATCTGTGGAGAAACCTATATTGTCTCCATTTGCACTTCACCTCAACATTCCTCTACCATATAAACTTGTGCTCATTTGATCTTCCTTTGAACCAGTAATAGCATCTGCCTAATTCCCTCATATCTTAGGAGAAAAATAAATTCTTTTATCACGTGTTCATTTTTATGTCTGCATGAGAGTCATGATTTTACCTTTTCCTGTAAAGTACCTTTTAACAAACCCAAATTGGAGGATATTCTACAAAATGGCTGACCTATATAGTCTTCAAAAATGTCAGTCATAAAAGACTAGGAACACTGAGGAATTGTTTCAGATTGAAGGAGACAGGCCAACTGGGTGCAAAGCTGTCTTGCATTAGATTGCTTTAAAGGATGCAGTTGGAACAACCAATGGAACTTGAATGGCGTCTAAAGTAGGAGTAAACAGGTGTTCTCACTTCTAGTCTTGCAACTTTCCTATAAGTTTGAAACGGGCTCAAAATAAAATACTTTGTGTGTGTGTGTGTGTGTGTGTGTGTGTGTGATATAAAGTAGTCAGTGCAAGGTTACAAAATAACTTTCTGGCTGGAGCCAGAAGGCCTTCAAGATTTTATAAGTGTTCCACCTCTCCTGGTAGTCTACGGCCTTGCTGAGATCTCCTTGTCCAGAGTGCAGTTAAGTTTGGAGCTGAGTCACAGGGCTTCTTATTTCTCTGTTTTAATATCCATGCTTTGGCTTCAGATTACTCATAAGCAGAAGAGGAAATTTTGTTGTGATATGTGTCCATTTTCCTAACAGGATTTTAAAAATCTCTCACGCGATACACCCATTTTTCAAAGAAACATGACCAGAAGAGAAAATCGTTCTTGAAAGATTTCTGTTTCAGAGTGGCCTCAGCCCATGGTATGGCATTCTTGTCCACAGAAGATAATCTTTTCTTTAAACAGGCTGTGTGGCCCCCTTCTCATTTCCATTACCAGTGGGACTGACAATGGTGAAGATACAAAGCAAACGGGAGCCAGGAAGGGGCAGATCCTGTTAAAGGAATTTTCTGCCACATAACCCCTTAGAAAGTGCCTGAGGTTTGGCCTCTTTGGTCTTTGTGATGCAAATTTCTGGCAGGGCCCCAGAAAGGCTGTTCAAGTTGGACTTCCCTAAGTTATGCAGAATGCACACTCTAGGAGAGCACACAAAAAGGGAGCTGGGAATACCAGGCAGCCTTCGCAGCTGGGGCAGACGCTGCAAAGGCCACACAGAGCAGCTTCTTTTTGGCTCAGGAGAGCTGCTCGCTCCTCCCTGTGGCCTGGAGGAGGCGATGTGTGTATGGGACACACACCACACACCAGGGAGCTGGACTTGGCTACTAGAAAGTGAGTGGGCTCATCACTTTGGCCTGGCCTGCTCTGGCCTCAGCTGCTTGGCCGACACCTTTCAGAACAGCTGGAGCTCATAAGGGACACCAAGTTCTCTGCAGCATTGGCATGAGTTAGAGCTCATCATCAGTGTCCTTGGAGGTTAACAAAATTACTTTCACCAAAAAAGAAATTCATCTTTTGCGTGAAGACAAAAATTCCAGAAAAGGTCACACATGGTCAAGAACTGTCATAACCATCTTTGTATTTTCCCCACATTTCCCCAGGTTCCTAAAGCAGTGTCAGCAATAGTTCACAGCACTCAAATATATACATTTGATAAGGGAATAATACCAACAAATCTATTCTCAAGCGTGGGTGCCAAGCAGTATCAAAACCAAGACATCTTTTGGGGGTACTTAATTCAAGTCACACCTCCATTATCACAACTCCTAATAAACTGTCACAGCTCCCATTTAGGTCCAGAGAAAATGATTTTAACAATAAAATTTTAAAGTGAAACTCTCCTTGAATTAATATAACAATAACAACAATTTTTATACACATACACATGTTCACACACATATATAGCCATATACAGATACATAGCATCAAATTTCCCCATTTGTATTTAATGTATGACTCAGAGTGGGGGGGGGTTACTAATAAATCTAAATAATTAATATTGTTTGCTTTTTAAGAATTAAATTAAGGGCTTTGCATATCTTTAAAATAGCTTTGGGATTCTTTTCACTGTTCCTACTACGTCTGAATTTTGGAGAAATGATCTCAACCAAGCAAATAAAACAACACCTGTGAATTCTGCAGATTAGTCAGAACTCTTCAAAACCTCACTGCTATTTTTCTTAGGAAAACTAGAAATCCGAAGGAACTATGAGCCCAATATTGAGCAGGGTATTGGGAAACAGACACACTCCAAAATCAACTGGGAGAATACAACTTGGGACATCTCTGCAGGCAACTGGGCTCTTCATATTTTAAAACAGCTTTCACACGTGGATACCGTCTGAATCAGAAATGTTATTCCAACAAAATAATGTAAAATAGTCACAAAGATTTTACCAAAAGAATAGCTCATTAAAGAAGGTTCAAAATGATGAAAAAAAACTTGAATATGTCAACATACAACAATAGGGGAACAGTTAAATATACTGTAGCACATCCTTTAAATTATTATATTGTATATCAAATGTGCCTCAACAAAACTGCAAAAATTAAAAAATATACAGGCAACAAAAATAATATTTAATGACAAGGAAATATAGTTCAGGATAAAAGGAAGATTTTAAAACCATGAATGTTAATCTAATATTCTACTTTTGTAAAGCCCAGGCACGTGTATCTAAAAGGACACACATCAAGATACTAAAAATGGTTTTCTTTGAAAGGGGAGATTATAAATGATTTTTATTTCCTTCTGCTTATTTATGTATTCTTTTTTAAACAATAAATATGATTTTTTTCATAAAGGAAAGAAAGCTTATTTTTAAAAAACTGTCTGACTTCTTTGAACTTTTTCCACTCTTGACTGCCTTGCCCAGGGTGGTACTAACAGCTTACTCAGAGTCTAGCAGTGTGATTTTCCTGTCATACTGCCCAGTGGGAAGGAAACTCTAAGTATTCTGCCCTTTCATTCTTGGAAATGCTCCCCCAGTTCTGCTCTGAGCTATGACTGATTGTTTAACTAAGGTGGGAAGCAAGACAAATTGCACAACTGTCTGTGTGCAGAAAAGTATAGGCAAAAGACAAGGTGCTTTAATCAAAACCCAAAGAGCTATATTATTTAGCACGTTGCATTTAGAGCTGGAGGTACAATTTTTCCCTTTCAAATAAACTAAAATATATCATTGCTGAGAAATATTTTAATACCCTTTATTTCATTTAGTTTTCTGGGAGCAATATGCATTCCTTAATATGCTTTACCTGACCCAATTTCCTTGCTCAAGTTCGGACAATATGTTTCCTCACAACCTAATTTGCTTCCACACCTATGTTTCAAGCAGAAATCAGGAATGGAATTTCAAATTCCACAAGAACAGAAAATTAAATTCAGATTTTAAACCGTGTCCTTTGCCAAAACGATGCTTCTCCATTGCTCCTTTGTTGCTCATTTGTTCCCGTGGCCCCTCCTTGCACCAACCGGAGAGAGAGCTCAAAAAGCTCAGCATTGGGTATGGCAAAAAGGCAAGTAAACCTTGAATCTCATTATAACTAAACGTAAAGAGAAAAATTCCAGCTATGTTTCTTCAGGGTTTCCTAAAAATTTCCGCAGGTCCTGTTTAGGAAAGCCTCTGCTTTCCTCAGCTGGAAGCTCGCCCAGGAACCAGGACTAAATACCTTCCAAATTGCAGGATCTATTTGATTTGTGTGGTTTCTATTCCAAAGGTTTCCTGTTCATTAATTAAAATCTTGCTATACGTGTAATCAAGAAGTCAGATTTTTGTATAAGAAAATGTCCTTCCCTTTTCTTTTTGATTTGCACAAGAAATCTGAAAAACAGGTGTGGATCAAATTGGTAATATCTGATGAGTCATAGGATGTGCCAGTTTGAATGTATTGTGTCCCCCAAATGACATTATCTTTGTGGTCTTGTGTGGGGCAGACGTTTTTGGTGCTGGTTGGATTTGCTTGGAATGTGCCCCACCCAGCTGTGGGAGATGACTCTGATGAGATGTTCCCATGGAGGTGTGGCCCCGCCCATTCAGGGTGGGCCCTGATCAGTGGAGCGATATGAATGAGCTGACTCAAAGAGAGGAAAAGAGAGTGCAGCTGGGAGTGATGTTTTGAAGAGGAGCAAGCTTGCTAGAGAGGAACGTCCTGGGAGAAAGCCGTTTTGAGGCCGGAGCTTTGGAGCAGATGCCAGCTGCCTTCCTAGCTAACAGAGGTTTTCCGGAGGCCATTGGCCATCCTCCGGTGAGGGTACCCGATTGCTGATGTGTTACCTTGGACGCTTTGTGGCCTTAAGACTGTAACTGTGTAGCAGAATAAACCCCCGTTTTATAAAAGCCTATCCATCTCTGGTGTTTTGCATTCTGCAGCATTAGCAAACTAAGACATAGGACAAGTCAAAAGACCCACCAGAAGGAAGGCAGGATGCCGTGTAACCCGTTACTCCTCCTTCCAGCTCCAAAGGGAGACTGACTTCAAACACACACAAAACAGGGAAGGGGACACCAAAGGTGATCCAGAGAGATGGGAAAGTGTAAGAGACAAATGCAAAACACAACTCATCCAAATACTGCTCTTGGGTTCTGATTACCTGCCTAAAACCTGCCTGTATGAAACTGAAATTGGGCTGCCTTACTGTTCATAAATAGTCAAAATGATCATGGTACTTTAAAAAAAAAAAAAAAAGGCAATCAGTTGCTTTGGTTTACATAAAGTACATTCAGTATTGAATTTTTTCACATTTGTGTATGTGCAACATGGAGATATAATTCAGACACGCTATCCCCAATCCTAAATCTGAGGGAAGGTGGTTCTTTTCCACTCCAGCTGATGCACTTGAGATGAGTTACAGAGTGAGGTAACAGCACTAATGAATGGAAAAAAGAAAACAGAATGTTGACAAGCAAATATGTAATGCCAGTTGTTTATTTTATTTTTTTCTTTTCAAGTAAAAGTGTTAGTATCCCTTTGGTGGGAAACTGAAAAACAAAAGCTTCTAGCATGGATTTTTACCCATTATCTAAAAACTTAACTGCTAACCCCTGCAGGCACTGGAGCTTTGCCACAGCCCTAAAACCAACGCCCTCAGGACATGGATGCTTGATTTGGTTGAAGTATTTACACAAGTTTATGCTGAATATTCAAGAGCGCAAACCCCTGGGCATCTGTAGCAGAACCACCAAATCCTAACAGATTGTATTACAGCTGGCTCCAATGCATGGCCCTTGGCATATGGATGGCCAGAACTTACATAAATCAATAAAATTTGTAAGATTTTTACATTCTTATTTTGCATGTTAGTAAACGTCACAGGGAGAAACCAGGGCTCACTGTCCCCCGAGAAGCAGTGAGTGCATGTACCATGGTTCTACCCTGTTTACAATTACATGAAGAAATCCTCTGTTGCTGACTAAGGTATTTATACCCACAACTCATACTCTTCCACTGTTCAACAGAAAACAGGAACAAGAAGAGGCATTACCCTTTTCCATACTACATGTCAGCCTGGGGCTTTTGTCAAAGACAGAACCCTCTTTTATCCAATTCTTTGTATCCCCTAAACTTAACCTTATTCAACTTCCTCTAAGCTTCCTCCAGCCTTTTCAAACCCCTTCTCCAATTTATAGTGATCACTTTGAACTCTGATAAGCCCCAGGGTTTGAGTTTCCTAGTCCCACTCTTAACTGATAGACCCCTAAAACTTCATGAGCAGAGTTTGGTCATTATTTTAAAAAAATAATAAATGATACCTCTCAATAACTGACCCTTTCCAGGTCACCCACAAGCCTGCTTGCCAGTCCTCTTGGTTTTGATTTATTTTTCTACTCAGTCCTAAGATGGTCCCCAATTGTCTATGAGATATGATCCCGTAAGTCCAAACTTCACGGAACATTCACTTTTGACAAATATTCCTGCTACTGTAAAACATCCTCTCTTTGAATGAGAAAAAAAGAATGTTTAATAAGTGCCAAGTGTGGAGGCTAAATAATGTCACGTGTAGGAGGAGGTAGGAAGGAAGGAAGGAAAGGAGGGAGGGAGGAGGGAGGGGGCTGAGATGGTCTCCAGCACACAGTCATCAGTTCATTCTTTGTATTACTAGGTACTGAAGAGAGATTTAAATGGCCCTGGTTTAAACCCCAACTCTCAATGATAGTCACTCTTTTCTAATAAATATGTCTCCCAATTTTTAGGATTATTGATTGAAATATTAATATTTAACTAACCGATTCAATGATTTTATGCTACTAATTTACACATTTTGCTAGACTTTGCTAATAGCACCTGACCATATCTAAATGGTAGTTTCATGTTAACCCAACCCTGGCACCTAGTAGTCAAGGGGGTTATCTCTCCATATACTTAAGAGCTAGACCCCCCTGGCTCCTTACATGCCGTTAAGTACCAAAGCCTTCACTGAGACAGTGAGCTGTCAACCAGAAATGCCCATGCCCTCCTCACTCATGATGAACTCTAACTCCTCCTTCAAAGCCCAGTTCACATGTCACTGCCTCTGTGAAGCTCTCTAAGATTTCATTTGTCCATCTTCTAGATATTTAGATCCCAGGGGGATTGTACAACAATTTAATTCTCCCTATTTAATAGTCTCCATAAATTTTTGGAAGAAAGTCTAGCATTTTCTTTCCCTTTTTTTAAAACACCTTTTTGAAGCATAATTAACCTAACATCTGTTTTAATTTGCCAGCCTCCCACATTTTTGCACACAGTAGGTGCTCAATAAATATTTTGGTCTTTAATTTAATGTAATTGAAGTTATGTATTTAATCATCAAATTGTTATTTAAAAAAATACTTCAGGAAGGATATTTTTGACTGGGTTTAATATTTTGAGACAGGTTAGGTATTTTTTTTTTTTTTTTTTAAGTGAAATCAGGAAAGGGAAAATTTTCTTGGGAACAGGCAAGGGAAAAGAGGGATTTGCTATATTTTATAGAATTACAATTTAAGTGTTGGAAAGGTCCTTAGAGATAATGACCTAATTTTGTTTCCTCATAAATCTGAAATTTTAGGTATTTTATGGATTTCTACTTTGTTTCATAACGGCTGATATTACGGTGGGAGTTGTAGAGTTATTTTAATTACAAACCCACCATCCAGATACTATTTTAAAAGCCATTTTCTTTCCTGACCCTAGCCAAGTTTCAGATCTTTTAAACTAGAAATTACAAGTATGAGGAATGTAACCAATACTCAAAATGCTAGAAAGAATAGGATAGATTTGCAAGTCTGGATAAAAGGTACTTACTCTGTGCCGCTTTCAACCATCTGGGTGAGGAGAGAGATGCCGTCTAGATTTATAAACTCCTGGGCAAATGTGACGTCCCGGGAGAGGCTGGCCAGGTCTTTCAGGGCCTCCAGTTTGGAGTCCATACTCGAAGACTGGATTTTTTCATGGAGATGCTTGGCATTTTGAGCCTTACCAGGGACAAAAGCAAAGAGAAGGGTGTTCACAAATGAAAGCACAAAGGACAAAAACATGAATGTTTCATTGAGAAACTAAGAAATAAGGGCCAAGATGCAAGACTATAGGAATACTATCCAGTGTGCACGTCAATGGTGGGTTACCCACACTCTGACTTCACCTTCATTGCAACATCCGTTAATTTCATAGGATGAATCAGTTGCATTCCATTGATAGGGCCATGGTACTATTTCAAGGAAGGCAAGACCAAGGTCAAATGAAGAGTAAAGCCCCAGAAACTCAACAGTGTGTGGCAAAGAGGAGGTAGCAATGGGGAGAATGTGAATGTTTACTTTTAAAGTGGAATTACTATCTAGATGCCATGAAAACCTATTTGCTTAGTTAAGCAATTATTCAAATTTATACAGCATGCTCACCCATTCAGTCAATACTCTGAGTAATAACTGCCTACATGTAATGTGTGAAAGCTTCACTAGACACCCAAAGAAACTTTCTGTGTTACTGAGTATCTTCTAGCATTACACAACGATGCTTGTAAAATTCAAATTTCTATAAGATGCATTGGCTACTGGGTGTATATCAAACCAGATAATTGGGAAACCACTTTAACAGCTACGCCTTGAGTTAGGTTCTCCTTTTTAAGGCATTTGCACTTGGCTTCTACGTGCAGGACAGAGAGGAATGGAAATATATTGCAGGAGCTGAACTTCTGGATAACAATTTGTAATCTATATGTCTCACTCACCCAGTAAAAGTTTTCATCTCCACCTTTCAGTTGAGACAGGAAGCAAAAAAAAATGAAATATTAAATTTTTCTGCCTGTGTTTCTGCTTAATGGAAAAACTATCAGAACATCTGTTGTAGTTATTATTTAACTCAATATGCAATGGTTGAAGCACTCTGCTTTCTTCCTATTCTTGTTTTCAGTTGCTTTTTCTTATATTTCTCATATATTTCTCATCTATTTTGGAGGAAGGGTAAGATGCGGCATTTTGATTTCAATAGTTAGGTATCTCACCAAAACAGAAACTAAGGAATTGCATGGGTGATTAAGCCTATTGGAGGAGCGCAATCTGAACTAGAACAGGGTTAAGATTACAGAGTGGAGCCAGGGAATCACACAGGTAACCCAGCCAGAGTTCCCTCCCTCCCTTCCTCCCCCCCTCCCCCTTCTCCGTCCTACTGAAGCAGCCCAGAGGAGAGAATGGTGCATTGACAGGGTATTGGATACAATCTTCAGGGACCAGGGCAAGGATGAAACCCAGGCCCCCATTGTTTGGTCACTGATTTCCTGGAGTCTCCCATTTAATTAAAACCCAAACAGGCACTTTGTATCAGAAATTAGGAAAGAGAAAGGAAGAGAACAAGGAAGAAGGAGAAGAACTAGAACCCACCCCCAACTCCGACTTGTTCATTGATTCCCATGTATCTGACTAATCACTCAAACATGAAATGTCCGTGTTTAAAAAAGGCACGTGGAGAGCTGAGTGATAATCTTTTAAAATTGTTCAAAAACATACTACTCTCCAAAATCGTCAAACGGATATGCAACAGTACATAATATTTAACCCAAGTCAATCACTCTGAAAAACTTGAGAACACATTTTTCTCCAAGTAGGAAGTTTGAATTTACCATATTATGATAATAATGAGTAGTCAAAAATAATTCCATGGTCATTATTAATGCTAATTAACAATGTTTGGTGATGTTCATACTAGTAATAAAAACAGCTAACAGTTGCCTAGCACCATTCTAAATACCTTCAGGAAGTAATTCATTTAATCTTCACATTAGTCCTATCAGGTAGGTACTGAAACCACCTTCCACTGAAGTGACCTCTCCCGTACTGGTTTGAAAAATTTTCATTTCTTTTGTTTGAGCTCCCACCCCCTCATGTTTATTCAGAAGAAACTTCCTTCACTGCCAGAAAAGTTACTGCTTCCTTTCCCTTTGCAGCACCTGCTAAGGCCAGTTCTAGCCAGTTCAAGCCACTGGAGCATGAGCAGTGTACCGATTTGTATATATTATGTCCCCCAAAAAACCATGTTCTTTGATGCAATCTTGTGGGGGCAGATGTATTAGTGTTGATTAGGTTGGAACCTTTGGATTAGGCTGTTTCCATGGAGATGTGCCCCACCCAACTGTAGGTGATAACTCTGATTAGATAATTTCCATGGAGGCGTGGCCCCACCCATTCAGTGTGGGCCTTGATTAGTTTACTAGAGCCTTATATAAGAGCTCAGACAGAAGGAGCTTGCTGCTGCAACTTAGAGAGACATTTTGAAGATGTTCATTGAAAGCAGAGTTTTGCTGATGCTTTGGAGGTACTAGCCCAGAGTCTGCCCCAAGATGCTGACACAGAGACATTTTGGAGAACACCATTTTGAAACACAACCTGGGAACAAGCAGACACCAGCCACATGACTTCCCAGCTAACAGAGGCTTTCTGGATGCCAATGGTCTTTCTCCAGTGAAGGTACTCTATTCTTGATGCCTTACCTTGGACACTTTATGGCCTTAAGACTGTAACTGTGTAGCCAAATAAACCCCCTTTATAAAAGCCAATCCATTTCTGATTTTGCATTCTGGCAGCATTAGCAAACTGGAACAAGCAGTCAGGAGAAGCCCTGACCTAAAGTCACCTTTGCCTAATTATAATAGTAAAAATCACTCCCACTGATCATGCTAAGCTGCCATTTTTGAACATGCAATGCATGAAGTAGCATGATTTGGAACTGAGCATGACCCACTTTAGCCTACCCCCTTACCCATGTCAACTAACTCCATCCTTAGCCACTCCCTTAAGCCTGCCTTCCCCAGAGAGTATAAAATCCCAGCTCCCATTTGCTCAGGGAGACTCATCTGAGGCTTGTCTCTGGTCTCCTTGCTGGTTGACTACACAATAAATCCTCTCTCCTTTTGAAATCCTGGTGTGTCAGCATGGAGTTCTGAGCACACTGGGCAAATGAGCCCATTTGGGTGGCAACAGTATCTTTATCATCTTCATTTTTTACAAAGGAAACAGAAGTGTAGAGAAGTTAAGTAACATGCACCAGGTGACAAACTTGAGAGTGCTGGAGCTGACATCCAACCTGGGAAGTTGGAACCTAGAGAACTTGTGCTAAAGCAGTGCATCTCAAATATATGTCTGCATCAGAATTACCTAGACTTCATAAACCACAGGTCCTTGGCTCCCACCCACAGAGATTCCCACAGGCCAGGGATGGAGCCCTGAAATTGTATGTTTAGCCAGCTCCCAGGTGCTGCTGATGCTGTTGGTCCAGAATCTCAGGCTGAGAACCACTGCTCTAAGACGCTAAAGATATGGCATCTCCCAAGGGTGATGGAATGAACAGCCCAACTCCACCCAGCAAGGCTGGCTCTGATTCTCTGTCTTCCAATTACTGTCTCGTCTTCTCCAGCTATGGCCTAGTGAGCCCTTTGCCTCACTAATTATACCAAAAGTCAAAGCTTCTTTCCCTTGTACACTTTTTCAGGAGGAACCTTTCTAAGAAAATAAAGAAAATGAATGCCAATAATTGTGAAAACTAGGTATATGGGAGTTATTATACCATTTTTTTCTACTTTTGTATGTGCTTAAAATTTTACCTAATTAAAAGTTTAAAAATATATAAATGAATTATATATATATATACATATTTTAAAGTGAAGAGAGAGAAGAGACACTTGAAAAGAAGAGACACTTGAAAAGGACAAATGTCCCAAGGAGAGAAGTCATGCTGAAACCCAAGACTGTGAGTGGGATGCTGCTATGGAAACTAAAATCATTTTATGGAGACCATCTCATATTAGCATATCAAAGCATCAGCCTGGAGTCACAGGCAAGCGTTCCTTCCAAGAGCAGTGATAAAGGTTCCTCCAAACTGTGCCAAGCTGCACCATTCAAAGATGCTGCCATGGGCTGAAAAGTTCCTGTGGCATCATCATCCACTTTTCTCCTGCATCCCATCCAGCGCCTGAAAATGACGTGTCCTCTTCTCATGTTGCTGTTCTTATCATTCAGGGCAAACCTTACTCCTTACCCTTGGTGCTATCCTCTAAGGACTCAACCCCTCAAAAAAGGTGGAGTTCCCATGATGTTTGCTTCTGAGTAAATTTTACTATTTCTGTCAAGCAGACTACTGTGACAAGCAGGTGGGAGATGGTGAAATGCTCATGGAACTAAGAGTGAGACCCAGGGGCTACTTCCAGCTCTGTGACTATTAAGTTCTGTGGCCTTGACACACTTCACTTAGCCCCTGTTGGTCTTGAAACCTGCCACTTACCAACCCCTTTTTCCACTGAAATAGCCCCTCCTCTACTGGTTTGAAAAAGTTTACATTTGTTTTGTTTGAGCTCCCACCTCCTCATGTTTATTCAGAAGCAGCTTGCTTCGCTGCAAGAAAAATTACTGTTTCCCTTTGCAGCACCTGCTAAGGAGAGCTCTGACCAGTTTGAGCCATTAAACATGCCAAGCCTCCATTTTAAGACCAAGCTTGATTTGCAACCAAGCATGCTCTGCTAAACCCCACCCCTTAGCCTGCCTTCTCCAAATGGATTCACCCACATCATCTCACCCCACCCTCAGCTACTCCCTTTAACCCACCTTCCCCAGACAGTATAAAACCCCAGACTCCATGTTGTTTGGGAAGACTGATCCAAGGCTTTTCTTCTGGTCTCCTTGCTGGTGGACTAGGCAATAAACCCTTTCTCGTCTCTAAATCCTGGTGACTCGGAATTGGCTTCTGTGTGCATCGGGCAGATGAGCCCACTTGGGCAGCAGTCTCCTTTTCCTCCTCGATACCCAAGGAGCTGTGAGCAGAGCACACATAAGGTTCCTTCCAAATCCCAGAGTCACAAGGTGCTTCTCAGATCAGCAGGAACCCGCACAGCACAGAGGCTAGCCAGAAATAAGTGCCCCGTGGGTGTCAGGCTCTGGTGCAACCTCCATCAAAATATCATGCGCAATGGGTGGGACATTTTTCATGCAATCTTTTCTCAGTTGGAACAGGTAGAGATATATAAACTTTCTACCTTTTCTAGTATCTAAATCATGTGGCTATAAAACTTTTACTATAAAAATAATGTAGCATTAAAACTTTTATTATTAAAGTTTTAGGTTTCTTCAAACAAAACTTACTTTTTTAGAAGTCAGTTATTGCAAGAGATAACATATAATTTTACTTGGTCTATATTCAGACAAATCTTTACAGTTCTGTTTCTGTGCCATGCCCCTTCATCAATAAAGACAGAATCCTCACTCACTGATTCAGCAAGTACTTTGGAAAGCTTACTCAGAACAAATAAAATAAAATAGAGAACTAACCCCTTTCCTTGACTGAGAGAAAGCCTAGATAAAAGGGCTGAGCGTTTCCAATTAGAAGATGAAATTAAAGACAAGGTGTGCTCTTTTCACCCAGCAAGCAACTGAGTAATTTTAGCAGGATAAATAGGAACTACAAGAACTAAATGAAACAATGGTCTCTAAAGGTCAAATTAACATCAATTCATGCTGACTAAAGTAAGACCAATGCTAAGTCAGACAAAAATATCTCAGCTCATCATGTAGTCACTGAAAAACAAGGATAAAATATATTTTCCAACAAGTGGAAAAGAAGGCATCAGAAGGCAGTTCAGCTAACTACAATAATGCAATCTATTGAGCTCATCACTGTGTTTAGGTTCAAGATGTTATTACGGAACATGTTTAGGAGTTTTTAAGCCTCTCTAATGTAATTTTCAACAAGAAGAATTTGTGGTAGTTACAGTACCCACAATTTAATTTTAGCCAGATGCTTTTCCCAATGTTTCATTTATTTTTAGCCAACCACATGGCTTCAGTGAAAACTGAAAATGATAGTTAGACACAGTTTTCATCACATATGCAGCGTGAAAATAGTAACACTTGGTATATTTTGTGCAGATTATTTTTTAGGAAAGTATTAAAGTGCTTTAGTGCATAGTTTAAATATGCTAACGTTACTACCCACAATATCTACAAGCATGTCACAAGGCTGGAGATAAGCAACACAGGCAGCTACAGGGGTCTAAATATACTGTAGCATCTTGTTTAGCTACCTTTATTTAAATGACTAGAAAGTGTTTTATCTAGAATCTGCTGTTTCTGAAACAGTATAAGTGGTAAACATTTCTTAAATTGCATTTTTATGAATTGGCATAATAACTGACCAAAGCTAGAAAATGTCCTCTCTCCCTCTCTCTGTCTCTCTCTCTCTTTCTTTCTCTCTCTCTCTCTCTCTCTCTCTCTCTCACACACACACACACACACACACACACACACACACACATTGACACAGTCTCTGACTTTATAAGGAAGTGATATGCTTTCTTTGGTTTTCTTTGCTTTGTTGTCTGAATTGATTTGGATGGCATTAGGTGAATGTGTGAGCAAATGGGTAAAGCCAAAACCAGTATAGCTGCGTTATCCCATCTCTAACGTAAGAATTGTTTGAAATGATGAACAAAGTCTAATCTTATAGGTTTCACAATCAATTTATCTGCTTTTACCATGGAAACAAGTCTTCCTTTCCTGTAATCGGAAACACAAGGAGGGGCATTCTTGCTAATCCACAATCTGCATGCAAGGATATTCCAGAGACCTTTTATTTTCCCCCAAAGTCACCCTCAAAAATTAATATCCCATAATCAAATACAGTAGAACTGGAGGGCAAAGAGTTTGTTAGAGAACTATAAACCAACACCAACTTACTGGAGATGTGGTTAATCGAAGGATAGTGCCATTTTTTATTTCATTGCGATTCTGGAAAAGAAAAAAACAAGCCTTTGTAAGTCAACAAGTAGAAAGTTAGTGAAGAAGAGAACAATGGAAACTATAATCTAGGAGAGACTCTTTATAATGAGCATTCTTATTATTCAGTTTATTCTCACTTGAGTAGTTTTCAATTATTTGTATAAGGAATTTTAAACTGGGTCCCAGATGAGGTGACTTTATATCAAGTCACAGACAACATTCAGCACAGAGGAAATGAAGATTAACTCAAAGACTAGGCATGTGAGCCCAAGAATAACAAAGAAAAATCATTTTTAAAGGTTGTTAAGGGCATATGGCCCAGCAATTCCACTCCTGCATATATACCCAAAAGAATTGTCAACAGGTGTTCAAACAAAAACTCATAGCAGCACTATTCGTAATAGCCAAAAAGTGGAAAGAACCCAAATGTTCATCAACTGATGAATGGATAAATAAAATATGGCAGATCCATATTATTCAGCCATAAAAGGGAATGAAGTCCTGATACATGCAGCAACATGGACGAAACTTGAAAACATTATGCCAAGTGAAAGGAACCTGACATAAAGGCCACAGACTGTATAATTCCATTTATATGAAATGTCCAGAATAGGCAAATCCATAAGACAGGGAGTAGACCAACAATTTCCAGGGGGTTTCTTTTAGGGATAATGAAAATGTTCTAAAGTTGATTGTAGTGATGGTTGCACAACTCTGTAAACAGACACTGAATTGAACACTTTGATAGGATGAATTTTATAGTATGTGAATTATATCTCAATATAGCCATTTTTTTTAAAAGATTGTTAAGGCATTTGGTTTCTTAGCATGAATAAGCAGATCTCCTATCCATGTGACTCCATTTGGCAAGTCTATTTGAGGTGACTGTCACTGGAGGAAGAATTTCACTGGCAGTTTTATTTTCTGCCACCAGAGAATGCACTGGGCTCAGCTTCTGAGAGTCACCATGGCATCACCCCCGCACACACCTGGAAGCACTAACGCCAGGAGGCTAAAAAACATGTCTTGAAGATCCTCTTCTGCATCACTTAAGACAAGAGACAAGCCACAAGCTTTAATTCACTCAGGATACAAGTATAACAAGGTAATGGGAAAATTTCTCAGGATGAGATGCCAAAGATACAACGAATGCTTGCTCCCGGGGCCAATTCCAATTACATACTGGAAAACTAATTGTGTAAAAGAACTTACCTGAAAAGGGCCCATGCTCCCTTCCCGCAGAAAACCAAATCTGAATGTGCTGGTTTGAATGTATTATGCCCACCAAAACACCATTATCTTTGATGCAATCTTGTGTGGGCAGACATATTAGTGTTGATTAGATTGTAATTCTTTAATTGAGTGTTTCCAAGGAGATGCGACCCACCCAACTGTGGGTGATAACTCTAATTAGATAATTTCCATGGAGGGGTGGCCCACCCATTCAGCACAGAAACTTGATTAGTTTACTAGCGCCCTATATAAGCTCAGACAGAAGGACCGAGCTTGCTGCAGCCAAGAGCGACACTTTGAAGAACACACACTTTAAAGAACGCACAGGAGCTGAGAGAGGAGCTGCATTTTACAGAGACATTTTGGAGACAGCCTTTGAAAGGAGTCTTTTGCTCCTGAGAAGCTAAGAGAGGACAAAACACTCACTCCAAGAGCAACGCTTTGGAGAATGCCATTTTGAAATGCAACCTGGGAGCAAGCAGACACCAGCCATGTGCCTTTCCAGCTAACAGGTTTTCTGGATGCCAATGTCCTTTCTCCAGTGAAGGTACTCTATTGTTGATGCCTTACCTTGGACACTTTATGGACTTAAGACTGTAACTTTGTAACCAAATAAACCCCCTTTATAAAAGCCAGTCCAACTCTGGTATTTTGCAAAAGCGCAGCATTAGCAAACTGGAACACTGAACATTTTACAGAGTGCAGGCAGACCTGAAAGCCTCCCTGGGAGGCCAAAGCATTTCCAAACCAACCAAGAGCACCCCCAGAGCATGGGCCACTTGTTGAGAGAGAGAGCTCCTCATTACTGGAAGTGAGCAAGTTAGGGCTGGATAGCCACTCAGCAGACAGGTTCAGAAATGAGACGGCAAAATGAATTTACACCATCTAAAACATCTCTGTTCAACTTCATTTCTATGAGATGCTATGACTGTATAAAAACTGAGGAGGAAGATAGCAAAGAGAAATTACAGAGGCCTAAGGAAACTGAGGACATAGCACATCACTTCCCTAACCAGGTCCTAAACAAATTGAGAAAAAAAATGGATTTAGAAGATGGAGAACCAAACTACCCATTTTATGAGTGATTATGGAGAACAAGGCTCAGTGTGAGAACCAGAGGACATGTTAACTGAACCTGCAGACAGGGGAGACCTACCCAGATTAAGACCTGAGGCAGGTTCCTTCCCAAGAGGCAAAAGAGGCCCAGTCTACTTTTCCCAAATTTTCTAATCAAGTAGGCAAGGAGACCCTGGGAATACCAAGAGGCCAGGAGGGTTTAGAGATAATTTCTCCTCATGGAAATCCAGTGTTGGCATGAGGCATTCCTAAAAATAGTAATATACTAACATTTCTTGAAAGGCTTTGGACTAAGTCTTTTGTGATATTTTTAATGCTTGTTGAACCATCATAATAACTCTATGCCTATTTTAAAGCTAAGAAACTAAAGTCACTGAGAGGAGAAATTATTTGCCCAGTTTCATGGGGGATGGAAAGAGGAGACAGGAACCCAAGCAATCTGACACCAGAGGCCGGAAAAGGTGAGATGGTCCAGGTCCCACATTTCTCCTTAGAGGGACTAGCTCATCACTTGGTCAACAAACACAAGAGCAAAGGAGTAAAAGTGGTGTTTAAAAGGTTCTGCAGATCCCTAGGGGTTCCACAGTGATGCCCAGGTATGACTGGGATGAAATTAGCAGTTGGCCTCCACGCCCCCACGCTGGCTCCTGCAGTGCACGTGTACCATGAAGGAGACGTGGGTACAGGGGAAGAGTACACGTGGCCAGGCAGTAGGAGGAGGGAGGAAAGAGGGTGTTCATCAAAGGCCTTGAGTGGATGTAACATTCAAGAAGGCCCTCTCAGCCCAAGAAGGATTTCCCAGGAGACAGGAGGAAGCAACACATCTCAAAGCTCTGAGGATAAAAGTACATGACATCCTCATGGAAAAGTTCCGTGAGGTCAGTTAGAACCTAGAAGGCACAAAGAATGGGAAGAAGGACACTGGAAAAGCAGACTGACCTTTAGCCATTTAAAAAGAGGGAGGGACAGGAGTACATGGGGTGAGACTGCGGCTCTGAGTTGGCTGTTAGTAAATGTGTTCTCTCTGGAGCAGCCAGTTTGACAATATGGCAGCCATACCTGTAATTAATGCCTCCGCTTCAAACATAATGAGAATCACTAGGCTCGTGCTTTGGGAACAAGAGTCCTGTGGCCTGCTTCATTAGAAAGGAGTCAAGAAAGGAGGGTTGAGAACAGAAACCATCTACACCGCCCCGTCCCCCAGCTTGGATTTGCATTAGCATGACTTTGTTCTTTCCCTTTGTCTTCATTAGAATGACTTTAACCTTCCAAGAGTCCCCTGCAAAGCCAAATGGTTTGATTGCTCATGACAGGAACTTCCTTAAAGACCCAGCAACTGTTTAATGGAGAACATTTCAGTTTTCACCCTGAGATTCTTTGAATTCCTCCTGGATATTCTCTGCCATTTCCACAGTCCTGGACTATTGTATTGTTACCCATACACACTTTGAAAGATCCACCTTCAATCAAACTTCCAATTCTCAGTAAATTCCATCCTTACCTTCTGTGATGGTCTTCTTCATGTGTCAACCTGGCTAGGCTACACCCCCCAGTTACTCAATCAAACACTACTGCAGGGTTGCTGAGAATGTATCTTATTAGATAGGATTCAAGTCCATGCCAGATAATCTGGATGGGCCTGATTCAATCAGTTTAAGGGCCTTAAAAGCAGAGCTGAAACATCCTTGAAGAGCAAAAACTTTCACCTGTGGACAGCAGTTTTAGCCTGTGTCCCTGAGTTTTCAGTCTGCCCTTCCTGTAGGCCTGCCCTACGCAGATTTCAAATTTAAGTAGTCAACCTTATAATCTCGTAAACCAATTCCTTGCAATAAAAATCTTAATATACATTCCCTACTGGTTCTGATTCTCTGGTTGAAGCCTGACTAGTCCACCTTGTTCCCTCCCTGACACTGCCAAAGCTGTGAGAGCTGGTGTTTCTCCACTACCCCAGGAAGCAATAAACTTGGCTTTGTCTTGACAACAAGTTGGGGAGCTCGCTTTGGACAGGGCCAATCCAGGCAGGATTCATCTGAGGCAGGCTCACCTTCCCCAAGCTGGTCAGTGAACACCACTGAATGACATAGAAACATGTGTCAGGCAGGAAAGAAAATACAGGTGAAAGCCCCTCCCCAAATGGGGAGGTTGTTCTTCAAAGAGGAAGAACTCACGTTGCCAAGAAACTGTGACACGCGTCTCTCTGGGAACCCAGTCTTTACTTCTCCATTTATTATAGGATCTTCAGACCACTTGTTTCAGGACCTCCATGAGTACATATTAAAACACAGATTTCTAGGGCTCCACTCCCTGGTCACCGGATCCAGAGTCTGAGATGCTGCATTTTCACTACGATCCCAAGTAATGCTGATGCACAATCAAGTTTGGGAACCATTGCCGTCTAATTCCTAAGACCAGCCAACACATTTGGAGTAAGAAGCCTGAATTTCAAGGTATTAAGACTAATATATTCTGAGTCTAAGGCAAACAAGATTCATGCCAGCCCCTGAAAATGAAGAGGAGAAAAGAAGCAGAAAGAATATTTCTGCAGAGAAATATCCCAAGAGCACACAATGTACAAGAAGAATGACAAGTGGCCCAGTGAAAGCCAGCTAAAGCCCCACAGTCATATTTACTCATACCACACAGTTCCAGACTGTACTAGCTGCCGACATTCACAGGCTTCTCGATAGGATGTCTTTGTGTTTCCTTACAGAACTAGCTCGTGGACTCAGACTCTGTGTGCACTGGATAATAAGATTCAGCAGGAAAAAAAATGTCACTGTTGTCCCATTTTTCTCCCTGATATTTGTTTTTCTCAATATGCCAACTTTCCACCTCACCAGACAAATGAAGAATTATTCCCTGGTCAAAAATCCAAATTCTCCTTCCCTTCCTGTTATTTCACAAGGACACCAGAAAGTCCAGGAGCACTACGGACCCCAGACATCCAGCCCCTAGAGGCAGGCCAGCTCCAGAGCCCGTCCCCCTGGCTGGGCCTCTCCTCTCCTCTCTCCATCTTTGTCCATCTGGGTCTCTCTCCAGATGTGTGGCCTTTACCTTAGAGGCACTATTAAAAAAATAATGTTATTATTCAGATCCATTATTCAGTCATCACAAAGGATGCTTTTGCATGTGGACCTGATCCTTTTTGTCCTTTGTGTGTCCATTTGCTTGATCTTCAAATACTCAAGCTGAATGAAATAACTGGGGGACAGTTTATGATATGCTGGTTGCTAGGTTACAGAGCAGTGTCTCAGGACTACAGATATGGCCTCAGAGGAGGTACATTAGAAGTACCCTAAAATAAAACCTGAACCCCGCATACCCCAGGCAAAAGCCAGGAACAAAAGGTGGAGAGGTTGGGGTGAGGGAGAAGGGTAAGGAAGAAAAGGTGCAAACTGTTCTAAATGTATATTTCCCATAATGACCACTCTGACTTTCCCCAGGGCTGCCTGCCATCAGGGATGATAGCCCCGCCCCCCTTCATGGCTTTAGCTTTTCATCTCCATACATTCATCGAAAGATTTGTAGTTTGACTTCTTTTCCACTCATGCCCCTAACTGGATTCTATTCCCATTTGTTGGTTGTTGTTTCTTTAATTTAATCATTTTAGTTTTCCCAGCATCCAGATATCTTCTACTCAACTCCCAACACAGAAAGAAGAAAGAACAAGGCAGGTATTAAAAGATATCTGGTACCACATTAAAAAAAAAAAAAAAAAAAAAAAAAAAGATAACTGGTAACTACCTATTTGTGGTCTGTAAACACAGAATATGAAGGTGGAAGGCCTGTTCCACCATGAAAGGCTTGCTCTCCTGCTATCTGTAATAAGATCTGGGTCAAAAGGAGCAGAGAGAAGGGGGGCAGACTCTCCCAGGAGCCCAGAGAGTCAAAAGGGATGTGGTGAGCCTGAGAAGAAGAGGGCAAGGAGGCTGTCTGTCCCCTCCACATTTTAATCCACTTACAGAAGACAGCGATAAAGAACAATATGCTTTTCTGGGTAAGACCATGCTTACTTTCAAGGAGCATTCACTACTAGATGTCCACTACTGCTAAGAAAGAGGCACCCTTTAAAAGAGACCGGGAAGTTGCTTGCTTCCGTAGCCAAATTCCACAAGGCAGGAGTAAGCCTGCACCCACCTGTCGCCTGCCATCCAGTCCCCAGGAACAAATGGTCAGGGTAGAAGCCAATCTATGTCCATGTCCCTCTAAATTTCCTGTGATAAGAATCTACCGACTCCAATTTAAGTTTTCCTAAGTAATGAAAGGTGATTATTCCGAGGTTGCATCTTGTACTCAGCCTTGAAGAAAGGGTAGGCGGTCCCCTTGGGCCAGAGTCTGAGAAAGACACTTCTAGCATTGCAGGCAGGGGGGCTGGGACCAACAGAGGCTTCATGTCAGCATTATGAGGGGTGAGGGCAAGTATTAATCAAATCTCTCTCACTATAGGGAGCTGTGCCAGGATAACCAGTAAGAGGGTGAGGCTGATGGACCCACAGTGGGATGGTGGTCAGGAAAGTACAGTGGAAAGGAAGGAAGGAAACCCCAGATCCAGCCCCAGCCAACTGACTTCCCAGGTGACCTTGGGCTGGTCAACTTGTGTTTCTTCAACAACAGAATGGAGGTAAGGGGCCCAGCTCTAAAGGCTAATTATTTTCTATTTTAGTCTCAACACAATAAACAGACTAAACAAAGAGGAAATATTTAAGGCTTTTGAAAGATTACTGCTATGATGAAGGGGATGTTTTAGGGAAACAAACCTGTCAGCAGCAGTGAATTAGCACGGGAAGAGCATGGAGTTAAGAAGATTAGGGCAAGGTGATGGAGGATTTCAGGAGCACACTATTGTCTCCCATCACTTCAGTACTTGGCACTTTGTAAGTCAGACTGCAAGTGCCAACCACGGAACTACTGGCTCTGAGCATCTCCCATCCTCAAAGATAACAATTCAATAGATGAAGCCGAGATCAGAAAAGCTAGTAAGTACAGGCATACCTCAGAGATACTGTGGGTTCAATTCCAGACCACCACAATAAAGCGAATATCACAGCAAAGCACGTCACACGAGTTTTTATTTCATTGTGCATATAAAAGAATTGTTTATGCTATACTGCAGTCTATTAAGTGTGTAACAGCATATCTTAAGAAAACAATGGACATATTGTAATTTTAAAAATACTTTATTGCTAAAAAATGCCAAGCATCATCTGAGCCTTCAGCAAGTCTTAATCTTTTTGCTGGTGGAGGGTCTTGCCTCGATGTTGATGGCTGCTGACTAATCAGAGTGGTGGGTGCTGAAGGTTGGGGTGGCTGTGGCAATTTCTTAAAATAAGACAACAATTAAATTTGTTGCATTGATTGACTGACTCTTGTTTTCAAGAAAGACTCTCCTGTAACTTATCGTGATGCTGGTTGATAGCATTTTACCCACAGTAGAACTTGTTTCAAAATTGGAATCAATCCTCTAAAAGCCTGTGCTGTTTTATCAGTTAAGTGTATGTAATATTCTAAATCCTCTGTTGTCATTTCAACAGCCTCCACAGCTTCTTCACCGGGAGTAGGTTCCATCTCAAGAAACCACTTTCTTTGTTCATCCGTAAGAAGCAACTTCTCATCCCTTAAAGTTTTATCGTGAAAATGTAGCCATCCAGTCACATCTTCAGGCTATTGCTATTTCCACCACATCTGCAGTTACTTCGTCCACTGAAGTCTCGAACCCCTCAATGTCATCCATGAGACGAGAGTTGGATCGACTTCTTCCAAACTCCTGTTTATGATGATATTTTCATCTCCTCCCAAGTTTCATGAATGTTCGTAATGGCTTCTATAATGCTGAATCATTTCCAGAAGGTTTTCAATTTACTTTGCCCAGATCCCTCAAAAGAATCACTCTCTATGGCAGCTACAGCCTTACGAAATGTAATTCTTAAATAATAAGCTTTGAAAATTGAAATGGCTCCTTGATCCATGGGCAGAATAGACATTGTGTCGACAGGCCTGAAAACAACATTCATCTCATTGTACATCTCTATCAGAGCTCTTGGGTGACCAGGCGCATTGTCAATGAGCAGTAATATTTTGAAAGGAGTCTTTTATTCTGAGCAGTGGGTCTCAACAGTGGGCTTAAAATATTCAGTAAACCATGTTGTAAACAGACGCACTATCATCCAGGCTTTGTTTTTCCATTTATAGAGCACAGGCAGAGTGGGTTCAGCAAAATTCTTAAGGGCCCTAAGATTTTCGGAATGGTAAATGAACATTGGCTTCAACTGAAAGTCACCAGCTACATTAGTCCTTGACAAGGGAGTCAGCCTGTCCTTTGAAGCTTTGAAGCCAGGCATGGACTTCTCTCCAGCTTTGAAAATACTAGATGGCATCTTCTTCCAATAGAAGACTGTTTCACCCACATTGAAAAATCTGTTGTTTCAGTGTAGCCACCTTCATCAAATATCTTAGCTAGGTTTTCTGGATAACTTGCTGCAGCTTCTACATCAGCACTTGCTGCTTCACTTCGTACTTTTATGTTAGGGACATGGCTTTTTTCCTTAAACCTCAAGAACCCATCTCTACTAGTTTTAAACTTTTCTTTTGCAGCATCCTTACCTCTCTCAGCCTTTAAAGAACTGAAGAGAGTTAGGGCTTTGCTCTGGATTAGGCTTTGGCTTAAGGGAATGTTGTAGCTAGTCTGATCTCCTATCCAGACTACTAGAACCTTCTCCATATCAGCAATAAAGCCGTTTCACTCACTTATTTGTGTATTCACTGTAGTAGCACTTTTAATTTCCTTCAAGAACTTTTCCTTTGCTTTCACAACTTGGTTAACTGATGCAAGAGGCCTAGCTTTTGGCCTAGATCAGTTTTGGACATGCAACTCTTCCTTTCACTTGAACAACTTCAAGGCCATTGTAGTGTTATTAATTGCCTAATTCAATATTGTTGTGTCTTAGCAAATAGGGAGGCCTGAGGGGAGGGATGGGGGTACAGCTGGTTGTTGGAGCAGTCGAAGACACTCAACATTGATTAAATTTGCCAAGTTATTTGTGCGTGATTCTTGGAGCCTCAAAACAATTACAATAGTTACATCAAAGATCACTGAAGATCACAGATCACCATAACGTATATAATCATAATGAAAAAGTTTGAAATATTGCAAGAATTACAAAAACCTGACACAGAGACACGAAGTGAGCACATGCTGTTAGAAAAATGGTGCCAATAGACTTGCTCAACTCAAGGTTGCCACAAACCTTCAATTTGTAAAAAATGCAATATCTGCAATGCACAATAAAGGAAAGTGCAATAAAGTGAGGTATGACTATAATAAGTTTTATGATAAAAGTGCATGCATTACTCTCATGCATACCTTGAAGGCAAGTAAATAGGGACCAATTTTTGGTCATTAAGTTTGTAATGCATAACAAAAGCCTTAACATTTCTCAAAATCAAATCCTATAAATTTATCCCTACAGAAATACCAAAGACACAGACAACATACAAAAGAAGATGTCCATTGCAGCATTATATATACCTGAGAATAAAGCTAAGAGCAAATCCAAATATTCCAGTTATTAAGTCATTGTCTCTCAACTTGAAATTCATCTTTCTTGGTCCTGCTTTGTGATCCTGGAGCAGGACCCCGCAAGCATTTCTCCTTTGCCAGGTAGAAAGATTAGACTTCACCAATAGAGGGCACTGTGGCAGAAAGGCACTTCCCTTCCTGATCCGCCATTAGCATTATTCAGTGTGGAAGCCATTACATCATACTCTCCCTAACAGATGCCTCTGCAAAGCAGTTCCACTTGCCCAAGCCTCAGGCCAAAGAGGCTGGACTCAGTTTCTTTACCACAGGCAGGCTGCATGTTCCTGGTGTAGCCATGCCTCTGTTGTAGAGTGTAGGGGTGGCACTGTCCTCTCCTGGTCTTTAGTTCCTAAATTGTCCACTCTTGCACAGACTAGAAGTTACAGCTATTTTTCTGCAACTGCTTCTTCTGGACCCACCAGAGTCCTTTTTACTCCTTCCCTCATTATGAACCAGCTCCTACTAGTTTCCCATTCTTTAAATCAGGTAACTAATAGAAGGTCTTTCCAAATGCCTCCTAATAGGAAGGAAAATGTCAATAAATTATGGTAAAACAGGCTAATGATACACCATATAGCCATTAGAGTGTTGCTATCAAGGAATATTTAATATATAATAATATGAAGACTTGTCACATTGCATTATGAAGTTTAACAAGTAGGTTGCAAAACATTATTGCCGTATGAGTCCAAATTTGTAAAATATAATGCTTGCGTATGCACTGAAAAGATACTGGTGCCCAAGTAGATAAGCATATCAATAATCCTCTTCACTTGCAACATGTAAAAGAAAGAAAGAAAACAGGAAAAATGCCTGATCTTGTGGGTATTTTCCCATCCCAGCTAATGAATGTTGTCTATGTTTCAAGGAGAGAAAGCAGCCTCCCTGGTTGGAGGGACCTATACAAGCTGAGGTGAACCACATCTAATGGACCT
Organism: Choloepus didactylus; assembly: GCF_015220235.1. Lineage (NCBI taxonomy): Eukaryota > Metazoa > Chordata > Mammalia > Pilosa > Megalonychidae > Choloepus > Choloepus didactylus. Next base: position 147,307,661 of record NC_051311.1, read on the forward strand.
TCTCCTGCAGCCTTATTTTCTCATTTATTTAATATAGAGACCTGATGGTCAGCCTCTCCCACTGCCACCAGTTTCAACCCACCTCCCTATCAAATGACATGTGCCAATGTTTAAACCTGGGTTGCAATGGGCAATTTAAAGCCTGTGGTCTCAGAAAGCCACAAACTGCTACAGACAAGAACTGCACTTACAGGAAAGAAGCTTGTACTTGCAAAAAAATAAAAAGGTTTTTAAAAGGCCATTCCAGTGGCACTGACAATGACCACTGAGGCTCCTACTACAGCTAGGAAAACATTGACTCTTTGGCCTCTTCCAGGCAAAATCAATACATATGATGGCCTACAGAGAGGAAATGAGATATAAAGCTTTACAGCAGGAACGATACAGAGCCTGGGTGCTTGGCACAGCACCAGGTATGCAGCAGATGCTTAATAAATACAAGGTAAGTGGAGAAGTGCACGTGCCCATGTCTCTGGGCCTCCCTGCCCTCACTGTTCCGTGAGGATGGTAATACCTACACCACACAGGGTTGTTGATTAAATGAGACTTTGTTCACAAAGTCTCAGTTTAGCATATAACAACAACTTAATACATTATTCATAAAGAAGCAGCAGCTTCGGTACTGGATACCAAAAAGACACGTAAAATCTGCCAAAGAAGTGGGAGAAGAGAATCTCAGGCAAAGGAAATACAAGTCAGATGACTCTGTTCCCCTCCCTAAGACCCTACAGGCAGGGATTCTTTTTTTTTTTTTTTTTTTCCAACCTGGCCTTGGGGGCTTTGGCAGTCTGAGAAAGCCTAAAGATACCTTCTCTGAACAGTGCTTTTAAAAGCATAAAATAAAATACAAAAGTTTACAAAGAAACCAAACAGTTATCAACTAGTGCTTTTAATTATGCCATAGTAATATATATGCTGCTTAATTCATGCAGGTGACAGAAAACTTTTCCCAAAATGAGCCACATAGTAGATATTTCAGGCATCACAGGCCAAAAGATCTCCACTGCAACTGTAATACATAAATGAATGGGTGTGGCTGTGTCCTAATAAAGCTTGATTTACAAAAACAGGTGCCATCCTGGATTTGGCTTGTGGGCTGTAATTTGCCCACCCCTGTCTTAAATAACAAGAGATATTTTAAGTTCTGATAACTACCATAATTTCTAATTAGGTGTAACGCTCATAAATGATATTGTGAGACAGCTGTAATAACAGTAATGAATGGAAATATCGATGATTTCTACTGGTAACAAAAGCAAAGATTCTGTTTATACTGCTGTGTCTTGCTGCCCACATACATGACTGAAGTAATGAAAAAGTCTCATTTTCATAAATTGTAACTCTTCCTGTCCAATTTCCTGGACCCCAGGTTAAAACTTGCTGCTATGGATTTCCATTGTACTTACAAAAAATCTGAATTCCTGCTGTGGTTTAGAAGACTCAGACTGATGTGGCCCCAACCAACCAATACATGCATATCTTAAACCTCCTCCCACCTCCCAACTCCCCATGCTCTTCTCTTTTCGCTCACTAAACACACCAAGTTTTTTCATGCTTCAGGACTTTCGTGCTTGCTCTTCTTTTGTCCTTGCTGTTCTGACTCTTACTCATCCAAGTCTTGGCTCAAATCTCACCTCTTTAGAGAGACATTCCCAGATGCCTTACAGTAATCTTGGCCAAAACCCACAGAGGGACACACAGGCCTTGCAGATGCAGATTGTCCCAGAGCTGCACACAATGACATCAAGGCTCAGAGCCAGACATGAAATTGGGTGACCCACATCCTCATGGCAGAATTACTGCATTGGGGTGTATGTGTGTGTGCATGTGTGTGTGTGTGTGTAAAAGTCTGTTTATGGGCACCCACACGCTTGAGGTAAGAAAGGTCTTAAGCTCCCAATTCTAGAAACCACGCCCACCCCTGCCTGTATCCCTGTTTCATTTTTATCCGGTGATTTGCAAACTTGAACCAAGCCAAGCTGCATTTCTGGCCCATTCCTGAGCCTACGGAATTCTATGCCTGGTCTTAACACACTAAATTAAAATAGCAACATCCACCACATGCTGCCCCAGTAACTTTATCACGCATACCCTGTTTACTTCCTTCATAGCACTTACCACAATCTGAAAATAAATAACTTATTCATCTCTTAAAAATTTCCTGTTGGTCTCCCCACTCACAAGAATGCATGTCCAGGAAAAGTGGGAATCCTCGGGTTGTGTTCATCACTGTTGCACCAGTACCTAGAACAGTGTCTGCTAGGTGAAATGTGTTCAATAAATGCTTCTAAAGTGAATGGAATGGATATTTTAATCATAATACAGACTGGAGCACCAGTCAGAATATGTCTGTGAACTAAAGCTAAATGGTCACTCACGCCTTCAAAGACAGACACATAATCCCTTCCTTCCTCCCACATTGCAAACAAGTCTTAGGCCATCTTTCTTTTTCCTCCCTATTCTATAACCTTTGGTCAATCAATGGATGTTTATTTCATGCACATGTATTATTAAGCTTTTTTTTTTAGGTGAGAATTGAGATACATGGTCTCAGGGTATACCACCAACCCATGTATCCCCAATGAGTCTTGCATGGCAGTGAACCATATTCCACCACTACTGTCCTCCTAAAGCCACAGCACCAGGCAGCCCTAACACCTCAGCACAATTACAGACAGCCCCCGACATCTACAACTGCTGTGCTGTGAGGCCCACAAACAGCCCAAACCATCCCAAGAAATCCATCTGTTCCAGCCCTGAGAGGAAGGGCCCTGGTATGCAAGGAGGCGAGAGAGAGGCCCTGGAAAGCTGGGATCTGGGCTGAGGCCTGGGAGTGAAAGAACCCAATGGCATACATTAAAGAATGGGCTATAACTTGAATCTCACCAGAGGTTCCTTCCTTCTGTATATTTTTTTCCCCTCCTTGCACCAGGAGTGAAATCAGAGCCTAAATCAACTTTTCTGGAGGAGTTAATAGGAATGCTAGGTATAAGAGGAAGGAAGGGATTAAGTAGTCAAAACTTAAAAAGTAATAAAAACTCACACCTCTTTCTCTTTCACTGGAGTACCCATACTACACTCGGACGCTTGGGCCTTATCTCCAGCAGCAGCCTGTCCTGTGGGGGAAGCTAGCCCTACACATGCTGAGTATTAGTAAAATAATGAACAATAAAAAAAATCCCACTATTTCAATTAGAACAGGTCTTTCCTTAAGAGCTGATACAAAGATAATGGCTAGAAAAAAACATTCTTCTATAGAGTTACTCTCTGCCATAAATGTGTCTGTCTAGTCAGAAGAATTAACTAATTAGTACTCAGGGATCTCTACTTGGTGAATTACATGCCTTTTTCACATAAAGTCCCTATAATGAGATTTTTTTTTAACTAATAAAAAGATCTTGCTAAACAAGATGGCATGCCAAGAAACATTAACTGATTTAAAAGTAAAGGCTTTTAGCAAAAGGTGAAGAGTTAGACAAAACTGAGTTCAAGTCCAGGCTGCACAACTCACTAGTTATACAACTATAAACAAGTCACTTAATCTCTCTGACACTTAATTTTTAAAAATATATTTATTTTAAAAGGAGGAAATATGCTGAGAAATAACATCCTAGTTTTTGCAGAAATTAATTAATTTTAGAGTGCCTTGTACCCAGAGAACACTCAGTAAGTGGTGCATAAGAGCTATAAATAATGAAATGCTTACAAACAGGTATCATTTATGATGGATACAGAATTATGAGATGCCTAGGCATAGATTTTACTAAATGTATTTAAGGGAAAGGTTGCAAAGCTTTATTGAAGAACATTAAGGAACATTCCAGCAAATGGAAAGATATATTGTTTTCATGCATAGGATAGCCAATATGCTAAAGAAAGCAATTTTCCCCCCAAATTAGTCCATAAATTCAATTCAATTTAAATCAAAGTCCTAATGGAATTTGACAAGCTGATGCTACAATTCAGGTGGCAGAGTAAAATGCCTTGACTTGGCAGGGCAATTTTGATGATGAAGAAGAAGACAGTGATTCATTTTAGTAGATACCAAGTCTTGTTACTAAGTTGCAATGACCCAAACTGTATGGTAATGAACAAAGTAGTCACAGGGACCCCAACATTCATGAAAACTTGACGCCTGAGAGAGGTGACAATGCAAATCACGGAGGATGAAGGAGAGCAATGGATTGTTCAATAAATGGGGCTAGGACAATTGGCTGTATGCATCAAAAAGATAAAAGTAGATCCCTACCGATGATAACACATATATACACACACTTTCAAAACAGATGAATAACCTATATGAAAATCAAAACTTTCTAAACTTTGAAAGAAAACATGAGATAATATATTTTTAACATATGGATAGAAAAACAACTTCCAAACAAAATACAAAAAGCCCAAATGATAAAGGAAGAAAATGATAAACTGATCAATTAAAATGGTTTACCGACTTCTGTTTGATAATAGATACCATAAAAAAGTTAAAATGCAGCCATGGACTGGATGAAGATATGAAAAAATTCTTCGTGTCCACATCCTATAAATAACTCATAAATTAATGAGAATACCCCCTACGCACACACACTATTGAACAAAAGACTATAGAGTCAGTATGCAAAATAAAAACCTGAATAAACAATAAACAGGAAAATATGCTCAGCCTTAGCAACTAGAGAAATGTAAATTAAAGTTACATTCCATTACACCCCCATCCAAGCAGCTGACATTAACACCCTTACGACCTGAAGCACTGGTAAGGATGTGTGGAACAGGAACTCTCATACCTTGTAGGCGAGAGTATAAACTGATAGAATCACATTGGAAGGCAACTTGGCAATAACTCATAAAGTTGAAGATGGACATACCCTCCAGCCCAGCAGATTTCTACATTTTAATCCACTTTCAAACAGGCTCATGGGAAGACATGTACAGTGATATTCATTACAGTATTATTTGTGACTGTAAAATTGGGGAAACAGGTTAGTTTCTTGTCAGTAGGGAAAAGGATTGATCAACTATGTTTTATTCATGCCATGGAAAGTCATACATAATTCATCTCAAAAATATAACTCTAAGTGAAAAAATTAAATTTTGAAAGGATACATATAGTACGATACCAATAATTTAAATTTTAACATCTATTAACATCTAGATATTTGGGCATATGGGTATCAGTTATATTATTTTCTGTATTTTGTACTTTCCGTTATATTTGAAATAATGCATGATTAAAAATTTTAATTACTATTTAAATGAATTCTGCTTCAACAAAACAATATTACTACTGCAAAGCTTATCTGGCTGAATCAAAAGCAGCGATTGAATTTCTTGCCTCTATGCATTACTTTGTAATGAAAGAACAATTAAAGATAAACATATATTTAAAAACAATGTGCTGACTATAAATTAGCCTTGCACAATCCTGCTCTTCTTTTCTCTGCCAACAGTTACATTCTTAAAACAACCCAAATGCAGTCTTCTTAAAAAGTGCCTATTAGTCAAGCCAGTGGTTTTCAAATAATGGAACCCTTTTGTTCTAGAAAGGGAAACACACACACACACACACACACACACACACACACAGAAAACCTCACATTATGCCCCAGAACCTAAAATAGACAAAGAGGTATTATATTAATATGTTTTATGAGCTTAGGTTTGTAAAATGTGTATTTTATTAAGGTAATCAGCAAGAATAATGAGGCTTTTTACTAACATAAAAATTACTGAATTCTGGTATTATGGATAATCATTACAATAATATAACAAACTTCCACATTCAATCTGGTTTTGTGTTTTTTGTCTTGCTCAGTGTGGAGAATATCCAGATTCATTCCACACTCTATTAGGTTTCTATCACTACATTAAAAATTACCATAAATTTAGCAGCTGAAAACAACACAAATTTATTATCTCCCAGTTTCCATGGGTCAGGAGTCCAGCAAGTTTTGCTGGTCCTCTGGTCAGGATCTCAAAGGGCTGAAATTGGGTGCATCCTCCTTTAGAACTCAGAGTCCTTTTGCAAGTTCATTTAGATTGTTGCAAAATTCATGTCCTTGCAGTTGTATGATGGGATCCCCTTATCCCTGTTTTCCTGCCTGCTGTTGGCCAGGCACTGCTCTCAGCAACCAGAGGTAGCCCTCATGTCCTTGCCATGTGACCTTGTCCACAAGAAGGGAGTTTGCTCCTTCTTTGAGGCCACCAAGAGAGCATCTCTTTAATGATCCACTATGCCAGTCTGGATATATTATATCCTCCACAAAAGCCATGTTCTTTAAGGCAATCTTGTGTGGGCAGACGTGTTAGTGTTGATTAGACTGTAATTCTTTGTTGAGTGTTTCCATGGAGATGTGACCCTTCAACTGTGGGTGAGAACTCTGATTGAATTATTTCCATGGAGGTGTGGCCCTGCCCATTCAGGGTGGGCCTTGATTAGTTGACTGGACTACTTAAGAGAGTTCAAGAGCTGACACAGCTGCTGATGCTGACACTTAGAGATGCTTGGATACATTTGGAGATGCTAGCCCAGAGTTTGCTCCGGAGAAGCTAAGAGAGGAAGCCCAGGTGCTTAGATGCACAGGAGCTGAAAAAGCTAAGAGAGACAAGCCCAGAGACATTTTGGAGAAAGCCATTTTGAAACTAGAACCCAGGAGCAAAGGATCAGCAGATGCCAACCATGTGCCTTCCCAGCTAATGGGTTTTCTGGGCACCATCAACCTCTCTTCAGTGAAGGTATCCTCTTGTTGATGCCTTAGTTTGGAAACTTTTATGGCCCTAGGGCTGTAAATTTGTAACCAAATAAACCCCCTTTATAAAAGCCAATCATTTCTGGTATTTTGCGTAATGGCAGCATTAGCAAACCAGAACATTCACCTCCTTTTTAAAGGGCTCTATCTGATTAGGTCCAGCCTACCGAGGGTAAAACCTCCTTTGATTAACCCCAAAGTCAGCTGATTAGGTACCTTAATTGTATCTGCAAACTTCCTCTTGCCCTATAAAGTAATATAATCCCAGGAGTGATATCCCATCATAGCCACATGTCCCAGCTACGTTCAAGGGGAGGAGAGGGGGTGTTTATACAGGGTGTGGGCACAGGGGATGGGACTCTTGGGGGCTGTCTTAGGTTCCCAGCTACTAAAACGAATACCATAGGGTGGGTTAGCTTAAACTTTGGGAATTTATTGACTCCTGATTTGGGGGCTAGAAGTCCAAAATCCAAGCATCGGCAAGGTGCTGCTTTTTCCCTGAAGACTGTGGCGTTCCGGGGCTGGCTGCCTATGATTCTTGGGTCCTTGGCTTTTCCATCACATGGCAGTGCACACAGCAGCATCTTCTCCTTTCCTTTCTGGTTCCACTGACTTACAGATTCTGCTCCTCCAAGTAGCTTTCTCTGACTCTTATGAATTTCTTCTGCTTATAAAGGACTCCAGTAATCCGGATTAAGACCCACCCTGTTTCAGTTGGCTACACCGTAACTAAAATAATATCTCAAAAGGTCCTATTTACAATGAGTCCACACCCACAGGAATGGGTGAGGATTAAGAACCTGTTTATCTGGGGTTCAAAATTCAACCTACCACAAGGGCCATCTTGGAATTCTGCCAACCACAGACAAGTGCGTAGCTGTCAATGGTAAAGGTTTTAAGAGCTTGCTTTGAAATCTCAGGAGCTGTTCCAGAAGATTGGAAAAGGAGGAATAGGACTTTCTCTTGCAGGTGTGTTTAACTAGCATCTAATCTCAACCCTTGTTCTTAACAAGAAATATTGAAAGTCAGACAGAAAGCACTGAAAACTTGCAGAAACAATTCAAATTAGGTTTTCACCTGTTGTTGGACCATGTATTCATATGATAAAACGTGCTCCCAAGCCAGGAAGCCTGAGCTTCTCTGTCCCTGAGCCCAGCCTCACAGACACAACAGCAGTAAACTTGCTTGGATGATTTTCCTCCAGTGGGTGGATTCAGGCCTGATTTAAAATAAAAATAGTACAACCTTCCCAGACAATAGCACATTTATAAGGAGTGTAAATATATGCACAGGCCCAGGAGGAAATGAAATGCTTCATATTAACATCTGCTCAAGATCAACTTAACCTGGTAGATTCAGTTCATATGTTGTTTGCCGTCGTTGTATTACTATCTATTATTAGAGTTAATGTTGTTTCATTCATGTTCAAATAGTTGGAAATAATATTTTTAAAAGGCACTATAAATCAAATACTTCTGCAATTCCTGAACCACCTCTGAAAGCCACTGCAATGGAACTTTCTTCACAATAATACAAAAGACCTCAGTTCCAGTTTCAAATCTGATACTCGGAAGTGGTGTGGCCTAAAATCCCTAAACCCCCTCTAGGCCCTGAATATTCAATGAGACAACCTGTGGACATCTTGCACCCAAGATGTCCTCCATAAAGGCTGGCTGCATAAGCCTGGGTTACAGTGTGTCTTGAACTCATCGTTCAACTTCTTAAATATTTCGTAAGGAAATAGTTACACAGTAACACAGAGTTAGTTTAAAGAATGAACACTTTAGCATTATTTAAAGAAACAATGCTTTAAAACAGAGAGAGAAAGAAAAATAAAATTTTAAAATCCAAACAAAAAGAACTGATTAAAAAAATTGAGTGGCATTTCTTCAGCCATAAGAAAGGTAGACAAATAAGTGGTAAATAAGACTCACTGTGGGACAACTAGGCACCAAGGCCTTGCATAGAGTTTTGCTGGTGTTATTTCATTTCATCTTTACCACATAATGAAGTAGGCTAAGCATATTAACTAACCTGTTAAAACACCCTATACATTAACTTAAAGTGCAAGTTACGAAACAATATATATACTATGATCTCATTTGCAAAAAGAACTACATGTTCAGACTCAAATACATTTGAAGTGTATATATTAAGATGCCAGTGGTTTTCTATCAGTAGTGGGATTTTGAGTCAGGTGGGAAAATGCTCAGGGGTCTTCTTTTCCTCTCTGTCTCCAAGCGCATATTCTCTTTGTGTAAATTTTTTTTAAAGATAATTTGGATTTTATGTTTGCTTAGGAGCAGTGACTGTTGAAAAAAAGAACGTTTTCAGTAAGTTGCATTAAATTAGTAAAGCAGCACCTCATTATTTTGTTTATATCTAAAAATCTTTATCTAACTACAGTGCTTGCAAGCATAAAGTTACAAGAGAAGGTATCTGAGCTCAGAGGCAGAGAAAGAAAAGTAGATGGACAGAGATAAGGAAGAGGATTTTTTTTAAAAGACGGTTAGTAACCCAATTTATAGGTGATAGTAGGGCAATAGAGGGAGTGGTAGACAAATGAAGTCACAGAAAGAAGGAAAGAAAAAGGTCCAGAAGAGAAAGAAAATGTATGCGTTAGGGAGGCGAGAAAGTATGGGAAAGGAAAAGAAATGCATTTAAAACAAACTAATGGAAGAGGAAGCTATTTCATCCTCTTAATCTCTTAGTGAAATGGAGAGCCATGAAATAAGGTCACAATGAATCACTCTGTAAGTCTTTGTCTTTCTGCCGTTGTTGTAACCCAGGAGAATTGGATGCAGAATGTTCTTCACAGCCCAGGTGAACTTGCCCCATGCTACAACTAGGGACTTGAAAGAACAGCGTTAGCCCACCAGGTCATTTTCAGCTCTTTCTCTTCAGTCTTAGCAGCAAGTACAAGACTATCTTTGAAAAAGGAAGAGTAGTGATTGATTTACATGTGCAGTTGATGGCAACAAAGCACTCGCTTTTATGTTTTAACTTTAATCTTCAGACAGGGTAAAAGGAGGTGAACCAGTTTCCCCCAAAATTGTACTCAAAAGAAGAAGGCATGAATATCAAAGCACCAAATAAAGCCCCTTCTAAACTCCTGTGAATACTTTCTTGGTTTGCACCATTACGGTCCCTTCTCTCTGCTCTAATGAAAGAGAAGCAATTAATCGTTCTTCGCTGTGCTTTCTTGATTAGTGTGGGAATTTGTCAACTTGCAGCTCTACGTTTTAATAATACACACTTTCTTCTATTTATCTATCTGTTTTCTTCCTCTCAGCTTAAAAAGTTGATATCTAATAAAAGTAAAAGACTTTGGATAACTTCCAGAAGATAATAAACAACTTTCCCTGAAAGGGAAGGTGAAGCAATATGGGCGTGGTGGCTTAACAACAAGCCCCAACGTTCTCTGCCACTCCTTCCATGGAGAAGAGGGGTCAATGTCCCCTCGCCTTGAATCTGGGCAGGCTTGTCACTGCTTTTAGCAATAGAATATAGCAGAGGTGGACCTACATAAGCTCTAAGGCTGGGTCATAAAGAACCACGCGGCTTCTGCATGGTTCTCTTGAACACGTGCCCCCTGAAAGTGCTCTCTCAGGACCATCCTACTGAGCCACATGGAAAGGCCACATGGAGGCACTCCAGTTTACCACCCCAGCTGAGCCCAGCCTTTTTGTCTAGCCAGACAAATGCAAGATGAAGCTTCTAAATGACACCAGCCTCCAGCGATTTGAGTCTTCCCAGCGGAGGCCCAGACATGACCCAGCAGAAGCAAGCCATCCCTGCTTTGTCATTTCCAAATCCTTGACCCATACAATCAGTGAATATAATGAAATAGATGTTGTCTTATTACCAAGTTTGGGGTGGTGTGTTATGCTGCAATAGATAACTGGGACATTGGGGAACAGAAATAAATGAGCAGACAATAATTATTACTGTAACTTAACTCTGATCACAGTGCAAAGAGTAGGCAACCTAGTAACCCAGGTTCAGGGGGTTGTCACTGAGTGTCACTGACTGTCACATCCAGAAAACAATTGAAGGCACACTACCTTTCCTGGGTAGAGGCAAGCTGTCCTCCCTCTGCTCTCTCCCCAGCCTTTCTACCTAACTCTCTACCTTTCTTTTATTTCTCCTTTACCTTTTGGTCTTTTTTCCTTCTAACACCTTAAGACTGCCCTTGGGTCCCTGGCTTAATAGGATATTGGGTATGCATTCCTTCATTAAACAAATATTTATTGAGCATTGTGCTAGACCCTGGGATAACAAAGAGGAGAAAATCTGATTTGGTCTTTGATCTTACAGAGTGAAGAATATAATAAAATATTTTTCAAACTGTGGATCATAATCCATTAGTGGCCAAGAAATGAACCTGCTGGATCCTAGCAAACATAAAAAAATAAAACAAAACAAAAGACAATAGGCTAAAAAACAGCTACAACAACAGAAGCACCACAGGTATGAGGGTGAATATTGTTCCATGAAAATTTTATTTCAGCTCTACGTACAAACACACACACCATGTGCATACTATGGCTCCATCTTAAAAGTTTGAGAAACAAAGTTTAATAGCTATTCAGAAGTAAATCAAATTCCTGAAGTATAAAAATCTGAACAAGATTGGGCTTAGAAAACTTGCAATCAAGTTTTAGGCTTTGCAACACATTCTAAGGGTCCCAGAGCCAGTCTCAGAATTTATCATCTCCAGTGATAATGGGTGTTTGTTTTTAATTGATGCCAGTGTTAACTGAAAGGGTGTTGTGTTTTCAGTAAACAAATTCCTGTCTTCAGAGGGAACTCATGTGTGCCTCATTTTGTATCTGAGCACCACACAGTTAAATGTTTCAGAACTTGAGTCAGTCTATTCACTGGCTTAATAGCTGAACCAGAGAACATGGAATTATTATGACCCCTGGCATTTATCTTCGCCTGCAATTTGAGAAGCAGTCATATCTTACCAAACACAAGCTCTGGAGTCCAAGCAAAAAAGTTAGCTGCCTGTGTAATCATCTTGTTATAGCCCCTATCCAACAGTCAGTGGTAAACATTAAATAACATGCCATAAACCCACCAACAGCTGAGTAATTCTGGTGTCAGTCACTGCCCGACTCTTGTGCTCCCTCTCATTTATGTGACTCAAACTGGGACAGTCTTTTTTTCTTTTTCTTCCTCCTGAAATAAATATATACTCTTCCAAGTCCTCACCAGAGGAAAAATACCAAATGATTAAAAATGATAGCTCCCATCCCATTCCCAAACTCTAATTAGAAAATTCTAAACCAACCAAAAATATTTTTAGAGAAGACTTCAGAGGGTCTACTGCTAATTTAGTTTGAGTCACTAAGAGCAAAGGCACCACGATGGAAGGGGGGTGGCCTTGACAGAAAACACAAGGCTGGCCTCATCCCAACGCTGAGGCATGTGCGTGTGTCCAAGTGTGTGTTTTAGTTTTCACAAGGTGGGCATGACAGACTGAGAAAGGGCTGAAAGCCCAAGAGGCACACTTCTCATTCCATCGCGACCAGCATCAGAGGGCCCCGCAGCCCAGGCCTGCTGTGTGGATTTCATCCTGCCCTTAGCTTGGCACTGGCCTTTTGCCTTCAGCTACTGAACTGGGAAAAATCCAATATGTTCCTAAAGTAAACATTAATAATACTAATAGAGGGGAGAGGTGATGTCATCAACATGGTGATATGAACGCTACTGAAAACTCTTCTCCAGACATACGGCAAAAAAAAGGACAAGCCTGAATTGTTTGAAACTCTGGAAGAGGATATAGACTGGAAAAGGACCCTGCCAATGCCGAATTGAAGAAAGAGAAGAAATATCAGTCATCATTTTTTTTTCTTTTTTTCTCTTTTCTTTTATCTCTTCTTCCTCCTTCTTTGTGGAAGAAAGGAAATGTCCCCATATAGGTAGTGGTGGTGAATGCATAACTATGTGATTATACAGGGAACCACTGATTGTTTACTTAGGAGGGAATGTATGGTGTGTGAATAAAGCTAACTATAATGTGCAAACTCTGAGAATTGAGCTGAGAGCATAGGTAATCAGGGGAAGGCTTATGGTAAAGTTTCCTAGATTGTAAGCTCTTACAGCAGTTACATCTATTCCTGAGTTGTAATGGCTATTTCTAAATTATGAGATGCTGAGCTCTTTGCGTATAACCTGCTCAGTCCTTGAAACTTCAGGTGTCTGTGTGCACTTCAGACTCAGAGCCAGAGTCTGGCAGCTATGAATGTCAGCATTATCCCATACAGCAAATGTTAAAGAGTCTGAAAAAAGATCAGACTTCAATTAGAGATAAAAATGAAATGGACGTGATTAGGACTAAGATAAATCAGACAAAAGGATAAATGACAGTATCAACAGGGTTTTAAAACTTCAACGTGTGTGAAACCAAAGAAAGAGATGTTTATTAGGTGCAAAATCTATATTTCTTGGTAGCAGACTATATAATTTAACTTGTATGATCAGTTTGTTCAAACACCGTAATTACATGGAACTTTGAATAGGGAGTGAGATCTTGTTGGTTTGTATAGATTAGTGTGAAACCCCGATACATCCCAGAATAATTTGGGCAGAGAATAAAAATGTATTTGCAAAGCCCCCTTGAGGGATTGGGGGAAAATATGGAAATATCAAACTTCCCCACCTGGGGAATTATTGATATTCTCATAAGCATTGGGAACTACCAATTTAGAAGGACAAGACCTTGATCTTGGGGCTTGCCCTTATGAAGCTTGTTACTGCAAAGGAGAGGCTAAGTCTACTTATAATTGTGCATAAGAGTCACCCCCAGAACCTCTTTTGTTGTTCAGATGTGGCCTTTCTCTCTAAGCCAACTCTACAGGTAAACTCACTGCCCTCCCCCTTACGTGGGACATGACTCCCAGGGGTGTGAAATTCCCTGGCAATGTGGGACATGACTCTCGGGGATGAGCCTTGACCCAGCATCATGTGATTGAGAACATCTTCTTGACCAAAAGGGGGAAGAGAAATGAAACAAGATAAAGTTTCAGTGGCTGAGAGATTTCAAATGGAGTCAGGAAGACATTCTGGAGGTTATTCTTATGCATTATATAGATATCCCTTTTTAGATTTTAGTGTATTGGAATAGCTAGAAGGAATTACCTGAAACTGTTGTACTGCAACCCAGTAGCCTTGATTCTTGAAGAGGACTGTATAACTATGTAGCTTACACTGTGTGACCATGTGACTGTGAAAACCTTGTGGCTCACAGTCCCTTTATACAGTGTATGGACAGATGAGTAGAAAAATGGGAACAAAAAGTAAATGAACAATAGGGAAGGATGCGGGGGTGGGATGTTTTGAGTGTTCTTTTTGATTTTAATTTTTATTCTTATTTTTTGTGTGTGTGGTAATGAAAATGTTCAAAAATTGATTGTGGTGATGGATGCACAACTGTATAATGGTTCTGTGAACAACTGATTGTACACTGTGGATGACTGCATGGTTTGTGAATATATCTCAACAAAATTCAATTTTAAATAATAATAATAATCTTTTAGGTTACTGACTTGGAAAAAATTAAAATGTGGGGTCTGGAGGGTGACCATAAAACACTTCTGGTGCACATGCTGTCAGCACACACGAGATGACATATTTCCAAGCATTATCCTTTTCACCAAAATTCTTGCTCCATCCTCTGCTCTTAGTGGCTTGCTCTCACTGTATGTACCTAGAGTTCTGACTGCAAACAATTGTATTCATTGTGCATTGGTTATTGGAAAATGTGTTACCACAGAGGCGTGTGATCATCTTAAACCTTCTTTCCATCTAATGAAAAAAATGGATTGGGGAGGAAAGTGGAGGGAATATGAACAAGGTTTCTAAGTCATGCCACATGTTTTCCTTTATGGGAATTTTACAGTAGGTATTTAAGCCAAGAATTTTTTCTGCTCCTGTGTGACACTGCTCCCCACCAGCTGACTATCTGATATAAAGAGCTGAGGATGGGTGAGACACACAGACAGTAATGGATCCTGCTCCAGGGTGGAATAAAGTAAAACTCACTTTCTCAGAATTGAAGAATCACATAATTTGGGGTAAATTGCCTCTTACCCACGAACCCTTAGATTTTTGGAAGTTATCATTTGCTCCAAGAGAATTAAAATAACACTATTGAATTTGAAATTGTATTACTGTCTGATGACCTGCATAACTTATTTGTATATTAGAAGGTGCTAGAGGATCCTATTATTTCTTTCCCACCCTCCTCACTGTTGCTGTGCACTAGAGATAAAATCCTACAGCTGATCAAATTCTCATAATAGAAATAGGGCCTCTATTCCAAATGGAGAGTACTTAAATCCATGGGGCTGGGTTTAAATATAATTTTATGAAATCTCATGAATCTTTAAAAAAGTTTTGGTCAACATCCAGCATAGCATAGACATTATATATATATGTGTGCATGCATGTATTTATTTTGGAAAAGATCATTAGTCAGTTGTGGGGAACTGAAAGCCAAGTGAAACTTTTTAAAACTAATTTAGGACTCTAAGAGAAGCATTCCACAATTCCTCCATGGTAAAGAATCTGAATGTGTACGTGCATATCCTGGGGAATGAATTAACCCATCATACACAATTTATTAAGCAACTAATTGTACTTTCTACCTTCCAAAGGAAATTGCATCACATAAAAGCCACAAACCTGGAACACCCCCATATGAAGTTTATGGGGGACACCGCAGGGAGACAACAGAGGTGGAACACAGTTTTGGGTGTAAGGCACTTAGAATCCTGCTGCGGGAAAAAGACAAATCAACACAAATATTTAAACAACAGTTCGAGGCAACCATAAAGGGATGCAAGTCCAGATTAGCTAACACATGAACCTAAGAGACAATTATCTAAAGAGGCAATCACTCCTCCAGCAGCAGAGAGGAGGGATAGAGATTTAGAAAAGGGCTAAATTAAGAAACTCATCTCCAAAATGGGGTTAAGATTACTTTAGGCAAGTAGCCAAGGTTTCCTCCAGCTCAAACAATTTGGGATTGGTAGAGAGAGGAGGGAAAGCACTCTTCTTAAATGGCAGGTATTTTAATGACATGGCTTCCACTTCCTGAAGAAAGGAGGATGGTGTTTGATCTCCTGATCCCCAGGACCTAATCTAGTGCTTGAAACCTAACAGGAGGAGCCAAAGGAGGGTGGGCAGGACTGAATTCCAGGTTAGTGAAACTGCAGGAGGCAGGCAAGGCACCGTCTATTTGAAGGATATCTTGTAAAGCAGCTGACCTAGACTGGACGAGACACACCTTGACTGCCAGGTTAGGATGGAAGTCAGGCTTCATTCTCTCCCAGAAATGGTGGAAACCAATCAGAATGGTGCCTCCAACAAGGCAGCAAACAGAGGGCCCATGCCTACAAGCCAATAAGAATTCACAGTATGGTCTTTTATCAGATGCTGGAATAAGGGAGAAACTTCAGAGGCTGCTCATACTTCTAGTGAGCAGTATTCCTCCAAGTATGATACGAGGACCACCTGTACTTGATAAACATGCCAGTGTTGACATACAGAATCAGAATCTTCAGATTTGAGGCCACAATCTGTATTTAAGTCTGAAAACTGCTGCTTGGGAAGACTAGAAACAACACAGCTTTACTACTAAAAAACAAAGTCTTGCATGACTCTGTGAATATGCTAAAAACCATGTAATGGCACATTCTAAATGGGTGGATAGTATGGTATGTGAATTATATCTTAATAAAGATCTTACAATATAAAGCAAAGAATTTCATATATGTATTTTTTAATGTGCACAGAATCATCCAGCATCACACAAACAGGGTCAAATTATAAACCTAAGTGACTCAAAAATCATATTTGGGGTACTCTTTTTTTAAAGCATGACCTTTATCAATCAGTATTAATCTAGTCTATCACTGACTGAAAACTCTATGGGGACAAGGACTGCGTCTTAATTAACTTTCTTTCCCCGTGCACTCTGATGCCTCAATCCATAGGAAAGTATTACAGATATTTTTTATTTGTATTTTTTCATGAATATAAGTTAGAACATTTTTAGATTCTAAATTAGGACTGCCTGAATCCCAAATAAAGTATGTTCAAAAGACAAGTTAAAATTGAATATAAGTTAATCAGGTAACAAATATTAACATTTCACCAGGCCATGCAAATTGCCATATTTGACAAGAAGACATCACTTTGGAAATAAATAAAATGAGCAGTTTTATTCCACTGCAATATATCATTACTACTCTTAGCGAAGTTGTCAAGGAGTTTAACAGATAGTAAGCTTTTTCAGGGCAGACATTTAAAGAAGACTATTATCTAGCCCCGTTTTCTCTTTGGAATCAAAAGTGCTAGCCAACCTTTGTAATCAGACTGTATGTGTACTTTAAAACACCTCCCATTCTTTTCCTCCCCACAATTAATTGTTTTCTAATGGTTGCTACCACAGATTGACTATTCTTCCAATACAGTAAATTCAAACAAATCTCAGAGGAATCTTTAGTTCAATCATATGCGGTCAATTTCAGCTCAAAACTGTCTCAAGGCTTCCCAATGGTCTTAGGATCAAGTTCAAAATCCTTAACATGGGACCAATCTCCACTCTATTACGTCTCTGAGCCTCAGTTGTATGCTTTGCAAAATGGAGCATATCAGAGCTCATGGGGGTACTGTGAGGATTCAAATAAAATAAACTGACGATACGAAGCACTTAGCAGAGGGCCTGCTACAGAGCAAGTCTCCAACAAATGTTCAGGGCAGTTGTTATCACCCCCCAAAAGACCCCCCAGCTGGCCATTCAGGGTGCCTAAAACTTCCAAGAGGAGTTCTGTCTTGGAATGAGGACGTTTCCTATTTAGGCTCTCAAACTTCAGTCCAGACTGACTCTGCTCCAGGATGCTTTTGTCTCCCCTCTTCTCTTCTATAATTATGTGGTTGCTTCTTCTGCTTCCTCAAAATCTGTGCCCACTTCAATACTTTCTCCCCCACCAGACTGTGAGTTTCATGAAGGTAGGGAATGGAATGCATTCATCTCACTAAGCTCTTTGCAGAGCTCAGTGCTCAAAGCACTAGAGTTGAAATGAATTCAATACAACATTTGAGCCATCTCCTGACCTGGTATCTGCCTGGGGATTCTGGGAACCCAGCACACCTAGGAAGTGGGGATAGCCTCAAAAGGGGTGCCTCTCCAAAGACCCCACTTTCTTTCCAAAGGTTCCTGGAGGAACAAATACCTTTCTGCAATCATGATAAAACCTCCATTACCCACAAGCACACACCCCATGTCCAGTGCTTTCCGGCAAGGGGAGGGTTAAGGGCAACAGGGCAATTTTCCTGTTTGCCTAAAGAGAATGAAATTAGAGCAATAACACTACTTGAATAATTATGCAATCCATACCAAAGGCAAATAAAAATGCACTTTGTTACTCTCTAGTGAGTGGAAGGTCACCTGTTACAGCTTTCTCCAAGTTATCTTCTTAAGGAATAGGGAAGCCAGGGACGGAAGCTGTAAACCAGTACTCACATACTGTAGCTTCCTGTACTTATTTTCTACAGCAATTAACATCCAGTCAGTGATCCTGATCAAACAACATCATAAACAAATTGGGGCCATGGCAGTGGGTAAGGATTTCTCAAAAGTAGCATAGCAAAGCTTTGCAGTCAGACTCATCTGCACCCACGCCTTGGCTTGGTCACTTCTGATCTGTCTGACAAGTTGTTGCTTAATCTTTCTCAGCCTCGCTTTCCTCATCTGGAAATATCTGTGTCATTAGACTGTGATGAGGATAACAAACTAAAACGCTTAGTGTTTCTCTCTCTCTCTCTATCTATATATATACACGCATATATATACATAAAATCATTTTCAAAAAACAAATTCCATTGGAATACTTAAAGTAAAAAACACAATTCACTTTTCACTTTCATCCTTTCTTTTCTCTCTTTCTTTCTCTTTCTCCCTCCCTCCTTCTCCCCTTCCCTCTGATTTTCAGGATATCACCCAGAAACATGAAACATTCTGTGGCATAATTTGAACTTGAGAAAAGAAACTGAATCTTAACTTTCTCCACCCTCTCCCACCTCTGATACCAGAAAAAATGTTCGTTAATGGCTGGGTAAGCAAATGAAAAACTAGGTTTGGATAACCTGAGAAAAGTAAGGGGAGGTGCCTTCCCAAAGATCTTGGAAGAGAATGGCAAACATCCATCAGTCAAGGAAATCTGTTAGCTTGTTAGGCCAGGGCTAGAGAACTTTTTCTGCTTTGAAATTTATGAATGATTTTTATCTATGGCAGAGGGAGGGAGACTTTCGCACATCCAAGTGAAAACCAATAACTAAGAACATGCAGAAGTATCAAAAAAATCCATCACTGGTTACCATGGTAATGCAGATGTTATTTAACAACTCATTGGGCTGTAAGTAACCAAGATGATGTGAAATATGTTATTTCAAAAGTGGAAAAAGTGCTGGAGTCACAGGCTTTTATTTTTAGCAATACTTGCAAGGCACTAGATGGACCAAAGCAGCCGACTGAAGGCAGCCCCGGGTCTGAATCCTGGGGAACCGGATTCACAGCCCCCAGGCCCTGTGCTTTCTGAGCTCTGGTCACATGCGCAGCTGCGCCTAGTAACAGCCGCAGGGGGAAGAGCAAAGACATTTTATTTACAAACAGAGGGCTCTGATTGGGAAGATTAGTCTTCTCATTCCCTAAAGCTTTGATAAAAAATAATCTCCCCTACTGCCCATGAAAGAGGGAAAGGCCCGACAACACACAGTTCCTTTGATAGCCAACCTTAAAAATTTCCTCAGGCAAACCAAGATTTCCCAGAAAATGACTCATATCATGCCCAATAACATAATATTTTCCCCACTGTTCTGAGTAGTTTGAACTTTCTGAGTATGTATTAATTTTAATGAGGAAAAGAGCATAAATGTGTGTATACATACATACATATAAACGTGTGTGTGTATATATATGTATATGTATATATATACACACACAAACACACACACACATATATACATTAATTCCAGAAAACAGCCAGACACTTACACTCCTAAGTCAAACTTTGCACACAACTTCTGTGGACGATGTGGTGCCCTGAACATATTGCTTCAGCCTGCTTAGAAAACAGTCCCCAGGGTAGTGTTTCTCCGAGGGATCCCAGATGTCCCCAATCAGAAACTCCTTGAAAGTCTCTTTAAAATCCAGAATCTTAGGCCATATTCAATGACCAGACCTACTAAATCTGAATTTCTGGGGTTGGGATCTAAAAATCTACATTTCTAAAAAGGCTCTCCCTGTGCTGTTGTGTTCCCTGAGAACCTACCCTAAATAATCTCCAATAATCTGAGTTCTACAGACAATGATGACAGAGGACACAACAGCCACTGGGATATAAGAAAACCCAAACCCAGGCAACCAGGCTTACAAGGATTAATCAAAGCCATGGCTAATCATTCCTCAGAGGCTTTCAAACACTTTGATCATGACCAGGGTAAAAACAGTACAATATACAAATATTACACATGTGTATACATTAACCTAATATCTCACAAACAGCACAGGTAGTATGATCTGACATATTCTACTCTATTACATCCCATTTTTTAAATACTTTGCAACCAACTAAATGAATTTTTACCACCCACTAATGGATAATAACCGAGGTTTGAAAAACCCAGTAGCATTTCAATTGTCCTACAATTGAATCATGTAAAAAATAATATTTACACTTCTTCCACTATGCCCCAGAGAGCAGAAAACAGTCCAGTCTTTTCCAATAATATCACAAATGTTACAATGTTTCAATTACCTTTAAAAGGTGACCCAATTTGAAATGAGACAACCTTGAGTTTAAGGATATCAACAGTGATACATTTAAGATTTTACTTTTATCTTAATCAATAACTGCAAATTGCATAGATGCAATTATAAAGTAAATGAAAAACACTAAGAAAAGCAAATGAAAACAGACAGGAAACTAAGTCTTTGTAGAATGACTCTGTGGAGCAGACGAAATTAATAAACACAGCACATGCCCGGAAATCTAGTCCACTTGTAAACTCCAAGCTTTCTAGCAATCAAGGTGAAGAGGAAAACCTGATCAGTTATAAAATTCCCCAAGTCCTTCCAGGGGAAAAAACAAAGCTTTATTTCTGAGAAGCATTTCCAGGCCTCTGATTATCTTCCCTCTGGGCGGCTCGGAGTGCCCTCACCCGCACAGCAAATGAGTCACCAGTGGAAACAGGGCCCTTGTAACCGCCTCCACCCTCCACCACCACCGATTCACTGATCCATGGATAAACAAGGTCACTCTAGGGACTGTGGATTGGGACAAGGCCTGCAGGACACTGGAGCCTACGGTCACCAGACTCTGCCCTGTCCCAAGGCACGTTGGACTCAGGAGAACAGCACAGACTCCTATGCATTCCAGTGAGTTCTGGATAAAACTGAGCAGAATGCTAAGCCCTTCTAGAAGCGTCCACAAGACAAAGTCATAGATGCACAAAGAAGTGGACTTGCTTCATGATTCTATCGTTTACCAGCCATGAGACATTGGCCAAGCCATTTGACCTCTATGGTTCAGCTTCTTATCTGTTAACTGCTTATATTATATAATATTGCTTATACTGCAGGTGAGTTTAGAGGAAGAAATCAACAAACAGACGTAACGTGCCCAGCCCATTTCCTGGCATGCAGTAGTTGCTGAACAGATGTTAGCTTTCCCTTCCCATATCAGGGATCTTGTAGACATTAATGTTACTACTCCTACAACCACTGTAGTCTTCACAACTCCTTCCTCCAAGCCAACTAAAGACACTAAAAATCACCTAAGATGGAAAGCAGTATTCCCAAAGATCGGAGAACACTCTCAGTGTCTACAAGAACACTGAAAATGTTTCTTGTCATTATTTCAAGTACAAGAGGTTAGAGGTTGCTCTGGGTAAAAAAAAAAAAAAAAACCTGAGAAAGGAGAGCTAAGTTAAGTCATCAAAGTATCAAATGCTTTAACCAAACAATAAGAAAAGAGTTAATTAGTATATTCACTATTAGAAGGCAAATGCTGTTGCTAAAACAGGACCTGGAAACATACTTGGTCTTCACTCTTGAATGGTCTAAATATCACCTTGCTAATACTAATGTAACAGTTGTTTGCTTTGCAGACCTTATTTTCTTGGATGGTAGAGACCTAAAATTTAGACCACATGTCAGGTCCAGAATAGAGGAAACAGCAGTAATGGTTTACTGTCCTTAAATATATGTGTCCCAGATTAAGCTGGCTTACCTTTTCTGTGATATAGAAGTTTGAACTATCAGCATGCTGCAGTGCAAAATATTCATGGTTGGCAAGAGACCACCTTAAAAATACAAACATAAACTGATCAGAAAAATACAAGTGGTCATTTTCCTTTTCATATTTTTACAATGTTAGATGAATTGAACTCCCTTAGATCAAAATTGGGCCAGTCCCAACACATACCACGATGCATTTCCTCAAACAAAATGACAATGGCCCACTTTTGATTACTGTGGGACCAATCATTACATATATGATAATATATTACACATTCCAGGCCTTATTTCATGACTTTTGCTTATCATTAAGCACTTCATCTTCATGAGGGGCAAGGAAGAGATTAAAATAGAAATTGTTACTGTCTCCCCTATGGTGAAGGAGTAGAGCAGAGAAAAGAGAACAAAGGAGATTAATGCAATTCAAATTTTTGAAAATTGGCAAATTTCAACAGTCTCTGTTTTCTGCAATCCCCAATCAATATATTTGCTGCATATTGGAACACTCCAATTAAGTATACTAGGCCTTACATAAATCCGAGGTAACACTCTAATCACAACTCTGCTTTAAAAGTCAAAAAAGTTCATGAAGCTTCCAAATGTGTTTTTTTCTTGAGTTTGTAAAAGCAGCCAAAGCAAAGTAGGAAAGCCATGGGAGTGTGAAGTTCCACACAGCACCACAACCACCCTCTGTCTTCTCTTTTAAATTCCTTTACTTTCCATGGGGGGTCCTGAGTGGCCCCCTCAATTTATACAAGATGAAGTGCACATTTAACCTCAGGAGCCCTTGGACTGCTCCCTGCTGGGAAGATAATGGACCACAACTTTTCAAAATAAATAAAAAACCAACCTCCATGTGCACACAGCAGCTATTTTACACTGTCTGCTCGCTGAGGAACAACTATAAATGGTGGAAAAGGGTGGATAAATCTTATAAAGTAATTCTTGGTGACTTTGGACAGGTCAAGTAGTGACTTACAAATAACATTTTACTATTGCACAGGAAATATTTCATTTGCCTGTCAATTTGTGGCCAGTAGTGTCTTCAGATAAATGCTGAATGGCACTTACCCATCACAGACTTCCTTTATTATTGCAGACAGTGGTTTTTTCTGCAAAATAACAAAAAAAAGGGAAATACTTTCTGTTAGTTTCATGTCATTTATTTTAAAATTTAAAAAAAAAAAAAAGGAAGAGCAGCCTGATGAAAAGGTGTCTAAGCAGGGAAAATTTATAGTTTCTATCCTTATTTGCTATACATAAGTCTTTTATTTTTCTCAAGGTAATAACCACAAACCCATTACCACCAAATTTATTAATAATTTATTACCCTTGTGGTCCTTTTTATCCCATATATAGCATTACTAGTTGAACAAGATGTACGTAAATTGAACTTAGCAGCATTAAAATCAGGATGAAAATAAAGCCTAGCAATGTTAAATCAGAACCTGGATTCCTCAGTGGTAGGACAGTCATCGGGCAAGCAGGAGTTTAGTCACATACAAACAAGCTTGGCTTTGTGATGTTCTTTTATGAGAACGTGCAGCAAATGGAGAATGAGGCAATGCAAAACTGTTGCTACAAAGGGCACAGAATTCTCCCCCAACCATGGCCCCGGTAAATGCCAACCACGCAGCAGCTTGAGCTGGACACACTCCAGCAAAAGGACAGTGACACCAAATGCCTTGGTATCAACTGGAGGGCAGACAACAGCTGTGCTCCGCCAGCCCCGGAGAGAAGGAATGCTGCGAAGAGACAAACAAGTCCACCCAGAGATGTTAAAACTCTGTGCTTTGGATGCTAACAGCCTCTGGCTCCTGGAGTGAGGATTAGTGTTGTCAACCCAAAGAACAAGCCACAGGCAAAAAATGAATGGGAAGAGAGGAAGAAAAATCAAAGTACAGTGTTCCTGGGTTTGTAGACACAACCACGAAGGAGCCTATAAACCTGGTCTATCCCTATTGTTCTCAAGGGCATTGTAGTGTCAGGGAGATTCGGAATCAGGCAGACCAGGTTCAAATCTGGCTCTGTCAATTCATCTGCAGTGCGACCTACAGTTTCCTTAACTTGCCGAGTCTCAACTACTTTATCCGAAAAATGGGGATACGACCTACCCCCTCCTTTGGAGTGTTGTGAGAATTAAAGAATGTTAAATAAAATAAAATAAGGATGGATACGAAGGGCAAAAGACTCAAAAAGTGTTAGGGCCCCAGCTTCTTTATCCTCTCATGTCCAAAAGATCTCCATTTTCAATTAGCATCCTTGCCCTTGGAGACAATGCTGCCCGGTTGTAAATTCTGAACTCTGTTTGCACAGCCCTTTCTAAACCCCAGCTGAATCCCCAACTCAGTCCACTGTGTCCCTCGGAAGAGCTTCCTCCCACTGCAGCTCTAACCCCAACGGCTAAGCCCACCACCGTGTGTTCTTAAGCATGTCTGCCTACCACTGTAGACGCAGTCAAGGCTGGGGCGGGAAAGGCGGGTGTGGAATTGTGGAGGGATGCAAAGATGGTGCATATTCCTGACATCCTGAGTTGGTCTCCTTTAGAATAAGATTAGAAATGGCACTTGGGTTCTTCAGTGTGGTTACACGTTACACATGTCTGAAGCCTTGGCAAAAAACCACCCACTGTCATGACTCCCGTGGGTATAAATCTCCCTGGCAACATGGGACATGACTCCCAAGGATGAGCCTGGCCCTGGCATCATGGGATTGAGAAATCCTCCTTGTCCAAAAGAAGGAAGATAAATGAAACAAAAAGTTTCAGTGGCTAAGAGATTTCAAATTGAGTGGCAAGGTCATTCTGGAGGTTATTTTTATGTGTTATATAGATATTCCATTTTAGTTTCTAGTGTATTAGAATAGCTAGAAGGAAATACCTGAATTTGTTGAACTGTAATCCAGTAGCCTTGATTCTTGATGATGACTGTATAACTGTATAGTTCTGTCATGTGACTGTGTGATTGTGAAAACCTTGTGACTGACATTCCCTTTATCCAGTGTATGGGCAGATGAGTAATAAAATAAAGACTCTATCTATCTGTCTATATGGGGGGGAGGATGTGGGATGTTTTGGGTGTTTGTTTTCTTTTTTTCTTTTTTTTTGGAATAATGGAATGTTCTAAAATTGATTGTGGATGAATGCACACTTATGTGATGATACTGTGAGCCACTGATTGTATACTTTGGATGGATTATATTGTGTGTGAATATATCTCAATAAAACTGCATTAAAAAAGAAAAAAGAAACTGCTCACTGAAAATGGGTCTAGCTGTGAGAAGCAGAGCAAATCTGTTCGCACAACCAAATGACAAAGGAACTTTAGGAACAAAACTTTCCCCAGAAGATGAGGATTTTGCACTTAATAGCTTCCAGAGACTCTTCCAGGATATAGCATATAAGGAAGTCCTATCAGACAGTCTCCCAGCCCCTAATCTTGCTCCTGGCATGCACAAAACTGAAATATAAACAACAGGCCTGGGATTCAGTCTTACATTATCTCAAAACAGTAGATCAGACCAAGTAGCTGTTGCTAGTGAGGTAGGAAAAGGCATTTAAAGTAATTGCTCCCAGAATCAGACTGCTTAGCTGAGGTCTTTTAGAGCAATTGCTTGGATTTTAATTCAGGTCTAATTCACAGATGTGGAATAAAGTAAAAAAAAAAAGACAGAAGTTTATGATGTACTATTATATCTAGCATACTCAGAAGTTGGATATAGAGACAAAAGAGAAAAGATTGAAGACAAACTCTAAACCACAGAGGAAAAGGAATCATGGTTAACTGAACATCCATAATGCAGCCTAACCAATTCAAACAAATGTCATGAAAAGACAAGGCTGATCCCATGGCCCACTCCCTATATCTGTCCTCTCCATTGTTCTATCCATTCCAATAAAACATTAATCTCAACCACCCAAACGCTAATTCTAATCACCTTTTCACAGTTCTCGTCTTCCTTAATCCATCTGCTTTAGTTGACCTTATGGTCAAATATTTGATGCTTTTCCCTTTGTAACCCTCCCTTTCCAGAGCTTCTAGGATATACACAATTTGTCCTTTATTCTGCTGCACTTATAACCAATTCTTCAATAAAATCCAAGAAATCCTTCATAGCTCCTCTTTTACCTCCAGCTTCCTAACTCCAAATGTCTGGTCTTGTCTCTCTTGCTTTTACTTAATAGGTTAATTCCTTGTGGATGGCATTCATGTCATCTTTCATAAGTCTATAGCTCTGGTCCCAAATACGCTCTTGCAAGTCTCTGCAGATTGTTAGATACAGCATTTTAACTCTCAGTCTTCAAACATCTTAGTAAATGTGTCCAAACAAAAGCCACCTCCTTCATCACTCCCTAACCCTCAATCAGCCCTGTGCAGGTTTGGAAATAGTATGACCCTCATAAAAGCCATGTCTTAATCCAATCTTGTGGGATATTTGGACTAGGGTGTTTCCATGAAGATGTGACTCACCCAACTATAGATGAAACATTCTGATTAGATATTTCCATGGAGGTGTGGCCCTGCCCATTCAGGATAGGTCTTAATTAGATCATTGGAGTCCTTTAAGAGGAGCAGGAGCCAACAGGGATGTTTAGAGATGCTTGGAGATGTGGACAGAAGGACGCTTGGAGATGCTAAGCTAAGAGATGAAGTCCAGAGTTTGCCCCAGAGAATCTAAGAGAGGACCCCCAGATGCTTAGAGAGAAACATCCTGTGAGAGACAAGCAAGGATGCACAGGAACTGAGAGAGAGAAGCTAAGAGAGACAGAAACCCAGAGACATTTTGTAGAAAGCCATTTTGAAACCAGAACCTGGGAGCAAAGGACCAGCAGATGCCAGCTATATGCCTTCTCAGCTGACAGAGGTATTCTGGACGCCATCGGCTGTTCTTCAGGGAAGATATTCTCTTGTTGATACCTTAACTTGGGCACTTGCATGGCCTCAGAAATGAAAATTTGTAATCAAATAAACCCACTTAATGCAAGTCAATCCATCTCTGGTATTTTGCAAAAAGGCAGCTTTAGCAAACCGGAACAGATTTTGTTATCAAAGTAGTGGGGTGCTGCTGCTGAGTCTGCAAATACCAAACATGTTAGAACCGCATTTTAAATGGATAAGGGGAAGATTCTGGAAGACTTGTGAGGAGCTTGATAGAAAAGGCTTAGATTACTTTGAAGAGACTGTTAGTAGACATATGGACTCTAAAGATACTTCTGATGAGGCCTTAAAAGGAAATGATGAATGTGTCATTCCCAACTGGAAGAAGGGTGATCCTTGTTTTAAAGTGGCAGAGAATTTGGCAAAATTGAGCCCTAGTGTCAGAAGGAAGACAGAATTTAAAAGAGACAAGCTGGATACTTAGCTGAAGAGCTCCCCAAACTAAGTGTGGAAAATGCAGCCTGGCTTCTCCTTGCAGCTTACAGTAAAATGTGAGAGGAAAGAGATAAGCTGAACTCTCTGGTACAAAAAAACCTGAAGTTGATGGTCTGGAAAACTCTGGGTTCCTAGAAAGTCAAACTGAAACCCCAGAGGCTATAGCCCCACATGAGGATTTAATGAAACCTAGAACCAGCTAGCCATTTCAGTACAAGTCAGAACTGAAGATAGAGTTATTCAGAAAGGATGTGTGGAAAGTCCTATTATCTGACAGTTTTGACCCCTGTAAGCTGCATGCCAAGCCAACAAATTTTTTGACAGAACCATTGCCAGTTTGGACCGGAAGGGACAGAGAAGGGACAAATTGAGAGAAGGATGACTTCAAAGGCAGAACCAAGAAAGCCAAGGTCTGAAGCCAAGAAATCTTGGGCAAGGAGAGCAGAGCAACTCATGCATGTGGAAAGGTTGCGTTTGCCCTGGAGGCAGAGAGCAGGCCTTCTACCTCGATGCTCAGGAAGAGTGCTGCCAACTCCAGGCCTCAGGAAGGGTGGAGCACATTTCCCAGGACTTGGGGAGAGCCTGGCCACTACCCTACTTGTCAGAGAGGGGGAGCATTTGCCCTGGGTATGCAGAGTCCAGGAGACACCCTGATGCTTGAGGAGGGTGGGGCCGAGAAGAAGGTAGTCTCCCCAATGTGTGGATATGCTGGAGCACTCACCCCAGCGTTTGGAGAGAAAAAGGGCTGTCATGTAAGTCTCTGGAAAGGGTGGAACTGCCACTCTCTCAAGTCCCAAGGATAAAAAGTCATTCTATAAATGACTCTCAGATTTTGAAATCTAATGGAGTGTGCCTTGTGGGTTTTTGGAACTGTTTTGGTCCAGTGATGCCTGTTTTCCTTTCAATTTCTCCCTATGGCAATGGAAAAATTTATCCTATGACTGTCCCTCCTTTGCATTTTGGCAGCAGATAACTTTTTCTAAGTTTCACAGGTCCACAGCCAGAGGAGAACTTAGCTTTAGAACAGACTATGCCTGTAACTGATTTTGATAAAACTTGTACTTGTCTATTGTTACTGAAATGATTGAAGCTTTTATGATATTGTGATAGAATGAATGTATTTTTATAAGGAAAAACATGTCTTTTGGGGGTCCAGGAATGCACCAGTTTGGATATATTATGCCCCCAAAAAAGCTATGTTTTAATCCAATCTTGTGGGATATTTGGATTAGGTTGTTTCCATGGAGATGTGACTCACCCAACTATAAGTGAAACATTTTGATTACTTATTTCCATGAAGGTGTGGCCCTGCCCATTCAGAACAGCTCTTAATTAGATCATTGGAGTCCTTTAAGAGGAGCAGGAGCCAATAGGGATATTTAGAGATGCTTGGAGATGTGGACAGAAGAACGCTTGGAGATGCTAAGCTAAGAGACAAAACCCAGAGTTTTCCCAGAGAATGTAAGAGAGGATCCCGAGATACTGAGAGAGAAACTCCCTGGGAGAGACAAGCAAGGATGCACAGGAGCTGAGAGAGAGGAACTGAAACACAACCTGGGAGCAAAGGACAAGCAGACGTCAGCCATGTGCCTTCCCAGATGACAGAGGTGTTCTGGAAGCCATCGGCCGTTCTTCAGGGAAGGGATCCTCTTGTTGATGCCTTAATTTGGGCCTTAGGACTGTAAATTTGTACCAGAAGAAATCCCCTTTATAAAAACAAATCTGTTCCGGTTTGCTAATGCTGCCGTTATGCAAAATACCAGAAATGGGTTGGCTTTTATAAAGGGGATTTATTTGGTTACAAATTCAGTCTGAAAGCCATGAAAATGTCCAAATTAAGGCATCAACAAGAGTATACTTCACCCAAGGAAGGCCAATGGCATCTGGGAAACCTCTGTTAGCTGGGAAGGCACATGGCTGCTGTCTGCTGATCCCAGGCTGTGTTCCAGCTCCCGTGCATCCTTCAAAATGTTGCTCTTGGGGCGTCTGTCCTCTCTTAGCTTCTCTGGAGCAAGTGTCAGCAAAAGTCTGCTTTCAATGGCCATCTCCAAAATGTCCCTCTTGGCTGTAGCCTACGTCAGGGGTCCACAACTCCAAGCAAGTCTAAGCATCAGCGTAGCTTTCAAGGGCCATCTTCAAAATGTGTCTCTCAGCTGCAGCAAGTGTCTGGGCCTGTGTGGCTCTTTTTAAAGTATTCCAGTAACTAAGTCAAGACCCATGTTGAATGGGCAGGGCCACACCTCCATGGAAATAATCTAATCAAATGTATTACTCACAGTTGGGTGGGTCACATCTCTATGGAAACAATCTAATCCAAAGATTACAACCTAGTCAACACTAATACATGCACCCCCATAAGACTCCATCAAAGAACACGGTGTTTTGAGGGGACATAATACATCCAAACCGGCACACAATCCATTTCTGGTATATTGCATAACAGCAGCTTTAGCAAAACAAAACAGACCCCAGCAGCAGCAAGCCCCCTCCAAAGCCCACTCTCCCCACTCCCATTGTGTCACTGTGGCACCACTGCTGCTCAGGGGTCATCATAGCCTTTATTTCTTCACTCCACAAATCTAATTCGTTACCAAGTCACATACACCCTTTCTCTATTATGTCAACATCATTACTTCTCACCTCTTAACAACTCTTCGGAAGACAAACTGAAGATAAATATTTTATTTTAAATTGATAGGTAAGAGTTAAAATGACCTCCCATTCCATCTCCTGCCAGCCAATTAATCTTCCAGAGCACATCTCAGTCCATCAACCTTCAATCTGTTTCCCCAGCTCCAGCTCCCCCTACCCAAGTGCCAGCCCTTCATTAGCAACTCCTTGCCAGAAATTCTCAATCAAATGCTCCACTGGCATATCACATTCAAATTCCTCTCTTCCATTAGTTCCATCAGACCTGCCTACTTTGGTAGTCATTGCAGGCAAGTTTCTGGAAAACTCGTCTTTGCCTTCTCCTTCTTCTTAACCCTGTTCCATGACATTTTCAAGACACCAAGTTGTGTCATTACTTGCTCCACGAGTTCTCAGCACCCCAATCCCATTTCCCTGCATTGTCTCCTCCTCTCCAGCCTCTTTCTCCCCAATCCCCATCGTTGTCACACTATACTTAGAAAAAAACCTTCCATGCAAACTTTGTTCACATCTCATTTTTGCTTCAATATTCTCTAAAAATCCTCCGTGACCATTAAAGTGGAAATCCCTTAGCTTGTTCTCCAAGGGCTTCCATAATCTGGTCTCAAGCAATCAAACATTCTACTAATTCTATACATGTTTCCATGCTTCTGGATTAGTTGATGATTCACAAAAAAAAAAAAAAAAAAAAAAAAAAAAAAAAAAAATTTAAAAAATCCGTATCTATTCTTTTACTTATACCATTTACTCTGTTGAAATGTCCTTCTACCTTTTTTCTCTTCTAACACTGAACTCTTACCTGTCATTTAATATCCAGGTCAAAGCCACCTCCTCCAAGCAGAGATCTCTTATCTCCTCAGCTAGAAGTAATCCCTTAACACATTAAATCATTCCTAAATCCTTTGGCTCATCTTCTGGTTCCCCTGGAGAACAAGGGCATCTTAATTCATCTCTGTTATCTTCCCCAGCCCTCAGGTCTAGTTACCACAGTATATAGGTGCTAATAGAATTTAATAGAAGATAATAAATTTCTGTTGAATATAAAATCCACATATGTACTAGCTTTCTTTTAAAAAACAAAAACAAAGGCATAAATATAAAGCAAACTCCACTGAAGGGTCGCCTGGATTAATGGGCACGTTTCCCACTTTCTACCATGTGAACCACTGCTGGGCGGCTCAAAAGCAGCTGTCGGCAGAAAGCTGTTAGACAGATGAAAGCTGTCACTACTCCCTGCATGGAATCATTCTCGTAGGAGTTATGCCATTCATGGCTTGGAAGAGTATTGAGCAAGACAGCTGACGAAGAATATAATTCAACAGATGACAAAATAGATACTATTCCAATGATCGTTGCCATCAATAAGCAGAGATGCACAGGTGAGGGGTGGAGTTCTGATACACGGATAAGGCCCCAAGTAGAAAATCCTGGTCCACAATCACTGCTTTTCTCACTTCCTCTATGAGGCCCCATCAGTTTGTCGTGAGTTTGCCGCCTGCCCAGCAAATTACAAGCCAAATGTCCGTTCTGGCTATTCAGCCAACATTTGCCCAGAAGTTTACATAATATGTAGCTGTCTATCTGTCCGGTCCTCTCGGAGGACAGTTGACCTGGGCAGCATGTCAGGAGCTTTCTGCAGACCCCCTGAATCATTCACCTTCCATCCCACTGAGAGAAGAGGCCCAGGAGAAAAGAGAATTTGGTCTAGAGAGATGAAAACTGGTTCTTCTCTCTGTAACTACAAAAAAACCCTAAAGGAACTAAAAATAAATCTCTCTACTGAATTTGAATATATCTGGACTTAGAACATTGAGGCAAAATTATTTTAACTGCCTTAGTACTTTTTCTTAACTGATAAAAATCATAACTAAACTCCTTCTTAGACTCAGCAGCGGGTGAGATCTGAAGAGCAGGAATGTTTTTAGGGTTAACGTAGAGGGTTAGACAGTTATCAGATTTGTACATGAAGGGCACCAGGGATCACGTGCCACCAAAACACACTCTTTCCCTCCTTCACTTTAGCAGCAGGGAGATAATCAAGCAGCATATGGAAGCATTTCTTCACTTTATATTATTCTGGGAAATTTTCATTTTTGCAAGAACATTTTTGTTTGTCAAACAAAGTATGTATGCATTTCCATATGAATCTGATTGACAAAGTACCATGTGCCAACAGTTATATTCAAGGAGTAGCTTTCTCTCTCTTTTTAGGACTCATTCCTCCTTTTTTATCTCCTCTTCTCCATGAGTTCCTTTTTTTAAATTAGTCCTTAGGAAAACAGTAAGTCCAGAAAGCAAATTTCCCATACAAAACAATTTTTTACCTAATTTACACAAAATAAGCTAGATTCCTTAAAATGGCCACATTTTCTAGCAGTTCATTTTAAATCTGTATCTCTGGAAATCTCTCTTCTCTCTATATTCCTGCACATGGATGTTGGTCGTTTGCTTTTCTTTCTGTACTGTCTCTCCCTTGCCCTGAAGAAAGTCTGTCTAACAAATTCCTGATTTGAGGTCTCCCACCCTGCCCCCTCTTCTAAGGCTTGGTCCTGCATTTCCAATAACCCAGCATGCTGGTAAGTGGACACCAAGCTGCCCCTTCCAAGGTGCCACTTCATCTACCTCTTTGCTAAACAGGATCCTCCTTCCAGCCTTCCTTTTATCTCTTAAGAAAATCAGTACTCTCCACCCCGGGGCTCATGGTTCCTTTAAGATGAGAAAAGAACCCCCCAGGGAGTCCTGTTTATTTAAGAGGAGGTGGTGAGTCCTGCCTGCCTGAGGCACCATCCCAGGGGACGGCCCAGCTGTGACCTCTCATCAGTGATGCCCGCAGGCAGCCGGAGCTGCTCCACCACCTGCCCTGCCTGTCCGCAAGGCAACTGGCTTTGTGGCTTCACCAGCCTTAAGGTCCACCTCGGAGCTCTCCAGTCTGCTGCTGTCCCCATTCCTGCTTTGACATCAGCCAGTGGCTGCCAGCAGCATCCCCAGCCAGTGTGGCCACATTCCTGTTAGCACCTATGGATTCCCAGGCTGCTGTTCTCCACTCTGACATCTACTGCTCAGGCATATTCCTGCCCTTAACATGGGAATCACCCGGAAAAGAATGTCCAGCATCATCAAAAGTTCACTTCTTCAAAATGTTTTAAATGACATGGGAAAAAAAGGCTTATGAGATGATATTAAGTGATGAGACACCAGAAGAGCACTTAGAATGCTGAATTTTTATTATCTTCTTGCTCTTCTATATCTTCCCTCAACTATGAGCTCTTGAAGGAAATTAGAAAAAGACTTGCTGAGATGCAATCTTGACTTCTGCAGTCTCTGGCCTCGAAACTTTAGGCTTATTACTTTATCCTCTCAATGCTTCCTTTTTCACTTCTGTGAATAAGGATTACAAATAATATCTAGAAAATTAGACTTCATCAAAATTAAAAACATTTGTGCATCAAAGAACATTATCAAGAAAGTGAAAAGACAACCTATAGAATGGGGGAAATATTTGGGTATCAAATATCTGACAAAGGTTTAATATCCAGAATACATAAAGAACTCCTACAACTTAAAACAAAATGCCAAGCAACCCAATTTAAAAAATGGGCTAAGGACTTGAATGGACATTTCTCCAAGAAATTTCATGGCCAATAAGCATATGAAGAGATGTTCAACATCATCAGCCATTAGGGAAAAGCAAATCAAAAAAATCAGAATGAGATACTACTTCACACCCACTAGGATTGCTACTATTTTTTAAAATGGAAAATAGCAGGTGTTGGTAGGGATGTGCAAAAATAGGAACCCTCATGCATTATTGGTGGGAATAAAAACTGGTGCAGCCACTGTGGTTCTTCAAAGTGTAACGTATAGAACTACCATATGACCCAGCAATCCCACTTCCAGGTTTATAGCCGAAAGAACTGAAAGCAAAGACTTGAACACTAATTTGTACACTGTATTTGTACACTAATGTTCAGAGCACTAATGTTCACAACAGCCAAAAGGTGGAAGCTACCCAAAAGTCCATCAACACCTGAAGAGATAAACAAAATGTGGTATATACATACAATGAAATATTACTCTGCTGTAAAAAGGAACAGAGTTCTGATAGTTGCTGCAACATGGATGAACCTTGAAGATATATCATGTTGAGTGAAAAGGTAAGTCAGACACAAAAGGACAAATACTGTATGATTTCACTTATATCCAAATTCACAGAGTCAGAAAGTAGAGTTCAGGTCACCAGGGGCAGGTGCAGGTGGTGGGGTGAGGGGCAGTGAGGATAGGAAGCTTTTGCTTAATGGGTACAAATTTTCTGTTTGGTATGATGGAAATATTTTGGTAATGGATAAGATAGTGATGGTAGCACAACACTGAATCTAATTAATGCTACTGAATTGTATACTTGACAGTGGTTAAAATGGGAACTTTTATGTTGTAAATATGTTACCACAAAATATTTTTTTAAATTACCTAGCATATAGTACTTTCGTGATGATTGAGATAATGTATACAAAATCCTGGTACATAGTAAAGCATTGTATAAATGTTCCCTATTAATATGTTCTTTCAGTTCTTATATCCCCTGTTTGGACACCTCACAGGAACTTTAAAAATAAACCAATGAATGAATATCCAATTCCTCCTTCTTCCTTAAAGTGACGCCAACCCTCAAGCGCTGCACTTGGCATTCGCCTCATCCTGTTCTTTATTCTTCCATGTATTTTCATTTGTTTTGCCAACTAGATTATCCTTCCTCTGAAGGCAGAGGCTGTTTCTGAGACTTTCTGTCCCCGCCCAGGCGCCTGGCTGCTAGGCGTGAACAATGCTTGCAAAGAATGGCTATTGTTTCATTAAGAACACATCTTCTCTTTTCAGACTTTCAGCTTCTTTCCTTTGTTCCTCATCTCTTTCTTACTCTCCAAAGCAGGAGAGCGGCTAAAGATGGAAAACAGCAAGAGGAAGAGAGAGAAGCAATCCCGAGTCACCATGATGGTCCACCCTTCCACATAGACAGTTTTGCACCCCTTTCTTTAACTGCACAGCCATCTTCCACAAAGACTTAAAGATTTTGGTCTTGTCCTTATAAAAAGCCTTACTCCAACACTTTGAAAGTATCTGACAGATGCTTTATTCTGACACTTTGAAGCGGCACGGCACAGCACTTGGGATTTTACGTTGCTTTTATAGATGGAAATTCATTGAACTTATTCTGCACAGCAGTTATGAGTAATTTTGGCCCAGAAAGAAAAGAAACCCAGCTTCCAAATGTCAGAACACCACTGAGAAAGGATAAGCATGTTGACTACGACTCATACAACATAATTTGGAGAAACTTTAATGTACAATAACCCAGTTAGTTCCCAGAGGTGCCCCATGACGCTGGGTCAGTGACACCCCTCATTTCCATAAAAGCTCATGCTTTCTCCAAGGATCCCCATAACTACTCTCCATACTTTCATGCTACATATTTTATTATGGAGGAATCTAACGTGTTCCAAGAGGTGCATGGGCACACTCTGTTTTCCTAATAAAGGCATAAATAATCTGAAAGTTAATGATAAAAGTGCACTTTCCCGAACCCAGAGGAGGCAAATTTAGCTGGTTCTTGGAAGGCAAGTATTATGACAACACTTCCAATGTGAACCACTGATACAAGATTCCACCAATTGTCAGAAATGACAGAGGGATTCACAGCATCTCCAAAGTAGTAAAACCATGCAGAAATTGAAATTGGAAGATGACAAGCTAGGCCACCTTTTTACTGACAAATTATTTGTTTCAAAAATGGTTTACTACAAATGTCTTGTTTCAAGCTTCACAAAACTAATTAAATATTAGATTTCATCAAGGTAAAGGACAATCTTTTCGTTGTAAGGCTCACCGAACTATGTAGATGAGCAAAAAATGCATTAGTGGGTTAGAGACATGCAGATATTCCTTTCTCTTTTAGATATTGTAACCTACTTCTACCCAGTAAAAGCTGTATTTCCTTTCAAGTGGAAGGGAAACTGCAATTTTAGAAAATGACAAAAATATAGAGGTGAACAATGCAAAACCAAAGCACTGCTTATACCAATGATGATCTTTTTGATTCTCTTTGCTAGTCATTGACTATTTTAAAGTGTCCAAAATGTCAATGTTTTGGATGGAAGGAATAATCTCTTCCCTAAATTCCAATATTTTGGACAGCAGCAACAACCAATTTACTAACTCCTATATTGCTCTCAACCTTTCTCAAGGTTTCTACACCATTTATAAGCAAATGTTCTCTTTTATGTGGAAATGAATGACTCCCATTGTGAATTAATTCAGGTCTTTTGGTCTACCTTCGTTCACCCATGTGAAATAATCTACTTATTGGTGTCAAGTTCATATGTGAAAATTTAACTTTATTTATATGCACGGCTTAAAAATAAGTCAGAAAGGCTCAGTAGGATAAATAGAAATTACTTTGACTCTGATGGACAGGAAATTATCAGACCAGGTGAGTAGATATGTGAAAGCCAAAGTAAATGTCAAAGTAATGTTCCGGTCCAATTTAAATGTAGGGTTTTGAAGGTTAATCAGCCACAAAGAAACCAAGACTGGATGGAAAACAGTGGTCAAAAGAATACTGAAAGGAACTGGAGGCAAGGGGAGTATAAAGACATGAGCTCACGTTTTTAATTTAGTAATTTTTTTCTTTTTACTTCTTGTCTCTCTTCTCTGTCATTGGTTTATGTGTTTGTGAATGGATACACTAATGCCAA
This sequence comes from Choloepus didactylus, assembly GCF_015220235.1. Classification (NCBI taxonomy): domain Eukaryota; kingdom Metazoa; phylum Chordata; class Mammalia; order Pilosa; family Megalonychidae; genus Choloepus; species Choloepus didactylus. The sequence goes on from NC_051311.1 coordinate 147,344,484, forward strand.
TAAGTCTTTCTCTCTTGAGTAGTAATGGATGTGTTGAGACATCCGCTGGCAGATATTGGAGGGACTTGGGCTTCTGAGTCCACCAGTGACCTGGTGATGGTGGCAACTGATGCAAAACCATAGCCTTGAAGAACAACACAGGCTCTTCTGGATGTGCTTGCACTATGCAAATGAAACTCACAACCTCTACCTTCAACACATCATCAACCCGGACTTTTATCATCTTTCATCACTTGGCCAGTCATCTGATAATAACAATAACAGCCATAGGTATTATTTACTGAGTGCCTACCATCTATCCCCTATAAGATGATATCATGAAGCCTATTTTACAAATGAGTAAATTGTAGAAGAATCTTGAGATGTTAAATAACTTGCTGAAAACCTCACAGAGTATGTAGCAGAGTCAGCAGTCCACCTAGTATAATTTCAGACCCCTTGTTCTTTAGCTCCACCTCAAATTAACACAGTCCTGACCACCACGAACAACAAGCCCAAGTGCCCAATGCCGAAGGAAAGGTTCTGGAACTGTGGATACCTTGATTCCTGGCACCTAGTGAGTTCTTGATAAACGTTATTTAAAGTACAATGTGTTAGTAACACTATGAGAAGAATAGATGATCCTTCCTTATATATAATTCACATGGATTATGATGAAACCAACCCTATGTTGGTTTTGATACCAGCTCTCTGCTCCACCTCCCTTTTCACTTTTGATGCCCAAATCAACACCTCCAGCCCTGACTTTTCTATAGTTTCCTTCTTTCTCAGTCCATTTCAACTGGAATTTGTATCTTTCCATAACCTCAGACACAAATCTTACTCCAAAATGCTCTTTCTCAACTTCCATTTTTATTCAATTACTACTCCTCTGGTTTGCAGGAGAGAAACTTGCGATCAACATTAAGTCCTCCCTATCCTTCATATTGTAGTTTGTTCCTCAGTGCTGCCAATTCAATCTCAGAAGAGATTCTCTAAACCACCCTCTTTATTCTGCCTGTGGGTACAGAGAAGCAATTAAAAGCAAATGACAACTGGACTGCCTAAGGCATTTTTGGTTGAAGGTGCAGAAATGCAAAGGCTTGGCTAAATGGATGTTCACATTGCATATGGAGGAGTTGACAATGTCATGCGCATGAAAGAGAGAGAGAGAGACTGAAAAGGCAAGCCCCAGACAAAAAACACCTACAGCCCCAGAGACAAGTCTTGACCATGTGGACCCAACATTGGTTTTTGACATAATCAGGTGTGCATTTTTAAATAATAAAGCATTACACTGGAGTCTGAGAGACCAATTAGGTGGACCAACTGGCCACTGTATCAAAACCTAAAGGAAATCTGGAAGTAGGCCCACCAATATAATGATGCATGCCCTTTTTTCTAGTAATCTCTTATAAAGTTTTCATGAAGAATGTGAGCTCAACTAAATATCTCTCTACTGGTGTTTTCTACATTGGTAAATGGCCCTGTCATCTGCCTAGTTATTCATGTAAGAAATCTTGGAACCATCCTTGACACCCTGCTCTCCCTTATCACATATAACCAAACATCAATTTCCTGTTGATTTAACCTTCTCATATATCTTGAAGCCACTCACTTCTTGCCATGTCCCCGTCATCATTCTACAACACAGCGTGACTATATCTTGCCTGGGCTACTGCAAGAGCAGTAATATCAGTCCCTCGTATTCCATTTCTACCTCTTACAAAACAATTCTCAAATAACATTCAGAATGACCTTTTAAAAGCACAAGTCATATCATATCAGTCTCCTGCTTAGAAACCTTCCACTTCCCTTTTCTTGGACAGCACATTAAGTCCATGAGCCCCTCATGGCAGAGCCTCTACCAATCCAACCAGATGAATCCAGAGACCCTGTTCTTTCTCACTGCCAAATGTTAATTCAATTCCAGAGGCTGGGAATTGAAGATACCAGCCAGAATCTCTTCAAATATGCTTTTCTACCAGTCATCCCATTATCTATTAGTGGAGATTCCACTTAGACATAGGTTGGAACTTGTTAATATTTCCTTCTTAGAACAGTTCTTTTTTTTTTTTAAATATAGATTACATTTTTTATTACCAGATTTAACAAACATAAAATAAATTTCAACATTTATCCTCAAGACAAGCATAACATGCGGTAAAAGAAAATGATTATGAAAACTGTTGACTGAAGCGTTTATATAGGTATTTATGTAGAGAATCTGTATTACATTCATAACTTTGTGTGGGTCTACAATTGCATCTAAACATAAGTAAAATATCAGTTGCTGCTCTGAAACACTTTTAGAATTACACATTAAATGGCATCATGTGTATCATTCTTTAAATTTTTAATACAGTTTTATTGAGATATATTCACATACCCTAACAATCATCCACAGTGTACAATTATTCACAGTACCATCAAATAATTGTGCATTCATTGCCAGAATCAATTTTTGAACATTTTCCTTACTCCAAAAAAATAAAAATAGAAGTAAAAAAATAACATCTAAAACATTCCATCCTCCCCCATCCCACCCTATTTTTCATTTAGTTTTTGTCTCCATTTTTCTACTCATCTGTCCGTATGTTGGATAAAGAGAGTATGAGCCACAAGTTTTTCACAATCACACTGTCACACTATGTAAGCTACATAGTTATATAATTGTCTTCAAGAATCAAGACTACCAGGCTGTAGTTCGACAGTCTCAGGTATTTCCTTCTAGCTATTTCAATACACTAAAAAGTAAAAAGGGATATCTATACGGCATATAAGAATGCCCTCCAGAGTGACCTCTCGATTCCATCTGAAATCTCTCAGCCAGTGAAACTTTATTTTGTTTCATTTTGCTTCCCCCTTTTGGTCTGGAAGATTTTCTCAATCCCACAATGCCAGGTCCAGGCTTATCCCCAGGAGTCACATCCAACGTTGCCAGGGAGATTTATACCCCTGGGAGTCAGGTCCCATGTAGTGGGGAGGGCAGTGAGTTCACCTGCCACATGGGCTTAGAGAGAGAGAGAGGCCACATCTGAGCAACAAAGAGGTTCTCTGGGGGAGACTCTTATGCACAATTTTAAGTAGGGTTAGCCTCTCCTTTGCAGTAACAAGCTTCAAAAAGGCAAGCCTCAAAATTGAGGGCTCATCCTACTAAATTGTTAGCCCTCAGTGTTTGTCTCAGCACAATTCTTATTTGTATTTTTCATTCCTTTACCTTTTGGGCTGTGTTCTTATTTTCAACCTCTAATTTTCAACCTCTTATTTTCAACCTCTAATTTATCAGTTCTCTCTTTCGCCCCATCTACTCTAGAGTAGATATAAATTGAAAATTGTAAATAAAATAAAAAGTCTTATGTTTTATTTTTTTTTATGTTTCTGTTTCAGCATTTTATATGTTACTTACTGAATGCATATTTTTCATTTCCAAGCTTCCTAACTAGTCTTTTTCATCTACCTATTCTCAATTTATATCTACCTATTTTGTGTTCGTAATCGCCTTTTTGTGTGGGTATTATTCTCTCTTTTTTAAAGTTCTCCCTTTGAGGATATTAAGTTCTCTCTTGCTCTCTGCGTTTCTCCACACCAACCAGAGAGAATTAGGGCTACCCCACACAGTAGTAAAAGGAATCCAATGGGGACAAGTTTTATGATGTATCTGATTGGATAGAAAAGCTGAGTGCGGGAGAGGAGTATAGGAAAACACAGGATTTCAGCCTGAGTAGACTGTATCTATGTTCACACTGTTCACCAAGAAAATGAAAACATGAGGAGGAGTTTGGGATTGGGAGGAACAATCATAACTGTTTTGAATATGTCAAGTTTGAGGTGCAGGGGTCTCTCAACTGGTAAGGCAAATGGGCAGATGGATAGTCATATATATGGGTCAGAATTAAAAAAAGAAGTGACAGCCAGTCATTATGAGCATTATATGGTGATAAAGCTGAGAAATCCAAACTCGTCCCAGAATAATGATTCTTCTATAATCATTTTAAAAATGAATACAGCTCATCACAAAGGCATTCGTTTGACTTTTGACTCTGGATGGCTTTGAAGGAAGGATGTGAATAGGTCTTGAGAAAAGTCAATTCATAAAATGTAATAATATATTTAATCATATGGCAGGGCATGGAAGGGATGTTCTTTCCATCAGGGCCACTCCCTTGCTCTCAGAACTTTCTCATAACTATATTTAACTGGCTGGATCATTAGACAGAAAAAGTACAAACATCACCTATTTCCTTCACTCAGCTGGCATGTGTTGTGAGTTTGCCACGTGCCAGGCACTGTTCCAGGCACTGGGAACAGAGTGGTAACCACACCAGGCTTGGCCCACGCAGAACACGACCTGATTATTATGGTGTTCCAAAGTGGAGACATATAGGACATTACAGGCATAGCTAACAAAAGTCCTCATCTAGTCTGAGGAGTCAGAGAAGGTCTACTCTAAGGATCTTACTTTCATCTGGGATGGGAGAAATAGCAGGAGTTAGAAAGGCAAAGAAGTGAGGTGGGGGGAGGGGGCTTTCTAGTTAAAAGAGAATCACATTTATAAAGGCTTTGAGGTAGGAAGGAGTTTACATTAATGGGCAGTGAAGCTATTCTTATGATAGTGTAATAGGGGAATCATGACATTATGCATCTATCAAAACCCAAAGAACTTAGCACACAAAAAGTGAACTCTAATGTAAACTATGGACTTTGGTTACTAATAACGTCTCAATATTGGTTCATCGATTGCAACAAACGTACCACACTAACGTAAGATGTTAATGGGGAACTTTTTGCATGTGGGGGTGGTGGTGGTGGATGGTATATAGGGGAAAACTCTGTACCTACTGTGCCATTTTTCTGTAAACCTAAAACTGCTCTAAAAATAAAGCTTATCATTGAAAAATAGTGTTGCGTACGACGAGAATCCAGAGAGTAAGCTGGGGAAGTGGGGTCATGGGGAGGCCACAGTGGCTCTAAGCAAGGCTGGTGATATTGGCAAGGGCTGAGGATGGAGAGACCCTAGAAACCATGGCAAGGAAGTCTGGATGTTATTCTAAGTGCAATGGGGGAGCAAGTGAAGAACGCCAAGCTCCAGAGAAGGGATTGAAGGGCAAGTAAGAGCAGTGGCCCTGATGCTACTGAAGTCAACTACTGACAATAAGTAAGAGCAGAGGCTGTGAAGATGAAGAAAGGTGGACAGAATCAAGAACCACTTAGGAGGTAGACAGGATTTGCTATTTGAGGGGCTGTGGGAGATGTGGGTGGGCTGGGATATCAAGCATGATGATGACATCACTGACTGCAGTAGAAAGCCCTGGAGGACACGCTAATACCCGTAATGAAAATCTACCATAAGGAGGCTAGAAAAGCACATATTTTATTTCACTGAGGCTGCTCTCACTTCTTCAGAGTTCTGGGCACATGGCACAGGTCTACATACCCTAGAGATAAGGAACAAGCTGCCTTTATCTAGAACAAGCTGCCTTTTCCTGGGAACTTAGAGTCCTTCCTAATACTGAAGTCTATGTATTTATATACCCCTCTACAAATCACCAATGGAACTAATGGGAAAATGAAGCACAAAGTATGACAAGCACAAAAGGTTCTGGAAATGCATGATGTCTTAGTCATCAAATCTCAAGAAAACATAGTTGATGAAAGGCTCTGCCCTCAGTTGCCCAACCTGCCTTTAGCGACAGTGTCGAGTGTTGGAAAACGGAAGTAGAAAGGAAGACAGTGCCACCCCACCTACCTAGAAAGCTAACCAAAAACTGCAGTCCATTTTCAGAAGGAGAAGCAGGATGCTTGAGTTCAATCTTGCTCAATTAAGCTGAGCTCTCTGTTCAAGGGAAATATATGTTTGCTCTCTTTCTTTTCCAAAGCACGGCAAACACTAAAGAGTTTATGAGGTTATATAGACCCTATCATGTAAGGAGAGAGAGCTAAAACCAGAAAAGGAAGTACCCCAGTCATTTTATTTTAAAGGAAGTTTAAGAAATAGCTGTTACATTTCCAAATCCATTAGTTGCAAAAATCAGATGAGAGATGAATATTTCTTTACCTATATCACTTTACCTTATTATGACAGAACAAAAAGCAATAGTGCAATATCACACAGGCTTTCTCATACCTTTCTTCCTTAGAACAGAAGGAACCCTCGAAGGTACTATGTTTGTACTCTCTATAGATTAAGGAGAAGCAAAGAATTATCAGGACCATTTTGCTGATGGTGAAACGGAGGCACTGCCTTTAGGGACTGGCTGGAAGTTACTGCAAGAACTAGAGTTATCGCCAGCAGATAGTGTCAGAAACTTAGAGGGTCACTTAACTGGGTTTTCCAAATGTAGGTCCAAGAATCAGCATCACCAGGGGAGCCTGATAAGGACAGAAATCCCTAGCCCTTGAACCACCCCTATAAAATAATCCTTTCTGTATTTTCAGTATGTTACATGAATGATTTTGATGCAGAGCCAAGTTTGAGAGCCTCTGATCTAGGCTAATGGTCCTCAACAAGGCACAATTTTGCCCGTCCCCACCCCTTCCACCTGGGGAACATTTGGAAATGTCTGGAGACATTTTTGGTTTTCACAACTGGAGGGAGGGGGTGCTACTGGCTTCTGGAGGGTAGAGCCCAAGGATGCTACTAAACATTCTACAATGCACAGGACAGCCCCCCACAACCAGGAATTATCTGGCTCAATACGGTATAATGCCAAGGTCCAGAAACTCTGATCTAATCCAACCCCTCAGGAATGAACAGCCCAGGTAAATTACATGACTTCTACTTTATGACGTGCAAGATTAGAGTCCAGTTTTCCAGAAACAAAGTCCCATTTTCTTTATCCTATGTGATCTTAAAGACCAACCTGATTCAAAGCTCTTTTCTTGGAAGCTCACTGTCTTTCCAGTGTACCAGGCAGCCAATATTTAAATGTCTTAGGAATTATGGGTTTTCAGCCTAAAGAGCTGACTTTAAGGCATATCAGGGAAAGTTTATATTATTGGTTATAGTCTTGCCTAAAACACAAGACGCTCACTCTATTCTATGCACCAGATTGAAAAATCATAATTTGCTCCTAATGGTTACCATTATTGAGCCAAGTGCTGAGAGATTCATTCACGAAATCCCCACAACACTTGTGAGGAAGGTATGATCATTGTCAGCTCTTCTTTACAAAGCAGTAAACATCAAGTCACAGAACAGGTAAGTGGCAGAAACAGACATTGAATCCCTATGATTCTAACCCCAAAGTCCAGGCTCATAACCACCATTCTGAACTGAATCTCCAGGGGTCCAGCCCCAACCAAATGAGCCTTTCATGGCTCCATCCTGCTTCAGATGCTCCCTTTCTATAATAACTCAGATCACTCACCATCATTTCTCTATTTTCAAGGAAAGGCAAATAGTCTTTGTTTTGATAACACAATGTGTCCCTGGAAGCTACATAATTAGCAAAAGGATCAGGCAAGCCAGCAAGGGTGACTGTCTGCTCAAACCTGGTAGGTTTGGAACCATTGAGCAGGTCCATAAAAGACGGAGATTGTAAAACAGAACTACCCAACAGGAAGGCAGCGTGATTTAGGAGAAGCGGCCTGGGTTTTAGTGTCAAGCAGGGCTAGATTCAAATCAGTACCTTCCTAGCTGCACAACATTAGGCAAATTAGTGAACCTCTGAACAATTATGAAACAGGAATTCTAAAGCCTACTTTTCAAGGCTGTAATAAGGTAATGAAATATTACTTGATGCGCTCTTAACATACTGCCTGGCACACAGAATGTGCTGATTAGATGGCAGTTGCTGCAATGATTATTATTATTATTATTATTATTAATTATATACAGAATGAGCAAAACTTCAAGTGCCAAACACAAAATCCATGAATGTCCTTTAGGCAATTAATGTGCTTTGAAAAGGATTCATGTGAATCAAATTTCTGCACACTGAATTATATCCTAAATATACTACAGAAATATGATAGTTAAGGAAAAACTTCTGTGCATGCTTACCACATGCATCCGTGACTTTTTAAGGGAAATAAAAACCCCCAAAATACAGGACGGAGGGGTGCTATTAAAATATTTGTTTGGGGAATGGAGAATATCGAAGTTTTATTCTTATCTTCACTACTCAGAATTCAAATCTATAATAGACACACAGAAACAGAGGACAGTGTGATGGACCACTGGTTACAAATGTATGTAAAGCACACACTGACCACCAAGAGCTTATAATCTACTTCAAGAGATGGGGTGTATAAGGAAAAATATAAGTAACACTACCTGCAGAATGTATTAACTAAAAAATAAAAGCTACAGGCAAAGAAAATGGCATAAGAAATTAGTAAGGATGTGGAAACAACTGAATTATAACATGATCAAAAGGTTTGAGTACAAAGGAGACTCTCAGGAGTATTGTAGCAAAGGTCAGAATTTGGAGGAATGGAGGACTGGAGAGGAGGCAGGAAGAATTCGAGATGGTATACTGTTAGAAAGAAACAGCAAGAGATGAAAAAGCCTGCAGAGTAGAGGGGATATGCTTCTAAAGGAGCATATACTATAAAGCAAGTGGAAAGTTCATAATTGTATGGCTCATGCACAGATAACTTGGACCTTGGGTAACACAGTGGGAAATCATAGAAGGCTGAGAGTCAAGCTAAAGAATTCAACTCCAGAGTCTCAGGGTCACTGGAAACATTAAGAATCATCCATTGGTTTCCTAAGTTTTTAAATTGCTGTACACTTTCTTCAAACAAAATCTCTCCCAAAAGCATCAAAAAATGAAAACAGATCAACATAAAGCTGCTGTAGTAGGAACCTGGAAGCCCAGTGCATGCATTGCTCTTCCCTGGACCATTTAAGAAGCATCTGCAGAACTAACTTTGAACACCGTGAACTTCTTCTCATCACACTTTCTAGTCTGCATCTTCTGCACAACTGCCTCTCCAAGGGTTTGTCTGATGTACACTTGGAGAACTGACTGAGTTGCCCACCTGCCAAGGCAGCCATGCTAGCTTTTCTCGGGTAGAAGTGAGATCTGTCCCTTGCACAAAAAGGACTGAGCTGTTACACTCGGGGTAATTAGCAACACATCCAATGATCCCTCTGCTACAGGAAATAACTTCAAAAAGTTGATAAAACCTATCAGACCCCCTTGGTTGATGGTTTCAGCAATGAATTGTCCATAATCTCTAAGCAACTGAAGGTTTAAATGAGGGGATAATATATCCATCGAACAGAGAGATGGAACTGGTGGCATCAAGTGCGCCAGGCTGGCGATCAGAGCTGGTGTTAATCAGATAGAGATGCCACATGAGCCCACCAGGAAACATGGAATCTGAGGCAAAGAGTGTGGGTAGAGAACACACAGACCACAGGGCTAAGCATTTACAGATTTAGAAAGGAAGAGGAAGACACGGAATCATGAAGGAAACTTCCAAGTACTAATCAGAGCAGGAGGAATCTCAGTCAGTGAAGATGAACGAAGAGGGGAAAGAGTTCTGAGATAATAGAGCAGTTTTTGTCAAGTGGAACCAAAAGGGCGTGGAATGCCAACACAGAGCAAAGCATGCTTGGTTTAGCAAACAGGAAGTCACTGGAGTCACCAAGGAGGGCACTTCTAGAGAGAGCAAAGTTGCTATTCATTCAATAAGTAGGAAACTTTGGTTTGGCAGCAAATACTGACAACATTTAAATAAGCTTGGAAAGGAAAGACAGAAAATAAATTACATACCAGGAAAAGGGAATTACTAGGTCAACAGGAGGGCTTTCCACAATAGAAAGAGAAAAGCTTACTTACATTTGAAGGCAGAGAAAGAGAAAGGAACAAATGAAGAGGCTACTGATAGGATAGAGCCCGAGATAAGGTGGAAAGGATGGATTAAAAAACAGGTGGAATGGATGCTTGTACGGTATGTGAATATATTTCAATAAAACTGAATTTAAAAAAACCAAACAAGTGGAAAGAACCTTGAAGACATCATGTTGAGTGAAATAAGCCAGACACAGAAAGACAGATGTTGTTATGATTTCACTTATATGAGATAACTAGAATAAGCAAATTCATAGAGACAGAAAATAAACTACAGGTTATCAGGGGTCAGGGCAATATGGAGTCAATGGTTAACTGGTGCAGAGTTCCTTTTTTTGGGGTGACGGAAAAATTTTGGTAATGGATGGTGATGACGGTAGCAAAATATTGTGAATGTAATTAATGCCACCGAATTGTATGCTTGAAGGTGGTTAAAATGGGAAATGCTATGTTGTATATATGTTACTACGTTCAAAAAAAAGCAGAGAAAGTCAAGGAAAAAAAAAAAACAGGTGGAGCAGAAGAGACTGGAGATTGGAATAGGTTGAGATAGCCTTGGAAAGAAAGTGGGACCACCTCTTTTCTGCTGGACAGTGGAAAAGGAAGACAGGAAGGCAGCAAATAAAGGCATTGACAGGTCTGTGGAAGCTGCAAATACAAAAGCAGACAGATTATGAGGCATACAGAGGAGTGGTGGCTTTGTGGACTCTGTAGAAAGCAAGACCTAGGGTCGGGGGAGCGGAAGCAGGTCAGGGGCATGAGATCCTGGAGGTACAAAGAGTGTGTGCAGGGTGCAGAAGAGCTGCTCCCAGAAATGTTGATGATTTGCTAAGATATGGAAGAAAACATCATGGAGGAGTACTAAAGAGCCAGTGAATTTTCCATAGCATGAGTTTGCTACATGTCCAGTTAACATGTTGCTTTATTACCAGGTGATGCCTCCCACACTCACACTCTGATTCTGTCCCTTTCCTGACCATTTAAAGAGTTAGGCATAGGAAGAAGGAGAAAGGGGAGAAACTGTTAAAGATGGAAGGGCAGGTAAAAGAAAAACCAGAGTATCTAATTCTCTAATCTAAATGAAAACCCTGCTCAGAATCACTATAGCAATATTCGCTACCTTATTGAGTAATTACTCTGAGCCAAGCAATATGCTCTGTTCTTTTCACACATTTTCTTTAATCCTCAGGACAACCATACAGGGAGCAATTTATTATCCTGACTTAAGAGGCTAAATGGGCCTCTCACGGGAAGTTGGGGGGTGAGGGATGCAGAGTGCAGGGGGGAAGCTTTAGGATTCATATCCAAGTTTAAATGTCCCCCAGATATGTACTGCATCTATTATGCCACACTGCCTCGCAGCAAATGTCTTTTGTCAAAAGGTTCGCAGTTCTAGGCTCTTGCCTAAGAAATACATGGTGTGATGGTTAATTTTCACGTGTCAACTTGGCTGAGTTATGGTGTCCAGTTGCTTGATCAAGCAAGCGCCGGCCTGATTATTACTGTGACAGTACTTCATAGATGGATTTAAATCATTAGTCAGTTGATTGCATGTATGGGAATTCAACGTAACCTTCATTGGAGTTTCCAACCCAAGGCTTCTCCTGGGGAGTTCAATTTCACTTTCATCGAGTTTCCAACTTGCAGTATGCCCTATGGAATGTGGACTTACCTATCCCCGCAGTCTCTTAGAACACATGTATGTGTATACACACACACACACACACACACACACACACATATGTCCTGTCAGTTCAGTTTCTCTGGAGAAGCCTGACTAATACACACTGCTCACTAAATAGCAAGTTAACAAGAACAGTAGATGCCAGAGTCATTTAGCTTCATGTATACAGACAATCACCATCCTCAGCCTCAAGTGGCTCCCCGAGGTTGAAACTCAGTAACAGACAAATGACGGCTGGAGCAGAAGCCAGGAACTATCTAGCTGATAACTCTTCTGAGAGCTTCATATGATACAGCAAATTTCATTTATACAAAGCGCCAAGGGGCTTTTCCTGCTGAGTGGAAACAGAGAATTGTCTCCTCAAAATTTAGAAAGGAAACCAGACAAGGCCCACATGGGCAGGCATCTCCTTGAACACAGCGGGCACCGTCCAAGGATGGCTGAACAGAATGGAAGCCCAGATGATCGCACTCAGGAAGCCTCTTCCATGGGGCTATTGTATATTAACTCAGTACTGTTCACCGGGCAGTGGAGAAACAGAACCCAAAACAAAGGAATTCACAGTCTAATGAGTATTCTCTAAACTATAGGCTCCCCTGCAGTGCCTTCACCTGGTGCTGATTAAAATATAGATTAAGGGCCATGTCTCTGACCCACAGAATAAAAATCTGTGCATGGGAGTCTGGGAATGTGTGGTTTTCACAAGCTCCCTGGGTCTAAGTCAACAGACAAGGCAACACAATGTGATGAGTGGAAGGATTCTTGAGGTTCCTTGGAGATCCCTGAGCAGCAGCCAGGCTAACCCAACTTCTGAAAATCCTGTTCAGTGGGAGTTTAGCAATCCAGGTTAAAAAGATGCGCAATGGGAGACAGGCAGGCTAAGTGACACTCACTGAAGGTAGATGATTAGGAGAAAACCCAAGTCGTAATCATTGCTCAACACTTCATTGCTTAGTCAAATACATTTCCAATTCTCATGCCAACTTCTGACTAGATCAAGTAACACCGCCAAGCTACAACACTGCCACGAGTCTCATTCCAACTTCAGCAGCTTCAGAGCAATGAGAGCATGGATTTCCAATTCTCTGCCTAAGTCTCCGCATCAGGAGGCCTGCAATTCAGCCAAACGTTTAAAACTTCATATTTTGGAGTAGGAGAGGTCTGGATTTGTGTCCTGGTTCTACTACTGAGTAGTAAATCACTTGACTTCTCTGAACATTAATATGCTCTTCAGTAAAACTGAAATAATCACCCAATAATGGGACAAAGCCACATCGTGTGCCTCCTGATGTGATGCACCCAGAAGGACACGATATCATCTCTATGGTATCGCTGCCAAAAATGCAGAACCTGAATCTAATCACAGTAAACCTCAAACACAAACTGAAGAGCATTCCACAACATAGCTGTCTTATACTCTTCAAAAATGTCAATGTTACGAAAGCAACAAGGGATGGAAGAACGTACCAGATTAAAGAGAGTAAAGAGAAATGACAATGAATATTATGCATGATTAGACTGTGGGGAAAATAGCTTTGAAGGCCCATATTGGGACAACTGATGAAATTTGAATAATGATATAGACTTTGAGTTAGATGACAGTATTGAATCAATGTTAAATTTCTTGATTCTCATAACTGTACTGCAATTATGTAAGAGAATTATTTTGTTCTTAGGAAATACACACTGAGTATTTAGTATTAAAGGGGGATGAGGTCCCCAAGTCACGTTCATACAGTTCAGAAACACTATATTATAAAGAAAATGGAGAAAGCAAATAATAAAGCAAAGGAAGAAAAATATTAATAGTTAGTGAACCTGGATAAAAGGATTTCTTTGTACTATTCTTGCAATTTCTCTGGGCTTGACCTTATATGAAAATACAAAGTTACCCTTCAAAACCATCAAGGCCATGTAAAACAAGAAGCAACTGAGAAAGTGTCACAGATTGGAGGAGACTAAGAAAACTTGACAACTATATACAATGTGAGGTCCTGGACATTAATGGAAAACCTCTTGAAATCCAAATAAAGTTTGTAGCTTAGTTAGTTAGCAATAGTATTATTAATAGCATGCTAACTTCTTAGTTTTGACATGCGTACCATGGTTATGTTATGTTAACATTAGGGGAAACTGGGTGAAGAGTATATGGGAACTCCGTGTGCAGTTTTGCAGCTTTTCTATAGATCTAAAATTATTCCAAAATAAAAAGTTTATAAAGTTTAGCAGTTACTCAATAAGTCAAATATAAGAATCACCATATGACTCAGTAATTCCCCTACTAGGGTATATACCCCAAAACACTGAAAACAGGTTTTCAAACAAAAACTTGTACATGAATATTCTTAGCTGCTCTATTCACAGCAGTCAAAAGGTGGAAACAACCCAAATGTCCATCATCTAATCAATGGATAAACAAATTGTGGCACATCCATATAATGGAATATTCTGCAGCCATAAAGAGAAATGAAGTACTGACACATAGAACAGTATGGATAAAACTTGGAAACATTGTGCTAAGTGAAAGAAACCTGTCACAAAAGACCACAAATTGTATGACTCCGTTTGTATAAAATGTCTAGAATAAACAAATCTATAGAGACCGAAAGCAAACTAGTGGTTGCCAAGGGCTGAGGTAGCAGAGACTAGAAAATAACTGCCTATTGGGTACAGGGTTTCTCTTTGGGGTGATGCAAATGTTTTGGAACTAGACAGTGGTTCCTATGCTATAGGCTTTATGAGAACCACAGTATACATAAGGACTCAACCCTTATTTCCTTAAACCATCCAGGCACAGTGTGGAGCACGAGGCCAGCCCAGGGCTGCTGTGTGCCTGTGAGAGGCAAACACTGTCTTGTTGAAGCTGCTATTCTCTTAGGTTGTGGCCAAACCTAATCCTAACTACATTCAGTCTGCACTAAGTATGTCCAGGCATTTTTATTTTGGAGGTAAACTCAAATACTGTCCTCTCTCAAACAAAACATGAAAAAGGATAAGCAATTGTTTCCTGACTCAAATCTATAGAGAGCTACTGTGCATCTCTACTAGCGTGGGCTGCTTCTAGAATCACACAAAAATTACCTCAGATGCCACAGTTAAAATCACAATGATGCTCTGGGCTGGTGGCACCATTTGTGAAAACAGCCTTAAAAAGTTACCCCGTGTTACATTCAAGCTCAAGCACAACTAATTCTGATTTGACCTTTATAATTTATTTTAATGATTCCTTTGGATTCATACAATGTTGTATAACTCTTGGCAGTGATCTTCAACCAACTAATAAAACCTCACCAGGAAAAAAAATTAATCATGATCATAATACAGTATTTAGAATGTCAATGAGAAGTGACGCTACTATGGTACCTTAATTTTGAAAATGTAGAAAGCCATCTAAAATCTTATACTACAGGCTTTATGAGAACCATAGCGTGTATTAGGACTCAACCCTTATTTCCTTAAATCATTTGCACTAGAATGAATATAGTAAAATGAGGACAAAAATAACCTCCCTGTGATAACCTGTAATCAAATAGTCAACAAGAGTTGTATCATAAGACACTCAGAATCCAAGTTTACCTTTATAGGTAAAACCATTTAAAAAAATCTTTTGATGCATTTTTTCATTCAATAAATTTTTACTGAATATTTATTAATGCCAGACAATATGCTAGATATAGATACACAACGAATTTTACGCTAATAATAAAATCACATTTGGGTAGGATCCAAGGATCCCATCCATACTAATTTCATTATATAGCTATTAATGTTATAACAAAGTACCAATGCACTTGTCGGCCTGTGTGTAAAAAGACAGGGATAAAAGATTCTAAAATTAAGTGTTGTGTTGCCAATGTTAAAACGATTTGCACCTATGCATGAATCACTGAAAGCAGGTCTGCGACAGCCTCCATAGTGTCAACTGTCCACAGTTCAACCCACTTGTCCCTCCCGCCTCCTTCATAGCTTTGGAGACAAACCCTGTTTTGACACAATCCAGGGAGACACTGGAAGCGTATAAAAATCCCATCCATCCCCATGTATGTGGTCAAGAAATCACACTACACTGCAACTATTATTTCACAGATTTTTCAACACAGCCAGAGAGAGTAAGGGAAGAAAAAAGAGCTATCCAAGTTTACGAAAACTCCAGTCTGGAAAGGAAACAGAAAAAAATGCTACCAGTATCACTAACCTGATCAATTTCCATCAGTTTGGGGTAGGCACCCGGCCATTCTATGGCCACCTTGACGATGTCCGCGGGTGGAGGCATGGTAAACCCCAAGAATGTCCAAAGCCGGTGGAACTGGGTATCCTAAGGCGTGGACAAGCGCACGTGTGTATACCTAACGTGGAACGACAAAAAGAGAAAGAAAAGTCGGTCAGTGCAGATGCAGGACGAATTCTGCTTCATCACTTCCTGTTTTCACTAGTGGTTGAGGTTTGAAAAACGGCTCCCAGTCAGTGCCCTGGTGCTGAAGACATCAGGGCACCAAGTGCACAACCAACAGTCGTGCTCTTGAGTTACGAAGCAAGAGGAGGGAAGAGTGCCAAAGCCCTGGAATGAAAGCTGTGAGCAGACACCGCCCTAAGTCAGGACAGCTCGGGCAAGTCCTCGGGGGAAAGCTGTCCCTTACCACCAGGTTCTGCCCCAAATGGTCCCCCAAGTCTGAACGGGCCGGGTTTACTCTCCAAACCAAGGATGCATGTAAACCCCTTGTGCTCAACTGTCTCCGGAAGGACAGATTGCCCAGGAAGTCAGAGTCAGGAAGCAGTGTTTCTTTAAAGTGTTTTCTGTGTCACAAATAGATCTCTGCACTATAGCAACCAGGATATCATGAGGAAGAAGAAATGCCCCAGAAGCTCACAGACAGACACACACACTCCTTCCCCAAGGCCAGTTTACACAATGCACCTTCCAAGGGGAAAAAAATTTGCAGATGTGGATCGTAAGGCATTCAGAACAGACCTTGAATTCTCATTTCAATGCATATGTTGTTTACTCAAAAAATACTACTACTACTAATAATAAAGCTGATCCTCTACTGCCTCTCCCCAAACTAGCCCATTTTGTTTAGGATTAAATTTTTGAAAAACAACAAAGTTGATTTTGAAAGCAGTTTTAGGTTGCAGAAAAATTGCACAGAAAATACAGAGAGTTCCCGTATTTCCCCTCCACACGTACACAAACAGTTTCTCCTACTAACATCTTGCATTAATGTGCTACACTTGTTACAATTGGTGAACCAACACTGATACATTACTGGTAACTAAAATCCATAGTTTACATTAGGGTTCACCCTGTCTATAGGCTTATGGGTTTTGACAATTGAGAGAAGTCAAGTACCAAATATTATGGTATCACGCAGAGTAGTTCACTGCCCTAAAAATGCCCTTCGCTCCACCCCTTCCCCCACCCCCACCTCAACCCTGGCAACCACTGATCTTTTTACCCTCTCCATAGTTTTGCCTTTTCCACAGTGTCATAAAGTTGGAATCATACATACAGTATATATATCCAGCTTGGCTTCTTTCACTAAGCGATATGCATTCGAGATTCCTCCATGATTTTTCATGGCTTGACAGCTCACCTCTTTATATCATTGAATAACATTCCATTGTATGGATGCATCATAGTTTAGCCATTCACGCATGGAAAGGCATCTTGATTGTTTCTAATTTTTGGCAATAATGAATAAAGCTGCTATAAACATTCATGTGCAGGGTTTTGTGTGCATATAAGTTTTCAACTCTTTACACGCAACGTAACCAACAGACTGGATTTTTGCAAGGCTAGCAGGATGAAAAAATATATTTCAATATACTTTTAACTGATATTCCTCACATTACTCCTTACTACTGACATAAAGAGGTAAGTTACATGATCACATCTCTGTGAACTATGCTTTGCCATTTCTCTATTGGGTTCTCGGTCTTTTTAAAAAATTGATCTCTGTAGGAAAATTTAATCAAACACAGCCATTTAGTTCTTTATCCAATGCGTAGACCCTTTCAGCTGAGATCCCAGATCTCGGTGGCAGTTAGATATTAAAAAGACAATGGAGATAGCAAAGCCACACCACCACCAACAGAAGTGTGTGTGTGTGTGTGTGTGTGTATGTGTGTGTGTGTGTATACATCTGCAGCAGAACTGACAAGTAAAGGAAATGAACCAAAACAAAACTGCTGCTCCTTTGACCATGGATGATTATTAAGGAAGCCTGCTGTGTAGCTAATCAGTGCTAACCAGCAAGAGCAAATCCACAAAGCAGTGGTTTAGACACTCATACAACAAATATTTATTGAGCCCCCAGTCAGTGCCCCACCCTGTTCTTGGTGCTGGGGATACAGCAACGAATCTAGAAGCTAGACAGCAGTAAGGGCCATGAGGATAAGGAAAGCAGAGAAAGAGAATCTGAAGCGTGTGCACAGACATGTGTGGTAAGATCGGGGTGCAATTTTAACTAGGGAGATCAGGGAACGCTTCACTGAGGCCTTTGTAAACACTTGTGAGAGGTGAGGAAGGCAGCCACGTGGATGTCTGGAGACAGCCTTCCAGATCAAGGGGGCAGCAAGTGCCAAGGCCCTGAGGCAGGGGTGTGCCTGGTATGTTCTGGATCAGGAAAGGGGCTGAAGCTGTCAAGTCAAGAGAATCAGAGGATGAGTTCCAGAACTGCTGGGTCATGACTTGGTAAGTTCACCCACCCCCTTGCAAACCCCTACACACTCCTACTACACCTACTGGTTTGCGACTTCTAAAGAAGGAAGTTCACATGCCTGTGTACAAATTGGGAATTTTGGCAAACTCTATCAAAAGCCTTAAAAGTAATTCTACTTTGCTAGGACATTATCCTCAAGGAATAATTACTAACTCAACCAAACCATAATGGTGCCCATTGCTGTTTTGTTTATAATTCCCAGAAGTTGAAAACAATTAAATAGCCAACAATAAGGACTTGTTGAATAATTACGGTGTCTCACATGTGCAAATACAAGCAAACAATCTGCACTGGGGGCTTTTTTTATAAGTCTCCACACACTTTTTATTCACTTGAGGATTCTAAGAACAATGTACTGCATCAGGATCATAGCACATGAATTCAGGATCCAAATTCAATTATAAAATGAGAGTCAAGAAAACTGGTTTTAGTATGAAAACAGACTGTGTGACTGTCAGGAAACACTTGACTTCTTTATACTTAATCTCCCTGTTGGCTGAGTAAGTAGGTTCTCCTGCTTTGTACTTTTATTACAGAAATAATTTAAAAGTTAACAGGGAAACTTCTAAAGAGTTTACCTTTCAAATAGGGGAAGTAGCTCTTTCAGGGGAAAAAAAGTCTTCCCAAACTCTCTGAAAATGAGCTTCATTAGTTCTCCTGTCAGGGGCAATTACCACATCCATGCACACAAATCCTCCAAAAGGCCAAAAGTTACTTCCCACCCTGCAATCTTCACAAATAATTTGCCCTCCTTCAAAATGGGTGCAATTAGACCAACTAATCCCAGAAGGATGGGACTGGAGCTAATCTAAAATGAAATATATAGGAGCAGTTTATAAGCTCACAACTAGAAATCCTGGCATGACACGCATCTGCTTTAGCATTCACAGGTGTCCATAAACCCAGCTATGGAACCCAAAACAATGCAACAATTGGCATAAATCTACCAAACATCAACTAGATTCTGTGGCAATTCTATTGCTTGATATAAGCAAGTTCAAGACATCCAGAGTTGCAAATGTGGGGAAAGTGGAAGCACATAAGGCAGGTGCTCTTTGGATTTTGTTATGACAAGAACATTTTAAAAGAGCTGGCTTCCCAAAGTGTGGTTAACACTTTTTAAAGACCCAAACTTCAAAATTGCATATTTTGAAAAAAAAGGGCAAATAATATGCATACTATATACATATAGTATGAAAGAGAAATTCAGTAGCTCCCTCATAGCAAATGTGCTGACCTTTGATAGCACATAAAGTGGTTCAGGAATTCAGAAGAAGAAATTTGAAAATCTTCCGTTCAAGCAGGCAGGGAACGCTTCACGGAGAGGCTGAGATCTTGAGATTTTGTGAAATTAGTTATTTTCTCCTAGGGGCTTTTTCATCATTTCTGAGGCACATGAAAGAACACAATTATATTATATGTACACGATAATATACATATAATTTTTGCCATTTTAACCATTTTTGAAGTGTATAATTCAGTACAATTATGAAAGAACACATTTTAAACTTTGAAGACCTGGCCTGCACATAATATGTTCACTACATAAAGGGGAAGGACAAAGGAAACTACAAGGAGTCACGGTGTGTGCTCATTCCATGAAGAAACACCCCAGCATCCTGAGTTGCAAGTGTGTGGAAAGTGGAAGCACATAATGCAGGTGCTCTTTGGATTCTGTTATGACAAGAACATTTTAAAAGAGCTGGCTTCCCAAAGTGTGGTTAGCACTTTTTTAAAGATCCAAACTTCAAGCCACCCTGAAATTTCTTTTTTACAAACACATTAATACCTAAGCACGGCCCCAGCGAACCCACTATCTAACAGTAGGTAGATGGTAGCATCATAGCCTTCAATGAATCAACTTGCCTGTAATCGTTTTAAAAATTAAATATGTAAAGAGCAGGCATCCAATAAACAGGCTATTCATTTTCTTGAAAAGTTACCCTTGTCTTTGAAGTTTGGGGCCTGGAAGGTGACTAACTATTCAAAACGAAGAACACACAACCTTGGTGTCAAGAGAGTAGATTATAAAAATAAAAGTGCATTTTGAGCACCTTCCTCCTAATTCTACATAAAATAGTCTAGAGTTACACAGAGAGAGGCCATCTGTCCTCCCAGGAACCAAACACCAAGCTTGCTTTCTTCCCCTTTAACTGGTATTTATTTCTCAGAGAATGTTCAAAGAAAACCTGTTGAACAGGTGAGCATACAATAATGCAGCTCTCCCAGGAGTTTCCTGCAGAGAATAGGAGCAGCTCACAAGGCACTATTGTGAGAATAAAGAGGTTAGGGGGCTTCCCGTGGGGAGTTACATACCCAAGCCCAATTAGACCTCATCAGTTTTCCCCACATTAACAAACACTAAGGGACAGGAAGAGAAGAGAAACTCCCCAGGGCAAAGTGAGATGTACAATTTTAGAACAGATAACCCAGTCTGTGTTTTTAATCCGTAGAAGTCCACATTTCATCTACTTGAATTTGCATTTCCAGAAGGGAAGAGTTAGCCCTCCTTTCTGAAGAAATTCAGGGGAGGAAGGTTCTAGCTCAGGCTTTCGCACCCTCAGCACAATTGGCATGTAGAGACAGATTACTGGTTGTTGTGGGGTCTGATCTGTGTGTTTTAGGATATTTAGCAGCATCCCTAGGCTCTAACCACAAGATGCCAAGAGCCCCCCACCACCACCAAGTCTTGATAATCAAACATATCAACAGACATTGCCAATGTCCCCTGAAGGGCAAAATCATTCTGATTGTGATCTTATGAGCTCACAAGTCCTCTGGGTGGATTAATAATAACCATGGCAACCCAACCCTAAACTTGACACCAAGCAAATAAACGGTCTCATCCAGCTCTCCAAGAACTATCAACACAGAGGCCAATTCTTGGTCAAACATAACTGAAATACATCTTAAAATCTTTGGCCCGCAGTTTCCATCTCCCTGTATGCTTTGCTTCCTCCAGCAAAGCACTCAGGGCACTTGGCTCTCTTGTCATTGTCCCACTCCATACGGAGCTGGGGTGGGCATTAAATGCATGGCTGTTGAATGGACAAGTCCCCTCCCAGACCATCATGTTCCTCGAGCTGACAGCAGTAAAACCAACTCTAGTCTGCAGAATTACACAACTAAATACCTTTAATTGCCTAGTAAAGACAGGCTGTGTGGATTTGTGTAGACAGACTGGTATAATAATTTTCATGCAACTTAAAGTTTAAAAAATCACCAAGGAAGAAACCAAAGGGAAGTCTATGTATTGGACTCGACTTCCAACCATTATGCCTTTTAAGGTAACTATCAAATCCCTGGAGGTGACGGGGGAATGGGTGGGATAATTCTAAAATGTTCCTGCTTGCTGGATGGCTTTACTTTATTCCATTTCAAGAGTAAGATTCTATAATTTTAATATACATGTTAAATGACTTTTATAGCCAAGTGAATTAAATGAGATAGAAGGGTCACTTCTTACTTGGGAGTTAGTTTCTAAAAGTCGGCATGTAAATTACATGTGACTCCATAACCCTTGAGCAAGTTGAATTTTTTTTTTTTTTAATCATTCTGAATTATCTTTAGCTTTGGGACATGTTTCCAAGACAACAAAGAGAAACAGTTCTTGATTCCCATCTAGAAGTCTGCCTATCTGCATGCATTGCTTCTTACCTAAAGTCCTACCTGCCCGTGTGTCTGTTTGAATAATTACAGCTCACTTTGGTGTGGGCTTTTACAGATTTGTTACAACCCTACATGTTTTTCCTGACAGCTTCAGACAATTCCCAAATCCTGACCCATCTTTTTCTCTCTGAATTTCCCATAGAATTTTGGATTTTGGCCCCTGCAGTGGCTTGAAACTCCTTTATCTTATTTCTAGTCTTTGTTTTGCACAAGCAAACTACTGGGACAAAAAATATATATACCAAAAACAAAATCGAAATAATAGCAAGGCTATAAGGCTGCTCCTGTAAGAAGCTGTGTGATGGGAAAGCTAACACTCTACCTCTGGTGAACTGTGTCCCTACTGAGTTGCACTGAAAGAGCCTGACAGATGGACCAGGGAGGCCGAAAGGCAGATGGATGTGCGAAAAACACAGAACAGCTGGAGAAACGATTTGCTTCAACTCCTCTGCCCTTCCTTCCTCCCCATGAAAGCTGTCCTCTGCCCCACTGGCAGCCATTATCTACTGGGAATGGAGGATGATTTTATAATAATTATAAGGATGGGGGGAAAGAGACGCTATTCCCATAATTTAAGTGCTGAGTGACCCCTGCTAGAAAAAGAAGTCGGCATTTTCTGTTTGTTTTCTGGCGAGGTAGAAAGGGACAGGGCCTCTGGAAAGGGCAGTCCCCTGAAAACACACTTTCAGCCATTCTCTTGGTGCTGCTCAATCTTTCTTGGGCTCCATGAGTTTTCATTCTTGAGGACATTGCCTTGCATGGCTCACGGTACCTTAGGAAGGCCCTTTGAAAACAGCCTTGGATGACAAGTTTTGTTTTTCTCTTCTTTGTGCTGCATCCTTTTATTCCAAACAGACTGACAGCATCTCAGCGCCCTATGGTCTAGGTTCAAGAATACGGGAAGGGACAGAGGCTGTCCCCTCGACATTATTTGGGATGTTGTGATTATCCAGGCCTTGTTTCCTTTCCCAAGCACATGCCATGGAGGGACAGAAAGTCCTTGTCAGGAGTGACACAGATGAGCAATGACTGTCAGGGAAGAACACGGGGAAGGAGAAGTGGACCCATCCCGCCCCTCCAGAGGAGACGGTCAGGATGGAACAATACATGGTAGGGGCCATTTCAGATTCTCCATCTCTGCCAGCGACCTACGGCCCATTCTGTGGACCGCAGAGTGCTAAGGAGGAAGCTTTAAGGCTTCAGAAGTGGGGAACGCTGCACAAAAGCAAGCATTCAGAAGAACACAAGTGTGCAAGTTTGTATATGTTATGTCCCCCAGAAAAAGCCATTTTCTTTAATGCAATCTTGTGGGGGCAGACGTATTAGTGTTGATTAGGCTGGAACCTTTGGATTAAGGTTGTTTCCATGGAGATGTGACCTACCCAGCTGTAGGTGATAACTCTGATCAGATAATTTCCACAGAGGCATGGCTCCACCCATTCAGCATAAGCCTTGATTAGTTTACTGAAGTCTTATAAAAGCTCAGTCAGAAGGAGCTCAGCAGAGCAACTGAGAGTGACATTTTGAAAAGGAGCTGCAGCTAAGAGAGGACAAAATGTCCCAAGGGCAATATTTTGGAGAACGCCATTTTGAAACAATCTGGGAGCAAGCGGATGCCAGCCACGTGCCTTCCAAGCTAACAAAGGTTCCCCAGACGCCAATGGCCATCCTTGTCTGAAGGTACCCTATGGTAGATGTCTTACCTTGGACACTCTATGGCCTTAAGACTATAACTGTGTAACCAAGTAAACCCCCTTTATAAAAGCCAATCCATCTCTGGTAGTTTGCATCCCGGCAGCATTAGCAAACCAGATCAACAAGCAAAGAAAAGAACCATTCCATCTATGTATATGCTATTGACAAAAGTCACTTATGATAATCTTAGCAATAACTTGGCCCACTTACTTGCCAGGTGGTAAAATGTGCTGCTAGAGACTACTATCTTGCAATATGACGGAAACCTGCAAAGAAAAGGCTTTGCTTCCACAGTCTCGTGAATTGTCATCACGGAGGCTGTAGGACCGTTGCCAGAAGGGGACTGAGGGGCAGGAGCCGAGAGCAGGCCCTGATCTGGGCACTAGAAACACACCTCCTCACTCAATGTTTGCTCAGCTCTGAGTGACAATTATTACTATATGCAGAAAATGAAAGAAGATACTAAATACTAAATGCTCGTGAGTCTAAATAACTTTCCCCAAATACTTATACACTCTTGGGGGTGATAAAGGCCTTTCTAGATGATACCAAAGACAGAACCCATACGGAAAAGGCTGATGATTTGATACAAAGAAACCTAAAACACTTCTGCATTCCAAAAAGCACCACGAAAATTTAAAGACAAATACAAGTATCTGAGAAAATATTTGCAACAAACGTGACCCAATCTAGCAAAAATATCCTTAATAAAGATCTCATAAATTCACAGGGAAAAAAAGTATACATCCTCAAAGAAAAGAAAAAGGGCAAATGCTATATGCAAGCAATCCACAGAGGAGGAAATATACAATCAATCCTCAAAAAAGGTCAACTGTAATAATAAGAGAACTGCAAGATAAATCAGTAAAAACATACCATTTTGCCTATGGTCCTGGCAAGAAAGAATAATTGAGTGGTGAGAATGTAAGCAAAATAATACTCTCATATGTTGTTACTATCAAGAAAAAAAAAGTAAAAAGCAAAAGCTCTTCACCTAAATACAAAGTAGAAAATGCATTTATTTTTAGTCCATAAAATTTAGAGTAATAAATTGGGTCACTGGAATTTCTGTTCTGATACAACCATTAAGCAGAGTTTCTCAATACTATTGGCATTTTGAACTAGACACCCCTTTGTTGTGGGGGACCGTCCCAAGCACTGTAGGATGTTTGGCAACATCACTGGTCTTCACCCACCAGATGCTAGTAGCACCACCCCAAAATGTCTCCAGACTTTGCCTAACGTCCACTGGGGCACAAAATCACCCCCAGTTGCGAATCACAGCACTAGGGTGACTGATTCTAATCTCAATTTTAAAGGAACTCATTAAGTAGACCAATTTTGCAGAGCAGGCATATATAGCCATAAATATAAAACTTTAACTACAAAAGAAGTAAATGAGATAGCCAGACTGAGTTGAAGAAATACAAAATTGTTTTTAAGTTGCTAAAAACCAACAGGAAAAGGAAATCCACATAAAACATGAGCTACCTTATGCCACTTGAGGACAACTTTTACTACTTTTCATTCTAAAAATTTTCCTTCACGCACAGCTATCGTGAACAATATTTTCTCTGATTCTTGTCTGTCCAGCAAGCTTTCTGTCACTCTTGTTCACCTAGCAGGCCCTGTCCAGTGGCTACTATTGAAGGGTGGGCATGTGCCCAGCCCTGGCCAACGACAGTGGCCATCTCCCTGGCAACAGTGATTGGTCCAGGGGCACGCACGTCATCCAAGCAAATCAATTTCTGGGGATTGATCTTTGAGGGCTGGAAGGAAAGCTATCCCTCTGCCAGGGGTTGCTAAGCTGAAGCCAAGTTCCCTCCACCTGGGAAAGGGCTGTCAGCAATAGGAAAGAAAGAGGTGAACACCGAAAAAGCAAAGACTAGCAGGGCTGAGAACCAGAAAAAGAGAGCAGGAGTCAGAAAAATATTGTTTCCAGGTCCTGTTGCCTTTCCTTCAGTCCTCTGAGCTACCCTAGAAATATGAAACAACATGAACCTTGATATATGATCCAATAAATTCCCCTTTTATGCAAAGTGAGTTTGAGTTAAGTTTCTGTCACTTGTAATGGAACAGCTCCTAAACAATACGTCAACCTTACCATATCTGTTCAACACCTTGAGTATTTATCTTGTCATTCCCTTGAGACATGGCTGGCACACAAAGCACAAACGAAGTTACACAACCTAACCTTTCTGGTAAGCTGGAATGACTTTTTATTCCCTTGTTCTAGAGCTCATATACCTCCTGGTCCACATTTCTGATGCAACCCTCAGTGCCTTGGAGCTGCCTCTCCTCTCTAGGACTAATACCAGAAATCATGCATGGATTTCAGGAATTCTTCTTAGTTCAATACTTCCCACACCTTAGTTCTTTCAGATGTTAATAAATGCTATGTAAAAAAAAAAAAAAAAAAGTCAAATAGCTTGGAAAACACTGGAGGGAATTATAGCTAATAATAACTAAAATTATGTGTGGTAGTTTATGTGCTACTTGTTTCATAATAATCTTAGGACGTAGGTACCATTACTAGACCATTTTGCAGACAAAGCAACTGAGATTTAGACTTGCTCAAAGTCTCACATCCACATAGGAGTCCCAGCCTAAACTCAATCCACTGGCTGACTCAGCCCATTTTTTTAAAATTACCACGATACTTAAAAAAAAAAAAAAAAAAATCCCTTTACTGCAGGACTTCTCAGGGCCTTTAGCATACTATATGTACACTGGGGATCCACAATATTTCCCAAATGTATCTGTATAGAAAACTTTTTTTTTTCATGGCACATCTTATTGGGCCATGGCACATACTTTTAGGAAATGATGAGATGATTTGCCTCCTCAGTTTCTCAGGAAAAAAGAATTTCTGAATAGTCTTGGCCAGAATCATAGTGGAAAGTAGCAGAGAAAATTCTTTCCTTCAGTCCCACATTGAATTGTAATCAACCTGCATTAACGAAATTATTCCAGAAAAACAGCCCGAGACAAATTCTTTTGAGTAATTCCTTCCAATTCACACAGGGCAGTAAAATTTCAATTAACTGTAGCTTCTACTCTGCAACCCCTGAGACGGTGAATGGTAAAAGAAATAGAACACTTTTACTGGTGATAATTGAATCTGAACAGCTTACTCCCGACTTTAGAACTATAGATGATGACTCAGGACCTTATAGCACACAAACCTTTCCCAGCCTGGCTCCCGCTAACCTCCAAGCACCACTGCTGTCTCCTGTCCCACCAGCCACACCCGCAATAACCCTGCAGATCAGACACAGCAAACAGGTTTGCCCTTAAGATCGTCCATTTGCAGTGGCTACTGGTCACGTTGTTTAAGGAAAGCAACTTCCCAGGCTCAAGCTGGAATCAGCTATCCCCATGTGCTGTGATCTAGAGAGCAGAGTGACAGCACTCACGACAAATATCTGCCAACTCCTCCAAGGTCCATCAAAAGGCTTCGTCTTTTCCTGAACATGCCACATTCCCACACCTCCCACCTCCTGCCTTTATCATACTGTTCCCTCTGCCTCGAAGGTCCTTTCCTCTAATCTTGGGCCTGCTTCCAAAATTCCTACCTAGATTTCAAATGCCATCTTGTGGGGCAACTTCTCTGAGATTCCCCTGACCCTCCAGCCTCCCATGTTGGAAGTAACTGCCTGTCAGTCCTCCTTACGATGAATGACCTATTAGAGCACTTTCCCATATTTTAGCATATTAGTTTATATGGGTTCCCTGAGAGTAGGGATCTTATCTTATTCATCTCTGACCCTCTAGTCCTGACCTGACCGCATGGCAAACAGCAGCAGCTCAATAAATATTTTTCAGACAAGTGAATGAATGAATGAATGAATGAATCACTCTTTCCTTGAAAGCTGATTCTGGAATTTGGAAAAAAAAAATATGAAGGATTACTCAAGCCAATGACGCCTTTTTTAAAATCTAGAATTCCTTGCACAGAAAACCTTCAGGACCTTCTTCAAGCAGCAGCTACTATTTGCCCCATTGGACAGAAATAGAAACGGAGCTGTTCAGAGAGAAGAACAGAGTCTGTTCCAGATTCATGTTCCTCATGGAGAAATTCTGTCAAAAACAGGATGAGACCTAAGCGGCTGGCTCTCTTTCCTTCATTCAGAACTCTTGTACTTTGGGAATCCGCATGTCAACTGGAAAGTTCATTATTGTACAAACGTATGCACGTTCTGGTGTTTGGGATTTGCTTTTCAAGTTCCTTTTCCGCGGCTGTAATGCCAGTGACTGCTCACCTCCTCCCCATCTCCTCCCAGCTCTCTTCCTCTTGGGAAGCCCTGTCACTCAGTGCTGTGTGCTGACACTCCCAGGGGAGGAGGCAAAGCTTCGACCCAGTTCCCTATCTCAGAACCCAGACTGGAGGCCACAGGATATGTTGGAGCGTTTCCACCATCCTGGACTCCAAACGCAGGCCAAATACTCAAAGTTTCCAAACATGCTGATCAAAAAACAATATGGGAAACTTTTTTCTCCACCTCTTTCCAGCAGCAGCAGGACTCTAAGCGCCACTCTAGGAAATTTGATTGCATCAGGTTACCAGCTGGGGCCTTCTGCAGTGCTGTATTAAGTCTCTACCAGCTTCCACCTGACAGCTCACATGCACAGAATTAGTCGTTCCGAAAGGCAATGCATAATACAGTACATGCCACGCTGCACAGAATGGCATTAGCCTCTGCCATTTGCTCTCTTCTTCCGCCCTTTAGGTTTCATTCCCCAGATGTACAAGTTTGTGAGGAAGCTTGAGGACTTGGGATCAGATATCAGCCCTGTGACTTTGGACAAGTTACATAACAGATCTGACTCTCAAAGAACATCTGTAAAACTGGAGCAACAGCAGTTCCATTCTCATCGGACTGTTGGAAGATTAAATATATGTAAAGCAATTAGAACAGTGTCTGCTATTGGTATTGTTGCTATTATTGTTGTTTGCCAGGCACGGGGTACTTGGATGAGTAAAATTGGGGGAAAAGTCCATCATCTCATCTAGAGAAGCACACAGAGGTTCCACTGCAGGGAATTCTTCTTCCCTGGAGTATCCCAATAGAACTGGACAAACTATTAAGAAAACAGAGGAAATAACTTTGATGTGAGTCTAGAGAAGGTTTAGAGATTTGGATGCATTTTTTTCTAGAATGAGCAGAAGTTTCTAGATGAATGACTGGGTCGGGAGGAGCTGGGAGAGGAGGGTCAGAGGGACTTTCTCTACAAAGGTAGCCACTCACAGAAATTGCTTGAGCAGATACGGTGATGAAACAGAAAAGACCCATTTTCTCTCCTGACACAGACCTAGTTCCCCCAGGAACGTTCTCTGAGTACAGGGAAGTGTTTCAGATTTGGTTTCTTCTGGATTCTTTTCCCCAAAGAGAAGTGGATGTCATCTTGGGTTACGAAGCAGTTTAGAGTCCCTACAGAAGGATCAAAGGGGTGCTCTCTGCATGGCAGGGGACCTGCCCCAAATTCACAACTTCCCTAATTGCATGTCCTCCCACAGTGACATCCCCTCTGGCTCTCTTCCGTCTGAGGGATGGATCCATCAAACCATCCCACTCACTGACTTCTTGGTCTGATTTGCCTCAGAAGCTATGGCTTTCCTGGTACTAAGAGAGCGTGGCCAGTGATCACGCAGCTCTGCGCATGGGATATATGCCTCAGCATGGTTCCAAACATAAGAACCCTGAAATGTTTCTCAGCAAAAGACCCACTTAGAAAACACAAATCTCCCCATTGTCAGGGTTTTAAAAAAATCTCTCTGATGATTAGACACAGCCCCACACTAACCAGTAAAACAAAAACAAAAACCTGTAGACTTTTCCCTAAGATCTCTTTCACTCTAGTCAGTTCTGTCAAACCTCCCTGGATTTTGTGATAGAAATATCTTCAAGTTTTTATCTGAGTTCCCTCACAAGTTTGCTGTAATCTGTCTTCAGATAAAACACTGTTCAGGCACATGCTATCACCACGGACAAATGGCTGCACTTCCGAAAGAAGAGTGTTTCACACAAACAAGATGGCGGTGGATCCAGTGAGCAGGTGGGGGCTACTGATAAAGAAAAGGATTGCTTCCTGTGGGGTCACTCTTCCACAGATGTATGAATGCACCCAGGAATTCCTTACATGTTGATTTTTAAATAAATCCCAGAGATGCTAACTGGCAAGCCACGATACAAATGTAGGAAAAGGTAACCTGCAGCTCTATTCTGAAAGCCAGTATTATAGATTCCATCCTGTGGTTGCCTATCTACTTGCTATCATCCGAAGGACAACATTCTGGATGGATTTTCTTTAAATGCTCATTTTCCCCTTACTTTAGCCTGGGCAGAGCTTCTGGACAACCTGTCTGCACTCACTAAGAAGTGATGAGATTAGGAGCCTGATAAAAGGAAAGCAGATAGAGTCCCAATTCGGTGTTGGAGGACCTTTTGCAATTTTACTTTGGTATCTGCTCTTTCCTCAGTTAATAAGAGGCTGGTCATTTAAAATTCATTTTATCTGAGCTCAGTTCTTGCAAATGGGGGACTGAGCCTGCCAATATCTGCTTTGATAAGGACTCAATAGTGAAAAAAAAACATACAACCATACACAATAACAACAATAATTTTTTTTTAATCTGACTAAATTAGTAGGGGAAACTGTGATAAAAAAATTTTAAAAGGCCACCCTGCATTCTATCATTTTATTATTACTACATACTTTACATTGCCTAGAAATAAAGTCAAGTATTATGAATCTTTGTGGAATGCTTGAGTTCTGCTGACAGGTCTGGTAATGGGGGTGGATTATGGGGCGTAATTATCTGAGGCATGAATTTGATGAGTGAGGTCAAAGAAAACCAGATTCTACCTGGCATCCAAGGATCTTCTCTCGGTTTTTCAAATCAGTGTCAACTACTCCAGCATTATGGAGGCAAGATGGTATAAAACAGAGAACAGGCTTTAGAGTCAGACAGATTTGGATTTCAATGCAAAAGCAGTTGATGTTTTAAGCCAGGGCACAAATTTACCAGATTCACATTTTAATTCTGACTACAGGGAGAGCAGGCTAGAATGGAGCAAGGATGGGTATGTGCAGCTTGATGAGGAAATGGCTGGTGATCACGGCTTGGGCTGGGATGGTGGCACTGGAGATGGGGAAAGAGATGGATTTATGAGCTATTTAAAAAATAAAAATCAACAGGAATTGATGCTGGACTAGATAGAGGGGAAGAGGGAGGAGCTGGAGTCAAGGCTGGCCCAGGATTCTGGCTTACATAACCACATATGTAATCGGGATGGTGATGCCCTTTACTGAGGTAGGACGACTCCAAATAGAAGACTTCAGTCCCCGTCGATTTGGTGACCACTGTCAAATGAACAGGCATGTAGATTCACGTAGAGGAGCTAATGGAAAATTCCAATTCATTTGTTCAAGAGGCACCTGTCTTCTTCCTCTTTTCCTTGTAGGTCCATTTGCTTTACTGCAGGTTACATCTAAAATTCACGGCCATTCCTTTCTTGACAAATTGTAAGACAGACAGCAGATTAAAAGGGTTATAGCCGCAGACCGGATTCTGATCACATGTATTTTAATCCTAGTTTCACTACCTCCTAACCTTTTGACCTTGGGAAAACTGCGCTCCGTGCCTCAATTTACTCAACTGTAAAATGGGGAAAACAGCAGCACAGGTTTCTTACAATAAATAATAAGATAAATGATGAAAGCTAACACTTACATAATTTATGTTCCAGGCATCCTGTTGAACAGTTCACATATCTTGACTCAGTTAATCCTCACGACAGCCCTACGACATTTTAGAAGGTCATAAGCCCCATTCTAAAAAATGAGGAAATGGAGTCACCAAGCGGAAACTAGGCCCTAGACTTGGCTAGTTAGCATCTAGCCGGGCCCAGATGTTCTGTGTTCTGAACCATTACACTAACCTTCCTCTGACCTTAATACACACAAAGCACTTAGAATAGTGCCTGGCACACAGCAAGAGCTGGTGAACAACAGCTCCCACTAGTTAAATGGCTTCTCGGACCAGGAGGGCTCACAAGGAAGAGGAAGGCATTAAAGCGCTTCTCCGTGGCTGGTCACTGTCTCACCTTCCCACCAGCAGTTAAATAACACTGATCATGACTTGGTGAACTTGCTTCTGACTTGACTCTTAGGGAAGGAATCCGTTATGACCTGAGATTTTCAGGCTCAGCACAGACCTAATTCTTGATGCTGGGATGAAACCCGCAATTTGATATTACCTCTGAGAGCTCTGCAGGAAAAATACCCCAAGGCTAGGACTGTAATTTCCCGTGTGGTAAAACAGAGAGCTCTTCAGGACATCTATCTTTTTACCTCTTCACTTAATGAATGGATACACTTTTGTGTGAGCTGAATATATACTCTCCTACGCCCCTAGAGAAAGAACAGGGAGATTCGTTTATAAGCAAATAACATGATTTTATTTCCACTCTCAAGGAACAGACTTAATTGACATCCATCTCTGTCTGAATATAGCTTCAGAACAAGGACTCAAAACTGAGATAATCACTTTTCTGTAGTAGGCGCCTGGCAATTAAAGAGCTTATTATGGCAAAGAACCTAAATAGCAAATCATTTCACTCAGGTATAAGACAGTTCGTAGGGAAGACACACAGCTTAAAGTCAAAGTTTATGAAAGTTGACTGAGCTTTTTGAAAAACAGGCAGCTTTAAAAATTTCTCAGTCTAAAATTAATTTAGCTGGACACTAAAGTATAACGCTCTGAGGCCCCGACAGACACTATGCTACTTTTTTTGAGAAAAATCCAGGATTTGCCTGTGGGTGGTCCTTGAAATCCTCTCATGTGTTATGGGGGCCACCTATTCAAAAGCAGAATCAGATTAGAGTCCTCAAATTTCAAGAAGGTTTCAATGCAAAACCCAGCTCAATGTACTGGTAACATCTGTGTGGCTGCTAGTATCATATTGGATCACTGCCATCTACAAAAATGGTGATTGTGTTTTTTTTTATAATTTTATAATTTTTTATAATTGTACAAACATCTTTAAGGTTTAAGAATGGGAAATTGGTTTAATAACTTAAGGTAAAGCCTATAAGACAGAATAGGCAGTCATTAAAAAAATCACATTTTTAAAAAAATTAATGATACAAGATGATAGTCACAGCATATTTTCATCGATTCATTTATATTCATTAACATTTAAATATTAATAAATATTTATTCCACTACACCCTCACTGTAAAGAAGAGGAGGTAGAATGACTAGAATTCTCATATACTGCTAGTAAATAGGACTAAAGAACAGTTTAGCACTTTCTTATAAAATTAAATATACATTTGCCATATGAAAAAGCAATTCCATTCCTAGGTATTTACCTAAGAAAACTGAAAACATATGCCTACACAAAGATTTGCATGTGAATGATCATAGCAGCTTTATTCACAAGAGCCAAAAACTAGAAACAACTCAGATGTTCATCAAATGACAAATGGATGAACAAATTGTAGAATAACCTCCATATGACGGAATAGTACTCAACAATAATAATAATGAACTACCAATATACACACTAACAAAAATGAATCTCAAATGCATTATGTTAAGTCAGGGGTCAGTAAACTTCTATCTGCTGGCCAAATGCGGCCCTTTGTCTACTGTTTTGTAAATAAAGTTTTATTAGAACCCAGATATACCCAGTCAGTTATATTGTCTGTGACAGATTTCACACTACAGACAGCAGAGTTGAAGAGCTGTGACAAAGACCATATACTCCTCAAGAAAGAAAAAGGTTGCTCATCCCTATGCTAAACAAAAGAAGCCAGACACAAAAGTCCACATACTGTGTGATTCCACTTAAATGAAATTCCAGGAAAGGCAAAATTGCATTGATAGTAAGCATGTCAGTGGTTTTCAGTGACCAAGGGGTGGGGAGAGGGGCTTGACTCAAGAGGGTGACAAGGAAACATTCTGTGGTGATAGAAATGGTCTATATCTTGATTACGGTGGTGGTTACAAGACTGTATATATTTGACAAAACTCACTGAATAAAACTGATTAATCTTATTGTAGCTCATCAAGCTGACCAAAAGGGGAGAGGGATAAATAAATAAAATATATGTATATATAATTTATTTGTTTAGTTAGTTAGTTATCAATTATTACCTGCTGCCAAATATTTTTCTAGTTGCTGGGAATGCAACATTGAACAAAACAAAACAAAAAAATGCCAAGTTTCTACACTCATGAAGTTTACATTCAAGACGAGGTTACAAAGAATAAACCAGCAAGCCTTCAACAGGCACACTGAGTAGGTATAACGAATCTGTGCTTCAATATAAAGAGGAATGACAAATAGTACTTACCTCACAGAGTGGTTATGAGAATTATATAAATTATGTAAAGTTCTTGAAAATACGATTGGTACATAGAAACCTCTGAATAGCTACAGCAATTATGATCATTTTTATTTTGTAAAGTGACTGACAATTATAGACCACACACTCACTGGATGTCTGATTTAAGTTTCCTGTAGACAGTGCCTGAATCTTACAGATCTTTGTATATCCTACAAATCGGTGGCACTAAATAAACACACCTCTTGAAATTTTAATTAAGTCAGGACCACATTCAACCCACAACATTATTTTGCACCTTAGTATTTCCTCAAGAAAGTTAACTAAAAAACACATGGGAACATATTATAATGGAAAAGTACTTTGGTGGCAGTGAAACAGCCAGAGGCATGGTTGTTCCTCTGTTCTGTATCCGATTGGTGAATTTGGCATCAGCACAGTTGAACTTGCCTCCTATTTCATATGTAGTCTTCTCTTGGTCTCCTGAAACTACACTCCAAAAGTTTCCTTCCAGCCAAACCTCTCTATCTCTTCTCAGCTTCTTTGTCTACTCCTCTTCTCTCCAACCTCTACATGTGAAGGATTCCTCAGAGCAGTTGGCAGAGAGAACAGAGATTCCATTTTCCAGACACTTGCAGTTGGTCAGGACCATGTAACCAGCTCCAGTCAATAGAATGCGAGTTAAAATGACATCTAGTCACTTTCAGGCTGAGGCAGTGACAAGCCCACATGTGACTGTCCAGTCTCTCTTTTCACCTCCCTTGTCATGGCAACAAAGAAGGCCACACGTTCCAGATGTGCAGCTGTAAAACAGCAGGGCCTGGCACTAACCCACACTGGACATGCAGCCTAAGCAAGCCCAGATGAGCCACTAGGATCTTAAGCTCATCTGTGCCCTCGGCATAGCCTTGCCTAGCCTGACACAGGGCTCATTCCCAAGTCTGAATCTCTCTCTAGGCACTCTCTCTGGGTCATCTCATAAAAGCCCATAGATACACTTTAAATGTATATCCATTTCCTTCCTTCTGAAACAAAGACTCACAAATCCAACTGACTACTTGACATAGCTCCTTAGTCATCTCACAAGCATCTCAAACTTAGCATATTTGAAGCGAAACTTTTTGCTCCGGCATCTCTTCCTCCTTCAGGTTTCCCCATACTAATAAATGGATTTGTTGTAGACCTTCATGCCAGCATTTCCTATTCTTCTTCCGTGCACACTGGAGGATAGTACTTCTGGCATCCTTGAAGTGCACGGCCACAGCCATATATGCAACTTGCTGTGGCCAATCACATGTGTCACTGAGAGAAGCACTGAAGAGCCAGTGTGTGACTCCCATCTTCTCCGTTCTCTTGCCACAGCAAATTTGGTGGAGGCCTTGTGTTGAAATGTGGGCAGTCTGGATCACTGGGTGTGGAGGACAGCTGCCCCAGAGAGTCACCTGGACCTCAGCAGAATTTGCATGGCCGAGAACTTTGTTGTACTTCCTGAGAATTTGCATTTGTTGTCACCGCAGCATGACTTAACCTATCCTGACCAATATAAGGACCACAGGTGCTCATGTCACACCCCCGGGAGTCTTTCTGAACTCTCCTCCTCCCTTCCCTTCCACTTCCAATCCACCACCAACCCAACCCAACTCTCTTAAATCCATCCCATTTTCCCTGTCTTCACTGACTTTCCCTAGGCTAAACCACCATCTCTCATCTGGGCTCTTGCAACAGCTCTCCTGTTGCTACATCAGGTCCCTCCAATGCATTCAACACATGCCACC
The DNA here is from genome assembly GCF_015220235.1 of Choloepus didactylus. Taxonomy (NCBI): domain Eukaryota; kingdom Metazoa; phylum Chordata; class Mammalia; order Pilosa; family Megalonychidae; genus Choloepus; species Choloepus didactylus. The sequence continues at coordinate 147,380,167 of NC_051311.1, forward strand.
AAAGTGGACACCACAAAGATTTTCAAGTAGTTCCTCCTCTGCTTAAATCCTTTCAATGGCTCCCCATTGCACTCAGGCTTAAATCCAGAATCTTTAACACAGTCCACAGGGGCCTGCCTAATCTAACCAGTGCCCACCTGTCCAGACATATCTGCTCTCTTTTTCTGTCATGCATCGCATTTCATTCACACTGGACCTCTTTCAGCTGTTCAAACATACCAAGCCCTTAACATGGAACTTTGTCTCTTCTACTCTCCATTTTTCCTTTCTGCTCCAGCCACCTGGAGTTACCCTAAAACACTTCCTTCTACGTTCATTTCTCACCTTCCCAAGAGTTTTACTTTCTATTATTTCTTACTAAGAGAGGAAAAACAGCTATTGAAAAACCTCAATAGGGTCATGTGCTTGCTTTAGGGTCAGGAGACAAGAGGATAAGTCATGAGACTGAATTCCTAGAATTCATGATACCACAGGATCTAACCACCTGTAGAAGTAGAATGCAAAGGAAGATTCCTTCCATGTCTGGGAATCAGGGAAAGAAATGAAACAGAGTGACAAGAAAACCAAAGAAGCCAGGCAAGGTTTCCCTGGAAAATTATGTCCTAGGAGGGCTCTAACCCACCACCACCCCTCCCACCCCTGCCCCTGTTTTTGACTGATCCCAGAACCTTAAGAATTCCTCACTCAGTTCAGTTCTAACTAAGACCCTTGATATAAAGGAACCCCTTTCTACAGAAGACCAGAGAACACCCCCCACCCCTCCCCACACTCACCCCACTTCTTGGCCACTGTAGAGGTGAAGGCTGATATCCTCCCAGCACACTAACCCGGAACCCTCAATACACTCTCTCTTTAGAAGCAAATTCTCCAAGCATTTTTTTGTCTATGCCTTTGTTAATATAAACAAGACTTCAGGGATACTCAGGAGAGCCTCATACAGCTAAGTGTCTAAGAGTTATTCTGCCAAACACAATATAAAATCTATGAGCAAATGTGGTCGAAGTTTCAGACCAGTGAGAATCTTGAAACACACTTATTCTTAAATTAGGGATCAGCTGAAGAGATTTATTCACACTTGCTCGTTTTTGTTTTCACCTAAGTGCTAACCCAATCAGAGAAAGAGACTTCTTTTCATGTTTATTTATTTGTTTTTAAAACTTTTAGTGTGTCAAGAAAAATTATTCGAGGGCTTTACGAGGTAGCTTTAATGCTTTAATTCTGATCTGCTTCTGTATTTTTTTTCACAATTCTTACCTTTGTAATAAGGTACGAATCGAGTCAAATCAAATTTCTTCTCCCTTCCATTTCACCATATTAAAATTTGGCATGTTTTGCTTGAGAAAGAGAAGCAATCTAGAGTGATTTTGTGGAAACAGCCTATTTTTCAGATGCAAGATATCTCAGGATATTTCCTCCTCAATCGTTATTGATGGTCAAATAATTCAAAAGGGAATCCTATTAAAGATAGGTCAGAAGCACCTTCTTAGAAAAGCTCAGGATATTTTTATAAACTCTTACATGTCTGACACTTGGAAAATGTTGAAGATTATCTCTGGATGATGTCCAAAAATGTCTTTATATTTGACAGTTGCAAACTACTGTCATAACTTGAAAGGTGAGAAATGTGGGTACATTTTTCTAGTGTTGATCAAATAAAAAGCTATTAGCCCCCAAAGGTTTCCATCACAGCCTATATGGAACAGGAAAGCAAACAGAAGTTCTCCTGGTTGCTCCCATCAATTGGAAAACACACCCACCTTTACTGAAATAACTTCTATCAGCCCACCTTTGCACTTGGAGTTTTAAAATTCTAGGTCTTTCAAATTCTGTGATGTGGTCTAAATTCTTACAGTAATGAAAGGCTGTGAGACTTCACAGAGTGAAGAGTACCTGAAATGGTACCTGAAAATAAAAGTTGTCTTGGTGAACACTGATCCATTCCCAAGCTTACTGCAGGGGATTGTGCTGAAGTGTGGTGACATGAGAGAGCTTCAGAGCTCAACAGGGAAGACTCTGTCGCCGAGCTCCCTCTGGTTTCGTGTTGTGCCAACACCAGTGCAGCTGCAGAATAGAGAGGTCGGGGGGGGATCTGCTCAACACTGGCCCCTGGAGAAGTTCTTCTCATTAGAAAAAGCAGAAGAGAAGCTGTCTTCCACTGTGGAACCACCAAAGCACTGTCTGTGAAAGAGGAACTACTCGTCTCAGTTATTATTTCTTCTACCAAAACCTTGGTCTCAGTGATTATAAAAGTTCAAACCCAGCATGAAGACACAGGAAAAAATGTGGCTTCTGAGGTAAAGTGAAGGGCTAAAGCCCTAACCAGCAAATTAATCAATGCAGTCAATCTGAAAATTCTCTTGATTCCTCAACAGTAGTCTCTAGTTCTCTCAATTATTTAAATAATTATTTCAACTCACCCCTTGTCTTTTCCTAGGCAGATTTAGATGTAGCCAAGTATCACCATACACACTATTTTCCTTTTCTCTATTGTTCCAATTGTTTTAAACTTCACAAGTATAGAAATGCAAAACAGTTGATGTTCATTGTATCACCTACTACAGGTCACAGCTATAACACCAAGTCAGAAGAATGTATCTGGGGATGAATCACTGAACTAAGATTTCACTTCAGTCCATCACTTACGGGGACCTTCTCCACCAAGGAGGTTCCCAAGGTCATTAAAATGACCTAGAAGTTGTTTCCAAATTCCACGCAGGAAAAAACATAATAATCAAAGGGGCTAAAGAATGAGACGGAAAATTCAGAAAGAGTACCCTTACTTTTTCATAGCTATGCCATTCTTCTGTAACACCAAGGAAGAAACTATAGCTTTCAACGCAATGTCCAGTATATATTTTTTTCAAAGTTAAAGAATGTTACATGCAACAAAGATAAAAATGTTAATAACTATGTTACATCAGACTTTAGCATTAATTCTTTCTTACATATTGAAACAAAAAAAAACCATATTGCTTCATCCCTGTGAGGTGGGATGGGAAACACCCATCATATAAACTTATTTTACAAAGAGGGGACTGAGGCAGAGAAGGCAAGGCTCAGTTCAAACTCAGAGTCATCCAGTCTCCTTCCACCTAGTGCTTAGAGCAGCAGCATAAACAAGATAAAGTTATGGAATTATTTGTGTGAATCATTTACGCTTGGCTGACTTAGGCGTTTCTATTTAAAGAGAAGAAACTTGAGAATATCCAACCCTCGCCCTAATGAGCTTTGACAATGGAGGTGACTCAAGGCTAGGAAGACGTCTAGCTACACCTCCCTCTCTCATTACTCCTAGTTTCTGCCTAATAGCACCACTGCCCAACTTGGTACAAAGTACCAGCTCAGATTCAGTGACCGCGTTCTCCAAACTCCCCTAAGAGTAAAAGAGAGATTCTTCATTCGTTTAACAAATATGAACAAGGGCCTTCTCTCAGTCAGTCACTGGGCTTGGAGATTCTGAGACAAGAGTGAAATAAACACAGATTGCTACTCTCAAAGAGTTTGCCCTATTTTCATAAATCTTATGAGAAACAGAAGAATTCAAGAGAGCAAAAGAAGAACAAATACATACCAGATACTACCAAAACTCTTTAAACTTACACAGTTTCACCATGTCAAGAAGGATAGGTATGGTGAAGTCTATCTCTTCGGGAGTTCTTTCAAGTCCAACAGTTTCTGGTCCCCATCTACTACTCTCCTCCTTGTTCACTCTCTTCTGGCCACACCAATCTTCTGGAAGTTCCTCAGATACACCACCCTTTGCACCTGCTGCCCCAAGTCTTCCTAAGGCTGACTTGCTCACTGTATTCAGGAATCAGCTCAAATGTCATCTCCTTGGAAAAGCCTTTTCCATGTATCCTACTAAAACTGATATGCACACTCCAGCACATACACATTTTCACTCTCACACCTTCTTCCACTTGTCACTTATCACTTACCTTGCACCCCACGACACATGTAGTTATTTGTTTATTGTCTGCGATTGTGCTCTAGAGTGTCAACTTTATGAGGGAAGGGATGTTGCCTTATTTATCATTATAATTCCAGTCACACAGCATGCACTCAATAAAAATTTGGTGAATGAATAAGCGAATGTGTAAATACACTGATATTCTGGGGAAACCACTTATTTCTTAGACTCTTTACGGAAATTCCTCAGAGTATAATGAAAAGTCACAAGCTACAGATTGATTACTTAAGCATGATGCAAATTAAGTACTACCATGGTGTAGGAGGAAAAATTCGTGGGCATAAAACCTGGGCTTCAGTCATAGTTGTGGAATCAGAATGCTCCAAGCGCCTAACGTGCCCCCAGCCCCCCCAAAAAATAAACCACTTTAAATAACTGAAATGAGATAATCAGATATAAGTATGTAACAAGCATGTGCTACCTGCCCCCAGCACCCCTCTGCCAGCCTCTACTGCACATATCACAATCAATCAGAATTCCTTTCTGCCATGGCCAAACAGGACCTTAGAATCACCATGCAAAATTTAATCATACATGTTTTTTAAAACCTCTGAGCAAATTAGGCAAACTAGGAATAGACGGGAACTTCCTTAATTGGAAAAAAGGTTTCTACAAAAAGCCTCGAGTTCAATTGTGAATCATCACACTTTCTCTTTAAAATAAAAAGCAAGGCATTGATGTCAAATATCACCACGTCTGTTAAATATTGTACTGGAAGTCTCAGACTATGCAAAGAAAAGAAAAATAGAAAACATTATAAGGATTGCGGAAGAAAAGCATTATCTCATTATTCAGAAGGTTATCATTGTTTACTATTAATACTCGTAAGGTATTAATAAGACAGTTTATAAAGGTTTCTGAATTTAAGATCAATAGGTGCAAGTGATTTGTATTTCTTTATACCAGGAATAAAGCAGAAGAAAGAGAACTCCCTTTAATATATAATTTACAATAATAATAAAAATAAGGTACTTAGGAATAGATCAGTCAAAACTGTGCAAGATCTTTCTGTATAAAATAAAGTTTACTGAAAAATATTAAAGAACACCAAAAAAAAATGAAAAGACATACGAAGTTTACAGATGAGAGGACCCAATATTGTAAAGATGTCAACAAGGATATGGAGCAAATATAGAGACCAGAAAAGGACTCATATATATATATGGAAGCTTGATATATATTAATGCTGACACTACAGATCAGTGGGGGAAAATGAACTATTTAATAACCAGTATTGGGACAAAATGGAGAAAAAATGAAATTGAATCCCTACTTCATAATCTACATTAAATGAAGCAATTCCATAGATAAAGTATTCAAATTAATAAAGGCAAATCTTGGAAAAATAAAATATATACAAGAATATCTTTATTACCACAGGATAGGAAGGCTGTCTTAAGCAAGACAAAAATTGCCCAGAACATAAAGAAAGAGACTGATCATTTCATGTACAATAAAGAATTTTGACTCATCAAAAGGTACCTATGTAAGAAAAACTAGAACTATAAGAAAATATAAAAAACATAAGCCACATATTAAGAGATGATATTTGTAATACACATAATCAACAAAGGTTTGTTATATAGAATATATAAAGAACTCCAAAAGGCTTGCTCAGGTATTTCATGAAAAAGGAAACACAGAGGTCAATGAACCTGTGATAAAATGGTCACCCTCATTAGTAAATGCAAAGAAACTCCAATGCAACACCATTTCACACCAAAGAGATTAGAAAATTTGTAGAATCAGACAATTTCAAGTGTTGGCAAGCAAGTAGAGCAGCATTAACTTTCATGTGTTCCTGTTTGAGGATCTAAGTTGGCACAGCCACTTTGTAACAAATTGGCACTACCTTATAATGCACAGCCTAACACAGCATAGCATCTTCTCTCCTGGTTACAACTGGAGAAAGTTTTGGTCCTCTGCACTAGGAGATATGTACAAAAATATTCATAGCATCATTATAATAGCAAGAAACTAGAATCAACTCAACTGAATATCTATTGCCAGAAAAATATATTGTGGGATAGTCATACAATGGAATATACCACAAAGAGTTTATTTTCATGAACTATAGCTATACCCATCAACATGAGTGAACTCAGAAACATAATGTTAAGGTTAAGCAAGTCACAGATAATTCAGTTTTTATAAAGTTCCAAATTATATTGCTTACATGTATGTAAACATTAAAAAAAAAAAGTAATAATAAAATATTCAGGAAAATTACTGGGGTGAGGGATGGCCTGGGAGGGGACAGGGCCTCCAAGGTACTGGGAATATTCTCTCTCTTAATCTGGGTGGAGGATACATGGGTATTCATTCTATTATTCTTTGCTACAAAATACATATATGTTATATATCCTCATTTGCCTATACGGAACACTTTATAAAAAATACAAAATTTCATCTTAAATTATTAAAAATACAAATATTAAGTTTTGGCATTTATTCACCTAGAATATTCACTTATATAAAATACTAAATTCCAGCACAATAAGAAAAAGAATGAGAAGTTCCTATACTGGTAAATAATGGAAGTACATTTAAACCTTCCTGTATATATTTAAGCTAACTATGTCTTAGGGAACCTTCTGTGGTACAGAGGAATCTATGATCAGCTAATGAATGAATCTTTTCTTGAAGTAAAGCATACATTTTCTATTTATATAGCACTTAATAATCTCCAGATTTGAACAGCACAGATTTCTTGCAAAGTCTTCCTGGTTCTCCAAATCACCCGCATGTTTCTCGTTATTTGGCTGAAAACCCCTCCTCTCACTCACCCCTGCATTTAGTCATCACTTCCCTGATGAGCTACCTAGAGCTGAATTTTTTTGGCTTGTCACGTGACTGTTTAGCAGCTCCACTGGGACAATGGGGCTTTTCCTCAAGAGAGAAATGAAAAAGCAACTGAGATGTAGGCACAGTAATACCATCTTTCCGTGCCCCTGTTACTAAAGCTAATTAAAAAAAAAGAAAAAACTGCCAAAGACTAAGATCCTGAAATGACTTAAATTGCTGCAAAACTTTCTGGTAATTTGCATTTAGTCATTCTGTTGACCTTTTTCAGCGAGTACATGATGAACATTCGCTCTGTTCAATTTCAGTTAAAGAAAAAAAAAAGTTCCCAAACTGTCTGATTTATTACCAATCATCTAGTCCTGTCTCCACATTTTAAAAAGGGGGGAACAAACCAAAGAGGTTAAGTGATGAAGCTCCCAAGAGGCAACAAAGAAACACAAGCTCTGGGAGTCAGAGGACCCCGGTGGAACCCAGACTCTATCCCTAACTCGCTGGGTGACCCTGGGCAAATCTCTTCAGCTCCCCCACGCCTCAGTTTCCCCATCTGTAATAGGGGGTGATACTGGCTCCTCAATGAGTTATATGATGATTAAATGATATCAAGTGCTTAGCTGAGTCCCGGGCACATAAACATTTTCAATAAATGATTATTATTTTTATTTCCTAAGGTCCCGAAGCCAAGTAGGTCCAAATAGAATCTTCCATAGATTTCTCTTTTTATCCACCCCTAACCCACATATCTCATTTTTTAAGTTATAGCAATTTAATTAACACTTTTTATAACTTTGAATTCTAATAAACTCTACTTTCCTCGCTGGGGATAAGTGAAATATATGCAAATGTATCTCAAAGTAATAACGCAATAATTCAATAAACAACTATCACTGTTCTTTCTGCCAATTCCTTCAGTCTGGTTTACACATTTAATGGGTATTTTCAGCTGTGTTTCGAGATAAATCCCTCACTCATTAAGGGAGCTGGCAACTGAGGCTTCTCTTCAGCACTTTTTCATAATCATCTTTCTTTCCAACCTGGCACGGAGCAGAAGGGAGCCATGATCATGAGAGGACATCTCTTCCAGTCACACCAGCTCTTAATGATGGTAAACAAAGACAGAACCAACCCCATTCCTGAGGCTCCTGAAGGGAATAGCCTCCTGCTCTTCCCACTAAAGCCCCAGTGCCAGAGAAACCCAGGGCAGGTAGATGGCACTGCCTGAAATCCCACTACACCATCTGCTTTGCAAACCAGGACTTCACAGGGCAGCAGGAGACACAACCAGGTGTGATACTGAAGATGGCAGCTAGGGGAAGTCTGTTTTGGGAAAAGCACACTTATTTACCCAAAAGTCAAATAATTAAATTAGTTCAATATGCAAAAGTGGTTGTATAATAAACTTAGAGTTTTGCGGTTAAATACCTCTTGAATGTTTTGCTTTATTTTTCCATTAAAAGAAGTCCGAGACTAATTTGTTCATGGTACTATTTAGTTTAGCAGTGCTCTTCCTCTAGATGACTCAGCATGTTATAAACATTTAATGGCTGTGCAAACAATTTTTACACACTTTTAGACACCACAACTACCAATTCAAATTCAAACTCTAAATGGAATCCATCCATAATTCCCAGTTCTTTCCTTTCCCTGCTGTCTTGGGAAGCCCTCACTCTGAGCTCCACAAATGTTCAGGCTTAAAGCATCAGCAAAGCAGGAGCACCCAATCAATGAGAAAATAAAACATAATTTGCTATTTAATATTTCTAAAAACATAATGAAGCCATCATCATGGGAAAATGTGCACTCTGTTGGACTTCCTCACACTTACTTTATGATTGTTTCAAATTTTAATTATATATGGGATGTGGGCACCATGCATGAAATCCCCAAATTGCTCATCTGGCCCTGGCCCAAGAGCTCTAGTTTATTATGCACTGAGATTATATTTAAAATAATGAACACCAGTACAGGGTGGGCAATGACTGAGCAGAATGGAAAGTGGCTCTAAAGGGCCAGGATACCACTGGGTCCTGGTTGAACATCAGCTTCATGGATATCCAAGCAGCCCTAGGGAAGGACAGAGGTGGGGGAGGCTGAAGCTTCCCTATTGCTATGCAGCCATTTGGGTTTTCAGCTCTCATTTCTCCACTGTTCAGAATTCATTAATAATTTTTGGAAGTCCTTCTAATAACTTGATATACTATATCCAAAGCATCTCTACTAATAGCCAGTTAGAAAGGCCGTTAGTTAATTAGCAAAAATTACCTATAACTTCTACATAATAATTTTTTGGTCTTCATTCCCATCTCCCTGATTTCTCTAAAATTTTCTCTCTTTGGAAGCATGACAGTGGTCACAGGCAGACATAATCACTTTGTAACAGGGTAACACTCCTCTGGATAAAACTTGATAAATAAATATCAACAAAAGATAAAACTGGTAAATAAATATCAAAGATTTGCTAACCAAAAAGCATGATTCGTGCAGCTGAGAAGAAAGGACTGCGTCAACTCGACTTGACAAGGATGAGGAATGTACCTTTGGTCACAGATCTGCATGGTGCCCACCATTTTTTAATCATTTTCATGTAGCTAAGATCAAAAAGTTGCAAGAAATCTGTGAACCTGTGATTCATAGCATCCCTTAGTCATTCCTTAAAAATCTCTGTGTCCACCCAATGGGCAAGCTACCAGGGAAATGGAATCTACCAGGCCATGCATCTTTCTTGGATTGGACAAAGAAAGTCACTTGAAACAGATCTTCTGGGCTCAGGGATGACTCAACAGAGCGGCCTCACTTAGTTATGCAAATGAGGGGTGAACAAGTACCCTTGTGAGAAAGGCCACCCCTCGCAGTACCCCTTGGCAGGCAGAGCAGATCACTGGGGAGAAGGTGGATAAATCTGCATACGGATAGAAGGAGCTTCCAGAAAGAGAAGGGATCAAGAGCCTCTTCCTTTTGATATTCACCTTAATTAGACCCTCTGATGGACTGGGATTGGAAAGGAAACCAAGGGTCTCAGAGACAGTAGAAAAGTTCAGAAGCATAGCCCAAGCTCAAAGACAAGGTCTGGGGTTTCAACTGGACGGGTTAGTCAAGCTGTGGTTTGGCTGCAGCTGAAAGCTTCTGCAATCCCAGGCGTGGTGGCAGGGGAAGTACACATGCACAGCAGAAGCTGAGCTTAGGACTGGTACTGAAGAGATGCAATATAAAAGCCCAATTCTGGGGCTCTCAATGGTCTACACAAGGATCTGGACGATGCTAGGGTCGTAGCTCTCTCCTGAGGGCATCGGAAAGCAGGCTAGAATCCTCAGACTAAGCAAACTTCAAGTTTGCAGAAAGCAGCAAAATTGAGGAGATGCGGGTGTCAATGGAACTTCCGACTAATTTGTGCAAGTGAGTATTCAGAAAATGATATGAAAAAATGAAAGAACTGTGACCATATCCCCCACAAACACCCACAATCCAAAGAGAGAAAGACATTATTTTAAAAATTCCTATTAATATTTTTTCCTTTCTGAAATGGAACCTCTATTCAAGAATCTAGGAATCATTCCCAACAGCTTTTTTTCCTCAACCTGTACATTCACATTCATCATCCAGACTGACAGATTAAACCTCCTAAGTATCTCTTTTAAATCTCTCTTCCCCTTCTGCCACCAGTATTTCTGCTGGGACATCTGTGATGGCCCAATAACTGGCCCTCTGCAACCACATGACTCTCCTTCCACTCCCAATTCCAGACAATATAAAGAACTTTTAAAATATCATATCACTTTCCTCCTTGGAATCCCTCAATGGATTTCCATTGCTTCTAGTATCCTTATAGGGTCTTAACTTATCACTGTCTTCATTTTCACAACTTTACAGCCACCAAGATCTTCCTACCTTATTCTCCACCTGGAAATGTCTTCTCAAGGCAAACCCAAGTTCATCTTCTGATCTTCATTTTTCAGAGAAACTGTTCCTGCCTCACCTCTCTTTTCCTTCAAAGAACTTATCAAAATGTGTAACAATACATTTGTGTGCTTATTCAATTCTTATCCTTCTTTTCCAATAGACTGTAAACTCCTTGAAGGCAGAGGACATGTTGGTTTGTTTACCACTGGCACCCATTACCCAGTACCCTGCCCCACAGGAGATGGTCAATAAATATTTGTTGAATGTCCCTGAAAGCAGGTATTTTCCTCTCTATGTTACCTATGATAAGAGGACCATATGATGCAGTTTGCTTGGACAGTCCTTCTTTACACATAATGCCCTGGAGTAAATACTGATAATGTTTCAGTTTCACTCTCCTGGACCGTATACTAAGGAGTATAGTCTTCCTACTTAGAAGAAAGCTGAGATTCAGAGATTTTGTTAAAGATCCAAGGTCACACAGCTGCTGTTGAGTGAGGACAGATCCAGATAAGGTCCAACTTCACAGTCTACATCATTTTATTAGAACAGTGTTACCAAGAAAAGAACTGCCCTTTCTAAAACAGGGTACCATTACTCTAGTTAGGTTGGCCATGGTAATCAAAACCCCTGCATTACTAGTTTATCAAAGTTTCAGGAGAAAGTTCAAGAGGCAAAACTCTTCTTCATGGAGTGGACATAAGTCTGTATAGAAGTAGGCAGTAACCTATAATCCTGGATCTGAAAGAGTTAAGCGCAAGAAGTTGCTACTATCTCTTAAGTGTCTAATGGAAAACTCACAAGGTAGCCCCAAGGTACTTATAATAACTAATGGCTGATTTCACAATAGGATGTGTGTGCCTAAGATTAACAAATATGTTAACATAAGAGCGTATCAATGTTTTGGAGACAAAGCTTGAACCCTCCACAGACCAATATACAGGAAGATTTGCCTCTAAACCATGAGAAATCCAACATTTGCCCCTCTTTCAGTTTCACAGAAATGGAGACAATCTTTGACAAGTTTCCAGACCTTGATCATTCTTACCATTCAGGAAATGCTGTCTACTGTAAACTTCTCACTTCTCAGTAAATTTTTATTTCCTCTTATAAAAAATATTCAGTAATAAGGGTGGGGATCCCTCTGCAAGTTTAAGAACAGTATGAATAAACTATTTTAAATTACATATTAGTTTTCTCTATTTCAGAATTCAGTGATTTATGCTTTAAAAAAATACTTCCCACGGGCCCAATTTATTCTAACTGGCTCTTGGCATTTTTCTAAGGATAAAAGATAATGTGTGAAATATTTTTAACTAGTTGGTATAAAGTAAAGGCAGTCTCAAAAATACTTCCTTATGTTAAAAAAATAATAATAAAAAAGGTCTCCTTCCTATTTAGAACCACTAGGGTTCTGAAATTTTGAAGAAAATAAAATGCTCTCTTCTAAACTCAGTTTTAGAGTTCATACTTTGAAATAATTTCAGACTTACATAAACATTCCAAGACAAACATGAAACATGTTAGTCATCCAGATTTCCCAAATATTAACATTTTACCACATTTGCTTTATCTCTTTTTCTTGATTTTTTTTTCTGAACTGTATATAAGTTCTAGTAATGAGGTCCCTTTACCCATAAATATTTCAATGTGTGTTTCTTAAGAACAAGGGCATTACGTAACTATAGTACAATGATCAAAATCAGGAAACTAAAACTGATACAACAGTATTATTGAATCTACAGGGCTTAGTCAAATTTCATCAACTTGCCCAATGATGACCTTTATAGTAAAAGAGAAAAGAATTTGTTTCCCTGGTCCACCGATGCATTTGATTGTCGTGTCTCCTTAGTCTCCTTTAATCAGGGATCGCTCCCCAGCCTTTCTTTGTCTTTCATGACCCTGACATATCCGAAGAGTACAGGGAAATTATTTTGCAGAATATTCTTCCATTTGGGCTCATCTAACGTCTCCTCGCCATAAGATTCAGGTTATGCATTTAGGGCAGATATCACAGAAGTGAAGCTCTGCATCATATCAGGAGGCAAATGTCCCACTGATGGGCATGTTAACTTTGAACACTTGGTTAAGATGGTGGCTGCCTGGCAAGTTGATGAATTTTTACTTGTCATAACTCATTTCCGGTATAAGGTATTTGAGGTGAAAACTCCAAAATGCTTTACAAATGAGTCACTTATATAGTTTGTACTGTCTGCATTTTTTCATTACATTTTTAGAGATTTTATTTGGGGGAGGTCCAAATTTTATTTTTTTCTTAATTTAATTCTATTTAGTTCTTCCTTTTATCACTGTTATAATGTTTCTAGCATTTTTCCTTCTTATCTTACAACACTTGTTACAGGAAAAGTGCCTATGAGTAGATTATTTTAGGCAACATTTTAAATGTTGAAAGTTTTAAGTAAATTTTAAATTACATAGGTTTTTGATAGCTTCTTCTATGTTTTACTTGTGGTATTGAATATATTGCCTGGTTAGTCTATCAAACGCCTACACCTATTTTGGTAACAGACTGAAAACAAATGTGCATGATTGCCATACTAATGTTTGTGCTTAATTACTAGACTCAAACAAGATTAATGAAGTGATACAAATGCAAATAAAAAGTAAAGTCATTAGGAAAGACACAACATTTCTAAACAAGAGTGAGGGAAATAATTTGAGTGCAAAAAAAATTGGAAATTTTCTATTTGGCTATTTGTCAGGAAGACATTGAATTTTAAATCTAGTTGACAAGCTGCTTCTGAACTTTGTCCCCAACAAATTACTTCTTTCATTCTAATCTGTAATAAAACCAGCAAGAGTTGTGCAGAAAAAAAGCCATGAATAAAAAATTTTGCGAAATTCTGGCCACACCCAAATACCATTGTAAATATTGTATCTGAAAATATATAGAATTATTTGAAAATGTGCACAAAATCATACATTCCATACTTTGCTTTTAAATCCTAGGCATATTAAACACTGCTTAGGAATTATTTTAAATGTTTTGATTTAATATTCTACCTGCCGCATATGCATACACCTCTTGTAGTTGCTCCTTGGACGATAACTAAAAGACTTCAGCTTGTAGCTGGTCCCCTGCCTCTACTCTTACCCACCACAGTAGATTCTCCAGAGTGATCCATCATAACCACAAATCAGATCATGTCACTTGCCTGCCCAAAGCATCCCACCACACTTAGAAAAGCATTCAGAGTCCAACTCACGGCCCATAATCCCTTGTGGTCCAAACTCTGGCCCCTCTCTGCACCTCATTTCTAGTCTCTTCCTCCACTCCAGACAAAGCCTTGTCCCTTCCCAGCCTGCCAAGCACACATGGCTGCGCCACTGCCTGGAAGAGACTCTCATTTCCTCTGTAGCACACGCCCTCCTCTCCATGAAGTTCTGTTCACACATGGCCTCCCTGGGGAAGAATGCCCTGGCTCCCTAACAAAAATGGTGCCCTTCCCTCCCTCTACCCTGCTTTATTTCCTTGATGGTACTTCTCAAAATCTGATATCATCTCAGGCATTGGTTGACTTGTTTATTTCCTGGACCCCCAACCAGAAGAAAAGTTTCATGAGAGCATGAATATTTGGTTCACTGTTGCATTCCCAGTGTTTAGAAGAAGACCTGGCACATATTAATACTTAATGACCATTTATTCGATGAACAGAACAACTGAATGAGTGCTGAACTTTCCCCACAGCAAAACACATGCTCATCTGTGCATCCACAGAATTTGGAAGGGTGGCAACTCTATCCTTGCATCAAGAAGTGCTTGTGAGAGCTTTTTAAACTACAAATGCCAGGTCCGACCCCTGGAGACCTTACTTTAGCAGCCATTCCTAGTATGAAGGGCTCCACAGCTGATCTGGCTTCAGAATTCTGATTCTGAATCCTGAATCATGATTCAGAAACCAGGGGCAGGAGGCTGAGCTACCTATTAACTTAAGGTCTAGGACCCTCTTCAGTTTGAGGGCTCCTGGGTAGTATTTCCAATGCTAGTGGGTTTTTTGCTGTCTGCTCTTATGTGGGAATGACCTGACAAATGAAGGAAGTGCCTGCAGCCCACTGTCGTGCAAGCCAGTGACCTCATCCCTGGCCCTGAAAGCCCACTTCCTTAAGGAATAAGCACACGTTTTTAACCAATGTATTTTGCTTGTGAAGAAAGTGTGTGCAAACCAAGAATGCAGGTCTCCTTTGCTTTGGTATCTTCTTTGAAGGCTGCAATTGTTATGAGCTGGAGAGAGGAATAAGGAAAGAGGAATCAAGGGGCAGATTTGGAAAATGGGCATAAGGTAGCACAGGAGATCCTTCCTGCCTACGGAGACTCACTGAGAAAAGGAGGAGGGCACTGGAGAGGTGGGTTGCCTCATGGAAAAGGAACCATGGTGTCCCCTGATGCTCTTCAACGGCTCATCATCCTGACAGCTTACTGAGTGAGACCAGGCCCTACACGCAATGTCTTCATGCAGAGCAGCTCATTGCACCCTCTGAAAGCCTCGCTGGGCAGTCATTATTATCCCTAGCGTATAATTGTGGAAGCTGCAGTACACAGCAGCAAAACTACTTGCTCACAGTCACACCAAGTAAGTGGAAAGTCCAGGGTCAAGCCCAGCTCTGGAGCCTCCCAGGTTGAGTGTTCTTTGTCTTCAACAAGGTATCCGTCATCCCCTGCTGAATTCTGGCTGGTGATTCTCCTGCCCTCCACCACCTCTACACACACCACTTAGCCCCTGCTTCCTTCAGTGGTTCTCAACCCTGAATGCACACTAGAATAACCTAGAAAGTTTTTTATTAAAAAAAAAAAAATGAACTCCATTCCCAGAGATTCTAAATTAATTGGCCTGGGGTGAGACCCAGACCCGGGCACTGGTATTTTTGTAAGCTCCCTAGATGATTCCAGTGTGCAGCTAGAGTTGGAAATCACTGCTCCAGATCAATGGGAAAGAAAGTGAAGGTCCCAGGGGAAACATCACACACTGCATATATAACGAATGACTCCACAGCACAGAAAGGATCAGAGAAGAGCTTGGCTAAGAAGCTTCTGGAGTCAGGGACGTGGTCCTGGTCCATCCCTGAAGGAAGTCTGGGGAACTGAGATCAAGCCAAGGTAGAGCCAAACTTTGAGGCAGTGTTCCCCAAGGGGTGCCCTTTGGAACATACTCCTGTGGGAAACCAGAAACCTATTCCACTCGCGGTCCTGAAAATGTTCAATGCACATTTGTATATTAAAGGCTAGAAAAGTCCTTCAGTAATGCACTCTGCTTGGCTTTGTTTATCCCAATGTTTATCAGATTTATTTGACTCATGGTATCCTTTAAACATCACATCTATTACTAACTTGTGGAATACACTTTTCAAAAGTCTAGCTGTAAAATGAGCTATGATCAGGAGGACAGACGAATAAAGAAAGCCTAATATGAGGATGAAAGCGCCAGCAGAAGAGTGAGCAAACTGATGTGGGGGCTATGGGCAAAGACCCATAGAAACTAAATGCAAAAGATAAATCATCATGATGGAAAACTGCAATTTTTTACAATGTTATAATAAACAACCCTGACTTTGTTCTATGATTTATGTAGCTGATTTTCTGTAAATATTATCATTCACACACCACCACATTTTGAAGAATGACAACATTTCAGACCTCCGAGAAGTTGAGACTGGGGGAAAGGAATATTATAATTTGGGCAAGACATGTGGCTGGGGAGGCCAAATTTCACCACGCCTCCCCACCAATATCAGGCGATTGCTTAGAACTAAACAGAAATCAGAGAAAGCTATCTTGGCCCTTCTTCACCAGCTCATCCATCAGAAATGAATTCAGTGGATGACACAGTATGTTTTTTAAAGAAGAGAACAGGCAAAATACAGCTGCCACCCGTCAAACGCAAAATAAATTTTGAACTTCAAAAAAAAGTTTGGAAAATGATACTTTTTAGAAGCGCACCAAACAATCCAACACACCCAAAGTGCGGCTTCTAAAAATAAAACCGTGGAGTTTACATTGTTTTGAAGCCAGACTTCCTCAAACAGTTCCCTGAACACAAGTACTATTCCACACGCCATTTCAATACTGAAAGGTTTAGGTTTTCAGGTTTTCCTCTTTTGAACAAACTAGACTTTCTTTTTTAAACTTTAATTTATGGAAAGAAATTACAATGCAAAAGCAAAACACTACTTTCCACAGCAGCAAATTAGAGAGGGCTAATTTGTGGGTACGGCTGTGTCCTGTTATCTGTACCTTGTCACTTCAATTTGGCACAATCCAAACCCCACAATTCCTCTCGTTTTACTTCTCCACAATGCAGAATTTTAGCCTTCATGCTGTGTTTCAAAGAGTTCAAAATAAAACCAGTCCACATTAAGCAAGCTAGCCACACAAGACCTTTTCTTCATGTGTGGAAAAAATGACTTTCAAAGTTCAGAAGGAGGTTTGGAAAAAAAAAAAAAAGGCACTACCAGTCCTGGTAATGCTTTTAAAAGTCTCATTTTGAAATGTCGGGATCTTTCTTCCATTATGTTTGCATACATGTAGACAGACGTGTATTTCCTCTAACAGAAGCAATGAAATTACTTGACATCTATACACTTGAATCCATTGCAAAAACATCTCAAGGATTCAGGAGTATCTAAAGAGGTATAAATTGTTAATTTGGAATATACATCTGCCATCCTGCTACCCTCTGGAGCATTAAAAGGCAAGAGTGATAGTTCGGACTCATTCCATAGGGGATATGCTGCTCTTCAGATCCCCAAATCCTGAACTTACAAAAGTGAATCCAGACTTCCTTCAACCAAAGGAAACAGACTGTCAAGACTGTAATGAACCAAATACTTCTTCCTCCACCTATGAGTGTGCATAAAGCACAAAGCACAAGTTCCCAAGGCCTTTTATGAATACCGGTCCTGTGCAACCCTCATTAGAGAGCGGCTGTCTGAAACAAAGCCATTGTAAACAGAAATACCTGTTTCCCACTGCCTCGTGGATGTCACCCAACTTCTGAAATCTCAACACCTTCCCCATCCCACCTGCCTTTCTCACCTCTTGAAATTCAGAGCAGATTCTCCAGCACTTTCAGCGCCCAGGGAGCAAAGCCTTAAGTATGTACACATCACCTGTGCTTCCGTTCTGCAAATCATTTTGTTAGAAATATTACTAATAGGATGCTATATATATAGTCTATCACAGTGGCAAGTTGTAAAAATGCACTATAAACATGGAAATGTAGACCATTTTGAAACCCAAATGGTAATTGGAATTCAGAGCTAGCACCCCACCATAAATCTGTATTTTGCAGCTGTCACTGGAAGCAGAGTTGGCTTCCTGATGGGGGGGGGGGGACCCTGAAGCCCATAATGAAGAGGGTTTTCTTACGCAGCTGTCAGCCTCAAGCCATGTGCATGGAGAGTGATGAGGTTCCCCTCAAGCCCATGTCCCCACAGCAATGAGGATGCCTGACAGAGTCGCAGACAGCAGAACTCTTTCCATCACATAATAAATCTGACCAATGAAGACACAGCTGAGCAGGATACTTCAAGGAAGACACTTCTTGTTAAACCCCTCTTTTTTTTTTTTTTTCTTTTTTCTGACTCCCAGATGCAGGGAGCTCTGGTGGGGGCAGAAGGAAAGTGAAACTCACAGGTCCCTAAGCAGACAGCAGGCCCCACCTGCTTGGAGCAGCACGACGTTTCAGGTGATTCTATTTCTAATCCTTTTCACTTGTCCACAGTGAGTTGGTAACTCATCACAGCAAAAGCTAAATAGATGGCCAAGATGCTAGAGCTGGGATTCATATAGCAGTTTTGCCTTGCTTTGTTTTGTTTGTAAAAGAAAATCACATCTAGGTAAGATAAATAAAGAATTATCACATGACCCAGCCAATTCTACTCCTAGATATACACAAGAAAGAATTGAAAACAGGACTCAAACAGATACTTAAACAGTGATGTTCATAGTTGCATTACTCGCAATATCCAAAAGGTGGAAATCCCATGCGCTCCCCCAACAGATGAATGGTATATCCAAAATGTGACATATCCATACAATGGAATATTATTCAGCCATAAAAGGAATGATGTTCTTATATATGCTACAATAAGGATGAATCTTGGAAACATAAAGCCAAGTAAAACATGCCAGACACAAAAGGACAAACATTGTATGATATCATTTATATGAAAAATCCAGAAGAGGCAAATCTCTGGAGATAGAACACAGATTGGTGGTTGCCAGGAGCTGCGGGAAGGGGGAAATGGGGAGTGACTGCTAATAAGTACAGGGTTTCTTTTCGGGGTGATGAGATTGTTCTGGAACTAAATAGTGGTGATGTTTGCACAACACTGTGAATATGGTCAATGCCACTGAATCTTACACTTCAAAATGGCTTAAAAGGTGAATTTTATCTTTGGTGTTTTTGTCACTACATGCAAGCACACATCTGTTTTTTTGAGACTTGTGGGCACTCCCACCTCACTCTCCATGCTATTGCTCTATCCATCAAGTGCCAAGGGCCATAAGCTCTTCACGAGGTAGCAATTCTAGGTGGGAGGATAACATATGCCATGGAGCACGGATGGCCAGGCCAGGACTCAGCAGCTGACCTGGTGACCGTGTGGACACTGCATCTCCATCCCCAAATGGAACACATGGTGAAATGAGGTGGACGTCCCCTTAGACTCAGTGACAACAGTATGGAAACCAAAGGTCAGGGCATGTTCTCAGAAAGGAGTGGTTATCATGTATAAAGGGACAGCAAAGGATAGAACAAAATCTAAAATTTACACTAAATTGAGAACCGTTGGTTGCATTGGACCAGTGTGGGCCAGCCCATATATAAATTTCCTTTTCTAAATATCAAAGCAAGCATCTAACCTTCCTTTGAAGAAGAAAATAAAATAGGGTTTCTTATGTAAGATAGGACCCATTCCCCTTCCTCACCCAGGGAAAACCCAGGACCTCTTTGCTGTTCTTCAACTACCGGGCCACACAGCACCCTCAACTCTCAGCTGCAGGCACAGACTTTAGGTTTCAGCATCTGTTCACAGATAGGATCTGACACTCAAGAGCCTCAGTGTTAGGGCAAGCCCTCATGCAACACCCACTAGGGAACAAACACATGTTACATAAAGTATCATCCGGGACAAGGGTTCCAGGGCTTTGTACCCAGGGGCCCTAAAGGACCCCAGAGAAGAAATGGCCTTGTGTGCAAGAAATAACAAACTCTCCAGGGGTAGCAGTCTCGTACCTGAGAGCACTCAGGGTGTAGAAAGAGAATTAGCATCTCCACACACACCTACAGCAACCCTGCATGGACTCTGCACCAAGGAAATGAGTGCCTTTGGTTCAGAACAGGGAGGCACACTGTTCTCAAAAGAGAAAAACACCTATTTTAACAAAATCTTTAACAGGTAGTCTGCACCCTAAGAAGAGTTAAAGAACACTAGGGATAATCGAATATTCACTGACCAAGATGGCAAGTTGCCGGTCTAGAATGCAACCTCTGTCTAAACCAAGTTCCCACATGGCCAGTGGTGTCCGAGGTGGTACGAGGTGGGAGGGGCAACGAGGATCTCTGAGGAAGCAAACAAAATGGTATAAGCCTCCAATGACTTACATGATCAACCCGGAAAGAGTCAACACAGAATCAAAGACCTGCAAAGAATGTGCAAGGCTCTAATGTCTGCAGAACTTGATAATGACCTGACTGAGGCTATTATCGTATCTGAAGAAAGAACACATCAGTCACAAGCAGAGAGGTGCTCAATCATGAAAGCAAAGAAAAACCGGAGCCTGGGAGCCCACCCAAGCCCTGTCCAAAAGTGGGGAGCCTCCACATCCCACTGCCAAGTATAATCCCCACCCACCCACCCCTGTGGAGGACAGAGGAATCAGCTCCCCTAGCCAGATGCCTATGGATGACACCCTCAGCTGGGACTCCATGTTTACCAAGCACTTTCCTCATTACAAGTCCAATTCCCTGGCAGTTTGCCTACAGGGAGAAAATCTGCTAGTCAAAGAATGCCAGTGTCCTTGACTATATTTCTCACAGTAAATTATCAGACTGGCATCCCTGGAAGCTTGGCTAATTGCATCTGCCCCATGCAGATAGCAGCACTGCTCTCCTGGAGCTGGCAGTTCTGTCTTCTGAGCCTGTTTTCAGATCTGGACTGAAAGTGTTAATAAGGTCACCTGGTGAAGATGGCTGAAACAGGAGGCACCAGGTTTTTTTTTCCTTTGGCCACACCCTCAGCTTCACCAACCCTTCCTCACCACCACCCCCTTCCTGGGAAGGTCTACCGAGGGCCGACCCCTACATATTCCCATCAGCACATGATACAGAACAAGCACTGCATTTTGCCCTGTCAACTTGTCCATGGCAAAAAGTCCCAGCATATTTACTGACTTTTTTTCTTTTTTTAAAATATTTATTTTGACACAATCTCAAACTTAGAAAAAAATTGCAACTATAGTACAAAAAACCTTCTTTCTTCCTGAACCACTTTGGACGTAGCCTATCAACATGATGACCAACACCAGCTAATGTTTTGGTGTGTATTTCCTACAAACAGTGCCATTCTCAGTGACATGATCAAATGAACACTTGACACATACTACATTTGCCTCCCAGATGCCATTCACATTTCATCAAATGCCCCCAATGTACTTTATTACAAAGGGATCTAATTCAGAATCACACAATGTTTTTAGTTATGTCTCTTTAGTCTCCTTTATTCTAAAACATTTCCTCAGTCTTGTCTTGATTTTTCTGACCTTGACACTTTTGAAGATTACAGGCTAGCTATTTTGTATAATGTCCCTCAATTTGGGTTTGTCTGAAACTTCCTCTGATAAGATTCGGGCTATGTATCTTTGGCAGGAGTATCACTGAAAAGTGTGATTTTGTGTGCTTCTCCTGGGATCCTAGCAGCTGGGGCATAGTCTTGATCTGTCCTGTTACTGAGACTGTTCACCTTTGCACCAGCATGTTTCATATGCTCAGATTCCCACAAGTCCACAAAGACTGGCCTGCCTTCCTGGAGGACGGGCTGAGCTAAGGGAGGGCCTTGGGCTTATCCTGGTCTAGACCTTTTCTTCCTTCCATGCTGTGTGGTAGTTCCTTCTCCTTATAGGGAATTGGGGTCATAACCATGGAGGTTGATTTAGAGATGCCTTTATAGAGATGGGATAAAAATTAGGAAAGGAAAGAAGAGAAATTATGATGTTTCTGTGGACAGAAAGCAGAATATCTTATGTTCTCCTCACACAATTTTTCCAGAGCCAAACAGAGTTAAGTTGCATTAATTTCTTCATGAAGGAAGAGGGCTTCACACACATTTATGGGGAGCCTCACCATTAGGCACGAGTCCACCAACATATATTGGACACTGCCCTGCCCCAAAGAAGAGCACGCTCTTTTGCAGAAATGTCATAAACAGCCACAGTACAGTGTTGAGAAGGCAATGGTTGATCTGGTCTAGGTTGAAAGGGAAGTAGGCCAGCAGAAGGAATAAACTCAGGAGACTGAAAGCAGAGGTAAGATCCCAGGTTGGATTTGGAGCAGAGGTGAGCTACAGGAAAGGAGAGATTGCAGAACCAGGTGGCAGAGGCTGGATCAGAAAGGCCTTGGAAGCTAGACAGGAGTTTGCACCCTCTCCCTGAAGGTAAGGAGAAACACTGAAGGATCTGAAGCCCAGTGGGAAGATCCACCAGGCATTTCAACAACATTCTGAGGAAGCCTCCTACAGACAAGGAAGAGGGGACTAGAAAGAAGGCAACGTACATAAGGATATACAGCAGACAACTGCAGTTGTCCCCCAGAACAACCGTTGAAGAGGGCTTAAATCACTGTGGAACCAATAGAAACCAGATCCCATAGCAACCAAGGTGTAGTAGCCATAGGATTTTGTGGGAGCGTGAGTAGTAGAGGATAGAGTATCGGAAGGGCCCCGAGAGCTTCTGGGTTAATCAGGATCCAGCGTATGAAAAGAGTTGGGGTTGGTAATTTCCAGACAAAACAAAACAAAACCCAATTTCCCAACCTCTTATATTTAGGACCCTAGTTAATTTATACTCATCCAGGTTACCAGAGTGTTTCAGGGACAGAGTTTGCTATTATGGCTACCATGGCTTATTGTGTTTCATCCCTGGCACTTTAATTATATTTGAGTGCCCAGTGTTACCTACTGCGGGGATTACTGTGGGCATAGCTTAACATATTTGACAGCATTACAGAGTATGTGTTGGGCTTTTGTTTGTTTGTTTGTTTGTTTTTAAGACTTGCTCATACTTGCCTCACTGTCATCCACCAATTATGTTCTCCTAGTCATTTCCAGTAATTTTGGAGTGGGGCATCCCATTGTTGACTTCATTTCCTAGCACATCCCTCATATATTGATTTTTTAAGTAAAGTGAGTTATAACCATTTTTTGTTTCTTTTTTTTTTTGAGAACTTTTTGAAATCCTTGAGAAAAAAACAATATAGGGTGTTAAAAACCTTAATGTCCTAAGCTTAGGATGGTAGGTTTACATATTGAAAGATAAAAACTCAATGTTTGCCCAAGGTCCTGAAGCAATCCTTGCTTTCCTCCTCCTCCCCCAACTTTTTGTTGTGTTGTGTTGACATAAAGCAAACACCTCTGCTACTTCTTACTTTTAAACCACTTCTCTACAGACACCCAATAAACAAATTCATGTCTGAGGTAGGGGGACTGGGACTTTCCAAGGTAAATCATTTCAATGCTACAGTGTGTAAGAAACATTTGCATAGACACTTTCCAAGCTTTTTAAAAAATATATGGGGGAAACACAATCATATCATAGTTACATTATAGATAATTTTCAGCAGTTTTTAATTTCTTCATTTTAGTAATCTACATTCTCTAGTACACCTTAAATGAGTTAAATCTATGAAAATACTGAGTCACCCACAGCTGCACTTTGTCACTGCTTTTCTTGATGAGAATCGTGAGCATTTTCATGGTAACTTGGCTAAGTGTAATCACTAGTGGATCTCAATTCATATAAACCTGGACTCACTTTTTCCCTGTCCATTATTAGTTGTTGAGCCTGAATTAAGCCACTTAAATACCTTTGATCCTCAGTTTCTTCCTAAGTACAATGGAGAATATCACCTAAGAGGATTTACATAAAGATTAAATTGAATAATGTATGTGAAAGCTTCAAACAGGATGCCTTTCGTAATGCGATATTCAAAAAGTTAAGAGCATGACTTTCATACAAATATAAAATTAGCATAATAAAGATTTGTTTACTTTAATGAGGAAGCCAGCATGATGATAAAATTGTTTCAATGGATTACAGGAGAAAAGACACATTTACTGGCACTGAAAGAAAAATGCTGAAATACAATTATTAAAATAGATACAAAATTGGTTAATGTCCTACAGGACATTAAAACTGTAACTTTGGGGTTATCTTATCTAAGGGCAAGAGTTAAATGACTATTAAACAAGAATCATTTGCATCACTATCCATTTTCTATAGGTTTTCATCTACCTTTATAGAATTTTAAAATATCCTAATCAGCAGTAAATAGTAAATGAAAGGAAGACAGGTATTCTTAGATCATTCATGGGCAGGACAATGATCCAGTATGATTTGAAAGGACAGGCAGTCATCCTTTTGTGGGTTTCCAAGTTTGGGGCATATTTATTTTTCCCCTTTACACTTGAACATCACAGGTATTCAATGAACGTTAGCCAGAAAATAATGAGTTTGATAATGCTTTAGATGAAATTCTATAGGACTCAGGCAAAGAAGTAATTAGAGGAAAATAAATGACTGCATCATATGTTATGAAGGATTATTAGTCTAAATCTGATAGCTGAACCTGGAGAAGCATACAATAGTATAGAGACCAAATATAGGAATTTTCCTTAAGAAGAAACAAACTGCCTGGAAATATAGAACTAGCAAGAGCCTTAAACTCTGAATAGGATAGAATATCTGAAAAATATAAAGTGAACTGACTTCAGTTAATCTACCCATGTATTAAGACAAGAAACAACATAAAACAACCCCCCCCCAAAAAAAACTCAATACTTTCTCACTTTCTTAATTTCATTTGTCCTTTACCTTTCTATTCCTTTGAATAGCAATACCCAAATGCTCATGATCAAAATAGGAAGATTCAGTTATCAAAAGTTTGTTGGAACATAGAAGGTTTGGGCTTATCTTTGAATCAACTCAATCAGGATCTCCCAAAAGCACAAGTGGAGTGAAAGCCATGGTTATAAAGGCATTCCTAACACAGACCCATTTGGTGGCACATGAACACTAAGAGCCATGCGGATAGCACGTTTTTGAAGAACGAAATGGACTTGAGTCAGGCCAGTGGTTTCCCATCTCAGTTACCCTGACCAGTGGACTCCCTATGGGCAGCCACATAACCTCCCTGAACCTCAATTTTCTCATCAGCCAACAACACCCATGCCCTCAGGACTGCTGTGCGAATTAAATGAGCTTAACATTTGTACGATTTCTAGCACACTCTCTGACACATAATTAGACACCGACTAATTGTGTTCTACCCTTTTCTGACCCCGGGTTTGTTTTTTAGAAATCTGTAAATACATGAAAAAGCAATAAAGAGTTTCTGAACTACATTCTCTGACCTAGAAAGTAAGGAGGTGAATATTTTTTGTCTTTATTTTCCCCTCATAACCTTCAAGACTTTAAAGTTTCTTTAAATGAAAACCCAATCTATATATTTATATAAATGTAAACATTCAAATTAATCAAATTAATTCCACTTTCTTTCTTCTGAAGCTCCATTCACCATCTAATTAAAGAACCAGATTAAGAAAAATCAGATAGGAACCACATAGGGAATGACTTCCCCAACTTTGTTTATTTCTCTGCTTTGTTTGTCTTCATTTTTTATTTACCTCCTGAATCCTGGAAACTTAAACCAAAAGAAAATATTTCTATGCCAGGAAACCAAACGGCTAAAGTTTCCTTCCCTAGGGAAATGCCCAAGAGGGGCTAGGACCATAAGATGTCCCATGTTCTTGTGTGCTGGGGCCATTGTCACATCACGATTTTTTGGTTTCACCTTCACCCATAAATCTCTCTAGGAAAATGAAAAAATAAAAAATAAAAATAAAAAGGATGGCCTTAACTGGGGCACTTAGATTCTTCTTCATACTCGATCCCGACAGATCTGATAAACAAGTCTGCACCCCATGCGTCCCTCCCTCACTTCTGAGGGGTGCCCTATGTGTGAGTCCCATCCCAAGCAGCACCCTAAGTCTTCCTTCAAGGATCCCTGTTCCTGTTCTCTCTCTGGGAAACACCACCCTCAGCTTAAGGATTCGATTTTCCAAGAGGACCACCCCATCTTCTCAGCATCCTCCAACCCAGAACCAACTTTCCACTGTGAGATGTACTGACTTACTAGTGGAAGCCAGTTCAAGCCCAGCTTCATGAATACTTACTTAGCAAAACAAAAAGCAGCACCCCTATACTTATCCTCACCAACACAGCAAGGCAATTGCTTGCCCGATGACCTATCCCCGGCCCCCTCCAGTCAGGATCCCACACTGTGCCTTCTAGCTGGACAAAGACCCTCAGGCTCCAACTGGGTTATGCCAATGCATCCAGGGCCTGCCTCAATCCAAGAGGCACATATAGCTCAGGTTCTGGCCTCTCTTTGATCTTCTCTGCCTTGATGTCATTAGCCTACCCATGCTCTGCTAGGAAATGACAGTGTGTGTTGAGATTATATCTGTCTTAATTTCCAGGCCGCTGTGACAAACACCACAAAATGGGATGGCTTAAGCCACAGGAATTTATTGGCTCACGGTTTCAGAGGCTAGAAGCCTTGTTTTCTCCCTGGTCAGTAGCATTCTGGCTGGCTGGCCGGCAATCATTGGGTTCCTTGGGTTTTCCACTACATGATAATGTCCTCTGCTTTCTCTTTCGAGTCCCCTTGACTTCTGGGTTCCAGCTTCTCCCCATTCTCTCTTTAGAAGGCCTCCAGTAATAGGATTAAGACCCATGGTGATTCATCTGGCCACACCTTAGCTGAAAATCATTTCCTCAAAAGGTCCTGTTTACAATTCATGCATCCCCCAGGGATGGGATTTCGATTAAGAACATGTATCAATCTACCCCAATGTTCCTCATTCATTCAACTCACTCAACAGATGTTTGGGGGTGGGGGTTTCAAGGAGAGGGGAGGGGAGAAATTCTCTCCTGTGACTGGGGGAGGGAGGACAGGTCACTCTGTCCCTTATCAATCTAAATTTCATGTAAAGATTTTCAGCCAATGCAGTGAGTCCTTGCTGGAGCGACCATCAACTTCTCATTCCACCAGGGCCTGAACCCACTGCAGAAAGCCCTGTGAGCAGGTCCCAGAAAATGCTTCCATAACTGCTCCGGTGCTGACCCAATGCAGGTTGATAGGGGGAGCCAAGTATTTGCTAGGCCCTGTGAAAGTGTGTGGGAAAGGAATAAAGTCTGAACTTTTTATCTTTCTATCTTCAGGTAGACATACACTCACGACCCTGTTGGATAATGTGTGATATGGTGCCATCTGTAAGAGGAATAAACTGAGTGGCTCTGTTTGGCAGGGGTTGTAAGAGGGTTGATGGTGGTGGGATTTCACAAATCCACCAAGAAGCCAGAAGCCCTGTTATCTGGAATTACTTTTAGCACCATGACTCCAACATCTTTAGAAAATTTCCACATGTCCTTTCAAGAACCCATTTCCTCTGCCATCCTCAATCCTCGGTTTGCTGCAAAAAAAAAGTGTAAACTACACTCCAGGCATGGCATAAACTCCCAAAAATGATTTAAAATATGCAAATTATCAGGCACAAAAATGCATTCTCAAAATTGATTATTTTCTCTCCCCTGCATTTATGTAAGGAATGTCAATTAATTTCAGAGAGTCAAAGCAATTTGGTGGCAAATATATAAAGTTCTAGAGATACTTTAGCTCCAGCTCTGACACTTCTTAGCTATCTAATAAAGCACAAGTTCCAAACTTCACTGTCCTCCACTACAAAACAGGAAGGACACTTACTTTAGAGGGAGTTATGCATCATAAATGAGATTACACTGGCAAATAGAGAACATCAGATAGCATATGCTCACTTAGTACCTAGCTAGGCCTTTGTCTTGCACCTAGCAGGGTCTGTTTATTAAATACTTCACCAGAAAGACTGGAAAGGCAGCATACCTCCAAGGATCAAGCAGGTAGGAATTAGCAGCTGTCTATCTATCACAGTGTGCTATGTAAACTATGACGTTACTGGAGTTATTTTCAAAAAACATGTCAGCTGCATCCATCCTTAGGAGCACAGGTCCAGTTATGTTTTTTTGTTTGTTTGTTTTTTGTTTTAAACCTATTTTCTATTCTTAAAATTTCAGAAAGTCACATAGGGGCATAAAGTTCAATTACAAGCATTGTTTAAAAGCCTACAACATTTTCCAGCATACGTGAAACACGACATCAAATATAAAATGTCCACTTGAAAAGTTCACAAATTTCAGAGATATAGAAGGGTCATTAGAAAACAAACAAACAAACAAACAACAACTAGACAAGCACTTAGAGAAAACAAACACATTTGTAAATTCCATTTGAAATGACCAGGGAGGACCAAACCTTCCACTTTTAAGGAAAAACACTCAGGCTGCTGATGACCTTATCTTTTACCTCCAGGCCATCTCCTTGTCAAGAAAACACTAAGATTTAAACCACTTTAAAAAGGGCAAAGTCCTCCTTCTTTCGGACAGAGGACAAAACCAATTTTCTTCCAACCTGTGCATAACACAGGCATTTCATAAATTGTTCAGGGCAGAAACCCCAAGGGTTTTGCAAAGGACCTAGAAGAGGACTACTGACTTTGTCTCGCCCTAGACCAAAAGTTTGACTCTTAGAATTGGAAGAGACCTTCACCACCATCTAATCACACTTTGTCATAGCTGCAGAATTATTCTTCAAAGGAAACCTTAGAGGATCCCTAACCTGTAAGAAGGCTGCAAGTGAAGGTGTTCCTGTCAAGTAAGAAGTGACAGGCCACAATCCGGCTCATTCTATACCCATTCACTCTCATCTGAAGGGATGCCTAAGCTCATGTTCAGGAACCTGGGGCTCTATGAAATACAGTTTGAAATTGACTGGAACAGTCCAACCCTCATACCACAGATGAAATGACAACAATGAAGCGAAAGAAGCTACAAGTAGCTCCTGCAATATTCCACAGAATAAACAAGAGAGGCCCGGTTGTGGATGAGAATTCCCTATACAGGAAGGAGTCATTTCTGGGCCTCTATACAGCTAGAATCAATAGGCAACACATTTGGGGCCAATGAGATTTCAGAGGACTTCTAGGAGGGCTTTCACTTTTCTGATAAAAGGGACAGATATGAGAGAAGGGGTGCTGGACGTGATGTCCGGTGCTACCGCAGCCATCTTGAGGTTACGAAGTGCCAAGCAAAAGACAGAAAGCTAACATATTTAGGATTGGGGAGTAGAAGGAGAGAAAGATCTTGGGTTCTTGGTGACATTTTTCAGCTACTTAATGAATCTGAAACCATCTTCCTCCCAACTTCAGGTTAAATTAACAATAAATGCCCTTATGGTAAAAGGCATTGTTTTTAAGTTACCATATCCTACCCGATAGCAAATATTTTCCTAGATTATTTCAGAATCAGTGTGCTACCTTAACCAGCACCTGCATTTTTCCACAAATTATCTCTAATTGTGGAAACGTCTGTTCCTAAACTAACACTGTGGAAAATTTAAAAAGCAAGAGGGGTAAGGGGAAATAATCCTAAAATTATAGTAGCTTTCTTCTCAAATCCATAGAGAAACTAACCCAATTTAAGGTGAGCATGGGAAGATGTGGCCAGAACCTTCTAGCCTCACCCTTCCCTAAACCAGCTCTCCCCACCCATCAGTGTGCCATTATTTCAAATCATATTTGATGCTCTGTTTCCAGCATTGCCTTTTCCCCGCCACTCTCCTCAGCTTTCTAGTGCTATGGTCCCCATATTATTTTTACCTCTGGCAAAGAAAGTATCCTTCAGTCGCTTCTCTGCATTCATGGAAATAACAACCTAATAAATGATAAATTCACAGGCCCACCAGGTTGTTTTCTTAGGGGTTCCCTTAAATCCAGGACATTTTTAGACCACCACCCCCCATCCACAGGGTGCAACCGCAAACCAGTGTTGAGTTGTAACTTCTCTGTGGAAACTTAGTAAGGTTTGTGAAGTCAGAATGAAAAGAAGGAGGTACCTCACACCAGTCCCAAATGGTTCCTGAATCTTTTTTCCATAGTTTTCTTCAGGGTTTGGAAGGCTGGCTTAAAAATTTATTTCCAAATAGACTGAGGTTGTAGCTGGATAAATGTTACTTGATGAAAAAAACAAACTTCCTAATTAAAAAAAAAAAAATTCAGCTATTGCTTGGCTCAAATTTCTTGTCCTCTTTCTCCCCCCCTTCAAAAAAATTTTTTTTGAATAAAATGTAAAGGGCACATGTTTAGGAGTTCTCCTTCAAAGTGTGTACTCTGAAATTTGCTGGAAAAAAGGCATTTGCTGGGCAAACATTCCCTGGAGAGAAGCACCGAGGCCAGATCAGTGAAGCTTAGTCACGTGGGCCACCAGCTGGGGCAGTGAAATTAGGTACCAGAAATCTGAATAGGATTTTATATGAATGAATCATTCCCACAAGTAGGGTGTTTTAATACGTCCAGACGAACCAACAACAAAAATGAATGATTACAAACAATTCCTTCCAAAAGGTCAGACTTTTCCAGAACCCTCAGCCTTTGCACACACTGTTCCCTCTGCCTGGAATGCCCTCCCCTCCCAGCCCATCCCTAGATTCAGGACCCCACTCCCACACTATCTCTGTCCAACATGCTCACATGCATTATTCAGGATATGGAGGGAATGTTCCTCCTTTGGAAAGTATCCAAAATCCCCAAAGTGGTTATTCAATTCTTCCTCTCAGCATTTCTATCTCCTTCTACCTACCTCCTTCCATAGTGACTGTTTGCATATCTTTTCTCCACTAGGCAGTGAGCTCCCACAAACGGCCTCTTCCTTCTAATTCCAGCCACTGTGACCTTGGGCTGCCCACAGTAGGTCATCAATAGATGTCATGAATCACTTAAGAATACATGAATCACTTAAGAAATGCATGAATCACACAAGAATACATGAATCACTTAAGAAATGCAACACATGATTGAACTTCATAGCCATCCTACCTTGTGGTCACTTTTCTAGGCCTCTAAGTCTCTTTCTGCAAGAAATATTTTTCAGCTTGGCAAAATATTAACATACATTACGTGCACCATTTAGCACAAAAATAAGCTCACTAAATTTAACCCTGTGGAAAATTTGCTTATCTGCAGTTATTCTTCCAAAACACAGAGAAACACAAAAGAAAGATTATATTAGGTCTTTTAAGTAAAACAAATACATTTCCATGTGGTGAAATGAATTACACAGACCACTAATGCTATCGTTTAAGGCAATGTTTCCCACATTTCAAATCTCAGGCAACCACAAAGCAATGACACTTGCACTGTTTCCTGGGAACTGAAATCACGTTGGCATGCTTATTGGGACTCAGGGTGCCGGGCGCATTAAAGGGACGGTGGGAGTGGGAAGGTAGGCCTGTTAGCCGTCCTGGCAGTTAAAACACAGACCAGGGGAATCAGAGTCTGGCCAAGCCTCCAGAGAGCTTTACAGAGGAAACGATGTGCCCTGAATTTACTAGGCTTCATGGACAGTGACAGGCTGTCGCCAGAGAGGGTCAACTTCCCTGATCCCAACAGCTGGCCTCTGGGAGGTTGGCCCAAGAGGACTGACCTCCGGAGCATGGGTCCAAAATACACTGAGGAATCAGTCCCAATAAGGGGAATGTCAACATCCTTCTCTTAGCAGTAATTCTCAGGTCCACCGCAGGCTACAGGCAGGAGTCAGGAAACCAAGCTCAAGCTGCAGAGATGAGATACAACCTAGTGTTAGGGATATTTTCAAAAGAAAGATTGAAAGAGTCAGTCTTTCCCTTGTTACATCTTAGGATTCATTCCCTCATTCAGGCACACACCGAGTGCCTAACTTTTCTAGGACCTATGTCAAACATAATGGCTTTAGTAAAAAGCCCTCCTCTCAGAGAGGCTTGTGAAAGTGGTGCAAGGGTTTTTAGTTTCACGGCTGCTAAAGCAAATACCATTGTGAGTTGGCTTAAACAATGGGAATTTATTGGCTCATGGTTTTGAGGTTAGGAGAAGTCCAAAATCAAGGCCTCAGGAAGGCAGTTCTTTCTCCCCAAAGACTGTGGTGTTCCAGGGCTGGCTGTTGGAGATCTTTGGTCCTTG
Organism: Choloepus didactylus; assembly: GCF_015220235.1. Lineage (NCBI taxonomy): Eukaryota > Metazoa > Chordata > Mammalia > Pilosa > Megalonychidae > Choloepus > Choloepus didactylus. Next base: position 147,412,214 of record NC_051311.1, read on the forward strand.
GCCTTAGTGTCACAAGGCAATGCACATGGTGGCATCTTCTTTCTCTCCCAGCTTCTGGCTGCTCCTATGGCTTCCTTTCTGTGTCCAATTTCCTTTACTTATAAGGACATCAGCCATATCTGATTAAGACCCACCCTCCTTCAGTTTGGACTTACCTTAATTAATAACATCTTCAAAGGTCCTATTCATAAATGGGTTCACACCCATAGGACCAGGTGTTGGGATCCAAACATGCCTTTTCCAACAGGGGGACATCTGGTTGTCAAAGCAGTATTACCAAAACCTTTGTTTTTTTTTTTTCCTGCTTCTACATTTCCCACCTTCATCGTAGATGTGAAACATTTCCATTTGATTTCATACTGAATTCAATACAATAAAGCAACGAGGGACACAAAACAATGAGATTAAGAAAATATTCTTAGTCTTGTTTTTGTTTGTTTTAATCTTTCAAGTGTTAAACGTTAACTAGAAGATCCCAAAGGTCCTATCAGGTTTAAAACTTGATGACTCACCAGTAATCAGGAAAATGTAAACTGAAATAACAATAAGAGACCACTTTCACCCTTTACATGGGCAGAGATTCATAAATTCTACAATAACCAGTGTCGGTAAGAATGTGGAGTAAATGGATCTGCAAAGACTGCTGAATGGTGTGTAAATTAATATATCTGTTTGGAGAGCACTTTAGTAATTTATATTAAAGTGGAATAAATTCTGAGGCTTTTATTCAATGTCCAGAATAATCACACTCATGCTCAGGGAGATAAAGGCAAAAATATTCACTGAAGAATTATTTTTTTATGGTGAAACTGCAAACAACTTAAATGGCCATCAATATGTAAATAAAATGTGATACAGCCTTGACCCAAAGAAAGGGATATACTATATTTATAAATACGGTTAAATCTCAAAAACATAATACAGAATGGACAAAGCAAGATAGAGAACAATATCTAAACATCACACTATTTTTATAAATTAGATAATAATACTATATACTTGTGCCGGTTTGAATGTATTATGCCCCCCCCCCCCCCCCAAATGCCATTATCTTTGATGTAATCTTGTGTGGGCAGACCTAGCAGTGTTAATTAGACTGTAATTCTTTAAGTGTTTCCATGGAATGTGCCCCACCCAACTGTGGGTGATGACTCTGATTGGATAATTTCCCTGGAGGTGTTGGCCCACCCATTCAGGGTGGGTCTGAATTAAATTACTGGAACACTATATAAGATCAGACAGAAGGAGCAAGCTGCTACAGCCAAGAGGGACACTTTGAAGAAAGCACAGGAGCTGCAGATAAGAGACAGTTTGAAGATGGCCATTGAAAGCAGGCTCTTGCTCTGGAGAAGCTAAGAGAGGACAAACAACCCAACAGCAACTAAGAGTGACATTTTTGAAGAACTGCAGCCTAGAGAGGAACGTCCTGGGAGAAAGCCATTTTGAAACCAGAACTTTGGAGCAGACGCCAGCCATGTGCCTTCCCAGCTAACAGAGGTTTTCCGGACACCATTGGCCATCCTCCAGTGCAGGTACCCGATTGTGGATGCGTTACCTTGGACACTTTATGGACTTAAGTCTGTAACTGTGTAACCAAATAAACCCCCTTTTATAAAAGCCAATCCATTTCTGGTGTTTTGCATTCTGGCAGCATCAGCAAACTAGAACAATATTGTTCAGGGATGTGTGTGTGTGTGTGTGTGTGTGTCTGTATAAATATGTATAAAATCAGTGGTCCTCAACTGGGGGTGATTTTGCTACCTAGGGAACATTTGGCAATGTCTGGAGACATTTTTGGTAGTCACAACTTGGGGTAGGTGTGTTTCCCTGACATCCAGGGGTAGAAACCAGCGATGCTGCTAAAAATTCCATAATGCACAGCACAGACCCCCACAACAAAGAATTATCTGTCCAAACTGTCAATAGCACTAAGGTTGAGAAACCCTGCTCTAGAACTGATATACAGTTGTTTTTACATTTACACTATTTAACAAAATAATCTGCCACTATCTTTCCTGGGATGCATGTAGCTCATAAGCAGCCACTGGCTGGAGTTTGGGTGCTGTTCTAGCTTGCTAATGCTGCAGAATGCAAAACACCAGAGATGGATTGGCTTTTGTAAAAAGGGGGTTTATTTGGCTACACAGTTACAGTCTTAAGGCCATAAAGTGTCCAAGGTAACACATCAGTAATCGGGTACCTTCACTGGAGGATGGCCAATGGTGTCCGGAAAACCTCTGTTAGCTGGGAAGGCACATGGCTGGCGTCTGCTCCAAAGTTCTGGTTTCAAAATGGCTTTCTCCCAGGATGTTCCTCTCTAGCAAGCTTGCTCCTCTTCAAAACATCACTCACAGCTGCACACCGTACAGTCTCTTTGAGTCAGCACATTTATATGGCTCCACTGATCAAGGCCCACCCTGAATGGGTGGGGCCATGCCTCCATGGAAATACCCCATCAGTTATCATCTACAGTTGGGGGGGGTGCATCTCCATGCAAACAACCTAATCCAACCCAATCCCCACTATTATGTCTGCCCCACAAGATTGCATCAAAGAATATGGCTTTTTCTGGGGGACATAATACATACAAACCGGCACAGGTGCTAAAGAAACAACATGTCATGCTTCCTTTTCCTTTAAAAAAAAAAAAAAAGTCCCCGGAGGCTTCTGACTTTTCTTCCCTTTGAAACCTGAGAGATATAAAATGTTTTCAACATCTTAAATACATGCCTTTTCTGTGCTACAGCGCTTTTGTCAAATACCCTTCACCCCACCTGTGACAGTCTCAAATTCACAGTAACTCTATGCCTGTTCCCACCTCATTTTGTCAATGTCCCTCATTTTTCTAGTTTCTAACTGTGGTATCATTTGCTGGTGAGTGAACACAATTTCATATTTCTTCTGAAAACTGGATTTTAAATGATGTTTTGGTAAATTAAACCACGTTCTAAATGAACTAAGTAGCGCATCACTTAAAAGAACTTGCTAATGAACCTTTTATAAAGTTCTTTATCTTCTAATAATCCCAGCCTAATTCACCTGCTGCATTAAGCACTAATGATGATATATCAGAATCTATAGCAAGGCACAGCCTACCCCAAGTTACTGAATTGTTTTCACTTTATCCAAGTTCCGTTACTTGCACCTTTTTGCATAATCCCTTTGAAACCTTGGAAGCATGTTCTATAGAATTTCCTTATAGCTAGCTTCTAAGAAGAAAAGGGTTGGGTTCCTATCCTAGAAGATGCATGTGCTTGTTCTGATTGACCTGAAACTAGATCCACAAAGGTCAGAGTCAAAGGAAGAACAATCAATAACCCCAAACTAGACTGATTCAGAGAGAAAACTGTATCAAAAATTCCAGATATATTTTTTAAAAATATGTGTCAAACCAATGGTTGCCAAGAATTAGTGTCATGGCAGGGGGCTGGGGGGATGGGACGAGGGGAGCATGAAACTACAAAGGGGTAGCACAGTAGCACGAGGGAGTTTCTTTGCGGTAATGGAACAGTTGTTATCTTGATGGTGGTTGTGGTTACATGGATCGATCTATACATGAGATAAGATTTCATAGAACTGTACATACACAAAAAGAGTGCAGTAAAAACTGGAGACACAATGGCTAAGTAACATACAATTAAAAGAAAAAAAAACTGGTGAAACCAGTTAGATCTATACTCTAGTTCACTGTATGTGACAATATGTCAATTTCCTGATGTCTAATGTACTAGTTATTGACTTGTTACCACTGGGGCAAACTGGTGAAGTGACCACGCTATAGTTTTTTTTTTTTTTTTTTTTTTTGGTACAACTTCTTGTGTCTACAATTGGTTCGAAATAAAAAGTTTAAAACACAAAAATTTTTAAAAATGTCAAGTTTATTCCTAAGTGAAGAACGCTTCGGTAGAGAATAGCAAACACCATATCAAATCACCACCAGGTCTATTAGAGTTTCCTTCAACCCCATGATAACTATATCTTCTGATTCTCCATATTAACAAAACAGCCATCAGGCAGCAAGGGTTAAATAAAATTATACTTATGAAACTGCTTTGAAAGCAATGAAGACGCCGATCAATACAGGTTTAATTCTATTACTCTCCAGGTTACACAACACATATTGAAGTTGAAATCCCCAGGAAGAATGGGGCTGCCTGACTAATTGATTGTGTTTAACTCTCTAAGATATGTTGAGAAAAAATGTCAATGAATATAGACACCCCCTCACCTCTCTGCAATGTATTTCAGTAACATTCTTGTATTGGCAGGAGGTGGAAAAAACATCAGCAGAGCACATGACTTTCACAGAATAATCTGGAGGTTTCAACATTGTTTACAAATCTGGTCAGGACACCAAAAGTCTAAGTGAAAACTCTGCTGCAACAATGAACACAGAGTTCAGCACAAACTCAGCATAATAAACCAATGAGAGAAGGCCTCAGGGAAGCTGACACACACAGGGCTTTCACAAATGAACAGAAGAGAACAACTCTACTTCCCTAAAACCCGCTGGATACCAAAAAGTTCACAGGCTGTGACCTCACTTTGAACCAATGTTGATTTCTAATAAATATCCTCTCTTAACAAGTAACAATCATGAAGATGACTGCCATTTATGAAGCACTATTTTTGCGCTGTTCTATATGCATCATTTCATTTAATCCTTTCTCTTAGCAACCTTAAATGGCAAGTGTCCTGGTTATCTATTGCTGTGTGTGACAAACCAGCCCCAATGGCTTCAAACAACAACAATCATTTATTTTGCTCATGAAACTACCATCTGGGCAGGGTTCTGCAGGCATGGTTTATCTGTGCACTTCCACCAGAGGAAGTCAGCCAAGGCAGCTCAACTGAGGCTTGCTAGAGGATTCACTTTCAACAAGGTTCACTCAGGTGGCTGGAAGTTTGGCACTATATGTCAACCGGGAGCTCAGCAGGGCCTGTGGGCCAGAGCTTCAGTTCTCCCACTAGGGCCTCTGCAGGGGCTGCCTGGGTTCCCTCGCAACATGGTGGCTGAGTTCCAAGAGCAAGCACCTTGAAGCAAGATGGAGGCACAGAACATGTCTACGCATAGCCTTGCAAGTCACAGAGTGTCACTTCTGCTATACTCTCATGATCGAGGCAGCCACAACATTCCACTCATGACCAAAGGACATAAAAGCCTATCACTAGATGGGAGGAGTAGCAACGTGACACTATAAGAAAAGGCTGTGTGATGAGACTCATGGGAATTGGCCATCTTTGGAGAATACAACCTGCCAGAGTAAGTACAATCGATATTCCCATTTTGTCAAAGGGGAAACCAAGTGTTAGAGAGGTAACTAACCGCCTCCAAAGGCAGATCACTATTAACTAACAGCCAGGATCCACATCCAGGTACATCAGAGCCCTTAACTACTACTGACTATTCTGCTTCCCACTTCCTCTACAATTCTCTTTGTAATTACTCCAACTACAAGGGTCTTTACCTTCTTTGCATAGGAAGGGTTTATTTCATGTAAACGACCTGAAAATAAACTTAAACTTCCCTGCAATATAGCTGTTCAGTGACTGACACATAAAAAGCTCTACTAAATTAGATAAGTGTTTTCTTTCCCCTACTAAACTATAAATTCCTTGAAAGGATCAAGTTTAGTAAAAGCTACTATCCACATCAAAATTGATTCAGTTCCTTGCACACAGCAGTTCAATAAATGCTTGTTTGAAATGTACCTATTTGTTTGCATGTCCATCTCTCCAACCTCCCACCAGGCTGTGAGCTCCTAAAAGGCAGGGGCAGGGGCCTGGGTAACCCAGAGCACAGCGAGCTGCTGGCCCACTGCCCAGCCAGCCCCCTCTCCCACCACACAAACCCTACACATTTTTTTTGAGCAAATGAATGAATGAATGAATGAATGAATGCTATATATGGATGAATATGGATTGAATGTGAATCCAGGTTTACACTCACTATCTTCATTCAAACAAGAGAAAAATAATGCAGTCAGGGAAATAGGATCCCATCACTGGGACTGCTGGCCCAGCCCTAAAGGAAGGAAATATGGGTTACATTTTGGTGGAGAAAGAAGAAACAGTGGGTGGCATAGAGGAAGAGGAACAGATAAAGATACAAGGGGAAGAAAACACATATAGCGTTTTCAGCTGAATGAAGGTTAGGAGGCAATGTAAAAGCCACTTAGTCCAAGACTTTTTGTCACCCTCCTGAGTGGTTCGTGGGGTCAGTGCCAAATGCCAAGGACAGGAGGAAGGAAATTCATGTATACCGGATGCCTACGCTGCACAAGGCACTCTGCAAAGTAACATTTTCACAATGAAACAGGGAACAGCTAAAAAGGGAAGTCACTTGGTATTTTACTAGCTGTCAGAAAACCATCTTAAGAAATAATTATGGAACTGTAGCAACTAATTCTACCTTACCAGTCTTCTACATGAGGAATCCCACAAGTACTAATATTGAATTAACAGATGAATCCAAAGAACAGTGTTCTGCTTCCACGTGCACATCTTTGTAAATAAAGTCCCCTTTCCTTCTTTTATCGCCCGAGCACGGGTTTCTTCTAAACTTCCTATACCTACTACAAGACTTCTTTATTTTAAAAAGGTATCACTGCAGGAAGTTATATGTGCTTTCCTTTCCAGGAACAAGTGAATACAGTGTATTGTAGCCGCAATGAAAAGTGGAAAGTAATAGCAGAGAAAAATTAATACCTTTGTGCCTCTAATCCTTCATATTCTTTAAATAAAATCTAATTTTCTTGGCTCTTGCCCTTTGAGTGTGCTAAATTAGAGAGAGGTAATTTTGAGTGTGCTAAATTAGAGAGAGGTAACGTACTCTGCTTTTCCACTTTAGTGAATTAAGGGGTCTCTTTTCATGCACACATTCTACAGAGATGGCATTTTTGTGGGAAAATATCTTAGAAGCATATTGTTATGTTGAGAAAACTAATACTCATATGAGTAATGAACCCATTTTCCTTATCTGGTTCATTAAAATTCCCTCCGTCCATTAAAATTCCCCCCATTACTTTTGGTAATTATCAAAGACATCATGCAAAAGCACACACAATCTCCATTTCTCAGAACTTTGCCTTCCACTCCAGAGTAGTATCATCGTGATGGTTTGAGGTTGCGTGATCATCCATGGCTTTAGTTTTGACACCACAGGGAGGGGCGGCTCACCTCTTTCACTATAACTGCCGCTGTAGGTTTCAGGCCCCAGTATGACTAACGTGTGCTGAATGAATGAGTCAGAAAGGGAAAAATTCTGTCCAAATTAAAGTCCCCTTTCCCTCAGTCTCAGCCAGCTCCCACCTCACCTCCAAAATAAACCTTCTGAAAGAAACAATACTAACCATCCTCACTGCTACAGCTCAACCATGTATTTAAAAGACGGAAAATAATTCTTATTATTAAGATACATTTTGCAGAGCACTTTGAAATCCTTGAGCAGGTAAAAGTTCTTCAAAAGAAAAAAACTGAATTCTTATGGAAAAATCCAGAAGGAACTGGATGGGTCCAAGGAGTGGCTTTCGTGGAGCCCCTGCTGGACAATGAAGGGAGCCTGCCCTCCACCTCCAACACAGCCTGAGCCATTCCTGATCTATTTGATGTAGTAGGCTTCTTCATAAGAAATCTTTTGAATATTGTCTTAGTTTGCCAGAGCTGCTATGATAAATACTACAAAATAGGCTGATTTAAGTAGGAATTTATTGGTTCAGGGTTTTGGAGGCTAGAAGTCCAACATATTGGCAGGGCTGGCTTTCTTCCAGAGTCTTCCAGAGTCTTCCAGATTGCGTTCCATGATCCTCCATCACACGGTGATCTCTCCCTGTGTCTGCTCTCCTGGTTTCTGCCAACTTCTGGCTTCTGCTTCCACCTCCATGTAATCTCCTTTGCGTACAGGACTTCAGCCTTATTGGAGTAAGGCCCTCCCTCATTCAGTTTGGGCACACCCTAACTAATAACATCTTCAAAGTTCCTATTTACAAATGGGTTCACACCCATAGGAACCCAAATTAAGACATCAGCATGTCTTCGTAGTGGATGTGATTCAATCAACCACAAATGCATTACTAATTTTTATTTTAAACAACTAGTTTAATAGACGAAGATACCTAAGACATTATTTCTATCATTGGCCACCAAAGAGCCTAGGCTAGCATGCCAATTAATATGAGTAAACACTGCTTAGAAACGACAACTCAAGGACAATCAATGCAATACGACTACTGTGTTTGCTCCTGTCATTTTCTTCAAGAACGGTGGTGGTTTTGATCTATGTGTACACATTCTTCGACACTCCTTCCTTCAAAAAGTGAATCCTAATTTCCCTCCCCTTGTAGGTGGACTGGCCTTATTGACTCTTTTCTAACCCACAGAGTGCGTGGGAAGGAATGCTATGCGATTTCCAAGGCAAGGTCATAAAAAGGAAACAGCTTCTGCCTGTCTGTATCTTGAGCCTTTTGCTCTAAGGGAAACCAGCCTCCACGTCTTTTTCCCTTTTGCTCTAAGGGAAACCAGCAAGCCAGGGAGAAGCCCACAGCCAGCACCAACTTGCCAGCCAAGCAAACGAGCCACCTTTGGGTGGAGCCTCCAGACCCAGTTACCTTCAGCTGCCTGCAGCCCCAGTCAACCTAATGATGGCAGCCTCAGAAGAGATCCTGAGCCAGACCTACCCAGCCAAGCTGCTCCTGGATCCCTGACTCATGGAAACTATGAGATAACAAATGCTTATTGCTGTTTTAAGCCACTAAGGATATTTTTTATTATTAATTTTTTTATTGTGGTAACATTTATAGCATAAAATTTACAATTTTAATTTTTAAGTGTAAAATTCAGTGGCATTAATTACATTTACAATGCTGTGCTTCCATCGCCACCATCCATTACCAAAATGTTTCATCACCCCCAAAACAGAAACTCTGCACCCATTAAAAGCAGTATCTACCCATTACTCCTGGCAACCCATAATCTCCTTTCTGTTTGAATTTTTTAAGCCACTAAATTTGGGGATAATTTGTTTCACAACAATAAATCACTAATACATGAAGTAACTAACTGATTTTCTTTCTTTTTTTAACTCCTTCACAAAATTTAGGCCCTTAGCCAAATTATATTATTTTTATCGCCTTCTTAACCCTTCTTCTGTTGAAATCCCCTTCCTTTTCCCTTCCCCTCCGACACATGACTTTCCTGCTCTCACCAGCAATCTTTCCCTCCTGTGAACCCCTGTAGCCCATTTTCTGAGGCTCCGTTTGCACTGGATCCTTTGTAGAGCGGTTATTTGTGTGCCTGTCTCATTTCCTGGTCAGACTGCAAGCACCAGGAAGGCTGTGTTTCTGAAGAAAGTCTCGGTCAACTTTGAATGCACACAAAACACCCTGCACACAGACGGCCTTCCGTCGATTAACTGGACAAAAGAAGGAAACACCAGTGGGTGAAGCTTGGCAAATAGGGTAACCACCAAAGGAACCAAGTCATCTGAAGACATTTCTCACTTCTCTGAAGAAATCTCTGGGGCCAAAGTTGAGTGTACATGGGACATGCAAACTACACCCCTTAGTTCTCTTTTTCTTGCTGTCTAAAGCCCCAGCCTGTCATTCAGTAAAACATCCATCAGCACTTTTCTGAGAAAAAGACAAGTAGAAATGTGAAAGTGTAAATGAAGAGAAGTCAATTTAAATGGACTGGGTTATTTTAATATCATAATAATATGTATAAATATGAATTATATAACAATGAATGGGTATAATGTCATTCTGGCATTCATTTTTTTAAGAAAATAAGGATTTCCTTGATGTGAACAGCCAATCCTAATATCTTTTAAGATTTATATGGGAAGATCTGCAGTATGTAGTTGGCACCTCTTAGTATCCTGCTGGAATATTTATCTATGTTTAGGAACTAGAAATATTCACCAAAAATATCTGAGAATAAAAAAAATCTATACCTTACATGTAGAATTATTAAAGCATACAAGATGAAGAAGAGAGGGGTCAGCATCATCACTAATCTAAGTCAGGGGTATTGGGTCACCAGCCACAGTGAAGGTTTGGTGAGTGCCTCTCCGGCATCCATGTTCCCAGTCACTCAGACTTTTGTTCCGTCATTCTCCGGTCACCACCCGCTCACATGCTGTAGGACTCTGCCCCATGCTTAGCAACCAAGTCCAGCCCTGTTTGGCACAGAGAAAGGACAAAAAGAAGCCAAACCCTAAATAATCTTGGGAGTGGCTAAATCAAACTAATTCTACAGCTCACCATGTTGCTAACCTTTTCAGTTATACAAGCCTTTATTTTTTAAGCCAGTGAAGTTGAGTTTTCTGTTGCTTATAATCAAAATCATCCTAACTGCTAAACCGGAAATATCTAAAATGACACATCCCTGGGTGTATTATTGTTAGCCTTACTTTGCCAGAATAAAACGGGAACAAATAAACAAGCAAACACAATGTCAGATACATTTCGAAAATGCTACTACTACATTTTTTTCTCCTCGTGGAAATGTGGAATGCATACAGCATGTATTAAAGACCTCGAAAAATCCCTGAAGTAAATAAACCTCCTTAACTTTTCAAACTATTATCTAACTTGATTTGACCTTGGGGTTATTTTATGACACAAAGCCAAGTAGTATGCTATATTCTGAAACATACTTTGGTTCATGAATTTCATTTTGTTAACAACTGAGTCAATTCTGAGTTATTTGCATATTTACCCTACGGATTTTTCACTTCCATGCTCATCTCTTGCAACCCAGAACACTTTGCTCAGGTTGACCAGAGCAAAACAGATTAAACAAAGGGAATCTGCTGCCCCAAAATGAATGCTACATGAAAATGCAGAGTTCTCTGAATCACTGAAAACTTCTGGATGATATATGCATTTCTCTCCTCAAATGCAAAGATTTGTCTGTATCTGCGATATCAACAGCATAGAGTTTAGGAGCATGGGTTCCAGAATCAGGATCCACCCTTTATAGATGTGTAACCTTGGCAAGTTCATTTCCCCAGGTTCCAGGTCCCTCATCATAAAATGTGAATTATAACAAACAGCATTTAATGCCTAGTATTAATGTGAAGGTTAAAGCATCATCATCACTCTAAAGCACTTAGAACAATGCCTGGCACATAGTGTGTGCAATAAATGTTCACTGCTGTGGTTATAATAATTACTACTGAAAATGAAAGCCCTCTTCCAAAAGATACGGCAGGGTTTCTAGGGAAAAGAACCATGTGAATTAAAGTAATAATAACTCTCAATATAAAGTAAATAGATCCAATTTAAAGTTAAACATTAATTCTTGATCATTTGCTTTGGGATGTGGAAAGAGAGGAATATACTAAAAATAAATAGCACCTCAACAACTCATAAACCAAATAGTTACAGCACATCTTCAACATTTCCTAGAACAAATTTCCCAGAGCATCAATAGACACACATACAAATTAAGTTAAAAATATATTCCAAAATGAAATCTATCACCCTTCTAATTCTCAACATTTCATATGATCAGCGGCACTAAATGAGCATGCAAATTCAAGGCTCTATTTTCAACTGGCTTGCAACAGAAATAAGCGAAACTTCTACAGATAATTCCTTTATTGAGCTTCAATCTAAGGTTAAGCTACATTTTGGCCTTCAGTGTGTAGCACCTATTTCCAAAGTCAGATATGATACTGACTATAAGACAGATGATACAAACTTCACAAAGGTGAAGCAGAGGGGAAAATAGCAGATTGGCATACAGTTAACTCTTAAGTTTTACACTGATGGATTAGATAATAAATGTAAATATTCTCCAAAGCTACAGAATAGGTTTAGCATCTTAGGAATCCCATGCCCATGGAATAATTAAGCCAGCAGAGTAGGGCTCAATTTCACATTGGGATGACTCTACTCCCCAACCTCACTGAACCCTGGAGTGGTCGTGGCCGCCTCACCTGAGCCCTGTAGAATCCCGGCTACAGCGCGTTCCCACAGACTGCAGTGGATTGTGCCTCTGGAGTCGGTCAGTTTGCAATCCACATATCTTACTGGATGGCCGTGCTCAGTCCTGTTTGAAGCCCATCTTCTTGGAAACTTCTTCAAGAGGGTTATTTTGCATTCACTTTAAAAGGAGATTTCAGTCAAGCAAATATTTGAGTAAAATTAATGCTGATACAACCTGGTAAGCAAAATTCATGTGCATATGAGGCCCCTGGGGCCCAGCGCCGGAAGAGTTAACCTTCTGCTCTACCACGGCAGTACTTTGTGTGTGTGTCCCAAAAGAATAATCCATGCCCCAGTCTCTTCCTCAATGTCTATCTGAGCTAGCTTGTGAAACCAAAGCACTAGAAGCGGCCTAAAAGTTAACGTTTAATGAGCACTTTCTAAGAGCCTGCTAAGATCGCAAGCATTATCCCACTGAATCCTCAGGGCAATCCTATGACATGGGTACTATTATTATCTCCACTCTACAGCCAAGGAAACTGAGATGCAAGCAGCTCTATCTTGCTCACAGCTGCATGGATAAAAAGCAGGTGCAGCCAGGACTTGATCAAAGGCATCCCAGGCTCTCACCTGCTACTCTTTTTCCAGCCTAGACTTTCCCCTTAACTGACCCTTCTGTTAGGGAGAAAGCAAAACTTCCATACCACATTTCTTTTCAGGACCTGTGATTGTTACAGGTAGAAAGTGCAACATATTTTGAACTGCTTTTAATCATTTTTTTTTTTTCTGTTGAGGTAAGAGAATTCTACCCCCAAGTACTTTCCAGGTCAGCACCAATCATTCCCTGCTCCCCAACTTCCGCCCCCTATGGCACCCTGCAGCATCCCCATCCTCCTCCATGCAATTAGTAACTTTAAAAACAGGTCCTTGTTTCAAAGAACAGTATCTGGTGACCTGGCCCAGTTCACTGCAATGAGGTAAGGTCCACTGGGAGATTCCAGAAGCTGGAATTGGATCTGCGGGGCCCCTGGGGTGCACAGGGCTTGAGGCAAGGAGAGCCACAAATTCTGTAGCTGGGAGTGAGAGGCACCACGTAGAACTTTTTATCTGGTGAATATCAACACCAGCAAAGAGTCACCTCAAGTAAACTGATCTGCATCTACAGGACTAAACTGGAGTGAAGATATCAGGCAAGGCCATGCGTGGAGATGGGGAAACCAGCAACACACAATATTCCCAGGTACAGGCAGGTAGTCAGAATCAGGGAAGTCTTCATGCAAGTAGTAAAAGGAGGTGCTGGTCACCAGGCCAGGGGCTATGGGCAAGACCTCAGCCTCTGCCGGAAAGAGCCAATAAGGCAGAGGAGGGGGACCAGCTCTCAGGGCATTATTCTGGCAAGAATTCTGGAACAAGACAGAAAAAGCCAGGTATGGAACATGAGTCTTCCTCCACCAGGATAGAGGAGTGTCCAGGGTGACAGGGATCTGTCAGGCCTCCATCCCCCAAATGCAGGAGACCCCAGCATGTGGTCTGCAGGGAGAAGTGCCAGGGTAGCTCAGGAAGGAGGCAGGCTCTGACCTTAAGTTCATTTCCAAATTCATAAGCTGAAATGTGGAAAGCATTTTCTCATAACACAATGCAGTGTCAAGCTGTACTCCAGAACGTCCATGAGAAAACAAGCCAAACTAACACTGTTAAAATACATGTCATTTAAAATCTCAATAGGAAACCAAACTAATTGAGATTAGAGGAGTATTTTTACCTTTGTCACAGTGCTTGGTGAAAAGCAGATTTAATTAGGGGAGCATGGGAAGAAGATAGAGAGTTCTGGGTCTATCCTATTGGAAAATTTTATTAAATCCAAAGTTTTTAGTAGTTGGATGGATTTTTGTTTGTTTGTTTTATCTATTTCCCATTTAAAATGTAAGTTTTTTTCTTTGTTGTCCTTTCAGGGTTATTGTGAAGATTAAATAGGATAATACACATAAACCATATCAGGAAAATATTAGGCAAAGCTAAGGCTACAAAATTTTTACTTACATGGGAGGATTGGTTACATTATTATTTAATCATTATTTAATAAATTGTATAGAATTACAAGATGCAAAATACTACAAAAATGATAAAAATTTGGTCATTTACCATCAAAGATGACCAATACTAACATGTTCATGTAATTTATTTCAGTGCTTTTTAATTTACTCATTATTTACATAATTCAGATAATACTATTTCATATCATGCTGTTTTCACTTTATTATACACGTTTTTCCTTGCATACAACATTTCATTGGTCATTTGTAATTGCTGGGTAATATTCCATTGTTTGGAGATATTAATTCAACCATTTACCTTGTCATTGGACTATGAGAATGATTTTAGCTTTCTGACTATGAATACTGCAGATTCAACATCTCCATACATATATCTTGGCAGAATGAATGATAATTAAAAAAAACAATCAATATTTATTAAGCTCTTACTAAGTATCAGGTACTTTGTAGAGGTACTCACAGGAACTTTACATGCATTATCCTAAATAACCTTGAAACCAACGCTATGGGGTGAGTGCCGTGTTTATGTCCATTTTATAAATGGAGTAAGTTTTAGATTTGGAGAGGCTATGGAACATGGAGTAAGTTGTGGCTTGATTCCTGTCACTTGGGGTCCACTCCCATGCTCTCAGCTTCCTCACATACACTCAGAGGCTGAGAGGCAGGCCACTGAGTCAAAGCAGGGACAAGCCACGGACTCTCAGAATGCAGAACCAATTGCTTCCCAGACAGGCTGGAGGAAGTTTTACCCTGAAGAGCTGTGAGAGGGCAGCTGACCCAGCACATCCTCTCCAATACTAAGTGCTCCGTGGGGTCACAAACCAAGGCTAGTTTTATTAGGTTGCAAGCAGGGGAAAAACACATTTTACATTCAGACATCCAGGGATGAGTATGCATTTACCTTGAAACTAAGGGACCTTAAGCTTCGGGACTTCTCACTTGATGGAGCCTTCCCATGCTCATTTCTAAATAAATATTGTCTTCTGTACCTAATTTAGCATTCTCAGGAGATTAAATTATGTACCCCCTCAAAAGACCTGTGCTTAACTGATTCCTCATTCCTGTGGGTGTGAACCTATTTGCAGATTTGGTCATTCATACTTCTAACCATCCAAAGATGGACATTTTGAAGATGTTATTTTTAGGAAAGGTGTGGCCCAAGTGAATCAGGCTGGGCATTAATCCATATTACTGGAAGCCTTTATAAGAAGAAGAAAGTAGGACACAGTCAGAGAAAGTCATAGGGAGGAAACTGAAGCCAAAAGTCAGAAAAAAACAGTGGATGTCAGTAGATGAGCAGACACAAGCAGAGAGAGAGAGCGAGAGATCACCATGTGACAGGAAGCAGAGATGCAAGCCAAGGAACCCCAAGGACGGTGACACACCAGAACCAGAACTCCAAGAATGCCAAGGACTCCTGGGAGAAAGTATAGCCTTGCCAGCACTTTGATTTTGGCCTTCTATCCCACGAAGCCATGAGACAATAAATGCTTGTTGTTTAAGCCAATCCACTGTGTGGTATTTGCCATAGCTGCATGGCAAACTAAGACAGAGGGATCCCAAATGTGTGTAAGCTTCAGGCCCCACAAAACCTGCCGCCACCCTTGTCTAGGAAGAACATTCAGGGCTGCAGCAGAGATGATGTTATACATCCAATAAATCCGCTGCATTTTCATAGGCACACCACTAACCCACGTCTCTCAGTCTCCCCTGCGTTGGCCGCACCTGTGGTTGAGTTCTGGCCAAGGAAAGACCAGCAGGAGATGGGCAGTCTAGATACTGATGCGTTGGTGACCCCTCTGAAGAGCACTGGACTTTGAAGCAATCAAAAACTAAATCTTATATTAAGTCACTGATATTTTGGGGTCCTTTGTAACAGAAGTTAGCATTAATTACCAGGACTGAAGCAAAGGCTTCAAAGAATTTGCCACATGTCCTGCCCAGTATGATGGCTCTCTTTGGATGCCTGTGTCACAATTGCCTTGCTAACTTGGCATCTTTCTTTCTCTTCCAACCAAACAAGCAAAGATGATTTGCACCAAGTACACACACTTGTGTCTGATGACCTTAAATACACAGAAACCCGCTTCTGTCACGTGGTGTTATGTAAAGCCCAGAAACATAAGCCATGTCTTCCTTTGAAGAGCACACTCTGAGCAGGAGAGGCTAAGTTCCTTAATGAGGAGACAGAAGGAGTGACAAAGTTACATAGTTTCCACCAAACACTTTAGATTCCCGAGTTTTCTGTAAAGGAGCACAGATGTTCCCATCTCTGACAACAGCCAGAAGCTTCTTGCCAACACATCAGAACATTTGAAGAGAAAAACAGATATAAATACCAAATATATGCCAAGTTCCCTCTCAAACAGCTTATTTTTTCTGACTTTATTTCATCCAAACTTGACTCTCTTTCTACCTTGCCCACTACATATTTTCTGATCTCCTGGTGCACACGCATTTCACAATTATTAGCCAGGGGGCCTCAAGTCAGAGTGCACGCTTCCGAAACCTATCCTAGTATACACCCAGTAACCCTCCTCAAGCATTGTATCAAAATATTACAGCAGGTTTGGACCATACTTATTGTTCCCACCCCAAAGGCCATAAATCTTTCTCTGTGAGCATGGGCCTCTAAGATTTCAAAGCTAAGCAGACTCAAGGCTTGAGATCCTTGAATATAATCTAAACTTCTAATCTCCAGGCTGTTTTGAAGCTATCACCTCAAATCAACCCTCGCTTCTTCAGGCTGCTGAAGCTGCAAGAGGAACGGGTGGAAAATTAAAGGCTTTATCAAACCTGGGAACTGCAATGGCTTTTTCTGAATACTCTTCAAACAGGCAGGGATGAAAATAGCCATGTCACAAAAACAGCAGCAGAAGAGGGCTGGCCAGGAGTTAACCACTTCCACTGGACAAACGTGGCCCTCTGTGCTAGGGTTTACACATGCAGTAGGACGTCCCCCCCTCCAAGGAGCTGAAACCAAAAGTGATGAGCAGTGGTGTTTTCTGACCTGAGTGGGACCAGAGAGCCAATCTATACTCCCAAACTGCAGACAAGGGACGCCTCTGTCCCCATACAAGCGATGACCTTTAAAGAATGCAGTTCATGCTCCAATCGCATTGTGCAACTCAGATATTTGTGGCCTAGTCTGGTTATTTCTAATGGTTAGAACATCTGGCTAATAAAATCAAAGCCAATCCCAGCATAAGAAAATAAGCTTTCCTCTATTTAAACACCATAGTCTCAACCTTAGTCCAGCTTGAAACTGTTTCACAAATCAAGCAAACAATATTTATTGATTACCAGTTGCATGCATAGCATAAAGAGAAATAAATTCAACAAGGAAATGAGTCTGCATCATTTATGAAAGTCATTTCCAGCCCAGAATAAGGCTAGTTCTGTCAATTTAGACAAAGAATTTATATCACACTAGGCAAGCATTTGGATGTTGCAGGCTTAATTCGTCAAATATTTTTCCCCCAAAATTGTTGCTTCGCTTTGGCCTGAGGGACCTGGTACAAGTCGACACATCAACAGCAGTAAAACAGAAGCTCACGCAGTTTTCCTGCATCTTTTAGAGGATTTGGCTGTTGGCAGGAATATAAAGCACATTTAGCGAATTTTGTTTAATCTTGAGGCAATTGGCTTTCGTGATTGTATATGCTTTGGTGGATTTTTTTTTCCTTTATTAGAGAAGTTGTGGGTTTACAGAACAATCATGCATAAAATAGAGGATTCCCGTAAACGACCTCACCGCCAACACCTTGCTTTGGTGTGGAACATTTGTTACAATCGATGATAGCACTTTTTTTATAACTGCACTGTTAATTAAAGTCCATGGTTTAACTTAGGGCTCACTGTTTGTGCAGGAAAGTTCCATGGATTTTTAAAAAAATTTTATTCTGTCACCATATAAAAAATCTAACATTTCCCCTTTTAATCATATTCAGATATATATATTTCAGTGCTGTTAACTGCATTCACAATGTTGTGCTACCATCACCACTATCCATTACCAAAACATTTCCATCATTCCAAATAGGAACCCTGTACATTTTAAGCCTTAACTTCCCATTTCCTATACCCACCCCATCCCCAAGTAACCTATATTCTAGGCTCTGACTCTATGAGTTTGATTATTCTAATTGTTTCAAATCAGTGAGATTATACAATATTTGTCCTTTTGTGGCTGGCTTATTTGATGCCTTCAAGGTTCATCCATGTTCATTCTGTTTTATAGCTAAATAATATTCCATTGTATGTTTCTACTACATTTTATTTTTCCATTCATCAGTTGATGGACACTTAAGTTGCTTCCATCTTTTGGCAATTGTGAATAAGGCTGCTATGAACATTGGGGTGCAAATATCCGTTTGAGCCCGTTTTCAATTCTTTGGGGTATATACCTAGTAGTGGAATTGCCAAGTTGTATGGTAGTTCTATACTTAACTCTGAGGAACCGCCAAACTTTCCCACAGCAGCTGGATCATTTTACATTCCTACCAGCAATGAGTGAATGTTCCTAGTTCTCCACATCTTCTCCAACACTTATTTTCATTTTTTTTAAATAGCATCCATCCTAATGGGTGTGAAATGTTATCTCATTGTAATTTTGATGTACATTTCCCTGTTGGCTAATGATGTTGTGTATCTTTTCATGTGCTTTCTGGCTATTTGTATATCTTCTTTGGAAAGATGGCTATTCAAGTGTTTTGCCCATTTTTTAATGGGGTTGTTTGTCTTTTTGTTGTTAAGATCAAGGATTTCTTTATAAATACTGATCATTAGTCCTTTATCAGATATGTGGTTTCCAAATATTTTTCCTCTAATTGTGTAAGGTGTGTTTTTACTTTCATGATACAGTTGTTTGAGAATCAAAAGTTTTTCATTTTGATGAGGTCCCATTTATCTATGTTTTCGTTTGGTGCTTGTACTTTCTGTGTAAAGTCTAAGAAACACTGCCTAACCCAAGGTCCTGCAGATGCCCCCCCTATGATTTCTTAAAGGAGTTTGATAGTTCTGGCTCTTATATTTAGGTCTTTATTCATTTTCAGCTGATTTTTGTGCATGGTGTGAGTCAGGATACTCCTTTTTTATGCAAACGGCCCACCACCATTTGTTGAGAGATTATTCTTTCCCAGTTAAGTGGCCTTTTCCACCTTGTCAAAAATCAGCTGCCATAAATGGAAAGGCTGATTTCTGACCTCTCAATTCTAGTCTATTAGTCTATATGTCTGACCTTGTGCCAGTACCATGCTGTTTTGATTACTGTGGCTTTTTAATAAGTTATAAGATTGGAAAGTGTGAGTCCTCCAACTCCATTCTTCTATTTCAAGATGACTGTAGCCATTTGGGGCCTCTTACCTTTGGTATAAATTTGATGATTGGCTTTTACATTTCTACAAAGAAGGTTGTTCGGATTCTGATTGGAATTGCATTGAATCTATAAATTGCTTTGGATAATACTGACATCCTAATGATATTTAGTATACCAATCCATGAACACTGAATATCCCTCCATTTATTTAGGTCTTTAATTTCTTTTAGCAATGTTTTGCAGTTTTCTTTGTACAAGTCCTTTACATCCTTGGTTAGATTTATTCTTAGACATTTGATTCTTTTAGTTGCTGTGGTAAATACAATTTTTTTTCCTTAATTTCTTGTTCTGATTTTCATTGCTTGTTTATAGAAACACTACTGATTTGGGGATGTTGATCTTGTACCCTACCACTTTGCTGAACTCATTTATCAGCTCTAGCAGCTTTGTTGTGGCTTTTTCAAGATTTTCTGTATATAGGATCATGTCATTTGCAAATAACAAAAGTTTTACTTCTTCCTTTCTAATTTGGATGCCTTTTATTTCTTTTTCTTGCCTAACTGCTTTGGCTAGAACTTCCAGTACAATGTTGAATAACAGTGGTGACAGGAGGCATCCTTGCCTTGTTCCTGTTCTTAGAGGGAAAACTTTCAGTCTTTCATCATTAACTAGGATGTTAGCCATGAGCTTTTCATATATGCGCTTTATCATCTTGAGGAAGATTCCTTCTATTCCTAGTATTTTAAGTGTTTTTATCAAGAAATGGTGCTGGATTTTGTCAAATACCTTTTCTGCATGGATTAAGATGCAGAATTCTAAGTGCCCTTTACCAGGTGCATTTTTAATATTAAAATGCTGCATTTTTAATATTAAAACATCCCTCTCTGAAATTGGTAATAACCTTCCCCTAAACAAAATGATCTGGTTCAAGGATGTATCACATGAGTGCTTCCCAAGGGCTATGCTGGTTGGTAACCTGTGGCTTCATGGGTGGAGAGCCTCTTAAAAGGAAGGCGTGCCCTGTGGAATGCAGAGCAAGGCCCCAGCCACAAGCATTCCGGGTCAGATCATCATTGCTTACATAGCAGAATGGTCTTCTTCCTCAGTCACAGATTCCTTAGGGAAGGAGACACACAAGTACAAAATCATTTGCTCTGTTGACCTTCTTTACCTTTCCTGTGAGTATCAACCATGTGGGCAGCTCAGAATCTCTAGTCCAGGGGACTCACTGACCCTTTGAACCATGCTGACACCAACCATATTTCTTATGCTTGAATCATATGATGCAAAGGAAACCACGCAACCCTCCCTTAGTCCTCTTCAATATTCTTTTGCAGAGATTTAGCATGTCACAGTGCGCTGTAATTCAGAAAACTGCCAGACAGATTGCCCGTGACCCATGGGCAGTTTCCCTTAATCCGAGTCATAAAGCACTGTCTAGTAAGATTCTGTGTCCCACCCCTGTAATACCAGAACAAACAAAATATTCCCTCAAGAAACTATCAATATTAGCAATTTGGATAGGGCCTCAGAAAATCTGGCCCTTCATCAACGTGGCCAAAAGCCTAGGAATCAAAAAACAGATGTGATCTGAAAATTCTAGCCGATGAAAACACTTAGCAATGCTGAGAAGCCTATGGAGATGATTATTTCATAAATAATCTCTCCCTGGATGAGTATGGCCAAGGTCAATGCTGTTCAGAACTGAGCTTCTAAGCCAGGGGGACCAATGAGATCTATTTCAATCTAGAAGCCTCCTGGAACATTTATCTTCCATTTCCCAAGGAATACTACACACTCAAAGCAATTACAATTATTATTATTATTTAAAAAGTGGACCCTTTTGAGACAGAAAGGGAAAGCCCCCAAATCATAAAAAACTCATTCATTTATATTGAGAGTATATGTCCCTGTCCCACACTAGAAGCTGAGAAAATAAAGATGAAAACATCAGGCCCTCTGTCTTGAGAAGATGCAGAAAAAGTGAGGATTTTTCATCTTCATAGATTTGTTGCTATCTAAAATCATTCATGTGTCTTATGTCTTTGTCCACATGTTCACAAGAACACCTGGCACAACAGAGGCACTCGATACATACGTCTGTTGAATGAATGCATGAGTGTATAATACAAGTTCTGCCAACAATTAGATAAGACTTTGGCCAAGTCATCACAAATCTCAGATTTCTCATGTGTAAAATGTGTTGAAAGGAGTAGGTCAGGTCCCAAATGTGTACTCCACAGAATATTGGTTCTGCAAAATATAATAGATGTTAGTGGGGGGAAAGGGAACCTGTGGTTAAATGAGTTTCAAAACTACGAATTGTACAGAAGAGGACAGATTCCTGACTACAGGCTTCTCAGTCTGTAACATGCTAATGCAGAGACAATCTCTCTGGGAAGTGGCACACAGGGTCCCCCACTCCTGGTAAGGCGACTAAACCCTTAATTCTCAAGCATCTCCAGAAAACAAGTGTGTGGGCCCTTAGTGCCTAGCCATTTAGTACACTTTTAAAGTTCTCAATTAATATTTGTTCCTAAGATCCTTCTAATCTCTTAACTACAGGATCCACTCTTCAAGGTCTTCTTTGATGTTAACTCTCATTGACCTAAGAACTCCAGATGTCTTGTCCATCTTTCCATTCAGTTCTGCCTCTGACCTTGGGAAAAGGACAAAGCCTCTCAGAATTCTTAATTTTCTCATCTATGAAATAAGAATAGTAGTTAATTCAAAGGACTGTAGTGAGAACTAAATGAGATGACATATATAAACTCTGCCTCATACTTAGTAAACACTCAATAAAGGTTAGCTGTCCTTGCTACTATTTACAAAAGTAACACAATTGTTTGGATACCAGTCTCAGCGTCACCATTAACCACACTTTGGCAAATCAGTCGCTGTCTAGCTCTCAGTACCTTTGCAAGCAAAACACAAGCTCTGGATTACAATAGTGTTTCCCAAACTCCACCATCTTCCAGCCCTACTAGTTACTTAATATTTTTCTTAAAAAAATTTCAACTTAGTCACATCCTAAGAAGAAAACTGTGAAAGCGTAAGTTTTTTTGTGCTTGTTGTACTTCTCCCAATAGCATTAAAGTGAATAAACAATTATTTAAGTATTTTTTCCAAAGCCAGTGTTAATACCTAACATCTTTAACACTATACTTGGGGAAACATTAACTGAGATTTTCAAGATCCTTCCACTTGGAAAGATTCTATATTTTCTCTCCTGAAAAATCACAAGCAGACCTTCGCAAACACTAATCTGACCCTCTGAAGGAGGTACTGTGATTCAGAATGTCCAGGTGGTTCTTTTAAGAAACAAGATTCAAGTCATTTAATAACTGGATATCAGAGATGACAAAGGACATAGAGCTGACTCTACGACTTCCCCAAGAAAGAATGGCATTTAGAATTTTCTCTCAATTTCAGATATTTTTCTCCATCAAGCATTAAAGGTATACTTATTTGGAACAAATGCTTTGCCCAAATGGACTGGGAGTCATGGATGACTTGTCTACATCAATTTACAGAAGAAAATGGCATCTCTATGACGCACTAGATTAGCCGAGAGGTGGGGAGGCATTTTTTTTTTTTAAGATATGGTTTGGGCTATGATTTTTTTTTTTCCAAATTCTAAAACAAAAACTCACAAAAAGCACCTAACAGAAATGACGGCACCCGGCCAAGAAGAAAGAGCACCTGTTATCCCCAGGGAGAGCACAAGCCGTTCAACTGTGGCACCTCCAGATGAAATAAGGCCCCAGTCACCCCACTCTGGGTTTGAAGCAGCCAATGTTGAAAATGTGTCATGGCTCAGAATGTGCTCTCCTTCATACAACAGAAAAACCAAAACCACTTCGAGGTGGCAAAAAAACAACAACAAAAATACTGCTTTAGACTAGACATAAATAAAATGACCTAGAATGCTACTTTGCAAACATTTTATGGACCCCAAATATCCAACCCTTTCATGAGTAAAAACGAGTATAAGTGAAAGTCTATAAAACAGTTATCCTTGCTTTTAACTGCAATTATTCTAAATCCCCTTTTTAAAGCTGTCACTCATTCATTTCCAGGCTGTAGTAAATTATAGGTAGAGGAGATGGGAGCTGACAGCTAATTTCTTATTGAACGGCAAGCTCTCCCCTCTCTGCTGTGCCCAAGGTCTCTCCTTGATGGCACATGGCACATTTCATGGGCACGAAATCCCTGCTAAAAGGAGCAATAAAGACAACAGTCCATGGTCTTGCAGTTTGGAGGCCTTGGTTACTCCAGCACTGTCCCCCAAGACTTCTTTCTCCTACTGAAAAGGGGGGAAAAAATAAGTTTCCCCCATAAATATTCTGAAGACGTTTTAATCAACAATAAAGTGTGTTTGGGGAGAGGTGTGTGTGTGTGTATGTTAGACAGAGAGAGAGTGTGTGTGTGTGTGTGAGTACTGGGGGAGTATAGGGGATGATGAATTCATTAGAAAAAAATTAATATTCCAAGTATTATGAATATTATTGTAAACCTCATCCTCTTAGGACACCGTCCCTGGGAAAAGAGAATCAGGTCAAAGGCCCAAAGCAGTCCATAAAAATGAAAATATTTTTGAAGCTAAGACAGTAGCTAATAAAAAATCTGAGTGATCATAGCTGGCACCTGGAAAGTGATGCAGCCTGTCCCCAAATATTAAAATTATATGAATACAAAAATAACTCTTAAGAGGAGTTTGCAGAATTCAGGCTAATGGATCTGGTTATGTTGCTCCTTTGCAGTCTTAACTAAATGGAACATTCGGCTGGAGACAGGGCTTGGGCCAAGCCGGATAACAGCAGTGTTCACACTTAGAGCTCTGCCACATCTGTGTCAGCCAAACGACCACCAGGAACCACAGGACGTTTATTTTTCTAACAAATGGTTGTTTTTCAAGTCAATACGTAGCTTCAAGATCAAAACAAACAAATGAAAAGCCATGTTAAAAAGACCCCTAGGAAATATTTTTCACTCTTTATATTTTCAAAAACTCAAAGACTCAACAGATGAAAGAGAAGCAGGAGAGATTAAGGGCTGCTCAGAAGATGAGC
Organism: Choloepus didactylus; assembly: GCF_015220235.1. Classification (NCBI taxonomy): domain Eukaryota; kingdom Metazoa; phylum Chordata; class Mammalia; order Pilosa; family Megalonychidae; genus Choloepus; species Choloepus didactylus. Next base: position 147,436,587 of record NC_051311.1, read on the forward strand.
GTTTTACTCTTTAATTAACATTCTGTCCTTAATCCAAAAAGCAGAAGTAAAACATACGATGTACAGCACTGACGCATCTCTTATGGGGAAGTGTTACCTTTTTCCCTCAGGCTTTCTGTATCCTCAACAGAATGGGTTTAAATTTAAGATGCAGCCTGGCAGCGAGTGTAGGTAGGTCAGGGATGCAAATAGCGTGGACGGTGCAACCCGGAAGGCTCCCTGCAAGTGGGAGGACAGCCAGGGAGCCAACTTTCCTCTTCTCAGAGCTGCTCCATTCCGTCCAGAGGAGGACTGGGGCACACGTGGCTGGTTGTTTTCTTCAGTTGAGGAAAGGAGGAGGTAGAGAGAGAGGAATGCCAAATAACATGTTAGAGTTAAATGCTATTCAACTCTCCTGAGTTTAAACTGTAGGCATCTAAATTGTCCTCTTCCCCACTCACTTCTCTCGGTGATTTGCATATCCATTCTCAGTGATGGAATAAACGTACCTTTCTAACAGTCATGAATTTGGGAAAGGGGACAGCACAGATTAAGTAACTCAATGGGCAATTCCAAATACATTGAGTGATGTGTCTGAAATATCTCGTTTAGGATCTTTCTAGAAGTGCTAATAGGCAGTGGCAAGAGCTGCTCTTCAATTTCACTGCTCTCCCATCTTGTCATCTTCGATGATCACCTATTGGGCCTCTTCTATGTGCCAGGCAGTGGGCAGAGCACAGAGGATGCAAAGATGGATCTGGTAGCAATCATTACCTCTAGGTGCCTCCCAGGCAGGAGGAGAGATGGAAAAGTAGACAAGTACAAACTGATGAGATTTCTTTTGTTGTACAGAGGCATGAACTAATTCTGCATGGGGGACTAAAGGTTCAGAGTCAAGAAGGCTTCCTGAAGGAGATATTTAAAATGTCATTTGGTTTTAAAGAATGAGAGTGGGAGATACAAGGAGGAAAAGGAAACTAGAAGTTACCCAGGGATTCCCAAAAGAGGTTACGTGTGACAGTTACCTGGGAGTCTGTATAAATACAGATTCTAGGAACCCATCCCACATTCAGTTGAGGCCCCAGATTCTAATTTTTTTAAGTTGCTGAGATGATTCTGAAGCAGTTGACTGTACCATGGGTCTTTGCGGGGAACCACTGATCATGTCTAGCTCCCTCCCTTCCATACAACCCAGCTAAGAAAACTGAGGCCCTCAAGGAGAGTGCAGATTGCTGTCTGCCTCAGACCCGGGACTAAGACCCTGACCCTTTGATCTGCGATCCCAGGCCTTGCCCATTGACCTGACAGAGCTCAACCAGGTAACAGCATCTTCCAGAAGCATGCCTTTAACCAACGGTGCACAGGCCTCCTCTGCAACCACCCACCTCAGTCTGTGACTGAATGGGAGGACTTGCCACACTGCAATACAATTGTGTACACAACTGCCTCCTCCCTCGCTGCAGCTGGCAAAATCACTCCAAGGTATCAGTCTCTCCCTGACATAGAGAGTTTGAAGAATGCATTAATGCAAGACGTCCATAACATGCCTGCAAACAGCACTTCCACAGCACCTGGGGAGTACTAAAAAGGTCACCTGTCCCAGACAGCCCTTATTCTCTCAAACTGAGAAAAATAAGACTTAGGGATCAAACTCTGATTCTGGAAAATGCAGGGAACTTGAAATTTAGCTCTAATGGAAAGAATAGAAAATGTGAACATTTCTTGTAGACATAACCTATCCTAATCAAATGGCATTTTTTTCCCCTACAAAATGTGAAATCAAGGATGCGTTTCAGAGCCATCAGCAAACCTGAAGGATAAAGGAAACTAGTCAAGATCAGCGTGGATCTCTTTTGTGCAAGCTCATTTGTGACTCCTAATTCCATCCCACCCAGCCAACCGATGGCCTTGGCCATGCAATTGTAGACAGAAGACTCAAAACATATGCATCCTTTAACATCTATTGCACACCAGCCAAGGCCAAAGAATTCTGCTGTTCCTTGGCAACATTTTTTCCTTTTATCTTGACAACAGCACATGAGCATTATTTCCATTTATAGAAGAGGAACCGGAAGCTATTAGAGCTTAACAGCTTTGTCCCATGTCACACAGCAAACAGGTGGTGAATCATCTTAACCTGGATCCGTGCAGTCTGGGGACCCTGCCTCTGTCACTCCACCAAGACAGCTGAGAGGTGTCTTGGTCAAGGACCCTGATTCAGCCACTTTTTAGTGTTGGCAAAGCAAGGAGTCATTCACTTATCTTACTAAGGGAGAAAGGGGCTACGGGAAATCTGAAAATGTGATTCCAAAGGCCCAAATATGCTCCACTTCTAGAGAGAACTCAGAACACTATTACGCTGGGGGTTTACTGTGTGCATGTGTGCTGTTTGGCTTAAAAGAAAAGGGCTCGGCTCAGCACTTGAACATCAGGATAAATCATTCCAGCAGTAAAGAGCCAAGATACCTATCAAGTTTCAATTGCTAGCTGAAACCCCTGATAGCTGCTAGAGAAATAATGTGCAATTACAGCCTAGAAACATAAATTATCAAGGCCATGATGCGCTCAGAATGCAATAAATGAAATTTAATAAATGAAATGCGGGTAACCACATTCACAGTCAAGATCCCAGCCCCCAGCGCGTGTCATGAATGCCTGGTCACCCAACCTGAGGAGGAAGCGAGCAAGGAACAGACTCTCCAGATTCAGTGCTGGGCTCAACTGTGGATGAAAGGACAAAGCAGGAAGAAGCTTCAAGATTTAACCCAATAAGTGCTTCTTTTAATGCACCTTAGGTACCTCAGTGACTAGGAGAGAACTATAGGCAGACACATGAGTGATAGATACTTCTGCAGATAGCAATGATAATGGCCAACATGCTGGTTTCCTCCTCTGGAAACCTCCTTCCATCTAGGATAGATTTGGGCACAATGGAATGACAGTCAACAGTAACGGATGCCACCAGAGAATCAGGGCCTCGCAAAGCAAGTGGCCACTTGCGTACCCACATCTGCCATCTGGTCTGGCCCAAGCTCAGATGTTCCTTCAATCACTGTGACCCCAGGCAGGGCCAGTCTTCAGCAAAAGTGGGTACAATGAGAGTAACGCCCCAGGAACCCCCTGAACAGCCCTTACTCAAGGAAGAGGATGCATCTTCAAAGCTCTTCCAAAGGGGCTGTAAAATGGGCAACTTGCTTGCTAGTACTCCCCTCAATAAACATTTGTTGAGCACCTCTTATGGGCTCAGCACTGGAAATATCTGCCTTCACACCAAGGAAAAAGACATGAGTGTGACAAATGCCAGCACAGGGAAGCACTTACTGTGTCTGGGGAAAGCAAGGATTGATCCCCAAGGGGGAACAACTGAGCTGCATCATGTCAACCAGCGGAGAGGAGGGTACAGGCATTCCACCCCCACAGGAAGCCAAGTCCCTAACCTTCCAGCCCACAAATTGCCTGATGCCTTTCCTGTGACTTCTTTTCAGCTTTAAGCTTGCCCTTAATATTCATTTTAACCTGATTTCACGTGAGCAGGAATTCTGGGCTCTTGTGCTCACAAGGGAATAGCTGTGTGCCCCTCTCACAGTCTGAGTCCAAGCAAAATTTTAAGATGGGTGCCAGAAAAGGGGGAGCTAAAGGACATGCCCCCCAAACTAATTCTCCTGGTCTCCTGCATGTCTCTGAAAACCATCCCCGATTTTGGTAGTTAAGGACCAGGGCTCCCTTGTATAACGAACTCAGTCTTCTGCTCTGAGGGCAAAAGAGGTAAATCCAAGGAGAAGCCCAGGATCTCTCGTCCTCAAAAGGCCTGGCTTATCTGCCACCTTCCTCATAAACTCATCCAGGGCTTATATGAAAAAATCCTTATTAAACGGTGGCAAAATGAAAGATAAAACATCAGAGACATAGAGGGAGTGAGCTACAGATCTGAGGAAACAGCTGCATATGAAAAGATTAGGAATAAATTGGAAGTAGCTCACAGGATTTACAATCCATTTCAGAGGGCACTGCAAGAAATCCCTCCAGTATCGGGAGAACAAGTCCAAGTGAAACCCCAGGAAGGCAATAAAGAAGTTCCATCTCCTTCTGGTTGCTTGATAAGGTTTTACCTTGACATCTATCATTCTCTTTTCACTCCTTACCAGTTTTGAGGCCGATGTTTCTCAAAGTGGGTCCAGGACCACTTACCTCAGGATCACCTGAGGGACCAGTTAAGATACAGTTTCCTGGGTCCCTTGTGATTCTTATGCATCTTAAAGTCTGAGAACCACAGAACTAGGCACTTGATCATTCTTAAGTGGTCACAATATCCATGCTAAATCACTCCTTTAAATTCCCTTTAAAATTTCAGAGAGACACTAGTGGCTAAATTGCTTCTTTTAGAAATTGTCAGATTCTAAAAGTAGTAATAGTGCAGTCACGCCATGGTCAAATTTAAGTGATGTAAAATTTACACATTGAGCCAGGAGGAGGTTTTCAAAGCATAAATCTGACCATGTCTCTTCCTTGGGTAAAAACATCTCACTGACTTCCCATTGCTCTTCTGATGAAAGCCCAGATTCCTGGTCCAGCTCATTCCACTCCACCTCCCCACCCCCATGCCCCAAGCACTTCCCCATCCTCCTCCTCACTTCACAAGGCCTTCACATCTGCCAATCCTCCTCACTCTTTCCCAGTAAAATCCTTTGCCCTTTCCAGGCCTCCCTGACTACATCAGTTGCCCTCTTTTTTAGGCCCTCCTGCCATCAGTCTCTTAACCCCATTGCCCTTGGCACACTTTAAATCTTGTATTTATTTAGATGATCCTTTGATTAATGTATGTTCCCTCCACTAGTGAATAAGTAGGCCCAAGAAATCAGTAACAGGTCTATTTTCTTTTTCTAACAAGGGGGCTCATTATTGTCTATATATCACACATGGTACACAGCAGATGCTCAACAAACATTTGTTGAATGAATGAACAAATGAATTAAAGTGTATTTCAAAATCAAACCCCATAGGTCAATTTGCACCCCCAGTAGCATTCACGAATTTAAAATATACTCTGGTCTTCCCTAATGTAACAGCTCTAATGTGTGCCTGGCACCCCAAGAACTAAAGAACTCCAATATTTCCCCTCCCCTGCATACGATCCTAGATGCCATCTTTTGCATTTATCTTGTCAATTGGATGAGCCTAACTCTTCATTATACAATTTCTGGGTTTTGAAAGGAGAGTGAAATTCAACATTAAAACTGCCATTATGCCTTTTTCCTGGGCCTTGCACTGATCTGGTTGGGAAAAAATTACCTTAAAATCTATTCAATGTCTGAAAAATAAGTTTAAATAAAATGGGGGCCTGGGGATTTTCAGGATGACATCTGATATTTCCATACACCTTCTTACATCTTTCATTGTCAGGTCCAGGCACAAATTCCCAGACTGTCTTCATCAGACACTTTCAGATGGTAAAACTGTTCGTAGCATATTTGAAAAGATTCAAAATGGCCCTAAGCAATTTGGCAATAATTACAACACAATCTCTACTACTGTGGAACAATGCCTTACGGGGTACATAAAAGAACCCTCCATTACTGCACTCTTGCCACCTCTGTCCTTGCCAGCCATCCGCCATGGCTCAGGTAACAGTTTGCTGCCCTGACTGTGTTCTTTTACATGCTCCCGGGACAAAGTTCTTACAGCAAGTTGCTCCCCATCCTTCATCAAGTAGCACAACCCTCTCAACGCAACGTTCCAATATAGCGGATTCAACTGAGGCAAAATGAATTTGACAAATTGATGGAAACTTCGCAGCGGAAGAGTACAGCATGATGGCGTGCTGCCGTAAAGAGATTTTGAATCTATGTGACGCTGGGCAACCAGCCTCTCTGACAGCTACGTTTCACTATCTGTAAAATGGTGTGTTGGTTTGCCTCAGTGTTTATAACAAATACCATACAATGAATGGGATGGCTTAGGTATCAGGAATTTACTGGCTCACGGTTTCTTTTTTTTTTTTTTTCCTAATTTAATTTTATTGAGATATATTCACATATCATGCAGTCATACAAAGCATACATTCAATTGTTCACAGTACCATTATATAGTTGCGCATTCATCACCAAAATTAATTTTTGAACATTTTCATTACCACACACACAAAAATAATAATAAAAATTAAAGTGAAAAAGAACAATTAAAGTAAAAAAGAACACTGGGTGCCTTTTTGGTTTTTTTTGCCCCCATTTTTCTACTCATCCATCCAAACACTGGACAAAGGGTAGTGTGATCCACATGGCTTTCCCAATCACATTCTCACCCCTCATAAGCTACATTTTTATACAATCGTCTTCAAGATTCAAGGGTTCTGGTTTGTAGTTTGATAGTTTCAGGTATTTACTGCTAGCTCTTCCAATTCATTAGAACCTAAAAAGGGCTGTCTACATTGTACATACGAATGCCCATCAGAGTGACCTCTTGGCTCCTTCTGGAATCTCTCTGCCACTGAAGCTTATTTCATTTCCTTTCACATCCCCCTTTTGGTCAAGATGTTCTTCATCCCACGATGCCGGGTCCACATTCCTCCCCGGGAGTCATATTCCACATTGCCAGGGAGATTTACTCCCCTGGGTGTCAGATCCCATGTAGCAATGATTTCACCTGCCAAGTTGGCTTAGCTAGAGAGAGAGGGCCACATCTGAGCAACAAAGAGGCATTTGGGAGGAGACTCTTAGGCACAATTATAGGCAGGCTTAGCCTCTCCTTTGCAGCAACAGTCTTCCCAAGTGGCTCACGGTTTTCAGGCTAGAAGAAGTCCAACATCAAGATCTCGATCAGCAAGGCCTGCTTTCTCCTGGAGTCTGTAGTGTTCCAGAGCTAGCTGCTAGCAATCTTTGGGGTTTCTTGGCAGCTTGAAGCTTTGTCTCCTTCACAGGGAGACATCCTCTCCTTTTGTCTGCACTGTGACTTCTGGGTTCTCTTTATCATAGTCGGTTCACACCCACAGGGACACAGATTATGATTAAGAGCATTGTACATTGGGGCACATAATTCAATCTATCATAAATGAGTATTAGTTGGGTTAACATATTTGAAATCATTTTTTAAGTTGACATGTATTTGGTATGAACATAATTCTCCAGTGATTTATTGTAAACCTGTATTTCAGTACATAAATCTTTCATGGGTTTTTAAATGCATATTTGACATTGGATCCTATTTAAAGTTCCACATCAATCCTGATGTACAGGAAAGAGGTATCACTACAAAGTAGATGCTCTAGCAGATGAACAATCCATACTTATTGACCTAGCTGAGAGAAAAGAAAAGTGATTGGGAATTTTATTTTACACTGAAGATAATCTGTGATTTGTCAGGCACTAATCAAGGTTTGCATACGATGATTAGATAAGTGACTTTTCATGACTAGAGTAAGGGGGGCGGGGAAGTAAGTTTGGAGAAGTAGTTCCCATTTGGCATATTTCTCTCTCATACCCACACTTTTAGTGTCTAAAATGAGCTTTAATTTTTTTTTTCCAACTCACTCCTTAAAAGCCATCACTAAATGACTGTTTAATGGGTATAGGAGCTACAGCTTAATGAGCTGGCAAGACTGTGAGCTAGTTGTTTCCTTTCTGAAGGAGCATCAAGTAGAAAAGGCACCCAAACAAACTAGCGATAGCCAGAAAGGGAAGTAGAAATGGAAATAGGTGGCTTCTACCGTGGCCATAAAATAAAATGTCCAAACTGGGACAATTTTATAAGTGAAAGTTGGTACAATTAATGATGCTACATTAACAGAGCCACACTGGGTTTGCACACTCAGGGCGTCCAGGCATCCAGCTTTTATTCTTCGGTTTTTATCTCTGTTTTTTTATCTAAAGAGTAATTTCTAATCTGGTTGATAGTCCAAAGACTGGCTCAGGTTAAGGAAGAAAAATTAACACTTTACTACCACCCACCTGTCAATGAATAGCTCAGTAGGCTTCTACTTACAGGAAGGTTCCAAGTTATTCTAAAAGGTTTACAAAGTATCACTGGAACCACTGAGATTCCTTAACATGCTATATTAGCGTATGAAGCCCAGTTCAGCTGAATTAGATTTTGGCAAGATGCTCTTTTGGTAACTGGGGGTTTTCTTTCAGGGGTCCTATACTCACTGGACAAGTACAAACAGCCCCTGAAAGTTGGAGTCAAGAAAAGGGAAAGCGCCCCCAATCACTAACTTCCATTTTCTCTCCCCAAAGTAAAATAATAACAAAATGAAATAGTGAATCTTGGGTTAGTTCTAACTGAACAGGATATAGAGATGTATCAACAAAAGCTTTTATGAGAGAACCCAAAATTTCTACCACAGTACTGCATAAACTTCATTATGTCAGTTCTTTTAAAACACAATCCATTCTAATTCACCTTGAACTGTATTTCAGCAGTTGATTTCTTCAGCATCCTTGAAGAAAGTAGGTACAGAGCAAACTAACAGTCTAGCCAAGATTTAGGGAAAATTACCTAGGCCACTTAAAAGAAATGAAATCATAAATGCATGTCTTTAAATGATTTTAGCACACTATCTGAATACAAAACTGAATAGAAACTATTGAATTAGTAATAGCATTGATAGTAATAGTACATCCAACCCTAGGTTGATAGTGTACCATAGTTTATAATCATTATTACATTTAATCCTCTCAGCAACTCCAAGAGATAGCTATTTATATTTTCTCCATTTGGAAGACGTGAAAACTGAGACTGAGAAAAATTAACTTACCCCAAGTCACCCAACTGATGTAGTCAGAAAGAGACTTGAACCCTCAATCAACAAAGTCTGTGTTTATTTAGCTATAAACCTCAAAGACTCCTTCTTTTTTCTTATATCCCAAATCCAGTCAGACACCAAGATCTCTGATTCGTTTTCCATCACTGTCTGTACATGAACATCTCTTCAGTCCACAACCCTCCTCTTCTTTGCAGCGGCTCTGGCTCTCACTTGTATCCCAGCTGCAGGTCTCCAGAAGTCGTCTCCATAAAGAAAGTGGGTTGGCCCATTATTCAGACTGGAAAGTGGAAGCTGGGAGATCTGTCTTCTGGTTGCATTTACACAGCAAGCCCACTGCTTTACAAATTTATTCACTATACCAAGATTGTGTGTTTATTTGGGAAGGCCCACAATAGAGGAGCTTACAGCTCCCACCTTTCCTTGGCACCTCCCTCCTGCTGTAACCCCATCTACTCAAACCTCCATATTGCCTTGGGAGTTATATTTCTTCCAGAAATCAGATTGAGTCTTTCCTCGCTTAAAGTCCTTCTTTGGCTTTCCCTTCCACTATAGTCCAAATGCCCAGCTCCCAGCAGAGTTGCCACAAGGCCCCTCTCAGACTTTCCTCCCACCACCCTGATTGTCCTATTTCCTGAACACATCATGTTCTTCCTTTTAATACTCAGCTTTCCAGATCTTTCTCAAAAGTCACTGCATTTGTGCATTCCTTCCTCTGTGATCTGCAAATACAGAAACCCTACTTTTATCCTACTCTGTTATGACTATCTCTTAGTGGGTCTGTCTCTGACACCTTCCCCACCTCCAGGATTCTCATATGGAGTTGGTCTTGTTATGTCCACCCCGTTGCTTTGACAACAGGACATTAAATGCAATCAAAATGGGCTTCTGACTGACAGACTGACTGAATGAATGAAGCATTATGATGGGGTGTAAACCCAGGCAATATTTCAATTTGAAAATATTCATAGGCATTTTAACTGTAAGCTGCACATTTCTTTATAAAATATACTATAATTAATAAATAAACCTTTAGTGCCCTTCTCTCTTATAAATCCAAGCAAATGTTTCTCAAAAACACTCAATTGAAGAATGGGTAGTAATCGAGAAAATAGTTCTAATGAGTCAAATTCATTTCCTGGCAGTGGAGTAAGTCTAGAGATGATGGAAATATCCATTCCTTGATAAAAGTTTTGATTTAATGCGATTTGAACTGACTTTCCATAAAAGTGACAAGCACTAGGGAAAATAGGATTTAGCAGCTAATACAATAGTTTCTTTGCTTCTAAAAGACCTATCATTAGGAGGGCTGCATGAATGTATGTGTATGTGTGTGTGTGTGTGTCTCTCTCTCTCATACGCACACACACACTTATTATTAGTATATTAAAGAATCAGTCCCAGTCCCCAAAACCAAAATTCTTGAGTACTTGGTCACTTCCCACAGAATAGCCCACAGATAGAATAACTAGGGCACAGATTCATTCTAAAAATGCTATAAAAGTGGGAGGGGGGTGCACAGGCTGGGGGTTAGGAGTCAAGTAAAGTAGTCTTGACTTACTGAGTGTTATTGGAATTCACTCGTCATTCAGCCCAAAACATGCAATTCGACCCAAGCCCCTCCACTAACTCTACCTTCCAAGCCACATGCCTTCTGAGAGTCAAGGGGAAGCCAGTTGTGGCTATGGATTTGAATTAAAGAGCCCAAAAACAAGAAAAAAAATTATATTAAAAAGCATTATGCTTCAAAATTAAGGATAATTGCATGTAGCAGTCTGGAAAATATAGCTCATCCAGTACTGCTCATCCACCAGACCCCACAGTGCAAAACACCAGCACTCTAAATGCCATTTCAAACTTATAAAAAAAAAAAAAAAAAAAAAGGCACAAAGGGCGGAAGGAAGGGTGGAGGGTTGCTATGGTGCTATGGGGCTGGTAACTTTTAAGAAGGCTGCTGCCTTGGGGAGACATAGCTAGTACAACCTTGCAATATTTCTACATCACTTAAGCCACTAGATGCTGCTCTGTTCTGCTAAGCATAACAGAGAAGGTAAATAAAAGGTTGACAGCTAATTACATAAGAAAAGAAATGTGGTAAGATTAGGGCAGGAATCTAATGGACAACGTGTGAAAAGACTTTACATATAAGCAGGGCTTTTCAGGGCTTTTCGGCTTCTACCCTGACTTGCTGCTAGCACTGGTCACACTAATGGAATATCAATACCCAATACAACTAGCTGGGGTAGATTTTTAAAGCCAAAGGGGCATTCTACCCAGTTAACTCATTCCTCCACAGACATCTCCTTAATCTTGTGACACGAGCAGCTGAACGAGCCCAGCCCAGTTTTGTTACCCACCCTCCTCATTTCACTTATCTCATTCCTGTTATGTAAAGGCTACAATTAAAGCAGTAACCAGTGATCACAATGCAAAAACCCTGTTAGGAAACCAAGACATAAATGCACCAGGTAGCGTTTTCTCTTGTCATGGGGTAGCAGGAAGAAACATGTGAAATTCAAAGTTGAAACCGGACTGGGTTAGGAAGACAATGTCATATTATAGGAAGGGAAGAAACTAGAAAAGAAACTTGGAGAACAAAAGGAAATAAATGGACAGAAAGGGTGAGACCACCCATCTGTGAATTCCCCATCTTCTAAGCCTGAGCGTCTAAGGAATAAGTAAACAGACAACCAGGGCATTTCTAGAACACCTACATTGGCTGTGAAAAGTTTAGCCTGTCTGAGTGCACACAATTGTTCTTAACCTATTCAAGGAAATATAGCAGGGATTCTCAGCTGGGGAGGGGGGGGCTGGAGGATTTTGTCCCCAAGGGAACAACTGGCAATGTCTGGAAACATCTGTGGTTGTCACAACCGGGTGGTGCTACTGGCAACTAGTGGGTAGAGGCCAGGGACGATGGCAAACATCTTACAGTGCTGCTTCCACAACAAAGAATTAGCTGCCCCAAAATGTCAACAGTGCTGAGGTTGAGATTACCTAAAAGAGAGGGTCGACATAAAATGGACGATTGCTTGCAAGTAGAAAGATAATAGCATCAGAAGCCTCCAAATCACCCAGAGGAGAAACCATCCCAGTAAGAGAACTCCATCTGTGGTTCTCTTAGCTGGTGTTAATCTATGGGGCAGGAAAAGTACCAGAAGTGTGGCTGGCTGAAAAATACTTTGTGTTAAATGTATTTTGCTCCAGTTGGTTCCATGCTTTTGCTTTCCCCATGACTCATCCACAAGGAACAAAGTGTTGGCTAAAGAATATGTATCCATTCTCCTCGGCAAATATTCTCATTAATAATAAATTGCATTCTGATTTATGTCCTTCAGTATCACAGTTGAGCTTAGTTGATGGGCATGCTGTCCCTGGAAGCAGGATCCGCTGACTCTCAAGGCTAAGAAGGTTAACCTTGGAATGAGATATCCAAAAGGGGGCACTGACTCTGAAAAACTCTGCCTTAATGGTAGTGCACACATCCTTGGATGCTATGGTTCCTCAGTGCACATCTTCCTGAAACAAAGTCATCTCTAACACATACAAGAATAAGGAGGCTCCATGGACATTGCTTTAGCATCACTCTACGGGGGGTGGGGGATGGGGGTGGGCGTCCTGGGCCCCAGAGGCTGGCAAGTCCAGGAGAAGCAACAAGAGAAGGAATTAACTAAATTAGGCATCATGGTGCAGGGGAAAAAAGCAGCAGTGAACAAAGAGTCAGAAAATCCAAGTTTAAGGCTTGGATCTACGCTCCAGATACCCCTGCAGCATTTCATTCCTCTAAGCCACACCTGTAAAATGGGATAACAACCCTATGTTGACTAGTATGATGGTTCTCCATTATTTCCAAAACAGGCTTCAGGGAAGAAGGGTGTCTGCACATGGACAAAAGTACCGAATTGATCCTGTGGCTCCAAGCCCACTCAGGCAGTGCTTAATAAGGGCTGAAGTGATCAAGTTCCTTTAAACCACTGCTCCTTATCCAGCAAGTACAACCCACCTAACACACAGCAGCCCTGTATGTGTCAAGGAAGTAACACGTTTTCCAGTGTTTGCTACTGAGGGAAGTTTTGTTCCCTGAACTGTAAGAACTAAAATAGCCAAAACTGTAGCTTCAATTCCTAAAATTGTGGTTCCAATTATAATCGTGCTCGGATTCTGGAAATCAGTGATCGAAGGGGCCTGGAACATTGACTGAGGCTCATCATCTCCTTCTATTTATACATGTGACTAATTTCTCTACTCAGCACTATACCAGGTTGTTGCTGTGGTTAATTCTGTTTGATGAGCTAGCATTCTTTCTCCCACATATATTTCTATGAAATTTCACCCCACCTTAGGCCAGTGACAAGACTCTGCCCAAACTGCACCTCAATTATCTTGTGAAGGGTCAGAAAACATCCTGCTAAGCCACAGGCAGTTAATTTAATCATGGACCATGGTTGTGTTTTGCAGGGCTCAACTCAAGATTAGAAATAAATTCCATGTGTTAGGATTCAGACAACCTAAGTTATCCAGGGAACTGAAACATGCAACCAGTGTGGGCATGGTACATGCAGGGTTGTTTTGCTGGACCTGAACCCATCGTGCTAGGCCTACATGAAGGCTTTCACGGGCCACCAGCATTTCATGGGAGCCACACTCTGTCCTATGGTTGGCTGGCCTTCCTAAATCCTATTTTGTAGGCAGTGCTGAAGTTCTCAGCCTCTGTCTTTCCACTTTAGATATTCAGTCCCAAACCCAGGTCAGCTAAAACACTAATCTAATCACATATCCCAGCAGCCTTGCTGCTACCAGAAGGGATTACTACTGTCTTCGCAAAACTCTGAAAGTAATTAAAATCATGCATCCAGGGAATACTAAGCATAAGATAGGGAAGGAAAAGTTGGGCAGAGTAAATTTCCAAAAACCTCAAAACCTCTAAACGGGAACTTGGCAAGGAAAGTGTATATGCAGTGGATTTTATTCTAAGCAAGGTTAAAGAGTGAATGAAGTGAAAAACCTGCCACTGGGAATTTCACCTCTTCCAAGATGGCAGTATCAGGGCCTAGCACACCGTCAAGATCTATAAACAGCATGTTTAAAAGTTAAGTCAAAGGCTGACACGTTTACTGCATCTGATTCAACATTTGGAAAAGGCATCTCCTGCAGGGCTTTAAACCAAAGCATTTTATACAGGGGGGATGACTAAGTATTTCATAGACTATGATTGTATGAACCATTTTCATCAGAATCCCTGATGAGTTGGTTACAAATGTAGATTCCTGAGGGCCACAGAACCATTATTAAAATGAACATTTTTAAATTCATGACCCAAACTGAACAATACATTTTACATTAAGATTTGGCGTATGTTTTGTGAAATACTCTATTTTCCATTGTACTCTCTTCTATTTCATGTTTTAAACCACTGGTCTGGACCTACAAAATTGAAACCACGATCCACTCCTGGCTTGCAATCCTAAACTTGAAAAACACTAGTCTAGTTGATTAGAAGGAAGCAGAACTGGAGTTATGAAATTAGCAACAAACACTTCAGGCTTTGTGATGCACGTGGCATTTACTAATTCCCCACCCTTTCCATATTCAACAAAATGTCATATAAAACAAACTATCTACTTGGATGATTCCAGGTATTAAAAAGCAGTTTCAGGCTTCAGTTCTGAGCCTTTATGATTTCCACTGTCTTACATCTGAACAGGAAATGTTACCTCCATAGGAATGATCCCCTCCCCCCCAAACCTTCAGCATTACGCAAAATGATAAAGTAAGCAAAGCCTGTGCTCAGTAAAGTGCCTGGCCACGCCCCCAGCCACATCCTCTCAGCAAGGGCTTCAAAGCCCTCCCTTCCCCCTTCTCTCCTCACCCACTCACACCGAACACCCTAAGGGGGAAATTAGTTTTATCTTCAATTTTGTAATTTAATAAATCCATATGACTTAGTAGCATTTACAGAAGCCCCACATCTGTTTTTTCCCCTTCATTTTTCTTCTAGGCATTTCTCATCTCTCTTCTTCCCTGTCTCTGCTCTCTAGTTTCTCTCCTTCCCTTCCTTCCTTCCCTCCTCTTCTCAGCCTTCACTTCCATCTCCTGGAAGAGTGGGATATGACAATGGATGTCTGTACTCTGCTCACAGTAATGCCCTTCTTCCTAGGGGATTATTTCTTTGGCTAAAACAACACACACTTTGAAAAGACCTTCTCCGAGGAAAGTGATGAAACACCAGATCTGGTGGTTATGTGTTATTAATAAAGTGTGTTTGTTTTCAAACAAATTAAATCTCTGTCCATTTCCACAGTCTGAAACTCTAGGGTAAGAGTCTACTCAAGGCAGAAAAGAATCTGAAAGAAGAATGGCTGGGTAGGCAGTTAAGGACAGGGGATATAAAACTCTTGGCTTCCTACTTGCTACTGATGCTGGAATATTTTCCCGGTATATTTCCCTGGTGGGCCTCTCTACAACACAGGCATCTCTCATTGAGTCAGCCAACACATATTTACTGAGCACGTACTATGTGCTGGGGAACCACTCTAGGATTTGGAGATGTAAACAAGATAAGGCTTGTGCCCTCATGTGGTTTCCATTCTAATGGGGGAGATAGACAATAATCAAATAAACACATGAACATATAATTTCAGCGGGTAATAAATGCTAAGAGGAAAAATAAAGTAAGGGGACCAGCATGTACCTGTTTGCTACCTTATATGAAGTAGTTAAGGAAGGGACCCTGAAAAGCTGACATCTGGGCAGAAACCAGACAGAAGCAATGGAGTGAGGCAGCTGGACTTGTGGGGAAAGGCTCCTCAAGTACAAGCACTAGCATGTGCAAAGGCCTTGAGGCAAGAACTGGGTAGAGGAAGGTAAGGAGGTCAGAGTGGCTGCAGTTGACAAGGATGGAGAGATGAGATGGGAATGGTGGTAGGGGATGGGGGGGGGGAATATGGCTATCATCAGGACCACCCAATCCAGCAGCCTTATGACTGCTCCAGGTTCTGAGCTCCCCCAAACTCAGATCTGGGCCTGCCTCCCAGCCTGCCCCGCTCTTGAGTACTATCAAGCGTCTTGTTCTCCAGTTCCCTTCCCTCCTGACACAACCCTCATTGCAGGGTTCCAGCAACTCCAGGCCATTCCCTCACAATTTTACAAGGAGACAACCCATTCATCTGATAAAAAAAAAAAAAAAAATCTGAGTAATAAATGTAGCAGGAAAGAAGGTAACATGCACATTTAACTGCAACTTTGAAAAGACAGGAAATGTACCACGGTAAAGAGCAAAGGTTCAAAAGGTCTGCTATGGGAGAAAAACAAAGTCAGCTATGTGCCAGCAGGTTATCTGGACTCCTAACTTCTTTGGGCCTCAGTCCCCTCATTTGTAAACTGGGGGACAATTATCCTTGAAACAACCTTGGGAAACAGGCATGGAGGTGAGATAATATGAAAAACCATGACCCTAGGAGCACTGATGCCGGGCTTTGCAGGCTAAAAGTGAACAAGAGTGGGATCAGATCCTTCTAGTTTCTAAAGTCACACTCAAAGATCTGGTATATAAATACAGGTCATTAATTACCTCATTTTACAGAAGGTTAAAAAAGCAAAAATAAAACAAAACCTCAGAAATTCTTCCACAGCCCACTCACCCTACCCTCAAGTCACTGGTAGTGCCAAACTGGGAGCGTGGCACTACTCTCTCATGACACAACCCCCTGCCTTAGTTCTCTGAATCTTAACCATAACGAATTCGGTCCGCATCATTCATGGCTACGGTGCTGTGAGGCCCATGGTCCAGCGCGCGGGGCTTCCCAAAATATGCGCGGTGAGTTCAGGAGCTGTCCAGATCCCCCAGAGCCCGGTCACTACCCCGAGTTGCCAAGTCAGACCGCCAACAGCCCCTGCCCCGAGCTGCCAACTTCAAACGGCCCCCGGGAGGGAGAGGGTCATTTGGCCGGGAGTCCCTCGCTCCAGAAACCCCCGTGGCCACACACACACACACACACAATCTCGCCGCCCTGGCGCGCGCCCGCGGCACAGCACAGACTTCCCAACCACAAACACACGCGCGCACCCCCGGGCCGGCTGAGTTTTGTATTTCCTCTTCCTCAAAGCTGCTCGGGCAATCGTGGCCGCCCCTCTCCGCTCGGATCTCAGGGTCCCCAGCACTCCGCTGCCCTCCTCTCCGAAAGAGCGCCTGGTGCGTCCCCTCTCCATTGCTGGGATCTCCCATCGGAGCCCCCCGCCACCTTAACCGGTCTCAGCGGGGACCCCGGCGTGTCCCGGAGAGGCGGGTATTTACTAACAGTCACCCCAGGGCTCACAATTGCCCTAATCGGTACTTCTTTCTTCTCTGGCCCTCCATCCCCTCTAGCCCATCACCGCCCCCTCCCAGCAGCGCGATCGCTGGGGGATTCCCTCCCATCTGCGGGAGAAAACCTCGGAGTCCGAGCTGCCAGCGGTCTCCAGTGCAGCATCATAGCTTTCCGGGTCTCCCGCCCCAAGCCCCCAACCCCGCAATCCCCTGTTCCGAAACCCCCGCGCCAGCCGCACAGCCCTCCGGTGCCCCCCTCCAGCCGGCCCTCCCCGAAAGGTCTCGGCTGGCTCCCGGGCCCAGGGCCCTGCGCTCCACCCCTGGGGCACCCCACCTCCGGATTCCCCTCCATCCCCCCCCCTCCCCACTCCCACTCCAGCCTTCCCCTCTGCCCAGACTTCCTCAACTACCCTGCGCCCCAGCGCGTCCGCAGCTCTTACCCCAGCGGAGCGCGGCAACCACCCGCGCCGGAGCAGCGGCGCCCCCAGGGAGGAAACAAAAGTGTCACCGCGGCGCCTAGAGTCCCCCGGAGCAGGACACCTCCTCCCAGTCCCAGCCTTAACCCCCAGCCCCCTCCCCGGCCACGCTGAGGTCAGTGAGTGCGGGCGCGGCTTCAGCCCAGGAAACTTTACGAACCTGCCCAGGGTCGCAGGAGAGCGGCGGCGGTGGCGAGGGTTCACAGCGATTAGAGCACAGGAGACCCCCACCGAAGGGGGACTGGAGGCTCGGTCACCCAGCTCCGGACCGCGGTGGTATGGGTGGCTCTGCCTCTATCCCGTGCCCATCCTCGCCCTCTCTCGCTCGCTCGCTCGCTGGAGCACACGCACTTACACTCCGGGTCGGTCGGCTACTGCGCCGCCGGCTGCCGCTGCTCTCACTTCCTCTTCCTTCCTCCTGCTGGCCAGAGACACATTTTGCATCTGCAAGGCATCCCGAGATGTGCCGTGAACTCTCCTCCGGAGCGGACGCTGCGGAGTTGCCGCCGCCGCCGCCGCCGCCGCCGCCGCCGCCACCACCCGCACCTGCGCCCGGACGCACGTAGTTGGCGCGTCGCCTGCCGCCCGCGTCCTGATACCTGCCCACTGCACTTTTACTTAAGGAGGTGCCCACGACTTTTTGAAGTCCCCCTACTTAAAAAGAGGAAAATGTCAAAGACTGTGCACGCCTCAGATCTTCTATAAATAATATGCGTGTGGAGTATGACTTCTCCGATGAGCTCACACACTGCGTTTTTGCAGGCACTAATTAACTCCGTCATCCTCATAGCGCCACCTCCGGGAGGCCGAGAGCGCGTGGCATCTTTTTATATGTTTTCATTTTTGGTAACCGGCTCAGGATTTTGCGGGGAAACTTCGGTGAGCCCATTTAAAGCTACGTTAAAAGGGACTGCCGTGTGGGATTGGACGCTATGCCGCTACCCTTGGACAGCGTGGCAAAAATAACAGAATGATTTCCCCTCCACTCCCTAGTCATCCAGGCGTTTACCAACCCTGCAGTTGGAACCACAACGTATATTTCTAATCAATTAAGCCGTGATTCTCTAATTTGGAAAACTTTGCATAAAAGCGAGACATTCTACCCCTAATTTGATACTTAAAATAAATTATTTAATACATGCAACCTACTTGAGTCATGTTCAAAGCAAAAATCAAACAGGTTAACTCCCAGCATAGCTGGCAGGAGGGAAATGACAGTTGTTGGAAGGTGGCATGAGAAACACCTAACCTCTCAGAACTCAGAAATATCTACTTTTGGCTCCACGGGGAAAGGCAAAGGGAGTTGCTATACTTTCCTTTCTAACCGGCTGAGTAGACAAGCTGCAGGTGGGAAAGCATCAGAATCTAAGGTGGAGGGTAAAGCTGAAAGCTCCCCTTTAAGAATTAGCTCCCACCCCACACCCCCAGGAGAATTAAATTTTAACACTATACTGGCTGTCCTATAGCAGCCAAGAGCCCCCTGTGACTGCTTAGCACTTAAAATGTGACTAGTTCTGAAATGTTCAGACCTGGTATGAAAAACAAAATGTAAAATGCCTCATTAATTTTTATATTGGTTACATGCCTAAATAATATTTTAAATATACATATATATATATATATGTATTTACACACATATGTATGTCATATAAATTAAGTTCATTAGTTTTCTTTTTAAATTTTTTTAATGCAGCCACTGGGAAATTTAGAATTACACAAATGGCTCTCATTAGTACCTCACATTATATTTCTATTGAACAGTCCTGAAAAACCCCTTATTATATGCATAAATCCTGGGAGGCAGTGTTAGTAGCAAAAAATACCCGGGTATACATTGTTATAAGCCAATAACTGAAAGCAGGGTGATTCCAGGAAAGTAACTTCTCTATTTCCTCATCTGCCCAATGCAAATGATATAGTACTAACAGTCAACAAGGCAACTATTAAATGAAGTAATTGAATAAGCAGCCAGTAAACGGAGCCTTTATCAAGGATGCTATGGGACACTCGTAGTGATACATATGAATTTGATCCACGACTTTCAAGTTAAAGCATATAAAGGCTTTAACTTAGTGTGGGCATCTTGAGGGCTAAGTTAATGTTAGTTGTCATAATTGCTCCAAGAGTAGAGAGGGAATGCTTTTCCTGTTTGCAGAAAAATTGAACTGAAGTCTACCTCTCTGAAACCTTTGGTCCCAGTTCTGCCCTCTGGAGTCAATATGGAAATATGGAGTAAGTCCCATCCTTCCTCCAAGAGATAAAATTTCAGATCTTTGAAGGCAGCCCACTCATTCTACCTAAACATTCTTTTCTGAGGATTGCACATTCCCAGCTACTCCAACTCCCTTCATGAGATAGGGGTTCGAATCGCTCTCATATGCACCATCTTCCTCTTGAAGAAAGCTTGTCTCTGCCCTTTTTTAGAAAAATAAAATAAAATTAGCTGTCATGGAGATTAATTAGCTAAGTAACCACTAACAAGCACAATTAATACAGCCTTAGGTC
Organism: Choloepus didactylus; assembly: GCF_015220235.1. Classification (NCBI taxonomy): domain Eukaryota; kingdom Metazoa; phylum Chordata; class Mammalia; order Pilosa; family Megalonychidae; genus Choloepus; species Choloepus didactylus. The sequence continues at coordinate 147,456,604 of NC_051311.1, forward strand.
CTGTCAGGTTTTTGAGTGTGTGTTTTTTTTTCTTCCAAATATCTCTCATTGTTGATCCAAGTGCAAGAGGAAGACTGGAAATTCCTTCTTGGATTTTACATTAGTCCATGTCTAGGCTTCTGGAGCTGGTCTTTCAGACCAAAGCCCAGCCTGGTGAGGGTTTTCTAAGTCTCTGGATTTCATTCAGGCATCTGCAGATTGAGTAAGAACACAAGGGTGGCAGAGGGCACCCAGGAGAGGGCTGTCTCCCCCCTGGTGGGGATCTACAGTTACTAATAGCCTCGTTAACTATGGCTGAACATCGTTTTTCCATTATATTCACACCTTAGAGGTATTGTCAAGGGGCTGGAGAAATCCACCTTCGCTCTGGGCTCGGCTGGCGAGTGACACAGGAGAGTGGGCAGTGTGGTGTTACCAGGAAAAGGCTCTATCTCGCGACCTGGTTGTCAGGTATAAATCCCAGCATTGCTGTTTATGAGATGGGTTATCCTATGCAACTTAAAGGCATACCTAGTTTTATTGCGCTTCACTTTATTATACTTTGCAGATATTGCATGTTTTGTTTGTTTGTTTGTTTAACAAACTGACGATCTGTGGCAACCCTGCATGAAAAAAAAGTCTGTTGGCACCATTTTTCCAACAGCATGTGCTCATTTAGATTCTCCATGTCACATTTTGGTAATTATTGCAATATTTCAAACTTTTTAATTAAAATCACATCTGTTATGGTGATCTGTGATCCTTAATGTTACTCTTGTAATTGTATGGGAGCACCATGTAAGACAGTGAGTGTAACTGATAAATGTTGTGTTTGTTCTGACTGCTCCATCAACAGGCCATTCCCCATTTCTCTCCCTCTCCTCTGGCATCCCTGGGACACCACAATATTTAAATTAGGCCAATTAATAACCCTACAATGGCCTCTAAATGCTGAAGTTAAAGGAAGAGTCACAAGACTCTCACTTTAAATCAAAAGCTAGAAATGATTAAGCTTAGTGAGGAAGGCTTGTCAAAAGCTGAGAGAGGCTGAAAGCTAGGCCTCCTACACCAAAGAGTTAGCCAAGTTATGAATGAAAAGGAAAAGTTCTTGAAGGAAGTTAAAAGTGCTACTGCAGTGAACAGATGAATGTTAAGAAAGCAAAACAGCCTTACTGCTGATATGGAGGAAGTTTTAGCAGTCTAGATAGACAAGCAAACCAGCCACAATATTCCCTTAAGCAAAAGCCTAATCCAATTGTTGACTAATTTTTTATAAGGACCCCAAATGCACTGCACTGGGACAAAACAGGCTCTTCAATAAATGGGGCTGAGAAAAGTGGATATCCATATCCAAAAGAATGAAAGAGAACCCCTACCTCACACCTATCTAAAAGTTAACTCAAAGTTGATCAAAGATCTCAATATAAGAGACAGCACAATAAAACTCTTAGAAGATAATATAGGGAAACATATTCAAGACTTAGTAGTAGGAGGTGGCTTCTTAGACCTTATACCCAAAGCACAAGCAACAAAAGAAAAAATAGATAAATGGGAACTCCTCAAAATCAAAAACTTCTGCATCTCAAAAAACTTTGTTAAAAAGGTAAAGAGGCAGCCAACTCAACAGGAGGAAATATTTGGAACTATATACCTGATAAGAGACTGATATCCTGCATAAATAAAGAAATCCTACAGATCAAAAACAATAGTGCAAAAGGCAGAATTATAAAATGGGCAAAAGATATGAAAAGGCATTTTCCAAAGAGGAAATACAAATGGCTACAAAACACATGAAAAATGTTCATCTTCACTAGCTATTAGGGAAATGCAGATCAAAACCACAATGAGATACTGCCTCACACAAATAAGAATGGCTCCCGTTAAAGAAACAGGAAACAACAAATGCTGGAGAAGATGTAGAGAAATTGGAACGCTAATTCATGGCTGGTGAGAATGTTTAATAGTACAGCCACTGTGGAAGACAGTTTGATAGCTTCTCAGAAAACTAGATATTGAGTTACCCTACAATCTGGGAATTCCACTTTTCGTTATATACCCAGAAGATCTGAAAGCAGTGACACGAACAGACATTTGTACACTGATGTTCATAGCAGCATTGTTAAAAATTGCCAAGAGATAGAAACAATCCAAGTGTCCTTTAACAGAATAGTGGATAAAAGAAAAAAATGTGGTGTGTACATATGATGGAATACTATGCAGCAAGAAGAAGGAACAAGGTCCTGAAACATGGCAACATGGATGAACCTTGAAGATATAATGCTGAGTGAAATAAGTCAGACACAAAAGGAGAGATATTGTATGTTACCACTACTATGAGCTCTCTGAACAATGTAAAATCAATGTCTTATAAAGTAGAATATGGGGACCTAGAGATAGAAGCTAGTAATGGGAGAATGATAACCTAATATGTTCAGTTATGTTAATGAGGGTGAATTTAAAGGTATGGGAATGGATAGGGGTGATGATTTTTTGTTAATGGGATTATAAGTATCAGAGCTGCATTGAAGGTGAACAGGATTGAAAGGGGTTATTTAAAGGCATGTATCCCACAGATCAGCACTACAAATATAGATAGGTGCTTGCATGATATACTTCTAAGGCATGACACTAGTACAGAGAGTTGACAACAGAGTAGTATATGGGAAAAATCTAAATATTACATACTAGGGACTATATAATTAACAGGAATACCTTACTAATACCACTCAAATACTAAGGACAAATAATTAAGGCCTGAAAAGAGCTATGGGGTGTTTTGGGTCATGAGAACTGTTTAAAATGGAGAGTGATGAGGATTGTACAACTAACTGATGATAATGTGAGATATTGATTGATTATCATGGGTAGAACATACGCTATGTGAAATTAGGAACCCCCTACTTTATAAGTCAAGCCGTTGATCCTGAGGCTTGCTCTTGTGAAACTTATGGTTGTAAAGAGGGGGCTAAGTCCACCTATAATTATGCCTAGAAGTCACCTCCAGAGAACTTCTTTTGTTGCTCAAATGTGGACTCTCTCTTTCTAAGCCAAACTCTGCAAATAAATTCATCACCCTCCCCCCAAAGTGGGACAAGACTCCCCAGGTGAGTCAGCCTCCCTGGTGATGTGGGACAGAGATTCTGGAAATGAGCCTGACCCTGGCATCGAGGAGTTGAGAATGCCTTTTTGACCACAAGGGGGAAAAGAAAGGCAACAAAATAAGGTTTCAGTGGCTAATAGATTTCAAATAGAGTCAACAGGCTGTCCTGAAGTTACTCCTATGCAAGCTTCAGCTAGATATCCCAAATGGCCACAGTACAATAAGCCCAAGTCAACAGTAGTTCCGAAAACCCTAAAGAATACCTGGGTCCCTATCTTAGACTCTATAAAAGTTTCACTCCCTAAGTTTGTTCTTTAGAAACTTAAATCCTCCAGAGAGCTCCTATGCCAGCTAAGTCCCCAAACCAAGAGGCAATAGCTTCTTCAAGAAAAACAACCAGTTGCATCCCTTTTTCCCATAATGTCAACACCCCTTTTCAACATGAACAAGTCAGAGTGGTCGCTGCCTAGATATCTCTGAAGATCAGGAAAGTGATTATATTAGAAGAAGCAACAGCAACAGACAAGTTAGAATTTAACAAAGGATTATGAATATTGAATCTCTATATAATTTTCTTTTCCATAGTTGCTAGGGTATTAGAATAGCTAGAAGGAAATAACTGAAATGGTGAAACTATAACCCATAACATTATTTGAAATGTGCTCTTTAAGCTACTTGTTAAATTGTAATTTGAAATTTATCACCTTTTTGTAAATATGTTATATTTCACAATAAGGAAATAACTGAATTATGGTACCGTAACTCATAACATTCTTGAAAATTTCCTATATAACTACTTGTTAAATCATACTTTGGAAGTTATCACCTCTTTGCATATATATTTCACAATAAGGAAATAACTGAAACTGTGGAACTGTAACCCATAACATTCTTTGAAATTTGCTAACTACTTGTTAAATTGCACTTCTATGTATATATATTATATTCCACAATTTTTAAAAAGCCTAATCCAGAGTAATGCTCTCTCTTCAATTCTGTGAAGGCTGATTGAGATAAGAAGGCTGCAGAAAAAAAGTCTGAAGCTTCCAGAGGTTGGTTCATGAGGTTTAAGGAAAGAAGCCAACTCCCTGACATAAAAGTGCCAGGTGAAGCAGCAAGTGCTGATGTAGAAGCAGCAGCAAGCTATCCAGACATCCTACCTAAGATAATTGACGAAGGTGGCTATACCAAACAACAGATTTTCAATGTAGATGAAACAGCCTTCTATTGGAAGAAGATGCCATCTAAGACTTTCATAGCTAGAGAGGAAAAGTCAATGCTTGGCTTCAAAGTTGATCTCTTGTTCAGGGCTATTGTAGCTGGTGGCTTTCAGTTGAAGCCAATGCTCATTTACCATTCTGAAAATCTTACAGCCCTTAACAGTCATGCTAAATCCACTGTGCCTGTGCTCCATAAATGGAATCACAAAGCCTAGATGACAGCACATCTGTTTACAACATGGTTTACTGAATATTTTAAGCCCACCATTGAGACCTACTGCTCAGAAAAAAAAAATCCTTTCAAAATATGACTGCTCATTGACAATGTGCCTGGTTACCCAAGAGCTCTGATGGAGCTGTACAACATGAATGTTGTTTTCAGGTCTGCTAACACAACATCCATTATGCGGCCCAGGGATCAAGGAGCAATTTTCAAGTCCTATTATTTAAGAAATACATTTTGTAAAGCTATAGCTGCCATAGATAGTGATTCCTCTGATGGATCTTGGCAGAGTAAATTGAAAACCTTCTCTTAAGGATTCACCATCCTGTAAGTCATTAAGAACATTCATGATCCATGGGAGGAGCTCAAAATATTAACATTAACAGGAATTTGGAAAACGTTGGATGACTTTGAGGGGTTCAAGACTTCAGTTGAGGAAGTCACTGCAGATGTGGTGGAAATAGCAAGAGAACCAGAATTAGAAATGGAGCCTGAAGATGTGACTGAATTCATGCAATCTCATGATAAAACTTTAATGGATGAGGAGTTGCTTCTTATGAGTGAGCAAAGAAAGTGGTTTCTTGCGATGGAATCTACTCCTGGTGAAGAAGCTGTGAATATTGTTGAAGTGACACCAAAGGATTTAGAGTGTTACTAAACTTCGTTGTTAACACTGTGGCAGGATTTGAGAAGATTGACTCCAATTTTGAAAGAAGTTCTGAGGATAAAATGCTATCAAACAGCATCGCATGCTACAGAGAAATCTTTCAAGAAAGGAAGAGTCAATTGATGTGGCAAACTTCATTGTTGTCTTACTTTAAGAAATTGCCACAGCTATCCCAACTTTCAGCATGCACCAGCCTGAGCAGTCAACAGCCATCAACATCAAGGCAAGAACTTCCACCATCAAAAAGATTATGACTTGCTGAAGGCTTGGAAGATGGTTAGCATTTTTTTTTAGCAATAAAGTATTTTTTAATTAAAGTATGTATATTTTTCAGACATTATGAATTGCACACTTAGACTATAGTATAGTATAAAGATAACTTTTATATGCACTGCAGTGGGATACCAAAAAATATTTGTGTGACTATCTTTATTGTCATATTCACTTCATTGTGGTGGTCAGGAACTGAAAACACAATATCTCCAAGGTACCTCTTTGAAAGGGTTGAGTGAGGATTAAATGTTACTGCATGTAAAATGCTTAGAACAGGGCCTAGCAAATAAAAATACTCAATATTTGTTAGCAATAGTTATTATCCACAACAGTTTTTTAATCCACAAGTCACATTAACCGGTTCCAAAACTATGGAAACATTTGCTCCCTCTATTCACGTATCAGTTGCCCTCTGCTATAGGGGAGAGAAAGAGCTATTACCACTATTTCTTTTATCTCCTGGCCAGAACCTGGGACATTCAATCATGAGGTCATGTTTTCATAGAGAGGAGGACCATTTGATGGTAAAGGTCAGAATCCAAGTGCTTTCTTTCACTTGTATTTCCAGTAAACTCACCTGGACAGGGCTTGGACTTTAGTGTGGATGGGACAGTCTCATCCATGTCTTGAGTGGCTGGGGAAGTAAATTCAGGATCACCTCTGCCAGCCCACCCATCTTAGTCTCAGGAGATTTAGGAGCAAAAGAGAATGGGGTTGGGATTGTTAGCTAAAGAATCAAAACTCACTTAAGACTCCCTCAAGTCTAAACTGCATTCCCCAACTGCACTTTTAAAAGAGAGCTTTGTGTTATTGATGGATGGAGAGATGTTTAAGGGAGTTGCCCAGATTTTAATACTTTGATACTGCATTTGTCATGTTTTTCTCCTGCTTTGTGTGTAGAGAACTCCAAGATAGGTGGGGTGGATGGTTAGGTTATCAAAATGTCACCGCGAACCCCCAAAATGCAAAATGGCCTGCTATATTTTTAATCAGGGATGACTCCTGTTGACCAATTCTTTCCTTTGTAAGTGCTCATAAATATTCATTTCTAATTCATTAAAAAAAACTTACTGGACTCCAGATGGACTCTGTGCATTTGATAATGCATTTAAAAATTTGCTTCAGGAATCTGCTGAAAATCATCATCAAGTTCCTTGCTTCTATAGCTTGAAGAATCTATTGTCGTCCCCTGACTTTGGATCAAGATTGTGTTGGCTTCCTTCCAGTCTTCAAACATCTCTGAAGGCAGCGAAAAGGGCCTCACACCAAGAAGAGAGAACGAGGTGCTGGCAGAAGGCAGACACTTGCAATTCAGAGCCACCCGAGTCATCCCAGGTATAAATAGTGAGGAGAAGGTCTGCTGAGCAAGGGCATTCATTCACTCAATCATTCATTCACTCAATGTGTGTTCATGGCCCATAGGTGAGCTATTGCTGGAGAAAAGGAGGCTACAGTGGTGGACAAGAGAGCTGTGGGTGCCTCCTCCTGGCACTTACATCCTAGTTAAGAAGATGGATTTCAAATAAATGTAATAACACTTGAGGAATGTTATATTAGCGAAGCACAGAAAGTTGCAGTACCATTTGGAGGCAGAGGATGCTAACATCTGTAAGTCGGGAGAAGCCTCCTAGGGAAGTTTTGCTTGAGTTAAGACCATAAGGGTGAGTGAGCAAGGGCAAAGTGGGGGGGAACAGGGTGGGTTGTGTAATGGAAAGGTTCCAGGGATAAAGAAATTCTGCAGAGATCATAGTGTAGGAGGAACTTTAAATGTCAAATTGTCTGAAGTATGAGGCTATCAAAAGTGAACTAGATCAGTGGGCAAAAACTAAAACGGAAGCCAAAACATGGAAGCCACCGAAAACTTTGATGCAGGAAATTTCCATAGTCAGCTTTGTGGTTTAAAGGTCATTCTGCTGAATAGAGACAGGATTGAAGGAAAACAAAAATGGATATGGGAAGACTGGATAGGGAGTTACTGCAGTAGTCAAGGCAAGAGATGACGGGAACCCTGAGTGACGCTATGAACTGAGGAGCCGGAGAGAACTGGAGAAATTGAAATGTTACATGGGAGGTAGATGGCGTGTGGAACAGGTTCATCCTACTTGGGGAGGCTTATAAACAGGCCATTTCCTTTTGTCTTGCTGCCTTGACCTACCCAAACACAGAATTTGGTTTGCTTGGCCTTCTTGTGGCCTAGTTAATTTTTTGCATGATACCACCCATAGGCCTTTCCCCAAGGCAAGGACAGGTTCAAGATATGACGGCGATGACTCCACTCTTGTGTGACTCCTGATCATCTCTGTGAAACTGTTATTCTGGGTCATCCTCAACATGCCCCATTTCATAGTCATAATGTGACTATTCAGTGGTGAAAGATATCTTTCCTTAGATGTAAACTTTATTCTCTGTACCAGACCTTCTCTGCTCCAGCCATACAACAAGTATCTCTATGGGCTGCCACGTCATCTGTTAATCAAACATATCTTCCTGTTTGAAATTTTTGGTCAGTAGGGCATTTTTCAAGGCTTTTCAGATCTATATCTACTATCTACCACTCATGGCCCAAAGGCCAACAGCCAAATAAATAGCATTGATTAGATAACTCAAGAAATCCCTCCAGTATTACAATAGATACTGACAAGAGGATCAACTCATCACTCTCATCATAGCAAAATTTTGTAGAGTATTTAAATGTTCAGTTTATTTGACATGTCCAGTTCTATTTGAAATTTACAGATATGGAAATCCTAGCTTTACTTCTTAGTAGTCTCATGACCTTAATAGTCACATGAAAATTATGATATTTTCCTCTGAGCCCATAAAGTGGGGATTATGGGGTGATGATACTCTCTCAAACAATGCCTAGCCCATAGTAAATACTCAATAAATGGAGCCAATAGTAATGCTAACTAGTCTGTTCAATTACAGTCAAGGTAGAGGGTCAATATTTTTATTTTATAAACTATATTCTTTAATTTTTATCATTAAAATAATAAAAAATATATTTCCATTGTAAAAAAAAGTATAAAATAATATTAAAATAAAAGTAAAACTCTTCCCACTCCCATTTCTAGTTCTAATCCCTACAGGTTCACACATATTCATTTCTGTTTTTAGTTTTCTTTGGTGATTAATGCCATGCAGTGGTTCTAATTTTTAAACCATTATTTCTTGGTTTAGCGACTTTCAGACAGCTCTATTAACTCCCTTCTAAGAAAGATCTTAAAAACTTTTGCTTTCTTACCCCCTCTTCCAATTCTTCTATTATTTCTTAGATTATATCATCTCATTTTATTTATGGATTTTCTACTACATGGACCTTCTGTTATTGTTCATGTCACTTAATTCTCTCATTCTTTCCATCTCTTTGAACCTTTGTCCTGTCTTCTGGGAGAATCCTCTTGCCCTTTTAGGCCTCTAATTCAGTCTTAGGTCTTTTCTGTTCTAAGCATGTATTTAGTGGTTTTTCTGTTTTCGTTTTTGGTTTGATGACCATAATTTAAATTTCTAAATTCTCTAATCAGCACTTTTCTGTAATCACCTGTAGTGGGTACTGTTCATATCCCCCAGATCTCCCCTACAGGATCAAGGTGCTCAGTCCCCATCCTTTCTCCCATCCCAACATATACCCCCACTGCTGCAAATGTTGGTGACTCATGTCTCAGTAACTTTCTCAGAATTGCCTTCTCTTGACCAAGGCAAGGCAACACTGCAGGGCCATCCCAGCTCCAGAGGTCCCCAGAGGCTCAGCTGAGGCCTTTGTCATGACTGTGTCATAGCTCTACTTCTCCCTCTGACAATCCTGCTTCCCTTACCCCCTCTCAGGTATGAATCCCAAGGGCACCCCCTGGCCAACCTCCTCCATGCAAACCTTAATCTCAGTCTGTTTCCTGGGCAACCTGACCTAAGACATCACCTGTTCTTATTTTATGGATATGACATCCTCTCTTATTGCTGTAAGGATATTAATAATAACTCTTTCAAATTCTTCCTATGCTTGTCCTGCTGACTCTATTTCCTTAGGGGATAGTCTACTCATTGTAAGCCTGATGACACCTTAGTTGTGCACTTCACTTTGCATCTGTGATTCTCTGTTCACCTATCAGTGCCATTTCTATTTTCTGTAGCTTACAGCTGATGATCCTGGGAAAGAGGGAGATGGGCTGCCAGGTGGAGGTGCTGGTAGTTTATATCCTGAGTGTGGTAGCTCCACTCCCTTCAGGAGATTAGAGGATACCTGGAGCCCTGCCTCTCCAGCCCCTGGGCTCACATACACCTCTCTATCTGGATGCAAACCTAAGGCTGTGAGTTGCTTAGTGCAAGGTGGAGGGAGGGTGGTAGTGAGAGCAACTCCACAATTAATCACCCTCCTGAGTGCCATTGGACACCCTCCTGACTTTATGTTTGTTTACACTGGACTCAGAGCTCCCTTGAACCAATTTGCTCCCACTTCTGTTGCAGTGGTTTTCTGTTTGCATTTTGGCCTGTGATTTCCTCCCATTTAAATTTTCTGTATATCTGATCCAGTCTGCTCTCTATCCATCCTGAACTCCATAAAACTTCTGATCACTGATGACACTTTCTTTCTATTTTTTTCTAGTGTGGCTACAGAGTCTTTTTTTTTTTAGGTATCTTTTCTTGCATTTCATAGAATTTGGGGCTGGAGGAGGGGTAGATGTGTATGTTTAAGACACTGTATTTTCCCAACTTAATATTATTTTTATATTTTCAATGCTTATTACATTTATACTCTTCTACCTTCTGTGCTGACACTATAATTAAAGTTTCTTTATATTTCATCTATATGCTGATTTTAAAAACTGAAAAACAAACAGGATTTACAATACTATAGTTATGTAATATTATTCACAGCAAGAGCCAAATAGTATAACTGAACCTCAAAAGAAGGTATATAATTCTTATGTTATTAAACCTGTCATCTTTGAAGAAGAAAACATTAAGAGTCAAGGTCAAATAGATCCTATTTTTTCTGACACTCTGTCAGTTGCCTCCAAATTTTGGTATATTTCAGTTTACTCCATAGAGGGACCATGACTTTGAGTTTTTCCCTCTTTGGCATTTTAAATTGCCAAAACATATGAAAGTCCTCCATGTTGTTAAAAATGGAATTCACTTTATTCTTAAGGACATCCTCCATGGAGTCTTCAGATCTTCTGTCCCAATTTGGCCTGCTCCCCACTGTCTTAGGATTTCTTTTTATTGCCTTCCAGTTATTTCCACTGTTTCTTGGACACCATGCTTTCTTTTTTCTAGGACCCTCTTTTTCCCTAAGGTACATAACCAAATAACTTTTTTTTTCCAGAAAATATAAATGGGAGATAAACTTTTCTGGGACACTGCATTGCATGTCTGAAAATATCTTTGTTTCACATGATAGTTTATCTTCTTATAAATATCAAAGTATTTTTCGTCAGTACTATAAAAGCATTGCTTTCTATAGGCAAGCTGATAAGAAGTCTGAGGCCAAAGTGATCTTGGTCTTTGGTGGGGTGGTCTGCTTTGTCTGTGTGTCTGTGTGTCTGTTTTCATTTCTAGGAGCATTTTGAATCTTTTCTTTATCCTTGCATTCTGAACTCTTTATCAGGATGGAAACGGGTGTGGATATTTTGTCATTGTTCCTGCTTGCCACAATGTAAGCCCTTTCATCCAGGGACTTGTCTCTCTTCTGCTTGGGGAAATCTTTTTCTACATTTTTAAATTTTCACCTCATTTTCTGTATTCTATCTTTTTGGAAGTTCTACTTAAATTGATGTTGGACCTTTTGCAAGAATCTCCATATTTCCTATAGTTCCTCTCATATTTCTTCTTTTGTTTCTTTTTGCTTCTGTGCTTTTCTAGAAAACGTCCTTGATTATATCCGCTGACCTTTGTATTCAATTCTTTTAATATCAGTCATTGTGTTTTTAGTATATCCAATTGTTCTTTTTTTCATAACAGCCCATTCCTCTTTTAAGAATGTAATATCTTCTTAAATATTTTCTGAAATTATAATTAAAGGATTTTTTAAAAAATAAAATTCTCTTCTATTTCCTGCATTATCTGTTAAATCTGGGTTCCATTTTTTTCTGTTTGTTAACCTTGGATCTTATGTCTTGTGGGGATGGTTTTCTTCTATAGTCTAGTGATCCTAGATTGCCAGGATATGATATTTATTGTGAACATAGATGGTGATGTGTGGGTGTTTTCAGCTCTCATGACATTCTATCTCCCCAGCAAACCTCTCCTCTGTGAGGACTTCCTGTGAGCCTATGTCTGTGGAGAGATGATGCAGGAAATTCTCTCTTTAAGGTGCCCACGTACAGGAACAACAGGCATATTCTTGTCCCCTCCCCTCACTGCCCCCGTCCTCTGGAGGCCCAAGCTTTTCTAGACAAACCTAATTTCTTTGCGTAGCTCCTCTCCAATTTTAACTAGGTAGTAAACAGCACTGCTCCTAGTTACCCTCTAAATGCAGATGGGATCCATTGGCCTCGCTGTTCTGTCCTCAGTCTTATAACTAAATTCTTTGATTATTGCTCCATGGTCCATTCTTGCTCCCACTGCCTGCAGGCTCTGACCTGGGAGCCAACATGACTCCTGCCTGGAAAACTTGCTCCCACACCTCAATAGCAGCCTTCTGCTTCTCTGCCAAGTAGAAGCAACCCTCCAGGCTGGTAAACCATCACTAAGACACCATTGGCTTTTGTGTACATAAATTCATCAAAGCTTTGGCCTGTGGGCCTCCCCTTCTGTTATCCTTGTAGTTTCCCCTTTCTTTTCTCTTTACTATTTCAATAGGATTTTTTGTGCAGAAACATGAGTGCTCAGACCACCATCTTCAACCAATCTTCCCTTAATTTTCTGAATCACTTCAATCTAATGCAGCACCCACTTGCTAAGTTGGATGGAGATCCAGCCTTAGTCTACATTATAAGCCCATCAACCCCTCGTGATCATACAAGTGAACTAGGAATGTTTACAGGCGACCCCAAAAGAAATTGCTTTGTCTGTGGCTTCTTGGTGATGAGGGCAGACAGCTCTGCTGGTGTCACCTGCTCCCTCTCAGCCACATTTGGCTATGGAAACCTTTCTTGCTGCTCTCACAACCCCTGGTGCTCAGGCATCCATGCAGCCAGGTCTCCCCCCTCCTCATGGGCAGGACAGCTTACCTAGATTCTGCAAAATGTCAATGTCATGAAGATTAAAAGAGAAAGAAAAAAAAAACAGTAAGACAAAATAAAGAGACCATTCTAGATTAAAAGAGATGAAAGGTATTAATAAGACATAAATAACACGATGAATAAACCTTGATTAGAACCTGATTCTGGTGGGAGGGGGTAGGTACAAGTATATTATTGGGGCAATTGGAGAAATTTAAACATTCTTTGGCTATTCAATGATATTAATGGAACCATTCTTATTTTCTTAGGTATACAAATGGCATTGGGCATATGGAGGAGAATGTCCTGATATAAATCCAACTGGGCAAAATGTTATCAAATCTTGAAACTAGGAAGAGGGTGCACAGGCATTCACTGAAATATTGCTTCAAATTTTCTGTATGTTTGAAATTTTTCAAAATAAAATGTTGGAATCAAAAATTGTGCTTGCTGGAGGGAGCAGTCCTAAGTTATTTTATCAAAAGCCAGCTAATACAGAATACAGGTTACACTGAATTAATATATTGAGGATGGAACATTTATCCCGTAAGATGTTCTCCCTGCACCTTAGAATGTTATCTACTGGCATGAGTTGGTATCTACCAAGTTCTTGTTGAAAGCTACAAGATTATCTGTAGACATTTTTTTACTTGGGACCTTATAAGGGCAACCAAAGGATGAGTTGAAAATGTCTGAACTCACATATTGAGTGAAAACTATACCCACAGAATCGTTTATTTAACTTCTGCTTAATTATATTCTACAAATGCTATATAATGAGGTTCCAGAATTAAACTCCTTTTTTTTTTTATTTCTGTCATTAAGCAATTGGTCTAAGGATCTGTCTAGATTTTCTTCTTTAGTCATCCAGGTTTTAACTTGTCAATGACTTTAACTATGTCCTACTGTTTTAGGTTAAATCCTCTATTCCTGCTATCTAGAACTGTGTTACTATTTACTATTTCTTATCATTTAAAGGGTCCAGTCATGTACTTTTGTAAAATGTCTTACCCTCTGGGGTTTGCCCAATTGTTTCCTCATGGTGTCATTTCACTCATTCCTCAATCCTTTGTATTTCCTGTAACCTGGGAGTTAAGTCTAGATTAAACACCTTTGGCAAGAACACTTCATGATTGATATGGGGAACTTCATGCTATACCACATCAGTATATATATTGTCAATCTGTCCCTTTACTGGTGATGCTAAATTTGAAGACTTGGTAAGGCTGTGACCACCAATTAGATCTCTCCAATGAAAGGTACATTTTTCCTTTACAATTCATCATAAATCTGTGGGATGATCTTAGCACTGTGCAAATATATTATTCCAGAACAATCTTTTACTCAGTGGCTTTGGCATCTTCTAATAAATCTCTCCATTTTCAATTTATTCCAGCTTCCTATTTATTTAAGTTTTCCTCTCACATTTTGAGGCTTAGTAAGCATATCTCACCTCACTCCCACTTCTTAGCACCTGGATTTGGTGTTTAGCCCTACTGACCTTGCTTTGGGTCTCTATTATTTTATCTCTTTCAAATTCTATTCACATCTCCTGTCCTATTGTCTTTGCTCCAGTTTCTCTCTCTACTGTCCCATCAGGGCTGGGGGGATTTGGGCATATAAATTTGGGATTTCATGCTTTCAAGGGCTTATTTCCACCAAGTCATACTATGTATTACATCAGAACTACATACTTTTGGGAGTTGTAAGGTGGGGAAAGGACTCCCAGCAGGCCCTCAGTGGAAAATGTTGTGCCAGTTTGAATGTATTATGTCCCCCTAAATGCCATTATCTTTGATGCAGTCTTGTGTGGGCAGACCTATTAGTGTTGACTAGATTGTAATTCTTTGATTGAGTGCTTCCATGGAGATGTGACCCACTCAACTGTAGGTGATAAAACTCTGATTAGATCATTTCCATGGAGGTGTGGCCCCGCCCATTCAGTGTGGGCCTTGATTAGTTCACTGGGGCTCTATAAAAGCTCAGAGAGAAGGAGAAAGCTTACTACAGTCAAGAGGGACACCTGGAAGAACACACAGGGGCTGAGGGAGTAGCTGCAGCTGAGAGGCACATTTCGAAGATGGCCGTTGGAAGCTGACACTGACGTTTTGGAGAATGCCATTTTGAAATGGCACCTGGGAGCAAGCAGACACCAGCCACGTGCCTTCCAAGCTAACAGTCGTTTTCTGGACACCAATGGCCATCCTTCAGTGAGGTACCTGATTGTTGATGTCTTACCTTGGACACTTTATGGCCTTAAGACTGTAACTTTGTAACCAAATAAAACCCCTTTATAAAAGCTGATCCATTTCTGGTGTTTCGCAAAAAGACAGCATTAGCAAACTGGAACAAATGTCAAACTGTATTTTGTCATGAGAAAGTCCCAAGACAAGACAGGAAAATGTCTAAAATGCTTTCTGCTTGTAGAGGTAACTTCATGTCTTACCAATTAGAGGAATCAGAGACTTAGCAAATGTCCCTGTTATAGACCACTCCTGCAATCTCAAGGCTCTCTCCCTCCCTCTGTTCCTGGACTTTGTTCTCCTGCAGGACCCAAAGAAGGACAGCATGCACAGCTGTTTAAAGATCACAAACTGAGTAAGAGGAATTTTCATTATTACAAATCTGACAGCAAATAGACCAGGCACAGCTCCCTGGCCTCACATTTCTCCACTTGGCTTCCTGCAGTCGGAGGCTTTGCTCAGTTTCTTCCAATTTTTCTCTGTTTTCACCTTTGGGATTAACTATCCTTCTATGCCTTTCTTCCTTGGGCCACAATTGGTCCCACTTTACTCTTTTTTTTCCTATTCTACAAAACGAAACCTATTTTCTCACTCGTTCCTTTTTTTTCTGTGAAAGTAAGGTCCTTCTATTCTGAGCACCACATTATCCCTAGGTTTGTGGTTAAAAATGTTCTCTTTAATCCTAAAATGTCCTCTCATTCTGTATTACAGTCAATTCCCTGCACACGCTTCACTCACCCAGCCCTTGGCAATCACTGATCTGCTTTCTGACAGTATATTAGCTTTGCCTTTTCTAGAAATCCATATAAATGCAATCATAAAGTATATACTCCTCTGTTTTATTTTTTATTTGTTCAGGGAAACAATTTTAAGATTCATCCATGTTGCTGCATATATCAATAGCTCATAATTTTTGCTGCTGAGTAGTATTACTTTGTATGGAGATATATATATTTGTGGTTGGACGTTTGGGTTGTTTCCAGCATGGGGCTATTATGAATAATACAATAAATGCTATAAACATTCATAAACATTCATGTACAATTCCATGCGTGAACATATATCTTCATTTTTCTTGGGTAAATGTCTTTTTCCTGAACTGTGGCCAAGATTACATAGTTGTATTCATTTGTCAAAACTCATCAAAAACATACACTTAAATGGGTATAATCTGTTCTTCCATGGATAATGGCTCAACAAACTGCCTACATCCATATCATGGAATACTACACAGCAATAAAAAGGAATGAACTATCAATACACAATAACAATATAGATGAATTTCCAAGTAATTAAACTGAGTTTAAAAAAAAAACAATCCTAAACGGTCACATGCTGCATTATTCCATTTATGTAATGTTCCTGAAAATGACAAAATCATAGAAAAGGCAAGCAGATTAGCAGTTGCCAGGAGTCTAAGAAGGGTCCTTGTCGTTTTGGTGATGGAATTGCCTCCATGTCTTGACTGCATCAATGTCAATATCCTGGTGTGATATTGGACCATCGTTTTGGCAATGTTACCATTAGAAGGAACTCGGTGAAAGATACAGGGGATCTCTGAATTTTTTTCTTACAACTGGGTGAATCTACAATGATTCCAAAAAAATTTTTAATTTAAAAAATGGGTGCATTTTATTGTATGTAAATTTTGCCTCATTTAAGTTGATTAAACAAACAAGTTCTCCTTTCAGTCTATAGAACTCTCACTCAGTTGCATCCTCCAGAGACCAACCACAGAAGTTCCTGAAACACTCTCCCCTGTTTTTTATCAGGCACATGGCACACTAATTAGATACTCTGAGCCACTTTTACTCTTCACCATTTCCTTACATCCTGGCTAAGAATCACAACCACATCTTCTGGCTTCCCCTCATAAGTCCCCACACACTTTTCAGGGGGGCAGCACGCCAGAGTTCATTTACTAGTTGTTTGGCTTTTCTGCAGTCTTGTATACCTCAGGAACTTTGCTTATCTATTAATTCTATATACATTGAATCTTGGGGGATCTAGGATCCACCTTAATGAAGGCTATTTTCAATTTTCTCAACAATCTCCATGACATAAATTTTATTCTAATATCAGTGTTAGGATTTTGCAATTCTTTGTCAACACCTATATTTTTGACCCCCCAACATGACCTTACCTCTTCTTTTCTTCCCAAAGAAAGAGAGAGGGAGAGAATTAAATATGGAAAATAATTAGAGACAGTGTAGTAATTTTACATAATTGCCAGTTTAAGGCTTTGGACTTGAAGTGACCTTTAAGTCTCAGAAAAAAAAAAAAGTTTGCTGAATACTTGGATAAAATTCTAAGGAACAACATTAGATGCCATGCTAATAGAAAGCATTTATGACCAAGTATAGTAGTTACTCACTAACAAACATGTGAATCCGTTCCTTAATGGGTCTAATATTTAGGGCATAAATGAGGAAGATAACAGGCAAATAGGATTCTCTATTTCTTTGCATGAAGACAAAAACCTTTTGCTTCGATGAGCAAACTTTTTAGATGAACTTAGAAGTGGTATAACTTCTGGAAAATACACTTTCATTTGAATATAAGATCGAGTTAGGCTACATGAATAACCCTAATTATGTTATCTTAAATACTCATAATTAAAGTGAGAGCCTCTTTAATTTACATATCACTTATGAAAATGGGAAAATCTTTGTTACATTGGCGATCAGGATTCCTTATGTATTTCCAAGAGACTAATTATAAAGGGAAAACATTTTAGCATTTTGGGCAGTGGATCATGGAATTCTTTTTGATTAAAATAAAAAATAATCTGCTCTAGACATACATATTTCTGTCTGATAGTCTAACTCTGGATAGGTAAAAAATCAGGTAAAGATTTAGATTTGTGTTCACTTCTTCAAAAATGGAAATAAAGTTATTTTATTATCCCCTTATGTAGTTGAAATGGAAAGTCAGAAAGGTCAAGTGACTTGCCAAATTCACACAGCTATGAATTGGCAGAGTAGGAATGAAAAGCAAATTTCTCAGTCCAGAGCTCGTGGTATTCTGTTACGGCTCAAGTCCCTGCCATGCTCCCTAAAGCAGTTCTCATGGGCACTATTGAGGACTTAAGTTTAAGGCTATCTGATAATTAATTGGATTTGGGGGAAAGTGTCTTGGCAGTCATAGACATGAAACAGAATTGTTAACATTACTGTATATCATAGACCTACAGAATGCCTAATCTGCACTAATTTAAAAATCAGGCACATATTTTTTCGAATGCTACTTGGTCCCAGTGACTGTGTTCTGGCCCCTGCCCTGGTCTACAACCTTCCTTATTAGAAGAAAGGGGAGGAAGTGGACCATTTTATATGGGGAAACTACTTACTTTAAAAAGAAGGTATTGCTTTAGGAACCACCACTTGTGGTGATGGCAGTGGTAGACACAAGTGCTATAGGGATGAGATGACAGATATGGATTGAAGTAAAGGTAGAAGGTACTCTAGATGTATATTGCTTGGTGACTTCTGCTTTCATTTCAATATATTATAAAACCATTTCATGGTTGATAACTACCAATCTACATCATTATACTTAACTCTAAAGTGTTCCATCTTATTAATTATCCTTACACATACATCTTTTAAGAAACTTTTCCTATGATTTCTTTAATAAATTCCTAGGAGGGGAATCATTAGTTCAAAGATAGACACATAATATATGTTGTTACATACATCAATTTGCCCTCCAGGAATGTGTATGAAAACAATAAATTCTCACCTGGTGTCTCTGCTTCTGTTTTCTCTCTCATTTGAATCCTCACTGCACATTCCCAGGCTAATGTTCCCAATAAGCTACTTTATTCATGTCTAAAACTTTAAAGGTTTCCCATTTTCTTACAAATAATTACAAACCCTGTCTAACATACAATGTCTCCCACTCTCAAGCCAGCCTAGCTTTACAGATTTCTCTTTCTCTATTCTATATGATTCCCAGGCTTTGGTCAAATATGCTCACCAACAGGCCTATTTTAAAAAGAAGGGCATGTACTCCCTTAACTTCGGCCCTACACATGCATTCTTTTATTGATTCTTCACTTATCTTTACCTATTTTATCTCTGTCTCTAAGAATGAAATGCCCCCTCTGCCCCATTACATATTTTAATTTAAATATTATTATTTAAACTTAAGTACAAAGAAATTTTAAGTCATATAAGTCAAAACCTAGGAGACCAAGCTGTAGATAAACTGAGGTTCACAGAGCTTAAGTATCTTGTTAAAAAAACAAAGAAAGAAAAGAAAGAAGAAACAAGTCTAGAAGCTATTGCTATAGCCATTTTCATAAATCCAGTAAATAAATGATGTGCTACTATTCTCTCATCCTGTATAGACTACTTTTACTCAGACACTTCCTTAATGAATGTCTTAGAGATATTGTCAGAGACCACTGAGTCAAATATTTCAGATTTAGTGGGAAATGGATGGCATTTCCTAAGTCCCTTTCCCATTTGCATTTTAAAAAATGATCATACTTAATCCTTCCACTCACTTATTCTCAGCTATCAGCAGCAGAATTATTTAAATTACTGCTGAAGATTATTCGACATAAACATTCATCGAGTTACCAAAATTATTGGACAATTGAGAAAGACCATTTTTCTTTAAACAGGGATGACTTAGAGTCCAGTTTATATCCTATGCTGATGATTTCATCTTTCTTGTTTCCAACTCTTGCTTTGCAAAGTTTGGGAATGTGATCTCTGAAGTCAGATACTTGTGTCTCCACCCTGCCTCCACCACTGCTAGCTCTGAGGTCTGGGGAAACTTGTAGCTCTCTAGGACTTGGATTCCTCGACTATAAAAATGGGATTGTTAGAGTACCTTCCTCAGAGGGTTGTTATGAGTATTGAATGCAAGATTATATTTTAATTGCTCACAAAATGCTGGCTATTATTAATTTAGCTATGTTTGTAGGATAGTGCAGAAAATAACAAAAAAAGGAGTGTAACACAAGGCTTCTCCCACATTACGATTTATTATACATATTGCTATTTGGTCAGTTGATTCTTCCTATATTTTGAGTGGACTGGAGAAAGAATTATTAAGCTTTGGACAAAAACTTAATGTCTCACAGGCAGAAAGTGATTTCTCTGTTCTCCGTCTCAGTAAAATTTCTCTCAAGGGTCAACTTCTCTCATCATCTCTCCTTCCTGCTTCCCACCCTCCTCTACAGTCCATTCCAATCAGGCTTCTATTCCCTCCATTTCACCAGAACTGTTTTACGGTGAGCAACAATTTCTGATTCACCAGACCAGAAGGACTCTCTCTGTCCTCGTTCACTCGCCCAGCAGCATTCCACAAGGGGACTGTTTGCTCTTTCTGAGAGACTCTCTGTTTGTTTTCCTCTAAGTCGCACCTACCCACCTTACTGGCCTCTCCTCTCTGGCTCTTGTGCTGGTTGTCCCTCCTCCGTTTGACCTCCAAATGTTCTGCTGCCTCAGAACTTCTCCCAGCTGTCAGTTCCTTCCGAAGTAAATCTCCTCCCCTCCTGTAGCCTTAAATACCATGTAGGTGAGGATAGCCCCAAATTAAATCTCTGAGCCAGACATTTCCCGTGAACTAACATATCCAACCACCCACTTGATTCTTCTGCTTTCAAAATCCCATCCTCCCCAAATCCTATTCCTTCATCTTCAGAGTAAATGTAACCACTACCACTCACAGTATGCCTCATACCAATCCACTTCCTGAGAGATCTTTTAGAAATATAAATGAGATTATGTCACTTCTCTACATGAAACGCTTGAGTGGGAACCCATTGCTAATGGAATTAAATGAAAATTCCTTGCTGACTGCAGGGCCCTGCATTATTCTGTCTCTCCTCTGACTTCTGCTTGTTGATGACTCTCGCCCACTGCTCCAGCCACATGGGCCCTTTTCTCCTCCTCCAACAGAGCCAGCTCCTTCCTTCCTCAGGGCCTCTGTGCACATTCTTCTGGATGCCTGGAAGCCCTTACCCGGCCCTCTGCACAGCTGGCTCCTTCTTGTCCTTTAGACCTTTGCCTTAAGGTCACCTCAAGGAGTTGGTGCCTTGACCACCTCTTGAAAGTAGGCCCTCCCTTACTCCAGGTACATTTTGGTGGATGGAATCATGACTCCCTCAAAGACATGTTCAAGTTCTGATCCCCAGTCTCAGGGTGTGAACTCATTTGTAAATGGGATCTTCGAAGATCCTGTCAAGATGAGGTCAAACTGAATCAGGGAGGATCTTAATCCGGTATGTCTGGAGTTCTTACAAGCAAAAGCGATTTGGACATGGGGATACAAGCCACAGGAAGAGACAGAAGGAGACATTGCCAGCAAACCACTGCAAGAAGGCTGCAGATGTCAGAGAAGGTATGGCCAGCCAATACCTTGACTTTGTACTACTAGATTCAGATTACTAGAAAAGTAATCTGAATCTCTTTAAACAACTATTTTCATATTTACTGAAATTACATAGAGGGTTCTTTTTTCTTTTAAATCTTAGCTCTGGGACTGGGTATGAAGGAGACAGACGTATGCCCTGTAAGCATTGTCATAATGATTGAACAATGTGCTGTGGAAACAAATAGGTGAAGGAAAAACCTCATTGAGGAGGTGACATTTGAATTCAGATGACTATAAATGGGCTGGGTGACAAGGTGGGGAAAGGCTTTTTGGGCCAAGTGAACAGCCTGATCAAAGGCCTGGAAGGATGAAAAAGCCTACCCTGTGCGTTAGGGTTCTCCAGAGAAACAGAGCTGACAGGACATTCATTCATTCATTCATTTATAAGAATTAGTTCACACCACAACAGGGGCTGCCAAGTTTGAATTCCATAGGCAGACCACAAGCTGTAAACTCCAATAAAGGGGATATTGAATTCTCCAGGAAAAGCTGGCCAGCTGAAGTTGAGGCAGAAATTCTCCTTTCTGACTTATGAAATCCTCATTTCTAGCTTTTCAGACCTCCAACTGATGGGATGAGGAGACTTCCCACATTGCTGAGGGCAAACACCTTTGTTGATAGTAGATGCAGTCAGCTGTAGATGTAAACAACTAATTGTAGATGCTAATCCATGTATGAAATATACTCACAGTAGCAATCAGGCCAGTGCTTTCCTGACCAAGCAACTGGACACCATAACCTAGCCACGTTGACACAAGAAACTGACCATTACATCATGTTTAAATTGTTAACTTCAAAAAAGTTTTCAGAAGAAAGTAAAATTAAGGCAGATCCATAGAATTAAAAAAAGTCAGGACATAAAATTAGATTATAGCAAAAAAGTTTTAAATTTAAACAGAAAATGCAATTTCACAACTATGGCTCATTTAAGGTACTGGTAATTAAAATTACATATAGTAACAAACACCACCTGGGTTTTGCAGGTGTGAATAAACTTAAAAAAAAAAAGTATGGAGGGAGGAATAGTTTGTAATGGCTCAAAGATTCAACTAAAGAAACCTGATGACAACAACTATCTGGCAGAGGAATCTCATTTTTATCAATTCATTTCACTTCAATATGACAAACACATATCCATACTCTGGGCTGGTAGACGTAACAGAAAAAGCAGAATCTCAGTTCTCAAAGATACCATAGTCTAATAAGAGACACAGATACATGAATAATTGCCTTTCTAGGATTTAAAAGAACCCTCTATGTAAGCTCAGTAAATGTGCAGATAGTTGTTTAAATAGATTCCGATTACTTTTCTTTTTTACAGCCAACTGAAAATTTGCACTAAGCCCATTTTTTCAAGGAGTGTTTAACTGAATCTGCACATAAGGAGGGCAATTCAGATGGTAAATTTCACAGAGCAAACAAATGTTGATTACTGGGAATTGGTGGAAAATGCCATTGCATTTATTTTCATTATATATGAGAGGTATCACTTTAAAAAAATGTTTATTTATAAGGAATATATGCTTATGTTAGAAAACACTGAAAATTATATAGAAAGTGGATAAATAAATCTTACCATTACATCCATATTTTTAATTGGCATTTTTAAAGCTAAAACTAGGATCATATCATAATATGTTTGCATTTATCTTCAGTAATTTGAAGATAATATTATGAATTTTATTCTATGATTGGTTGCCTTTAATTTTAAAATGCAATCATCTTATATCAAAATTAAGAAAGAAATGGAAACTTCTGGCCTCCCTTTATATAATGTGTGGAATTTAAGATAGACTTTTTCCCACCATAATTATCCCAATTCCTGGGTTTTGTAATATAATTTTAACTTTTTACTAAGATTTTGACAAATTATTCTTTTGTAGTAGGTAGGTTCTTTATCAAAAACTTTTTGAAATTTGGTTTTGGTTTTGTAACTAAATTTTTAACAGGTATTCACACTAAATGGTGTCAGTTGTTCTTAACTTTTTAAAAAGTAAAAAATCTATCTGTAAAATCTATACTCAAGTTCTTTATTTCAGTTGCTCATTGAGATGGAAAATGCCTTTCAAAATTGGGGTAAAAGGCTAAAATATTTTCAGAATCCTTGAAAATCTGAGAATATTTTTAGGTTGACTTCACTTTGCATGAAGACAGTCTTGCATGTGACAAAATTCTATGTTACAATTTTACCCCTTAAAGCTCTGCCAATATTTTGTCTTTATTATTTAGTGTCACAGAGCATAACCTGATCTTTATTGCTTTGCACTTAACCCTCTTTTCTGCTTATAGGCTTCCTTTTTTTTTTTTTTTTTTTTTTCTTTAGTTCTTATAAATTAACTATTTTAGCAGGACAGACTTAGTTTTTCTAGGAATGTTTTGAACTCTTTTGTGAATTCCCCAGTATTTTTGGTAAAGGAAAGTATTCTACATTTATGTTTGATCTTTGCTTCCCTTCGGTCATTCTGTTTTCTTCTTCATGCACACCAAGTAATTACTTGGTAGGCTCTCTATCCTCTGACCTAGACACTTATCTTCTTTCTTATCATTTTTCATTTCTTCATTCTCTTTCTTTATGTCCCTGAAGTGTTTCTTAATCTTGTCCTCCATATGACTGATTTGATTTTCTGATTGCTAATTTTTCTCTTTGTTGAGGATTGAATCATGCTCAGGTCCCAACCCTTGGACCCGTGTGTGTGAATCCATTTGTAATTAGGACTTTTGAAGATGTTATTAATTAAGCTGTGCCCAAACTGAATGAGGGTGGGGCTTAATCCAATAAGGATTAAGTCCTTATAAGCAAAGGAAACTGGACACAGCAAAAGAAGGCACGGAGAGCAGCCGGAAGGTGGAAGTCAACAAAGCCTAGAAGAGAAAGGATAAGACACCACCATATGTATTGCCATGTGATGGAAAACCCAAGGCACTCTGAAGATTGCCAGCCTGTCAGAAAATACTGACCCTAGGAGGACGCAAGTCTTCTAGCCTCTGAAATCATGAACCAATAAATTCCTGTTTCTAAGCCAACCTATTCGATGGTATTTGTTTTAGCAGCCAGGAAAGTAAAACACTGTTTTTTCCTGTAACTGCTGTGATTTTTGGTTTTGCTATTACATTTTTAGTTTTCCTGAATACCTTCCTTATCCAATCCATTTTCCCTTTTCATCTCAGATTCTTCTTTTTCTATTTTTCATGCTTCCTTTTCATGAAACATTGGTCTTCTTCCATCCTGTAGAGATTGACAGTTTTTTAAAAATTGTCTTTGGTTTCTGAAAGAAATCCATTTCAGAGGATTGTTTTTCCTCTGAAGTTTTCAAGACCATGTTTGACATTCTTTACCCTTGTTAATAGTTTTTTCCCTGGGCATATTTTGTTTTTGCTTTCATTTTTGTTTCCTGATCCATCCTAGGGAAGACAGATTATAGGTCCCAGATCTTGAGTTTCAGTAACCAGGGGATACACAATGCAAGAGGAAAGAAAGCTCTTTTCATCTTGTGGCATCCACTGGATGGATCGCTGATTGTGCTTTTTAATCCAATTCCATCAGCCATAGAGTTAGAGAAAAAAATTGTTCCAAACTCCAATAATTGCCTTCTAGAAAATCATAGTTTTTGATGTGTTTGAATGCTCCCCCTTTCACTCACATCTTCATCTGTATTATTTTTATTATTTATTTTGAGGGGTGGGGGGGGCCAAAATTCTGATGTCATTTTTTTTTTTCCTCCATGAAAAAGGTTTCCTGTGGATCGATTTCTCTTAGGCTTTGAACTTTTATTATGTGATAAGAGCTGCTTCTACTGACACAGGAGGTTGGATCTCCATGGTGTGATAGAGGGAAAATCTCCCTGCTCTCATTGGCAGTCCTAAGCTGTCCTTTTCCATCATGTTGGGACAAGTTAATGATCAAAAATAAAGTTTAATGCTTCCTTCTCCAGAAGTTACTTTTCTTAGTACTCAGAGAGGGCAAACCTCCAAGGTGAGGATGAGGAGGGCTCCCTGGTGGTAGAGCAATTTACTGACATTCACTTTGAGTTTTGAATTTAAGGGTAGCCTGACCTTCCAATAACTTGGGTACCACACTGTGATGGCAGTCAGCAGGTGAAATGTTTGCTTTATTAAATAATCTGATCTATGTAAGTGCATTTAATTGGGGGGGGGGATTAAAATTTAGTCTACTACTTCATGTTCATTTTTCAGAGCTGAGGAAGTAAAAACAGAAACCAATTTAGATGTAGAAACAATGGCGATGAGGGCACGGGAGAAAAGCTGAAAGACGAAGATGACACCAGAGCTATCCTTTCACGCCATTGCATTTAAGCCTCTAATCGGTATTTATGATTTTAATGCCCCTTCCTAAAACAAGTACTTCTAGAATCAATCCCAGGAGGGAGGTGAGCATTCTCAGCCCCGTCTGAGAGCTAGATGGAAACAGGTGGTTAGTTCAATGGCACACAGTGGACCCGCCCCATGCCCAGGTGCATTCTAACAACTCGTCCGTGTACAATTGGTTTCCCTAAGGATTTCCCTTCACTGTGTTTTCCACATTCATCTGTTCACCAAATTTCCAACTCTAAACCTTCTGTTCTGACTTTAAACATGGTATTCCTTTTGTTTCCCTTTTTTTCTTTATTTTTGTACAAACTGATTTTTCCCCAGTGCTTAAATTAATGCACAGCTTTAAAAAGTAATTATTTCTTCTCCCTTGTGGTGTCAGCTGGGCTGACAATGGACCCAGCTCTGCTCTGGCAAATGAGCCAGCTTGTTAGCACTGGCTTTCAGGTAGCAGGGAGAAGCCATGGTGCTCATTCTTTGAAGGTCACCAACTAACAAAGTCTTTTTTAGTTTCCTTGCTGTTAAATGGACAACTCCTTCTTCTGACAAGCCCCTGCCATTATTCCTTTAAACTCTTGGTGAGTCTCTTGATAAAATTTCTTTAGGAAATTATCTGTTTACTTACTAATACAGAACTCTATGTCAAAATTCCCTTTAAAAATTAAAGTGCAAATGTGATTAGAAGACAATTGAAATCATGTTGATTTTTTAACTAATTACATACAAACATTCAGACAATGACTGTTGAGTGCCCATTATGTACCAGATACTATTCCAGGCACTGAGCATACACCAGTGTACAAAACAGAATTTCATCCATCATAATTTAAATTTAAGATAAGTTTCACCATATAATTGGGCCAAAAGCTTATGGAAGCAATATTGCAAAATATATATATAAATATAGCTATAAAGTTCTCAACATCTGGTCTTTTCTTTGTAGGTCTGAACTGAAAGCCTGGTTTATTGTATCACTTTGGCCACCCAGGTGGGGTGAGGCAGAGGAACACCTGTCCAAATGATGGCTGGGAGTCAGGGTGGAAAGGTATGGGAAGGTATGTGGCTTTTTCAATCACAAAATGTCATGTTGGCTCCACCAAATCCCATTTCAGCTCTACAAATACTGAATTCCGCTAAAGAATTAGTGTAGTGGCTGTATGCATTCTGATGGGCTACCTGTCAGAGGGGTTCATTGTTCAAGTCCCACAGGCATTTTAGTGAGAAGCTGGGTGAGGCCAACTCAGGGACTCTTAGTTAGATGCCCTATCAATCCAGCAATGGCTCCTTTTGAGACATTTTCAAAAGCCCGTTTCTTCTGCAAACAGGTGAAATTCCATTAATCTTTGAAACCCCCTAATCTAATGCTACATGATGAAAAAAATCTAACTTTATCTCTGACCTAAGGCAGAATAGATTTTCTTTTTTTAAACAGCCAGAAAATCTTGTTGTTATGTGTTTGTGTTGGGAGGATTAGGGAGAAACATGTTTCCTCCAGCAGGGTGTCAAGGCAGTTTTTATCAGCAGCTGGTCGAAAGTGACTGTGCGTGGGAATATATGGGAACCCTTTATTTTCTGCATTATTTTTCTATAACGTACAATGGCTCTAAAAAAAAAAGAAAAACAAAAAACAAAAAAGTAAAAATAAATAAATACATAAAGCATTAAACCCTCATGGTTGGAGGTGGTGATCTTGTCTGACCAAAAGAGTGAGGTCAAGGGTGGGGGCTGGAGCAGGACCTGCTCACTGGAGGTTGGCAGATGTTTGTGTCCTGCCACGCACAGCTAATAGTTGTTGACTGAATAAATGGCCACTTGCTCTCGAGCGTATGCAAAATGTCCTCAGGGGACTCCCAAAAACATTTGGGGGTGAGGGGCCTCTAAAGGAGAAAGGTCTTCTGTAAGCTGATGAGGTTTCCTCTACGAGGGAAATTTGGCCCTTAATGTATCTTTTTACTGCTGGAAAAATTCAGGATGCTTCTGTGAATTAAAACGGTCTAGATCCATAGGTTTCAATACTTTGTTTTAGCCACAGAATCCTTTCTTTCAGCAAAAGTTCCGTGTTTAAAACATGTAGAAGTGGGGCTTCTCTGGTCCCAGCAGAGGTGGAGAGAGGGCCCAGAACCCCTCTTGTCAGTCTCCTTCTCTCCTCAGAACCTCCTTGGCAAGGTTCAAAGACAACTGGTCCAGACATCTAGTCTGGGCTAATTTTCTAGATACTGGGAAAAGGTTGAAATATCATCTCATCTCTGCCCTTACCATATCTAATCTCAGTTAAAACTTGGTCTTTTGATCTCATTCTCTCTGGAGTGATTCAGGGTCCACTGATCTAATCAAATTTCGGAAGATTACTCTTAACCCATGTTCGTGGCCTCATGTAGAAGACAGATTCTAACAAGTTTAAGCTTTAAAGAGATTGAACCCAGTGACAAATGCTATCTTATCTTAGTATGCCATTTGCCACCAATTTCACTTTGGGGCTCCCAATTTTCAAGCTAGAGGTGTAGAATATCAAATTTCTATCTGAGAAAAAAAATCTCACTTTCACTAGACCCCCTCATGAACATGTCACAATATGGTGCATTTAATAATGCATTTGATAATTTATTTCTTTTGATAATTTATTTTCATTTAATTTCATTGAGAGTTTCATTTGATAATTAGTTTGAGCTTCCTAACCAAGTCCAAAAATACTGGAAATTGCCCCTTCCATCCTCCCTCCCTCCCTCCCTTCTTTCCTTCCTTCCTTCCTTCCTTCCTCTCATTTTTTTTTTCTTTTACTGTGGAACAGCTTTATTGAGATACAATTCACAAATGATACAATTCACTCATTTTTGGTGTACAATTCGATGGTTTGCAATCTATTCAGAGCTGTGTAACCATCACTACAGTCAATTTTAGAACATTTTCATCACTTCAAAAAGAAAGTCCATGCTCTTTAGCTATCATCGTCCAATCCCTCATTCCCCAGCCCTAAGCAACCATCAGTCTCTTATGTGTCTCTATAGATTTGCCTATTCTGGACATTTCATGTAAGTGAAATCATAGTGTGTGTGGTCTTTTGTGACTGACTTTTTCATTTAGCATAATGCTTTCTAGGCTTGTCCATGTCATAAGATGTATCAGTACTTCATTTTTTAATGTCCAAATAACAGTCCATTGTATGGATATATCATATTTGTTTTTCCATTTATCTATCGATGGACATTTGGGTTATTTCCACCTTTTGGCTATTATGAAAAATGCTGCCATGAACATTCATATACAGGTTTTTGCGTGGACATACTTTTCATTTCTCTTGGTATATATTAAGGAGGGGGATTGATGGGTCACATGGTCACTCTATGTTTAATTTTTTTTGAGGAATTTCCAGGCTCTTATCCAAAGTGGCTACAATATTTTACATTCCCACCCAGCAGTGTATGTGGGTTCTGATTTCTCCACATCCTTGCCAATATTTGTTATTATCCACCTTTATGATGCTAGCCACCCTAGGGAGTATGAAGTGGTATCTCATTGTGGTTTTGATTTGCATTTCCCTGGTGGCTAATGATGTTGAGCATCTTTTCATGTGCTTATTAGCCATTTGTTTATCTGCTTTGGAGAAATGTCTATTCAATAATTTGATAAAAGTCCCTTATCAGATACATGATTTGCAAATACATTCTCCCATTCTGTGGGTTGTCTTTTCACTTTCTTGATAGTGTCCTTTGAAGCACAAATGTTTTTTAAATTTGATGAAGTCCAATTTATATATTTTTTTCCTTTTGTTGTTTGTGTTTATAGTGTCATAAAGTTTTACCCCTATATTTCCTTCTAAGAGTTTTGCAATATTAGCTCTTACATTTAGATCTTTGATTTTTTTTTTTGTACATGCTTCTTTTCATTATTTCTTTATTCTTTCATTTTTAGGTATTGAGAGCTGCAAGAATCAAATTTGTTTAAGACAGATTGGTTGAATACCATGTGAGAATATTAAGAAACTGGCTACTAGTGTGTTGAAGAGGGGGAACATTTAGACAATGGGGTTAGTTAATTGTGCGTTTGTAAGATATTATTACATAACCTACACATCTAAAGCCTCCTGGCTAAAACTGTGGCCAACCAATATTTAGAATTTCATCCCCACTTCCTCCTTGCAAATAAACACTTCTTCGGTTTGACTTATGAATATTCACACCTTGTTTCCATTCTTGCTATACAAGCCAGTTCAGTGTTGCTTATATAACTCAGCTTTGTTTCCCATTAAAAAAAATCTGCTTTCTCCACAGGCAGACAGTCACGCACACATACACACACACAGGGCTACCTCCTCCCAATATGCTGATGTGTTTGCTGGCACAGATGTCCCCGCAGTTCACCTCTTCTTGTCATTCACCTTCAAGTCATACACACATCCGAGGTTTCTCAGTTATTTTTACAGGGGCTTTTCATCATGGGGACAATCTGAGTGAGAAGAAAAAAATCACAATGGAAGAAAGGCAGGATAACATGCTAGAGTATTTAGTCATTCCTTTGTGTTTCAGTATAAAAATGTTAAGACTTAGCCACAGAGTAAGCATAATGCATAATTATCACATTGGGATGCTAAACACAGACACTGCACTCATTCTGTGCATACAGTGAGATCTGGTTCATGGAAAAATGCAGGTTTTGCATTTTTCTAACAAAATCAGTGAGTGTGGGTGGAAGGAGACTGGCATTCTGATGATTATTTCAGAATACTAATGCCTACCAGAGGCAGTGGCAGCTTGGCCAGTCTCCACTGCGTTATGCCCAAAGAAAAGTGAGGGCTTCCCCTCCCTCTTTAGATGTCTTTAGGGGCAGCAGATCAACAGGTACATTTAATTAACCAATAAGTAATTCTTGTGCACCTTTATGGGAGGAACCATTCTCCAAGTACTCCTGGAGAGCCCAGCAAGCCAGAAAAAGCAAAGCCACGCTCATGAAGTGTTGGAGGACTATTCGGTGTCCAATTACGTGGCCCTGAATATAAGAGCAGAAGGAGTACAGAGGAGGGAGGTCAATGAGCATCGGGGGTTGAGAAGCCTTCCTGGAATGTGGGTTGGGGCTGTTTTGTAGAGAATGAGAAAGACTTTTAGAAACCAAAGGGAAAAAAAGGAGGACATGCCCCATGGGAGGACGGGAGGACAGAAGCTAAGCCTCACAGAGCAGTTGTTTTGGACCAGACATTTGTCAGGGGCCTGGATAGACCTCATTTAGAGCATTTCACAATTCTGAAAGGTGGGTGCAATTGCCACTCCAGAGAGCTTAGTGATTTTTTCATGGTCACATGATTTCTAAGCAGGCACATAGTGTTTGGATCAATAGCTCCATCTTTTCCCCAGCAACACACCCTATCAATGCTATCCTACAGGCATAGAGACTGAGTTATTATCAATTTTCTATGCATAAGTTCTAATGCCACCCTATGGCTCCTTCTGATCTACCAGGCAACACAGAGGTTGGGAATCACTCCTTCAGATCAGTGATTCCCAAACTTGTTGATCATTAGAATCATCTAAAGAGTTAAAAAAAATTTACCTGTTTGTAGACCCCACTTGTTTTAGTTTCCTAGGCTGCTTGAACAAATACCAAGAAATGGGTTAGCTAAACAATGAAAATTTATTCACTCATGGTTTTGAGTCCAGGAAAATGTCCAAATCAAGGCGTCTTCAAGGTGATGCTTTCCCCAGAAGACTGTGGCATTCTGGGCTGACTGCTGTTAATTACTTGGTTCCTCTGTCACATGGAAAGGCACATGGTGGCATCTCCTGATCTCTTCCTTCTCTTCCGGGTTCTGTTTCAGTGTCTTGCTTCCTGTAGCTTTCTCTCTCTCATGTCTGAATTCCCTCTGCTTACAAAGGAGCTTACAAAGGACTCCAGGAATAGGATTGAGATCTGTCCTGTTTGGTCTGGGCCATACAACCTTACGTGAAGTAACCTCATCAAAAGGCCCTACTTATAATGGATTCGCACCCACAGGAGTGGGTTAAATTTAAGAACACATTTTTCTGGGGTATGTACAGCTTCAAACTATCACACCACTCCAGACATAATGAAACAGAATGTCCAGATATTATTATTTCTGATTGTCCAAATCAGTCAAGGTAGTAAGCACCTTGCTTACTACCTTGGATAAAGTAAGCATTAAAAAATAGCTGTCAGTCGAATGAAAAATTAATAAACTACCTATATTGCTTTTGTACCTACTGATTTGATGATTCTGAGCTCCTTGTTGCCTTGAATTATTTATTCTGTATTACAAAATGGCCATTCTTATGTGGAAATGTCTGCTTCTGAGTGAAGAAAATGAGGACTGATGTGCCTTTCCCAGCTAGCAATCCATGAGGAACCCAAAGAGCATTGAGCCCAGGGCTTGCAGAAGGGTAAATATATGTCTTCCGGTGCTCATGGAAGATGCACATGCCAACACTCCTTGCAATCCTGGCTCTCTTTGCATCTTAATCTAAACCACTGGGTTAAAACCAGTCTTGTGGTTTTTCTTTTCCCAGAGTTAACCATCAGCTTTTACCCTCTATACAACTGTTGCCCTATTGAACAGAAGGGTGATTGATAGGCCCTTGCTGATTTTCCTAAACTGATCCAAATCAACTTTGCTGAGTTGTGGAGTGGGTGGAAGATGGAGGTCTTTGTCTTTATTAATTCCATTTGTAATGTGATTTCATGTCAAGTTTTAGATGTGTTTTCAGTTGGACTGCATTAGAACAATTTAAACATTGCTTGATTTGGTTTCAGCTTGAAGAGCTTGATAAAGTGGTCCTGTGATTTTTCCATTACTTTCTTTCTGCACCCAGCCACTTTAGCATTCTACCAGGGTTTCCATGCTGCAGCCTCCCAATCTCATAAAGATAAGCAATTGAGGATACGTGACAACATGATTAGAAACAGTGGAGTTCCCCAAGTTTAAGGGTGCTTCAGTCATAGACATAATTATTAAAGTAATAAAAACAGGAAAAGTCTAGTTGAGATTCACCTCCTCTTAGTATCCAGGGGTTCTGAGGTGATATTTCAACCTTGGTTCATTTTCTTTTCTGCATTTATTATTCCATTATTATAAAATGTCACTTTGCCTATAAAATATTTTGCCTTGCTATCAAGTTTTATTTGGTTCAGCTTTTAAGTCAGGAGCAGTTGTGGCTGAACACGCCATTTTGTGCCAAAGGAATTTTCCAGGCTAGAGTGTTTCTTAGTTTCATAAATACATACACTGTTTTTAAGGTAGTTTGTGAACAAATGTTCATTAAAGAATACATGCTTATGCAAAGACACACAATTGCAATTTGACACCAGTATAACAGGAGCATCCTTTCTCATATAAACTGAACTCTAAAAATTGCTGCTAGAATTGATTCGGTTGGAAGAAAAAAGGCAAACAGTCTACGCCGTTCATGGGACAGTTAGTCAATGAGAAAATAGCAAACTGCTTGAAGTGAAAAGAAAAAAAATTCCTTAAAAGCTTTGACATGCATTATTCTGGTCTGCTCCACTTCCCTACCCACCACTTCAATTTCAATGACCTTTCCTGATCATCCATCTTTCAAAACTGTCATCCAAATTTCCAGCTGCTTCTCTAGCATATAAAACACCAGCCAGCCCAGTGGAAGCTCTAATTGTTGCCCTCTTTTCCTACGGCTTCTTCCTAAATAGAAACTCTTCATTAAATTAATTCTCTCCATACAGTTTCATGAGCAGCAGTCAGTTACCGGGAGTATGTCTTTTCCCTTCATCTTTAAAAGCGGAACAAATAAAAATACTGACTTTATTAGTATGAGAACTAGTTTTTGCAG
This sequence comes from Choloepus didactylus, assembly GCF_015220235.1. Classification (NCBI taxonomy): domain Eukaryota; kingdom Metazoa; phylum Chordata; class Mammalia; order Pilosa; family Megalonychidae; genus Choloepus; species Choloepus didactylus. The sequence goes on from NC_051311.1 coordinate 147,489,996, forward strand.
GGAAAACAAACAAACAAACAATAGGAGGCCTGGTTAATTGATGTATTCAGTATATGTCTCAGTTCATGCTTTCAACAAAATTTATATAACCAGACAATTTTAGTGTTTTTTCTACAATCTACTGGATTGCTTTTATCATAAAACAAGTCCTCTTTATTGCTGATGTTTGCAGGGCATCCCTCAGATGCATAAAAATAGGCATGAATTATTTTTGAAGAAAGCCAACAATACTCATATAAATCCAGTTTTCAAGTGCTTTGTCAATAGAGAAGATAGCTTCCTATTGCCTCCAAGGACATAAGCACGTTTCTGAAAGAACTGTAACTAGTTAATGGATTTTACTTACTTTCAAGGAAAGAGGCTTTACTTTGATGAGGTAAATCCATCGGGGGTGGAATTCCTACAATCTTCACAGCTCTTGAATATGCTGCTTTGACTACCCTTCAGAATATCTCACAATGACCACTGTCAATGTTCAGTAAAGACAACAGATGAGAACCCGTGATTTATGGCGAGTGCTATGCTGATCTGTAGTTAATGGACTGTCTCCATTTCAGGCTTCCTGGTTGTCAACCAACATGCATCATGTGGCATCAGAGATTGGTCATCATGTTTGAATAACTGTACTTTAAGAAGCGATATTACTGTATGTACAAAGGCTAATGCAAAGGAAAGAACCAATGGGGAAAGAGAAAGCCCTATTAGGTCTATTAATGGATTCTGCATTTTTGGTTAATTTACAATAAAATGTAAGGGTTTTTGATGCAGCGTCAGTCAACTTCTCACTTGAAAAGTACTAAGATGTGAGGATTTGGACTTAGAAATCATTTCACTTGGTCATTACCAATACCCAGAACCTAACTTGGTCTTAGAGAGTAAGGACTGATAGATATTAGAAGGAGTGAGGAAATGCAGCAT